>NC_040078.1:32940341-34140341 GCF_003369695.1 Bos indicus x Bos taurus
AAGACTATCCTTTCTACACTGAATTGCCTCCCCATCTTTACAAAAAATGTCCATATTTGTGTAAGTCAGTTTTGGGGCTTTCTTTTTCTGCTCAGTGAATCTATTTGTCTATCTTGACACCAGTATCACAGTATCTTTGTTACTGCAGCTTTATAATAAATCTTGAAACCAGAGAGTGTTAGCCCTCTAACTTTGTTCTTTCTGAAAGTTATTTTGGTTAGTCCACAGTCCTTTGCATCCCATTTGTCAATTTCTATTAAAAATTATGCTAAGATTTTAATTAGGATTGCATTGAATATATTGATTCAATGCCAGGGAAGAACTGGCATCTTAGCAATATCGTGTCTTCTGACTTTGGAATGTAATATATCCTTCTGCTTATTTAGATCTTTCATTTTATGTCAGCAGTGTTTTGTAGTTTTAAGTGTAAAGTTTTTCACACCTTGTATCAGATTTGTCCTTATGCATTATGAAATGCTATCGTAAATGATGTTTCTAATTTCAATTTATAACTGTTTGTTGATAGTATTTAGCACTAATGTGCTAAATACACTGATCTTGTAACCTGACCCGTGAATAAATTCAACTATAGATTTGAGTAGCTTTTTTTGTAGATTTCATTGAAATTCTACATAATCATGTCATCTGTGAATAAAGATAATTTTACTTCTTCCTTCCCAATATGGATGCTGTTTGTTTTTTTTTTTTTTCTTGCATATTTCTGGCTACAAGCTCCAATAGAATCTTGAACAGAAATGGTGAGTGAGAGTGGACATCATTCTCTTCTTGATGTTAGGCAGAAAGCATTCCATTGTTCACCACTAAGTATTATGCCAGCTGAGGGTTTTTTATAGATGCATTTTACGAGGTTGAAAAAAAAAAAACAAACGCCCTCTATTCCTAGTTTGCTGAGATTCTATCAAGAGGGAGTATTGCATTTTGTCCAATGTGTCTGTTCAGATAATCATAAGATTTTTCTTTTTTATTTCTTCAGTATGTTGAATTACATTGGTTCTTGAAAGTTAAACCAAACTTGCATACCTAAAATAAACTCCATTTGGTCATGATGTATTATCTTTTTTTCTGTTGTTTTTATTTTAATTTTTTTTAGTTTGATAAATTTTGTTCAAGCTTTGCATTTATGTTCATGAAGCATATAACTCTGTAGTTTTCTTTTCTTGTGATGTCTTTGTCTGGTTTTACTATCAGGGTAGATGGAGTATTTTCTTTGATTTTCTGAAAGAGTTGGTGTAGAATTATTTCTTCTTTAAATATTTGGTAGCATTCAGCTGAGCCTGAAATTTTATTCAGGGGCAAGTTTTCAATGACAAATTTATGTTTTTAATAAGCAGCAGAGTATTTGGCTGTCTCTTCTGGGTGAGCTTTGGTAGTTTGTGCCTCTCAAGGAATGTATCCATTTCACCAAGCTGTTGAAATTATTGGTATCAAGGTGTTCAATAAATGTTTCCCTTATTATTATTCTCATGTCTGCTGAATCAGTAATAATATCATCTCTTTTATATATGGTATTGTTTATTTCTCTTTTCATCTGGTTAAACTAACTAAATACATCAATTTTATTGATTTTTCTCAAAGAATTGGCTTTGGCTTCATTGATTTTCACCAATTGTTTACTATTGTATTGATTTCCATCCTACTCCCTCCTTTTGCTTACTTTGAGTTTCATTTGCTCTTCTTTTCCTAATTTCTTTTGTGTGTGTGTATGCATGTTACCATTGTCTTTAATGTAGAAACTGGGGTTACTGATCTCTTTTCAAGAAGATTGGTGTACAAGGCTATAAATGTCTTCTAAGTACTGCTTTAATGGCCTTCCAAATTATTCTGATGCACTAGATTTTTCTCTTTTAATCATCTTTTTGTATTATTTTTAAAAATTAATCTTAGTTGTATTTGCCTTCATTCTTAAAAGATATTTGAGTGGATAAGGAATTTTTTTTTTCACTTTTTTTCCTGGTACTTTGAACTTATCTTTCCATTGCCTCTATGTCTCCAGGAGAGGTTTCTCAGGAAAGGTCAGCTCTTAATCCCTTATTCCCTTTTTTGAGTCATTTTTCTCTGGCTGTTTTCACGATTTCCTCTTTATTTTGGCTTTCAACTACAGTTTGACTTTGACTACCATGTATCTAGGTGTGGATCTCTTTGTGTTTACCATGACTTGGGTTTTTTGAGCTTCTTGGGTCTACAGATAATTTTTAATCAAATCTGAGAAGTTTTCAACCACAGAAAAAAATCTTCAAAATGTTTTCTGCCCCTTAATCTCTCTCCTTTCCTTCTGGGAGTCTTATTACACATAATTTTGATACATTGTATATTGTCCCAAAGATGTCATAGCTCTACTCATTTTTATTCCATCTTTTTAAATTTGTTCTTCATGTTGGATGATTCCTATTGATCTACCTTCAAGTTCACTAGTTCATTTACCCTGACATCTTAAATAAACCTATTTAGTGTATTTTTCATTTCAGTTATTATATTTTCAATTCTAGAATTTACATGTGGTCCTTTTTTAGTGTGTTAATGTTAGTCTCTCATTCATGTCTGACTCTTTGCAAACCCACGGACTGTAGCCCACCAGGTTCCTCTGTCCATGGAATTTTCTGGGCAAGAATACCAGAATGGATTGCCATTTCCTTCTCCAGGGGATCTTCCCAACCCAGGGATTGAATCTGGGTTTCCGGCATTGCAGGCAGATTCTTTACTGTCTGAGCCACCATGGAAACCAAGGTTATAAAGCTCAGATTGTAAAGAATCTGCCTGCAATGCAAGAGACCCAGGTTCAAGCCCTGGATCGGAGAGATACCCTAGAGGAGCGCATGGCAACCCACTCCAGGGTTCTTGCCTGGGGAAGCCCATGGACAGAGGAGCCTGAATGTCTACAGTCTGTAGGGTCCCACAGAGTCGGACATGACTGAAGCAACCTAGCATTAGCACCCATTTGAACTCTCCAAACTGGCCATTCAGAGCTTCCTGTTTCAGAGTTTTTATTTACCTAGATTCTCTCCCTACATGTTGGGTCATTGTCATGCTGCTGCTGCTGCTGCTAAGTTGCTTCAGTCGTGTCCGACTCTGTGTAACCCCATAGACGGCAGCCCACCAGGCTCCCCCGTCCCTGGGATTCTCCAGGCAAGAACACTGGAGTGGGTTGCCATTTCCTTCTCCAATGCATGAAAGTGCAAGTGAAGTCGCTCAGTCGTATCTGACTCTTAGCGACCCCATGGACTGCAGCCCACCAGGCTCCTTGGTCCATGGGATTTTCCAGGCAAGAGTACTGGAGTGGGGTGCCATTGCCTTCTCCAGGGTCATTGTCATATTTTCCTTTAATCCTTTAAACATTTATAATAGCTGCTTTGAAAGCTTTTTCTGCTGAATTCAACATCTGTGCCCACTTTTTTAAATTGCTTTTTTCCCCTGAGTATGGAACACACTTTCCAATGTCTTTGCATGTCTTATAATTTGTTGAAACTGGGCATTTTTAGATAATATTTTGTAGCAATTCTTGGCCCGGATTTTATTCCTCTAAGGTTTTTCCTAGTTTTGCTTTGTTTGGTTGAATAACTTACCTGGACTTACTCTGTGGTTACCAGTCAGTTTGCCATGTGCTGCCGCTGATATGTCTGCTCAGTTTAGCCTGTCTTTGAAGGCTATTTACAGAGCAGTGTAGACATAGTTTAGTGATCAGCAATTGATGGTCAGAGGTTGTACTCAAGCACCTTGAACCAATATGGCTTCCGCCCTCTACCAACAATCTGAGTGTGCACTGGGAAGCATATTCAAAGCTCAGGCAGGTTTTATTTTTCATTCTTTTTTATTTTTTTAATTATGAAAATATGGTAATACATTTACAGGGAACTTGGAAAATATAGAACAAAGTTACATATAGCTCCACTATATATTACAAGCATTTTTTAGTAGATAAGAGTTTTAGTTGGAAATTCAATATAAAACTATCAAAAATTAATAGAATGAATAGACAGAAAAGTAGAAGGATATAGTGCTGAAAAGCACTATGAACCAACTCAACATAATTAAGATTTATAGAACTTTCACACAATAGCAGGACACAAATTCTATTCAAGTTCCCATAGACTATAAACCAGGAGACACTGGAACATATCCAGGGACATAGAAAAAGATGCAAAAATTTCATGGTCTAAAGGTATTGAAATCATACAGAGTCTGTTCTCTTATCAATGTGAAATTTTGTTAGAAATCAATATCAAAAGATATTTGAAAATAACCCACTTATTTTCAAGTGCAATGTGACATTTACTAAGGGAGAGCTTAGACTTAGCCATTGAAAGAAAGCCTCAATGAAGCTAAAAGACTGAAAAAACACAGAGGGTGATTGCAGAGAAGTATTTAAATGAGAAATTAATATCAAAGATACTTTAAAAACCACATGTATTCAGAAATTACATGTCCACTTTTAAATATGGGTGTTATCTAAGAAGCCATAACAAGGAAAAGTAGAAAATATTTGTAACAGAATAAAAATGAAAAGAGAATGTATCAGAATTTGTTGCATGCAGCTGAAGCTTCAAGCAGGTTTTTATCTCAGCTTTTATTTCCTCCCAGGTCCTCCCAGGACATGTTTGTCCAGGAGCAAACTCCCAGACAGCCAGAAATGTGTGCAGAGTTTATCTCGTTCCTTTGGGGCTATTTTATTTCCAGCTTTTCCTGTTAAATTTCTGGATGCTCTACAGATCTGCTGCCCTCCTGAAACTTCAAACAAGCAGGGCTGTAGGCTTTCCCATTAGTCTTACACCAAGCTTGCTACTTTTACTGAAACTCTGTTGAACATGGGACTTTTGCCCTCCTTTCTGAATCAAGCAGCCTCCTCCAGCAGTGAAACTGCTGGTTTTCACAGCCAGTCATATTCTACTAGATCTCTCTCTCTTGAGCCGGGTGAGAGGGGGCAGCCTGAAGCAAGAGCACCTCAAACTCCCATTGTTCTTACCAGAAGTTCAAAAGTTTTTTTATGAATGGATTTTTCTTAATGTGCCATTTGTATTTGATCAATTTTCAGAGCCAGCCTTGAAATTATTGTTTACGACCATTTTGTGCAGTTTAACATTATTTTTGGATGAGAGGATTTGCCATGGTCTTCACTCTGCCATGGGGCTTCCCTGGTGGCTCAGACAGTAAAGAGTCTTCCTGCAGTGTGGGAGACCCGGGTTTGATCCTTGGGTTGGGAAGATCCCCTGGAGAAGGGCAGGGCAACCCACTCCAGTATTCTTGCCTGGAAAATCCCATGGACAGAGGAGCCTGGTGGGCTATAGTCCATGTGGTCACAAAGAGTTGAACACAACTGAACAACTAAAAATTTTCCTTTTTTTTTTCACTCTGTCATGGCTGGAAATGCTAAAAGTTGTTGTTGTTTTTAATGGAGTTATAATCATGCTGTACATACAATTTTATGTTCCAGAGATAGCTGTATTTTATTGGGTTAAAGCATTATGCTACCGGCAATGGCTATGGTTAAAATTAGCCCACTAATCCATTTTTCATGGAAGCTTGTGAAAAATTAGTAAATGAACCTTTATTCACCCAGCAAAGAACAGCATTCTAAAGAGTGGGACTTCGCAGGACAGAGTAAGTCATGTGCCAAAGCCAACATTCACACTCAGAAATCTCCAGAGACTGGTGTCTGGCGGAGGGTGGGTGGGTAATACTGAGGCACTGTAGTTATTTTAGAATTTCAAAAAGCCCAAGGAAAAGTCACACCTTTACTTGTAACAAGGCTGCCCAAGCAAAAGAGAATGTCAAGCGACTTTACTTTGGGCTGAATTCTCACACTTCAGCGAGGCGATCCACAGCCTCTCATGTTGGCCAGAAGCTGTGTTGGCCCTTATAAATGTTCACGTTGTTAACAGTGGATAGACACGCTCATTGTTACATAATGAAAGCAGTTTGTTTTGCAGGCCATGTGATCCCACACATAGGGTACCTGGGGGTGGGTGGGGAGGGTATTTTAAAAGGAACTTACAGGGGGAATGGACAAAAAAGCAGGAGACGTGTGGAAGATGGGAAGACCTGGGGGTCTTGACTTCAGATGCTGCATGCCCTGATCCTTGTACTCAGCTCCCAGCCACATCCTCAGTTCAGGTCATCTGTTGGTTAAAGAAGCAGTTCACCACCTCACTCCCTTCCCTGCCCAGTCCCATCTTCAGGCCCTCTGCCAAGTGAAGGCCCTGTTCCGAATGGCACAGCGTTCACCCTGAGAAGGGGCAGTGGGAAAGATAGGCAAGACCATGTGCAGCCATGCCTGGGAAATAGTGTGCATACCATCAGAAAGACGGTCCACCGAGCCCAGTGGGCCAAATGACCACACGAGGACCTGCAGTGAGGGGAGTGAACAGTGGGTTCTCAGCATGCTGCACGGGCCCCGGAAATGGTGAGGTGACCTCTAAGATGTTGTCCAGCACCCAGGCTGCAGGGCTGACCTGCCTGCATGGAATTCACCCAGAAGGGAACAGGGAGGGTCTGGAGAAGAGACAGGGTGTGTGAGGGCAGAGACTGAGTCTAGACACTAGAGATGTCAGACTTTTTCTGAGGGCTGAGAAGTCAGAAAGGAGCCTCCTAGCCCATGTTAGTGGCTAATCTCTTTCTCTCTCCCACACTCCCCACCCTCATTAAGCCAGATTTCGCTTCCAGGAGGCTCACAGAATCATAGTTCATAGCAGAATTTGCTGTGGAAGGTGTTAGATAGAGCAGTGGTCTTCTTGGAGATTAGCCCCAAGTCACCCTGGCAGGCTGGGAACACTGTTCCTGGGGTGGGTAGATGATTTCAGGGGTTTGTCAGAGAGAGGAGTTTGTGTTAATTAAAGCTCCAGTTTCTGGGTTCTGTGTCTGCAGGGAGGAAGGGACTGTTGTCAAGCAAGCTGATCTCAGGTGAGTTGGAAGTGCCGAGATTTGGAGTTTGACCAATAGTGGGGGCAGGGGGACCCATTTTAATTAACTCTCAAAATCTCTCTGCAAGGAGATCCAATGAGTCCATCCTAAAAAAAAATCAGTCCTGAATATTCATTGAAAGGACTGATGTTGAAGCTGAAACTCCAATACTCTGGCCAGCTGATGCGAAAAACTGATTCATTTGAAAAGACCCTAATGCTGGGAAAGATTGAGGGCAAGAGGAGAAGGATACGACAGAGGGTGAGATGGTTGGATGGCGTCACTGACTCAATGGACATGAGTTTGAGTAAACTCCGGGAGTTGGTGATGGACAGAGAGGCCTGGCGTGCTGCAGTCCATGGGGTCGCAGAGAGTCGGACACGACTGAGCGACTGAACTGAACTAAAATCTCTCCAACCGTTTCTTAAAGCGCCTCGGGATCTGGGTTAGCAAAGATGCAGGGAGTCACGTGCAGTTTTAGAAACCATGGCTTGTGGATACTCACTTCCCTTCTCTCCTGTACTGGTGAGGGAAGGGTGGCTTCCACCTCCAGCATTGCTGCTGCCGCAGTCTGTACCGCAGTGCGGCGATGCCGCCGCGTGTGGCGCCCTCTGGTGGCCACGGACTGCGTATGCATCTGGTTCTTTGCGCCGAGCGGATCTCCACTTTTCCTGCGTAGTCCATTGGGACCCGTGGGAGTGGGAGCAGATTTCAAAGGCATGACAAGAGCGCTTAGACCAAACTGTTACTACATGCCGGTTAGTAAGTGCTTCCTAGGTGCCGCTCACAGGGTTAATATAGATATTACCATCCATTCATTTATTTCCCCAATATGTGCTAGGCATTCTCCTAGGAAGTCATATGTTGGCAGAGATGCCATAAAGAAAGCAAGTCATGAGACTGGGGAACACGTCTTCTAAGCCCTGCTGCAGGGATGTACTTGGGTTTGAGGATGGGCAAGGAGGCAGCTGGTCCAGCCAAATGAACGTAGGAGGGTGGTTGGAAATGAGGTCAGAAAGGTATCCAGGGCACAGATGGTTCAGAACCTTCCAGGCCACAGAAAGGCTGAAGGTGGTGCTGAGAACCATTGGATTTTGGACAAAGGCATGACATAACCTGATTTCTGTTTCTAAAAAATCAGTCTGGCTTCTGCCTGAGGCAAGCGTAGAAATGAGACCTGTTGAGAGCCCAGGTGAGAGATGAGTGTCTGGTACTTGCATCATTCTTGGAGGAGATAAGACAAAACATTCAGAATACACTGAAAACAGAGACAATAAATAGAAGTTGCTGATGGGTTAGTCAGTGGTAACGAATCCACCTGCCAATGCAGAAGACCAAGAGACACGGGTTTGATCCCTGCCTGGATTAAGCAAATAACCTGGAGCAGAAAATGGCAACCCACTCCAGCATTCTTGCCTGGAAAATTCCATGGATAGAGGAGCCTGGTGGGCTACAGTCCATGGGGTCCCAGTGAGTTGGACACGACTGAGCACACACACATGCACACACGATGGGTTAGTCAAAGGCCGTCTCCAGGGACTGGGCCCTAGGCAACTGAGTGAAGAGTAGCACTATTTAAAGACATGGAAGAAGGTCAGGCATGGGGGTGTGGTGACAAAAATGAGAATTCCACTGGAAGTTCCTAATTGGCTGCCTATTCAAAGTGTAAGTGATGGTGTAAGATACACCTGAGCATCCTTTTCCTTCTCTCCTTCATAACCCTCCTGTGTCTCTTATCAGAGGGCCAAGCACCCCCTATCCTATTTCTCCAAAGGAAAGCCCACCCAGGGCAACAATGCCAAATAGAAAGATCAGAGGGCTTCAGTGATCTTCCAGGGTGCAGCTTCATCTGAATGGCAAAGCTGGGGAGGAGGCTGCAATTCTGGGTTCTGGTGACTCACCAGAGAAGAGTTAGAAGAGGAGGAAAATTTTTCACCACAAGCTAACAAGTTGTTCTCTATGTGGCTGGACCACCCTACTGCAGAGTGTGGGATCCTGCGGTCCCTGAGAGGGAGGCAGCCGCCACTTCCCCTTGTAGGCAACAGTGCCTGCTGAAGGCTGCCTCCCCTGTCTTCTGCCAGTCGTTTCCTCCTCAAACACCTCGTTCAAAACTCTCCACAGCTGGATACTGGTCCTGATCTCAGGTAGCCTCGGCCTGCAGAGGCTTGAACCAGGATTTTAGTACCCCAGCCAGGGATTGAAGTCAGGCTGCAGCAGTGAGAGTGCTGAATCCCAGCCAATAGAACCGGGGACAGTGTTGTTGTTCAGTCCCTCAGTCGTGGAGACACTTTGTGACCCCATGGACGGCAGCACGCCAGGCTTCCCTGTCCATTATCTCTTGGAGTTTGCTTAAACTCATGTCCATTGAGTCGGTGATGCCATCCAACCATCTCATCCTCTGCCACCCCCTTCTCCTCCTGCCTTCAATCTTTCTCAGAATCAGGGTCTTTTCCAATGAGTTGGTTCTTTGCATCAGCTGGCCAAAGTATTGGAGCTTCAGCTTCAGCATCAGCCCTTCCAATAAATATTCAGGGTTGATTTCCTTTAGGATTGACTGGTTTGATCTTGCAATTCAAGGGATGACTCTCAAGAGTCTTCTCCAGCATCACAGTTTGAAACTATCAGTTCTTCAGCGCTCAACCTTCTTTATGGTCCAACTCTCACATCCATACATGACTGCTGGAGAAACCATAGCTTTGACTAGATGGATCTTTGTGGGCAAAGTCATGTCTTTGCATTTTAATATACTGTCTAGGTTTGTCATTGCTTTTCTTTCAAGAAGCAAGCGTCTTTTTTAATTTCATGGCTGCAGTCACCATCTGCAGTGATTTTGGAGCCCAAGAAAATAAAATCTGTCACTGTTTTCACTTTTCCCCCATTTATTTGCCATGAAGTAATGGGGTCAGATGCCATGATCTTAGTTTTTTGAATGTTGAGTTTTAAGCCAGCTTTTTCACTCTCCTCTTTCACCCTCATTAAGAGGCTCTTTAGCTCCTCTTTGCTTTCTGACATTAGAGTGGTATCATCTGCATGTCTAAGGTTGTAGATATTTCTCCTAGAAATCTTGATTCCAGTTTGTGAGTCATCTAGCCTGTCATTTCACATGATATACTCTGCATATAAATTAAATAAGCAGGGTGACAATATACAGCCTTATCAAACTCCTTTCCCAATTTTGAACCAGTCCATTGTTCCATGTCTGGTTCTAACTGTTGCTTCTTTACCTGCATGCAGGTTCCTCAGGAGCCAGGTAAGGTGGTCTGGTATTCCCATCTCTTTAAGAATTTTCCAGTTTGTTGCAATCCACACAGTCAAAGGCTTTAGCATAGTCAATGAAGCAAAAGTAGATTTTTTCTGGAACTCTCTTGTTTTTTCTGTGATCCATTGGATATTGGCAACTTGGTCTCTGGTTCCTTTGCCTTTTCTAAATCCAGCTTGAACATCTGGAAGTTCTCAGTTCATGTACCACTGAAGCCTACCTTGAAGGATTTTGAGCATTACCTTGATAGCATGTAAAATGAGCACAATAGCATGTTAGTTTCAACTTTCTTTGCCATTGCCTTTCTTTGGGATTGGGATGAAAACTGACCTTTTCCAGTCCTGTGGCCTCTGTTGAGTTTTCAAAATTTGCTGACATATTGAGTGCAGAACTTTCACAGCATCATCTTTTAGGATTTGAAATAGCTCAGCTGAAATTCCATCACCTCTACTTGGTTCATTTGTAGTGATGCTTCCTAAGGCCCACTTGACTTAACACTCTAGGATGTCTGGCTCTAGGTGAATGACCACACCACTGTGGTTGTCCAGGTCATTAAGACCTTTTTGGATAGTTCTTTGTATTCTTGCCACCCCTTCTTAATCTCTTCTGCTTCTGTTAGGTCCTTGCCATTTCTTTCCTTTAGTGTTCCAGGGACAGTAGCCATTGGCAAGACCCCTGGCCAATCAGCTTTATAGAAATAAATTTCCACAGTGACACAGAAAGTAAAGGAACATGTAAAATGTTCGCTTGTTCAGTCGTGTCTACCTCTGCGACCCCATGGACTGTAGTCCACCAGGCTCCTCAGTCCATGAAATCTTCCAGGCAAGAATACTGCAGTGGATTGCCCTTTCCTACTCCAGGGGGATTTTCCCCATCCAGGAATCGAACTCGTGTCTCTTGCATCTTCTGTATTGGCAGGTGGATTCTTTACCACTGTGGCACCTGGGAAGCCCAGTACAGTGTTGATTAGGAGGAAACATGGTACATATGAGCAGACCCACAAGAGCAGACTCGGAGAGGGAGCAGCGCCCTTGGTGATGGTTTGAATCACTGACACAGGGCATTTCTTCCAGGTTTCCTTTGGCCAATCATCTTGCTCTGCCTGGTTCTGAATCCGTTTGGTTTATCTCAGGGTCCTCCCCAACATGTGTGCACCTCTTAGTCAAGATGGAATCTGGCAAAGAGGCCTATGGGTAGGTTGACATCACCTACTGCGGAGTGACAACCCCTCGCTTTTTGACCCCCAGTGTGCATTTCTGTGCTTGTGTAGTTTGGGAAGATCTCCTGGACCTTGAGAATGGGAAATATGTGGTCTCCTTCTCTCTTATCTGGGCAGGGCTCAGCTCCTCTCTGCTCCTGCTATTCTCTTCATCTTGGAGTATCTGTCCGCAGGGTACAGACTCTGGCTGCTCACCCTGGGAACCATCTATCTCCTGCCTCAGGCCCATCTCTATACTGCAGTCCACGTTTCCAAATAGATGAATGGGAAGGACAAGGTTACTTTGGATAAAACTCTTGTGCAATTTTACCAATTTGTAATGTATTATTTTTAGCTCTATAGATGACACTAATAAATTATTTCTTTCCCCATGAAGTAGAAGTCTTGACCCTGACGTGGTACAAACATTGACCCCAAACGGAGACCCAGTGCCGTCGGACTCTGCCACGTCCTGTACTCGTGTGGGAGGGATGAGGCCGCGGGACTTGGACAGGGTGCCAAGTCCCATCAATGGAGGATGTAAGTGTCTGCTCAGCCCTGGCCCGGAAGTGGCTGTCTGGACCATGGCACTCAGACCTTCCTCCTGCTCCTCCAAGCAGGGCTCTGCTGGCTCCCTCCCCTCCTCTCCCTTCCCTTCCCACAGTGTGGATGTTCTAGATACTTCAGCCTTCTTCTCTTGACCTAGTGACACTAAAGAACAGCAACAACAATGTGCTCCCATCCAGGAGGATCTCATTCTCCCCTGTGGCTTCAAATACCCCTTCTTGGTGACGACTCTGAACTCTCCATCCCCTCTTTCCTGAGCATCAGGCCAGCATTACCATCTGCACACGCCACCCTCTGAGTCCCCTGCTTGGTCCAAGGTACCAGCATGTTCCCCCCCTCTCCCATCTCATGGCCACTGAGCCTTTCTGACTCTCTGTAACGGCTCCCTGTTGGTGCTTTCTCTTTGCGACCAACCTCACTGTTCCGTCCCTTCGCCCCTTGTCATTTCTCGGCTGGAGAAGCAACCTTATGCTTACTGATTTCCTGCCTCTGTTCTCAGATCATCCATGTTTTCATTACAAGTTACAGTCCATTCCTGAAACCTGTGTTGGCTCCTGTCACACTCCAACACAAAATCCTCAGGAGTTTTCTTTTGCCTACAGGACAAAAATAAATTGACTCCTTAGCATGACATTCCCATATTCCCCAATGACCCTTCCTGTCTTGCTGGGGCCTTCCATGCTGCCTGACTCTGTGTTACTGGAACAACTGAAGCTGCTTCTGTGCTCCGTCCCTGTTGCCCTCCAACCCTTGAATTCAGTCACTCATTTAGGCATTTATCTTACAATTATGTATTGAGCACCCACAGCGTTCCAAGCACCCTCCTAATGGAATTTGCATTCTAGGAGCAGGGAAATAAGACTATGAACAAATAAGTATGTAGCAAATCAACAGGTCAAGATAAATGCTATGAAGAGAAATACAGCAGGATTAGATGCAGAGAGGTGGGGTTTGCTGTGTGAGATGGGCTATTCCAGAGAGCCTTTCTGCAGGGGAGTGAATGAATGGATGAAGTAGCAGGGAGGTATCCAGATTTCCCAGGCAGAAAGCCTCAATCCTGGCTTCAACACCTCTTCCAGTCTTTGGACATTCTCCTTAAAGACGCCTCTCAAGTTCCCCAACTTTTATGAAGGTTTCCCTTTTCTTAATCGCTTAATCCTGCCTCACTCTTTGCAACCCCATAGACTGCAGCCCCCCAGGCTCCTCTGTCCACAGGATTCTCCAGGCAAGAATACTGGAGTGAGTAGCATTCCCTTCTCCAGGGGATCTTCCCATTTTTTTATGCCTTTCTGTACTTCTTTCCTGAATTTAGGCTAATTCATTCTGCCTTGGGTTAGAGTTGACTGCTGACAAGTCCATTGCCCTCTCCAGCTCTAGAGAAGGATCTACTCATTCAACTAATATCTGAGTGGTTCCTGTGTGCCAAGCTCTGGGTGTCCCCACAGTGCTTGCTCATGCTCGGTTTAGAGCTGGGCTGGTGAGTCAGACAGACCGAAGTTCAGCTCCTGCCTCTTGCACCTGGTCACTGGCCACGTGGCCATAGGCCAGTCACTCAACCTCACTAAGCTTCAGTCTCTGTATTGGTAAAACAGGAATGAAAAATAGTACTCACCACTGTTAGGTATGATCTGTATCACAGAAGCCTGGAGAAAAGGGTTTCCGTTAGACCCTCATTCCCAGGTTCTACTGTGTTTTCCTTAGGACTCATGCCACCATCTTTCCGTCTCACTCTGGGGTCCCACTTTTCCTAGAGAAAGAACTTTGCTTAGTTCCCAGAAGTTCATGGACCTTGGGCAGGATGAAGCTGGAAGACAAGTGTATGCAATTCATTGTGAAGTGACTTCCAGCCCCTACCTGCTGCCCCGGAGACCCCGCTGTGCTGACCTGGCAACCACCATGACCTTGGCTGTGACCAATGAATGCAGGGCAGGGGGAGTGGAAGAAGTTGGCATTTGCCTTCTCAGCCTCTTATCATCTCAGAAAGAGCGGCCTGGGGGAGGGGTTACAGACGCCCTTGCCTTTTTAGGTCTACACCCAGGGAGGCTTCGGGAATGTACAGATCAGGGAAATTCTGTCTTGATGCTGGGAAAGATTGAAGGCAAAAGGAGAAGGAGGCAGCAGAAGATGAGATTGTTGGATGGCTTCACCAACTCAATGGACATGAATCTGAGCAAACTCCAGGAGACAGTGAAGGACAGAGGAGTATGGCTTGCTGCAATCCGTGAGGTCACAAAGAGTTGGACACAATTTAGCAACTGAACAACAAGTCAGGGAGGCTTCAGGAATCTATGGCTCAGGGAAGCTCTGTCTTACCCCAGCAGATTCTAAGGGCTAGAGTTCAAAGAAGAGAGCAAATCCTTTGGGGTGTGCAGGAATCTTAGAGAACATCTAGGCCTATACCCAGAGACCCCTGGGGAGCCCAGCACCACATCCTCAAGGCAGAAAGAAGCCTGGAGTTTTCTTTTTCTGACTGGCTGTGTATTTTTCCTCCTCTGTCTGGTTTGGCTACCCTGAGCACCTCTTGCATTTCATCCACATAGCCGCTGGGTGGCATTGTTGGACGAGCCTGGAATTTCAGGTGACAAGCTGGCAAGCCAAAGACTCTGGGTTGGGAACATGGAGGAGTAGGAGAATACGTTCCCACTCCCTTTCCCTCCTTCTAGCCATTCTTCATGCCCCTAGCCTCATGTCCATTCATAGACTCTCTTCCCTTCACTTTCCCAGGTGCCTCTTGGCTCTGCAACAACTGGCAAGTTGCCAGGATGGCTCGATCCCCTCCACGCTCTATCTTCCCTTTCTTTCCCCTTCTTCAAAAGAAAGGCTGAGTCATCCAGAACCCCAGATCTGAGTTCCCTGGACTGCCGCCTCTCCAAACTAGAGCTCATTCCATTCAACAAACACAGATTTGCTAGCCAATAATTTCCTGTCCAATCTTTCACGCATCTAAAGAGTCAGACACAACTGAGTGACTGAACAAAATACTACTTTCTCAGCATTCTTGGGAAGGCCATTCCTAAGTGACATAGAGCAGGCAGTCAGGGCCCTACCCTGTTCTTAGAGGTCTCCTTTGGGTCCCTTGGTCAGTTACATGTCTCACAGAGTTTACCATTTCCCCCCATGTCTAACCAAACACTCTCACTGTGGTTGAACCCCATTTTCTCTCAATAGGTTCTCAGAATTGAAAACTCCTTGAGTTCCCCTTGTAATGACCCGTCTTGGACTCGGAGAACATTATTAAGATGCGCTGAGCATCAGGTTTGCACTGTTTTGAATTATTTTAGGATTTATTTCAAAGTGATTTGGCAGTTCCAAAATTCTTTCCTCCCTTTTTATACAGGCGGTGAGCTGTGATGGGGGAACTGCTGACTTGGGGATCAATGAGGCCTGGGCCTGAATCCCAGCTCTGCCACTTACTAGAGCTGTGTGATCTTGAGCAGGTTATACAACCTCTCTGAGCTTCTATGTCCTCTAGTATAATAGGCTCACTTTGAATATTAGTGGAGGGACTTCCCTGGAGGTACAGTGGATAAGACTTCTTCCAATGCAGGGGGTGTGGATTTCTTCCCTGATTGGGGAGTTAAGATACCACATTCCTTGTGGCCAAAAAACCCAAAACATAAAACAGATGCAATAGTATAACAAATTCATTAAAGATCTTAAAAATGGTCCACATCAAAAAAAAAAACAAACTTAAAAAAAATACTAGTGGAACATAAATGAGACATGTCCATTTGTCTATAAGAAGCTCCCATTCCTGAGCTGATGCAAAGTCATGAAACTAGTCATAAAACAAGAAGAGGTTTTATATATGTATGTGTGTGTGTGTGTGTGTGTGTGTATAATGTAATCCAGCTTTCCCATTTTACAAAGGAAGAAGCTGAGGCCCAAAGAGGGGAAATGACTTACTCAAGGTCACATGCCCCAAGATCGCCCAGGTGGAGGCAGAGCTGGGCTGAAATGCCAAGCCAACTGTCTTTCCATGATATCAAGTTGCTTCTGCTTTGTCTGCTCCATGCCCCTTCTCTGTGGACCAAAGGCCATAATGAGAAGAGAAGGGTATAGGGGTTACAGTAACAATCAGGCCATGGGCTATACACACTAAGGAGACAGTGTGTGCTAGGCTTCATTTATTGGGCAAAAGAGGCAACCCTGCCCCCACCTCTGGGCTGGTTGGGCCACACTTGGGTCAAAGCACTCTCCTCTGGGGACCTCATGTGAAGCATATTGAAGTTGGGTAATTTTTAGAGAAGGGCACAGTGATACAAAGTCCCAAGCCATGGCAGTTTAGGAAGAGTTGAGGGCCTAGAGGCAATGACCCCAAAGAACAGAGTTCGTAGGGCTCCTGGCCACTCTCTTCAGCTTTGTGAAGTGCAACTGTGTGCTGGGGAGGGAGTGCAGAGCTGTACTTTATGGCCACGAGTGGAATAAAGACCCCTGGGTGAAGGCTTCAGGAAGGAAAATTCCAAAAGACAAAAAACTAGCTCTGTCCAAAACTGGAATGACCCATGGTGAAAGGCAGTAAGCACCCTTCCTTGAGGATGTATGTGCAGAAATGGGAGAAGCAGGAGTCAAAGAGTCTTTAGGAATCCTTGAAAATCTAACAGCACAGAGTGACAAGTGGACGAGATCAAGCCCAGCCCACAGCATGCCTGGATACGCACACTATGAAACAGCACAGCAGAATATCTAAGGGCATGAATTCTGGAGCCTGAATTTAAACCCTGGCTCTTGCCTAGACTAGCTGTGTGACCTTGAGCAAGTTGCCTAACCCCTCTGTGATACAGAGATGGAGCCACGTCTCTCTGGGCCATCATCCACACTCCTCTGCTATCCTCTGATGCAGGGCCTTCCTGGGGGCACCCTTACCCCTGGAGGTGGCTAGTGTATGGCCAACCCTCCTTCTTGACCACTCTAGGCCTAAGGCAAGAGTCAGGAACAGCCCTTGCTGGTCCTGCAGTGACTCAGGGTTCTTCAGAAGCAAGGGCTTTCCAGAGATGCCAAGTCTGGAGGCTGAAAGGCAAGGAGAGATGGTTAAGCTATCGGGCAATCACTAGTTCACACTGTTGGGCCAGCTGCTCTGTGCCTGGCTGGACCAGACACAGGGATGTAGGCAGAAGACACATGTCCCTGCCCTCAGGATGCTCCCCACCCAGGGGAAGACACTATGAGGATAGCGACAGACCCTGGAACACAATGCAAGGACCTGTCTCCCAGGCAGCATTCAGGCATTGCATTAGAGGGCAGGGTCCAGGGAGGCGGTCCAGGAAATGCTTCAGGAAGGATGTGACACAAGTTGAATGTTTAGAAAAGGAGTCGCTGGGGTGATGGGGGGGGGCAAGTTGTTCTGTGCAAGGAGGCTAGAACCATCTGGAAGCTCATCGTTCTTGAGCCCTCCCTGCAGATGAGGCACTGGGATAAACACCCTGTTCACATCCTCTTGTTTGATCCTTGAAGTGAGCATTAGGTCTTATTGTTCCCATTTTACAGATTGGAACTCAGAGAGGAAAAATACCCTACCTGAGGTTACATGAGGGGCAAGCAGCAGAGCCAGGATTCAACCCCAGGCCTGTCTGACTTCAGGTCTTTAGCTAATCTGTATGTTTTAAGCCAGTTCCAGCCTTCAGGATAGTTTAGTTTGATGCCAGTATAAGTATGTTGTAAGTATGTTATCACTCAGTTGTGTCCAACTCTTGGTGACTCCATGGACTATAGTTCACCAGGCACCTCTGTCCGTGGGATTCTCCAGGCGAGAATACTGGGGTGGATTGCCATTCCCTTCTCCAGGGGATCTTCCTGACCCAGGGATCAAACCCCAGTCTTCTGCATTGCAGGCAGATTCTTTACCGTTTGAGCTACAGGGAAGTCCTTGATGCCAGTTTAGACTTTGGGAATGGGTGACACAGGGAGAGCAGAGGAACATCAGATCAGGAAGGGCTTTGCCTGTCTTTTAGGACATGCAGTTTGCATCACACCAATAGGGGCTTCCTAGGTGGTGCAGTGGTAAAGAATCCACCTGCCAATACAGGAGATGCAAGAGATGCAAGTTCAATCCCTGGGCCAGGGAGATACCTTGAGGGAGAAAATGGCAACCCACTCCAGTATTCCTTCCTGGAAAATCCCGTGGACAGAGGAGCCTGACAGGCTATGGTTCATGTGATAGCAAAAGAGTTGGACATGACTGAGCTACTGAGCACACAATAGGGAGCCAAGGAGGAGCTAAGAGGTAAGTGACATGATTGGATCTGTACTTTAGGAGGATCACTTTGGCAACTATGGGGAGAAGAGACCATGAAGCTAGTCTGAAGTTAGGGGATCAGGAAAGGATACAGTGGGCCAGATCATGCCTACAGGTAGCTTAAACCAGGGTGCAGGAGAGGGAGAGGGAGTTAGAAAGAAGAGAACAGATGCCAAGACCAGGTGATTTATTGGCTGTGGAGGATGTCAGGATGGGGAAAGTAAAGAGAGGTTTTAAGGACTCCCAGGTTTCTGGTTTGGGTAACAGGGTAAAATGTGGCATCTTTCCCAACACAGGGCACATGAGGGAGAAGCAGGGCTGTGAAGTGGGGCTGATGAGCTACAGTTCTGGAGACAGGCCTGGGCCAAAGACAGAGCTTCCAGGGACCAGTCTTGGGCAGGGCCAAGGAGAGAGGTCATGCAACCTTGCCACAGACCTTGACCTGACCCGGGCCAGCTGGCTCATGGGATTGAGCTGGTTTCCTCTTGAGCCACCGGGACTCTGTACAGATGGCAGCCATCTGCGGAGCCTGCTGGAGAACTCAAATTGTCCCTCTTACAGCCGGGAGGTCGGGGCATTCCGAGTTGCCTCTCCTGACATCCAGGCCAGGCCAGGCAGCCTGAGTGAGCCACCCCAGCCTCAGAAAGAGCCCTGAGTCAAGGAGCCCATGAGACTGTGGCTGAAGGGGGCATTGCCAGCACACCCAGAAACTGTCCTCCATGGGCAGCTGAAGTTATAGGTGGTCCAGGGGATGTGGCCTGCAACACAGAAGGTGTCAGCTGTCACAGCTCACCATAAACCCCTGCCACTCCTGTTCCTAATATAGAAGAAGACCATGGTGGCCATGCTATGACAGTGGTCTGCTGATGGCCAATGCTTAGGGTTTGCCAGGGCACAGCACTGTTCCTAGCACTTGACGTTCCAGTCACTCCATAGAAATGTGAAGTGAGGAACCCAGTCACAGACAAAACATGACAGGTGTGGGATTAGGCCCTGGATCAGCCAACACCAGCAGCTGTGCTTCAGCCACTATGCTGTTCTGCCTTTGAGTGTGAACAAAAGGGCCCTGATTGTGAGACAAGTAGCCTAGCACCCGACACGGAGGAGCAGCTCCAAAAGGTGAGGAAAGGCCCACCCTCTGAAACCAAAGCCCAGGGCTCCACACAGGAGTTCCCTGGTGGCAGCAGGAATTAATCTCAGAAGGCTTCCTGCAGAAGGCAGCCCTTGACCAGCTTAGGAAACTGCCTGCAGGAGGCAGCTCTTAGGTAAGTAGGGGGTTGGAATGATGCTCCTTGCACTTCCCAGGGAAGTCCTCAGACGTCAGGCATGACATCAGGTACGCTGGCAGAGCACAGTCACAACAGCAGTGATGACAATCACAAGAACAGTGTATTGTTCCACACCAATCAGGTTTTTTTTTGGCTTTCCCAAGGGTGTCCATGCATATTCTCTTTGATCCTTATAAATGAGATTGTAAAACACATTGACGTGAATGCTAGTTTCCTTCCTTCCTCCCTCTTTCTCTTTGTGCATGCTCAGTCTACTCAGTCATGTCTAACTCTTTTGTGACCCCATGGATTATATAGCCTGCCAGACTCCTCTGTCCATGGGATTTCCCAGGCAAGGATACTGGAGTGGGTTGCCATTTCCTCCTCCAGGGTATCTTCCTGACCTAGGGATCGAACCCACATCTCTTGCATCTCCTGCATTGTCAGGCGGGTTCTTTACCATTAGTGCTACCTGGGAAGCCCCCTTTTTCACTTTAAATCCTATGAAAAAATGAGGTGGTAAGGGTAATTCTATCCTTCCTATTTAACAAGTATACTGTGGCAAGAAAGGTCAAGTGAACAACCTTGGATCACAGTCTACATGCTAAGACTACAGCCCTGGTCAGATGCTCTGCATTGTATATGCCTTTGCTGGGTGAGGGATGCTGAGCCCTGAATCTTGCAGATGAGAGAAGAATCAGTACAGCTGCTCTAGCAAAGGGCACAAGGAGGAGCCTTCAAGTCCTGAATCTTGTACCACTGCCTAACTCCCTTGGTGTGAACAGTTAAACACCATCAGCACCAATCCGCCTCTAAAAAGACCTCCTGTCGGGTTGGACATCCTCTGCAGGATGTGTGGGTATGCCCTGCAGCTCTGCAAGTTCTGCTGGATTGAATCCACGTTCCTAAGACCAGGAAGTCAGCCCAGAGGCCTGACTCCTCGCTAACAGTGGAAGCAGCCAGCAGAAAGGAATGGTGATATGCGGAGTCAAAACAGTCCAGTTCCATCCTAGCCTCACCACTTACCAACTAAATTACCCCGGACAGCAACTGGCCTTCTCTGAGCTTCAAGATCTGCATTTGTAAAATAGAGATAATGGCATCCTTCCCACTGGGTGGTGGCAAGGATTAAATCAAATGATCTATGGAGAGCTGTCAGCCCAGTGCCTGGGCTTACTTTCCATGCTTCCCTGCCCTGCTTCCGGTGGGCTGGCGAGGGCTGTGCGGCCACGTTGTGTGGATAGGTAGGGGGGCTAACCTTCACAACAGCCTATGAAGTATTCCCATTTTGCAGCAAGCATCAGCAGAGGTGGCAGTCATGCAAGAAGGGAGAGATGGTCCTCCAGGAGTGATTTCCCTCCCCCCATACTCCTATGTTCATAAACTGTGGTGGAAAGACCTAAGACCCTCCCTCCTGTCCCTGTGGTGCCTGGGTGGGTGTGGGGGTCAGTGTGGGCATGGACACACTGTCATAAACTCCTTTCAACGGCTGTCGTCTTGGAGGGCAGGAACTAACGGACTCCTTTCTTATGATGGCCACTCAGCAGTCTTTCCCTCTGCTGAAAGCAGGGCCTGGCCTCCAAGAAGGAAACCGGACTGAAGGAGAAAAGAGCAGTCTTTGGAGTTTGACTCACCCCAGGGAAGTCATCAAAGGGCACTCTAGCTGACCTTTTGTGACTAAAATAGAAAACTGTGACCCCAAGCTAAAAAGATTAAACACCTAGGTTAAGCTGGCTTGCTTAATTCATTTAATCCTTACCACCCCATGAAGTCTTTTGTTATTTTACTGACAGATGAGGAAGCTGAGGCTCAGAGGATTGACATAACTTGCTCAAGCTCATACAACTAGCAAGCAAGTGTCAGGGATTCGAATTCTATTATCTTTCTTTTTTCTTTCTTTCCTTCTTTGATTTCTTTTTGGTTGTGGTTCACACTTAGATCAGGCTTTAATGAGGAGAGGTGGGGCGACATTGGGCTTCCCAGGTCGTGCCGTGATAGACTCTGCCTGCAGTGCAGGAGAGTCAGGTTCAGTCCCTGGGGGGAGATGATCCCTGGAGAATCCCATGGACAGAGGAGCCTGGCAGGCTACAGTCCATGGAGTCGCAAAGAATTGGACATGACTGAGCAACTAAACAACAACAAGGATGACATACCCCTGAGTTCAATTGGATGGAAGGAGGGTCAGAGGAATATCCCAAAAAGGGGAATGAAATTTAAGGGCTGCTCATTCTACTTGAGCAGTGAGTATAGTGGCTACAGATATGTGTTAAGACCTGATTTAAGTCCCAGAGCCACCACTCAGTGGCCTTGGGCAGGTTGCTTCATCTCTCTGCCTGTTACCTTTCCACAGAGATTGTGTGTTAGTCACTCAGTTGTGTCTGACCCTTTATGACCCCCATGGACTGTAGCCCACCAGGATCCTCTGTCCACAGAATTCTCCTGGCAAGAATTCTGGCATGCATTGCCATTACCTTCTCCAGGGGATCTTCCCGACTCTGGGATCAAACCCAGATCTCCTGCATTGCAGGCAGATTCTTTATTGTCTGAGCCACCAGGGAAGCCCAAGAGATGGTTCTAATGTAGAAATCACCTCCTAGAGCTGTAGGGATTACATGTCCCATTGGTCTAGAGACACCTGGCACAGTGTCTGGCACATGTTAATCATAATTCACCAACGAACATTATTATTAATTCTCCCTTGAGAGTTTTTCTCTGTCCATGGCTTTCATTCAACAAAGGAGGGCAAAGAAAATATATAGACTTGATCAAATGGATAAGACTGTTGTGCATTAATTAACATAAAGATCCAATGTGGCAAGAAGGAGGAACAGAGTCCTGTGGGACTGGTCAGGAGAAGCTTCCAGAAAGACTGTGGAGCAAGGTTCTGGAGGACAATTTGGTGAAGGAGGCAGGAATGACTGAGACCTCAGGGAAAGAGAGGGGTGGGGCGAACTGGGAAGCAGAGAGAACCTGATGATTGAGCACTTCTTAGAGAAAGAGCCAAAAGCTTAGCAGCAAGCTGGGAGTTAAGATGGGAGTTTCCTAGGGAAGCAGAGTGGAGAGACTCATTTGTGGCATGTCTGCCTGGGGCCTAAACTCTTTACGTAAACTACTGAACCATCACAACAGTTTATGAAGAATCTTCATTTTCCAGATGAGGAAACTGAGGTCCAAAGATGTGAATGAACTTGCCAGGATGTAAGTCCCAGCCTGGCTGGCTCTGAAACACCCAGGCCACACAGGCTAGGACACTGCCAGGGCAGCTTCTCTGGGGCCCTAAACCAGACCAGTCCTACCTGATAGTCATCTGTTGTCCCCAGGGCTCACTGAGGTCACTGCCCACCCAGACTACCCACTGCAGCTCTGGGCAGGACCCCATCTTAAATCCATCTGCCAACGCAGGAGACTAAGAAACACGGGTTCGATCCCTGGGTTGAGGAGCCTGATGGGCTAGGGTCCATGGGGTCGCAGAGTCGGATACAACTGAGCAGGCATGCGTGCACCTTAATGAAACACTGGAATCCCACAAACCTGGACCCTGTGGGCTCTCAGACCTTCTATCTGAAACTACAGGCCTAAAGAGGAGGATTTACTGAGCAAGGAGGGATCAGCAGCAGCCTCCCTGGGACTAGAGGCCCTGTGAACGCAAGATTCCTCGTCTGCTTCAGATATGGGCTCAAGAAACCGCTGTTTGGAACCATAATTCGGACAGCAGACAAGAACTGGCAGGGGCTTGGGGCTGTCATGGACCTTCCAGGAGCACCCCTGACCTTCTCAGGCCCATCATCTGAGCAGAGGGCATCCTGGGCTTCCCACACACTCTTACAAACGCAAAGAGCATCCTCCACCACCCACCCCGGGGTACCATAAGCTGTATCCCCAATTTCAGAGCCCCGCAGGCCAGCTGGCTTCCTAAGGTCTGTGAGGAGCCCATTTTATAAAGAACCTGGCGCTCGCCTGGCGTGCTGCAGTCCATGGGGTCACAAAGAGTCGGACTGAGTGACTGAACTGAACTGGCGCTTGCCTAGGGCAGCTGCACTGCCCCCTTACGCCCCCACCCCCAGCCTTTCCTGCCCCTGCTCCTCCGGGGGAGGGAGTCCAGAGGGCCGGCGCTACAGTTCTGCCGGGTTCCTGCGGCTCCTCCCCGTGGGGGCGAACACAACACCGAGTTTGTGCCACACTGCGGCCCACACCTGCTGTATTCCCCTCTGCGAAGCCAGAGCTTTGGCTGGGTAAGCGGGAGGTGGAGAGGCAGAGCTGCAGGAGGGGGCAAGCCGGCGCGAGAGGGCAAGGAGAGGGTCTGCAGGTTCTGTCTGGCAGCATCATATAATAATAGCAACACGTCTCCCACGCGGCTGGATCCCTTCTCGGGCCTGGGATAGCTGTATTGATTGTTTCCTCCTTGGCTTACTTATGGTTGGCAGGAGTCTCTCATGACCGCTCCTCAACTCTGGTCCCCGGTTCCCCGGCCCGCCGCAGCACCCAGCTCAGCCCTCCGCGAGGTTCTGGTTAGTAAGCTGAGCTCTGCCAAAGGATGGGGTGCTTTCCTCGCGGGGAGGGGGCCCAGGCCCGGGAGCCTCACTGAGCTGACAGCCGGGTGGCGGCACCTCGCTGCCTCGGGTCCCCACCGGCCCCTTTAATTCGAGTCCGCCGGCGGCCAGGTGCGGCGCTGCGTGGCGCGGTGCGGCGCGGTGCGGCTGCGGGCGGCGGCCGGGTGCTCCATACGCGCCGCCCGCGGGACTGCAGAGCCGGCGCCGGCTGGCCGCCCGCAAGCCGCCTCCTGCGGTCATCCAGAAACATGGAGGCTCCGGGTGCCCATCGGGAAGGGTAAATGGGTGTCGGGGCGCTCGGCTGCGCGTGCTGCCGCCCCCCTGTCCGGGCTGCGGGGCACCGGGCGGCACAGCCTGCAGCGCGGCAGGCTCGGGCTCAGTCCCGGGCGGGCGAACCTGGGCCGGACCGAGCCGGGGCGGGCGATGGGGGGCTGGCGTCCAGCGGAAGGAGAGAAACAGGCAAAGGGCTCGAGGACTCTCCGGGCAGTGCCAGGCGCGCGGGGCGGAGGGCGCAGAGAGGAGCTGGCGGGTGATGGGAAGCGCAGCTGACATAACCATGTCTGGTAAATAGCGCTGGTTGGTAGGACCCGAATCACTTGGGACTGCCTGGCGGCATTCCCCTCTCCTGCTCAGAAAGAAAACGGCTTTGCAGCAGAGAAGGGCTTTTCCGCTTCCCTGGGGCCGTGGGATGCCGGGGAGCCCCCCGCTCTTAGGGGAAAGCCAAGATCTGGGGCAGCATCTACTCCCCACCCCCAGAGTTTAGGTTCCAGTGTTTTCCGGAGGGAGATGGAGCCTCGGCGGACCCTTGGACCCTAGGGGCAAAAGAGCTAGACTGCTCTCGGGCCCCACCGCTAGAGCCCCCCTCCGGACCGGGCAGGAGGGGGTTAAGGTGGAGCTGGCTGCAGTAGCCAGCTGGTGGGTCAGGTCCACCCGCGCGGAGCCGAACGCGGAGCGCGCGGGGCGGAATCCCGGCCGGAGACAGGAGCGATGGGGAGAGGGCTCGGACCCCTCCCCGCCCTGGGGCCGGCGGGATTGGGCGGGCAGGGGGCCAGCCCGGAAGCTGGCTTCCTCCAGGCTCCCCCTCTAGCTGCTGCCAAGCTGCCTCTCAGCCAGGCTGACGGAAACTTGGTTCCGCACTCACTGCCCAGGAGACGTGAGGGGTTTTCTCTTGGGGAGAAATCAGTGGTCGGGCGCTGCCTGGTTCGAATGCCACCCCACCGGAGGGAGGCCTGCAAGTGTAGGGGTCCCTGAGGGAGAGGAAGTCCTGGGACCAAGGAAACCAGCTTTTGGAGATCGACCTTTCTGTGTGAGAAGTCTCCCTAGATGAGCTCTGGAGGAGTGTGTGTTGTGGGGAGCCAGGCTGGGAAGGAGCGGTTCTTCCTCCAGGACTCTGCAGAGGTCAGAGCTGGGAGTGGGGCTGCAGTGTAGGAAGCTCTCCCCTTAGGAGATGCTGTGTCCTGACCTCGGGATGGGAGGGCTTTGCCCAGAGTCCCTCCTGATGTCTGCAGAGGACCAATGGGGAACCTGGCTGAGCCAAGGGAGGCCCCTGGAGGAGACAGGCCCAGCCAAGTCTAAAGGCTTGTTCCCTGGGAGAAAACGCTTCCAATGGATGGAAGCCTGCCCAGAAGAGGCAAAGAGGCTGAGGGATAGTTCTCAGGTATGACACCATAATGGAAAATGGGCATGGAAGAGAAGCTGCCAGAGCTCTTCTGAATCTTGGCACTAGCTGCCCAAAAACTCTGATTCCACCTTGCTGCTGTTTTTTCCAGGCAACGTCACACCTCCTGAGGGCAGCCAGGAGGACTCCGGCTTTTGCTGAGCATTGCATCTTACCTCCTTCCTTTCAAAGGCTCCAGATCCCAGCTTACCTGTCCCCGAGTCCTGTGTGCCCCTAACCAGGCATCCCACGACCCCTCCAGCCCAGCCCAGCCCTAGAACTCACCTCCAGGCCCTGGAGCCTGCCCTCCTGCCCAGAATGACTCACCATTATTTCTAGCTCAAGTGAGAAGACATGATGGGGTGTCGGGCTGCCCGTTTGTATATCTAGGATTCCTGAAGCATCGGATCAGCTCTGCAAGGAAGAGAGCTGCAGATTCCTGCCTTGCCAGGTAAATCAATCTATTGTTTAATAATAGCTGTATGTAGAGTCACTGGGGTGGGAGCAATGAGGGAGACCCAGGCCCAAGATTTGTCACTGAAAACACCTCTCAGGGTGCAGGGATCTACAAGGCATTAGTTTAGTGCCTGGGAGAGGGCTCCCTTCCAACCTCTTGTATGGGACTGTGCTCCATGAAGCCTGCGCAGTGCAGGGGGACCTATGTCAGCCCCCTGCCTCCAGCACAGGGCATTCCAGAGCTTTCTTGAGAGACCACCACCTGCTCCCCTCTGATCCCCAGCCCAGGTAAACATAAATCTTACTTTTTTGTGGTATCGGTGGTGGTGATGTTTTTGCGCTTCTTGGCTGAGAGAAGAGAGGGGGAAAAAAAAAAAGCACCCCAGGTCGGGCTGCCAGTGCTGAGTGGTCTTATGTTCTTAACCACCTCTGTCTTTCAGCCAAGCGAGGCTCTCTCTCCAGCTCTCAGGGAGCCCTGGGGGCTCTCCCGCTGGAACCCAGGCTGATGCTGCTGTGTTTCCTGGGGCCGTAAGCACCATCCCAAGCTCCCAGCCACCAGGCAGCTAGAAGGCACAGCGAGAGGCGCCTCTCCCGGTTCCAATTATGACAGTGGCCACTGGAGACCCAGCGGATGAGGCTGCTGCCCTCCCTGGGCACCCGCAGGATACCTATGACCCAGAAGCAGACCACGAATGCTGTGAGAGGGTGGTGATCAACATCTCAGGGCTGCGGTTTGAAACCCAGCTAAAGACCTTAGCCCAGTTTCCAGAGACCCTCTTAGGGGACCCAAAGAAACGGATGAGATACTTTGATCCCCTCCGGAACGAGTACTTTTTCGATCGGAACCGCCCGAGCTTTGATGCCATTTTGTACTACTACCAGTCTGGGGGCCGGTTAAGGCGGCCCGTGAATGTGCCGTTAGACATATTCTCTGAGGAAATTCGGTTTTATGAGCTGGGAGAAGAAGCAATGGAGATGTTTCGGGAAGATGAAGGCTACATCAAAGAGGAAGAGCGTCCTCTGCCTGAAAATGAATTTCAGAGACAGGTGTGGCTTCTCTTTGAATACCCAGAGAGCTCAGGGCCTGCCAGGATTATAGCTATTGTGTCTGTCATGGTGATCTTGATCTCAATCGTCAGCTTCTGCCTGGAGACGTTGCCCATATTCCGGGATGAGAATGAAGACATGCATGGCAGTGGAGTGACCTTCCATACCTACTCCAATAGCACCATCGGGTACCAGCAGTCCACTTCCTTCACTGACCCTTTCTTCATCGTAGAGACCCTCTGTATCATCTGGTTCTCCTTTGAGTTCTTGGTGAGGTTCTTTGCCTGTCCCAGTAAAGCCGGCTTCTTCACCAACATCATGAACATCATTGACATCGTGGCCATCATCCCCTACTTCATCACCCTGGGAACAGAGCTGGCTGAGAAGCCAGAGGATGCTCAGCAGGGTCAGCAGGCCATGTCACTGGCCATCCTTCGAGTCATCCGGTTGGTAAGAGTCTTTAGGATTTTCAAGTTGTCCAGACACTCCAAAGGTCTCCAGATTCTAGGTCAGACCCTCAAAGCCAGCATGAGAGAATTGGGCCTCCTAATATTCTTCCTCTTCATCGGGGTCATCCTTTTCTCTAGTGCTGTCTATTTTGCAGAGGCCGATGAGAGGGAGTCCCAGTTCCCGAGCATCCCGGATGCCTTCTGGTGGGCAGTCGTCTCCATGACAACTGTAGGCTATGGAGACATGGTTCCGACTACCATTGGGGGAAAGATCGTGGGTTCCCTATGTGCAATTGCAGGTGTTTTAACCATTGCCTTACCGGTCCCTGTCATAGTGTCCAATTTCAACTACTTCTACCACCGGGAGACAGAGGGAGAGGAGCAGGCCCAGTACCTGCAAGTGACAAGCTGTCCAAAGATCCCATCCTCCCCAGACCTAAAGAAAAGTAGAAGTGCCTCTACCATTAGTAAGTCTGATTACATGGAGATCCAGGAGGGGGTAAACAACAGTAACGAAGACTTTAGAGAGGAAAACTTGAAAACAGCCAACTGCACTCTGGCTAATACAAACTATGTGAATATTACCAAAATGTTAACTGATGTCTGACTGAACCCTAGTAACCTACTCACAGCTCAATGGAACTAATGCAGACGTTGCATAATAGCCTGCATTGTAGTCAGTGTGTTCTACAGTGTGTATCTGGTTCTGCATGGAAAGCAATAGTCGTGCAAGTGACTTTTGATCTTTTGATTTTTGATTTAGAACACAGAATATCTATCCATGGCTTTCATGCAAATCTTCATCACCGGCTTAGGGGTTTCCAAAGATGGGAGTCACCTATGGAAGCCAGGATTTCAGAAGGACACATTGGGGCCACCTCATAGCAGATACAGAACCCATCACATCAGTGTCACCTTTTCTTCCTAAAGAAATGCACACAGCATCTCAGAGATGCAACTCCCACCACTACCACCCTCATCCTCCCACCCCACCAGCCCACTTGAGCCTACCTCCCCCTTCACAGAGAAAAACCATGGTGGCTTAGCCTTAAAGTTCTGGTAATTATTCAAAAGGTCTTTCCCATTTTTGCATTGAAAAGAACACACAGTGCTGTGTGTTGGAATTACTTTCTGTGTCACAGGCTGGGTGTTTGTGAATTGCAGTTGCCAAGTAGATGCTCCGGAGGCTTGTGTTTCATAACGGAAAATGCTGCATTTGGTTTTTTCTCTGCAGTGTCAAAGTGAGGGAACCCCGGGGGAGGGACAGTTAGGATGACCGAATGTGAGTTGTCAAGTTTCACATTTGCTCCCTTCTCCCTATAGGGAGAAGCTAACAAACCAAGGGACCTCTCAGCTTCAGATTTCACCATTTTTGCAGGCTTCAGGGTCACAAAAACATGTCTGATTTCTTCGTTACATTGGAGTTTGCAGGCATCTGCTTTCTAGTGCTGTGGCCCAGCTACACTGACACTGCAGTGAAATCTACCAGTGATGCAATAGAGCTGCATGGGTGTTTGTTGCATGAATCTCAATATTTAAAACACAGGAGATAACCTATTTTCTTAGTAGCCTACACAGTATTCATATTTAGAGTATTAATAGCCTAGGAATGGCATTGAACTAGGGTTTGTTTTTTTTTTCCTTTCCCATCAGAAGACAAAAAGCCCTCAATCAAGAGAAAAAAAAAATAGACTGTTTGGAGTGAAGAACCAAAACTTCTGGCCCTCTAGCCCACCCCCATCCCTGTTCTTCCAAGTGGGGGTACAGACCTCTGCAAAGCCAGGGGAGTAAGCAGGGAAAGCAGTGTCTAACACCTCACGTGACTGCACCTTAGGAATGAACCTAGTCATGGGCAAGACTGTACAGCTGACTGGGGCACGTTGTCCTGAGCACAGGCGGATCTGTGGATCCAGTGTATATACCTATGTATCAAGTGTCTCTTCCATGAGTTCCTCTCCCTAGCTAGCTATAGAAAAAATGGCATTTGAACCTTGTATAAGCTTATGCAATATTTTTGACACAGGGCAATATATGCATGTGTTTGACTATGTGCACTAGAGTGTATATACACGCATATATATATTTATATAATATATACATACATACGTGTGTATATGTATATATGCACACACACACACACACACACACACACATATATATAGTCATTCTCTGGAGTTCAGGTTCAGGAGCAAACCCACTGCTTGGTGGGTTGGTTGTCTCAGAGACCTAATGGGTTAATTTGTCTCATTGGTCACCCCACTGGGCCTGGGTTTGCCGCCATTGCCTCCAACGCTCCAGTCTTCATGGATTCTTAGATGTTCGAATTGTCTTTCTGCCCTTCATGTGCTGCAGCTTCAGTTCCCCATGGCTGAAGCTTGTCTTACCGAGTGCACAAGGGCCCCAGGGCCCTCACAGCTCCAGCTGACCTGGGCCAGACCCACCCCAGGCAGCCCCTCTACAGCCCATCACCTTCTTCATCTCCATTCTCATTGTCCCTGCCCTGTCTGGTTTTCATTTGAGACGTAGAATGTATTTAACTAATAGAGACCATACACACGAGAACTGCAAACACCATGTCAAAGACATAACCCACAACTCAGATGCAAAATGACATGGTCATCTGGCTCTGCATCAGTCACTTCCACTAACCTTTCACTAAAGAGCCAGAATGGATCGCCTTCTTTGAAACCAAGGACATGGAGGAGGAGGGATCCTGGGGCCCCAATTCCACAGATCTAGGCTAAAAGGGAACCTCCTCTATGGTGAAATTTCTGAAGTTCAGGACCAAGAGATGGAGTCCCTAGTTGAACCACAGGCATCATTTTGATCACCAGGCTCAAGCTGTCTCCCCCATTAAACTGGCAACCAGGGCTGCGTATGCAACCGAAGGCTGGGTAAAGAATCATTCCAAGCCCCTAGAGCAGGCTGAGAGTGAAGGCCACACCGCCTAAAGGTAGAGTTCTGGCTGACCCTGGAATGGGTGCAGATGGGGAAGCTTTTGCCTCACAAACTAGGCTTCTTTGCCTTTCAACATCATTGCTTAAATTTCCCAGACACAGCAAGCTGTGTGGTCAGGCTGCCAGTCGTCACTCCAGCCCTGGCCTCACTGTTGGCTCCTTAGCATCTTCAGTTACCTTGGGGGGTGGGGCACCAGCCCAGGGTGCTCGCTAGTTCCTGGTCACCCACATCCTCAGGGGTCTACAGGGCATCCTAGGCCCGGCACAAAGCCTCCGTGCTTCTCTTCCTCTCCTTCATGGGAGATGGTGCTGTATTTCCAAGGCGTGGGCTGGAGGGATGCAGACTTTGAAAAGATAAATGGTAAAATAACCTATACCTAATGCCTAGGTCGGGTGGTAGATATTTTATCCCAGTGCCCTTGACCTGGGACTATAAAATGTTTACCCACACCGGCACACAGACATACACATCCACCACAAAAGAGATCTACAATGTTGCCATACACAAACACAATATATTCACCACACATGCAAAATACACAGAGACCAAATTAATGAAAAGGGTGTACTCAAAAGATATACGCTTATATCTGTATCCAGAATATGCACACTCAGCCCAGACGTGGAATGTACATATAGAACATACGTGAAAGACCTACAAACACCATGTAAAAGACACAACCTGCAACTCGGATGCAAACCATACAAAATGACGTGGTCATACAGAGTGTACACAAATACCTGCATACACCATGTACAAAGACACAGCTCATGCAAAACACACAAAAACAACATGGACACATGGGTACACATGTGGAATACACCCAAGATAATTTACTATTGTTTGCATGCAAAATACACACAAACTCAGTTTATACACCCAATACATCTATTCATAGTAAGCACACAAACTACAGCATACATACCCAAGAAATTACACACAAACACACACCTCAAATATACTGAGATCCATTCCTCTGCCCCCATATCTATAAATAGGCATAAACAAAAGATCAGATTTAATCACCTTTCCCTAGCCTGCATCTCTCCCCCTCAGTATCCTTCAAGAAATCTCTTCCACTAGTCTCTTTCCCTCTTACTCCCAGATTTCAGAAAAATAACCTCAAGGCTTAAAGCAAAAAGATGGGCCACCGTGGTCAAACAGATTTCTTGTTACGACTGGGAATCTCATTGGGTTTCTACCTATTCACCTTCCTCCCACCAGAAACCCGGGTGCCAAGTGTGGAAGGCCCTGGGACAACTGACAGCCCATTAATACACACCTTTTGGCCATGCCTTTTCTCTCAAAGAAAATCCACACAGACAGTGCAGTAGCTCAGGCGCCCCCAATCCCAACCCTTGGGATCTCTGGATTCATCCCCATCCTCTTGAAAGCAGCGTGGGCTCAAAAATCTGCAGGGTCCTGGGCCCAGAATGAGAATGAAGATGCCCCCAACATTCTTTCAGCCCACAGATCTTACTGCTCCTCCATCCCCAGCGGCTTTGTCGGGGCCTGGGTCAGAGTCAAGACCCTATATAGACTTTATCTCGTGAAACGAGTCACCTTTACTTGCTTGTGGCATCTCACTTGCTCTTGGGTGTAAGCCCAGTGGGGTCAACTCCTGAGTCCCCCCATGAGTGCGCCATCCCAGGCAGGCTTTTCCACTTGCCCCAGCTCCACCTGGACACCTGTCTTCCATCTGATGGCTGTACCTTGAGGAAACACACACCAATTCAGCTTATGTAAAACTTGGTTAAGGATGTAAACCTAACGTTACACAAGCAAACAAGTCTTTTTTAGAAGGTCTGTTTCATATCCTATATCCTAAGGCCAGATTTAAATGCTTTGTAAGATTATGTGCTGTTTTGGAGTTACCCGCAGAGCTGGCTCTTCCCACTAGTAGGACTAGCTGAGAGCTAGGTGTGTTTTGGCAAAGGCCTCACCTCAAATGGAAGTTGGGGAGTCGAAGTCAGGCATCAGATCGAAATCAGATCCTCACGGCCTCTACTCCTGCTGCCATCCAGGCTGTGTCCCACCTGCCCTCCTAAACATGGTCACAGCTCCCCGTCTTCCAGGAAGGAAGCAGCAGGGGATAAGCGTGTGGATCCATATTTGCATACTTAGTGCAATGTGCTGGGCCTTTCAAGTGTTTTCAAGTCAAAATATCCATTGTCCCTTTAGCTTCAGTAGGTGCCTCCTTGGCTCAAACTTTCAAGGAAGTTGGAGTTCTCAGAAGTCTAAAGAGAAAGAGGTCCAGGTTGGGTGGAGAGGGTGTCAGGAAGAAAGGGTAACTGAGCTAGTCAGATTTCAGAGTCAACTTTTTAGAAGCTGAAATTTAGTTAAGGTCATAATGAAGCTCTGTGCTTCCTGAAGCTTCTGTGGTGTTTGACATACCCTTCCTCTCTGCTTCCTCTGCCCCTCTCAGCTGGGCCTCTGAGGATGGAGTAGGCGTGAAATCAGGAGGTTAGCCTTGAAAGGGGGCCCCAAAGGAGCATGCCCCTAGACTTCATTGGCCTGATGTGGAAAGGGCTCCCAGGACAGATTTTTTGGCCTGAGCCTACAGCCTGGGTGCTCATGTGGCTGCCCCATGTGGGGAAGGCTGCAAGACTAGCTTGTCCTGTCTGCTGTCCCTGGATCTCTCACTCCATTGTACTGAGGTCTTTGGCCAACTTCCTCACTCATGGTCAGCCATAAAACATCAATAGCATCTTTATAGAGGGCAGGCTGGGGCTTCCCTGCTGCCCACGGTACTGGAAAAGAGAGGCAGAGACTGACTTTCCACAAAGGAAACCATAGGATGGTTTGCAAATTTTATATGAGAGTGGCACCAGACCCCCATGGCAGACAGGAGGAGCACACTGCTTTGAATTGTTTCCCCAGGAGTGGGGATGGTGAGCCCTGTGCCAGCTCTGGTTCTCCTGTTGCCGTAACAGCCTCCATCCTGGTGATGGCTGTCTGGTCTGAGAGGACTGGTCCACACAGGCTATATTGTCGAGGGTGCTCCTTGGTTACACACTGGAGGCTCCCCCAGCCTTGGCAAAGTGTCCATTGGCAGATTTGAGCCCACAAACTCAACCTCATTAACATTGTTCACCACCTGAGCCAACCAGCAGAGCGCTGGATGCTGGGAGGTGTCCAAATGGCTAGTGTGATCTTCATCTAGATCCAAAGACTTGGCCCTTGTTGAAACCAGCCCTGTTCTCTCATCAGAGCAGCAAGCAGAGATGGGTGGAGGTGAGGGATCCCTGACAAGCTGGAATGAGTCTCATTATCAAATGAACCTAGTTATCTTTTCCCTTCTTTCTGCTTCCCTTCCCACCAACGTTCAGCTCCATCTCTCATAGTTTATTTTTTAAAGAGGAAAAGTGCAATAAACTAAATAGTGACTGTTTTCTTTAGCAATAGCTATTTCAAAATCTTGTTCTCAGGACTGAAAAGTGTAGTACCTGGATTCTCAGATAATGCCCTTGGCTTCTGGGCATCAGTTCACTGTCTCTGTAGCTCCCTCCTCCTCCCACATGGTCACGTGACCCCTGCGCTAGGAGGCCCTGGCCCTCCTCTGGAATGTAAACACACGAGTCTGATATCTGCTCACGGAAGGTCCAGGAGAAGACTTTCTTTGTCACTCTGACTCCTCCCCGTGTGCACCTCTCTCTGTCTCTGTGTGCATCTCTGTCCCTCTCGCCTTCCACCTGCCCCCTTCTGCCTGCTCTCACATGGCATTCTCACAACCTCTGGGCACTGAAACCTTGAGTTTGAGTGACCTCACACCAGCCCATCTCACGGACTTTCAGTCAGACTGGCAGGGTGTAATGGAAGCCTGCAGGAAAGCATTTACCAATAGATAAGAATAAAGCATCCTGAGCCATTACAGAAGATCATTTCCATGCACTAAAAGCCATTACTTGATCCATTTGTTTCCCTCCCTCCCCTCCCTTGGGAGATGGATGCCAGAGGAATGTGGCCTGGAGGTGTGCACCTGAGATGGGTCGCCTGGGCTGATTTGGGGAATTGCCCTCTGGCTGCCCTTCAAAATAAGCTGACTTGCTTAACCAAAGGTCTGCCGTGAGAGCTGTGGAGGAAAGCAAGTGTTGTGGATAGAGGTCTATAGGGACAGTGTTTGTGGGTGGTTAGGGCTTGACAGTAGCGAAACAAAGACCCCACCACCCACTATAGTGTACTGTTGCACAAATATTTGCACATGTTAACTGGGGACTTTAGAAGAGCCTCCTTTCCTGGGGGGAAAAAAAAAATCTGTGCAGCTGAATTTTCAGACTAGATGATCAGGGAAGGCTGGCAACTCCAGGGTCCCACCGCATTCCTTTTCAATCTACCTTGCTCTATACCCGTGTATACAGCAAAACCTCAGTTAACTGACGGGGAAATCCTCAGGGAAGGAAGCCGTCTGATGGCTTTACAATTATGGGTTTTTTGGGTGGGAAGGGGAAAATGTGTTTTGGTTCAACCTTTGTTATGGGGGAAAAAAATCTTTCCTAAGTTGGTTAGTACAAACTTTCCTGCCTTAGTAAGCAGAATGTTTGAAGTTGACAGGAGACCTTGCATTGCTCAGGGTCAGTATTCTCAACCTCAATGCTCATTGTACAGAAGTATGATTGGAGAAGACCAAAGAAATAGGCTAAATGTCTGCTGGCTACAAGACATCTCTGGAAGTTGGACATTTGGGCTCATTAGATAATACCCTTGCCATCATTTGCCTCTTTCTACTGGAAGCAGAGTAAGAAAACATAATTCTTGTTAGTCAAGGTTTTGGTTAATTGGTCCTGAGTTATCAGAGGTTTTCCATATATACATATATCTGTGTATATATATATGTATAGTATATGTATATATGTATACCATTGTTTCAAAAAATTATACAGTTATACAGTGACCAATCCCCTTAGCTTCACTAATGTGGAATACATTTGGCAACCCAAGAAATACTGCATTTATTTGAATTTTTAAAATGACCTCCCTTTGCATTCTTAACCATCACTTCAGTTCAACTTTTTTTCTCCTGCACAGGGACTTTTCTAGAAGGTAGTTCTTTCATAACAGAAGATCAGGCTCCAGCATCTTTCCTTTCCCAGATGGCTGCCTGACTCAGGGATAAAAGGGAAGTCTGATCTAAGAGCCAAGTGCTTTATCCTTTGTTCTGCCTGTCCGACAGGAAAAGTTATTACAAACTTTGTAGTTCTGGGTGAGGGGAAAGCTTAAAGACCTGGCAAAGGACAGATCTCTTTTGCTTTCTCTTTGTCATCGGTGGTAACCTAGGCTTGAATTTCATGAGATCTGAAAATAATAGCTAAAGAACACCTCTGCCCCATGGAAGGTGAGATGTGTAGCAACCCATGAAACTACCAAATCCATCCTCTTGTTGAGTCTGACCAAATCTAGGTTGTGGGTGTAGGCAGTAGAGCACCCATAATTCAGCTGCCTCTTTGGAGAAACACCTGGGTCTGACCTGAACCGTGCTCTCATTCTCCATTTCCCTGGCAGTGTGGTAGACCCATGGGAGACAGCTCCAGCCTCGCCTCCTGCAATTGACTGTATGTGTTCTGCCTAGACGTGGGTGGGAGGGGTTCCTGTTATCTGATGCAGTTGAGATAGAGCCGGGGTGCTTGCCCTCTCTCAACATTCCCAGCATTAGTGTATGTACTAGCAGTCAGCTAGTAGAATCTCATAAACCAGACTTAGCATGGCCAGGTGGTAAACTGGAGCAACCGAGGCAGCTTCTCTGGATGGCTCCTTCTTACACTGCCTGAACCTCAGCAAGGAAACGGATATAACTTTCTGTGCTCCTCTGCACTCTTAAAATAGTCAGATATGTTCCAGATAAGTGTGCAGCTGAGAACTGCCTGCATCATTCCACGGACAGATGCACCAGGCAGGTGTAATTACATAACAGTGTGGACAGCTGCTACAACATCTAGGTAATTGAGGGCAGTGTAAACGTGGCTGTGAGCTAGGACCTTTGATAGCTACTCAGAGAGGACTCGGTCCTGGGGTCTCTTCTCCATTCTCCTGAGAGGACTGTAAGCCTTGCCTCTACTGGAAGTTGATTCCCCAGACACTGACTTTGTTGGTATGAGCACATTAACACTCTGGGCTGCTAGAGAAAGCAAGACAAGGAGCTGGGAAGGACAGGATTTACAGGGGTTTGCTTTGCTACTCATTTCCATGTCCGTGCTGACATGCCTGCCTTTTGAGCTTGTGAAGTGCAGGGTGAGGACTGTGATTGCAGGTAGGGCTGGAAAGGAGCAAGCAGCCGCAGGCTAAGGAGTGGGAGAGAAAAGCAGGGAGAGCAGCCTGGCTGGCTTTGGCGAGGGTGAGTGTCAACTCTGAAGGGTCTGAATATGCTCCGTGCTTGCCCCAGTTCCACCTTCACGTGGGATCCGGCGACCCAGTTTCCCTTTGTTGTTGTGCTTGGATGATTCCTTCATTTGAAGGGCCCCAGGAAGCTGGAGCGTCCCATGATCCAGCTCCAGCCTGCTGAGCAAACAATGCCCTGGCCAAATTGGCCTCTGACTGGGTTTCTGCATCCTTGCACCCCTTGCTCCACTAAAGGTAATCTTGGAACAATCTGGATTAATCATGCCAGCAACCAAGAAGGATTCTCTAGTTTTCATCAGGGACACAGCTGTAAAGCTCATGAGTGCACAATGCTATTTCCTTTTCTAGACCTGTGTGTGTATGTGCTTCTATAGGCTGTCTCTGGAGATTGTATATATTGCATACATATATATATAAAATGTGGAAATGGCCACTCACTTAGGCTCACACAGCACAGATTCCAATTAGGGTTTGCACTGGCTTCCTTGCTGCTCAGGCATGGCTCCACAGCTGCCTCTGTGTCCTAGCTCTAATAATTTCTGAAAACTCAAAGAGCAGAGACAGAAAAATAAGCCTTCCTGGGATCAATAGGAGAAGGAACTCCAGGGCTGACGGTAAAGCTCCGTAAGCATGATGCCAAAAGGGAATCGGGGTCTCCATGGTGATAAGAGACTGTGGACCAATGGGAGCTGAAGGCGGAGCAGGACTTGTGGGGAAGACTCATGGGAGTTGGGAGTCATTTAACTATTTGTTTGCTTCGTGAAAATTTAGACACCAGCTATAACCGCATTGCACAGGATGTATAGGTATTATCATTCTTGCTGACATATTCTGGAAGCTTTCAGCCCCACCAACACTGCCCCGCCCAGGACTTCTGCAGCTGAGAGTTTCTGTGTCAGTAGGGTCTGATATTTGTACATAGGTTATACATAAATGTGTACATATGTGCCTCAATGAACATTGCCTGTCCACCTGATCATAAGTGTACATAGACTTCATGGAGCTCCACGGTCTTTTGTAAATATCAACACAAGTAAATAAGTATATAAATATATATTACTGAGGATTTATTTTAACATCATTCTGTGTGAAATGAAAGAAAGAAATAAAATTTTTGACAGACCCTGATGATTTCCACTTCTTTCTTGCCCGACTGAATTGCCATCTCTCCACCAAGCGCATGTGCTTGCCCCTCCCTCAGTCCAGTCTCTGCGGCTGTGAGGGCCCATCCGGAGACCAAGGCAGGACAGAAAAGGGCTCTCCTGGAGGCGTCAGGGACTGCCCTGGCCATGTGCTCACCTGCTCGTGTCCTGAGAGCTCAATGCACATGAAGCAGAAGGTGGGGATGGGAGTTGGTGGAGAGCTTGAGATTCCCATTTGTATGAGTGCTTCCTGTGTCTTTTGTGGAGCTAGGGGATGTGTGGGGAAGGGGAACCCCATTTGAAAACCAGAGGCAATCAGACCCCTGGGAGTCACTGAACTCCAGCTGCACCCACCTTTCCAGGTCCTTTTCTCAAACCCACCCCCATTTCTGCCCATTCCTGCCAATGCCTTTGAAGGAGGAGGGGCCTGGTTTTCCAGCCATGCAGTGGCACCTCCTTGGAGAAGATTTGGACACTCACACACTCACATGTTGCTGAGGCATTTCCTCTGAGGGCTATCTTAGTTCATAGCTGAGCTCCCCTGCACTCACAGAGCTCAAAAGTGGCCATGGTGTGGGGTGTGACAATATAGTGTCTTCCCCCCACCCCAACACCCCTAGCCCCTAGCCCCACCCCCACCCTCACAGAAGTCTCTCATTAATGATTTCCACTTATACCTATTCCGGTCCGCCACACTCTGCCCCCGGGAAGCAGGCCAGCTGAAGCACCCGGCCCTCCCGCTCCCTCCCACTTCACCTTCAGAAAAGCTCTGTTCTGGGCAGCAGGTGCTGAGATGACAAGGGAGAGGGTGAGAAAGAAAGGAGATCCATTTAGGACAACAACGGCTGCTGCTGGCACCCTTGCCCAACAGGCATTTCGCCCAGCATGGAGGGGGAGCGTGAAGTACCCCCAGAGAGCTCTAGATGGCTGCAGAACAGCCCCAAGCAGACTTGTGGGGAGAGGCTCCTCTCCCCAAAGAAATGGGACGCTGAGGCAGGCTTCCAAGGTCAGTCCCTCCTGCTAGACAGGGAACTCCCACCTCCAAGGAGCTGAGAGCTGAATGCTCAGGAGAGCTTCGTCTCTCCCTGAGTGTTTAGATTCTGTCAGATAAACACTTTAAGGGGAAAGTGAGGGGGGCAAGAATGCATGGAAGCTACAGCCTCAAGGTTCCCCTTCTTCACTTGTGTTGGGGCGAGGGCTCAGTTACTTCAAGTGCAGAGCAGCCTGGCCACTTGAGCACACTGGGCCCTTCCTCAGTAGGACTGGGGCACCTGCCCTGTGTACTCCCCACCACAAAGTCTGGAACCCTGGCGTTTGCCCACCTAGTTCCTTCCAATGAAGGAGGGTGCTTGGTGGGGTGGGTGCGAGAGGGACAGCTCATATATTCCTGGGGTCAGTGTGGTGGACTGGAAAAGTGAAGCTGCTTTGGAATGACTGAGAAGCTAATTTAATCCCAGTGAGAGGGGAAAGGCTCGGGAGCCAAAGGCTTGGGTTTGAATCCCAGATCCATTGTCCATCAGCTCTGAGACCCCGGCATACTACCTCACTCTCCTTGATCTTAGTTCCTCATCTCTGTAAAAGGAATCTGATGCCTACCTTATCTGCTGAAGATTAAATGAGTGCCTGGCACATACTGGGAGCCCAATAGCAATAGCCAATACTTCCAGAAATAATGGCCCAGGATTCTCAGAAATCTAAGATGTAAAAGTTAGAGGATTTTTCCACCTCTTCTGATCCAGAGGTTCCTCATCTGGGCTAAAAGGTACAAGAATTTATTTAACAGGTTCTAGGAAACTTCTGAAATTACATGCAATGTGCTATCATATGGTCATCTTTCCATGGAGAGGGTCCACAGCTGTCCATGGCCCCCAAACTTAGAATGACTGGTCAAAGTTAGACCCATCACCTTCTCCACAATGTCCAGGAAGAAAAAATGATTTCCTCTGAGTCATTTTCATTATTCAAAAAGTAGATTCGTACTTGGTCCTTAGGATACTTTGCCCTTGTGGGTTTCTAGGGCAAGACAGAAATGCACCTGTGGTGAGTTAGTAGCTGACTTAGAGGCAGAACTACTCCTGGGACATCTCTTTCCATTAATCTGTTCCTTTTGTAGCAGCTGTGCCTGGGCCTCAGGCCTCCAGATCCAGACCTGAAGTTTCCCCAGGCAGGTTTAGCACAGCAATGGGGAAAGGACCACATATTTTGATGTGAAATTAGTGCTATTGAAATAATATGCAAATGAGGTAGGTCTGCATCTCTTTGATCCAAGGACTGGGGCATTTTTGAATCTGACTTGTCAGCTCTGATTATCTTCTGTCTTCTTTTCCCATGGCCTCCTCCCTCACTCAGGGCAGTAAATAACCCCCAAATCACTGGCTTATCCACAGAAATGAAGGCTCTTTGGTTCTGTCTCTCTTCTAACCTGAACACAAGCCAGGGCTCCATGTTTAATGGTTTGTGGTGAAGTTAGAAGGAAACTCTCCCATCTGCAGGGTTTCCTGTACCCAGGAAAATCTGCCCTTCCCTGGGTCTGTTTTGATGGAAGATTTACACTCTTCACAGATCATTTGGGAACCACCAACAACCATGTGAGAAGTAAAGCCACAGCCACTCTATTTCAATGGCATTTGGTGCCTTCTCTCTCCCAGCCTAAACTAGGTATCTCCAAGTATTTTATTAATCTCTGAATCCCCAGCATCTGACATAGTGCTAGGCACAATGAATATTTATTGAATGAATGAATATCTACATCACAAAATCACAATGGTGGCCAAGATATCCATACTCTTAGGACAGCAAAGATATAGCCATACCCTAGCAACACCCACCCCCGCCCCCTCCCTCCCCCACCCCCCACCCCCCCACCACCACTTTCTCCTGTATCTCTCTCTCTGGGCTTATAAGAGACCTTGAATCCTACTTCTCCCGGTCTGGGTCCAACTGGTCCATGGTCCAGATGCCATGAAAGTGAAAGTGAAAAAGTGAAAGTGAAGTTGCTCGGTCGTGTCCAACTCTTTGCGACCCCATGGACTGTAGCCTATCAGGCTCCTCCGGCCATACATCTCTTAATGCCCTCTCCCCAGCACCCACTCCCACTGTTCCCAGAGAGGATGCCCTCCAAACAAACCCTGCCCAATCCCACACCAGCCTCAGGGCCAAACCCTTCCCATATCCCAAAGGACTGGAATCTACCAGATTCTAAAACTGAGAAGATCTAGGTGTCTTGGGAAATGCTGGGCCTCAGAGTCAAGGCCGGGTTCCATTTTTGGCTCTAGTGTATAGTAGATGGTATTATCTATGTGACCTTAACAAGGGAAGTAATGTTTCCAAACTTTTTTTTTCTGTTTCAACTTGAGATTAAAATGCCTGCCTCACAGGATTGTCATGAAATTTTTTTCAAAAAGCATCATATATATATATATATATATATAATGCACATATAAATATACACATAAACATATACACATATATATTATGTGTCAAGGGCTTACTTTGCACCAGATAGTCTGCTAAATGTTTCACAGGCATTATGTCACTTAGTTCTCATGACAGTCTTGTGTGTTGGAGAAGGAAATGGCAACCCACTCCAGTATTCTTGTCTGGAGAATCCCATGGACAGAGGATCCTGGCAAGCTAGAGTCCATGGGGTCACAAAAGAGTCACACACGACTGAGTGACTAAACAACAACAGTCTTGCAAGGTGAGTTATTATCTGTATTTTACAGATTAGAACATCAAACCTCAGAGAGATTACATAACTAGCCAAAGGTCACACAGCTAATAACCAGCAGAGCCTTTGTGAGTCCAAAGCCCATGCTCTTAAGAAGGATGACAAATCATGGTTGTTAGTCCTTCCACCACCAACTTCTCTCCCCATGTGGCTGAGGTCACATAGATTAAGTCTTGTAAGAAAACAAGAAAACTTCATCTGTCTTAAAGAGACTTGATATAGTCAAAACAGCCCAGCTAGCCTGGATGAGCCAGGATAGGAATGACCTGTCTTTCCTCTAAGCTTGGTCATATTGAGCCCTGAGACACAGCATCAGAAGTCTATGCGATGGGGAGAAGCACCAACCCCAGGAAGAGTGGTCTCACTCCCCATTTCAGCCCCAAACGTCTGAGTGTCCAAGGCAGCAGGTAACAGACCCCATCCATCCAGGCCTTCACGTGCCCAGCATCCTTGCTCAAGCTGGGGCCAGACCTAGCCACTCTGTGCCACCTCTGCCTCCCCCCCTGCTCTATCTGCTCCTAGTGCTCCTTCCCAGCCAAGATGCTTGAGATGGTGGCTGTGCCTGAATGGAGGGGCTCTCAGAGGGTGACATGGAGACAGAACTCCCTGGGGGGAAATAGCCACATGGTCGTGCGTGCGCACGCACACACACACACACACACATGCATAAGTCAGGCAAATCCTCACAAAATCTTAGGACCTGCTTTATCATTCTTAGCCTAGCCTCCCTCAGGCCTTAACCTTTGTAGACTGTATTATCTCATGCTATTGAATCAAAAAAGGAGAAAGGCTCCTCCTGCAAAGTGGGTTATTATGCTGACGGAATAAATGATTCCCATCAACTGAGATGTGAGAACCAGCACCCACATGCAAGCACTGTGCTGGGGAGTTTGCCCGTCTTACCTGGTTTAGTTCTGACTGCAACTCTCTGAGATCATTGTCACTATCTACATTTTCAGATACAGAAATTAAGGCTCAGAGAGGCAAAGTCTTTGCCCAAACCTACACAGCAAATGAGAGGCAGCTCTGGGACTCAGATCCAAAATAGTTGGAAGCATCAAAGCAAATTCTAGTGCCCTTGATAAGACACCAGAAGCGCCCAGGTGTGGTCAACTCCAGCTGGGTCTCTCAACAACATTGCAGCAAAAGTCACCAAGAACTCCAACTGTCCTTGAACCCTGTTGATCTCTGAGAGCCTCCAGGAAAATACAGGTTGAGGAATCTTGGGGAAGAGTCGGAAGTCTAGGGATTATGAGGTGCAATGGAATTGGATCACCCTCCTTAGGTATTTTTGTCAATGGGATTCACGAGGCTGCAAGGTGTGAATGAGCAATCGCTATATTAAAATTTCCTGAAAAAGCTTTTCTCCTTTGGGCCCCAGCTCCTGAGAGACAGAGTCAGGGAGGAAGACTTGAGGGGGGGGGCTCTGCAACTCCTCCATAGTCCTTCCCTTCATTTGCATCTTCAGGGCCCAGGAACTGGATGAAGGGACTGGCTTTACCACCAGTCTTCCTCCTGCTGGTGTCCTGACCTAGTCTCCTCACTTATGAAACAGGGTGGGATGGGCGGGTAAATCCTCTTCATGGGGGAGCCATAAGGATGAAATGCATATTGGAAGTTACCTGGCACTTCTGTTTCTGGGGGAGGAAGTGCCCATGAGGCCAGGAGCCCAGCTCTGTGCTGGCATCCCAGCTCTGGTTTGTGAGCTCGCTGAATCCCAACTTCCTCATTTATAAAGTGGGGTGAAACTGCCCACCTGTGGAGTCGTTGTGGGGATAAGGGCCTTATATACAACACCTCTCAGGGACCCTGACAAGTAATCAGTATTTAATGAATGCTGCCGAATTCTAGGCTCTCCCACAAATTGTTAATTCACTCAGGGATCATGTCTGGAGCACCTGTGTGAGCCTGGCACTGTGCTAGGCTCCGAGGACTGGTGCTAGATAAGATGCTGCCCTTGTGTCAAAAAGCTCACATGGTAAGACTGCTCCTCCCCCAGAAGGAAAAGATGGAGTAAAAAGGGAAGGTGAGGACATGAACCTTGAACCACTGATAGCACGTGAATAGGCTCTTGATAAATGATCACAGAATGAATGAATCATCCAATGAGTGAATAATAAAAGCAAATGCTTACGCAGCACTTGCTCTATGCCAGGCCCTGTTCTTAGGGCTTCACACATCTCACTAATTTAATCCTCACAGCCACTGTACGTGGTGAACACTAATTATCCCATGTTGCACACAAGGGAACTGAGACAGAGGAAAGCTTATATAACCTGCAGCATCAGGACTAGAATCCAGACTTTCTGGCTCCAAAATCCATGCTGCTAAGTCTCCCTCATATTTATGATCCAGACTCCAAAGCAGTCTCTCATCCTTTAAACATATGTGTGGTAGTAGGCTGAGCAGGCATGATTATTCCCAGTTTACAGAGGAGGAAATCAAGGCACTCAAAGGATGGTAATTTGCCAAGGACACTCAACTGGAAACAAATAAAGAGCTTATATTGATTGTCACAAGAATGAGGGGAGGAGTGGGAGTCTGAAAGCAACAGAATCCTGGATTGTCAGATCTGGAAAAGGTCTCAGGGGTCGACTAGGCTCACTGTTTTATTTCATTGATGAGAAGATTGAGGCCCAGAGGAAGACAGCAGTTTACCTTAAGGATACACAGCACATTGGTAACTGGGATGCCAGATGCCAGTCAAGCCAACTGCACCATGCTCTTCTTGGAAAGAAATCAAGAACAAAAGTGTTAGCTAAGGGGGAGGTGCACAAAGTCAGGTAGCCGGAATAAACCCCTTTCCTGTCCGACACCGCCCTTGATTCTATGAAGGATGCAGAGAATTATACCCCAATTCTTTGCTAGTCTGGGAATACACACATCAGGAAGCAAAACATTCAGAGTTCCTGCCCTCATGGAGGCTGAGGAGACAGACAGTGATAGTGGTGGGAGGGGGTCTTTTATGGGCAGGGTGGGTCTCTTAGTTTCAAGTAAAGACCTTGAGGAAGCCAGGGAGGTGCCCGTGCAAATTGATGTGGGGAAAATACGCCAGGTTTAGGGAGCAGTAGGGTTAGGGTGCTCCCGACAGGAGATGGAGCTCAGTGTTGCTAGAGTAGAATGGACAAGGGGAAGGCAGTAGCAAATGAAGACAGGGAGGCTGGGAATGGGGAGGAGCCCTTGCAGATCATGTAGGACCTTGCAGATGATGGAAAGAACTCTGGATTCTACCAGGGGTAAGACAAGAAGCCATGGGAAACTTTCAGCAGAGGAGAGAATTGACTGGACATGTTTTCTGGGATGACACCAGATGCTGTGTTTAGAACAGACTGTAGCAGGCCAGAATGAAGAAGGGGGGTCAGTTAGAAGTCTATCGCAACAATGCAGGTAAGACAGCATGGCAGCATGGATGGTGGTGGCAGCAGAGGAACTGGTAAGAAATAGTTAGATTCTGGAGCTCACCTGTTTATCCAGCCTACACATCCTATGCATAAGGACAGAGCCAGTATGATTCACTGCTGGACAGTGTGCAGTGTAAGAAAGTAAAAGCATCTAGAATGACTCCAACCTTTTGACCTGAACATCTGGTATAATGGACCTGCCATTTCTTGTGATGAAGAAATCTGTATGAGCTGATCAAAATTCACTTACCCAATGTGTTCATCTAAGGATTCTCCCTTCTAGCATCCCTGCAGTCTTAACTGTGGGCAAATGAGCACTGTTGAAGGGGTCTTTCTTAGCCACAAACAGAATCAAGATGGCCCCTCTCATGAGACCCCACACTATCCCAACCCCACATCCCAAATGTAAACCTTGTGCCTTCTTAGAAGCAAACCCTGGCCTGTCCTGGGAGCCAAGGGCCAGAGCCCAAGCAGGGTCAGAGTCCAGATGGTCAGCCAAGCCTGGCCCTGATTTAATTATGAGATCAATCCAACCAGCTGCCTTGCCAACAGCAGTGCCCCTGGGCCTGAGCTTGGCTGGCCCCTGGGGCACAGCTCTGGGGCTTGTCAGAGGGAGTTAGCCTCACACAGCCTGCCTGGGTCCCATCCAGCAGGCCTGGCTGGCCCTGCCACTGGCCACCAGGAGTCTGAGTAGAGTCCAGTCCAAGCCAGCCCTAGGCCATGGGATTTAGGGTGCAGAGCCTGCTGAAACATGGACAGCTGGGGCTCCTAGGAAAGGAGGAGGACCATGAATAGTGGAGCTGACTGCTAGGGACCCAATCCAGCTGCAAGGTGAGGAGAGGGAGTCCTGAGTGCTGATCTAGAAACTCAAGCAGGTACCCCTTACCCAGCCTAGGGGAACACTAGGGAAGAAGGCTGCATTCCTGGGCACCCGGGCTCAGCCCCAGGATACCTGGAACTCCAGGAGATTCCAAACACTGTTCAGGGGTCAGGGTAGGGTCACACTTGCCCAGGTCTTCCTATGAGGATCCATAAGAGACCGACAGCTCCAGTCTGTACAACGAGGTACCCACTTGTGATTCCTCCCTGAGCAACTCCTCACTATTCTCCAAATGGGCTTACTGGAACACAGGTGTATTTCCACATCTCTAAAATGGATCCAAGCACAGTCCATCCATAAGATGTTATGGAAAAACCCGAATGCACCTTTAGGCCAACCCAATACATTATGATTTTCCAGCCAAAGCTTTCACTCAGGCCCACAGGTGGCTCCCTCTGGGGTCCCCCCATCCCAAGAATAACACACCTCTTGTTTCTACCCAGTTGTAAATCAACTCTTGGGGGTGCTGGCTCAGCTATGAAGAAACAGAACATCAGGGGCAGGCAGGGAACTTAGAGGTCATCTCACCTATTATTCAGATGGGAAAATTAAGGCCCAGAAATAGGAAAGGACTTGTTCAACAGTTCAGAGTAAATGCTGATGAAAACTCTCAGGCGAGTGTACTCTCCTCAGTTCTGTCTCATCTCAACAAAAATTTGAAGCAACGGACGTTAGGGCCCACAATGTGTCATAGCTCTCAGAGAGACCTTGTTATAGCTCTCGGGTCTTGGACAGACCGTGTTACAGCTCTCGGGTCTCAAACAGGCTGTACTATAGCTCTTAGACAGATCAGTATTACAGCTCCATGTTACAACTCAATCTTACTTAGAAAATAGCAGGAAAATACATCCTCGAGGCATGCTGCTGCTGCTGCTAAGTCGCTTCAGTTGTGTCCGACTCTGTGCGACCCCATAGATGGCAGCCCACCAGGCTCCCCCGTCCCTGGGATTCTCCAGGCAAGAACACTGGAGTGGGTTGCCATTTCCTTCTCCAATGCATGAAAGTGAAAAGTGAAAGTGAAGTCGCTCAGTCGTGTCTGACTCTTAGTGACCCCATGGACTGCAGCCTACCAGGCTCCTCTGTCCATGGGATTTTCCAGGCAAGAGTACTGGAGTGGGTTGCCATTGCCTTCTCCGCCTCGAGGCATGAGGGGATGCCAACCCAAAGATGCAAGAAAAGAGAGGAGAGCCCCAACCCTTAGGCTCCTCTTTTTATATGTTTTCTCCCCCTGGGCCTGCCCTATGTAAATTGGGCTAGCCAGGAGTGCTGTTTGTTCTACATGAGGTCCTCATTCCGGTCCTCGGACCTTTCTTTGTTCTATTTTCCAGGGCTTTTCCCTTCCTTGTCTTTTAGCCACCTCCACTCTGGACTCCTGTTTCCTATTCTAACTACCTGACAAAACCGAGAGGCCAGGTCACCTGACTCCCAGTCCAAGGCTGGCTCCACAGACATCATTTACCAGCAGAGCCATGTGAGCTTCTTCCTCTGCACCCTCTCAGGCCTCTCCCCAGATCCTAGACCTCACGCAGCTGAGGAACTTCCCAGAGTGACCCTCCCCTCCTCCAGCAACTCCCTCCAACATTCCTTTCTTCTCCTCTCCTCCCCTCAGGGTCTCCTCTCAGCTTGACAATGGAGTGATTGGGCATGTGGTGAGCCAATCTCACTAGACAAGGATCACAGTGCTCCTGACTCCAGGATGCCTCGGGATGCAGTTATAATGTGCCCTTGTGTCCTTTACCTTTGTATACCACTCTTTCAAATGTAGCATTTCATTTGAAACTGAAGTTCAATACCTCTAAAATACCTACATATTTTATCTTCTTTTAACAATAGGAGAAATTGAGGCTCAGAGAGGCTCACCAAATAGCATGCTGCTTGGACCCAGATGGGTCTGATTCTGTGAGCCCCACTTTCTCCACAACACACCCAATTCCCTGACGAGGGTTTCAGGTGCAAAACTCGGGGCTCAGAGCACTCTCACATTCTACATCTCTCTGTGCCTCACGCTGGCAGCCCAGCGTGCATTGCTATTTCCCTTTGGCAGATGAGAAAACTGGGGCCCAGAGACAAAGAAACTTGCCGAGGTCATGCAGCTGTTTGGATGGAGAGCTGAACTGGAAGCAGAGCTACTCAAAGCGCTTGTACACCTGCTGTGTCACACCCTCCTGGAGGCAGGAAGGGGACTCACCAAGACCTCATGTGCTCCCTGACCTGCCAAGGCCACTGAGCAGCAGGTTACAGAGCCAGGATTGGAACCAGGTCTTGGTCTTGGGGTTAGAGGGATTTGATCAGGCAGCCTTGCTGCTGAGCGTAATGCAGGCCCCAACCTGATCAGAAAGTAAAATGGGGTGTCTTTTACATGCTAAGCATTGCGCTGGGTGCTTTATATACACTGCGTACAGTCTTGGGAGACAGCATCACTTCCTTTTCACAAATGAGACTGAAGTTCAGAGAGAGTAGGTAACTTGCTCAGAGTGACACAGCAAGAAGTGCTGAGATGGGAACTGGAGCTGCCGCTCAGGCTTCATCACTGGCATCCTTCGGTTCTCAGCTTAGATGGTGCCATCACAGGCAGGTCTTTCCCAAACAGCCCCATCTAAGCCATGCTCCTTATATTCTTCGTGTCTGCACTCTATCTTCTTCTGAGCATTTTTCATAATCAGCAGTTCATTTCATTTATTTGTCCCCCTGTTTATTTTCTGACTCTCCCACTAGAATGTAAGCTCCAGAAGGGCTGAGACGATGTCTGTCTAGTTTCTTGTAGAACCCTAGAACAGAGCCTGGCCCACAACAGACGCTCATACATGCTGGTTGAATGAATGAATGAAGACTCTCAGCACTGGCCCAAGTACAGTGAGCCTGGCTGAGTTAGGCGTGTGTACAGGAAGCTCCACTGGCCCAGCATGGTTGGGGGAGCATGGATTCTAGTGTCAGTCAGACCTGGGTTCTAACCTCAATATTTACTTGCTGTGTGACTTTGGGCAAGCTATAGTCCTTGGTTTCCTCATTGGTTAAATGGACACAGCCACCCTTGCTTTCAAAGACTGCTGTCAGCATGAAATAAGATCAGAAAGACTGAGGATCCACAAAGGATCCTGGCACATCCCAGCTCCAGCACATAGCACCTCCCATCCCCCTCCCTGCTAACAACAGACCCTAGGACTCCAGGCTGGGAATCATCCAAAACCTCACTTGCATTAAGATGCAGCCTCAGAGCCTGTTACTGCTCCCCTCACTCCCCCCACCCCACCCTCTATGCATGCAGCAGCCAATTTCAAACTATGTAAATATGCCAGGCTGCCTCCTCAGCAAGGGAACAGCTATACTTAGTGCAATTTGCATGTATTTTAAGCTGACTTGTTCCAGGCAAAGAAGCCGATTCATGAATTTAATAACATTCATAGATTCCCAGAATGTCAGCACTGTGAGAGACGTCAGAGATCATCTAGCCCAGCCCCTCATTTGGCAGAGGAGGATGGCCAGGGCAGTGGTATGTCCAAGGTCACAACTTGGCTTGGAGCCCAACTCCAGGGTTCTTTTCAGGCCCATCTGTAGTTCACTCTACTCGCCTCCCAGGCGCTCATCTAAGTGTGAATTTGCAGCCTGCAGTCCCTCATGCCGCCTGGAACACCTCAGCTCCAGGGGAGACATCTGCCCTCCCAGGCAGCCTTGAAGGCAGAGGTGAGGGTATGGATGTGGGTCTGGGGCAAGATGGGGATCAGCTGCATGCAGAGGACAAAACAGCCCAGTGGGTACCCAGTGATGAATCTTTCCCTGCCTGGTCACAGACAGACCCGTAGAACAAAATCCCGCTCCCCTTAACAGCCCATTAAAGTGATGCATTAGGTCATCCAGGGATTTACCTAGAGCAGAGTTTTAACTCTAATTGACAGCGATTGCATCTGCCTGCCCGGCGAGCCTTCTCCCTTCTGGTAACTGCACAATTCTTTGCTTTATGGGAATAGGCCCCCACCTCCAAGGGCTCATGGGGGCTGTCAGTCAGGGGACCCTCAGGCCCTGCCACAGGGCTGGGCATGTGACCCAAACCCAATCTGGTTAGAGGTCCAAGGGTGGTCATGTGACCCAAATAGTCCTTTGGAAAAATGTGATGCTTGCTCAGGGAGAGGCTTGTCGCTCTTCTCTCTGAAGCAAGCGGCGGGATGAGAACAGCAGCTAGCTTTGCCACCAGGAGGAGGAAGCCTGCCTGAGAAAGAAGCCACAGAATGAGAAAGAGGGCCCAAGACGAGAGACACTATGCTGATGCCATTGTTGACAAGTGCCTGGGTGCACACATGCCTGAAGCCCAGCACAACCCCCTGGGCTTCCTTTTCTTCTCAAGCTGATTTGGGTTGCATTTCTTCACTGGCATCTGAAATAATCGTGTCTTAGTCACTAATCTGCAGCATCTCTGATAATAAACCCCATGAGGTGAATCCTGTCACGTAAAATTGTACTTCTTTGAGGGAAGGGTCCTAAACCTACCTTCTTAAGCTTTATGAGAGTGTCTCCATTCACATTAAAGGTTTTGGAGCCTTTCTGTCCCAGATGCTCTTACATAAAGTCATTCAGTTACCCTAACAATTTTCTGAAAAGTATTATCATCATCATTATTATTATTGGTCCTATTTTAGAGATTAGGAAATGAGCTCACTGTGGTCCAGTAACTTCACCAGAGTCATATAATAACCAAATGTTGGAGGTAATCTGAAATTTAGGTACTGTGATTCCAAATGCACTAATGAAAGTATCTGATAATGACATGATGGTGGTGAGGAGGAGGAAGATGGTGATGATTGTTCCTGATTGATGAGCATTTGCCACATGCCAGACACTATTCAAAGCACTTCAATTACTCCTCCCAGCACCCTTGACCCTTTGCTGCTGAGGAAACTGAGGCTCTGGGCACTAATCTGCCAGGGCCATAACGGGGAGCTGGGACCGGCCCTCACCTCAGCTTGGCTGCTTCTCAGCCCTGTATTCTAATAGGAGAGAGAAGGCTGTTCGTGCTGCTCAGGTTCCTCCTGTGTTGCCTCGCTTTCATCCTCTCTTAGTTAGCTTTTGTCTTTCTGGTCTAAAGAGACCCGTTCCCTTTGAGCTGGTTTTCATTTCTCTTGGAGTGTCAGCCTGCGCCTCCAGTAAGGCCTGGGCTGGCCAAGCTCACACAGACTCTGCTCCCTCAGATTCTCTTGTCCAGGCTCAAGAGCCCAAGGCCCCAGGGCTGCCTCTGGAGTTTCCTTGACCATTTCTGTCAGTGAGGGGCAAACAAGGGTGGTGGAGCCTCTATCTGGGGCCACCAATAGTGGCCATGAGTGGACTCCAGGTCTCTGCCTCTCTGGCCCTAACCTCTTTGGGAGCCCTGCTTTGGGGCATAGTGGGCTGCTGGGCAGTGACTCCACTGCATTTGTTTACAGAGCAAGAACAAGGCCCGCCTGGAACACTGGCATGCTGCCTACCTTCCAGGAATAGCTCAGCGACCTAGGCCAAAGAGTCTCCATGTTTGGCAGAAGGAAGAAAACCTTTACGCAGAACAACAGAATGGTCCAGAATTCCTGTCCTCTGCCAGGGCCACTCTTCCAGGGTAGATACCTTCTGCTCCCTGACAGGGCTCTTAGATATCCTCCACAGTGATGACAGCCAATGATGGGTCACGGTCTGTGCTAGCTGTGCCCCACCTGGGGTGCCAAAGGGAGGCATAGGTACCCATCTGGAAGGCAAGAATTTGTTTTTTATTGTCACCTAGTCATCCAGATGCTTCCCAGGCTGGGGCTGGCCTTAAAATGCCAAGCCATCCTTGGAGGAAGCATCTGGGACAGCAGGCACAGATGGTGCCATCAGGGCCACCATCCATGAGTCTCCTCAGTGGACACTGGGGCCATTTTGTCCAGTTCTTGGCCCTCATTTCCTCCTCGGTGAGATGTTATAAGCTCTTTTTTAGAAAACATCCTATGGAGAACAACTTCATGGGTTCTCTCAGCTACAGTCCAAGAGTCAATTGTCCTTTGGCTTCATGGGAATCTACCTTTGAGCAGCCTCAGCCTCTGTCTACCTCTATCCACTGTGCCCTGAGTCCCAAGTCACAGGAGATAGCATTTTGGAGTAGACAGAGCATCAGCTTCAGTGTCCAATCTGGACCTGAAATCCAGTTTTCTCATTCAATAGTTATGTGGCCATGTTCAGATAACTTAACTTTTCTGAACTTTGGTTCCCTCATCAGTATAATGAAAATAACTCCCTCCTTTCCAGGTAGCTGTAAGAATTAGAAAGTATGTATACAATGTTCCTGGCACAGAGTAACTATTCAATAAGAGATAGACCCTACCACTGGGTGGGATTGTGTTTCCAATGTTATGCCTCTAAAAGCCCAGGTCTTTCTGCCCATCAGTTCCCTTACCCACAGCAGCTTTCCCATATGAACACTTTCTGGAGTCCTCTTCTCACACTCGTTTCTTAAAAAGCCCTCGCTTCACCTAGACTTTGTGGAGGTAATGTCCCCATTTCAAATATTATATCCAAAAGTGAGAGGTTTAGGGTCACTCCCACCCCTCAGACTGCTTGGCATGGAAACCTAGTTTCTTCTTTCTGTCCATCCTCAGACACCTAGAAGAAGCTCCATCCCCCTGGGGAAGGCCTGATATCCCAGTTCCAGGCCAATGACCTTCGAACCCTCATGCACACTCACACCACATGCAAAAATTAGTTCAAAACTTATCATAGCCCTGAAGGTAAAACATAAAACTATGAAACTTCTAGGAGAAAACTGGCAAGAAAAATCTTTACGATCCTGAATTAGGCCAAAAAATTCTCAGAGATGGTACCAAAAGCAAAATCTACTTTTTAAATAACAAATTAAACTTATCAAAATTTTAAACTTATGCTCTGTGAGGGAGACTATTAAGAGAATGAAAAGACAAATCACACACCAAAAGAAAATATTTGTAAATTACATATTTGACTTTGTTCTTTAACTTGCATCCAGTATATATATAAAGAACACTCAAAATGCAACAGTAAGAAAATGCAATCCTCTCCCAAAATGGACAAAAGATTCGAAGAGATGTTTCACTAAAAAAGGTGTATGCACATGAAAAGATGCTCAACATCTCCAGTCATTAAAGAAATGCTCATTAAAACCACAATATGCATGGATTTACCACATGTGTAGATACCTCCACACATCTATTAGAATGGCTAAAATAAAAAATCCTGACAATAGCAAGTGCTTGAAAGAATGTGGATTAACTGGACTCTTATACATGACGGGCTGACAATTGCTACAGCCACTTTGGAAATCAGTTTAGTAATTTCTTATAAAGTCAAATATACACTTAATATATAACCTACTAGTCATGTACCTAAAACAAATGAAAACTTACGTTCACATAAGAACCACTATGTGAATTTTATAGTAGCTTTTTTCACAATTATCAGGAACAACACAAATGTCCTTCAGCCAGTTACTGGATAAACAAACCTGTACATTCAAACAGGAGAGTATTATTCAGTAATAAAATGTAATGCATGATACACACAAAATGATGTGGCTGGATCTCGGATGCATTTTCCTAGATGAAAGAAGCTAGACCCCAAGGTTATAAAACATATGCTTTTATTTATATGATTTTTCTGAAAAAGGCAAAACTATGAGGTTGAAGAATAGTTCAGTGGTTTCCAAGAGGGGAGAAGTTGACTGTAAAAAGGACAACACAAGGGAATTTTGTGCAGTGATGGGAGTATTCTGCATTTTGATTATGGTGATCAATGTACAATTCCATGCATTTCCAAAAATCTGCAGAACTATACCCCACAGCTACTGAATTTTACCAAATGTAATATTTAAAAGCTAAGTTTAATAAAATATTTTTAAAACAAATAAGAGATTATAAACAATAAAAGAAAAAAGTAAGTTGGCAGAGTTCAGCACAGAAATAAAAGAGAAAAATTAGAATATCACAAGTATAAAAGCTGCATTAGAGGAATTAAAAATAAAAGCCATGTAACTAAAATATTGTCAACAACAGCAGACAGGAAAGAAGAAATTACAAAACAATGAGAAAAAGAATAAAGATGTGAAGTTATCAGACAAAACAATAAAAATACAAATGGCAAAGAAAACCCAGTGTGAACAACATTGCTGTTTGTGGAGAATGGAACAGATCTAGCTAAACAGGTGAAGGATTCAAAGATATGATCATAGAAAACTTTTTTGAAAAGCCTTAATATAAGAAAAGGTACATAGTGTTCCAAGAAATAAAAATTTATGAGGAACGATGTACACCAAAACATTCTACTAAAGTTATTGAAATTTAAAAATAAAGAACCACAGCCACATTAGGAAGAAAAAAAGTTACTTGCTATAGCGAAAAATACTAATTTGTTAATTCATGAATTTTATAAACCTGTATTGAGCACCTACAATGTGCCAGGCGCTGTTACAGACGCCGGAGATGAAGTGATGACTAAAACAGAATTCCATGGAGCTTACATTCTAGCAAGAAGAGATAATTAAAACAATGTCAGTCAATAAAAACACATAACGTCAGTGAGAGCTATGAAGAATGATGAGGCAAGATGTAGGAAAAAAAATGGTAAAGGACTTTGTTTTATAGAGGTGGCCAAGAAGAGTATTTCTGATAAGGATACTTTTTTAATCTGTTGCTTTTCTTTTAATATATACTTATTTATTTGGCTACATCAGGTCTTCATTGCAGCATGTGGGATCTAGTTCCCTGACCAGGGATAGAACCTGTATCCCCTGCATTGGGAGCACAGAGTCTTAGCCACTGGACCACCAGGGAAGTTCCTATTTCTGATAAGGATATTCTTCAACAGAGAGAACTAAAGAGAATAAAGAAGAAGCCATAAGGCTATCTGTGAAAGAAAGTGAAAGTGTTACTTTCACTTTAACACTTGGTCACTTGTGTCAGACTCTTTGTGACCCCCTGTAGCCCACCAGGCTCCTCTGTCCATGGAATTCTCCAGGCAAGAGTACTGGAGTGGGTAGCCATTCCCTTCTCCAGGGGATCTTCCAAACCCAGGGATAGAACCAGTATCTCCTTCATCTCCTGCATCGCAGGCAGATTCTTTACCATCTGAGCCACCATGGAAGTCCTCAAGGCCATCTGAGGGTGTAGCATTCCAGAAAGGAAAAAGAGCAAGTGCAAAAATCCTGAGGTGGGAATACACATGATGATTCAAGGAACAGCAAGAAGACAGTGGTTAGAACACAGTGAGTGGATGAGTGATAGGCAAAAATGGTGGCAGAGAGGCAATCTGGGTAGGTGCTTGTAAGGTCTTATAGGAATTATTCTAAACTGATGGGAGATCCTTAGAGGGCCGAGAACAGGGGAGGTAGCATGATTTGATTCTAAAGGATAATTGTCTACTGTGTGAATTATCTGTAGGATAGGATAGGGTGGGAGGGACAAAGTAGGATATGATGGGACAGGGAAGGGCAGGACAGGACAGGATGGGATGTGACTGGAAAAAACAAGAAAGGTTAGAAGCAAGAAGTCAATTGCTGCTGCTGCTGCTAAGTCGCTTCAGTTGTGTCCGACTCTGTGCGACCCCATAGCCGGCAGCCCACCAGGCTCCCCCGTCCCTGGGATTCTCCAGGCAAGAACACTGGAGTGGGTTGCCATTTCCTTCTCCAATGCATGAAAGTGAAAAGTCAAAGTGAAGTCGCTCAGTCATGTCCAACTCCTAGCGACCCCATGGACTGCAGCCTACCACGCTCCTCCGTCCATGGGCTTTTCCAGGCAAGAGTACTGGAGTGGGGTGCCATTGCCTTCTGCAAGAAGTCAATTAGGTGATTGCAATAGAGCAAGGGAGAAACTGGTGATTTATATCAGGACAGAATCAGTGGAAGAAATAAGCGGTCAGAATTATGGGTGTATTTTGAAGGTAGACTCACTTTTTTTGCTGAAGGACTGAAAGTGAGGTGCAAGAGAAATGATGACTCCAGGGACTTGGCCTGGACAACTGGGTGGTGCTGAACAGTGATTCTAGTGACGGTACTAGGAAACCCTGGTGGAGGAATAGTTTGGGGGAGTTCAGTTTTGGTCATGTTAACTTTGTAGAGCCTGTTAGCTCTCCAAGAGGAAGTGCCTCCGAATTCTCCTGAGCCACACTCAACCTTAAAGACAAGGAAATAATGCCTACAACGTTCTGAAAAAAGAAATCCACAACTTCAAAACCAATAGATAACCAGGACATTTGGGGAAACTGAACTGTCATTTCCTTGGACTCTGTGATATCTACTTAACATTTCACGCTTGTATTTAATACAATAAATAGGCATTTGTCATTGTATCAAACAACAGCAACCAACAGACAGACTTCATGGATGTAGTATAAGGCGCTCTCTTCAGAAAAACCATTTGACAATAAGTTTAGCCAACTAAACAGTGAATCGAAATAATTCAGAGAGAAAATTTGTGGTTAAAAACCCAACAAGTAGCAGTGAGCATTCCATAGTAGCCCACAGTTCATAGGTTAAGATTAAGTAGAAATTACAGTTATAGAACAAAGTCAATGTTATTACTTTGGACAATAATATTACTTGTCCAAATCACTTTGGACAAGCAATGCTTTTAATACATGTTGTGGGAGAGGTGAGAGGAAACAAGTAATGTTCTAATTTCCTCACCTTTTATAACACAGAGTCAGAAGATAGTGTCTCAAATTGAAGTTTTGTTTAAAACTTCTTCAACTCTTTTAACATTTATATATTTTCTCTTCATTTTGAAGGCAATTTTAAAAACAAATACTTCATGTGGTGAAAAAAACATGTATCTGATATTCAAAATTCTGTGTCAGTTCCTTGAGTTTCTTACTGTCCTATTAAACATTCCAATTACATTTAATACATTTTCAGTAAAAATGCCATGCACAGTATGATTCCATCTTAGTGAAATCATTTCCCCTATTTATTTAAGTGCCTTTTCATCTACTCCTCTCGATATACACACATAGCCATACGACCAAAGTGTTTACCCAGATTATTTATGAGGACTCTTTTGGGGTAATATGAATTGGGTAATTTTTTTTCAATCATATATGTTCTTTTACTAACAATTATTTACATGTAACTACAAAATATTAACTTTTTAAAATTTTATTGGGTATAGTTGCTTAACTGCTGTGTCAGTTTCTGCTGTACAGCAAAGTGAATCAGCCATACATACACATATATCCCCTCTTTTTTGGACTTTTTCCCATCTAGGTCACCACAGCGCACTGAGCAGAGTTCCCTGTGCTCTACAGTACGTTCTCACTAACTATCTGTTTTACACATAGCAGTATATACATGTTAATCCCAATTTCCCAATTCATCCCATCCCCCCTTGATGCCCGTATGCTTGTTCTCTACATCTCTGTCTCTATTTCTGTTTCACAAATAGGTTCATCTATACCATTTTTCTAGATTCCACATATGGGCTTCCCTGGTGGCCCAGCTGGTAAAGAATCCACCTGCAATGTGGGAGACCTGGGGTCGATCCCTGGGTTGAGAAGATCCCCTGAAGAAGGGAACGGCTACCCACTCCAGTATTCTGGCCTGGAGAATCCCATGGACTGTACAGTCCATGGGGTTGCAAAGACTCGGCCATGACTGAGCGACTTTCACTTTCTTTTTCATACACTATTCACTCTTTTCTTTCTTACTTACTTCACTCTGTATGACAATCTCTAGGCCCATCCACATCTGCAAAAGGCACAATTTTGCTCCCTTTTATGGTTAAATAATATTCCATTGAATATGTGTGCATATGTTAGTTGCTCAGTCATGTCCCACTCTTTTCGACCCCATGGACTATAGCCTGCCAGGCTCCTCTGTCTATGGAATTCTCCAGACAAGAATACTGGAGTGGGTATCCATTGTCTTCTCCAAGAGGACTTCCCAACCCAGGGATCACACCTGGGTCTCCTCCATTGCAGGTGGATTCTTTAACGTCTGAGCCACCAGAGAAGCCTTCTCCATTGTATATATGTGCCACAAAAGTATGATTAATTTAAAAAACTGAGTAGTAAGCATGAACTCAGCTGGGTAGTTAAGGTTCTAGGCATTTGAAAATTCTAGGAGAGGTTGAACAGTCCCTTTGTCATTGTCTGGTTCCAGTTTCCCTGGGCACTTGTACCAGCCCCCTAGAGGGAAATCAGTGGTCAAGGACATAGAATTTTGAGCCCTGGGAAACACAAGGTTCCCCAAACCAGGCACCAGGCATCTATCTAGCAGTGCTGAAGTTTGGGCCAGGGATTAGATGTCCAGCAAACATGTGGGTGGAGGGTGGAGGAAGAAAGGAACTCTGTGTTTTTATGTGTCTAAGCTCACTATGGACAATAGCCAGTTTTCAGGAGTTGGTCGAAGTAGAAATTTCTGGAAGGTGGGAAATTTGCGTCCCCAGCTAGTCTGTCTGTGAGCTTTTAGAACAGCAAGCAGAACCCACTAGAAACCAAGTGGTATTTCTAAAAACAACACTGCCCAACTTTCAAGATTCCTTTGTGACGGGCGAGAAAATCACCGTGTCCTGGTGTCAGGAAGACAGTCAACAGAGCCTCTCACAAAGCCCTGTGGACACCTTACAGAAGGCTCCAGCGGGGAGCAGGGGAGCTGCTCCGAGCTCAGGTGCGAACTCTATTCTGATGAGCATGCCCACTGACCACTGGGTTAAGGAAATGGCTAGCAGGCAGATTCAGCCTGAGACAGTGCAGAGCCAGGAGAGGTGTCAGAGTCCATCTTGAAAGATTCTGTAGGCTGGTACAACAAGCTGCTAAGTAACATGTTCAGCTAGAGAATCGCAGAATGGGAAAAGCTAGCTTGGCAGAGTTGCTTCAGGCAAAGACTTAGGGGCTTTCATTGACTTGTCTTCATATCAGTGGATCTTGGGATGTGTGTGTGTCCTCAGTTTCTCAGTCATGTCTGACTCTTTGCCATCTCTGTGTAGCCCTCCAGTCTCTGTGCATGGGACTTTCCAGGCAAGGATATTGGAGTAGGTTGCCATTTCCTTCTCCACGGGATCTTTCCAACCCAGGGATCAAACCCCCATCTCTTGTGTCTCCTGCATAGACAGACAGATTCTTTTCCTCTGAGCCAGGGATCTTGGGGTATTGCTCTGCAAAGCTGCTGCTTGCTGCTCCCAAACACACCATCCTTACCCGGGCTTTTCAGAGCAAGATGTTTTCTGGGTGCCACAGTACACTTCACTGTTTTCATCAAGGCATTGCCTTCTCTTGACTCAGGTGTCAGTCCACTGCTACAGAAGAGCCCAGGTTCCAGGCCCCTCTGTGCTGTCTAAACCTTTAGTCCAAACCTATTACAGTTTGGACTAAAGGATCAGGTATTCCTGATCAGGTATTCCTTTGTCTTTGTGAGAGGACCTAAGCTTCTGTGTTTCTTTCTCTCTGTGTCCTCATCACCCAGCACTGCACCCAGAACAAGGAATAAATGCTTGATGAAGGAGTGGGTGGGCGAGTGAATGAAATGCAGGAAGCAGCAGGGGAGACCTAGTGAACGACACAGTGCAGTCACGCAGGACTCCGTGGTTTTAAAGCCCTGTTGTCGCCATCTTGAAATTCTTTTTTTTTTTTTTTTTGCAAAGTGGTTTTAGTTATTTATTTAACATTTAAAAAATGTTTAAACTTTATATTGGCGTATAGTTGATTAACAATATTGTGTTAATTTCAGGTGTGCAGCAAAGTGATTCAGTTATACATACACATGCACCTATTCTTTTTCAGATTCCTTTCCCCATTTAGGTTGTTATAGAATGTTGAGCAGGGTTCCCTGTGAAATTCTTAATTTTTGAACAAGGTACCCCACATTTTCATTAAGCAATGAGCCCTGAAAATTATGTCATTTGTTCTATTCATCTACATGTATGAAAGAAGTCATTTTTACTGTAAGTTTAAACTATCTGATGACTACTAAAATTGAAGCCTACTTGCATCTAATCTTTGTCAGTTCACGGAACAAATATTGGTCTATGTTTTGCATAATTTTCATCAGAAAAAACATACTACTTCTTTTTTTATCATTGTTCTGTATGTACATATTTGTCCAGGCCTTGACATAGTTCCCATATTTGTCAGTTTAAACAGCTCTATCATATTTTAGAATGTAAATATACCATGGGTTTTAAGCCAAGCCCTGACGGCTAGGCATTTGGATTGCTTCCAATTTTTATAAATAGTATTTCTAAGAGCAAGCAAGTACAAATTACTTTCTTTTTTCTCATTGAGGCTATTTCCTTGGGGTATATTCTCAGAAGCAGAATTATCAGGTCAAAGGGTAGGAAGAATTTTATAATTCTTAAATATTACTGGATTATTCTTTTGAAAAAGGGGACCAACTTAAGGAGCAATCAGCAGTATACATGAAACTGTTTCTCAAGTTCTGAAATGATTATTTCCTACTAGGTTAATAGGTATATCATAGTATCTTAAAATGGAAAATAGCCCAAATGTTCAACAAAAGAGAAGTGTATTTTAAAAGCATGATAAGTCTATACCTTTTCTATATGGTCAGTAAGAATCAGTTTTTAAGGGCACCCAAGACCTTTGGCCTGGCACACAGTCCGTCCCCCTCCCAGCCTCAGCTCCTTTGTGCTCCACAGGGTGATCTCAAGCACAGGTTCCCGGAGGACAGGAGGTCTCGGCTCCAGACCTGTGCCACAGAAGCAGACAGGGCAAGCTGGGTACCACACCACCATTCCTAGCCATGAACTCCTGTGAGCCTCTGCTTTTACCCATGAGCTCAGGGGGATCACCACCAAGTGCCTTCCAGGGTTGAGAGAGGATTCAACCAAAACATGTAGAACGCAGGCTCTTTGAAGCGTCTAAAATAGTTACTGGCATTATTTTCTGGGAAGAGAGCTGGCTGTGCAGATCCTCTGATCAATCCTGATGCTCCCAGGTGACGTGATGATGCTCTACAGAATCTCAGCTGTACTCAGACAGGAAGAAACAACCCTGAACACCAGCTGAGCACACACCACGAGCTGTGCGCCTTGTCCAAGAGAGCAGGGCAATGTAGGACCCACCCTGATCTTTCCTCGAACTTAACAGTAATATGTATTTACTTAAGACATTTAAAAGCACTTACTGTTCCATGAGTTTCACCAAATTCGCCCGCTTAATGATGTAGTGAGGAAAAGACAATCCCATTGCATAGGTGGGGAAAGAGAGGCAGAAAAGGTTGAGTGACTTGCTCCAAACGAGTCAGAGGACAGATAGCTCATGATGGAGTGGGATGCAAGCCCAGGTTCCAGAATCCACATGTTTGTCCTATACCCTGTACTATCTCCAGGTGAATAAAGGAACACCAGAGCCAACACAGGCCCTGAACACCATCTACTACAACCCCCTCGTTTACTACATAAGGAAACTTTTGTTGTTCAGCCACTCAGTCATTTCTGACTCTTTGTGACCCCATGGACTGCAGCACACCAGGCTTCCCTGTTCTATCTCCCGGAATTTGCTCAAACTCATGTCCATTGAGTCAGTGGTGCCATCCAATCATCTCATCCTCTGTCGCCCCCTTCTCTTCTTGCTGTCAATCTTTTCCATCAAGTGGCAAAGTTTTGGAGCTTCAGCTTCAGCATCAGTCCTTCCAATGAATATTCAGGGTTGATGTAGGATTGACTGGTTGACCTCCTTACAGTCCAAAGGACTCTCAAGAGTCTTCTCCAGCATCATAGTTCAAAAGCATCAATTCCTTGGCACTCGGCCTTCTTTATGGTCCAACTCCATCAGGAAGCTTGCACAGATCTCTTATCCTCATCTATCAGAGGGCAGGCAGAATGAAACCCACAATCACAGAAAACTAACCAAAATGATCACATGATTCCAGCTTTGTGTGACTTCATGAAACTATGAGCCACCCAAGATGGGCCACCCAAGATGGAAGAGTCATGATGGAGAGTTCTGACGAAACATGGTCCACTGGAGAAGGGAATGGCAAACCACTTCAGCATTCTTGCCTTGAGAACCCCATGAACAGTATGAAAACAGTATCTTTTCTGAGGGCTTGTCAGAAAAGATAGTCCCAGAGCACTCAGTGTGCAGGGCTGAGCTGGACAGAAACCCAGGCTCCCTGACTGCCCCGAGGGCAGTGCTCCCCTCCCACCTCATCCTGAGACCCATCTGCTGTTCTGAGATCAGTGAATGGGCTAGGAGGGGACAACCTCTCACAGTCCCCATTCCTGAGGGCCCAGGCCAAGGAACTGAGCAGTCTCAGGCCTAAGGGAAAATCAGACTGATGGGTCAGCTCTGAAAAATCAAGCTGATACCAGTGCTTTCTGGAGAAACACCAAAACCATCATTTGCTCTGGCCAACAGTGCAGTTTCGTTCAGGTTATTTCTGTCCAGAGGAGTCAAGGGCGTGGAGAGAAAGGGGCGAGGTGGCTAAAGCACATTTCTTTTAAAAAATCTAATACAAAAGAACAGAAGAAGGAGCACTCCCCAAGGCCTATCCTGTTGGCCCAGGGGAGGTGCCAGGCTGGGTCCTCCCACCAGTTGTGTGCACCCATCCCTGCTCCTCCCAACCTCCCCGTGCCCAGCCCTCCCTGCAGCAGAACACCCTCAGCTCCTTCTGAGATGAGTTCTGATGCTTCCTCCCCCTCCTCTGCCTTGCTGACGTGCACCTTCTTTGAGCCTCTATAATTATAAATAAATGATGTCTGGATTGATTAGAGGATTGGTTTTCTTTCCAGCAACAACCTTGACCTCTCATTTCTGAAATCTTGCTGCCAACCAGCATCATTCAAATTTCCTGTTTCTTTGGGACTTTAGTGGAAAGAGTCCTCACCTGATTATGCAAGAGCACTAAATCTGGAGTCCGGGAAGGAGGGTCCGGTCCTGGTCCCACCACTGATGTTCTGTGTCCTCAAGGGGGGTCACTCAATTCTCCCAGCAGTCAGTAAAGGGAATGGTAATCCCCGGCCACGTTCCTTACAGAATTGGGAAGAAGTGAATAAGTGTGAAAACACAGTGAACTGTAAATGCTCAATGCAGATGTCAGCTACGGATTTGCTCCACCTGGCAGCTGACCAGCTCTGTGACCTGGGCAAATGGTAGTAATTGCCTTGAGCTTCACTGTCATTCTCCGCAATAGATGTAACCACACCTTCTCTTCTTCAGTGTTGTTTTGGGGACAAAGCTCATATACATGTGAAGACATTTTAAAAAAATAAAATGCCCCACCCCACTGATACATAGTGACTATAAATGATGCTTATGGAGAATGTCTAATGAAACAAATAATTACACTACAAGTGAAAAATTCAGGATACAAGATTGTGTATACAATATATAAAGAAAAAACATAGAATGACTAGAGGGAACAGTGGCAAAATGCTAACAGTAGATGTCTCCAAATATGAGGATGCTGTACCTACTTTATGAACTTTTTTTTTCTACAATGAGCATATACAATAATTAACAGGGTGTGGGGAAATTCGAATTTTTATTAAGGTTTTTAAAAAGTTGTTGAGAAGTCCTGTTCTCAGGTTGCTCAGACAGATGCAGCACTAACTGGCAGATCAGATCTATGCCTCACACAGAATCTGCTGGGCACAGTGCATTAGGGAGGGAGAGGGAGAGGGGTGTGGCCCCACAGGGAGGGAGGAGGGGAAGTGGTCAAACTGCCAGCCTAGCAGCCACAGGAGCACTGCCTGTCACTTCCTTGAGCCACCACAGGACTGCAGAGATGGCAGGAAGCTCAGAGACCCCTAGCCACTCATCATCCTCGATCCCACTTTTCAGATCATCATCTGGGGCTAAGACGGGAAAAGTGACTTGTCTAAGATACCAGGTCTCCCATCTTCTGCTTCTCCCTCCCTTCTGTGTCATCTCTGGTGACTGGGGACTGTCTGCCTTTCTGCTCTCCAGCTGCTACTCACCTTCCCAGTTTTCAGGTCAGCATATCTGCTAGGGAATCAGAATCACTAATATGAACTTGAGCACAAAATATTCAGGATGTGAATCTGCCTATCCTTGTCCAAAAAATAAGGCCATTGCAAACACAGCAGCTGAATAATAAAAACTGTAAAATTCAGAGATTCTAGAGCTTGGCACAATATCTTCCTTGGCACAATGTTCTTCCAAGAACATTGATACAGAGACCTTGAGTGACTTACACTAAAAGTTAATTTGTGGATATGCCAAGTCACATACCTAGATCTTTTTATTCCTAGTTTCATCATCTTTCTCATTATATTGTTCAGCTCCTCAAAAATGAATTAATAAATTAATGAATGGAACAAAAATTGACTCCAAGCATTGTGATTTAATAGATAATTATCACACACTGGAACTTCCAAAATACTGGGAACATGTATGATAATCAAACAGTTTATGTCTTTATATAAAAAGATTGCCTACAAACTGATAAGAAAAAGATATCCCAATAGAAGAAAAGAATAGATAAAGGATACAAAGAGGTAATTCATAGAAGAAGAAATTTAAATAGCTGACAAATATACGTCCTACTTTTATAAGATAAGTTTGTCATAAAAAATTCAATTCATTCAAAGGAGGATTGGATGGGGAAATTTGAGGCATCTTGCTTTTTACATTATGTATTTCTGCATTGTTTAAATTTATTATAACAAATATTTTGAAATTTTTAAAAACTGGCCTTCTGAAATGTAAATGTATAATCACACAATTTCAAAGCTAAACATTTCTTTGTTGTTTGGAATTATATTGGCCAGCATTTGCCTTTGTCCATCTACAACCTTAACATGCTCTAACAACAAATAAATAACATATTCACACCACTGGCCAAAATTAATTCCAGGTATGTCAAAATGTCCAAAGTGAAACAGTACTTTAAGAGTAGGTAGCCATTTTCTTGGAGAAGGCAATGGCACCCCACTCCAGTACTCTTGCCTGGAAAATCCCATGGATGGAGGAGCCTGGTGGGCTGCAGTCCATGGGGTCATGAAGAGTCGGACACGACTGAGAGACTTCACTTTCACTTTTCACTTTCATGCATTGGAGAAGGAAATGGCAACCCACTCCAGTGTTCTTGCCTGGAGAATCCCAGGGGCAGGAGAGCCTGGTGGGCTGCCATCTATGGGGTCGCACAGAGTCGGACACGACTGAAGTGACTTAGCAGCAGCCATTTTCTTCTCCAGGGGATCTTCCCAACCCAGGGATTGAACCTGGGTCTCCTGCATTGAAGGAGGATTCTTTACCCTCTGAACCACCAGAGAAGCTAAAATATTACATGATAATACAAAATACTTAATCTTGGGCTGAGAAAGGGCTTCCTAAACAAAACACAATACTGGAAAGCCATAAAAACATAGCTGACAGATTTAACTACTTACAAATTTGTGCAAGACTTATAAACCAAGAAAAGAAATGAGAGGATGGGAGAAAATATTTGCAATATATATAACACAAAAGATATTAATGTCTATACTTTAGGTAATAACCTAAAATCAAGTATAAAAGACCAAACACCCAATATAAATAAAAATGGGCAAAATTATGAATAGGCAATTCAGCAAAAGAAAAATAAATTTAAATGGTTAATCATTTTTATGATGCTCCACTTCATATATAATTAGAATACACACCAAATCATCATGAAAAGTGGTTTAAAATTATAATTTGTATTATGGAATACTTTGAAGGCATTTTTTTAATTAAGGCCAATCTGTACGTAAAATATGGGAAGATCTTCAAACATATTTCATAGAAAAATACGTTACAGAACAATACAAATATCATGCTTAAAAGCTTTATATCTGTTTTAAATATGGACAGAGGAACCTGGCAGGCTACAGTCCATGGGGTCGCAAAGAGTCAGACACGACTTAGCAACTAAACAACAACATATACATATAAATGTATGGGAAGATTCTGAAAGAACACACATCAAACTGTGAACAGTGGGATCCCTCTGGAAGGAAGCAGGAATGAAAGAGGTAGCTTGGGAACCAAGAATGTGTTCACCATTTACTTTATTTACTAATGTATGTATTGTTTGAATATTTTGCAAAACTGTATTCCTCTATGACCTGTTTATTTTGGTGGTGTTGGTTTAGTCGCTAAGTCCTGTCCGACTCTTGCAACCCCATGGACTGTAGCCTGCCAGGCTCCTCTGTCCATGGGATTCTCCAGGCAAGAATACTGAAAGGGTTGCCATTTCCTTCTCTGGAAGATCTTCCTGATCCTAGAACTGAACCCAGGTGTCCTGTATTGCAGGCAGATTCTTTACCGACTGAGCTACTGGAGTGGGTCGACATTTCCTTCTCCAGGGGATCTTCCAGACCCAGGGATCGAACACACGCCTCTTTCATCTCCTGTATTGGAAGGCAGATTTTTACCACTGCATCACCTGGGGAGCCCCCTATTTATTTTAGAAAGCAATAAAATAGAACAATGGAGAGGTCTTCATGGCTGTGTTTTCTCCTGAACCAGACTATCAAGAATTGCATCAATTTTAGGAATAATCTCCCAGGATGGAAATGAGCCACCAATTCATTAGGAATTTTCTTCTAAGTCCACCCTTAGCCTCCATGGTGCATGAACCTAGGCCTGTTTCCACTTGTTCAATCCTCAGAAACCACACAGAAGAGTGACCTCTCCAGACTTTCATACAGAAGTGTCCCACCTCCACCTCCTCCCACTTTTGATCCCTCCCCTCCCCACAGGACAGGTTCCCGTCTCTGCATCTAACCAGGTCTCCCTGCCCCTGGAATCCTCCTGTAGGAAGGCCAGCTCCAGAGCCTTTGCTGGCAAAACCCAGGAGGTAGACATTTCAAGTGAAGAAACTTTGCAAAATTTCAGGCCACTTCAAAGAGAAGGTCTCCCAGAATCCTTGGTCATTTTCACTACCTTCACCAGAGGGATGAGAATTTTTCCTCTGCACCATTAGAAGATGCCAGATTCAGAAAGCCATCCATTCATCACAGGGTATGAGCATGTACTTACATGCCAGATATCACACAGGAACTTTTGTTTCATTCAGGCCACACCACAGTCCCAAGGTGGGCACTACTGCTTGTCCACATCTTACCAATGAGAAAACCCAGATCTGAAAGGGGACATCACCAAAGATCAGTTCCGAGGTGTTAGGGACACAGTGTATAGTCAGGATTTGGACTCCAATCTGTGTGCCTCCAGGCTTCATGCCGTCTCCACTTGCCACATTGAAAAATATTTTTCTCTACAGTGAGGAAATCTTGGGGTACAGATTATACTCAACAAGAGAGGTCAGTGTCAGGCAAATAGATGAAAACCAGCTTGACAGAGTTTTACCCAAAAGTATGCCCCCAAGGAGATCAAACCAGTCAGTCTTAAGGGATATCAACCCTGAATACTCCTTGGAAGAACTGATGCTGAAGCTGAAACTCCAGTATTTTGGTCATCTGGCATGAACAGCTATCTCATTGGCAAAGTCCCTGACGATGGGAAAGATTGAGGGCAGAAGGAGAAGATGGCATCAGAGGATGAGATGGCTGGATGGCATCATCGATGCAATGGACATGAACTTGGGCAAACTCTGGGAGATGGTGAGGGACATAGAGGCCTGGCATGCTGCTGTCCGTGGGGTCACAAAGAGTGGGACACGACTGGGTGACTGAACAACAACAACATGCCCCGTAATGAGCTTTGACTTTGGGAAACACCATCAAGGAGAGCAGCTTTCTCATTTAGCCCTGGCCTGGGAAAGTGTAGCCCTTCCTCACTATACTTCAAGCGCAGTTTTAGGGCTGGAACTGCTCTCCATATGACCCCTGGAATCTCATATTCCATGGTGCCATCTCTCCTCTCCAGACCCACAGGCATCCCCCTACACGCCTCTGTCTTCTCTGCTTTCAACTGTCAAGCTGATCTTGAAAGCTCAATCCGTTTATCAAGTAGTCTGAGCTAATCTCCCCATTCTCCATCCATGCCTCTGGGACTGCTCCCAGGATCCACACAATGAGCAGCCCTCCCCCACATATCCTGGCCGCCCCCGCTCATCTCGACTATGCCTGTCACATAATTCTAACTCGGTGCTCACATTATCCCAGCCAGAGGGCCTCAGCAGGGACCGATACCCTTGAGTTAACTCCTGCCTAGTTACCTTCACTACCACACACATTTCTTGTTTCCCCTACCTCAGAGCAGGCACACCTCAGGCAAAGCCCACTGCCCAGAGAATGGACATTCTTTATACCAGAGTAGGAGAAAGTATTTCTCCAATCACTGACCCACCCCCACTGGGTCTTGACTTATCCTGGAGACTTAACAGGATACTTCTCTATCTTCTCTCTTCGCCTGCACACCTCTCAGCACACACACGAGGCACCCGCCAGCCACACAGACATAGCTGTTTAGGCAGAGGCATTGTGCTTTAGCACAATGGAAGCCAGAACTTCCGTGGAGCCTCCCCCTCCCGCAAATGCAGACACCAGAGATGCAGCCCTTGGCTGCCTGCCCAGGAAGCTCCCCATCCTCTCCAGCCCCTGCTCTTGGGTCCTCCTGACAAGCTGACGGTAGCCACCACACATCCCCCTCCCCGGCCTAGAGGATCCCATCCAAAGCAGCAGGGCTTTTTAACGAACAATTAGCTTGAATTTTTCATTAGCTGCAGCTTCCTTTGAAGTTCCTGCCTCTATGCCTTTCACATCACCAAGCTATGTATAGCCGGGGAGGCCTAGGCCATCACAGCGGAGAGCCCAGCGGAAGTGTGGGTTTAAGGTTCCCGTGGACCCACCTCTGAAGCAGACCCCTAATGAAGCTGATTATCAATTCAATCCATTTCCTCCAGACAGCCCATGTGTGGCCTACTTCAGACAGGGGTTTCCAAGGGCATCAGCAAAGCCCACTCTGCTGTAAGAAATGTTACTCTTCCCTGCTGCTGAGGATGACCATGGTAAGGACAACGAAGGTGATAAAAGGGATAAAGAGAGGTAGATGTCTTCCATCTGTACACCATTTCATTGTTAGCAGAGATCTTACACATTCAGACTCTCATCTCAGCCCCTTAGCAACCCTGTGAGGTCACTGTGATCATGACTAACAGCTTCTGGCTTACAGAAGAGCACACTGGGCTTCAGTGTTGTGACTTCATCCAGGGACACAAAGCAAGGGAATGGCTGAAGTAGGCCTGAGGATGTTTCCAATGATGAATTCAGGCTGGGTATTTCAAAATGAGGAAGCCCCAGGCCAGGAAAACTCTGTCTAGATGAGTGGATGGATAGATTTTCAAGTATTGCTACTCACACCAGTTTTTTGGAGATGTTTTCAAGAAAATGAAAGAAGGAAAAAAAAATACCCTTTTTAGTTCTAAGTACATATGCAGACAGTGAGGGAGGAGCCCACACACATCCACTCTGGGAAGTCCACAGACTGGACTTAAATCTCGCCTCCGCCGGCACTACCAAGGACGCCTACCTGATGTTGGGAAGACAGAGCTTCTCCAGGGGAGTGCCTGTCCTTTTACGGCCAGCGGGAAGGCAGGTGCCCCGGGAAAAGGAAGGAAGGCCCCTCCAGCTCCAAGAAGAAACCTGAGGGGAGACCTCACCCCACTGCTCCCCACAGCCTGAAGAGAGGGCCACCCACCTGTCAAATCTGCCTCAGGTGCTGATTTGGCTCCAAGTTACCTCCAAGCCCAGGGTAGAAGCAGAAGAGGAGCTGGTTGTTTTAGATGGATCTGGTTGCTTTGTGGCACCTAGTGGATGGTCAATAAACTATTGTTGGTATATGGAATGGGATGGGATGGGATGGGATGGGTGTGATGGGATGGGTGTGATGGGTGGGATGGGATGGGAAAAGGGCAGAGAGCAGGTCACAGTATGCCCCACCCCCTGACTCCTAACCGTTTGTCCACCTCCCCAACCTTCCTCCCACGGTAAGCACCCTGGTCTCCCGCTGCCCCCTCCTCTGTTTCCGTGGCCTTGGACTTGCCTCCAGTACTCCGTAAGTCTTCCCCTCTCTGCCCCAGGGTTTCCATGCCTTTGTGGACACCAGTAGGACCTTGTTCAGCACACAGGCCTGTGGAGTCCATAGGCTCAGGAAACCAATGCCCTTTGAGGCAACACTCAACCAATGGGACAGAAGAGCCCGTGGATAAACGCACACCATCATGTGGACAGTTGTGAGACACATCTTATGGTCTCCCCGGACAGTCTCGGTGAGGCCCAGCCCCATTTCCCTACAGTAGTGTCCTTTATCTTGGATTCTCCTCCTTCCTTCACTTTCCCCCAGGTCTCCCAGATATATTACCTACCATGAGACCCCTCAGAGAGCTCTCAGGACCACTGGCCCTCTGCTACTTCCTTGGTTCCTGTCCACAGAACACGTAGCCTGTTTTTCTCCCACCCTGAGAGAAACCCTGCTGGGTGCTGTCCCCAGATGGCAGATTAACAATGCAGCTAGCTTGGCCAGAGTCCAGTCCCATGCATGAATTGGGCTGTGTGCTTTCTAAACCTTATCTCCAAGCCTCACAACTATTCTCTGGGTCAGTGTTACTTTTCCCATTTTATAGATCCATACATCAAGGTTCAGAATATGATACAAGTCACAACTAGAGACAAGAGATTGGCAGCGCTGGAAATTGGCCCCAGGACCCCCTTGGGCCAATTTGGAGACGCATGGAGCCATGAGATTGGTCCCCTATCACCGCTGGCAGAAGGACACTAGAACAAGCCAGAAGGTGGGAGAGAGCATGAGGTGTGGAACAGTGAGGCAGGACTGAACTAGAGCAGAGAGAGCAGGCTGAGGGGCTGAGAAGGGGGATCTAAGTTCTGGTGTACCTGCTCTGCCTGTTGGGAAAAGTGGATTCCTCCCTGAGGGCCACCTGGAGCCTTGGGAGGCCCTGAAACAAGGGACTGGCAGGGTCGGATTTTTGTTTCAGAGACCCAGGGCAGGCGTGGTCACAGGGCGGATGGGCGTGGTCACAGGGCGGGTGGGCGTGGTCACATGGCTGATGGGCGTGGTCACAGGGCGGATGGGCGTGGTCACAGGGCGGATGGGTGTGACTAGAGCGGCTGGGCCGACGGTCCAGGAAGATGATCAAGGCCTGGAGCTGGACGAGTGACACACAGGGCACAGGGTGAGGAGGGGCTAAACCCCGAAAGATGTGGAAGTCCAGGGAGAAGGCGGAGTTGAAGACAGCCTCCAGGGCTGGACCCAGGGCTGCAGCACTCCCTGCCAGGCAGCCCTCCTTAGGACCTGTCTGTAGGGGCGGGGGTGGGGGTGGGTCCATGAAGGGCGTGCCCCAGTACCGCATGCCCACCGGCCACACCACGACCAGTCTGCTCTGTATCTCTGGGCAGCCCCTCCATCCCCCCGAAGCTTCAGGCCGGGCTCCTCTCCTGCCCAGGGCATGGTCTGGAGCCTCTGGGAAAGGGTGTGGCTTCCTCAAGCCCCATCCTGGGAGTCTCCGCGGGGCCAGCTCTGCCCTCTGAAACCTGTGATATATTTACAGGCAGCCATGCAGGGGAAGTGAGTGGGAGTAGAACATGAATTATTGACAACTCACTCTCATCCTGGCCCGGGCTGCTGGGCCGAGCAGAGACCCAGGGGAGCCCCAAGGCAATCTATGGGCATTAAGCAGAGCTCTTGAGGAAGCCAGAGGAAGAGGCTTCTGACTGTCGGGGGAACCCTAGGTGGCCTGAGCAGTGTGGCCCCTGTCCTGGCTCCCTGGGGTGCCCGGCGTCAGGGAGGGAGTGGTGAGCAGATGCTCAATAAGGAGCCTAACAGCCCAGACCCAGCTTTACCAAGCCCAGCCAAGGCACCCCCTTCTCCCTCACGGGCTGCCACCCAGACACCAGGGACGTGGCCTGCTGAGACCACCAAATCCCCGGCAAGCTGCCTGTCACTACGGAGGTCCACTGTCCCCTCTGAGATGACTGTCACTGTGGTCCTAAGTCTTGTTCAGTCACTAAGTCATGTCCGACTCTTTGAGACCCCATGGACTACAGCACACCAGGCTCCTCTGTCCTCCACTATCTCCTGGAGTTTGTTCAAATTCATGTCCATTGAGTCAGGGATGCTATCTAACCATCATATCCTGTGTTGCCCACTTCTCTTTTTGCCTTTAATCTTTCCCAGTATCAGGATCTTTTCCAATGGATTGGCTCTTTGAATCAGGTGGCCACCATATTGGAGCTTCAGCTTCAGTATCAGTCCTTCCAATTGAACATTAAGGTTTGATTTCTTTTATGATTGACTGATTTGATCTCTTTGCAATCCAAGGGACTCTCAAAAGTCTTCTCCAGCACCACAATATGAAAATTTCCCAGTCCTGCAGGGCACCAAATCCAGCCTGTGGAGTGGCCCCGAAGGGCAGACCTCTTTTGCTTACAAGCATCTCTACTGGGCTGCAGCACAGCCTTTGCAGAACTTGCCCTAGGAAAAAGGCCTGTGGGTGACCACTCCCTACTCCAGCTCCTCGGCCAAGGAAAGAGCTGAATCCTGCCATCAAGGAGCCAAGACTCAGCAGACATGGGTCTGAGTCACAGCACCAACCACTAGCCAGCCATGGACCCAAGCCTCAGTTTTCCCTTCTGAGAGATGGATATGAAAGTAAAACCTGGCCTACCCTCTGGTGCTGGCAGGCATATCCCAGAAAGCACATGAGGATGAACTCTGCAGATTGAGGTATCATTCTCCAAAGCCCAGTTCTCCCCTGAGTCTTGGCTGCAGTCAGCGCCTCAACCTTCTCAGACGATAAAAACCTGACAGCCGGGGTGACAGGCCACCCCGGCCATGTGATCCGTGTGATCCAGCCTCAAGACCAGAGGCTTTTTATATTTTCACATTAGTCCTTCCAGCCTCCTGCCAGGCTCCCTCCCCGCCTGCCCGCCTGCTCAAGACAGCTCAGTCCTGAGGTGAGGGAAGAGACCAAGATGGGATGGGGGCAGTATGTCTCTGGAACCCACAGTGAACAGGCAGGATCTGGGTCACTGCCCTCTCTCCTCACTGAGCTGGGGCGCTCACCCAGCTCCTGTGGGCCTCTGGTTTCTGCTGGTAGATTTTGGAGCCCTTGAGCATTGTGGACAGGGAAGGACCCCGCCCCCCATGTACTTCCCAGAAGCCCACCCCCTCCAGCCTTGTGGTCCAACCGCCCGCCCCCTGCCGAGGAAGCCAAACCCATAAGCAGATGGTGTTTCTGCTTCTCACTTGCTTGCTACCTCCCTCTCCACAGCTCATGGCACTCTGAGAACTTTCCAAGTTAGCAACCACAGCATCTTCCAGAGGAGAGAGAGAAGAGGTCACTAGAGGGCTGGGTGAGTAGAAGGTTCAGGGTTGAAGAAAAGGTGCGGGGTTGCAGAAAAACCATGCAAATCATTTGTATAAAATGTTTCATTTGATGTCTGTACTAAAAAAAGACATACAACCTGAAAGTAAAGAGTTATTTTATTTGGTGGGAATGTTTAGGACTCAGAGCCCAGGAGACAACATCTCAGTAGCTCTGAGAAAACTGCTTCAAGGAGGCAGGAGGGAAGTCAGGCTGTATACAAGTTTGCAACAAAGGGAGCAGACAGTCTGAACAGCAAAGATCAGGTATCAAGTTAAAGAATTTAGCATTCTTTGTGTGGGAAGATGCAAGCCTCTGGGGTCACTGAATTCATCCCTTTTATATGCACCTCAGCTATCTCTGGCCAACCCTGTTTCCTCGTTCACCTTAAGGAGTGGCAGATGGCTATTTCTTGCATTCCCCTAGCTCCTCAGCAATCACTGTGGAGGGTGAGGGGCAACAGTATCCACTGTGTAACAGTTTTGGGAGCCGTCATTCATATTTGGAGGCCAGAAATTGCTGATGGCTGTGACATTTCTTGGTTATGGATATGGCAGGAGATATTTTCATTTCACAGACTGGACACAGTATTTCTCAAAGGGGACCCTACTGGCTTTTGGACTGAGATCATCCTTGGTTGTGTAGGATCATCCTTCATTGCAGGATACTTGGCCTCCCTGGCCCTTCCTTACGCAGGACCTACCTTTGAGGTTCTTTTACACTCAACCCCCAAGTACATTTCCAGTGGTCTCTAAGGATGAAGTTCTGCCCCATTAAGAACCAGAGGCTCACCAGAGCAGAGACCTGGTCGCTGTCTTCTCTTTCTGACTCCCTCTGCCCACAGCACCTAGTAACTCCTGTCAGCTGCAAGGTGCACACAGAACGTGCTCCTACCTGCCGACTCAATGCCCCCTCCAGGTGACTGTTGGACAGACAATTTCTGCATGCAAGACTGACCGTCCAGCTAATTGGATGGGCAACTGGACTGACCAAGTGCCTGCTTAGCTAACCGATAGAAGACACAAGCCTTTCTGGAACAAGTATTCCCTGAAACTGAGCACAGATCTGTGTCAGCCATACTCTCTGGGGTCACAGACCCTCCACCATCTCATACAGGGGGGTTCTCACTTGCCTTGATTCTCTTCCTTTGGGAATTCTCTGCCACCACCCTTGAGGGACAGAGGCCATTGGCCCTGGCTCTAAGACCCCAGACCTCCTCCAGTTAAGCCCACACCCCAAGAGCCCATCTCCACCCCTGAGTCAGCAACTGGAAGCTCCTCAATTCTACCTGCCTTTAGACTGATCTCCAGGATGTGTCAGAATGAGTCATGGCCCCCCACCTAGTGCCTTCCCTGCAGGTATAAACACAGAGGAGCAGCTCTTTCCCACACCTTACCTGAGCACGATCAGACTCCCCCACCCCAATTTAAATCTGGCTGACTTGGCCTGTGTGAAATCAGAAGCCCTCTCCTACCCATCCTCCTTCCCCCTGGACTCTTCAAACCCTGGCCTTCCTCCACATAGGGTAACATCCATCTATCCTTCTATCCATCCAGTCATCCATCTATTAATAGCTCTTCACCATCTATCCATTTACCCATCTACCTGTCCAGCCCACACTTTATCCATGTACTAAGTTATGCACTCAAAATTCAGAGTTTATTCAGTAGGTTAATAATGAGGCCACACCTAGCTAGTGTCCATTACTCTCACTCAGCTAGCCCCCTTATTAAAAGACTCTCAAAGTCGACTTTGTCAAATTGTATCCCCTAGAGCCTACTTCTTCCACTCATCCCACATGTGTTCATTAAGTACCTATTCTGTGCCAGACACTGTACTAGCTGCTGTGGATACAATGATAAAGAATGTGGTGCCTGCTTACCCAGGGCTAGTTTGTTGCTGAGGACAAACCACTGAAACAAAAAGTTGGTCCATTTGGGAACAGTGATGAGCAAAGCATGCCAATGGAGAATCGGGTGACAGCAATGCCAGCATCTCCACAGGGCTCATCACGTCTGGCACCACTCTGAGCCCAGTGCTTACATTAGCTCACCTGGTCAGAAGGGGGACACCTGTTCCAGGGGGAGGGGGTTCCTGACAAAGGGAAGAGTCCATGCAAAGGCAAGGGCACAGTGACTGAAGCAAATGAAGAGACAAATGAAGGAGACGCAAAAGAGGAGACTGAGAAGGAGGCAGTGTCACAGTCATGTGCTGTGTTGGGACCCAGGGTTTCAGCAACTGTGCAAGACAGAGAGCCCCAGCCTCACTGAGCTTATGGTCTAGTCTTACAGCAGTACAGGATCAGAGCACATCAGAATCTACAGACAGTTTGCAAAAGCCTCTGGATGATTCTGAAGTGTATCCTTCACCCAGGGAGAAGATTATTGTATCCAATGGTCTCAAAATTCACTTCTAACTTTAACATTCTATAAAAGGGGCAGTTAGAAAAAGGAACCAAATCAACCTGCCTCAAACGATTCTGAGGTGCTAACCTTGGTCTTGGAGCCCAGTAAGGGGCATCAGACACTGGCGGGGGGGTCCCTTCCTGCCCCCATCGCAGTGGGTGACGGGGGTGTTGTGGTACATCACCAGATCTCCCCTGCATGATAGAGGCGCTCATTCCCACAGTGGCTGACAGCTCAGAGCTGAGTTGCTCTCCAGCCCTGCCCTCTGAGGAAGGGACCTGCCTCCCCTAAGCTTATACCCCAGGGCAGCCTGCATCCAGTGACTGATGGAAGGACATAGAGATTTTGGCTCCCCCGCCTCAAATAAGAGTCTCTTGGAAAGGTCCAGAGCTCCCCATGAGATCAGCTGAGATCTCTGTAAAACTGAACACAGTTCAGCCTCCCCCTCAACTCAATGTCTCCGAAGTGCTGATACCAAGTGCCCATCCCAATAATCTTCCTGCATGCAGTGTTCTGTCTCAGAATCTTTCTCCCTTGGAAAACTCACCTAAGACAATGGGCTATATTGAGTTGGGCCCTAGGAAGGAGCTGCCTTGACAAGACTACCCAGTCATCCACCCTCCCATCTAAACTCCTGTTCTGACTTTACAGTCCCACCAAGGAGACTTGCTCTCCATTCCTTTACCATCATTCATTCTTGCAGTATGGCTATATTCCAGGAAAGTGAAAGTGTTAGTCACTCAGTTGTGTCCAGTTCTTTGCGACCCCATGGACTGTAGCCCACCAGGTTCCTCTGTCCATGGATTTCTCCAGGCAAGAATACTAGCGCCACTACCAAATCTCTCCTACCTTAAAATGATTGTAAATGTGGTTATCTTGGCTGGAGCTCCATCACCATCACCCACTACCCTTTGCTCTGTACTCTCTTCCTTCAAACAAACAAACAAAAAAAAATATTTCCTCTTCCAAGAAGCCTCCCTTGACTTCCCCGGAGTTTGATGAATTTAGGATCCTGGAGCACTTGAACTTCCAGCTGTTGTTAGTTTGGAAATTTTTGTGTGTTTATAGATGGATATTTAAAACCATGTTTTGGGGTTTCTTTGAAGTCTATATTTGTGCATTCTCTGCCCTCAGGAATGTGTGTTCCATTTCTCCAGTAAAAGAGGGGGCGGAGATCCCCCAAGATCAAGGGAGTCTTTCATCTGTGCCTCCCCCTGCCTCTGCTTGGCAACCACTTGGCTGCCCAGAGAATTGACCAGGGTCTAATGACGACCCAACAACAGGAAATGGAAGTAGGAGCACAACCTACTTGTAGCCCTTTTTCCCATCCAAGACCTGAGTGCACTGTCTCTCCAGAACCTCTGGGGGCAGGCGGGACACCCATCATTATGTCCATTGATAAATGAAGATCCTGAGACCAGAGAGGTGAGGTGACTTGCCCAAGGGCACCCAGTCCTGAAGCAGCAGTGTTTAGGTCAGACCCCAGGCCACTCTCCTCTCAGCCCAGGGCTCCTCCTGCCACACTCTGCTGGTGAGACTGGTGATGTTCTGGGAGCTTATAAATCTGGTCTGCAGTGGAGCTGTGTGCTCCTGGTAGGCGGAGGAGCCCACATCCACCCGGGGGCTGGGAGATGCTGTCAGATGCTTGCTGGGGCACCCCAACTGCTACCCCTTTTCCAAATGGCTTTGAGCAAAGGACCGTTTCAGGAGACCCAGGCACCAAGGAGACCTGGGGAGCCACAGCTGAGGCTGTGAGGAACCTGCAGAGTCATCCAAGGACATGGTCAGAGGCTGAACCCATCTACAGGAAACAAGGGTGTACCAAACACACAGGACTTCACTGCACCACTCAGCAAAGGCTCTGATCTCCTCTGACCTCGCCGAGACCCTGAGGACACAGAAGGGCACTGAGGGTTCACAAGGGCCACAACATCATTGGAAGCAAGACCCCTGAATCTCACTGAGCTATAAAGAGAATGCACTATCAGGACGGTTCTCTGGTAGGCCTGCGAGTGGGTGGGCATCGGCACTGGCTTGTGGAGGAACCCTGAGAGCTCATGGCCCCGGCCCTGCTGTGAGGACCACAGACAGCTCTATGAACAGCCTTGAGCTTGAGGAAAGGAGGGGCAGAAGCAGGGCTTAATAATATTAGTAGTAAACCCTTAGATAGTTCTGAGCCCATGCCAGACTCTGCCTTAACATTTTACATAGAGAGGTAACTCGGTGAGCCTCACAGTAGCTCCAGGAGGCAGCTATTATTATCATCCTTGCACCCTTGAGGAGACAGATGGAGGAGGGTGGTGGGATCATTTGTCTAGGATGATCAGCTAGAAGTGGTAACAGAGTCTGCATATCACCTCTTCTAGTGTTCTGGGGTGTTCTTGCCCTAAACATCAGTTCTTAGCCCACAGAATTGACCAGAAAGGGACACTCCCCCTACGCAGCCCCCCTCACCGGCCGCGCACACACGTGCTTTGGATGTGATCCGACGGTAGTGCCCGGGCTGGAGGCCAAGGCAGCAGAAGCCCCTCGCTGGAGGCCTCTGGCCAGGGCCGGACCGGCAGGCTGCTGCGGAGTCGAGGACCACAGAGCCGGCAGCGGTCCCCACAGAAACCACCGCTCAGCCCCCGGCTCCATCCACACCCGCAGCGGCCCGGCCCACAGCACTGGGCCTCCCTTTGGTTAAAGGAGGAGAATCAGACCTCCAGCCGCCCAGCCTACGGACTGGGCCTCCGGGAGTCACCTGAAGATGCGCGGGCGAAATCCCATCGGTTCCGGTTTCCTCGCGGCGTCTGAGCCGCATCCGTACCCAGGCAGCGCCTTCTGCTGGTCTGGCCGGCTCTGTGCGGCTGGGAAGTTGCCTCGGGGCCGGGACAGCCCAGAAGTCTGCCCCTTCTCCCCCTGGGCTGTTCCAGGAGGTTACAGACGCCTGCCGGGAGCCACCTCAGCCTGACCTGCCAGTCCGGTAAAACGCGAGCCTTGGTTTATCTCTAAAGGGCGGCTGAGAAGAAAAGCCAGTGGAGGGACCAAGATGCACAGGCTTCCCAGCAGAATAGCCCCAGTTCTGCTCGTCCTAAACTGATGGAAGCCTCTTTGACCATCGGTTTACTGATCTCTGCAACGGAAATGATGATTCTTTGGCCCCAGAATTGTTGGAAGGGTTGAATGTGGTGAGGTTAAGGTTCAGGCTAACAGGAGGTGGTCATCATTGCATGCTCCCCACCCCCAGCCCAGCACAGATAAACAGGTGCCCTACCCTGCTGGAATAGTGACCCTGGGTACTCTGGGCTTTGGCCCTGCTGCTCCTCCCCAGCTCCCTTCCCTTAACCATAAGGGTGCCCAAAAGATGGGCCCTCTGGGGAAGTTCATCCCCAAGCAGAGGTCAACCAACTCTCCGTGGTCAAATCAATCCCTTCTCTGAGCTTCACTATTACACTGTGGTTCCCAGATTCTAGACTATCAGCATCCATAACACCTAGCGACCACTTTAATAATCCAGATTTCTAGACCCCCACTTCCTGGAATTCCGATCTATGAGATCACCGTGGAGTCTGAGCATTTGTACTTAAATACCCTCTTCAGTTTACTTGGCTGTCCAGCAGGATTTAATAACCACTGCTTTAGGTGTTTATCAGGTCTTCTGGTGGTGTTAGTGGTAAAGAACCCACCTGCCAGTGCAGGAGACATAAGAGATGCTGGTTCAATCCCTAGGTTGGGAAGATCCCCTGGAGAAGGAAATGGCAACCCACTCCAGTATTCTTGCCTGGAGAACTCTATGGACCAAGGAGCTGGTGGGCTGCAGTCCATAGGGTTGAAAAGAGTAAGATAAGACTGAAGCGACTTAGCATGCATGCATGCAGCTCCAAGATTCAATGACCTTAGACAAGCTGACCACAAAGGCCTCGGTTGATCCCTGAGCCTTGGTCTCCAGCCTGGAGCAGCCTACCTTCCTCTCAGAAAGTGGCTCCAAAGGGTTTTTCCTTGTCTTTGTTCCTCCTTGGAAGAATTTTGGGAATTGGCTCATGGTTAGCAGATACTTTGGGTTAACTTCTTAAAAAACACACTCTTGATTTCTTAGTAAGAGATCCCTAGTTTTGTTAAATGGTCCCTTAATCAAAGACCGGAGAAGGCAATGGCACCCCACTCCAGTACTCTTGCCTGGAAAATCCCATGGATGGAGGAGCCTGGTAGGTTGCAGTCCATGGGGTCGCTAAGGGTTGGACATGACTGAGCGACTTCCCTTTCACTTTTCGCTTTCATGCATTGGAGAAGGAAATGGCAACTCACTCCAGTGTTCTTGCCTGGAGAATCCCAGGGACGGGGGAGCCTGGTGGGCTGCTGTCTATGGGGTCACACAGAGTCGGACACGACTGAAGTGACTTAGCAGCAGCAATCAAAGACAGTGATAGTAATCTTGATTCTTCTCAACCAGTTCTGATCATCTCATTTTCTTGGCAAGTATTTATTCAAGTAGCATCATATTAACCAGTGTTGGGCAAGTAACACGAAGGAAGTTTGGTTGGGGGGTGGGGGGAGAGTAGTTAGAGAGGGGTTGAGAAAGGTTACTTAAAAAGAGATAGAGAAACAGATACTCCCTCTTCTTTCCCGGATATAGTCACAACTAGATGTGATGTCCAGAACTTCAGAAACCTTTTTTCAACTGTGAGCCGATATTTGAGGGGAAAACCCCCCAGCCTGGAATTCTTTTTTTCACCTGTCTCATTCTCCAACCTGACTCATTCTCCAACTTGACTCTTCCTTGCCCTTCAACCCCTCTCTCAAAAAACACTTCCTCAAGAAAAGAACCCTCACACTAGCCTGGTAATCTCCTATTCTCCTTGTTCACCCATCTCAGGCCTCTAAGTTTGCATTTGACATACAGATCACAGTTTGAAACTATTCATCTATAAGATTACTTGGTCAAACATGTCCCCCTGACTAGACTATAAACTGTAACCCCAGCACCTCATACAATGCCCAATAAATCAGATGTTTCATACACCATTGTCAAATGAATTAATAAACAAACTCTCACTTTCCCAAGGAAGGATCATGCTTATTTTCAAAATCTACTCCCAGAACTTTAGGCAAATAGACTCCCCTTCCTAACGCTCTTCTATGAAATCAGAGAGTGCTGATGCTACATGAGCCCCGGAGATTTTGTTTTCAGATAAGCAGACCAAGGCCTCAGGCGTTCACTCCATTGTCAACAGTTCCTATATGTCCTCTCTGCCCACTACTGTGCTGGGTGTTGAGGACCCAGAGTTAACTAGAGCAGGATCCCTGCCCTTTCAGAGCTCTGTCTGGTAGATTTTCCCAATGTTTTCCTCCCTTCTGCTCTCCGCGACCCAGTTCTCCATCTGTCCTTTGAGGCGCTAAAGCCAAGGAATGTGAGACAGCTAGACACACAGGGCGCCACTCCCTCCTGGGGGTGACCTAGGGACTTCTGGAAGCTCTCGTCTGGAAGGACAGAGAGGTGTCCAGTCAGTGCTGACCAGAGGCTGAAATGAGGTCTTCTGGCCAGTTCTGCCTGCACACCAGCCAAAGAAAGAAGCCATCAGGGAATGCCCAGGGTACAATGAATAGCTCGTAGCTACCTCAGTTTCCACAGGGTGACTTTCTTCCTCAGAAGCAGAGGTTTCTGGGCAATAGCAGGGGAAGAATTCAGGCTCCCTCTCAGAAGCAGATAGAAGTCCCAGAGAAGACTCCTCTGCTTCCACCTCTGGTGCCCCTTCATCCCTCTCTAAGAGGAGGCCAGCCTCACTGGCTGGGAGAGCTCCTGAAGCCCTGACTTCAGGACTGACAAGGAGACTGGGGACAGGGGTCAGCTCTGGCTCTGAGCAGGGGTGAGGAGACATGCTGAGGTTGGAAAGTTGTCACAACAGGGTACGGGGAGAGAGCTAAGATGTGGAGCTGAGAGAGGTCTGCAGGAGAGATGAGATGCATCTCATCTCATCTGAGAGAGATGGCTAGCATCTCTCAGCAGTGGACTTTCCAGCTGGGCAGTTACCCACATTGGGCTCCGCAGTCCAAGCTTCTGCGTCCTCCAAAGCTTTGCTCTGCCTTACTCCCTCCCCTCAGATGAGGAGCCTTGTGGAAGATGCCCCATCACCAAAGAATCCCCTACAGAGGAGGGCTGGAACCAGAGGGAGCATGACCCTGGGGTGAAAGGGTTCCTTTCCTGGAGACCTCAGGTGGTTCATCTTGGAGAGGCAGCCAGAGTAGCAGCACCCTGGGGAGAGAAGAAAATGGGAGAGGAATTCATTCAAGGAAAGAACTGCTCTGTAATTCCTTAAAGACATTCTCTATTTGCTTTCCCCCTCCTCCTTCCCCTCTCCTCCTTCCCCCTTTTCCCTCCCCTCCTCCCTCCCCTTTCCTCCTCCTCCCTCCCTCTTCCTTTTCCCTCCCCCTTCTCCCTCCCCCTCCTCCCTCCCCTTTCCTCCTCCTCCCTCCCTCTTCCTTTTCCCTCCCCCTTCTCCCTCCCCCTCCTCCCTCCCCTTTCCTCCTCCTCCCTCCCTCTTCCTTTTCCCTACCCTCCCCCTCCTCTCTCCTCCCTCTCCTCTCCTCCCTTCCCTCTCCTCCCTCCCCTCTCCTTCCCCCTCCTCCCTCCCTCCCTCCTCCCTCCCCTTCCTCCCTCCCGTCTCCTCCTTCCCCTCTCCTCTTTGTTCCTCCTCCTTCCTCATCTCCCCTCTTCTCTATCTCTCCTTTCCCTTCTCCCTCTTTCTTCTCATTTTCTCTCTCTGTCCCTCACTCACTCATTCTACCCCTCTCTCTCACTCTCCCTTTCTCTCTCTTCCATCTTTCCCTCCCAGCACTGACAGTCTTTATATGATTAAAGTAGGACAAGAATGTTTTCCAAGGCTTTAAAATATCCTTGTTAAGGAAATTCACTGGGAGGAAGGAACTCTGCTTAATTTCTTGGAAAATACAAAGCATATGGTGAGAACTGCTGTTGTTTCCTCTGTCTTCCGGATCCCCTCCCGAGGAGATCACGTCTTAGGCTCACCTGTCAGGCACACCAGGCAGGTGGGGCCTGGATGATGATGGCCAAATCCAAATTTGCCATCTCCCATCTGGCTCCTGTCCTGAGTTTTGCTTGACAGGTGAGTTTAGGGACCAGAAAAACACCTTTGAACATCTTCCTGCTAGAAAGAGAAAGCAAAGCTCTTCCCACCTCCCTCAAGGGGTCTTTCTCCGCATACCCTAAGCCAGAGCTTCAGTAAACTCACATAGGTCCCACCACACCCCAGAATAATCATTGCAAAGGCGCACTGTGTAGACAGAGGCCAGCTAGGGAGTGGAGGTGGGGAATGGGGGCGGGGGGAGGAAACACACCTAGAGATAAAGCAGCTTCTGCAACTCTGAATTCTTTGCTGTCTGAGCCACCAGGGAAGCCTTTAAAGAACCTGCCTGCCAGTGTAGGAGACTGTGAGAGATGTGGGTGTGATCCCTGGGTTGGGAAGATCCCCTGGAGGAGAGCATGCCAACCCACTCCAGTATTCTTGCTAGAGAAATCCCATGGACAGAGAAGCCTGGTGGGCTACAGTTAATGGAGTCACAAAGAGTCAGACACAACTGAGCAACTTAGCACACACGCACACATCCTGGAAAGACATGGAAAAGACCCAGAAAGGACCAATTTTGCCCATAAGAGTAAACAGAGTGGTTTACAGTGGTGGTACTTAGATTTTCTGGATCACCTTGGGGATCTGATGAAAACTATAAACCTGTTCCCCTCAAAGTAGACATATACAGGACAGTAAGATTTTTCATATAATTTCAGTAAGTCCGTTGAACCCAGATTAATAATCCGTGTATTAGAGGGATTATTACCATCTTCCTGGTAGCCATGATTGCCTGCAGCCTTCCTGTCTCCTTCCTCCTGGCCCCACAGGTATCACAGCCAAGTCCTGATGTTCCTGAGCTCTCTGCCACTCCGCCCCAATCTTCCAGTCCCTCCATATCTCTGTCCCACACTAGTCTGCCTGTTCCCAATCTCCCCCTCACACCTGGTGGCCTGGCTTCTAGACAACAGGAGGTGGAGTGAACGCTGAGCCCTCCTAGGGGTGCCAGAACAGCAGCAGCAAGGCGAGGACTGTGTGAGAGGCAGAGCCATTCCCAGACGCTGCCTTCTCCTTCGGCTCCATCTCCACTTGGTGGGTTCCTTCCCTCCCCAGGGCCTTCCAGGTTCTCTACAGCTTCTACTCTTTGCACTAAATTCACATCAACTGATATGTATTAAGGGCTTCCCTGGTGGCTCAGTAGTAAAGAACCTGCCTGCTAATGCAAGAGATGTGGGTTCCATCCCTGGGTTGGGCAGATCCCCTGGAGAAGGAAATGGCAACCCACTCCAGTATTCTTGCCTGGAGTATCCCTTGGACAGAGGAGCCTGGTGGGCTACAGTCCATGGGATCTCGAAAGAGTCGGACATGACTTGGCAGCTAAGCAACACCAATATGTATTAAGCACCTCCTATGTGCCAAATGGCCTGTACATGCATTATATCTTTCTCCCTTTACATTGAAGCTTATGAAATGGGTCTTCTTATGTCCACTCAACAGGTGAGGGAGCGCACAGGTTTGGGGAGGTTACACTCTTCCCACCAGGTTATCAATTGCAGTCAAATTCCTGTTCAGAGCTTCTTTCTTCCAGTCTACTTGGCTTCCTGCTACTTTTTATTAATTGCCAAAGACTGATAATGAATTTTCAGGATACCACCTGCCAGATGGACAAAGCATTTCAGGGTCAGAAAGGTCTTGGAGTCCCACTGTGGAGCCAGCCTTCTTCCTCTGCTGTGTAAGAACTTAGTATAGTCGAGGGGAGTTCGCACTGACGCCTGCTGTCGGGGCTGTCCAAGAGAAGCAGACCCATGAGAGCTCATGTTGGGGTCCAGATAGAACTCTCTGATCTCACTGATCAAAATGCAGGGCATACAGCTCAATCTGAATTTCAGATAAACAAAGGACCATTTTTAGTAAGTATTGCATAAGGTATATTTAGTCTGTACTACTCTAAAGAAATCATTCACTGTTTATTCCACTGACACCAAACATTTAATCTGGCTACCCTGGGCCAGGCCCCTCAGATGTGGGCTTCAGCCAGGCAAGTGGAGAGGAGGCGCAGCTGTGGTTCCCTGTACCCCTACCCCCACAGTTGGACAAAACAGCTTGGAAAGGCCCATCCAGCCAGAGCTGCCAAGGGAGGGAACCAGACGCCCTTCTACTCCAAGCTTCCCTCTTCGCCTGCCAGTTTCTTTGCCCTAGGTCACACCCTGCCCCCTCTGTCATCCTCTTCCTAGGCCCCCCATTCTCCCCCTCTCCCTAAGAAGCTGCCCCAGGCCAGGGGGCGCTCCTGCTCTGCTGACCCCAGCACAGGTCTGTGATCTAAACATACAAGACAGCTCGGCTGCCATTTCTGTGACCTGAGTTGGCAGGGGTAGGAGGGTGGCCAGATCCCCAGGCCACCCAGGTGCCTTTCAACCCTGGAAAATGCCTTTATGCAGATTTGCTCACTAGGGCTACCATTCCTCGTTACCGGGAAGCTGAGGGCTGTCCTCAGTGCAGAAGGACATGAGTCAGTACCCACAGCAAGCAGGCCAGGGGGCCCCAGCCTCCCTCCCACTTTCACATTCTTTCCAGCCTGGGGTCTGAAGGGGACACAGGACACATCCTGCTTCTCAAAGGAAACTGAGCCATTCAAAGCAAGTGATTTTATGTTTGTCTTCTTTGAATGCATCTTTAAATTAGAGGACAGTACAGCATCACTCCAGTTCAAGCACCAGGTCAGCAGATGGGCTGAGGGAGTTAAGAAAGGATTGCTAAGGCACGGTGCACATAGTGAGAGGCCAAAGGTAGCCAGAGCCCCCTGGGCTGGCGGCTGGAGGACAGGTCCCAGGTATGTGGGTGCCAGCCTGGCTGAAGGCTGGTAGCTTCTGGGGTGTAGATCAAAGCCAGCAGTTCGTCACTCTCAGGCTAGGGGTAAGGATCTCAGGTAATCATGGAGAGGAATTTGGAGGATTCATACATTGCAGATGGCTTCCCAGATGGCTCAGTGATAGAGAATCCACCTGTCAATGCAGGAGATGCGGGTTCCATCCCTGGGTCAGGAAGATCTCCTGGAGAAGGAAATGGCAACCCATTCCAGTATTCTTGCCTGGAGAATCCCAAGGAGAGGGGAGCCTGGTGTTATACAGTCCATAGGGTCGCAAAGAATCGGACATGACTGAGTGACTAAACAACAACAATGTACTTCGCATATATGGTCATTTGAGGACAACCTCCGGCAGGGAATGTAAGGAAAGCAGGAGCAGTGATTCAGGTGCTTCTCTAATCAGCATTGGTGCATGGTGGACAGGCTTCACTTCTTCACTTCTTCCAGAATAGAAGCGTAAGTTACTCACCTCTCACCCTCCCAGCTTCTGCCCCTGGGCCTGTGCACCCAGGGGAGAACAGACAAGTTTCTCATTCCTTCCTTTGCCTGGCTCTCTGATTGCCCCTTCCACACCACCACCCACCTCAGAGCAGCAGAACCAATGAGAGGACCCTCCTCCTGCCCCCTATACACTCAGCTTCAGAAAGACCTTGACATCCTCACCTGACTCCAGCAGGGCTTCTGGGGCCTGGAGCATGGAGTGGGACATCAAAGGTCAGCTCTTCCAGGCCCTTCATTTCATCATGGGAAAGTGGAAGCCCAGGGGTGTGTGTGTGTGACTACTCCAAGGTCACACTAGAGCCATAAACCACCCAAATCTGAACTGGTGCAAGTTCTTTCTGGTATGTTACCCTGATCTTCTCCTAATTTGGGTAATCTTTTAGCAAATGTTACATTTCAGAGAAAAACATTTAAGTCCAATTATCCTGACCCTATTCTCTTTCATAACTAATAAATGCAGACTCAGTTCAGTTCAGTTCAGTTCAGTCGCTCAGTCGTGTCCGACTCTTTGTGACCCCATGAATCGCAGCACGCCAGGCCTCCCTGTCCATCACCAACTCCTGGAGTTCACTCAGACTCAAGTCCATCGAGTCAGTGATGCCATCCAGGCATCTCAGCCTCTGTCGTCCCCTTCTCCTCCTGCCCCCAGTCCCTCCCAGCATCAGGGTCTTTTTCAATGAGTCAGCTCTTCACATGAGGTGGCCAAAGTACTGGAGTTTCAGCTTCAGCATCATTCCCTCCAAAGAAATCCCAGGGCTGGTCTCCTTCAGAATGGACTGGTTGGATCTCCTTGCAGCCCAAGGGACTCTCAAAAGTCTTCTCCAACACCACAGTTCAAAAGCATCAATTCTTCAGTGCTCAGCCTTCTTCACAGTCCAACTCTCACATCCATATATGACCACTGGAAAAACCATAGCCTTGACTAGACGGACCTTTGTTCACAAAGTAATGTCTCTGCTTTTGAATATGCTATCTAGATTGGTCATAACTTTCCTTCCAAGGAATAACTGTCTTTTAATTTCATGGCTGCAATCACCGTCTGCAGTAATTTTGGAGACTAGAAACTGACAAATAAGAAATTGCTTTTTAAAGAAAAGATGTGTTTGATTTAAGGCAGATATTACAATAAGAAATATATTTGAAAAGGAGCTGTAGTCTTGTAACTTACTTATTATTTTCCAAAACAAACAAGTCTTGAACTAAAGAGCCTTGGCTTTGAAGTCGAATGGATCTGGGTCCACAGCTTGGTTCTGCCACTTACCAGCTATGTGATCTGAGGCAGGGTAGTTAACTTCTCTGTGCCTCAGTTTTCTCACTCACAAAATGGGGATAAGAGCAGCATCCACACACAGGCTTGTTGAGATGACTAAAGGAAATAGTGGAAAGCACTTAGCCCAGGCCCAGCACACTGTAAACCATAGTAATGAGCCGATATCTACTGAGACGTCTTCACACTGTCCCCAACCCGTTTCAAGGCTAATAGGAGCCTCCCACTAATTATTGTTATGAAACCAAGTGAAAAAGAACAGTCACTGCCTGATTATAAGAATCTTCTTTCCTGGACTTCAGGCTGCTCAACTCAGAGAATGACTGCTATGGACTGGATTGTGTACCCTCAAATTCATGTTGAACTCCTAACCTTTATTGTGACTATAGTTGGAGACAGGACTTTAAAGAGTTAGTTAAGGTCAAATGAGATCATAAGGATGGGGTCCTAGGCTAAGGGGATTGGTAGCTTTATAAGAAAAGGAAGAGGGAGGCTCTCTTTCTCTCTCCAGGTGCGTGCACTGGGGGAAGGCCTCGTGAGCACCCAGCAAGAACGTGGTCATTGGCAAGCCACAGAGAGAACTCTCATCAGAATATGACTGAGCTGGCGCCCTGATCTCAGACTTCTAGCCTCCAGAACCATGAGAGAATAAATTTCTGTTGTTTAAGCCACCCAGTCTATGGTATTCTGTTATTGCAGCTTCAGTGAAGATAACGACCAACCCGTGCTGACTCGTTGGAGCATGACGGCTCTCAGCCACAGGGACAGAAAACCACACACCACACCCTGGCAGTGGAGCCTCGTGGTAAAACACAGACTGCCTGGAAATAAATATCAGCTCTGTCACTACCAGCTGTGTGATGTTGGGCTAGTTACTTAACCTCTCTGTGCCTCAATGTCCTCAAGTACAAAACAGGGGCTCGTGATGTTGCTGTGGGAATTAAATGGGTTAATGAATACAGTGATCTCAGAGCAGGTCACTCAACAAATACTTACCCAGTGCCTACTCTGTGTCAGACACTGGGGGATCTAGCAGACAAAACAAAAGTATTCCTGCCTTCATGGAGCAGAGGAAATGGCTGATAAGACGATAAATGCTGGGGACTTTCTTGGCAGTCCAGTGGTTAAGACTTCACCTTCCAACACAGGGAGTGTGGATTCAGTCCCTGGTCGGGGAGCTAAGATCCCACATGCTTCATGGCCAGAAAACCAATAGCCCACAACAGAAGTAATATCATAACAATTTAATAAAGACTTTAAAATGGTCCACATCAAAGAAATCTTTAAAAAAAGAAGGAAGATAAATGCAATAGTGATAAGTGCTAAGGAGATAAATAAGGAGAGGGTAGGGTTGGGATGGGGACTGCAGTTTTGGACAGGTAACCGGGGATGGCCTGATGGAAGTGACCATGCAAACACCTGGAGCATTCCAAATGAGGGGAAAGCAAGTGCAAAGGCCTTGAGGAGGAAGCCTGTGATCATGTCTAAGGAAGAGCAAGGAGGCTGATCTGAAACAGAGTGAGCAAGAGAGAGCCCTGACAAAGAGACATAATGGGGGCTGGATTCCTTGGTGGCTCAACGGTAAAGAATCCTCTTGCAATGCAGGAGGCCTGGGTTCAATACCTGGGTTGGGAAGATCCCCTGGAGGAGGGCATGGAACCCTCTTCAATATCCTTGCCTGGAGAATTCCATGGACAGAGGAGCCTGGTGGACTACAGTCCACAGGGTAGCAAAGAGTCAGATACAACTGAAGCTACTGAGCATGCACAGAGTAGGTAAGACTCTACAGCCATTGAAAGGACTTGACCTGTATGCTGTCATGGAAGCCATTGGAGGGTTTTGAGAAGAGACATGCATTGTTTTTGTTCTCTTCCTTTTTATAATATTTATTTATTTATTTGGCTGCACCAAGTCAGTTGCAGCACTTGGGATCTTTGATCTAGTTGCAGCATGTGTGATGTTCCCTGAACAGGAATTGAACCCAGGCCCCCTGCCTTGGAAGCATGGTGTCTTAGCCACTGGACCACCAGGGAAGTCCCCTCATATTTTTACAAGCTCACCTTGGCTACTGCTCAGAGACTGTGCTGTGAAGGATGGAGAGCAAGTACAAAGAGATCAGTTAGGAAGCTACTGGAATAATCCAAGTGAGAGATGATAATGGCTTGAACTAAGGTAGAAGAGTGGAGGTAGTGATATGAGGTCAGATTCTGGATATATTTCATTGGTCGAGCAATATGACTTGCTATAGATCGGATGTAGAAAATGAGAAAATGAAGAGTCAAAGCAAGCACCAAGGTTTTGGTCTGGGCAACTAGAAAAGGTATATTTGCCATTTCATTGCCATTTACGGAGCTTGGAAAGATGCCAAGAGAAGCTGGTTTGATGGGAAATATCATATTCATTTTGGGCATGTTGGATTTAAAAAGCCTATTAACCATCCAAATGGAGACAACGGGTAAACAAATACACAAGCCTAGAGTTCAGGAGAGATGTCTTGGCTGAAAATGGTTTTAGAATCATAGCATATAGAAGATATTTAAAGCATGAGACTGGATGAGATCAACAAGGCAACCAAGGTAGATAGAAAAGAGGAGATCAAGGGTTCAAGGTCAAGATAAACTGTAATAATACAATTAAGGTGCCTAGTTTGATGGAAGGATGAAAAGTCATACGTGATTAGGATAGGAAATACATCTCTTAGATGCTGTTTCATAACTAGTTGGCCTCTTGACCTTGATCCCTCCCACATTAAGTGCTCACAGAGCCTGGGAGTAACCAGGAGAGAAGAATGAGAAGGAGTAGCCAGCATAGTTACCATGATTCAGTATTTGCAGCTATTATTATTTATGTTCATTGTTGTTGTTGGCTGTATCACTGCAGCACCAATTCTCAGGTCAGGGTGATGCTATCTAAAGCTGACAGAGGACACCTGAAGGATCTGAAAATTAGATAGAAATGCTGCCAGATTAATTTTTCATCAGACCAAAAGAGTGATAGAAAAGAAACATACTCAGTTGTGTAGTGATAAAAGCTGGGACAAGGAAGATGAAAGATCTTGCCATAGAAAGATAGAAACAGAAAAATATCCCCCAAATATAAAAGGGAAAAAAAGGAGAAACGGGGAAGTCGCACCACTTCCCCCCGCCCTGAAGCCACCCCCTTCCACCGGCTGAAGGACAGAATAACAGGAGACAGTGAGAAGACAGAAATATTTTTTTAACCGCTATCTTTGTTTGAAAAGATCAACTATACTAAAACAAGGTGCTTTGTTTGATGGAAGGATGAAAAGTCATACATGATTAGGATAGGAAATGTCTCTTAGATGCTGTTTCATAACTAGATGGCCTCTTTGCCTTCCACCCCAAAGGCACTTATGAAATTGTGATTATTTAGCCAAAGCAGTAGGGCTTATTTAGGGTCACAGAGGATGGGAGCCATCCATAAGGTCCACAATGGGGTGAGTACTGAGGCATCTCTGAGCATTGTGATGGAGTGAAGGTGGAAACAACCCAAATACCAAGAGTCCCGGTAACCCTCCAGGTACAAAGCCAACAACTCAGTTTGCGCCAGGCAAGACGTGGAACAAATATCCAAACAATTCATGTGCAACCACCTAGAAGATGACAAGATATGACAAGACTGCCAATGTATCCTTGAGGAAAAACAGAAAGTGCAAGACCAAATTCAACAACCTCACAGTCCAGGGAGGCAGGAGGGAGATGACAACATGGATCTTAAGTTATTTGGTTACTGTTCTCAAGCAATCCACATGTCATGTATACATCACATGTATGTAATAAAGAGGGCTGTCTCTTATTGGGCTCTCATGTGCATATAATTAAACCCTTTACATAAATTATCATATTTAATTCCAACAATAACCTTGTGAGGGGTGCTATTTTTACTGCCTCCTCCCCTCTCCCTAGTGGCTCAGTGGTAAAGAATCTAACTGCCTGCAATGCAGGAGATGTGCATTCAATCCCTGGGATGGGAAGATCCCTAGAGAAGGAAATGGCAATGCACTCTAGTATTCTTGCCTGGGAAATCCCATGGACAGAGGAGCCTGATAGGCTACAGTCCCTAGGGTTGCAAAGAGTCAGACATCACTTAGCAACTAAACAACAACAACCCCTCAAACAAATTATTTGGTTTGGGCATAGGAGGAGTCAGTTGACCTTCCCAAGGTCACATGGCTATTAAGCAGCTAAAGTGGGCCTTGAACCTGGGGCTGACTGGCTCTAGAGTCCAAACTCATAATCCCATACCACTGTCTCCTTTCTGGAAGTTTACAGGAATTCACTTTCCTCTTGCCTCCCAGACCTCCTCCACCACTTTCTTGATGTCCACTCCCACCTACTACTCTTCACTGCCAGTCAGTCTTAGGCTTGTACCTACCTCCTGGTCAGACACAATGATAAGCACATGGTAAGTACTCAATAAACACTTCCTGAATTAAATATCCAGTATCAACTTTGAACTGGGTTCTCTAGTATGCAGAGTGATGAAACTCAATCTCTAGGGAGGCAGAGAAACAAAGCCTTTGATGAAAGCAGAAGCAAGCTGAGATGGGACCCTTTTCCATGTAACTTTGAGAAACCCTCCACATGAGTCCATAGATTGCTTTTGGCCCATTACTGGCTTCCTGCCATTATCCAGCTTCTCCACCAGTGTCAGGAGACTGATGACCAGCTCATTCACTGTGTGACAATCCCCATTCTGCCACCACTATTGTGTCAAAGCAACAGGTCATTTAAGTGGGGCCAGAGGGCCCTTTAGTGCTATGCAGACATCTAAATATCACTTGTCTTATGTTTTACCCTTGTTAACTCTTATGTGATATTTAGTAGGCATGACCCACACAGAAATGTGTATTCCTTTGCCTTTTTGTCCCTAGAATGAAAGGTTGTATCATAACCTAGGAATGGTCTCTAATCACAAAAGTTCTTTGGTGAAAAAGAACAATCATGGAAATTTCTTGCCATGGCTTTCTAATGTCAACAGAAGACATATCATAAAGTGATAAAGTTGGACTAAATGAACTGGGAGCACAGGTTCTGAGTCACTACCCCAGACCAGGATTGTCTTTCTAAGTGAGACACAGGAGACTGGAAAGATACCTTAGCTGGTGCATCTCTGAATCTGTAGGTCAGGCTCAGTGTCCCCTTCTTCCAAGTTTTCCTAACAACCAGAAACCTAGACACATGGTTGGACAAGAGATTATTAAACTATTTCCATAACCGAGAGACACCCTGGAGATATTGTCGAAGTGGCAAAATATTAGAATTTCAGGAACATTGCAGTGATTCATGAAAACAATGTTATAGCGTATCTGAAAATTGGGACCATACCAGAAAACCCAGGCTATATATGGTCATATCAGCAAAATATAGAGTGCTTATCAAAGATACTTTGCCAAACCATTCTGCAGGCTTAGGCGATACAAGTCAAATTCTGTAACAGTAGATTTAAGAAAAATCTTTGAGCCCCAGGTCTACGGCCTGCTAATTGAAGCAATATTTTAGAATCTAAATTCTAAAAGTTTTCAAAAATTTTCAACAGAGCCTCCATTCTGTGAAGCTAATTTTTGTTTCCTAAAGCTGGCCAATGATGCAATACCTCAAATCTCAGCACCAAGGACAGAGCTCACTATATTAGGGAATAATGCACTGTTTTTCAACTCTGCAGATGGGAAATTTCTGTGAGTTCAAGATGAAACCACAGAGTATTGTGTTAAAAGCAATTAAGTAGCTCAACATTTTTTCACTCTACAGATGAAGAATCAAATGACCTGCTTAACATCCTAGAGCCATGGCACTAGAACTCAGGTTTTCTAATTCCCAGCTCTGTGCTCTCACTGCATGATTCTGAGACCTGGAATCACATACGGATTATTACCATGCTCCTCTCCAGAAAGCTTCCATGACCTTTCAGTGTTCAGTTAACATTAGTGCCAAGAGAGAATATTTGGGGTGACAGGGAAATATAGGAAAAAAACAAAGGAAAGAGAAAGCTCCATGACTCCTCAATAGGGAAAGCTTTTCTTATTACCTTCTGGGAGTGTGACCAGTTGGAAAGAGAGTACAGGTAATGAAGCACACGTAAGTGAATTGCTGCTGCCAAGGTCACAGCTTAGAAGAGTGGATGGCAGACGGGAAGCCCCAGCCAGCCAAACCCAGGACTGGGGAACAAGGTTTAGAGACTATTCCCCCAACCCCAAATGTCAGCCAGTCAGCAGCACAGGTTGAGACCCCAATAGACATACACAACACCAGGTTCTTGGAGTCAAACACAAGCATGGTTCCTGACCTCAGAGGTGCACTCAGGCCAGCATGCCATATCTCTGTGGAACCAGCTATACCAGTGAGAACAAATTCATGACCCCCAAATGTGAATCCACCCATGGGGAGGGCTGTGTGAATCTGGACAACTTATCCAAACTCTCTGAGCCTGAGCATTCATTTCTATAGAGTGAAAGTTTCGATTAAATGATCTGGAAGTACACTTCCTGAATCACTATCCCATGATTGTCTTTCTAAGCAAGCTATATGGGACTAGGAGGATACTGTTAGGCAGTGAGTCCCTGCATCTGTAGGCTAAGCTCGGCGCCTCTCTCCCCCAGCTTCCCCTACCAGTCAGGAGCAGTCACTCCCCTGACCTTGCCCTAGACTTATAAATGCCAGGATAACAACATCGGCCATAGAATTGGAAAGGAAGGTGGATATTAATGCAGAGGTTACATGAGGCCGGCTGGCTGAACATCAAAGGCAGCTTTTTATTTTGATGAGCTCTCTGCTGACAAGATTCCAGCCCTCATCCTTACAGATTGATAAACTCAAACTCTATCAAGATTCCAAACAAAATTTGATCAGATTTGGGGATACTGATATACACTAACAAATCTTACATGAAGAAGACCAATGAATAAGACCAGAATGCCAATTAAATCACAATGAGAAATATAACTGTCAAGTGAATTGGAAACTTACTCAAGCTGACCAGTCTCTCCATGGGAGTCAAACTATAGAAACATTGAGGAACTGGCCAAGACAAGTTAACTAAGTCATTTCTTTGTTTAATGGCATCAGGCTCTCTGATCCTGCCATACTCGTCTCAATAATTGGGCTTCACCTGACGACAGGAAAGTTCCTCCCAATAACTACAGGGTGTTAGATGAACTCTGTTGCTTTTACCTGGCTAATTCCCCTTCCTTCTGCTTCAGTTTCTAATTTCCCTTCTGACTGGTACTTCCTGTATGTGTGTGTGTGTGTGTGTGTGTGTGTGTGTGTAAATTCATTTACCATCAAGTCTTTCTGGTCTCATTGGCATTTTCTTTCTGGAAGTTTATCTTTGTAGCTCTACTCTGACCCATTGTATGTTGGTGTTTACTACTCATTTGCCAAGTTTAGGGATTAGAGGAGGGACACTATATCAGTTAGATTTGTAAGATCACAGACAACTCTCAAACTCAGTGGTTTAAAACCACAATCATTTATGACTTTTGCTGCATCTGTGGGTAAGCTGATCTCAGCCAGACCTGCTCCTATATCTGGGGGGTGTGCTGAGAATAATCTGCTCTGAACTGTACTCAGTTGAGGAGGCTCTGGTCTTCACGGCTGTCACCCTCTTTGGACCAGCAAGGTAGCTAAGGCATGGTTTTCTGAAGGCAGTGACAGCTGCAGGAAACGAGCCAGAAACCCCCGTGACCTCCTGAGGCCCAGGCTGGGAACTGGCACACTGAAACGTTCACGTTCCTCTACTGGCCAAAAAGGCACATGGTTGAACCCAGAGTCAAGGGCTAGGAGAAACTTCAAAGAAACTTCATACATTGGTAGTTGGTGTTGTCTTATACATCTATTTCACAAACAAGCAAACCTGAAACTCTGAAGGATTTTGGAAAATGGACTCCAATTCCTCTGTCTCCAGATGCACGCTCTCCCCCCTCAACTGCTCTGACTCCTCCTGCCCCAGCAGAACCTTGATACAGAGTCGGCATCTTTTCTGCCTCTCGGACCCTGTGGTTGGTTGGTCCTCATGCTCCTGCACCATCAGAACCCAGACCTCTGCTTGTCTCAGTGAGCAGTAAGCCCCCGCCCCTGCCCCGGCTGACTCCTTGAGGTCCTTGTCTGGCACCTCCCCGCCCTGCCCCACCTGCCCCTCCACCACAGCCAGCAGCCAGCACTCATGGCTGATCTGGGAAAGCAGCATGCTCCCTGCCTTAATTCACCATCCCAGGGGGCAGGGATGTCCTGGCAGTGGACTTTCTGCTCCATCCCTTTTGTTGCAGCTTATTCTAAAAGCGGCCAGTGCTGAAGGGACTTGGCCTGCAGGCCACAGATTGAATGGCCCAGGGTAAGCTGGGAGTGCTGTCCTAAAATGCAGGAAATTTGAAACTGACCTCTCAGGCTGCAGTTTCAGAAGCTGCTTGAAGATAATTCAAACTCAAGGGGAAGAATTACCAGAAGCCAAGAACTTGTGACTTCCCCAGGGTCCCACCAACTCTGTTTGGAGCTTTCCTGAAACCTGAGATCATTTATTCAACAAGAATTGATCAGGTGCATACTGTTTATTAACACTGTGCTAGACAGAGATAATGCAAAGATGAGCTAGATAGTGTCCTTGGACATAGGAAGAGGAGGCACAATCAATTACAACATGACCACTGCCACGCAGAGGACTAGACCTGGTACTATAGGAGCACAAGGGAAAGAGGGCCTGAGCGAGCTTGTTTGTAAGACCTGGAGAAAGCTCTGAAAACAAGGTGATGCTCCAGCCAGGACTTGAAGGATACACAAGTGTTTGCCAAGTGCACAGGATTCAGAGGAATGAACTGAGGGAAGCACCCCAGGTCAAGAGACAGCATGGGCAGAGCCCAAGGAGCACGTCATCCTGGCATTGTTGAAGAACTCACGCAGAAAGGTCAGGGAGCACGATGAGGTGGGACTGGTCTTGTGGGCTTAGTTGCATTAGGTTTGATGAAAGGAACAAAAACAAAATAGAATATTATTTCTTTCTTACATAAAGGCCAGATATATGATCCAGGACTAGTATGGATTCTACCAGCAGGGAGCCAGGATCTTTCTATCTTGCTTCCCTGTGTGTAGACTTGACCTTAGGGTCAAGAAGGGACATCTTATTCCATTTGACACAAAAGAGCAGAGAGTGTGCGAGTGCTGACTCTTAAAACAGGACTCGTAGGACGCTACCAGCTAATACCTCACTTACTCCTTCCTTAGTCAGTTGACCACACCCAGCTACAAGGGAGCCTGGGAAATGTGGTCTTTGTTCTTGCAAACTCTCACCCAGCCCCAAAATGACGGGGCTAAGCAAGAAGAGAGTACCAACCCATTCAGGGACAATAAGCCACATACGTTATGAAAGGAGTTTAAATTTTGCACCACGGCAGATGATGAGTCATTGAAGAATTCTGAAGAAAGGAGTGTCAGATCTGATTTGCCTCCTAGAACAATAACTCAGGATGCTCTGTGGAGGAAAAACTGAAAGGGACCTGTACAAAGACCACTTCAAAGCATCTACAGCCAGGCAGACAAGGAGGTGGGGCAGAAAGGAGAGATGCCAGGGAGGTGGAAATGATAGGAGTAAGTGATCACTTAGCATAGAGGATGCAACATGGGAGGGAGTCAAAAATAACCCAAGTTTCTAACTTAAGACAACAGTAATGCTCAATAGTTAAATTTTTTAAAATGAAGAGTTGTTATGTAGGATTAAAGACAATAACATTTGTAAAACGCTAGAACAGTGTCAAGCACATATAAGCACTCAGAAAGAGATCCTTAAATCTCTGGTATAAGAAAAGGCCCTAGGTTAACAGTCTTTCTTACTGGATCCTACATAGAAGGATGAATGACCTTCTATGTAACCCTGTCTCCCCTCTCTCCTCCTCCACACTCCAGATTGAGTGAGGAGGTGTCGGCACCCTGGCCGTGAACAGGCAGGGCACTGCCAGTGCTGGGTCACCAAACAAAGCTAAAGAGAATGACCCAAAGGGACCCGGGTTTTTCAGTCCATTCACAAAGACCTTTCGGAACCCACTCGGAACAGCCAGGCAGTTCTAATTTTAAATCAGAGGAGTGGGAAATACCAGGTCAAGGGATTTGGTCTGTGAGCCAAGGGGGTAGGCAGTTGGGTGCAGATTATGTGAGCACATATTCACAGAATGATGGGGCGGGTTGGGGGGGGGCGTGTACTTCCCAGCCCCTACCTCAACCAAGTCAACCATATTTAGAATTAAAATATTCCTTAAGAAATGACTCAACTAGTTGAGAACATCGTAGCTATTTTCTTCATACTCTTCTATTTTTTACGATTTTTCTATTGAGACTGTGTATTTTTAAAGAGGAGGAAAATAAAATTTCACATGCGTGTGCAGACGCTCTTGTGTGTGCGCATGCGCACACAGACACACACACATACAGAGACACACAGACACAGACACAGACACACACACACACACACACACACACACACACGCACACACACGCCAGCTCAAAGTGCTGGCCTGCTGTAGCTCTGAGGAAAGGTGGGATCCCTGGCCAAAGAGGAAGCTTACTGATTCTCATCAACCAACCATCATGGAGCGGAAGACCCCTCTCCCCATTAAACCTCTCTGCCAGGGGCTAACTGACTTTGCTATTGGCCCGAGGATGCTCCTTTCATCCTATTGGTCAGCCCTCTGGGCCTTGCCCCGCCCCACTTGGAGACTTAATTTCATCAAACATTTTTCAGGTGCCTCCTGTGTGCCAGCAGCTGAGGACATAAAGATGACTAAGCTTTGGCCCGCGGCCTGGAGTCGCTCACACGGAGAGACCTATTAGGACTGGCCTGCTCTGGCGGTCAGAATCTGGCTGGAGCTGCATATTCGCGCTCCTTTGGCAGATGGAGATGGAGGGGTCTGGACCAGAAGGCACTGCCTGCGGAGACAGAGCTGAGTTGGGAGCTCAGATTTTCTGCTACCACCCCCATCTTCTGGGAGAAGCCAAACTAGAAATAAACAGAGCCCTGGCCCCCAAAATTCTGTGTCTGTGCCTAAACAACCCTCCCCTTTCCATCTTAGGATTCAGGGGGATCCGGCCTCCAGCCTTGCTCACTGCTGCTTTGTTAGGAGAGGGCCTTGTGAATTATGCGGACAGAGGCTGACCTACAAGACCTCAGCTGGACTGTGTGGGCGAGTTTCTTCGTTAGTGCGCCACCTGCAGGACGCTGATGAGAATTCATCCCCGCAATCACCCCTTCGCGTCCTAGAGCTTCCGTAAGGCTGGGGCACACCGCGTTCCCCACCCGGTCACTCTTGAAAGGTTGCCAGTTGGTCGGTGGGGTTGTTTTGTGAGGGTCAAGGAGGGAGGCCGGAACCTGCTGAGGGGACTGAGCTCCCATCTGCCTTCAGCCGACTAGAAACTGAGCTACTTAGAACCTGATCCAATGTGTTTTTTTCCAACCCAGTTTGATTAAAGTGGTGGTCATCTGAAACCCAAGACTAATGGATGACCACAAGGCGGCCCTCTCAGCCGAGCACTCGCCCTCCCTGCAGCCCCTTGGAACCAACCTCAACAGGCAGGAGGCGCCATTACCATGAGGGCCTGGATCTGGGCCCTCTCTGAGCTAGTCGGAAATGCCACTCTAGAAATCTCAGGACATCAATATTTCATACCACTGGAGCTGTCTTTGTGTTTATGCAAATTGCTCGGGCTGCCAGATGGGCAAGAACTGGCAGCATCATCTATCACTGGGCTGTTCCCTCCCTGAAACCTCACTAGCTGCCAGGGCCCCCCCAGATTGGCCTCAGCTGTGCTCTCCTCTCTTGCTCCCTCTGCACGGTGGGCCACAGTCCTGTCCTGAACACTGGGGGACTCAGAGGACACCAGAGGCCAGGTGACCACACTGGGGGACCCACAGATGAAAGACTTCAATGATGAGATGGAAGGCAGTTCGTCACTTCAGTACTGTAAGGCAGGCATCACATCCCCAGTTTGCAGATGAAAAACCGAAATTCAGGGAGACCAAAGGGCTTGCCCAAGATCACCCAGCAGGTTGAGTAGCAGAGCTGGCCCAGAGTGCCCTCCCGTCCTTCAGCTGCACCTTGAAGCTAATAGCTCTGTGAGCCGTGCTCTGGAGGCTTTGCCCATGGTCTGCATGGTTTTAGCTTCCACAGCTTCTGTCCCCACAGCTGGGCCACCAGACCCCGCTAGCAACCTCAGCCAGGCCACGACTAACCCTTGCCTGGTTCCCAGGGCTTGAACCCATGTCCAGGAACCTATCCAGTGGCCGCTTCCCCTAGCTGCCTTGCTCTTAACATGTTCTTGCCCTTCAGAATCATGAGTAAGAGATACCCCAATGTTGACTCCTACCTGGTGGCAGAATACCGTGGGATCTCTGGGCTCTGCCCTGTGGAGGTACCAAGCCACCTGTGCCCATACTCCAATGCCAACTTCTAAGCTGGAGTCGCATACCCTTGGAATTACTCAGCATGACATCCTTCCTAACCTTGCTGCCACCCTATCCCACCCCAGTGAGTGGGTTTTGTCCTACCAGCCAGCTCCTATGTGCCCATTCTCCCCAGTGTCTCTGACCACGAAGGGACCAGACCCTATTCACAACCTTCTGTCCTGCCTGGTAGCCATGGTGATAAGAGTGACACTCAGGGTGGGACCCTCCAAGCACGAAGCTCTAGATCCCAGGGCAGAGCCTGCAGGGATGGCTCAATTCCCTGTGATGTCACTAGGCTGGAGCCAGCTCAGCCAAAGGCTGCTGTAGAATGGCCCTACGCAGGGAAACTGGGAGATCTGTGGCTAACTCATCCGGGGACCTTGGGTAAGTCATGGGCTTCTGCATCTGGATAACTCAGAAGTTGGGATCAGTGACTTCCAAGGTGCCCTCTAAGTCTCTGCATCTATGAACCAGTGGTCACTACTCCTAACCACTCTTTCCCTTTTTAATTCTCCTCTAGGATAGGGTCAACATGAGATGCAGTAAATGGTTATGGCCAGAGTTATGCTGGGCCAGTGACCTTTGCACAAGCCTAGAAGTGTCACACAGTCTGGTCGACCCCCAGCAGGGCTGCTAGAGCAGCTCATTCCCCACATTCAGAAGAGGCTGGAGCAGACCACTCCTGTTACCTCCCGACTTCAGAATTCCAAGTCTCAGGTTCTGCATCTCATAGAAAAGGCACAAAGTCCCACAGACCATGTCCAATGACGGCATGTTATCATTTCACCCTTACGTCACAACAGCCTGGCAAGGTAAACTGCAAACTCCCTTTGACAGTTGAAGAACTGAGACACAGAAAAGTTAAGAAATGCCCACAAGGCCACACTACTAGAGCCTGAACCCAGGTGTGTCTGAGTCCAGAGCAGCCCTCCACTACATAGCACTGCATGGAAGGGACCTTGGCATCATGCAGGCAGGACATTCCTGAGCTTGGAGTTCGTAAGGCAAGCCAGGCTTTCACAGGCACCAGTGCCTTCCTCGGCACATGCTATTTTGTGCATGCATGGAATGCCCTTCTCCCTATCCCTCCTTTTACTCCACAAACCAAACCTCTTCTCTGCTGTGGGAGATCCTGATTATTTTACAAGGCTCAGCTCAGGCTGCTCCTGAGAGATGAGACCTTGCCCTCCTCTTTTTGCTTTTCTCCCTCCTCTACCCCAATCTAAGTGCTCCCACCTCTTGTGATCCCCTAGCAAAGACGCTCCTTTTATTGCCCCAGGCAGCAGGCTCAGAGCTGAGTGCTGGCTCATGCAGCATCTATCCAGTCCTCTCCATATCACATGAAGCACTGCTTGCTATTTCCATTTTACAGTCATGGATCTGCACCCTTTTGCTCTTCCCGGTTTCCCCCACCACATCTCTGTCTCCAGCACTGAGCACAGAGCCAGGGCATTCATTAGGTGCTGAGCAATCCTATGCTCCGATGACAAGAACCTGCTTGTACCACTAACGTTTTCAGATGCTGAGATGAAGCAGGTCTGCCCTTTGGAACCCTGAGCCTGAGCCATTCAGATCTGATGGTGGCTTGTTCTCCCACCTGCAGAAAACAACTCCTTTTTTGCTTCCAGCCTTGACTCCCTCTCCCCCTGCCCAGGCCGCCCCTCTCTCTCACTGCCAAGTATGGTATGAAAGTGTATAGTTGGTGACGGATGTTCCCTTGAAATGCATGCAGCCCTGCTCATCCTTTTTCCCCAGAAACTGGAGCACAGGGGGTTAGGTCACAAGGATGGGTGCAGACTGAAGCCTGAGAGGCCCCAGGATCTGATAGGGGGTTCATTTTTCATGGCTCTATGTCCAATTGGTAAAACAGCTGGGGGCAACCGGCCCCTGGCCCTGCTCCAGCAGGTGGTGGTAATAGAGCCAGAGGTCAGAGTAGAGAGCAAGGAGATCAGGTTCTTGGCAAGAACCAAACTGGACTGCATCACTGGGCCTGCACACAGGGAGAAAAGGGTCACAGACACATCCAGGTGGGGGAGGGGCAGGGTGACTGGGGCATCAAACCTCAAGAGGGCAGCATTGGAAACAGTAAGGACTTAGCTCCTGGGTGTCAGATCATGTTCCAGGGAGCTGGGGAGGTTCCACAGAGCAGGGATAAAGGGGTCCAATAGGCAGAATTCAGGACCCCCACCACTTCCCTACCTCAAGCAGAACAGCCTCTCTTTATCTGTTTTATACTGGGCCTGCAGACAAAACTTCCTTTGAAGAAAGAAAGGATTGTGCTGTGATGCAGATGAAGAGGAAGAGGACTCACCGTGCCCTGGATGTTAAATGCCCTGGATCTTGGTCCTCAGCTCCTGTCGCCCAGTCTCAGGTTCAGCTGAGTGTGGAAACCACCAGCAGGCGCCCTGGTTGGTGAACGGTCCCCACCATCACTGGAGGGCCTGGCTGGCTCCTGTAGACACTACCTTGTGTGGTCACTCTCTTCCTAAGCCCTGCACTCCAGTTGTCAGAGGATCATTCCCGCCATCACACTGCAGGTCCCCTCTCCATGGGATGACGTCATCAACTGCATCTTTTCTCAGCCTGGAGCCCCTTTCCTTTATAAGCTCAGGTGCTACCTCCCTGGGGAACCTCACTGACTTCTTCAGGCAAAGTTAGTCCCACATACCTACCTACCGGCTGCACTGCACATCCACATACCTTCTGCAGAAGTGAAGTCAGGACTCTAGATTCACATTTCAGCTCTGCAAGCAAACCTTCCTGGTGACTCGGTTTCCCTACTTAAGATAATAATAGTACCTGCTGCCATTGCTGGGGGCTAGGGAGGGGTATTCAAATGAGATGATAAACCTAAAGCACTAGCCTGGGCCCAATCCTTGGGTTGGGAAGATCCCCTGGAGGAGGGTATGGCAACCCACTCTAGTATTCTTGCCTAGAGAATCCCCATGGACAGAGGAGCCTGGTGGGCTACAGTCCTTGGGGACGAAAAGAGTCGGACATGACTGAGCGATTTTCATTTCTAGGCCCTATACCTGGCACAAAGTGCTCAATAAATGATAACTGCCGTAAATATTTCTCATTGTCCAGAGTTTTTGCGAGCCATTCCAAGTTCTATCTCCTGCACCTTTTCCCCGCCATGACTTTTGCACACGCATCTGAAATGTGTTTGCATTTTGTTCCCAAGTAACTCTTTTGACAAGAATGACAGATTCTCATGCCAATGAGAATAGAGCAGAGAAGCAATGTCAGGAAGAGAAAATAAATGAGAAAGATAGTTTATTTATAGTTTTATAGCAATCAGGAGTCTCATTTTTTCTCCCCATAGAAAGTCCTGTTTCTTACCCAGCGTTTATGGCATTGTGTTCTTTAGCTGTGACCCCAATCGCCCTGTTGGCACCTAACCTCCTTGTTCACCTGGCAGGTGGAGGTGGAGGGAGCAGTCCCCTCTGAGAAGCACCCTAGGCGGCAGCCATCTGCCCACACACAGCAGGACGCGGGGCTGCTTGACTCATACACGCGCTGGGTCCCAACACATGCAGCCCGGTCTTCCCCTGTCAAGACCCCTCCCCCTGCTCAGAGGAATCAGACCCTCAGGGATGGTGAGTCTCTCCATGGCCTGGAGCTTGTCTGCAAAGTAGCACTTCTTTTTGGGGTATGATCCACCGTTTCTGTCCCCTTGGGCTGCCCCCTAGACCATGACCACCTTGGAAGGTGTTCACATTTGTTCTCCCACAATCCAAGCACCCAGCACAGGTTCTGTGACCGATAACTGGCTGTGGAGTAAGTGAACAGTGTAACCAACTGACATGTCACTAGAGGAACTGAGAAGCTGTGGCCCCTACTCCCCATCCCTCTTAGACAGGATTCAGGTGTCCGGAAGCGACTTGTCAGAGCCCGAAGGGGAAGGGATGTGAGCCCACCCAGGTTGAGCCCAGCTACCTGGGGGAAGAGGTACCCCAGTATTCCTTGGCAGCCCATCTCCATCTCCAGGAGGGGCATATCTGGGGCAGAGAGGGCAGGCACAGCCCTGGGCAGCAGGATAAATGCCAGGCATGTGGAGTCCCTTACCCTCTGAGACTACGCTCTTGTCCACTCCTCACAGGGCAAGGCCACCTGGGTACACCTGAAGGGGAAGCAATAACAGGAAGAGAGAGGCTGCAGCGGGGCCAGGTGCGGGGTGCGGTGGGAAGGGCATCCTTTATTGATGCACTCATTAGCTATTGATGAGAAAGGCCTTGGTGATGAGAAAGGCCTCAGCTCCCTGTCTCGGGGTGCTGAGCTGGGATGGGGCCAGGGCATTTCTGGTGGGCCACAAACACTTCCTGAGCCAGAACTCAGACCTTGATTCAAGGAACTGGTAAGGTTCCTTAGAGCACCAGGATCCATGAAGCACCAACTCTCCTCCAAAATGGAGGCTCAGAAAGCATTATGCCAGCCCCCCCATGAGAAATAACAAAAAGATCTGCCATCCCAAGATTACCCAAAAGACCCACCAGCAGAGCCTCTTGGGCAGTAAAGGCACTGTGCATCCACCAATGCCTGAAACCAAAAGGTGGACTTCACCTGGGCTACTACATGCCAGACGTTGTTTTATGTGTATTAATTTAGCTGAATCTCACAGCAGGGTTGTGACAGATGAACTATTTATGGATGAAGAAATGGAGGTTCAGAGAGGTTAGGTAGTTTGCCCAAGGTCACACAACTTGCAGCTGAGCCTGGATTTGGACCCAGGCAGTGGGCTCCAGAGCCTGTGTGCTGAGTCACTGTGCTGTGGTCCCTCAGAAAGATTAAGGGATAGGCTCAAAATGACAAGCTGGTAAATGTAAACTGGACACCAAGCCTTCTAACACCAGTGCAGGCCTGTTCCACCTTTCTGTCTCTTCTTCGTGCTGTTATGCAAATAGATCACCTATTTAGGTGATGAGGGCAAATAGCTGGGACAGTTCCCTCTCTCTGCATTGGCCCCTTGGGGGTGAGACCTTCTCTTTCCTCCAGGCCAGGGCCCTCCTAGGTGCCTGCACTTCTGGTTGGAGTTGGAGAAAGGAGCCTTCCCTTGTTGGTCAAGTCAGGGTTCTGTTCCTCAAGCCCAGTGGTACTGAGACAAGCCCCCAGCTGTGCCCTTACCCTAGCCTTTCTCACAGGTGGCCAGGTGTGGGGAGGCCCAGATGGAGTCCAGGGCCGTGTCGAAGAATCTCAACGCCAAGGATCAGTCACTGAGCAAAACCATCCTGACTCGATCACCCATTTATGGGCAAAATATCCTACAAGCTGGGAATAATATGGGGAGACACAAACTCACCGCCACCCCACTCTGTGCCTACATGTTATCATTTGCTCTTAGGACACTGGGTCGAACTAATCCAGCCTCTGGGGTCAGCATCTGATCCGCGCACTGTCAGGTGAGGGCCATTATTTCGCCAGGTTTGCCCCTGGTGCCCTGCACTTTGCACCCTGCCCGCTAACCCTCCTGGATCCTCTCTCAAGCTTCCTCCAGAGGCACAGACAGCCAGGGCGATCCTATTTCATAGGATAGCATTTCTGAATCCCAGGCATCAGCTGGGCAGGCTCCTCCTGCCAGTCTGCCCGTCTGCCCGGAGACCAGCAAATCCCCTCGGCCATGGAGAGCTGACTTAGCGGAGCATCCAAGCCTACTCAGGCCGAACCAGAAGCACCTCCTCACCCACTGCTCCTGCTGGTGAGTTCTTGGCCACATTTTCCCCTTTGATCCACACGTCAATTTCTGCCCCTGGATCTTACCCGCCACATCAAAGGGCCCCAAGCATCTTTCACTTAGAGCTCCTGAAGCATTTTTGGGAAATTGCAAGCATGAGCTTTCCAGAGGGGCTTGTTTCCCAGCGTGTTCTTAGGGAGATGCATCACTCTGATGGTCCACATTCCTAGGTTGTTTAGTTCAGAACCTTCCAAGAACAGCAGTTTCAATCCCTCAGCTAAAACTGAGCCTTGTCTTTGCACCAGAAGAAAGCCGAGCTGTCCTGGGATCCCCACCCACTATGTTCATTCCTGCTCCAGAAATTCCAGAGCTTTCTTGGGGCTTAAGGAGGCCCCAGAGCCCCACTGCTCAGTGTCCCACATAGGAGCCAATAGAAGAACAGATCCAGAAACAGAAGAACTTTGGTCTAGTAGGACAGACAGTGGCCTCTGTGGTATTTCGTCAGGCACATGGGCAGCTTCCACCACCCACCCCACCCCACGCAGCCAGATGTCTGCATCCCACCACAAGTGCTCCGTGCCACTAGCTCACGCCTTTGTGTACCAATCAATGAATTATTCAACCAATATTTACAAAGCTTCTTCTATGTGCAAGGCAACATTCTAGGTATTGGGGTAATCTGAGGATATGAATCCTTCCCCCAAATCTCTCGAATAATAATAATGTATGTTATTACTATCCTTGCTTTGTAGATAAAGCAGTTAAGACACAGAGATATTAAATAACTTGCCCAAGGTCATACTGCTTAATACATCCTGGAAACACAGCTATGGGATGGTTCTTTAGGGAGGTGATCCCAGGAAAATAACTCAAGATTGAGAGTTCTAGCAAAAAGGAGAGGCTAGCATTTTGCATTTTGTTGTTCAGTGTCCACACTTAGCCCCAGGACCTGCTTCCCCAGCCCTAGGCTGCCCTGGGGCAGGGAGAGGACAGTGAGAAGCAGGCAGGGGTGATGGGTGACTGGCAGGTGGAGCGGGGTCAAGCTGGTCCCTCCTCTCTAGTTCTCTGGAGGGTACAAGTGTCCACAGGCCCCAGGACAGGCTGCAGAGACCAGATGAGGGTGGGGTCCCACCACAGAGCAGGAGAAAAAAGGCCCAGGATGCGTGCCAGGCTGAGGAAGGTGGGAGTTGATCTGGGTATGGAGGAGTCTGCTAGAGGCCTTATGCAGGGGAGACTGGGTCCATCTGTGTGAAGTAACCACATGGGGAGGCCATGATGGCAATCAGGCAAGAGGGGAGGTCTGAACAGGTGGATAGGGTAGTGGGAACAGCAAGATGTGACCTAAAGAAAGCAAATCCCTCATGGTCTAGAAATTGATGGAGTATTAAGATCAAGGAGAAGGAAGGCTTTACCTGAACAAAGACCCAGACGGGAGCATGGTCTGGGAGAAGGAGAAAGCCTGTGCACTCGGACAATGCTGGGGCACTGAAGAAAGACCCCAGTTACGCTCAAAACCAGGCCAAGACAAGGCAGCTAGTCCCTGGGGCAGGCAGGCCCAGGCTCCTGAACACTTTATAATATAACCTTTATGTAGAACTCACCATCTGTCTGGTGCTATTCTAACCTGTGTGTTTTACAAACAGATTATTCCTTTAATCAGTTTGACAGAACTAAGATATAGGTAGTGTCCCCATTTTACAGATAAAGAAACTGAGGCAAGGAGAATACGTGACTTGCATAGGACTAGTTGGTCATAGTTGCAAACCTAGGCCCACTGACTTCAGAATCCAGGCTTCTAACTGCTGTTCAAGCTGCCTTCTGGGCGGGTGGCAAAGGGGATGAGATGATTTTAAATAAATTTATAATGATGAATTGTAACATGTTACTGAGAAAATCAGGTGCATCCCTAACCTTGAACAAGGCTGCAGAAGTATTTTCGCCAGTGTCAAGGGGGAAAATTCCAGTCTCATGGTCAATAGCAGTTACCTTGTAAGCCCTTACATTCCTGCCAGAAGGAATTATCCTGTGATCACTCTTTTCAGCATTGCTGCTGTTGCTCAGGATTTCAATGAATGAAGATGTCATTCTGTCTCTTTCAAAAGATAGCTCTGTCCTTGAGCAGTCCCTGCAGGGAGAGAGACGCACAGCCCACGCAGGGCCCACCCCGCCCTGGCAAGGAAGAGAGCCACGTGACTGGCTCCCAAGCCCCTCCAGCCCTCCTTGTCTTCTTTCGGTGACTTTAAATAACAGGACATCCTCCTGTTCTAAGAGGTAGACAGACTACACAGGGGCGGAGGTGTCAGGGCATACCTGGAACAGAAACATCTGTGGACGTGGGTAGTCTGTACAGCTGCAGGTTTGTACATGGCAGCCCACTCGTGGGTCTCTGCGTATTTGCACATGAGCAGATGTCTGTCAGTGTGCACAGGTGTCTTGGTGATCTTCCTTGTAGTAAGCACATATCTGTGACTATTTGGATGAGAAGGCTCATGTAGCCATGTTGATGTGTGTGTCTGAGTATGTCTACGAGGGTCTGTGGCAGTAAGTGCCTGTGTGTGACTGTGGCAGTGTATAGATCTATGTCTCCGTGTGTCTGTGTCCTGGGCAGCATCCCAGGCTGAATGAGACTAGGTCACAGCAGCAGTGGATCTGCTATTATGGCACTACAGTATAGACGGGGAAGTGTTGGCTTTGCAGCTAGAACACTTGCGTGTAAGTCACAGCTCCATAACTTAGTGACCAAAGGACTTTTGACCAGTCATGTGCTTTTCTAGTAGGCTTCCCAGGTGGTGTTAGTGGTAAAGAACCCGCCTGCCAAGCAGGATAAGTAAGAAACACAGGTTCGATCCCTGAATTGGGAAGATTCCCTGGTGGAGGGCCACTCCAGTATTCTTGCCTGGGAAATCCCATGGACAAGGAACCTGGCGGGCTACAGTCTATAGGGTCACAAAGAGCTGGATATGACTGAAGCGACTTAGCATGCACGCATGCTTTTCTAGATCTCAGTGCCCCTATTTTTTTTTAAGATTTCTTTTCAATGTGGACCATTTTTTAAGATCTTTATTGAATTTGTTACAATACTGCTTCTGTTTTTATGGGATGAGGGTGGTCTTGAGGCATGCGGGATCTTATTTCCTGGCCAGGGATCAAACCCACACCCCTTGATGAAGTTTTAACCACTGGACCGCCAGGCAAGTCCCCCACTATTTGTTAAATGGGGATGACCTATACCTTATTATCGTAGGACCATCATGGGACTCAAATCCTGTGTAGAAACGCTTGATCAGCAGGAGCAAAGGTGATGAGAGTGGACAGGAGAGAGTGCCTTCACCACTGGTGAGGGGCTTTGAATTCGGTCCATACACGCAGTCCCCCTCAGATGGTCCCAGAGCCGCTTGCCCTCAGGCCGCCCCTTCCCTGATAAGCCTGCCCGCACCTGCAGGCTTGGCCTGAGTAGGAACAGCCTCCAAAAGGGCCCAACTACTACAGCAGTGGGGTCATGACGCACACATTTTAACAGTGCAGGAACAGAGAAGGGCCATCGCACCCCTACCCCTGACTCGTGGCCCCGCTGGCACAGCCACCAGCCTTTGCTGAGCATCTGTCGCTTGCTGTGTGCTTCTGTGTGGGGTCCCTTCCTCATGACACCCTTAGTGAAGCAGGTGCCAGCAAGGCCACTTGTCCTCCGTCACACAAGACAGTAAGTGGCCAAGTCAGGCTTGAGAGCAGGCTCTCCCATCTGCCCAGAGCCTTGTGTTTTAACTCGGCTGAAGAGTGTTTCCGGCTCCCAGGGAGCCAACCCCCTGCAGACCCTCACCCCAACCTGCTGACTCCACCTTCCCTATTGGGTTCAGGTCTCCCAGCAGGATGCTGGCCTCAGCTTCCAGCTTTACCCCTCTGATGCCTCCCAGGCTCCCATTTCCACCCATTGCCTTCTGCTAGGATGGCGAGGAGAGGAGGGTACTTGGGTCACCTCCGCCTAGGGACAGGAGGGCGGCTAGGACAGCAAATCTTGCCTAAGAATCCCTCTCACAATTCCCCACTTGGGGAAACTGAGGCCCTTGGAGGGTGAAGTCCCCATCCTGACCGCCAGTTGGGCAGAGAGGACCGGAAACTATTCTCTTCAGGCTCCTATCTGAAGCTGGGCTGGTCATTCAAGGTGATCACAAGAGAGGGGGCTGGACTGATGGCAGGGCTGAAACCAGGAAGAGGGAGCATGAGAGCCACCTGGAGGGACAGTCAGTGGCCCCAAGGCCTGGCTGGAGCAAAGAGGGGAGAGAAGCAGCTCCCAGATGGAAGGAAGAGGCACTGTAGAGTCATCTTCACAAAGTGGGCCAGGAACTGCATCCAGCAGAACAAGGACTCCCTCTTCTGTCTGAAGATAAGCAGCACCAGTCTCTGCCTTCCAGCCACTCCTTCCTTCAATCATCCTCTTATTCACTGGACAGCAACCAGTGGAAACCCACCCTGTGCCAAGCCCACTTGCCCACCTCCTCATCCCCCGGCTGCTCCCAGCCCTGTGACATCTGAGCTCGCCCTCTATGCAACTCTGAGTTTCCCGTCCCTGAGGCTCTCGAGGTGGCAGCACGCACAGTTGCCTGCATGATGACTTCTTTCAGCCAGTCTCTGACTCAGGGATGGCTGCCGCCTCACCTGAAAGTGTAGGAAGTGTTAGGGTTGCTAGGCAACCAAGGGCAACTGACTGCTCCTGATCACTGTGAACTTGAGAGACCAGACTCTCAGACATCTTTGGAACATTGTTTTGGGAACAGCACAGGGCTGGGCCCTACAAAGCCCTGTCTGCAGGAAGTGCTCAGCTTAGTCCAGGAAGAGACCACCAGTGCAACAAAGCCACGTCTGCAGACTGGGGGCAAAACTGAAGCGCTCCAGAGGGAGGGAAGGTAGCTGGGGTCACTGTGTTCCACACACAGCCTCGAAGGCTTCCCAGGATAGATGAATGTGAACCATAGCAGCTCCCATCTAGGAATGCCTACTATGTGCCCTGCAGGCTATTCACAACATATATTATCTTTTCCTCTCCCAAGAACCTTGAGGGAAGATATGAGTAGACCCATTTGGAGAGAAACAAAGCATTGTTTATGAAGGTGGTGATTTACCCAAGGCCACATACCTACTGCATACAGAGTTGAGATTCAAACCCAAGCCAGTCTGGCTCTGGGGGAGGAGGAGCAAAGTTCAGAAGAGGGAGAGCTGTAAGATGTGCTGGGGACAGTGAGTAGACCCACCTGTCCTTGCCTACAAAGATGCAAAGGGACCAGAAGACGACAGGGCTCTGGGGAGATGAGACATGGATCCAGAACTGTGTCAAAACCTTGTGTGGAGGTTATCAAGAGGGCAAGAGCACCTGCCTGTCTCCTTAAGGAAAGTTACATCTTCAGGTGAAGTCAGAAGGAAGGGATGCAAGGGACAGGACCTGCACAATCAGTGACCCAGATGGAGGAAAACACAAGTATGTTCAGAGGGGAAAAGAGGTTATTTCAGCCCAACACACTGTCTTGGCACTGTGACAGGCATAGCAGAGGTATGAATGGAATCAGATGTCTTAGAAGACTCCTGAATACAATGATCACTTCAGCTGTGGGTGAGGGTTCAGCTCTGAATACTGGTAATTCTATAGAAGCCCTAGAATGGTGCGCAGATGAAAAGCTACAAGACTCAGGGAAAACTACCAAGAACAGCGAGTAGAGTGCCCCAGGACGCTGCCCGCCACGAAGTGAGCTGTCCCCCAAGTACCCCATCCCCACAACTCCACCCTCACTGGGGTGCCCCACCACACCCAGAATGTCCATCGTCTGCCAGAGGGCCATGGAGGGGAAGGCAGGCAACCCAAGGTCAGAACCAGTTTCCATCTTGGCTATCATGAATGGAGCCAAGGACTATTCCCTGATGGCTCAGACTGTAAAGAATCTGTAGGCATAGCAGGAGACCCGGGTTTGATCCTTGGGTCGGGAAGATTCCCTGGAGAATGGAATGGCTACCCATTCTAGTATTCTTGTCTAGAGAATTCCACGGACAGAGAAGCCTGGCGAGCTATAGTCCATGGGGTCGCATTCTATCAAAGCCCTAGAAAGCTGGGCAGATGAAAAGATACAAGACTCAGGGAAAACTACCAAGAACGGTGAGTACCCTGGCAGGTACCCCGAGAAAAATCATGATTCAAAAAGATACATGCACCCCAATGTTCATTGCAGCACTATAGCCAGGACGTGGAAGCAACCTAGAAATTCACTGACAGAGGAATGGATAAAGAAGATGTGGTACATCCATATAGTGGAATATTACTCAGCCACTAAAATGAACAAAACTGTGTCACTTGCAGAGTTGCGGATGTACTAGAGACCGTCATACAGAGTAAAGTAATTCAGAAAGAGGAAAACAGATATTTGTATGTTAAGGCATATATGTGGAATCTAGAAAAATGGTATATATGATCTTATTTGCAAAACAGAAATAGAGACACAGACATAGGGAACAAGTGTATGGACACCAAGGGAAATGGGGCAGGGCATGGGATAAACTGGGAGATTGGGACCGACATACATGCACTACTATGTATAAAATAAATAACGTATGAGAACCTACTGTAGAGCACAGGGAACTCTACTCAGTGCTCTGCGGTGACCTAAATGGGAAGGTAATCCGAAAAAGACAGGATGTGTGTATAGGTATGGCTGACTCACTCTGCTGTACAGCAGAAACTGACACATCTGTATAAAGCAGCTACAGTCCAGTTTTTAAAATTAATTAACTAATTGTTTTAATAGAGAGTTCCCTTGGCCCCTTGATAATCCTTTCCTCTCTCTCCCCACCCGCTTCCCCAGGCAACTGCTGATCAGCTTTCTGTCACTCTAGGTTAGTTTGCAGTTTCTAGAATTGTGTTTAAATGGAGCTACACTAAATGTACCTTTTTTATCTGCCTTTTTTGACTAGCATATTTTCTTATTACAGATTTTTAAAATGGAGTTTTGATAAGGAAATGCAAGTAGTCAGTGATCAAGGCAGTGGGGGCATAGCAAGCCCAGGATGCTATCTGCCACACTTCATTCACTCACCAGAGATTAACTGAACTCTGAATGGGCTCAACACCGGGCTAGGTCCTGGAATCATAATGGAGCACAAAGCAGAGACGATCCCCGTTCCTGTGAGCACAAACTTCTCACTTCTCCTTTCACTCATGGTTCACCTGCTTAACAAATGTTCACTGCTTATCCACAACCCTGTTTGAACTTGGCACTGCACACCACTTCTTACACCCCGCTGACCCTCATCGGACATTTCTCTATCCACCCCATTGAGCTGGGCCCTGGGATGATGCAGTGGGGGGATCATCAGATGTGAATCTTGCCCCCTAAGACTGTGCAGGGTGGAAGAAAAAACTGTAAGACACCGTCCTGCTCTCTCAAAGCTCACGAGAGAGTGGGCGCCCTGAGGCTGAACTGCGGAAGCTGTAACTCCAAAATGAGTGCAAAGTGGACCATCTGGGCAAGGAGATCCAGACTCAGGGAAGGTAGGGGGCTCTCCAAGCTGGACTGTCCAGGCTAGGTTTGTCAGACAAGCAGGATCCAAACAACGCCCAAATGGGCAGGGAGGAAGAGGAAAGACAGAGGAAGGGGAGGTGGATGCCCAGAGGGAGCCAAACCAGCACAAAGGCACAGGGGCAGGATTAGGAGAGCGGATAGGAGGGCAGCAAGCTGAGAATTCCTCCCGGGGCCGTGTGAGGCCACAGGGAACTTTTTCTGCTTACACGTATGTTACATTGGCTTTACATATGGGGCAAAGGGTAGGGGAGTGGGGAGGTCATTCCTTAAATTTTTTAATAGCTCACTATGTGTTCTTACTGTCATTACCTCATTTAGTTCTCATTTTCATGTGGGAACTGCCATTATATTTCCCATTTTATGGATTGGAAACCAGAGGCTCATAGAATCCAGTGATTTGCTCAAAAATATACAACTCCTAAGAACAGGGGCAGAGAAGGAAATGGCAACCCACTCCAGTTTTCTTGCCGGGAGAATTCCATGGACAGAGGAGCCTGGCGGGCTATAGCCCATAGGGTCACAAAGGGTTGGACATGACTGAGTGACTAACACACACACACACACACTCACACACACATACACACAAGGCCTGGGGTGGGGCCTCAAGCCAGGTCTCTTGTCCCAAGACCAATTCTCTTCCTTCTGTCCATAATGAACAGAAGTTACTACTCTAAATGCGGCACGTCGGCTTCCCTAGTGGCTCAGTGGTAAAAAAAAAAAATCTGCCTGCAATGCAGGTGACTTGCAGGAGACGCAAGTTCAACCCCTGGGTTGGGAAGATACCCTGGAGGAGGGCATGGCAACCCACTCCAGTATTCTTGCCTGGAGAATCCCATGAACAGAGGAGTCTGGCAGGCTACAGACCATTGGGTCGCAAAGAGTCAGACATGACTGAGCAACTGAGCATGGATACATGCCTACGTGGATACGTGGATACACGCATATGTGGAGCTCCAGTAGACCACAGAACACTCTGAACTTAACACTATTCTTCTCTCTCCTACACCACCTGACCCTCTTCAGCCACCCCTGTACCTGTCACTTTGAGCTGGAAGTGGAAGCAGCAAAGAGGAGAACAAGAATGGGGAAGGAAAATGGTCTGGTTCCCAGGAGAGGAAGTTAATTTGGCCCAAGAAGCTCTTCCTTCCTCTCCACATTGCCTCCCAAACCCTGATAAGAAGGAGCAGGCTCCTAATAAGGGCCCACTCTAGGCACTTGGAGCTCTCTCCAAGACCCCCGGATGGTACCTCTTCTTCTCAGTCTGGATAAAATGGAGTGGGATTCACGCCAGGAAGGAAACAAACCCAAAACTTCACCGAGGGTCAGGATCCCAAACCAGAAAGTACAGCTCTGAGTTCACAAGGCAGACACAGAACTGGATTCCTGGTCCCACCTCTGCTCAGCAGCCCAGTGTCCCAGGATTGGGCCCCTAAATCATCACATGGACCACTGCAAAGGAGCAGCAAATATTCCTCCAGGGCTGACCGTGTGCAGGGTCAGGATTCCACCTCACAGCAATGGGCTCAAGCCCAGGAGTTCTTAACTGCAGCTCCATCCTGCCCTCCAACATTCTACAGCTCACGTGGTACCTGACACTCTCAGTGGTGGGTACATCCTCCCAATTCCACGATCAAGAGGCTGAAGTTCAGTGAAATTAGGTGGCCTGCAAAGGCCACACACTCTCATGAGATGGGACAGGTGTTCAACCCATCCTGGCCACTCTAACCTGAGCTCTTCACCCCACACATTGCCCCTGAACTGAGGAAAGAGGGTGTGGGACCAAACGAGTTCTGAACTCTCACACTCTGAGGCCCCGGGCTGCAGCTCCCCAAGAGGCCTCAGCTTCCATGCAAGGGGCCCCGTGATCTAGTGGGTCTACCAGGCGGGGAGGCAGGCTCATGTTGGGGCTCTGTGCCACTAATTGTGTGAACTTGGGAAGGCCACTTGGCTCCTGTGACTCAGTTTCCCCACCCATGAATGGAAATAACATTTTCCACCCTCCTATGACCATTGTCATTTAAGTGAAGGTGAATAAGTGAATGTGGAATCACTTTGAAAAGACTACAGCTGTGTGCATGCAGGTTACCCTTATTATCTGCAAATGAAACTATTCAAAGCTGTAAGCACCACAGACTTGACGTGTCTCCCACTGTCACCCCCAGCCTGCCTGGTTTCAGGGTTTTCATGCTGAAGTCAAAGCTTGAATGGACCTAAAGAAGGAATCTTAGTTCATGTTTGTGGATATCCAAGCTCACTGGCGTGTTCTCCTTAACCCCATCCCTAATACACACACACATGCGCATGTGTGCACACACACACACACACACACACACTATTCCTTACTTTCCACTGCCTCGAAAGACTTTTAATGAAATCATTCCCCATAAACATCTTGGACTTATAGAATGGCCATCATTAAAAAGTCTACGAATAATAAAGTTTGGAGAGGGTGTGGAGAAAAAGGGAACTCTCCTACACTGTTGATGGAAAAGTAAATTGGTGCAGCCATTATGGAAAACAGTATGGAGGTTCCTAGAAAACCTAGAGTTGCGATGTGATCCAGCTATCTCACTCCTGGGCATGCACCCGGACAAAACTATAATTCAAAAAGATACATGCACCCTGATGTTCATGGCAGCACCATTTACAATAGCCAAGACATGGAAACAATCTAAATGTCCACCAACAAATGTATGGATAAAGAGCATGTGGTATATAAATACAATGGAATATTACTCAGCCATCAAAAAGAGTGAAATAATGCCATCTGCAGCAACATGGATAGATCTAGAGATTATCATACTGTGAAGTCAGTCAGAAATAGAAAGACAAATGCCATATGCTATCCCTTATATATGGAATCTAAAATATGACACAAATCAACATATCTATGAAAGAGAAATAGACTCACAGACAGAAAACAGACTCGTAGTTGCCAGAAGGAAGGTAGTTGGGTTAGGGAAGAATTGGGAGCTTGGGATTAGCAGATGCAAACGCTAGTTTCTATAGGATGGGTAAACAGCAAGGTCTTACTGTATAGCACAGGAACTATATTCAGTAGCCTGTGATAAAATGTAATGGAAAAGAATATATATAAAAAACTGGGTCATTTTGCTATGCAGCAGAAATCAACACACTTAAATCAACTAATACTTCAATAAAATTAAAAGAAAAATAAAAAACATCTTAGACTTAGGCACAAAAAATATCAGTGGCTATGGGCTTCCCTGGTGGTTCTGATGGTAAAGTGTCTGCCTGTAATATAGGAGACCCGGGTTCGATCCTTGGGTTGGGAAGATTCCCCTGGAGAAGGAAATGGCAACCCACTCCAGTATTCTTGCCTGGAGAATTCCATGGACAAAGGAGCCTGGCAGGCTACAACCCACGGAGTTGCAGAGTCAGACATGACTGAGCAACTAACACTTTCACTTATGTTGGCTTCTAAAGTCGCTATTATGTGGGGAAGTTCACAAAAATAATGACTGTAACTTAATGATCTCTCCATCAGGCATTTCACACATGCTATCTCAGTTAATGTATCCTCTAAACAACCCTAGACTTACTTACAGAGGAGGGGCTAAGGCTTACTGCTGGGAGGACAGTGCTTGTCCACTCAGCCTTCATCTTCATCCTTCCCAACAGAATTCCAATTGGGTCCAAGAGGTAGTGGTGGTGGTGATAAGAACTGGTTCAATTCTAGACATACTTTGATGATATAATACCTAAAAGGATAGGTAAGGGACTGGCCATAAAGTGTGAGAAAAAAGAGTTAAAGGTGAGATTGGGCACGAAAAGTGTTGGGTAAACTGGAGAACTTCGAACAAACACCAAATTACACATTTTATTATTATGACCTCTCCCTGTCATTGTGTATGGACACTCTGTTTGGGTGGAGAAGTTTTCCCCTCTCAGTCTGGCTCTGTCTTTCCAATTTCTTCTCTCATTATTAGTGTGCAGACTCCAAGTGTGCAAACTAGTTTCCAGAAGAATGTTGCCAAAATAACCACAAGGTTCCATCCTGAGCTAAAAATAAACCATTTTTTAACCTATTGGTAAACCTCACTGCAAGCTGGATCAAGAACCAGCTGAACCCTATATTAGCTCTTGCATGATGCCTTTCTTCCTCTCCACAGCTCACAGCAGGCGGGGAAGACTGAGGGTCTTCATGCTGTTTCCCTGACCCCGTAGGATGGATGTGTGTGGCTGGAAAGAAATGGAGGTTGCTCTGGTCAACTTTGATAACTCAGATGAAATCCAGGAAGAGCCAGGCTATGCCACAGACTTTGACCCAACCACCCCAAAAGGCTGGCCTGGGAGCAGCCCCTTTTCCAACTGGAAGACCCTCATCAACGACAGCACCAGCCATGAGACGGTCTTCTCCAAGCTCCCAGGAGACTACATTGATTCCCCAGGGCCTGAGACGGTGGTCTTAAATGAAGGATACCAGCGGGTGATCATCAACATTGCTGGCCTGAGGTTCGAGACCCAGCTCAGAACCCTCAATCAGTTCCCAGAGACCCTCCTGGGAAACCGGGAGAAAAGGATGCAGTTCTTTGACTCCATGAGAAATGAGTATTTCTTTGACAGGAACCGGCCTAGTTTTGATGGGATCCTATACTATTACCAATCTGGTGGGAAGATCCGGCGCCCGGCCAATGTCCCTATCGACGTCTTTGCAGACGAGATCTCCTTCTATGAGCTGGGCAGTGAGGCCATGGACCAGTTCCGAGAGGATGAAGGCTTCATCAAAGATCCTGAAACATTGCTCCCCACCAATGACATCCACCGGCAGTTCTGGCTCCTCTTCGAGTACCCTGAGAGCTCCAGTGCCGCCCGTGGTGTGGCTGTGGTCTCCGTCTTGGTCGTGATCATCTCCATCACCATCTTCTGCCTGGAGACCCTTCCTGAGTTCCGAGAGGATAGGGAGCTGAAGGTGGTGAGAGACCCCAGCCTCAACATGAGCAAAACAGTCCTCTCCCACACCATGTTCACTGACCCGTTCTTCATGGTGGAGTCCACCTGCATCGTGTGGTTCACCTTTGAACTGGTGCTCCGGTTCATGGTCTGCCCCAGCAAGACTGACTTCTTCAGGAACATCATGAACATCATCGACATCATCTCCATCATCCCCTACTTTGCAACCCTCATCACGGAGCTGGTCCAGGAGACAGAGCCGAGTGCCCAGCAGAACATGTCCCTGGCCATCCTGAGGATCATCCGCCTTGTGAGGGTCTTCCGCATCTTCAAGCTCTCCCGCCACTCCAAGGGGCTGCAGATCCTGGGGCAGACACTGAAGGCTTCCATGCGGGAGCTGGGGCTGCTCATCTTCTTCCTCTTCATCGGCGTCATCCTTTTCTCCAGCGCAGTCTACTTTGCCGAGGTGGATGAGCCAGAGTCCCATTTCTCTAGCATTCCTGATGGCTTCTGGTGGGCAGTGGTCACCATGACAACTGTGGGCTATGGGGACATGTGCCCAACCACCCCAGGGGGAAAAATCGTGGGCACTCTGTGTGCCATTGCAGGGGTCCTCACCATTGCCCTCCCTGTGCCTGTTATTGTCTCCAACTTTAACTACTTCTACCATCGGGAGACTGAGAATGAGGAGAAGCAGAGCATCCCAGGAGAAATCAACAAACTCCTCAACAGTGCAGGCTCAAGAATGGGCAGCACAGACTCTCTTAGCAAGACCAACGGTAGCTGCTCTACAGAGAAGTCCAGGAAGTAATATCTCCAGGGCTTCTTGGCCCCGAGTCTCCCAGGTCTCTCTGTCTCTCTCTCCTCCTCCCACCTCTTGCTCTCTGTCTTTCCAGAGACCAAAATATATCATCTGTGACCACAGACCATCTTTGATTGGAAACTATTTTAATAAACTGATACTTCTGTTCTATTTTCTCAGCTGTTTCTTTTTCAATTGACTGTAGAAAGATTCCATTCTCCTTTCCTATAAGGGGGGAGTTCAGGTCCTTGCACCTCACCTGTGGTGCCCAAGATCAGCAATATCGTCATCAGGTGGAAGCAAGGAAATGCAGACTCCAAGCCCACCTCAGACCTGCTGAAGCAGAATCTACACTTTAATAAGATCCCAGGTGATTCACTGTCACAATAAAGATGAAGAAGAGCTAGCTCTGGTCTTCCTAAGAGGAAGCACCTTGAAAGGCCAGAAGTGGCTGGGAGCAATGAGTAAGAGCTCAGAGTTGTTTTAATAATAGTACCATACACTTGAGTAGCATTGCTTACATTTTCCAAAGCCCTTTCACCTATATTATCTCACTGCATCTAAAAATAACCAGTAGAACAGACATGACTATTATTTCCACATTGTAGAACAAACCAGGAGACGGCGACTTGCCTAAGGTCACCCATAACCATGAACAGTCAGTGCTGGAACCCAAATCTCCCATCTGCTGGTCTTGACTATTATTTCCACGTTGTAGATGAACAAAGCAGGAGACGGCGACTGGCCTAAGCTCTCTCAGAATGGTAAACATTCAGTGGTGGAACCCAAATCTCCTACCTGCTAGCCAGGTGCTCTTTCCACGTGAGGAGAATGTGATAGAACTGAGGACAAGGGGGAGAGGAATTCGAGGGGTCTGTCTTTCAGAGGATCCAGGCAGCACATTTCCAGACAAGCACACTCTTCCTGAGGAGGGGGGTCCCCCCTTCCCGTGCAGCCTGGGAGGCAATGCCAGCCTGGCCTCCTCGCTCCTCAGTCCCTCCCTTGGGCAGTGGACAAGCAGAAACGTTCTCTTTGCCCATCTCCATGAATTTGTGCAAACACTGGGGATCCTGAGTGTGGGGAGTATATATACCAAGGCCTCAGAGAACTGCTCCAGGAAAATGTACAGGCCCACCTACCTTGGGGTTCAGCTCCCTGAGTCATCAGAGATTGACCAGTAGCCTGTGGGGCAGCTGGGGTGGGAGCAGCAGGACCCTTAGACATGTGTGCAGAGGCCAGTCCCTATCCCCAAGGAGGGCGGTTGTCATAGGAACTGAGGAACTGCCTTCCTGGGAGAGGATCTTGCTCAGCCCATCATGATCCCAGGATGACAGAATGGAGTTGGGATTCCCCTAAAAGCAAGGAAGGAAGTCTCTACTCTGTCTCTCCCCCTCACCCCTCAAGTTAGGAGGCCCGTGCCTTCCTCAGACCCAATAACCAATGTCTGGTCATACACCAAAGGAGAGTCAGCATCAGAATAATGCCCTTGGGCTGCAGGTCACTGCACAGTTCCACTTTATGCAACCCAAACCATACACCAACAGCATGTTAACCTTGGAACATACCCAGTTCCACACAAGCCTGGGAGACACAGCTCTGTAGCCCCAGGTACCACCATACAACTTCCACTTCCAGGTAGACTAACAAATGAACTGGTGTGGGGGAAAGCTGATCCTCTCCTCTCCTGTGTCCTTAGTCTAGGCCCTAAGAAGCTGGACTTAGTCACAGTAAGTCTCCATCCTGCTCTAAAAGTCTCAATCTCCTTCTTGCATGTTAACTCCAAGATGTAACTTGGCACTGAGTCACAGAAAGATCTGGCCTTGGCTTTGCAGCCCTTGGAGCTGGGCCAGCAGGACTCCTGTCCCAGACCTGAGCCTCAGGTTTCTGAACTTTGATATACCTTCCTCACAATTTCCTAAGTTCCCTTTCAATTTTCTTCTTGAGATCATTCTCCAATTCTCTTCACATTCTTCAGCTTCCAAGCATAGGGTTGACCAGATGTCCTGGACTCACACCTATGGGATTACCCTGAAGCCTTATGCCAGGCTCCAGTGCCAGGATGGTGGTCTGCTGAACAGATTGCTCCCACTGTCTGGGGTGGCATTTCTCTTACAGGCTCACACAAGCTCAGATGCCAGGATGGTGATTGGCACTCTGATTTAGGGTGATGCAAATTTTTATATACACCAGGGCCCTTGCAAAAACCATTTGCCCAGAACCTAAGCACATTTGACAAAAGAGCCCACATGCCCGCATTCTGCCTTCTGGGAGCCACGTCATCATAATCCTTTATACTAAAACCTCTCCCCACAGAGAAACCCTTTGCCCTCTCACGTCAGCCCTCCAAGTAGATATTATTACCCTCATTTTGCCATATGAGGAAACTGGTTCAGAGAGGTTCAAGGTCACACAGCCAGGAAGCAGTAGAGAGGGATGTGAATCTAGGTCTCTTTGATGTTAAAATGTATCCCACCAGGCTGCCTACCCAGAGTATCCTAACCCAGAGAACAGCCTCTGCTGGAGTGAGGAAGTAGGGTTGTGTCATGATACAGACTGGGCACATTCCTGGGAGCAAATAGGCTCTTCACCTAAAGCCCCTACTTTCTTATTCTTTCTAATTTCATATTCAGAGGCTAAGCCACGTGTTGCATTACAGCTTCACATAATGCAAACAAGGTAACATACTTAGACTCCAGAGCAGACTGGACCAATGTCCCCAGAAGCCAAGACAGAGCCCTGGAGCTGCAGCCATTCTCTTCCTGGGATCCTGTAGGAAGAGTCCAGTCTAGCAGGGCAGAGAGAGCCATTCTTCTTCTCCAGTCAATCCATTTATCCCCAGGAGTTAAGAGGACTGATCATAGGATTCTGATGCCCAGGAAGCAGGTCTAGGCCTTCAGGTTGGAGTAAGGGAGTGGGGCTGCAGAAACAAGCCTCCAAGACACCGCCCCTACCCTCCACCGCCATGCCACTGCTGCCAATAGGCCTGGTGTCATGGTCTCTGCGTGCCTGCACTGAGTCATCTATTTCTTCTCCAACAACCCAGGGAGATGGACTATGGGCGTTCCTTTCACCATCCATCTGCCCAGCCTCCTGTTGGCAATGGGATCTGTGGTCCACAGTGGAGCACCCAAGATGGCTTATGACAAACAGAATGGAGAGAGGAAGGGCAGACAGGACAGGGCTGCCCAGAGGGTCAAGTGCCAAACACAGAAGGAAAGATATTCCCACTCTTATCAAGGAGGGAAGGATTGGTCAGCAGCTGGGCTCAGAGGAGCCTGCTTTAAGGAGGGCAGAACGGAGCCCTGAGGCTTCATTCAGCCAATTAATATTGATTGAGCTCCTACTGTGTGGCAGACAATTTATAGCCACTGAATAAGGACACAGAAGGAACGAAAAGTGTCCCTTTAAATTTTCACAGTAAAAATATGCATAATGTAAAAGAAACAACAAAAACATTTTCACAGGATGCTATAATTTGCAGATGGCTTCCAAATCTTGTGTTTTCTTTTCTACCATGTCATGCTGGCTGTCTTTGCAAAGAACTGTGCAAGTCAGGACAAACCTTTGTGTCTATTCATCATTCTCTTTTAAAAATGCTTTATAAACCAAAAAGTTTCAAAAACTTAAGAAGGATTTTTTGACTAGAAAGCTTTCTAGATTTGAAATCAAAGGACTTGGCTGAGTTCTTACTAATTGTATCACTTTGACCTCAATGAGCCTCAGTTTCCTTTTGTGGAAAATAGATAAAAAAAAATACCTACCTTGCAGTAAATGGGGCCATCACCCAACCCCAACACACACACACAGACAGACAAACAGCAGTGAATAGTTTCAGAGACCATCCAGCTGCCCTCTTTTACCCAAACTGGCCAACCAGGCTCCTCAGAACCTCCACAGGCTGCCAAAGGGGCTGCTTGGGACCTGCCTTCTGCTTGAGACAGGTCCTTTTGTGACTTCTTACTTCTCTCATTCTTATACTTGTACTCAACCTCTTTGCGCTTACTTCCAAATCTAAAAAAAAAAAAAATGTACAGAGTTGTACCTGCCTCACCGGGCTATTGGGAAGAACCAGTGATGGAGTGTTATTAAAAGTAGCTTACGGCTGTAAAGCACTACACAAATGGAAGAAATTGTTACTCTTTAAAAGCTGCCATTTTAGACCAATTAACACTGTCCAAGTGAGTATCAGTTCAGTTCAGTCTCTCAGTCATGTCCAACTCTTTGCAACCCCATGAATCACAGCACGCCAGGCCTCCCTGTCCATCACCAACTCCCGGAACTCACTCAGACTCACGTCCATCGAGTCAGTGATGCCATCCAGCCATCTCAGCCTCTGTCATCCCCTTCTCCTCCTGCCCCCAATCCCTCCCAGCATCAGAGTCTTTTCCAATGAGTCAACTCTTTGCATGAGCTGGCCAAAGTACTGGAGTTTCAGCTTTAGCATCATTCCTTCCAAAGAAATCCCAGGGCTGGTCTCCTTCAGAACGGACTGGTTGGATCTCCTTGCAGTCCAAGGGACTCTCAAGAGTCTTCTCCAACACCACAGTTCAAAAGCATCAATTCTTCAGCGCTCAGCTTTCTTCACAGTCCAACTCTCACATCCATACATGACCAGTGGAAAACCATAGCCTTGACTAGACGGACCTTTGTTGGCAAAGTAATATCTCTGCTTTTCAATATACTATCTAGGTTGGTCATAACTTTCCTTCCAAGGAGTAAGCGTCTTTTAATTTCATGGCTGCAATCACCATCTGCAGTTATTTTGGAGCCCCAAAAAATAAAGTCTGAGACTGATTCCACTGTTTCCCCATCTATTTCTCATGATGTGATGGGACCAAGTGAGTATAGAACTAGCTTTACAATCCAAGTCAGATCATGACTTGGTCTCAAAGATAAAAATTAGTTTCAAAGACAATATAAAAATAGAATGAATGGATACAAAGCAGGGAAACTAGTAGGAGTAAGGATAATATGATGCTTAATAAACAACTGCCCTCTTCTGGATGCTCTACACACGTGTTTCATTTCCTCCAAAGCAATCGCTATAAGGTAAGTACTATTTCTGTTTTACAGATAAAGAAACTGAAACTTCAGAAAGTTAAGTAACTTCTCCCTCTGCTGTACAGGGGGGGATCATCATAGGCACCCCAAAATCAGGCTGATCAGATATAGATGGTACTCCAGTTGTCCTGTCCTACCACTTTCTTGCCCAAAGACCCAAACCCCATGTCTGCCACCCTCAAGTCACCTTCACCCAGAGATGCACAAAAGGTGGTGGTGCCACCACATGGGCCACAGCACTCCCTGGGGTCTGGGACGTCGGAGAAGCTGAGTTTGGAGCCTCCACTCCCACCACACCAGCCCCTCTAGGCCCACACCTGTGCAGAGGCCACTCAGAGGAGCTCAGCCACTCGTCTGAGACGGCAGGCTCTGCAAAACTCCCAGGACAACCTCCTGGCACAGAACCGGCAACAGCAGTGTGGTCTGGAGTCACTGCCACCCCAGACACTCAAGCACAGGCTATGTGTCCTGCTTCCCCAGCTTGGCCAGAAGCTTGTCTCCTGATGGCCCTGCCCAGCCCTCTCTCTGCTCTACACACGGTCCCTCCCCTGTGACTTGCTCAGCACTCCCTGATGTGGCATGAGCTGGTGCAAGAAGCCTCAGGCCTGACGCTTTAGTTGCAGATGGCAGAAACCCAACTGAAATGGAACCAAAAGAGAAGACTTTATTGGCTCACATGACTGAGAAATGCAGGAAAGCTTATGGTAAGCCCACTGGGCCTGGGGACTCACACACCACCTTCAGAGCTCTCATTACTTCTGCCCATCGCCTTTGTCTGGACATGCAAGCATTCCCCATGGAGAGGGAGCACAGCAGTCCCAGGACCCAGTCTGATCACCATCTAACCAAAAATGTATAAATACATATAATCACCTTTAGGGCTTCCCAGTGACTCAGATGGTATAGAATCTGCCTGCAATGAGGGAGACCCGAGTTCGATCCCTGGATGGGGAAGATCCCCTGGAGACGGGAATGACAACCCACTCCAGTACTCTTGCCTGGGAAATCCTACGGACAGAAGAGCCTGGTGGGCTACAGTCCATAGGGTCGCAAAGAGTCAGATGTGAATGAGTGACTAACACACACACACTTAATCACCTTTGTATCTAATTACTTAAATTCCTCACACGTTAGATCCAAAAGATAGGCGTTTTCATCTGTCTCTGACTGTTTAGTCACTCATTGGTGTCCAACCCTGCAACCCCATGGACTATAGCTGCCAGGCTCCTCTGTCCTTGAGATATCCCAGGCAAGAATACTAGAGTGGGTTTTTGTCTTTCTAGTCTACTGCTGTATTCCCAGGATCTATTACAGCAGAGAGCAGTTGTTCAATCACTGCTTCTTGAATTAATAAATTGTCCCTTCAAGCTCCCCCTCCCAATTACCCTAAGGAATCCAAACCAAGCCACTCTGTAGGCCTGGGGAGATCTTATTCTCCCCCTACTCCCAATCTCCCCCAGATCCTAGACCTACAGGCTGAAGATATTTCTTAATGAGGAGTGTGACGATAAGTGACCCTTGAAGGCATTATGGGGGTGGGCTCTGGAGCCTGGCTGCAGCTAGAAAGGGGCCAGGGGAGGTCTGGCCTAGCGCACGCTCCATTCACCCTTGGGGAGATCATTCTGCCCTTCCCCTGGGACTGCTCAGTCTGGCGGACAGAAGAGAGGACCGCAAGGACAGCTGGAACCCCCTTCTCTCTCTGAGAGCCCCACTCTGAAGGTCCCTGTCTCGGACCCCTTCACAAGCTTCCCACTGGAACAAGTAAGCCTCCAAAAGTCTGCCCTGCTCAAGGATCCTGGATGTCCCGCCTCCCATGTCCTTTTGGACTGCTTCCCCTAATGCCCAGGCTGCCCACCCTGCCCACTTTTGCAGGCCCTCCTCTCCTGGAGTCCTGCAGGCCCACCTCCACAGCAGCTGCAGGGAGGGAGGGGGAGAGTGCACCCCCCACTGGTGCTAAGGCACCCACCAACACTCTCCCCAGCCCCATCCCACACCCCTTGTTCCCTTGTAGGTCCTGGGTTGGAAAGGAAAGAGATCCCTGCCAAGATGATTCTACCCAGAAGCTGATTCCAGCCCCCTAAAAAAATTAAATGCATTCGCCTCGTGGAGTGCAGCACTCCAAAGGCCCTTTGAAGTGAGAGGAAGAAAGCTGCCCTGTCTCCCCAGAGACCGCTGAGTCTAGAGACAGGAGAACGTTTGCCCTCAAATGCAGGGATGAAAAGGAACGGGGGGAGGCAGGGAGCCGGGGAGATGGGGGAAAAGGAAGATCAGACACGTTTTTGTTATTTCTTCTCAGGGGAAGCGGAGGTAAGAAGCTGCCTGCAAAATGTCACTGGCTAATGAATGCTGTTTCACTCTGGTGCCGAGGTGTCAGTCAGGAGGCAGGCAGAGGGATGACAGCCGTCCTCATTAGGGACTCTGGGTGGATCTGCTGCTCTTCTGAGCTGGAGGGGCCAGGGCTGTGTCCCGTCCTTCCCACCTGACTGTATAGTTCTCTTGTTAAAGGCAAGAATAAATATAAATATAACAGGAAAAATAAACATGGCAAAATAATACAAAACTACCAGGGTTATTGGGAGAATTAAATAACATATGAAATTCCTTACCAAAGGGTAAAACATGCTACCAAGTAGGAGGAGATGGATGAAATCTAGAATCAAAACTCCCCTGCAGGTAGTAAAGAGTTCAAGGGCCGTGGCTGTGCCTTTTTAATGTTGGTACATAACAGTTGCTCAATGAATCAAGGGAGGAAAGGAGGAAGAGAAAGGGGCAATCCAAGGCAGAACGAAGACCACAGGAGGGCAAACCGAGAGGTCCCCAATTCCCCCCATACTCCCCTTGATAATGATAATAATCGTGATAATGATAATAATCGTGACTCATTCACCTGGAGAGTTTGGATTGAAGTAACTTCTTGACACAGAATTTTCTGTGCAGGCTCTGAATTCTCTGTTTTCTGAGAGTCCAAGGAGGAGAAGCAAGGACATCGAGATCAAACCAGTCAATCCTAAAGGAAATCAACCCTGAATATTCATTGGAAGGACGGATGCTCAAGCTGAAGCACCAATAATCTGGCCACCTGATGCAAAGAGCTGACTCATTGGAAAAGACCCCGATGCTGGGAAAGATTGAGGACAGGAGAAGGGGACAACAGAGGATGAGATGGTTGGATGGCATCACTGACTCAATGGACATGAATTTGAGAAAACTCCAGGAGATGGTGAAGGACAGGGAAGCCTGGTGTGCTGTGGTCCATGGGGTTGCAAAGAGTCAGACATGACTGAGCAATTGAACATAACAAAGCAGAAGAAGATAATAAGCACCCACCATGTGCCCAGTTCACTTGCTTAGGCACATAGATGGCTTGCTCACTCTGTCCCCACTATGAGCCAGACACCAAAAAAGGCTCTGGGGTTACAGAGACTGAGAGGGGTCCCTGCCCTTGAGGAGCAGAAATGTCCTTCACAGAAGAGCCAGAAAGCCATACCCCACCTCCCCGAAGGATGGGTCTGAGGCCTGTGCCTCCTGATAAACCATCAACTTTCTGAGCTCTCCTGTGAGTAAATAGCCAACTCCACTTCCCGATTCCCTGGCTCCTTCAGACTGGAGGGGACCCAGCCCCATGTAGACCCAACCCCCTAACCTGCCCTGGGACAGAGCCCACAGAGGGGAGACTGTGGACACAGCTCAGTCTCCCGCCAGGCACTCTGCCCCATTGGAAGCCCCACATTCACGCGGGAATGAATCTGAAGTCCAGGAGGACAATTCTGCCAGCATTGACAGAAATTCTAGTCTGGGAGAAGTCTCCTGCCAGGAGAGCAAAGCAAGAGTCATGCTCCCTTCTGGGTTCTGAAGGATCAAATACCAAGATGTTTCCTTTTGAGCAGAGAGAGGGGAAAACAGGGCTTTGCATTTCCCAAGAGAGGCTCATCTGGCCTCATCTTAGGGAGAGTAGGGACCTCGCTGCAGGGGGTGGTGAAAGAGGCCAGGTCTGTGTCTCTCTTTCTGTTCTTCGGGGTGACAGAGGGGCACAGAGAGGAAGGGAAGGCTTGTGGCTGGGGCCTGAAGTCTAGCAGATTGATAACAGAAGAGATTTTTTTTTACAAAAGCTTAAATAAGTGAGTAGAAAGAGCAGAGAGCTGCAATCTTCTCTTTGAAACTGGATAAAGGGGCAAAAAAGAGGGAGAAAGCTAAGACTAAGAATAGTTCCTTATAAAGGAAAAAGGCATTCCGATGTCTTGAGGTTTGTTTTAATTCTCTCAAAAACGTCATCTGTAAATGAAATGCTCAAGTTCAACTGTTTTAATGACACATGGGTGCTTTTTTAAGTTAAGTAGGCTTGGAGCACTGTGCTCGCTGGTAAGCACAAGCGGATATGGCCATGTTGGATCTGAAAAGTCAGGACATGCAAGGAGCTAGGCCTTGACAGCCCTTCTATTACAAGTCCAAGTTGCTCACACTCCCAGACACTCAATCCTTTCAACTATAATTTGGAGCTATTAAGGCATATCTTTTAGAGATGCCAAGAGAATCGGATGAGATGTCAACTACAAAGCCCCTTTCAAAGAACTAGCACTAAATAATTAGTAGACTTCGAATTTCCCTGAGCACCTCCATGAGATCTCGAAAAAAGAAAAAAGGTTCAAAACATAATCAGGCTCCCCGTTGCCACTTGGTGGCAGCATACCTGACTCAGGGTGGAGCACTACTTGGAACACTCCTGAGCAAGCCTCTGGCTTCTGCCTCTATGGGACCCTTAGGACAGCACCGCATTTTCCCAAAAGCAAAGATGCCTCCTTCCAACTCCCCTGTGACACTAACCATGTCCTCAGGATTCCCTTCTATGACAGGAATAACCACAGTAGTAATTAATGCTGCAGTGGGTGCATGCATGCCTGCTAAGTCGCCTGACTCCTTGCAACCCTAGGGACTGTAGCCCGCCAGTTTCCTCTGTTCATGGGATTCCCCAGGCAAGAATACTGGAGTGGGTTGCCATGCCCTCCTCCAGGGGACCTTCCTGACCCAAAAATTGAACCCTTGTCTCTTAAATTTCCTGCACTGGTAGGCAGATTCTTTGCCACTAGCCACCTGAGGACCAAAGACCTGGTGCACCCAAATAAATAAATAAATAAAATTTAAAACATGCATTTATTATTTCATGGTTTCTGTGAGCCAGGAACCCAGGCACAGCTTAGCTGGGCCCGCAGGCTCAGGGTCTCTCATGAGGCTGCCCCCAGGTATTGGCTGATGCAGCAGTCACCTTGGAGCTCAACTTGAGGGCAGGGATCTGCTTCCAAGCTCACTCACGTCCTTGTCGGCAAGGCTTGGTTTCTCCAGGGCTTCTGGGCTGAGGGAGACAGTCCTTGTCCCTCCTGCTGGCCAAAGGTCATCCTCAGTTCCTTGATGGGTGAACTTTTTCATAAAGCAGGAGACAAAAAGGCAATTTGCTTCCTCCGAGTGAGCAGGTGAGAGGCATGAGTGGGGCAAGTGAGGTGGGATCTGCAGTGTTGGCCAACCAGCCTCGACACTGATACTCCGTCACTTCCAGGTATTGGCTGCAAGCAATTCATTCAGTGTAGCCCACACTCAAGAGGACTGGGGCATGTGGTTTTGCAGAACAAGTGTCCAGCTGTGATGTCTTGGCTTCAGTCCTTGGTTCTCTGAATTTATGTAAGATCATTCGGTTTAGGGGGCAGGGAGGCTATGTTGAGGATGCTTGATGATATTCTAATGAACTGGTCCTGCAACAGCCACAGAGAAAGGTCACTCTCATGAGAAAGATGGCAAAGTGTGCTCTGAAGGAAGTGGATTTCCAGTGTCAGTCTTCCAAGGAGGAGGGTCTTAGACAGGTGGAGTGGGTGCGCGCCTCTACTATACCCTCCCTTTCTTGGAGACCTCAAAGAGGGAAACTGTCTGGACATGAGCTTCAGGGCAGAAGGCAATAAGATGACATGGGAGGCAGCATAATGGTCCCCAAAAGCTGTCCACACTGTGATTCTTGAAACCTTTGAATATGTTACTTTAAACATGCCAATAGGGGTTCTGCACATGTGACTAAGTTAAGGATCTTGAGGTGGAGGGGATGATCATGGATTATGTAGGACCCATGAGGGTCTTTATTAAAGGAGGTGGGAGGTCTGAGTCAGGGGATGTGCCAACAGAAGAAAGTGTGATGAGACCATGAGCCAAAGCATGCAAACAGCCTGTAGTCACTGGAAAAGTCAATGAGGAGGATTCTTCTAGAGCTCCCTGAGAGAATACAGCCCTCCTGACACCTTAGCTGTGGCCCACTGAGACCAGTTTTGGATTCCCAACCTCCAAAACAATGAGTTAATATGTTTGTGTTGTTTCAAGCCACTAAATGTGTACCAATTTGTTGCAACAGCAACAGATAACTAATACCATTTGAAAGTGAAGTTGCTCAGTCGTGCCCGACTCTTAGCTACCCCATGGACTGCAGCCTACCAGGCTCCTCCATCCATGGGATTTTCCAGGCAAGAGCACTGGAGTGGGGTGCCATTGCCCTCTACCTGTTAAAAGAAATGGAGATAGAGTGGGTCAACACATAGACTGACTTCTAGGGACTTGTTGCTCATGTGTACTCCCCTTTGAGTTATCTAGGGCCTGTGCACTAAAGCCATGCACCCCTGCCCGGGCCAGAGAGTTAGAAGGAGCTGCATCCTTCAGGGGACCATGAGGTGAAGGCAGCAGGGATTATCAGAGATCCCCAAAGCGGAGGTGACTTGCCTGTGAGGTCCACCAGCCTCTACTCTCCAATGAGAGTCTCTGAACCACGCCCACCCTGAAGGGGCAGGTCTTATTTCTTGGGAAATGGACGTCAAGGCTTATAGGGGAGGCCCCACCCCCCTACACTGACATCCTCTGCAGCACCAGGAGGCCTGACATGAGAGTGCCCTGCTACAGGGCCTTAGATGCTAGGGGTTACCTACCAATAAACCTAAGGAGATAGTCAAAGCTGCCAGAAGCTTCAGAGGCAAATCCTAGAGACAGGGCCTCTTCGCCAGCCTGCTTGGAGCCTCTGCTGAAGCCAGCCTGCAGCCACTACCCCTGCCCAGAAGGTGTCCCCATCAGGTCACAGCTCTCAGCTTCCCTCTGGCTTCAGCTCTCAAATCCTCCCTCGAACCCTGTTGGGACTACAAAGATGACATCTCATCTGGGGTGAGAAAAATCTATAAAAACCTTTGTAGGTGTTCTGGAGCCTGGTGAAGTCCAGCTGGCCCTTCTGGAGTAGCAGAGCTGCAGGAAGTTGGTCACAGAATGCCCCAGGGAGGGACAGGCTGCTGTGAGACCAGGGGCCCATGGAGAGAGCAGCTGAGCCAGCCTGCTTCCCTTTTCCTCCGTGTAAAGCTGTGGCCCATGTCAGGGGCTCTGAAGCATGGCTGAATTGGGACCATATCTCCCAGACTATAAACTGGGACACTCATTGGCATAAGAAACATTCTGGCAAATGGAATCTGATTTCAGAATTACCATATTTTCTAGGACACTGCAACCAACTGAGAGAACAATGGACAGAGTATTTAAATTCTAAAACACGGTCTCCCTCAATAAATCTAGCCACAATAAGCTCTTGATACCTGCCATCCCTACAAAGCTCCAAAAGGGTGAAGGTCATGCTTTCCCCACCATTGATGCTTTCTCACCTAGTGCTAGGTGTATGTCATAAATATTTAATGAAAGAGAGAGAGTGAAAGAAAGCATTCACTTTGACAAGGCCAAGACAAATTCCCAGAAAATTTGTCCCAGACTTCATGCCAGGGCTACCTGGGAAAGACCACACAGGCTTCCCCCGTGGCTCAGTGGTAAAGAATCTGCCTGCAGTGAAAGCAACAAAGGAGATGTGGATTCAATCCCCGGGTCAGGAAGATTTCCCTGGAGAAGGGAATGGCAACCCACTCCAGTCTTCTTGCCTAGAGAACCTCGTGGACAGAGGAGCCTGGGGGCTGCAGCCCAAAGGGTCACAAAGAGTTGGACATGACTGAAGCGACCGAACACACATGTGCAGTCTCCTATTTCACCCTCTTTCACCTCTCTCGCTCAGTACCTCCAGGGGTCAAGGGCTTTTTCAGGGTCCCTCTGCCCCCTTGGGGCAGACACACTGGAGCCCACCTGGTTCTTGTACCTCTCCTCCCCGACCAGTCCCAGAACAAGCTACAGTGTTTCCAAGCAGGCCAGGCAGCTTTAATTCCCACAGACCTACTCCCCCCCCCCCCGCCCAGGAGCTGAATGGGAAAGGACAGATGAGAAGCTGGGTGGTGTGGTCTTCCCCACAGACACAGTGGGGAAGGGAGGACACCTCTTCAGGATGCCACTTGTTATGAACTGAACTGCTTCCCTCCAAAATCTATATGTTGAAGCCCAAACCCCGATTGTGACTATACTTGGAGGCAGGGCCTTTAAAGAGGTCATTAAGGTTAAATGAGGTCATAAGGGTGGGGCCCTAATCCAATGTGACTGGTGTCCTTATAAGAAGAGGAAGTGACATCAGGGGTGTGTGGGCGCAGAGGAAAGGCCACGAAAGGACATACCAAGAAGGTGGCCATCTCATCTGCCAGTCAAGGACAGAGGACCCCGGAAAAACACAGCCTGCCAACACCTTGATGTTGGACTTTCAGCCTCCAGAACAAAGAGAGATAAATTTCTGTTGTATAAAGCACCCAGTTTGTGGTGTTTTGTTACAGCAGCCCTACCAGATCAGGACACTTCTCAAGGTGAAGAAGATGCAGAGGTCTGAGTGGTCAAAGGTGAGAAAGAGGCCTGGGAGACATACACACAAGCGCCCAGTGAACTTTGCCAGGGAGCAGGCTGTGGGTGGCAGAAAGCCCTTCCTCCCCCTTGGATATTTAAATAAACCCTTTGAGTCCAGTCCAAAACCATAGCCCACCAATGGCTAGAGTATCCACAGGGCACCTTCTGCACCAACCTGTCAGTAGGTCTCTCCTTCTTGAATCTCCTCAGACCCCAACTTCTCTCCCTAACTGGTCTGTGTCTGGGGCTCCCTGGAAATGTGTGGACTCAGGAACATGCTTGGGAATTCTCTACTCTTTGCATGTTATTCAAACCCACCAGGACCACAGGCACAGTCACTAGAGCTCTGGCCCCAGCACCCCACCCCTACAGCTGAGGGCTGCCTGCTTCATTGTCTCAGGAGGTGGTGTCATGAGACTGGTGTCATGAGGCCACCAGGATGACTCCGGGAGTCCTGGGGACACAAGCCTGAGCATCTTGATGGCCAGTTTCCCACAGTCCACTCTACTGCTTATGAATGACTTTCTTAATGAGAAATGTCCTCAGGGAGCTAGAATGGGTACAGTGACTGAGATTTGGTGCTGGCGGTGGGGAGGGATGCGGGGAGGAAATGGCACGCAAGACTCCCCAGGCCACGGTTCAAAGCTGCAGGACTTGTGGCTGCCCCTGCCTAGGAAGCTCCTTGATGCCTCTCACAGACCCTAAAAACAAAACTTCAAGGACACAGCTATTCTGGTTTCAATGCTAGATGGAGCCCCGGGAAAGAAAGGAACTCTCAAGTTTCGTGGCGCAGGCCAGAGGGGTGGGCAAGGACTAAAGGGCTGAGGCCCAGCACCTCTGATGGAGCTTTATTGTCACCCAGAGGAGGTGGCAAAGCCCTGAGCAGTCTCAGAAAAGGAGATGCAATTCCACCAGCCAGGATAGGGAGCTGACCTTGGTCTGTGTCTTACCAGCACCAGCCCAACTCCAGAAAACATCTCCTGAAGCAGGTCCTGGCTGCTCAGCAGGCTCCCTGGAGCTCTAACTCCTTGTGGGGATTTGGGGAGAGCTGTTCTGCCAGCTAAGAAGGGCTGACTCAGCTCTCAAGCCCCCAGGGCACACACAGTAGCACATCTTTGCCTGGCCGGCTCTAGCTCAAAATGTAATTCTGATATAACAGATGATCTAGAGAGGTCAAAGATGGAGGGGCCCAGAAAACAAAGACTGGAAAGGGAAAAGCTAACCAGCAAGAAGTCCAGTGAGCGAGGGGTCTGAGGGCAGAGACCACATCTCCTATGTGTCCGAGTCTCCTGCTGAAGCTGGCACTGTGTCCTGTACACAGCAAGCACTGAGTGAATTCTATTATTTGGCTGGCCTGGGGTGTGAGTGTGCTAAGTCGCTTTAGTCATGTCCGACTCTGTGACCCTATGGACAGTAGCCCGCCAGACTCTGTCCATGGGAAAGAGGAAACTGGAGGTAAGCAAAGCTGGCATTTGATATTAGGTCACTAGAGGGCACTCCAGGACAAGAGCTGAGCACCCCTCGCATTATTTTAAAAATTTGGAGACAATGGTTGAGTATGTTTATTCGTTCAACATCTTCAGAACAATTATTCTAAATGCTATGAAGTTTGTTTATTCATTCAACGTACATCTTCAGAACATAACACTAAGTCCTATGAAGGATGCAAAAGGATTGAGATACGATTCTTGTTCTCAAAGTGAAGTGAGGTGTTGGTCGTTTAGTCGTGTCCGACTCTTCGCGACCCCATGGACTGTGGCCTTCAAGGCTCCTCTGTCCATGGGATTCTCCAGGCAAGAATACTGGAGTGGGCTGCCATTTCCTTCTCCAGGGGATCTTCCCAAACCAGAGACCGAACCCGGGTCTCCCACACTGCAGGCAGATTCATTACTGTCTGATCCATCAGAGAAACCTATGTATCCATATTTATCTACCAGTAACTTCTATTTTTTAAGAGATGATTAACCTTCAAACGGGCTTCCCGGTGACTCAGTGGTCAAGAGTCTGCCTGCCAATGCAGGAGACGTGGGTTCGATTCCTGGGTTGAGGAGATCCCCTGGAGTAGGAAATGGCAACCCACTCCGATATTTTTGCCTGGAGAATTCCATGGACAGAACAGCCTGGCAGCCTACAGTCCAGAGGGGTTGCAAACAATCAGACACAGCTGAGCACGCACGCAAACAATCTTCACACACTGTTCCTTCTACCTATAAAGCCTGTCCCTCCCTCATATCTGTATGCCTTCTAGTCTCCTGCATGTCACATTTTCAGGGAGCCTACCCTTCCCACTTTGCTTTATAACATAAACTGTTCGTTTCCACAGCGCTCAGTCATCTCACCCCACTCCATTTTCTCCAGTGGAGCTTAAATCATCCAACATGCTGCCCAGTTTACACACTTCTTGTCTCCACAGTCCATATTCCCTACAGGGATCCTTGGGGGTGGAGGCTCTGTGTGCTGTGTTCACAAAAGGACATGGTGCATAGACAGAGCTTCACACCCAGTTGGTACTCAAAATATATATTTTTTTAATAAACAAGACTGATGACAATTCTAATTAGCCTCAAATAAAGGAGTGGCCAGGGTACTCCTACTGTTTGAAGGGTAAGGTGGACATTGTGTGCATTAAGGGGGCTTCTCAGATAGGGGACATTTAAGTTGACCTTGAGGGATGAAGAACAGCTCACGGGTCAGAGAAAGAAGAAGGGGACAAGGCGCAGAGCGAATGGCAGGAGCAAAGGCGCAGAGGACCTGCCACTGTTTCTTCTGGCCTCAGCAGGGAGCCACTGCCTTCTCTGGTCGTTCAGGGCCCCTGCTCCAACTAGGGCTCTGGGCAGTATCCCGGCTGTGTTCTTCTGCCTGCCCGAGGTCTCCCCCTGCCGCTACCTGCTCTTGGTGTGTATTTCACTTGCAGTTCCTGCTATCTAGGGCTTCCTGATGTGGGCAACCTCCAGCACTCCCGGTGAAGAGATATTCTCGCCTTCTGCGGCTGCAAGGGAGAAACAAACTGCACAGCTCAGAAAACAATCCATCATTTTGTCATAACATTTCCATTTCAAAGACTTCCTTTCCAAGCTACTCCCTGGCCAGAGCTTCCTCTCGTTAGCATGAAAAGAACTGGCAGGGAAATGAATGACAAGGAAGGAAGAGGAGCTGGAAATAGGGCTCGAGGCCTGAGGCCTCGGCCTGTGTGTACTCCGGGGCCAGCGTGGGGCAGGGACTGGTAGGAGGCCTGGAGGCTCTGTGTGTGTGTGTGTGTGTGTGTGTGTGTGTGTGTGTGTCTGTGTGTGTGTGTGTGTGTGTGTGTGTGTGTCTCTGTGTGTCTGTGTGCCTCTGTGTGTGTGAGCTCGCTTGTCTCAGCACTTATGAATCATGCCTCCAGGTCAGATACTTGCCCGCTCATATCGCAAGGCAGAAGTCTCCACATTGTGCCAGGAAGTTTCCTGGGCACTGAGGAGCTGAGGACTCAGAGAGGAAAGCTGTTGTGCTGTCAGGGACTTGAGCAGAGACCAACGTGTCATAAATAACTAAGTGGCAAGATAAATGCTGTTGTAAAGATCCCTGCGGAGAAGTTAGAAAGCTGGGAGGTTGCCGTCTGGTGGAGTTGGAGGGTGGTCACCTCAGGACAGTTAAAGCTGGTCTTGAAGGGTGGGGAGCAGTTCACAGGTCAGAGAGAGTGGACAAAGGGAATGGCAGGAGCGAAGGACCAGAGGCCAGCCCTGCAGGGCACTGGGTGTGGCCACACAGCAGGGAGAGGGCAGCAACTGCGCCAGAGGGTGGCACCCCTCCTGGCCTGGCTCTTGTCAGCAGAGGGTGCTAGTGAGAGACACGACAGTGAGCCACCCAACCCCGGAGGGGCTCTCCCAGCATCACAGCTCCTCACTGGCCTCCGGGTTGGATTCTTCACAAACAAATGGCAGATGTGCTCCTGGCAAGACCCCTTCATCACCTTGCAGACCCCCCCAGCAAGGTGGGCCTGCTGAAGAGCCTGGCGTGGGCCCCTTGGCAGAAACTGAAAATCCTGCACACAGCTCGGCTTCTTCATTTCCCTTCAGCATCCTCCCTGCACGTGCTAAGCCATTCCCCAGGCTCACAGCGGGAGGGAGAAGGTGCCTGAGTGTGCAAGTGGATACAGTTATAAAGATGGCAAGGAAACAAGAGACAAACAGTGAGTAGTACGACTGATGAGAATGAGTGAACCACTCATTCAGCAATACCTGATGGGGGCATTCCACGAGTTAGGCCTCTCAAGATATCAAAGAGAGGAGTGTCTGCCCCTAGAGAGCCCACAGTCCTTGAGGGAAACAGAGAAGAAAATAAAAATGCCAAGTGGACCCTAGGTAAAGGGCTAGGCCCAGCAGGCGCCACAGGAGGGCGCCAAACCCTTGTCATGAATCCTAAAGAGGTCTGGACCGAGGAGAGATCTGGAGGACAATTAAAAGTTGGAGAAAGGAATAGAGTGTGGAGAACATTCCAAGCAGAGATTTCTCTGCAGCAGGGAGAAACTCCAGGAGCAGACTGTGAGGTTGCCATCTCCCATGAGCCCAAGAGGGGTGCTGCCCGCTCAGGACAAGGGTCACCACCCAGGCCAGGTGGGCAGAGGTTGCAATGGGGGCCATTTGGCCCAAGCTTCCCATTTGTGAAAGTCATCATATTTAGGACTTTCTACATTACCTCCAGTTGAGGTCTGGATATTTAAAATACAATTTGTTAAGTGCAATCCATTGAAATATATCTCAATTTTTATGAGCCTGTTCAGTTTTTTTTTTTTTTTTAATCTAAAAGAAGCCTAACAATACTGAAAATGGCCCAGTTCTGTCTCGTTCTTGGCAAACAGGCAGCACTAATTATAGATAAGAGAAGTGAGGCTTAGACTAGCCACCTAATGCGTGCTAGAACTTACTCAGCATCGCACTTGCCTTTCTGATCCTGTAAGGCTCGAGCACCAAGGATCCTCTGCCCTTGGGGTCCCAGGATATTCTCTTCTCTCCTCTGCCCCAACCCATCCCAGGCCCTTCAGTTCCCTGGGGACTGCAACCTAAGCCCTTCCTCCACATCACTCTCCACAGTGCAGCTTGGCTCCTTCCCTCCCAGAGGCCCCAGTTCCCTCTGCGGCTCAGCCACAGACCTAGAAAGCCACTGCCACAGCACCTCCACAGCCCTGGGTCCCCCATTTTGTTTGTCCTTGGGTATGGCTGCCCCAGTGGCTCAGAGGTAAAGAATCTGCCTGCAATGCAGGAGACGTGGGTTTGATCCCTGGGTCAGGAAGATCCCCTGGAGAAGGGTAGAGCAACCCACTCGAGTATTCTTGCCTGGAAAATCCCATGGACAGAGGCGCCTAGGGGGCTAGTCTATAGGATCGCAGAGTCAGATACAACTGCAGTGACTTAGCATAGCACAGCACACCACAGCTGGGAAAGACCCCAGGAGATGCCCCCAGAGGGTCCCGTCAACAGGACACCATCCACAGCTCCTGCTGGGGGCCCCTCCCTCTCTTCCTAAAGGACAGTCTCCTTTGTGAAGTGTCACAGCCAAACCTGTAACTTCAGGCTCTCAGAGATGTGCTACGTGACACCTGCTCCTCAGGTCTTTGCAGGGCACGTGTGGTCAGCATACACTGCGGGCAGGGACTAGGTAGTAACGAGGCCCCAGTCCCCCTCTGAGAGTTCAGCTATTATAAAGGTGTGACTTAAAGCACAATAGCTATACTGGGGACAAGACTGGCTGAGATTTAGAAAAATAAAGCCTGATCAATTGCACTGTCCCCTTTGGAGAAAAGACTAGAAGGGATGCAGAGAGAAGGGAGGGAAGGTGGAGGGAATAAACATGTGCAGGTTTGGCCAAGGAGCCCAGCCCTGGGACTTCCCCAAGAGGTTGGTTGGCTTGCCCATAACAGCATCTCAAAGTAGCATGACGGAGAAAAACCTCTGACAAATGCCTAGATGCCCTTGTTCTGACCCTCTGATATTTGTATTTCCTCAGTGGCCTCTCCCCTGCTCAGGAGGAGCTGCAGGGGCCTGTGAGCCTGGGTGGTCTATTCACTGACATCTGCAGTCCTTGCTGAGCTTAGATACGTCCACCTCCGTAAGCTGGTGGACATGGGTCTGCCCCTGCGATGTAGCCACTTTTCAGGCACTGGCGAGCCAGGTTTGAAGCCTCTAAGACAGAGGATGGGACTCTGGGCTGCAGTTCTTCCCCATGGCAACCCCAGGACCCTCAGACCTTCCCAGATACCCTCTGCCTGTCCCACTAACTGTCTTCTCCAAATGGCGGTCAAGCCCTTCTCTTAACAGTCCATAGACCTAGAGCTATTCTCTCCCTGGGTGAACATTCTCTACTCAATTCCACCTCAAGTCCTTGTTCCCCAAGTACAGTCTCAGCCTAGAAAGGTCTTCCTTACTGCACTCTTTCCCTAAAAATATGTAGAATGAGGAAACAGGAAGACAAGATGGACCTTGTTTTTAAAATCCTGACCTGATTTTGAAATGGGCAATTTCCTTGTGAAGGTCTCCACCTATCAACTCCCCAACCCTCTAGGCATGTGGCCCAGGCTCTGCTGGACACACCACGTGACTGTCACATCCCACCCCCAGGCTCTGCTGGACACACCACGTGACTGTCACATCCCACCCCCAGAGCGGTGCAGGGGTTCAGCCCCAAAGGAAGCCAGACTTTGCAGAAAGACAACGTTTATTGAGAATCATCTGTCTGGAAACCTCATCTGTGTGTGTGCACATGTGCTCATGTACATGTGTGCATGTGTGTGTGCAGGTGTGTGGGGACAGTGAGGTTCTTGGTCAGCGATGTGATCAGATGGCTTTGGCCAGCCCCACGAGGTTGTTGGCCCTGTCAAAGACGCTGTAATACTCTCGGATGAAAACATCCCCCAGGATCCATTTCTGGGAATGATTTTCACTCTGGAAGCCACTGGTACAGAAGCCCTGGTCCTGGGAAAGGGAAGGGGGACATGAAGTTGGTTCCAACCCCAGTTGCTGTCTTTCCCTACCCCACCCCCTCAATCACCCTCTCATCTATTATCTCCTTTCACCCTTGAAATCACCTTTGGAGGTTAAGCAAACAAGTATCAGATTTGTCTGCTCAACAAATGAAGAAATTGATATTCAGAAATAAAGTGACTGAATCCAAGATCATCTAGTGGGTCCCCTCCCTCCTCACTTGTCCTCCCCAACCCCCCACCCTCCTGCTTTCAGCACCTACGGTCCTGATGACCACCCCCGCCCAGAGCAGGTCTGGGGACCCCAGGCCTTGACTGTTTGGGGTGCTGAGGATTAGGTTAAAGCTGAAGCCAGCAGGGCAGTAGGGACAAAGTTTGGGTGCCCACAAAGCCTAGGCTACTAAGAAAAATCCTAATCAAAGCCCAAGGCCCCAGGGCTTAGAAGCCAGCACAGTGGATGGAGATTCCTACAAGTGGCCCCCACCCTCCCTTGGGCCCTGGGATCTGTCCTTCTGGTTTGCCCTACTTCTCCCAGGATGAGGTTGCCCCCAGGACAGCCTCATCCTATTCCGAAGGGCCGGGTGGTCTAAATGTACAACCTGTTCTGTCCATCTAGACCTCGCCACTTATCACCAACCTGCCGAGTTGCCAAGAGGGAGGAGGAGAGCTGGGTGAAGCCAGGCTCCTCTCTGGAGATGCATACCTGGCTGGTATAGGCGGAGGGGGTCAGTGGGTACATTTTGCCATTGATCTCAAAGACCACAGTGGGCATGTAGCTCAGGTTGTCGCAGTCGATGTCAAACTAAAGAACAGAGGGAGGGAAGTCCTCTTAGGAGGGCCATGGGTGCGATCTGACTGCCAGAGGAAGTTAGAGGAAGTGTGATCTGACTGCCAGAGGAAGTTCCAGGCAGGACCCCTTGCTCTGCACTGGAGCTGAACAGAGAGGAGGATCTGCTATTCAGAGGATCCCAGGGAAGTTCTTGGATCTCAAGGGAGTCGCACTGATGGGGACCACCTGTCATCCAGCCCAGGGACAGACACCAGCTGGAGACAAGGCGGGGTTGGGCTCGATGTTTCCCTCCAAGCCCAGCCAGAGCTCCCAAGGACACTGGGAGCACTTAGCTGACAGGGAGAAAGCAGGGAGACTCATGGGTGGAGGGCATAGCAAAGCTCAGAGAGTCAGGGATGTGTGACCCTCTCTGGGGACAGAAGGTCAGACTGCTGTCACTGTGTGAGACATAGGAGCCCCAATGCCAAGTAGCCAAAGCTAGAAGAGCCAGGTCATCGTGAAGCCCACCCCCGCCCCCGCTGCAGGAGAGCAGGCCCCTCATCATTTCCCTTTGTCACTGCTTCCATGTGCAAAGGGGGTTCCCTCTCCAGAGGTTCTGGGGAGGTGGGGATAAGGGTCTGGGCTCACCTCATCGTACTGGTTCTGTGTGGCTCCAATGGCCTGCTGGATGTTGAGGATGTCGCTGCTGGGCCCGACCAGCTTGGAGGTGCCCGTGTCCAGGATGGCCTGACAGCCACCCTCACAGGCCACAACCACACCGCTGATGGTGACACTGCAGAGGGGAGACGGGGTGGCCTTGCAGCGGTCCAGCATCCAGCCCTCCCTCCTTGGACCCCTTCTAGCCTCCCCTGCCAGGAACCTTGGCAGAAAGGAAGCCTAGCCATCCCAGGTCCTTTTCTTTGGGTCCCTTCCTGGAGCCACCATAACTTCCTGAACTCAGAGGAAAAAAACCCAAATCACTTTCTCCCAACTCAGCAGTGGCTAAATGGAGGCCACCTGACCTTCTCTGGGACAGAAGAGTCAATGAAACAACAAAGTTACATGCACTAAGAGAGAAGGTAGGGGGAGCACCGCACGCTTTGCCCAAAGATCTGGTTTCCAGTTTTCTCCTGCCACGTCCTTGCTGCAGGTTCCCCAACCTTCCTGCACTCAGGCTTCTCATCTGCAAAATGGGTCCATTAGCGCCCCTTGACTTCCTTGACTTCCCCAGGGGATGGTCATGAGGTTCAAACTCGATGTTAGTAAATTGCAAAATGAAGATAATCATGGCACCACTCTACAGGATTTCAGTGAGGAGCAAATGAAGCAGTCACATTCTCGCCCAGCACAATGCCTGGCAGATAGTAGTGCTGGAAAAGCACAGTGCCCATGTTAAGCTGCTTCAGTTGTGTCTGACTCTTTACAACCCTGTGGACTGCAGCCCACCATGCTCCTCTGGCTATGGGATTCTCAGGCAAGAGTACTGGAGTGAGTTGTCATTTCCTCTCCAAGAGATCTTTCTGACCCGGAGATAGAACCCACATCTCATGTCTCCTGCAGAGGCAGGTGGATTGTTTATCACTAGCGCCACCTGGGAAGCCCCAGATAAGGCTTCCCTGGTAGCTCTGCTGGTAAAGAATCCACCTGAAATGCAGGAGACTCCAGTTTGATTCCTCAGTCTGGAAGATCCTCTGGAGAAGGGATAGACTACACACTCCAGTATTCTTGGGTTTCCCTGGTGGCTCAGATGGTAAAGAATCCACCTGCAATGCGGGAAACCTGGGTTCGATCCCTGGGTTGGGAAGATCCCCTGGAGCAGGGCATGCAACCCACTCCAGTATTCTTGCCTGGAGAATTCCATGGACAGAGGAGCCTGACAGGCTACAGTCCATGGGGTCACAAAGAGTTGGGACATGACTGAGCGACTAAGCACAGCACAGCACAATCTTGTTAATAAAGTGTAAATGAATGGTCAGCAATCTCACTATCAAGGACCCTTGGCCTTGGAGCGTCTGATTGAGACTCGGATGGGACGAGCTACTGCGCTGCGCCCTGGATCCCCGCGGCCCCACACTGGACCGGCCTCCGGCAGGGCCGCGGCTGCCCCTCGCCCACCTGTCCACAGTGAACTGCCAGTACTGCTGCACTGTCACGGGCACCCAGTGCAGGGACCCTGTGTAGTAGGACGGGTCGATGGCCCCCAGCGTGAGCATGCTCTCCTGGCCATTCCTGAAACCAGGGAGAGGCATGTTAGCGGGCCCTGACACCATGGCTCTGAGAAGAGGTATCCCAGCCCCACACAGGGCAGAGGCGATTCAGACCCCTCCCTGCTCTTCTCCCACCCCCAACTCCCACCTCCACCCCAGAGGCTTCAGATGAGCTCTCCCAGCTCTTCTCCCAGCTGCTCCAGGCTTTTCTCTAATATCTCCTGCGTACTGAAAGGAGAACCCTGAACTCCCTCAGAGCTTGCTATAAGCGTCTGAGAATCTCAATGACATGAGTAAATGATTACTGAGGCCTATCACTTTGGAAGGAAAAAAGAGGTTAAAATCCCTTATGCAGAGATAGAGTCAAGCTTGTTTTTTTAAATGCCAGAAATGAAGGTCAAACTCTGGCCCAGTGGACTCTGGCTGCATCCACAACCATGTTGGGGCCTTTAGACAGAGGGTTAGATGTGCCTGGAAACAAGGAGAGGTGTGCTTAGATGCTGGTGTCCTTGAATTGCAGTGTCCCCGAGAGGTAGCCCCTCCTCAGTCAACGGTCCCTGCCAGGCCATGGAAGGCCGGCCCAGGCTGGGTGCAGCTCCTACCTGTCCATGTAAACCGAGAACAGGTCTTGGGCCACCAGGTGCCTGTTCATCATGTTGTCAAACACGGGTATCGAGTACTCTGAGGCGAGCGAGGGGTAGGCCATCCCCAGGATCCCGTCGAATTCGGCATAGGTGAAGACGTCCCCGGGCTCCTGGGTGCTCAGGCCTACTGTCTGCTGGATGTCCACAATGTTGGAGACCTGCAAGAGAGACAGAGTGACCTCCACCAGGGGGCCCTGCGGTCAGAGGGCCCAGAGAGGGCTCAGGTCAAGCCCGTCTTCGTCAGCCCGCCCTCCCCTCTATGGGCAGTGTAGTTATGGGCGCTTAAGAGAAACGTTTCCCTTTTCAGCTCTGTGCTGTGGTTTTGAGGGAATGGGTCTGACGAGGCAGGGGGCTGATTGACAGCAGAAGAGAGGGCACAGGCGGGGGTACAGACAGCAGTGCTCATGGTGCAGAAATTGAGGGTGAGCTGAAAGAAGGGGATGAAACAAGGGCTGCTCCAAGGGACCCCTGCCTGTCCGCAGCCCTTCCATTGGCTGCACCCGGGGCGCCTCCCAGGGAAGCGCTGTGGGCGCAGCAGGATAGATAGAAAGAACATGCCCGCAGTGTGCATCTGAAAGACCTTGCTGCACATCCTTGCTTTGCCATGAGCTGTGTGACCTTGGACAAGTACTTCTCTGAGCCTTCGGGCTCACAGCAAAAAAGACTCCAGCCAGACCCCAGGAAGAACTCAAGGAAGAGCAAGCTGATGAGCACCCAGGGATACTGCTTGATTTTAATTTTATATGGTGGGTGAGGATGGAAGGAAAGATGCTAACGTGTATTGGGCACTTACTATGTGCCGGCCATTGAATCAAGTACTTCAGGAGGCAAAGAGGGCCGAGAGCAAAGGGAGCCCTTGTCCAGAGGACACAGATGCTTTCTGACTTGAAAGGAGGCGCTGCTCTATGACTTATAAAGTGAAGTCAAATCCAGAGAGGCGGAGACATGGGTCTGACAGCACCCACCATCACCTGCTGTGTGACTTCAAGCAAATTATCAGCTCATCTGATCCTCGGGTCCCTCGTCTGAACAATGGGGGTGAGACTAACTTCCTCAAAGGGTTGTTGCTACTGCTAAGTCACTTCAGTCATGTCCAACTCTGTGCGACCCCATAGACGGCAGCCCACCAGGCTCCCCCGTCCCTGGGATTCTCCAGGCAAGAACACTGGAGTGGGTTGCCATTTCCTTCTCCAATGCAGGAAAGTGAAAAGTAAAAGTGAAGTCGCTCAGTCGTGTCCGACTCTTAGCGACCCCATGGACTGCAGCCTACCAGGCTCCTCCATCCATGGGATTTTCCAGGCAAGAGTACTGGAGTGGGGTGCCATTGCCTTCTCCGCAAAGGGTTGTTGAAAGAACTAAATTTAAGATAAGATCACAGTGACTATGCCAAGGTTAAGTGAAAAAGGGGTTGGGAAGATGGAAACTGGACCCAGAGAAGCCTCTCGGGTGGGAGCTGACAAGGGAAGGAAAAGGGGAAGGGAGGGAGGGACACCCTGCAGCTGCTGCTGGCTAAAACCCCTCTCAGAATGCTCTCCCGGGGGGGCCACCCACAGGGACAGGACACAAAGAGCCCCTTGGCACCAGCTGTGGCACAGCCCAGAGCCAGGCTGTCTGGGTGGGGTGGTGGCTGGTGGGGAAGGAAAGGGGAGGACGGGCTGGCCCCAGGCTCCACTCACAGTGACGGTGTCATAGCCCAGGATGCCCTGCATGCTGCCTGTCCCGTAGTGGATAGACAGGGGCTTGCCCAGGTTCTGGAAGGTGGACGACTTTCTCGGGTCGAAGCGCTGGTGGTTTTCTGGAACACAGGCTCAGGGTTAGTGGGACCCAGAGCATCTTCTCTCCACTTGACAGTGCTGCTGCTAAGCTGCTGCTAAGTCGCTTCAGTCGTGTCTGACTCTGTGCGACCCCATAGATGGCAGCCTACCAGGCTCTGCCATCCCTGGGATTCTCCAGGCAAGAACACTGGAGTGGGTTGCCATTTCCTTCTCCAATGCATGAAAGTGAAAGTGAAGTCGCTCAGTCGTGTCCGACTCTAGCGACCCCATGGACTGCAGCCTACCAGGCCCCTCCCTCCATGGGACTTTCCAGGCAAGAGTACTGGAGTGGGGTGCCATTGCCTTCTCCGCTTGACAGTGCTAACAGGGGCTAAATCCTTACCAGCTCTCGTAAGAATATGGTCTCGATACTAACCATTCTCTCTATTGAAAATAAGCAGCCAGTTCTGTCTGGATCCCACAAAGCTCAGTCAAGAAAATTATTCTTTGCTGCTCAATCCACCTCTCTGACCCCCAGTGCTACCTTCATAATGTCCAAACAAAAAGAAAAAAGGAAAGCCCTCTCTATGGTTTCCAGAGACTAGCTTATACCAGCTTTGTAATTTCCAACAAGGCTCTTTGCTTCTCTCAACCTTGGTTTCTTCACCTGGTGAATAAGGATAAAAAGAGCACTGATCTCCCAAGATGGTTGGAGAAATAAGTTACTTACATATATTTAATGTTTTCTCAGTACCTCTCATTTTATTCTCTTAGAACCGACTGGCATGCTGTGGCCCTATTTTATAGAAAGAAAAACTGAGCACCCAGGAGGGTAAGGTGTCTGTCTTGACTCCTAACAGAGCCAAAAATATAAAACAAAGTTCCCCCGTTTCTAACTGGTGCTTTATACATCAGATCTGTGATTGGCACATCTACCCAGTCTTCGGCCAGTGGGAGGGTTGAGCAAGGAGGTAGGACACAACCCGGAGTCTGGGAATGTCCAAGCCAGCTCTCCCCACAACACACAGACACATCCCACCCCAAGCCTGGCCACCCTAACCACGACTGGCAGAGCGGAGGGCTGGGCGGGGCCAGGGGTGTCACTCACTGCAGGCATTGCTCTTGCAGTAGATAGAGGGTACCCAGAAGTCAGAGGAGCCAGTGTCAAACAGCACGGTGAACTCCTGGGGCGGGGTCCCGAGGTAGATCTTCCCAAAGTACTGACTCTGAGGACAGACAGCACCGGGTCAGGCTGGGAGCACCACGTGAAGGATTGGGGAGCATTGATGCCCAGCCTGGTGCCTGTTCGGTTCTGTAGGCTCCGTGATTTCTGCCACAAATCCTGCAACCCCTGCTGGAATCACACTAGAGCAAAATGTAAGCCCTGCCTGGTAGGGAGCCTGGGCCACCTGCCAGGGACAGGGACACAGAGGTGGGACACCGGCCAGGTACAGACCCCAGACCCAAGGTGCCTCAGTCACACCTCCTTCTGGCTCTCTCTGTGTGTCAAAACTGGGGCTCAGGTCGGGGTGGGGTTGACCTAGATAAGGAAACGAGGGCACCTAAGAGAAAAAGGGTGGGTTGTTTACTGAGTGACAGATGAGAGAGACAGGCTCCAGAAAAGAAGAGGGCATAGGGGGCACTCCTGTCATGTCCCAGGCAACTGACACCAGCTGCCCCCTCCCTGCCCCGGAAACCTAAGATGTGGGTTCCTTGGACCTGGAAAGTCAGGTGTGAGGCTGGATCTGGGCGCAGACCATGTGTCCCCAAGGGATGCTGTCTGCGGGCAGGTCATCCGGGCTCAGACCCTCGAAGGTGGGAGGACCAGTTTTGCAGGGCCTGCTGCTTCCTGAGAGTTACTGAGGGGTGGGAGACAGCCTCACACACCCCCACAGGGCTCTCTGGTTCCTGAAAGAGGGAAAGGGGGGTGGGGTGTCCATCACGCTGTATGGGGATCATTACTGGAAAGCTGGCAGAACCACTCACATCCAGGTAGTTGGTCAGGGGCACGCTGGCCACCTCCCCGAAGCCGGAGTACTTGCTGCTGATGCCATACTGCTGTTTCTGCAGGAAGTCCTCCAGAAGCCCATGCTCCTTCAGCGCCTTCCTCAGAGACTTGCCTTTGTACAGAGGGATCCTGAGGAGAGGGGAAGAATTAGTGATGAAGTGGGCATCTCCCCAGGGCCACCTAGCCTCAGAGGAGCCCAGAGGCTCTGGGCCCCATAAGTTACTTCTCCATTTTTGTATCATTACCTAAAGTAAAAATTGTGTTCTACATTAGCCCATGCTGGCCTTTACCAACTGCAATGCAATCTGATATTTACAACTCCTTTCTCTTTTTTAATGGTGGTGGAGACTCAATCGATGTATTTTATAAGCCACTAATGGGCTTCCCTGGTGCCTGGACTTCCATGGTGGCTCAAACAGTAAAGAATCTGCCTACAATACAGGAGACCCAGATTTGATCCCTAGTCAGGAAGATCCTCTGGAGAAGGAAATGGCAACTCACTTCAGTATTCTTGCCTAGAGAATTCTATGGACAGAGGAGCCTGACAGGCTACAGTCCATGGGGCTGCAAAGAGTCAGACACGACTGAGCAACTAACACACACAATGAGTTTGCAGCTCCGCTGTTTGAAAGACACTCGGCATATTCTCATTCAGTCTCCAATTCTTGCTGTGGACCTACTATGTGCCAGGCACCATATGGGGTACCAGGGACACATGAAAAAGGTTGTCTCTACCCTCCAGGAGCATACTGTGTGGGGAAGAAAATGGTGTCCCCCACACTCTGGAAAAAGCTATGACTATGCTCCCACCCTTGGCCAACCCCTGTTCTCTGCTTTCTGGGCAGCCTAACATGGGTGGAATTTTTTCAGACTGTTTCTGCACAGAGCATGGTCCCCAGTGAATATGATTAGAGTTTAGATGATAGATGATGGAGGCAGATCAGCAGGAAGAGAACCAAGAAGGAAAACAGCAGAAGCTGCTTGGAGACTTGGTCTCCGGCAGCTGGTGGCTGGTCAAGGCCCTCTGAGCTTCAACTGTTGTGCAAAATGGATTATCTCTTCCTTTCCAGCCACTCTCGGGCACTGCTGTGGATGAACTGAGTGACTTAACCTCTCCAGCTCTTAGTTTCCTCTCCTGCAGAGTGGAAGACTAGAGCATGATCCTTCCCAATGTCACCCAGCTCTGAGTCACGTGGTCCTTCTCCTTGGGGCTGTTTTAAGGACAACTGGAGCCTACAGGTGTGAAAGAGCTTTGAGAGTAATAAAAGGGAAGCAGGTTTAACACTCATAAAGAAAATGGGTTTTCTCACGTTGTTCACGTCTCAAAAGGATCCCATATGGAATGCCTCGTATATTAATGACGGTCTCTCCTCTGGTGCCTCCCGCCCCCAGCCCTCATGTGTGACTTTGGCTGGGACCTGATCTATTGATAGAAATAAAAGGTTCTCCAGACGTTTCCCAGCCTTTGTCTCTGATGACAGAAAAGGACTTCAGCCCGAAAGGAAGGAGGTTGGGTTGAGCTCCTGGGAGCAAGCCCACAGCTGTCCTTTCCCATGTCCCCATGTCTTTCTGCTTGTTCCAACTCTGGTTCCCAGTCAGCTCAAGATCCACAGGCTGAGTGCCTGGTGACTCTCACAGTAGTAGCTGCGACTCTGCTGATCTGTCTCGGCACAAGACCCACAAAGCCACCCTCAAGGCAAGCAAGGCTTGAAGGCAGTCTACTGCCCCGTGCTAAGAACCAGGAATACAGCCCTGAACGTTTGCAGCTCCAGCCACCACAGAAACCTCCACCTCACTTCTGCCTCCAGATGCCATGCTGAGCCGGCCAGGTGCCTGGCACTTGAAAGAACTTCACTTTTAAGACCGCCACCTGCAGCCCCCACTGGTGAAAGGCACCAGACCCCTTTTTAGGGACCCTGCTTCCCAGGGATGGATTCAGATTTCCCTGGGCTCGGGCCTTGACAGAGTTAGAACCTGGGAACCAGAGGTAGTGTGGTGTCATGGCAAGAGTGCCAGTCCAGGGGACTTCCCTGGTGGTGCAGTGGTTAAGAACCCATGCTTCCGCTGAAGGGGGCACAGGTTCAATCCCTGGCTAGGGCACTAAGAGCTCAGATGCTGCACGGTGTAGCAAAAAAAAAAAAAGTGACCGTCCACCTAGAACCAAGTCTGTCTCCTTCGTACCTAACCACAAGGCCTTGGACAGCTCAAGGACCCTTCCTGAACAGCAGTTTCCTCACCTGTGAAATGCAAAAAATATTATCTACCTAATCCCTGAGGCTTAGTGAGAGTATAGGTAAAGCCCTAGTTAAGTGTCTGGCATCTAGTAGCAAGCACTTAATAAATACCACTTATAATTTTGGGAGAAAACCTGGAAACTTCACCCACAAAGGATGTGGCACAACAGAGAACTTTAACAGATGCACACATAACTCTTAAAATGTGCCAGGCACTCTTCAGAGCCTTTTATAAATACTAACTCATGTACCCCTTATGAGGGCTTCCCTGGCGCATTGGGTAAAGAATCCGCCTGCCAATGCAGGAGACTTGAGTTTGATTCCTGGGTAGAGAAGATCCCCTGGAGAACTGAATGGCAACCCACTCCAATTTTTGCCTGGAGAATCCCATGGACAGAGGAGCCTGGTGGGCTGCAGTCCATGGGATCACAAAAAGTCAGACATGACTTAGCGACTAAACAGCACCAACTTACCCCTCAGGACAACCCTATGAGGTGGATACTTCTGTCATCCTAAATTTACAAGTTTACCTTACGTTCATGATGAAGCTGAGGATGAGGCAGTTTGACTCCAGAAGCTGTGTGCTTAATTCCCACACAGCCCATCTGACCCCCTGTTCTTGTTCACCACACCCTGAAGAATAGGGGAATGCTTTAGAGGAAAAGGCCCCAACATAAAAGGCAAAACTGACTGATAACGATTATCCCAGGAACCTGCAGCATTTCCTCGAGGTCTCCCGAGGGGAGCCGATGGCTGGAAGACGAGGGAGACCCACTCAGAGCAGATGCATGCGATGCCCATTCCCTCCCCTGGGGCCTGACACTCACCTGGTGATCTCAGCGCCCTGGGAGAGAGCGAAGACAGCAAGTAGCACCACGAGACACCTCATCTTGGATCTGGGTCCAGCCGCTGCTGTAGCCAGGGCCCACTCCCACAGCTTTTATAGAAGGTACGGGGCTCCCTCTGGCTGGGAGCCCAAGCTGCAGAGATAGCCCCTAAATTCGGGCCACTCCACAAACACATTAAGATAGCACCCAGACTACACAACACCCACTCTGATAAGGGCCACGGGTTCCACCACCCCGGGGACTTCAAAGTTGAAGGGTACGCATGCCTGATCTTCAGGCTAGGAAATGTCATGCAAGCCTCCGTGACCTGATTTCCCCTTTCAAACAGGACTTCTTGAGCTAACACAGGTGGGGCCACTGCCAAAGCCCTATCTCATGTCCCACCTTGTGGTCAGTAAAGAGGCCTGTTCTCAATGGGCGCCTTCCAACCCTCGATGACTCCCTTTCCTGGGCCTGACTTCACAGGAGTCCCAACCTGCCCTGTCCAGGGATCTCCCAGCCCAGGTTTCCAGAAGCCACTCAGTCCACTCCCCAAGGGGCATCTGATGCCAAGGGTGCTTGTTCAGTCTGTCACCTCCATCTAAGAGAGATGCCGGGGCTTCCTTGGTGGTCCAGTGGTTAAGTCTCCATGCTTCCAATGTGGGGCGAGCGGGGTAGGGGGCGTAGGTTCGATCCCTGGTCAGGGAACAAAAATCCTGCATCCTGCATGCTGCGTGACATGGTCAAAAAAATAAAAATAAAATAATTTTTAAAGCTCCAAAAAATAAGAGAGATGCAGGCCCAAGACCCCTGCTCCCTGCAAGGCTGTGGCCCTTGGTTCCATGTTAGAAGGATGTTGGGAGGGGAGGGGTAGATGCCAGATCCCATGAGCCACTGGGAGGCCTGGGGAAGGTGGGCGGAGAGGGCAGATGCGTGCCACACACAGAGGAAAAGGAGGAAGCTACGACATGATGGTCAGGTTTGGGGGATGGGTTAGGCGTCAGCCACACACAGGGGACCTGGAAGAGTCTCTCAGGGGCACACGTGCAGGCGCTTGTGACAAGTAGAGGGTCCCAAGGTCCAAGCCAGACGTGCTCTCAGGCCTGGAGCCTGGGAGAAAATCAGGGCTAAAGGGAAAACAAAGACACAACCACAAAAGTGGAGGAGATCACATCCCAGGTATGAAGGGAGACTAGGAACTGAAAGATCAGGTTCAAGTCAGGTTAAGGCAGGGGCTTTGGGACGATGGATGTGAGGGAGACTGAGGTACCAGCCACCCACACTCTGCAGGGCAGAGGTCTACAAAGTGAGGTAGGCCTGATGAGGTGGAAGATCGGGGCATGGACCTGGAGTAGAGAGGACAGGCTGGGCAGTAGAGAGGTGGACCCTGGACACAGGGAGGTGAGGTGGTGGGGGACTCTGAGAGGGACAGATCCAGAAGTTTATGTATTTGACTTGCAAAGGCCTCAGGAGGCCAGTTGACAGGGGACCTGTGTATTTTATGACAGGCCTTAGGAAGACAAACAGGGAAAGATTGAAAGCAGGAGGAGAAGGGGGCAGCAGAGGATGAGATGGTTGGATGGCATCATCAACTCAATGGACATGAGTTTGAGCAAACTCTGGGAGATGGTGAAGGACAGAGAAGCCTGGTGTGCTGCAGTCCATGGGGTCACAAAGAGTCAGATACGATTTAGCAACTGAACAACAAACAACAGGAGGGCAGGCATACCCCATCCTGGCCATGGCAGTGCTCCACCCCCATGTCCTTTCCCAGCAGGCCAGGACATTGCTGCTTCCCAGGCCCCAGGAAGCAGCCATGGGCACATTCACTATTCCAAAAACACCCTAACAGCATCATCACGGCACCCTCCCTTTCCAAAAGCCAGGGAAGTAGAGAGAAAATAACACCACCAAATGGTACAGTGTGTTCCTTGTTTCCTTCCCTGAGGGGGCTGTCCTGCCAGACCAGGGCCTTCATGTCCTCTCTCAGTGGCCCTGCATCCAATCAATGCTTCTCCCCAACACATCAACACCCAGCATGACCCTTGGTGGGCTTCCCTGGTGGCTTAGATGGTAAAGAATCCGTCTGCAATGTGGGAGACCTGGGTTCGATCCCTGGGTTGGGAAGATCCCCTGGAGGGGTAATGGCAACTCACTCCGGTATTCTTGCCTGGAGAATCCCATGGACAGAGGAGTCTATGGGGTTGCAAAGAGTCAGACATGACTAAGCAACTAAGCACAGCACAGCATTGACACATGGTGGATGCTCAATAAATGCTTGGTTGAGCAGATGAATGGACAATTGATCTTGCCACCACTTAAGGAATAAATAGACGGTCGCATCTTTGTCATGTCCTCAGATGAGGAGATGGAGGCTCGGAGAGGTTAGAGTTCTTGCTCATAAGGAAAAAGAGCTTGAACATAAAAAAATCGGAAAAAGAGCTTGAACATAAAAAAAATCCTGTCACAAGACTCCTGGTCTGATGTGCTATAGCTTACCACAGGGCCTAACAAGTTATGGGGGCAAGAGCGGGGTGGGTCATGAGTTTACAATGTCAAGTCTGGGGCAGCACTGCTTCAAGCTCACTGCTCACAACCTCTGGACATCCCTTGGGACAGTCATACTTATGAGCAGTGGGCCCATCTGTAGCATCTGGGGCTGGGACCTGTGGGTGTCAGCACATGAGGCAGGAGTACGGTACCCCACCCCCCCAACATCTCCCCCCCTACCAGCTCCACGTTGCCAGTGGCCCAGCATGACCCAGCAGCAAACACTCCTGGACAATAAGCCTTGAAACTCAGGCTCAGCCCCCTCTCCCCTGGAGGGTGACCCTCAAAGCCAAGAACCAAAGCACTGGTTTTTCCGTGTTTATTCACAAGATTGGGATCATTCTAACAGCATTCAAGTGCACGCTATCAGGAAGGCTGCCTCAGACTGCACAGGATGTTAGGATTGTTAGGACTGCTAATCCCCGGGAAGCAGGCCAAACACTTCAAAAAGCTTTTTGAAAAGCCACGATAAGATTTCATCAGTGGTTACCCAGAGCCAGGTGGGGACAACTCTCCTTGGTCTAGATTCCTTGTGTCGGGGAACTGACCCACAAAAGTGGTTCAAATGAAATCAGGGCCCAGGGACAGCCACTCCAGGGTACCCAACATTGTGACCTCCACTCAGACGTAAGCAGCAACAAGGTCAAACATGCACCCTTCCCTGAGCATCTCCTATGAGCTCACACTGTGTGGAGATGGGGGGCTTATTTCATCTCCACCTCCAGGGAGCCCACAGTCAAGTGGAGGAAAGATTGATTCTGGTTGGTGACCCTGCTGTGATCCAAAGAACCAGGCACCTCTTCTACCAGCATTGGTTTGCAGGGGAGCATGGTTTCTGGAAAGTATGTGTGGGACAATCCTGGGCTTGAACCCTGGCCATGTGGGGGTGTGACCTTGAGTGAATCCCTTTACTTCTCAATGCCTCGGTTTCTTCTTCTGTAGACTAGAGACAGTGACACTGAGAGGGTCATGTGAGGGTCAAAGATAAGAGTCTAGTGCTGCTATTCGTTAGGCATCCTACAAATGGGTGGCATAAACGACTGAGGTTGTGTGACCTTGAACATCTCAGTCATTCCCCAGCCTCAATTCTTCGTCTGTGAAATATGGGCTTCACAAGCTCACAGAGCCGGTCTCAATCTCTGCTGTGTCCAAAACAGCAGTTCTTTTTCCTGCTCTAGGAGTCAACTGAATTTCTGCACTGTGCCCCCAGCCTTCCAGACTGAGGGGCCAGTTAACCTCAGCCGTTTTTGCAGCGCCCCGCAGGTGTGCTTTGATGCACATGACTCTCCAGCTGGTCAAGTTTGCAAGGGGTAGGGGGTGCGTGGCGGTCTTCCTTTGTCTCTACCTGGGTTCCTGTTGCCTCCATATCTCACCTGAGCCAACCCAGTCTTCTGGAAGTCGCTGCGGTCATATTCCCCCAGACAAATCACACGGACCCTCCACCCTGACCTTGCCTTCTCCCTGCACCACCACCAAGAAGCAGGATCTGGGTCCCCACCACTCAGAATCTGCCTGCGTCCCCTGCCTCTGCTTCTACATCCTCTGAGGGGCCTCAGGTCCTTCCAGGGCTTCAGGAGAAACGTCCTGCTCTGCCAGTCCCTTCTGCTTTCTGCCCTGCCCACGTCTTCCCTAAGGCAAACAGAGGCAGAGCTGGCTTTTCCTTTCCTGAGGAAAAGAGAAAAGAGAAAATGGGAGGATTTTTTTAAAATAATAGATCAGTACCTCAAAATATTATTCAAAATATGATTCTTGGGGGTGCATCCTCTTAGTTTGACCACATGACCCTCCCAGCACCAAAACCCTATAGTTAAGCAAAGATGACCACATTACATCCACACTCAGCAAGCCTCGGGCTGAAGAAGATGGGAGGAGTCCAGGGGTCTTTAATGCAGGACAGAGGAACTGCAACGGCTCACCGGAGAGAGATCTCAGAAGGCCGGAAACCTGGAAAACACGTTGGAAAATACTGCTGGCACACGTGGAAGTCCCCACCCTTGTCCCCTCCTGACCACAAAGGGATCCCTGTGAGTGACATACTGGCCAGTCCTCCAGTCTTGGTCAGCAGAAATCTGGGACAGACCAACTCCCAGACTCCAAACCCATACCTCTGTTTGTTCTGCATCAAGTGACCTGAGCCCTGGGAATGTCTGCCCAACACATCACAGAATTGCTGGGTCCTCTCATGAGAACACTGGGGCTGGGGACCTGGCCCCCGCACACACAGGAGAGCACATTGTGAGTTATGGGAAAATGCAATGGGGAAGCCCATTCCAGCTTCCTGAATAGAATGGGAGAGAGGGAGGGGTAAAAGTGACCTCCCCCAACTCCAACGCAGGACTCAGGATCCCCAGCAAACCAAGTCTCTGGATCCCTGGGTCATGCATCTTAAGATCGTGTTTTGCTTTATAAACACAATTTTAAGGAATCACCAAATAGTTGGGAAAGAGGATTTGGTCAACATTAAGTAATAGTTTTGTATTGATGTCAATTTCTGGCTTCAATACTTGTTTTTTTACGTGTTGTTTAGTTGCAGGAATTCTTTGCATATTCTGGATGTTAACCTCTTATTAGGTATTTGGTTTGCAAATATTTTCTCCCATTCAGCGGATTGCAGTTTCACTCTGTTGACGTGTCCTTTGATATACAAATGTTTTTTGTTTGTTTCGCTATAATCTAATTTGTTTCTTTGCTTGTACTTTTGGCATCAAATGCAAGAAATCATTGCCAAACCCAATGTCATGAAGCTTTTGAAGTTGAAGTTTTGGATTGAGTTCTCCTCCCCAACTATTTAGTGATTCTTTAAAACTGTATTTATAATGCAGACATTCATGATCTCAAGATGCATGACAGAGAGATTCTGTGTTGCTGTCCTGCAGTGGCTCGTGTTCTCCACGGCCAACTTCTCTGTCCCCTTTAGCCCTGGTTTGTCCCATCATGTTGTGCAGGCATCTTGTGAAAGTGGAGGAACCGTTGGGAGGGGCCTGGTTTCTACCAGAGAATCTTCGCATCCCTTTCTTCTTCTCTTCCCCCCACTTTTCCTCCTCTTTTCAACTCCCTACTTGAAAAGCAACCCCACATGGGATTTAGGAGTGACCTGCCAGCCCCTCTTCCCAAAACCCAAGCTCAATAGCTTTCCCTGGAGTGGGGCTCTGGGTATTGAGTAGCATGCTCCATTGCTGTTTGGTTTCTAACTTCTGAATGTGCTGAATGTCAAATTTATGACTATGGGATTTATTTGAAGAGGTCTTTGGATTGTCTCAGTCTTTAAAATCTTTTTATTTAGAAATAATTTAGAAATGAATTGTACGGAAATAGTACAAAGAATTCCTGATACCCTCAACTCAGATATCAAAAATGTTGAAATCTGACCACACCTGCTTTATTTTCTCTTATATGGTGTACTTAGAGAAGTCAGATTCATAAAGACAGAAAGCAGAATGGTGGTTGTCAGGGCCTGGGGGGAGGAAGGAAATGGGGCATAATTGTTTAATGGGTATAGATTTTTCAGTTTTGCAAGATGAAAATAGGTCTGGAGATGGAGGTAATGATGGCTGCACAGAATGCAAATGTACTTAATGCCCCTGAACTGTACACTTAAAATGATTAGCATGCTAAATTTATGGTATGTGCTTCTTGGTATTTAATCACTAAGTCGTGTTCGACTTTTTTGTGACCCCATGGACTATAGCCTGCCACGCACCTCTGTTCATGGGATTTCCCAGGAAGGAATACTGCAGTGGGTTGCCATTTCCTCCTCTAGGGGATCTTCCCCACCCAGGGATTGAACACGAGTCTCCTGCATTGGCAGGGGGATTCTTTACCACTGAGCCACCAGGGAAGCCCCTTAGTGGACAGTAGGCATTAAAAAAACATAAGCTCTTATTATTAATATTTTTCTCCTCTCTTCTAATCACCACCAAAAACATACAGAGTGGATATCTTTACCCATATTTTACAAATGAGAAAAATGAAGCTTAACAAAGTTGTCACTTACCCAGCTCCCAAATCAGAATAGGATACTGCCAGGATTTCAATCCAGGACCAGTTTGACTCCAAAACCCATGATCTTTCCATTCCACCCTGCTTGGGTCTCATTTAATGGATGAGAAACCTGAGGATTGGTGACACTGAGCACTAGGAGAAAGCTCAGATGCCCACAGGGGCCAGGCAGGTAATGGAGAAATCATCTGCCAAAGATTCTACCAGAGAATCTTCGCTTTAACTAAATTATGGGTAAAGCAAGTCATATGATATGCGCCTATATGGTACTCTAGACTGTGTTTCCAATTCTAATTTTTAAAGTAAATATCAAAAAATAGAAATACACAGTTAATTTAATTGCCTTCCAAAAATTTTAAGCATAACGCAGCCAGCGCTGTGTAGATCAAACAAATTATTTTCAGATCAGATGGAAACCCTGGTCACTCGGTGGCCACCCTAAGGAAGGTGTGGCAGAGACCTCGACACAGGTGTGGCGAGTTCAGATGTGTCTAAACAACCCTCTACAGCTGAATACCACACCCTCCAGTTAGTGCCACTGTGGGAACCCAATTCCAGGATGCCAGGATTCATCATTTTCTAAGAGGTATAAGAAATGTAGGGGCTTCCCACATTCTCAAATGGTAGAGAATCTGCCTGCAATGCAGGAGACCCGAGTTCGATCCCTGGGTCTGAAAGACTCCCTGGAGAAGGAAATGGCAACCCACTCCAGTATTCTTGCCTGAAAAATCTCATGGACAGAGGAACCTGGCAGTTTTCAGCCCACAGGGTCGCAAAGAATCGGACATGACTGATGGACTAACACTTCCACTTTAACACTTTGATAGGAAATGTGGGTTTGGGGGAAATATACCAAATTTTAAATACAAGTCACTTTATTTACACTGTGCAGACAAAATAAGACAGGTCTGCAGGCAAGCCCACATCGTCAGCCTCCAGTGAGCCTCCTCACTCTCGGGCAGAGCCCAGACTCAAAAGAAATCCTAACTTCTAGGCTGTGATGGAACCAACCTGTGATTTTTCCAGCCCAGAACTGGAGCGGGAGGCACAGAGGAGAAAGGATGGGCTGAGTGAAGGCAGTTGCAGGATGCCCAAGCCTGACAGAACCCGCCTGAAGAGGCAAGTCTACAGACAACCTGACTTCATGGCTCATTTTTTCTTCCCTCAGTCAGATCTTTGCCTGAAGCTACACCGGAAGACCTGTGGCAGCCCGTTGTCAAGGGGAGGATTGCATGACAGCCGGCCACGCTAATTAAAGGGGATTTTTTTCCTCCCAGATGAATGTGTGTTTAAAATATCAAATATTAATCACTGGCAACATTAATTTATAATAATGCTTGTCTCCCTTTCAGCTTCCAAACCGACATCTGGCATGACTGCTTTGAAACTGACACCCGCTCCATCGCGGGAATTATAAATAGCCTGGGTTAAAATCTTCACCTTGAACCAAACAGGCTGACTCCATGCGGCGGATTATGGAATGAAGGGGGCTGCCTTGGGCACTAAAGTCCTGGGTGGGTCTATTTGGGATGGTGTTTAAAACTTTTAAAAAAAATTAAAAAGACATCAGAGGTGTACTGGGAGGGAGGGTTCTAGAGTGGCTCTGATGGCTTCCTCCCTGGAGGAGGTCAGCCTGCCTCCCACCTAGCCCATTTCATGCTAGGTGAGGTGGGATGGGGCACAGGCTGTTTCATCCTGCACTAAGTTCAACACCCAGTTTCTGTACTTGCTCTTGGTGACTGATTAGTGCAGACACCATCCTTTATTGAAGGGGCACAAAACCCACTTTCTATGGGCAGAAAAAGTCCTCTATCAGCCTGCAGAGTGCTGTCCGTACACAAGCTCACTGGGCCTGGGATTCGCACCACCTCATTCCAGCCTCACGACAACCCTGCAAAGGGAATCCCAGTGGGAACGCCATTTCACTGAGGAGGAAGGTTAAAGAAGCTGTTTCCCTGAGGTTCCCCAGGCAGCTAGTGGTGGGCAGAGCCAAGATCACCCCAAGAAGAGGGAGTCCCTGGGGTCTCCTTGCTCAATACCTTTCCAACATTCTTCCTGTGGCTAAAACCCCAGCTTCCTAAGGGTCCCCTTTCCAGGAATTAGGACCCAGCATCTCTGCGATGGAACACAGGACTCTGGGTACCTAATGAACAACCCCCACCGTGCTCCACCACCAGGGAGGGTTGGGGCCACATTGCTGTGGGGTCTACCTCACAACGAACTGGCGAGATGGCCAGAGTTGCTGTCCACATGTAGCAGAGGTGCAAACAGACTCTGAGAGCGGCCTCAGCCCTAACAGAGCTGAGCTGAGAATCTGAGCCTTTGGCCCCAGTGTCACCGGGAGGGGCAGGACCATCAGACGGAAGGGCAGAGGGAGGACAGAGCATGCCGTGGAGGGCAGAAGGCAGGTGGGGGCTGGGGAGGGCAGCATCTGGGAGGGAAGCTGGGAGATGCTAGGGGCAGCACAGGACCCTATTTCTGATCATCCCAAGCTCCCCAGGGGCTCAGGACATCTCTGGGGCAAACAGCGAAGCCCTTCCTGGCCCCCAGACTTTGCCATCCCCATGGGTCTCCCCTGGCCCAGGGCTCCTAGGACAGTGCAGGCTGTCCGGGGCCGTGGTGGCTGTAGGTAGCCTCGCCCAGGATCAGAAGTGCCCACAGGCCCTCATGGAAGGAAGGAACAAACACCTGGAGAGCAGCCCACCGACAGCACTCCTTAGTTACCTCACAGCTGCCCTTGCCAGTGAGGACACTGGGGCCGGAGACTCTACAGGGAGCCCGGCTGGCTCTCAGCACCCCAATGGGACCAAATCCTCCCAAGAGCGTAATTCTACCCGACCCCAAAAACAGTCGTCCCTTTGCCTCTCCCAGGGCCTCATTGAGCCCCTTCTCAGTGTCCCTTCCTGGAAGCTAGTGAGGTCAGGTAGGCAGTTCCCACAGTGAGCTCTCAGAGGTGTGTCCCCTCCCCACACCTGGGAGTGAGCTGTGGGCTGCCTCGGCCCAGGGGCTCCTTGTGAGGTTCTCCATCCCCAGCAGGCTCCTGGGGCAGGACAACCCCGAGCCACGGGGCCTGGGCCCCATTTTCTGCTGCCCCATCTCCCAAACATCCCCTGCTGACACAGAGCATCCCGTTTGGCAGCTCAGGTCCAGGTTTCCACAGCTGGGCCCCAGATGGGGGCCTGGGAACATATGTAGGACACGTGTTTGCCTCTTGGCTGGGGCCTCGGGGCAGCCAGAGCTGCCTCCTCACCTGCAGGGCTTCCCAGCCTCCAGGTGGGGCCCCAGCTGTCCGCCCTCAAGTGAGCGGAAATTATAGCCCCATGGGGGGCCTCCCCTCTCTCCTCACAGTGGCCCCCTCCTTGTGTTCCTCTTCCCCCTTGGTTTCACTTCAGCGATTGAGGTTTCCTCAGGGACAGTTGCACAAACTTTGAAACCTAATTCTGGATGGATGCAGACCCCATCACATTCTCCCTGCCTTCCCTCCTGTCCTGCTCATCCTTGTTTTAATATTAAGCCCACGCTCTAGCTTGACTGGTGCTTTTCCTAATGGAAACTAGTCTCTCGGTCCCTTGGGGGAAAAGTAGACCTTTCATTGTATGTTTATTTCCTCCGGAGGTTGGGGAGACAGACAGGGTCAGGCAGCGTTTCTTGGGAAAGGGAGGCACCGGGATCACCAGCATCGGTCACAGCTGGAGGGGGGCTTGTTGTAGGCCCCACTGAATCTGAGTCTCTGGAGGTAACCCAGAGACTCAGCATTTTAACATCACCCTTTGGGCTTCTATGTACACTAAGGTTTGGAAACTGCAAGTCTACAGGGTAAACGACATTTCCTAGTCCTGGGGTCACCAGCCCTGAGATGCTTATCTCAGGGGACACACATGCGTTGGCAGGTTTAATTTGAACACAATCTGAGAAGAGCCAGAATAAAATTCAGAGCCCACACTCCTTATGCTTTTCCTAGAAAAAAAAAATTGTATAACGCAGTATTAAGATCATAGCCCATATTGAGCAAACATTCCATTTCACTTGGAAACAGTGACTCATATGTTTAAGCATGGTATTAAGAAGCTCTTAGATAAGATTTGTGTAGCTATGTTCCCAAACGGAGTGTTATTAAGCTTTTCCCACATAAACCTGTGCTTTTAAACTACATCATAATAATGGCACACAGGCTGAACAAACTGAGATTTCTTCCTACTGCGTTCAAATTCTGGGAAAGTGAAACGCATCCAAGAGCAGGTGTTTGTTTCTCCTCGGCAGTTTTATGAGTCTCTCACAGGGGAGATGCCTCAGGTAACTGACTTAGTGAGCCAGGCAGACAGATCCCAGTGTTAATGGGACGTCTTCATAAATAAACAAAAAATGTATAAAACATTCCCATGGAGCTTCCACTGGCCAAGGCCGCCCTAAGCTCTTCTTGTGCACTAACATCCTGACACCAACCCAAAGGGGCAGATACTATTGTTACTGAACCAAACTTGGGACCCTTTGCCCAAGTGCAGTAGAGCCAAGACAGGTTGTGGTGAAGCGAAGTACAGGGTTTATTTCAGGGCACCAAACAAGAAGTCCTGGCAGCTGAGACTCAGAAGATCCGAACTCCCCATTGGCTTTCCAGGGGCAGGCTTTTAAACACAAGGTAAGCAGGAGTTCCCTGATGGTCCATGCTTCCACTGCAGGGGGCATGGGTTTAATTCCTGGGTGAGGAACTAAGATCCCGCATGCCACAAGGTACAGCCAGAAAAATAAAATAAAGACAGGGTGAGGGAGAGGGTTGCAGGGTGTGTAATCAGCTCATAGACATTCTTCTTTTGGTTAGTAGTGAGGTCATGGGGAGTCAACATCATCAACCTTCTGGTTCCAGCCTGTCTGAGGTCTCTGTGCTTCCAGGCAGCATACAGTCAGTTAACTTCTTCCACCTGGTGGGGGTTTCAGTATCTGCAAAACAACTCAAAGGATATGGCTCAAGATACTATGTAGAGCCCCTGAGGGGGAACTAAATGTCCTTGACTTTGTTTAATGGCTAAACAATTATTATTTGTCTCATTTGACTGTTTTCCTTTCTGCATTTTCTCACTTCTCAAATAAAATTTATTCTTTGGAACTCTAGCAAGGCCTAAGAGGTGAAAGTTTTTCTACAAATAAGAGGCAGTCAGAGGACATGGAGATGTCTGTCCAGGCAAAGCCCATAGGATCCTGCTCAGTTACACTATTATTATTATTCTTGCCCATTTTACAGATGGGGAAACTGAGGTAGAGAGGCTTAGTAACTTGTCCACAGTTCCTGTCTAATAAATAGCCTGACCAGGGTCCAAACTCGAAGTCTGTGCTGTTACTGCTGTGTCACCCGGTAGCAAGGTAACTTTGCTGCTAATTCTGTGAGAGTTGCCAAATGAGCTAAATGCAAAATGACAAGAAAATGTCAAGCTGCCATTTGACAGATTTGTTTACTTGGTCTTTGGGGCTTAGTTTCATGACGAAACCTCACAGGTTTCTCTGTGCCTTGTCTCTGTCAGAGCTATGCCCACGGCTTCTTACTCATCAGCCTGTCTCTCTGCTTAGATCCAGCTAATCCTCCTCACTAATCTTCAGTCCCCAAATTAAGGCCCCTCTGTCCTCACTAGGCCAGGGCCTTTTCCTGCCCCTGACAACGTAAGCCCACTCTGGGGGCTCTGATCCCTTTTAAAAACCATACCCATATTTTTCCTCCAAGTCATACTCATACTTAAATAAATCTAATATACCTATGATCCATGGGCAGTAGAGCCTTCCAAGTAGGGGTCTAACACAAGAAAGAATATTCTAGATGGAGGGCCCCAAATTGTTACCTTCCTGTTGTCCTAGGCCCAGTGGTCCCTTTGAGGCCCACACACTGTTCTCTCAGGCTTGTGGCAGGCTCCAGGCTCCCACAGGAGGCTTTCTTTATAAACTTTGAGTGGAAAACATCAGTGGAAGTTTATGGAGTTCGAGAGGGGTGTCAGAGGACCGAGGGGGAAGCCAACAAGGAGTGGATCCTGTTTCACCCTTATTCCTGTCCAGGGTCAGCTGTCCCAAGCCTCTGTCCTCTGGCTGTGCAGCTGCTCCAGCCACGACCTTCACCATTCAAGCCTGGGGACACAAACAGGACTCAGACACTGCCCTTCTTTCTCCTGCGGTGGAGGCTGACTGAAACAGGAGAGCTTTCTAAGAACAAGGGTCAACTCAGGGCCTGAGGTGTGTCGCAGTCACTCTGTGTCGATGGATGCAGGTGGAGGTGAGGGACGCATGTGGGTTAATCTGCACGATTCCTTGAAGTCACAGGACATGAGAGGAAAGCAGGGCATTCCCCACAGAGGGAACGGCCTGGGCAAAGATACACGTGGCGTCTTCCACAAACCAAGACAGTCCTGAGGTTGGGAGGGCTGGTGGAGACAGTAGGAGAGCAGAGAGAGGGTGGCCGGGCCAGACCACAAGGAGCTTTTTGCTTCCGGACAAGACAAGCTTTCTCCTTTATTGCAGAGAAGCCTTTTGGGAGATTTTTGATGAGGAAAGAACCAGGCAAATTTGTTGCCTAGAAGGATGACTGGTGGGTATGCAGGGGTGGATCCTAAGGAGAAACTGAAGGCAGAGAGAGTAGGTAGAAACAGTCGTCATGAACCACACCAAGCAGGGTGAGGGCTCAGATAGCCCCGGACTAGAGGGAACAGGGGCAGAACCGAGAGACTTTCAGGAGGTAAAAGAAAGAGAGCTTGGTGATCATTTGACAAGGAAGTCAGAGACAAGGGACAGTAACAGAGAGGCAGACAGTTCTAGACTGCCCTCGAGCTTCAGACTTCATAGTAGGGGGCGGTGGGAGCACAAACCATCAAGACCAGCAGAGAAAAGGAAGATTTGGAAAGACAAGCAGTTCTTCCCATGCAGTGCTCTGCTGCACACAGACGGGCTGGCAGGCGGTGGGGGGTGGCGGGAGGGGCAGCACCCAATCATTTTCCTCTGACCCCCATCCAGCACCACTTTTCTAATCCTGGAGAACCCATGAGAGGTGATGTCTCACAGGAAGATGACAGAGGCTTCCAGGAAAGAAATTTGTAGGGTGGAACTGGAAGCAAAAGAGCAATTAAACATGTGTCCTGGCATGCCTCTTCACCCAGGTGGAAGCTTTGTCCCTCTAAATCTCTGATTGAATATAACACACGGGATGTCTGGGGAGTGGTCCCCATCTGCTCTGAGAGCTCCCTTCTTTCTGATGCTGCCATCTATTCCTCCTCAGCTCTTCTGTGCCACCCCCATGTCAGCCACTAGATGGCACCAGACTCCACCAGCTGAGAAGGAAACCTAGCGCATTTGTGCAGGCCTTTGCCACTCTTTGGGCTTCACTGGTAGCTCACAAGGCCTCCTGCCTCCAACCCAGAAACCCATTTGAGCCACACCCTCCTCATCACCTAGAGCCCACTGAGCTGCCTCGAACCCTTCATGCAAACGGACCCTGTATCCACTTTCTCCAAAAAGTTGCCCCAGAGGGGAGGAGGGATTCCGGTCACATCCCTCTCCTACCCGGACACAGCCCGGCCCTGCCCCCTCCCCACGTCCCAGGCACGGCAGGAACACACGGCCACTTGACCCTTGTTCATGCTTTTATTCTGCAACTAGTAGTCAGTGCACACGGCTATGGGCACCACCACGCCTGGGCGAGCCTTGGGCAGGGTCCAGATGAGAGTGCTGAGGGGGCCTGGGATTGTACACCAGATGGAGGCCAGTGGTCTGACACCCAGACAAACTGCTCTGAACTAGAGGCAACCCTCAGCCTCTAGAGAAGATGCCATATTTATAATAGAAGTGGGGCACACACAGCCTGGCCAGGGTCCTGGGTCACGGTCCCCTCTGTGCCCAAAATCAGTGGCCTGCCGGCTAGCTCCCATCTCTCCTGCAGCTGAGCAGAGGCCAGAGGCTTCCTCAAGGTCACACATAGACGTGCTCTTGACCCTTGGAAGGGGGCTATTGGAGGGAACTTACTCACGGCCTCATGAACCACCACTGTCTGCATTTCACAGGGAGGCAGCAGGATCGGGGGCTTCACTGGGAACTGGTAACGTGTGCTGGGAGGGGCATGGGAGGCCTGCAGTTCTGACCCAGCGGGCTGAACCCACAGCAGCCGTGTGGAGGCCGATTGACCTCTTGGGGCCCCATACTTTGCACGAGCTCACTGATGCAGGCAGAAGTGCACGTGCTGGAGGGGAGCAGCAGGGCCCAGGGAGGACGGTTCACCTGTGGTGGAGGAAGGGCCGGGCAGGGAGACACAAGGAAGGAGTACGTCCCTGTTACTCACCGCCCCTGAGGCGGCCTCAGCAGTGCACATGGGCTTCCTCCAGGACCACAGCCACCAGCCAGGACCCCGCAGCCCAGCCGGGCAGACCGTAAAACCCTGTGATGTGTGTCTGCGTCGGTGCACATATGTGGGCAGGGGAGCAGGGGTGCAGGTCAGCAGTGCAGGGAGTGGGACAGCAGAGGGGATGCAGGGCTGGGCCTTTCCGCAGAAATAAAAGTCCAAGGGAGACCACCACAGGCTGTGCTCAGAAAGAGGCCTGGCACCCCCAGTGGGTGTCCTGAGACCAGACACACTCCTAAAAGTTGATGTTCTTCAAGTTGGTGGAGCAACGGTACCTGCCGTCCAGGCCACGGGAACACAGCAGGTTGGGCAGGCAGGGGCAGGCGTGGTGCTGCCGTTTTCTGAAGAAGGGGACCTGGGGAGAGAGAGGAGAGTAGACATCACCTTCACCAAAGGGAGGCGGGCCGCCGGGGGAGCCTCTGGCCGGCCCAGCCCTGGCTGAAATGTCTCATCACCTGCACCTCAGCACCCCAAAAATAGCTTTTATAGAGGAGGAAACTGAGGCACAGAGAGGTTAAGTAACATGCCAAGGTCACACAGCCAGCTTGTGGAGGAGCCAGGGTTTGACCTCAGGCAGTCTAGCTCTGACACTGTGATCAGCCGCTAGGCAATGTGGCCCACCCGCCTATCCCCCAAACTCCACGAGCCCCACACCACCCACCGGGGTCCCCCCGCTGACCCGCACACCCACTCTCCCACAAATTCACACCCACACCGGTGATTGAATATCACCTGTAGCTCATCCATTACACTCTCCACCCTGTGTGGGTGTCGGGGATGTAGCTGCACAGGACAGGGTCCCTGCCGGGTGACTCACACCCACAGGAAGGCTGAGCCACTAAGGGTTCCTCAAGGAGGGTGAGTAGGAGGGGTTAGGAGCATAGATAAGTCGGACAGCCTGGGCTCAAATTAGGTCTGCCAATTCCCATCTGTGTGACAACCGGCAAGCTTTTTAGCCTCTCTGTGCTTCAATTTATTATCCGTAAAGGGAGTTAATAATAGTGGCTACCACATATGGTTGTAAATAGGTTTACATGATAAAGAGGTTTAAATGTGCAAAACCATCACTTAGTATGATGATTGGCATGTGGTAAGCACTCGGTGTATTACTACCTCTGCTGCCTGTTTTGGGAATACCCCAAGGCTACAAGGACTGTGCTCTGTCTCCCTCCCCGCCTCAGCCTCCTCACGCCTAGGAGGGCTGTGCCAGGGAGGATGATGGTTGGAGGATGCTCCTGGGTGCAGGCGTGCTCCCCAGAGGGGCTTGCAGGGCATCTCGGCCACAGAAAGCCCAGGGAAGTGGGCGCAAGCCCACAGGTGCTGCCGCATCCACCTGACAGAAAAGGCCCTGGGGCCGTTCTGTGGTCTCTGGGATGTGGCTCCTCAGGAAGCAGAGTGGGTGCTGGATGCCTAGGGCACAGAGGAGTAAGTCTCCTTAAAGTGTATGCCCTGGGGGCCCGGCCAACCTCACCCTGCACACCCCCTCATACTCAGGCTCTGGGTGGGAACCCACTTTACAGTCTTACTGCGTTGTGTTCTTAACGGGAGGATATGTGTGCGCGTGCTGAGTCACTCAGTCGTGTCCAACACTTTGCCACCCCATGGCTTGTAGCCTGCCATTCTCCTTTGTCCACAGGATTCTCCAGGCAAGAATACTGGAGTGGGTTGCCATTCCCTTCTCCAGAGGATCTTCCCAACCCAGGGATCAAACCTGTATCTCCTTCGTCCCCTGCATTGCAGACGGATTCTTTACCGCTGAGCTACCTAGGAAGTCTAGAGGGAAGAACCCTGTGCAGTAAAGGGCATTCAGGAGACTCTCAGAATCTAATTTATCATAACAGAAACTTTAGGGATGTCAGTCTACTCCCCACTTTGTATGCATGAGGTAACTGAGACCCAGGGGCTTCAGCAAATGAGGAACTGGGGTTCCAGCCTCTAGGTCTAACAGGCTGCGTGATTAGGACCCCGCTGTACCCCAACCGCCCCCAAAGTAAAGAGGTGGCAAGAAATCCCTAGATTAGAGTCGGAACACTGGTCCAGCGCCTTGTGCTTTGAGCCAGTGTGAGCAGTACCTTGTGGCTGCCGGGGTGGCACTCCTCTCCTGCCCGCCCCAGCGGGGTGCACACCCGCAGCCCACGCAGCCACAGGCTGACCGCACAGCAGGTGCCCGCCCTGCACTGGACATCCCGCTCGCAGGCCTGCGGGGGGGAAGACAAAGGGGCCGTTAGTGCCCATGGGCACCACTGCAGAGAAACCAGAAGGGAAAGTACATCCAAAAACCCTTCAGAGGGGTGCTGGGAGCGGAACCCAGGCCTCAGTACCCAGGCCTCAGTCCCCCGGGACACCCGGGGCCGTGCAGCGCCACCCCTGCCCCTGTCGAGGCAGGAAACTCAGGGCTCAGCGGGGCAGCAGACTTGGATCTGAGAGCGCTCTGAGCTCCTCTGAGGCCACTCGGTGGGGAGGCTCCCCTCTGACAAGGCTAGAGCTTAGGAGACAGAGCTTTTCTAGCACCAGAAGATGCTTAGTGGATGCTAAGGAGATTGAATTAACTCAAATTCTTCGAGGGGGAGGGTCCCAATGGCCTGCACCCCAGGGTGATCGGTGTCAAGTTTCTGTGGACAGGGACCCTCCAGCCCTCACCCAGCAGTACTCGGGGCTGGTGCCTCTCCTCCCCACCACGGCCCCCTCAGTCCTCCCTGGAAACCCAGTTTCATCTGAGGGGCCAGCACCCCCCAACAGGTGTTTCCCCCCCAGGGTGTCTCTGCTGGCCTGCCTGGCCCTTATGTGACAATTGGCAAGTTATTTAGCCTCTCTGTGCCTCAGTTTACTACCAGTAAAATGGGTTACTAATAGTAACTCCTCTAGGATGGACTCCTCTGGGTTGGGCTCCCAGAGCAGGGGCTGAGTAGCCCTGCCTGGTTTCTGAAAGGTGCCATCTGTATGTGTTTTAGTCTCTCAGTCGTGTCTGACTCTGCAGCCCCATGGACTGTAGACCGCCAGGCTCTTCTGTCCATGGAATTCTCCAGGCAAGAGTACTGGAGTTGGTTGCCTTTCCTGTCTCCAGGGGATCTTTCCAACCCAGGGACTGAACCCGGCTCTCCTGAATTGCAGGCAGATTCTTTACCATCTGAGCCACCAGGGAAGACCCACACAAACCTGCTTTAAGCTAAAGCCTACATTAAGGAAAACAGAACTAAACTGCTCCAGACTCAGGAGAGGCCACCTTGTTGAAGCACCCCACCTTCCCATTTCAGAGATCTGTGGCTTCTCTGAGTTGAAGCTGGGAGCTGGGTTTGGGTTGGCCCTTTTCCACGGGGCTTCCCTTGTTGCTCAGCTGGTAAAGAATCTGCCTGCAATGGGGGAGACCTGGGTTCGATCCCTGAGCTGGGAAGATCCCCCTGGAGAAGAGAAAGGCTACCCACTCCAGTATTCTGGCCTGGAGAATTCCATGGACCATATAGTCCATGGAGTCGCAGAGAGTCAGACACGACTGAGCAACTTTCACTTCACTTCTTCTCTACTGGGCCATGCAGTGCCCTCTGGCTGCCTTGTGGGGCCCTGCAGTAAAGTGGGGCATGCTGGGGCTGCTTGACACTCAGAGGAGGTGCAGGGGGCAGTCATCTGGTCTCCAACCTAGTGAGGGCACGTCTCACACACCAGCCGGTCCCTGAAAGCTCAGGGTCAGGACTGAGTGGACTCCACATGACTCTTCTGCCACAGAGGTGTGGCATCACTGTCCCCCCTGGGAGGAGGGCCCCTCCAGAACTGAATTTGGGACAGTCGAGGTCTAGGGAGCAGGGCACTGCGGGGATGGTGGAGCCCAGCCTCTTTCTGAGAGTCAGACAGGGCAGCAGCAGGGCTTGGAGTGCAGAGGGAGTGGCTCTAACCACTCTGACTGCTCGCAGTGGGTCTGCTTGGTGTGTCCCTCTTCTCTGTCTTCCCAAGGGTCAGCTTGGAGGCTCTTCTAGGAAGACATTTTCCCATCTCTAAGCCCTCCCTCCTGCCAGACCTGCCTCTGGGCCAGACTCAGGGTCAACCTGCTGCCTGGTGGGGTAACCACGGCTTCTCCCCTCTGCTCTCACCCTCCCAATCTTCAAGCTGCACGAGAAGAAGGCAGCCTTCGGTAGCTCACGTTCATTAGGTACAATTCTGTCCTGACAGTTGTATTTATGCTTCGGGTCCCAAAAGCACTGGCTTGCCTTTCATGTTTGTTCTGCTTTGAAACTCAGTCTTTTTCCTCTAAAAGGGAGAAGAAAGAGACTTCGCTTTCTGTGAACATTACAGTTAATCCAGTTCCAGGAATGGGTTGGCCTCCTCTACATTTCCATTTTCTGTGTAAAAAGCTGGAGGAAGTTGAAACAAAAGTGAATGTATCTCTTTTTTGTTGTTGTTCTAGTGGCTTTTTATCTAGAAAGCTCCAGGTCAGTCATTACTTTCCTGTTTTCATAAGAATGGTCCCATCACCATCACACAACCTGTGCCCATGAGAGGGAGTGCTTCTGAGGGAGAACCACTATTGGGGTGTCTTGAATATTACAATGTGCCGGCCTGGGTGCACCCACAGTGGGGCTGGATTTCTACTTGTTATCTGACACTTGTTTCTGGGTCACTTAGCCAATTGTTGACATCACCTTTATTCCTATCAACTGGGCACAGAGTTAAAACATATAAACTGCACGGGAAAGAAAGAGTTTCAAGATCGACTTTCTTAAAAGTAGAGAAAGCAGAGATTAAACATACCCAACAGAAGGTAAATAAGGTCACAGACTTTAATTAAGTCAACTTACTATGACATGTGAACCAAACCACGCATGAAAACTAAAATTTACACAAAAGATAAATTAGGGAGTGCTAATCCACTTTATAAAAGATTCATTATTGCTCAAAAACCTTCTTTTGACCAAAGGTCCAAACTTCAGAATTTGCAATGCTCTCCTCATTTATTGAAAGCAGAATTTGATTTACACAGTTTCTCTGAAGCAGATCCCCTTTATTGAGGTCTAACTAACGTGAAAACCCTGTGAGATGCCTCTCGGAAGTGGGGTCTGGAACTGGCTCCCATGCCCTTGGTTTGCTTCCTGTGTGGTTCCTGGGTCCTGTCCCATGCAGACCCTGACATCCTCCCAAAACCCAGGGCAGAGAGAATGTTGGACGACTTACCCCGGTGATCACGGCACAGTCGGACACGGTCACCAAGAGGAGTATCACTGAGACTTGCGTGGCACCTCTCATGGTCACTTGGTGTGAAGGCAACCGCTGCCAGCTCCGCTGCCCCTGCTCTGCCTCAAACGTACCAGCTCGGAAAGCCAGGCTCTCCCCTGAGATTTATAGTGTCCGATCCAGGCTGCCCGTGGATGCCTTGTCTCCACTCTTGCCCATGACTCTGTTATTCAGATGATCTCAGAGATGGAGATGAGACCTGAATCCCTAATGACATTGAATCACCATCGAAACCAATAAAGATGAACCATCAGTGGCAGTGACAGTCGCTCTGACTCTCAGGACGCAATGACCCAGTCAGCTCCGTGCATCGCACTCCACAGTCCTTGTCGCCTCTGGGGCATCCTTCTATTCTGCTTGGAGCCAGGGGAAAGCTTTGGTAATAAATCAAGGGATTTGCAACATCACCATTCACTCCTCCCTGCACCAAACCCAGGATCATCGGCTCCTTCACACTCAAGCCGACAAGAATGATCTGGGCTTTTCCTGTCGGAGTGAGGAGCTGAGACGACATAGTGAGAAGGCAGTGTCCTTGGTCCCCTAGAACAGGGGTCCCCAACCTCCAGGATCTAATGCTTGATGATCTGAGGTGGGGCTGATGTAATAATAATAGAAATAAAGTACATAGTAAGTGTAATGTACTTGAAATCATCCCCAAACTATCCCCCCAACCTGGTCCTGGTCCATGGAAAAATTATCTTCCATGAAACTGGTCTCTGGTGCCAAAAAGGTTTGGGACCGCTGCCCTAGAAGGTTAATATTCCAATAGGGAGACATAAGACAGTGAGAAAACAAAGCCAGGCTTGTGGGGTTGATGTTCCTGAGAAGTTCATAAGAAATTGCCCTCTAAGAGGCTCTGGACAAACACCAAGTGTCACTTGGCTCAGGAACCAGAGGGCAGAGGATGAGCCAGTTGACAGGTCCCTGAGGAAAAGCATGCTTGAGCTGGGTTTCAGCTAAAGTTACCAGGGGCCACATGCCTTCCTGTTCCATGGGTTGAGCTTGACCTTATTCAGGGGCTAACAAACATGGTGGGCTTGGACACCAGTCTTGGGGAAGGTGAATCTGGGCACAGCCCCTCCTACCAACTGATGCAGAGACCTCCCAGGACCTTTTATCAGACAATCCCCACAGTGATAAAAGTCCCTTCTCTCCACAGTGATAAAAGCCATTATTGCCCAAGAAATGTCCTCAGTTCAGTTCAGTCGCTCAGTCGTGTCCAACTCTTTGCAACCCCATGAACCGCAGCACGCCAGGTTTCCCTGTCCATCACCAGCTCATGGAGTCCACCCAAACCCATGTCCATTGAGTCGGTGATGCCATCCAATCATCTCATTCTCTGTCGTCCCCTTCTTCTGCCCTCAATCTTTCCCAGCATCAGGGTCTTTTCAAATGAGTCAGCTCTTCGTCCTGCAATATGTTAATAGGTGTTGCAACTGCTACTGCTAAGTCGCTTCAGTCGTGTCCGACTCTGTGCGACCCCATAGATGGCAGCCCACCAGGCTCCCCCGTCCCTGGGATTCTCCAGGCAAGAACACTGGAGTGGGTTGCCATTTCCTTCTCCAATGCATGAAAGTGAAAAGTGAAAGCGAAGTCACTCAGTCGTGTCCGACTCGTTGCAACCTCATGGACTGCAGCCTACCAGGCTCCTCCGTATATGGGATTTTCCAGGCAAGAGTACTGGAGTGGGGTGCCATTGCCTTCTGTGTGCATACAAATACATACGTATGAGATTTCCACAGTTGAAGCTTTGGGAAACTGATTACATATTTCCACCAGCTTTTTTTTTTACTGCAGGACTTTTCAGGGCCTTTTATATACTAGTAAGCTAGAAACACCAGGCAGGAAAATGCAATTGGTAATTATTTCCTAAACAGATTAATCCATCCAACACTTTTTTTCTTAGAGTGTCTCAAGGGAATGTGACTCCTAGGTAGACACACTGACCAGCATTTATGAGTGAGAGGGCGGGGAAGAGAAGAGCAGCTCAGCTTCACCACCATGAGCAGAGTGAGAATCTAAAGCTAACCTCAGTCTTCTCATCTGTAACATGAGGGTGAGAATAGCACTTACATAATGGGCTTTTGTGAGTATCCGTCCATGTATTTATGTATTCATTGACTATATATTTAGTCACAACTACTGTATTGAAGGGCTCAGACGGTAAAGAGCCTGCCTGCAATGTGGGAGATCCGAGTTTGATCCCTGGAGAAGGAAATGGCAACCCACTCCAGTATTCTTGCCTGGAAAATCCCATGGATGGTGGAGCCTCGGGGGCAACAGTCCAGGGGGCCGCAAAGAGTAAGACGCAACTGAATGACTTCACTTTCACTTTCTTTTCACTATATTGAAGGCACTATTTTTGGCGCTGGAAATAGAGAGCAAAACAAGATCCTTGCTCTCATGCAGTGGAGACAGATAATAGACAAATAAACAAATAGATTTATAGTAAAATGGCCAGGGGTGCCGAGTGCTATTAAAAAGGAAGATAGAGGGACTCCCCTACTGGTCCAATGTCTAAGACTCTAATCTCTCAATGCTGGGGCCCTGGGTTTGATCCCTGGTTGGGGAACTAGATCCCACATGCCACAGCTAAAACCATGTGCAGCCAAATAAACAAATAAAATTCAATATTAAAATAAAAAGGAAGACAGAGAGGACAGCAGAGTATGACATGGTATGGTGCTTTAGATGGGGTGAGGGTCTCTCTGAGAAGACACTCAAGAACCCCGATGAAGTGAAGGAATGCACTGGGCAGAGCCTGCAGGGAGGAAGCGGTGCAGAGGTCCTGTGGTAGGGCCTTCTTGGCCAGTTCCAGGAGCAATAAGGAGGGTGGAGAACAGGGGAAGGGGGAGGGAGGGATGCTGTCGGAGCAGAAGCGGGGGCTACACCCTGCCAACCTTGCAGGGCATGGTGGAGGCCTGCAGCAAAGGTGATGCGCACCCTTGGAGTGTTTGGAGCAGAGGAGGAGCAGGATGAGATTTACACTTTGAAAGATCTCTCTGGTGGTTCGTGGAGAATTAAGTGAGATGCTGCTGCTGAAGTCTCAGCAAGATGCCTGGCACACGGCAGCATTTGCAACTACTGCCATTTTCTATCATTAAAAAGATGGGCCTACGGGGAGAAGGGATAGTTAGGGAGTTTGGGATGGACATGTACACACTGCTATATTTAAAATGGAAAACCAACAAGGACCTACTGTACACCACAGGGAATTCTGTTCAATGTTATATGGCAGCCTGGACAGGAAGGGAGTTTGTACGAGAATGGATAGATGTGTATGTATGGCTGGATCCCTGCACTGTCCACCTAAAACTACCACAATATTTTTAATCGGCTACACTACAATACAAAAGTTAAAAAAAAAATTAGATGGGCCTGAGTGGGGGACAAGAGGGAAGGATTGGGAGTTTGGGATTATCAGAGGCAAACTTTTATATATAAAATGGATACACAACAAGGTCAGACTGTATAGCATGAGGAACTTGTATTCAATATCCTGTAATAAACCATAATGGAAAAGAATATTGTACAACTGAATCACTTTGCTGGACATCAGAAATTAACACAACATTGTTAATCAACTATACTTCAATTAAATTTTTTAAACTGATGGGCCTGTCAGCCTTCATGTAAAATTCTCCTTCCAGGTGAGAATCAAAATAATATGGTTATGGCCCATCTGTACACCACGGCACTGAGCCAGACACACCACAGGAGAACCAGGAGACCACCACCCGTCAGTAACTTACAGAGGGAGAAGGTGGCATTGTGCCGGGTGCTGGGAGGGGCACAGAGGCAGGCCGGCCTGTGTGCTTCTGGGGCCCTGCGCAGACCGCCAGTCTCACACAGGTCGCTTCTCAAGAGACAATGTTAGCTAGCAGCGATCTCAGGCTAGCACCCACCTTCTGCCCTCATACCCCACTCTCACCCCCTCCCTCACTCTCCAAAACAAAACTAATTATTGCACACAATGGCGTGAAGAATGGTAGCGAGCGATGCTGCTGCAAACAGGACCAATAACAGCAACTGAAAGCACTTTATTTCTCTTGGATACTGGTACTTGAGGACAAGCCAGTTAGAGGGAGGCCAGGGATCAACAGCAACCTGGTGGAAATACCAAAGGAGACTCTAGGGAGCTTTGGGGTTCTTGACTCAATAATTCCCATCAGCAGATGTTCACACGGAGCCTCCCACATGTCAGGGTCACGGTTCACGGCTGTCGGGTCTGCTTTCTTCCGTAACTGAGGGCTCTCCTGTTTCTGTGCACAGGTGGATTTCAGCAGTATCCTCCCAGCGCCCAGCACAAAACCAACTTCTCCCTCTCTCTGCTTTAGTACTGTGGTGCGGATGTCATTATTTTATGGGACTGTTTATACAGCCCGTGTGTGTGCCTGTGTGGTGAGCACAGCCATCCACTCAGGCATAGGTATGCCCTGGAACAGAGGCACAGGCTCAGGAAGCCTGACTTGACTCAGTCCCCGAGGTCATTCACCCTCATACGTGGGGTAACCTGGATTCCTAGGGGGTCTGAATTCTACCTTCAGCTCTACCTTCCAGCTCTACCATGAGGCCATTGCTCTGCAAACTAGAAAGGGAGTGCATGTCCACAGGCCACACAGCTCCTGCCTGTGACATGGGTGATCACTTTATTAGTGGTTCATTAGTGGCTAATGATTAAATGAGAGCTGCCTCTGATCCACTTAAGAGAGATGTGAAGAAAGGAAGGAGCAACCAGGGACTTCCCTGCCACCCAGTGGTTAAGACTGTTCTTCACAGCAGGAGGCACGGGTTCCATCCATGGTCAGGAAATTAAGATCTCACATGCTGTGCAGTGCAGCCAAAAAAGAAAGAAAGAAGCAATAAAACTATGGAAACCCACACATCCAAACCAGCAGTTCTTAATCTAGGATCACAGCTCCCCAAATGGTTCATGAACAGAATTCAGAAGATCCATGAACTTGGGCAGAGAAAACAATTGCATTCTGTTATCACTCACTGCTAAGTGAATTGTAACATTCTTCTCTTCTAACAATAGGCCACAAACACAGAAGTATTCATCATACCTGGGTCCTTGTCACCAAGAGAAATTAGAGATCTTTTAATACCATGTTGCTACCCTACGTCCAAGGTAAGAGAAACCTAGGTAAGATGGTAGGTGTTGCAAGAGGGCATCAGAGGGCAGACACACTGAAAACATAATCACAGAAGATTTGCCAATCTGATCACAAGGACCACAGCCTTGTCTAACTCAATGAAACTAAGCCAGGCAGTGTGGGGCCACCCAAGATGGGCAGGTCATGATGGAGAGGTCTGACAGAATGTGGTCCACTGGAGAAGGGAATGGCAAACCACTTCAGTATTCTTGCCTTGAGAACCCCATGAACAATATGAAAAGGCAAAAAGATAGGATACTGAAAGAGGAACTCCCCAGGTCAGTAAATGCCCAATATGCTACTGGAGATCAGTGGAGAAATAACTCCAGAAAGAATGAAGGGATGGAGCCAAAGCAAAAACAATACCCAGTTGTGGATGTGACTGGTGATAGAAGCAAGGTCCGATGCTGTAAAGAGCAATATTGCATAGGAATCTGGAATGCTAGGTCCATGAACCAGGGCAAATTGGAAGTGGTCAAACAGGAGATGGCAAGAGTGAACATTGACATTCTAGGAATCAGGGAACTAAAATGGATTGGAATGGGTGAATTTAACTCAGATGACCATTATATCTACTACTGTGGGCAGGAATCCCTTAGAAGAAACGGAGTAGCCATCATAGTCAACAAAAGAGTCTGAAATGCAGTACTTGGATGCAATCTCAAAAATGACAGAATGATCTCCGTTCGTTTCCAACGCAAACCATTCAATATCACAGTAATCCAAGTCTATGCCCCAACCAGTAACACTGAAGAAGCTGAAGTTGAAAGGTTCTATGAAGACCTACAAGACCTTTTAGACCTAACACCCAAAAAAGATGTCCTTTTCATTATAGGGGACTGGAATGCAAAAGTAGGAAGTCAAGAAACACCTGGAGTAACAGGAAAATTTGGCCTTGGGATACAGAATGAAGCAGGGCAAAGGCTAATAGAGTTTTGCCAAGAGAACACACTGGTCATAGCAAACACCCTCTTCCAACAACACAAGAGAAGACTCTACACATGGACATCACCAGATGGTCAACACCAAAATCAGATTGATTATGTTCTTTGCAGCCAAAGATGGAGAAGCTCTATACAGTCAGCAAAAACAAGACTGGGAACTGACTGTGGCTCAGATCATGAACTCCTTATTGCCAAATTCAGACTGAAATTGAAGAAAGTAGGGAAAACCACTAGACCATTCAGGTATGACCTAAATCAAATCCCTTATGATTATACAGTGGAAGTGAGAAATAGATTTAAGGGACTAGATCTGATGGATAGAGTGCCTGATGAACTATGGACAGAGGTTCGTGACACTGTACGGGAGACAGGGATCAAGACCATCCCCATGGAAAAGAAATGCAAAAAAGCAAAATGGCTGTCTGGGAAGGCCTTACAAATAGCTGTGAAAAGAAGAGAAATGAAAAAAGCAAAGGAGAAAAGGAAAGATATAAGCATCTGAATGCAGAGTTCCAAAGAATAGCAAGGAGAGATAAGAAAGCATTCCTCAGCAATCAATGCAAAGAAATAGAAGAAAACAACAGAATGGGAAGGACTAGAGATCTCTTCAAGAAAATGAGAGATACCAAGGGAACATTTCATGCAAAGATGGGCTGGATAAAGGACAGAAATGGTATGAACCTAACAGAAGCAGAAGATATTAAGAAGAGGTGGCAAGAATACACAGAAGAACTATCCAAAAAAGATCTTCATGACCCAGATAATCACGATGGTGTGATCACTGACCTAGAGCCAGACATCCTGGAATGTGAAGTCAAGTGGGCCTTAGAAAGCATCACTACGAGCAAAGCTAGTGGAGGTGATGGAATTCCAGTTGAGCTATTTCAAATCCTGAAAGATGATGCTGTGAAAATGCTGCACTCAATATGCCAGCAAATTTGGAAAACTCAGCAGTGGCCACAGGACTGGAAAAGGTCAGTTTTCATTCCAATCCCAAAGAAAGGCAATGCCAAAGAATGCTTAAACTACCGCACAATTACACTTATCTCCCACGCTAGTAAAGTAATGCTTAAAATTCTCCAAGCCAGGCTTCAGCAATATGTGAACCGTGAACTTCCAGCTGTTCAAGTTGGTTTTAGAAAAGGCAGAGGAACCAGAGATCAAATTGCCAACATCCACTGGATCATGGAAAAAAGAAGAGAATTCCAGAAAAACATCTATTTCTGCTTTTATTGACTATGCCAAAGCCTTTGACTGTATGGATCACAATAAACTGTGGAAAATTCTGCAAGAAATGGGAATACCAGACCACCTGACCTGCCTCTTGAGAAACCTATATGCAGGTCAATTCTGAAGCAACAATTAGAACTGGACATGGAACAGACTGGTTTGCTTATTTAACTTCTATGCAGAGTACATCATGAGAAACGCTGGGGTGGAAGAAGCACAAGCTGAAATCAAGATTGCCAAGGGAAATATCAATAACCTCAGATATGGAGATGACACCACCCTTATGGCAGAAAGTGAAGAGGAACTAAAAAGCCTCTTGGTGAAAGTGAAAGAAGAGAGTGAAAAAGTTGGCTAAAAGCTCAACATTCAGAAAACTAAGATCATGGCATCTGGTCTCATCACTTCATGGCAAATAGATGGGGAAACAGTGGAACAGTGTCAGACTTTATTTTGGGGGGCTCCAAAATCACTGCAGATGGTGACTGCAGGCATGAAATTAAAAGACGCTTACTCCTTGGAAGGAAAGTTATGACCAACCTAGACAGCATATTCAAAAGCAGAGACATTACTTTGCCAACAAAGGTTTGTCTAGTCAAGGCTATGTTTTTTCCAGTGGTCATGTATGGATGTGAGAGTTGGAGTGTGAAGAAAGCTGAGCACTGAAGAATTGATGCTTTTGAACTGTGGTGTTGGAGAAGACTGTTGAGAGTCCCTTGGACTGCAAGGAGATCCAACCAGTCCATCCTAAAGAAGATCAGTCCTGGGTGTTCTTTGGAAGGACTGATGCTGAAGCTGAAACTCCAATACTTTGGCCACCTCATGCAAAGAGTTGACTCATTGGAAAAGATCCTGATGCTGGGAGGGACTGGGGGCAGGAGGAGAAGGGGACGACAGGATGAGATGGCTGGATGACATCACCGACTCTATGGACATGAGTTTGGGTAAACTCCGGGAGATGGTGATGGACAGGGAGGCCTGGTGTACTGCAATTCATGCGCTCACAAAGAGTCAGACATGGCTGAGTTACTGAAGTGACTGATGGTTGCAAATAGCTCAAAATATTTCTGTTCATCACTACATTGAAACTACAGTAGTTATTAGTCCATGCCATGTTATTTGATCAATAGACATGAGTTTGAGCAAACTCCAGGAGATGGTGAAGGACAGGGAGGTCTGGCATGCTGCAGTCCATAGGGTTGCAAAGAGTCAGACACGACTGAGAGACTGAACAGCAACAATGTTATTTGATACATTAATAAAGAAGGACATATATCACCATATCATAAATTTGTTTTTAATATAATCATTTGTAACATTTAAATTTCAGTATAATTATTTGCAATCTTACATATTTATTTTTATACATTTTAAAGAATTACTCTGAGTGAGAGTCACAGACTTCCAAGATGTCCATGGTACAAAAATAGCTAAAAACTCCTGAGGCAGGGTGAGGAGACTTAGGTGCGATATAGGGTCATAAGGTCAGGCTAGCCAAACTTAGCTAGAACATTAGGCTGGACACATCTAGGGGGAAATTGTCAAAAAGAAGAAGCAGATCTGTGACAACCTAGAGGGGTGGTGTGGGGTGGGGGTGGGAGGGAGGTTCAGGAGGGAGGGGACGTACGTATACCTATGGCTGATTCACATTGTTGTATGGCAGAAACCAACACTGTAAAGGAACTATCCTCCAAATAAAAAAAATTTTTTTTAAAAAGGAAAAAAGTCAGAAAAAGAAAAGAAAGAAGCAGACACAGCTAAAGCAGCCAGCTAGAGCAGGCACAGAGCTGTGTCTGGGGTGAGTTGCACCAGCAGGACTCACACTGTTGGTGGCTGTTCCCACATGAAGGGGTCACACAGTGATCTGGCTTTTGATCTGGGTCTAAGGAGACTCCATCCTGGGCCCTTGAGACTCCCTAACCCACAGACAGCTTGTACTTTATCTACCTCATCTTCAGAACTCAACTGGATTTTAAAAATCCAAGGACCAGTTCCAATCAGTCCTTGCATCTTAAGTCCCCACCAAGTTACGTCCATCCCAACTATCTAAGTGGGTTGACAATGACTGATCACCAGACCTCTTTCTTCTACAACTGGAAGATGCAGTTAAAGAGAAGACACAACTACAATGTATCAGAGACTACCAAGTACCTAAGAAGAAATACTCCACAACCTGGACTGATCACCCACCACCCACACCACAAGCTCACTGCTCGAAGGAACTGCCCTTGGGCTTGCCCTTGAATGTGGCCCCACTCCCTCCTGCAGCTTCCACCTGTTCCTCTTCTTCCTTGCACTGTAGGTTTCTAGAAAGTTAGGCTCCATTCCTTTCCTCCTGTCCCCTCCTCAACCCTCTCCAGCCTCTCTTTGGTTCCTACCTCACCAGTGAAACCACTTCCTCTAAGCCGCCCTTGTCCTCTAAAAGCCAAATACATAGTAGAAGGTACTGCTGCTGCTAAGTCGCTTCAGTCGTGTCCGACTCTGTGTGACCCCATAGATGGCAGCCCACCAGGCTCCCCCGTCCCTGGGATTCTCCAGGCAAGAACACTGGAGTGGGCTTCCATTTCCTTCTCCAATGCATGAAAGTGAAAAGTGAAAGTGAAGTCTCTCAGTCGTGTCCAACTCTTCTCGACCCCATGGACTGCAGCCTACCAGGCTCTTCCGTCCATGGGATTCTCCAGGCAAGAGTACTGGAGTGGGGTGCCATTGCCTTCTCCGAGTAGAAGGTAACACAATGTCATAAATCAACTATACTTCAATAAAAATGTTTAAATTAGAAAATAAACAAAAAAAAAAGCCAAATACAAAACTCCATTTTCAATCCTCATCTCACTTGCTCATTTGCAGCCTTTGACACAGGCACCTGCTCTTTCCTTAAATCCCTCTCTCTTGCTTTTCACAGCATGGTTTTCTCCAAGTCCCCCACAATTTTCAGTCTCCTCTAGAGGTGCCCTAGGGCTGCATACTCACTAGCCTCTTGGTCCCTCCACAGGTTTCATGGTCACCTAAGTGCTGATGACCCCAGACCTGTCCCCACCTGAGCCACCCTCATCCCTGCCTATCTAGCCAATATCCTGTTGGATGTCACAGGTTGATACCCGGGCACCTCACCTTCATGTGCCCCTGTCCTCCAGCATCCTTTATTATCACTCTTACCTCTGTACCCACTCATACAGCTCAGGGATATTAGTTCCAAATAACAGAATCCATCTGACCAGCTTAAGCAAAAGGAAATTTAATAAAGATTAGTGAGTAGTTGATTGAATGGCCTGTGGTCTTGAGAAATGGATTGGAGCTGAGTGTCCAGGAACAATGCCCAGAACCACACCACAGAGTCAACTAACAAGGAAGGCATCTCCCTCAGGGCAGCTCTGTTGACATCCATACCACACATGGAGCCTCTTTCTTCCTGCAGCTTCATTCCTACAGAATGGAATCAGCATGGCTTGGTTACAGAGCACGGGTCCAATGCCTGCCCTTCTGCAAGGACCCTGGGAAGGACCCGACTCATAACTGAACACAGAGAAGATGTTCAGAGTTCTTGAGTAGCTACAAAGCGTGGGCACCCACCAGCCCATCCTTCCTGCTGTGTCCCCTACTCTGTTAGTGGCCACAAAACAGTCTGTGGCTGAACCTGGGAGTTTCCTAGATTCCTGAATTTCCCGGCTCTCATCAGTCATGTAATCCTGTCACTCAGCCCTTCCCTGGACCTCAGACTCTCCCCTGCTTTCCACCTTGACCACCAGGGTCTATTATCATCTTCCTGACTGGCCCTCTCCTTTCAGGCTTACCCATCTTCCACACAACCCAGAGATCTTCTCTTTATTTTCGGAGATTGAGAGTTCTCCAAGGAATCCTTGCCAACCTCAGGATCAAGCCCAAACTCCTCGGCCTGGCAGCCAAGGGCATGAATGACACAGCTCTGCTCCCCTTCCAGCTTCGTCTCCATCACCCCCACCCTCACACACTTCCCTCTCCAGCAACACGAAACCATTTACAGTTCCTCCCCAGGCCAACCTGCTCCATTCCTCCCTACCTCCCACATTCTGGTCCCCTTTCTTCTCGTCTGGGTGGACAAGACCTAGGTTTCCAGTCTCGTCCAGCCACCTACCAAGGTATGAACTTGAACAAGTTAGCACACCTCTCTGGAGCTCAGTTTTCTCTTCTGAAAGATGAGAATGATACCCTCCTCCCGGGTGCATTGTGAAAAGCACATGACATGCCCGGGCAGGCTGCTTAGACATTACTGTGGGTTGAATGGTGGCCCCCAAAAGACACGACCCCATCCCATTCCAAACCGTGAATTATTTGGGGAAAAGGTCTTTGCAAGTGTAGTTAAGGATCTTGACACAAGATCACCCTGGGTTAACCAATGGTTCCTAAAGCTACTGGCAAGTGTCCTTATCAGGAAGAGAAAAGGAGACCATGTGAAGATGGTGACAGAGACTGGAGCTATGCTAGCACAAGCCGACGCACGCTAGGAGCTACTAGCAGCTGGAAGTGGCAAGGAGAGGTTTTCCCTTGGAACCTCTGAGGGGGTGCAGCCTTGCCGACACCTTGATCTTAGACTTGTGGCCTCCGAACTGTGAGAGAGCACATTTTTGTTGTTTTGAGCCACCAAGTCGTGGCAACTTATTAGGAAACTAGCACAGACACTCACACAAAGGATGTTCATCTCCTCCTCCTTCCTCATCCCTTCCAGCTGGGGTCCCATCAGGGATGCTCCTGGACTGGGGACCCCCACAGCCAGGTTCTGGATGGCCAACAGCACACAAAACACCCCATCTCCTCTACAAGCAGTTGCCACAGAGATGGCCTCTCTGAAGAACGAGTTTGAATACAGACATTGCTCCACCCTCATCTCAGGAAGGGAACAGGCTTCACAGATGGTCCAGACCAAGTGAACCCAGGGGACCAGAGACAAGCAGCTGGTCCCCCAGCCTCATAGCTCAGGGACCAGGCAGGATGACTAGCTTTCATTTATCTTGGTTTCTTAAAGATGCCCCAGGGACTTACAGCTTATGTTTATTTGTTTATTTCTAACCTCTTCTAGGAAAAAGGAACATTTTTCCCCCCTAAGGAAATCTGAGGGCCCAGTGACATCTGATTATTTTGACTAAACTCCTCCATCACAATTCCTAATGGTCTACATAGGAGCTTAAATTCCCAGGCATGGACTTCCCTGGTGGTCCAATGGTTAAGAATCCACCTTGCACGGCATTCAGTCCCTGGTTTGGGAACTAAGATCCCACATGCCACAGGACAACTTAGCCTGCAGACTTCAACTACTGAGCCACAGCTAGAGAGAAACCTGTGTGCCACAGCAAAGATCTCATGTGCCACAACTAAGACCCCATACAGCCAAATAAATAAATATTCAGAAAATAAAAAAACAAAGTCCTAGACATTGTAAGAACACTGACATCACTGTCCAGAGATACACTAGGGGCTGGCTGAGAGTGTCCAGGAGAAGCTAACCATGGAAGAGAGAGACCTTTTTTCCACGCTCATCAGCATCCACAGCAGGTACCATTTGGCATTTTCATCCTCAAGACTGAGTCCCAAAACAACCTAGTCTCTCCCTACCTCTTCATTCCACAGAGAACGAGCTCAGCCCAGAAGGTTACAAAATCTCCTGAAGCCACACCGGGCTAGACAGCGGCAGAGCCCAAACACTCCACCCAGCTATGGTAGAGGAAGAAGAGAAGTAAGTAGAATATGGAGAAGCCCGGTTTCAAATCCTGTCTCTGCTGCTTATGTCAGCAGTGATTCTCTTACTCCCCTGCCCTCCCCGCCCCACCCTCCTGCTTTCAAGAGGACTGAAGGGCGAGGGAGTGCTAACATGCCTGCCAACCACAGTAGCTTCCCCGTAAGTGGGCCAACCGTGATATCTTTCCCCTAAGTGGATGTCTGTCCTTGGCCCAGAAATAGCCCCCACCATGTAGCTCTAACATGGAAAACCATAGTAATGCAACCATCTTCTCAGGTCTTCAGGGTGGGGCTCTTGTTAAAGAAAATTCACGTTGATTTGGCAGAGCCCTGGAAAGGAGGCAGCCAGACGGGCCCATCCTAAGCTGTGTTTGTACCCCCTCAGTGCTTGGCCAATGTCAGACACACGATGGGCTGCACTAGGAACTGCCAGGCTGGCAGATCGGCCAGTAAGGACTGAAGAAGGGGCACAGTGGGTATCAATAAACTCCACGGTCTCCCCCAACCCCACACACTATTCCATGCCATCCTCCTCCCCTTTTCCCTCTGGGGCTCTCCCACTCACCCCCAAAGCCAGGCTTTTTATTCCAGTCCAGTCCAGCTCCTTCTTTGCTCCATGGAGGTTTGTATTTGAGGGACTCTGGGACACAGGAGGGACAGGACAGCCTGGGGTCTTGAGCCCAGAGACATGCCCCACAGTCTAGACCTGGGGAAACTTCTCCCATAAGGCCCAGCCCAGGAAAAAAGGGAAAAGATCCTGGGGGGGGGGCCCTTCTGTCTCTGGCTGTGTTCGCAAACAGTGGGAATGCAAGTGTCAAGTTTGGGGGTTAGATGATCAGCAGGACAATTTCCTAGCCCACCTGTCTCGCAGCTGGTGGGTCCCACCCAGAAGCACAGCTTCCTGATCACCTGTCTCCCCAGCCAGCCCACGCGTGGTCTTCCCTCCCACCAGCCTGTCACCCATCAGCTTCCAGACCCTCTAGTCATAGACAGCAGTCCCAGAATCACACTGGCTCCCTACTTCATCAGTTGCAGCCAGAGTGGGTGGGTAGGCTGTTTTCAGGTGGGTCTTGAAATGGCAACCAAACATGAGGAAGAGGCTTCAGATTCTTAGCCTAGAAAAGCAGGCAGGATGGCCACCTTCCACTGCAGTAATCCACTACAGAGCTATTTATAACATCATCTGATTGAATTCTTACAACAGTCCTGAGGGAATATAATTACCCATATCACAGCTGAGAAAATGGAAGCTCAGTAATTACCCAAATCAAACAGATCGTAAGTCACAAGGCTGGAATCTGACCCCAAATCTGACTTTAAATGCCTGCTTCCAAACACCATGCTACCCCGCCTCTTACCTAGGCGAAAGGATGATAGAAGGAGGGTGGCTGAAGCTTCTTCTGTGTTACTTCAGAGGATGAAAGTGGGAGGAAAGTATGGAAGTTATTGGGAGGAGGTTTTAACCCAGGACAAGGATGACGATTCCAGCAGGATAAGAGCCCTCCAGGCTCCTCTGTCCACGGGATTCTCCAGGCAAGAACAGTGGAGTGGGTTTCCATGCCCTCCTCCAGGGGATCTTCCCAACCCAGGGATCAAACCCAGTTCTCCCACATTGCAGGCAGATTCTTTACCAACTGAGCCACCAACAAAGATCCCTCTAGAAAATAGGGATTTGCAGACGCTGTGCCTTAGGGACTGTCCTGGGGAAGAGGAAGCCTCCCATGGCTAGTGAGGTCCAACCAAGGGTCCCCCACCCTGTCCAAGAGAGCAGCTATTCTCAGCTGTCATATTCTGGGGTTCCACATGAGTTCACTTAATCAAAGGATTTGTGCTTTGACTTGTTAAAAGACCACTGGGTGACTAGGTCTTGAATGTTCCCTCCAAGCCCTAAAGGCAGTTTTAGAAAGGAGAGCTCAGTCAGTCCCCCAGGACACCTGCTAAGATGTAGCCCCTCATCCGAGTGTCATTACTGAGGCCTCCTATACCAGGACACACTCTGAGCCCTCTGCCTGTCTAGTCATGAGGTCACATCAAAAAGAAGCATGGGGTTAGTATGTACTCTTGCCTGGATATTTTCAATAAATTTCTGGACATTCCTAGTATCTGGGATGGTTTTCTTCTTCCCGTAAGAGGATCCCTCAGGCACCAGAAATTTCTCTGGTTCATTAGCTAGTTGGTTCTCCTATAAATGTCAAAGCCACTCCTCTATGGAAGCGTAACTGTGTCTTTGAAGTGGCAGTGGCCATAAACAGCCCTGGTGCTGCCTTGCTAAGGGCAGGGCATGGAGGTCTGGGAGACAGTGGGGTGACTCCACCCTGCTTGCATTCTAATTACTCCCAGTTAAGCAGGAAGATGGCCCAGAGCTGGCAGACAAGCAGGGCAATTGCTAAAAGCCAGAGGCCTAGAAACAAGGAAACCTGTGGTGGGCTAGACCCCCTTTCCTGGGCATTTGGAGAGAGTTCCTCCTCTTTCTGCAGGTCATAGCCGGGTTCTCAGGAGAGGGAAATTCAGGGGTAAATGCTCCCAGCCAGTTCCCATCTGGTCCAGTCCACACAAGCACCTTCCTAGGCATAGATAGAGCCCGAGCCAAGGAAAACCAAAGAGAGTCCCTGAGGGATCCCCTAACCCTGCCTCTGCCTTCTCAGTGGGGTGTGGGGGTCTCCCCTGGTCCTTGGTTTTCCATCCATGGAATGAGGGGGATGCCCCTATGAAAATCACAGACTGCTGGGACAGAAATAGCTCAGAAGTCTTCCTTCAGCTCAACAGGAGGCAGGGGACTTACTGGACTGGGCTGTGGCAGTTTGCAGTGAGGGCTGGGACCCCTGCCCCTTCCCAGTGTGCCTCTGCCTCCTGGCATGGACCCTCCTGATTCTGACTCTGCTGCCAGCTTTCTCCTCGCTAGACTCCTACTTGTTCTCTGCCTGTTCACCCAGCACTCCTCGGTCACTACCAAAAAATAGTGTCATGGCCCCTCTTGTTAACTCAAGGCTCCTACCCTACCCTCTAAGTACCTAGCTTCTCAGGCAAGTAGGTGACGCCCAATCCAAAGGACAGCACAATTACAAACAGACCTTCTTAAGAAGTTACTTCCATGTCAAAACTGAATAGTGCTTTTATTTCACAATGTATACAAAATATAAAATCATTACTTTGTATACTTGAAACTAATGTATCAATTATACATTGAGAAAGAATGAAAGAAAGAAAGATGGACAGTGGTCTAGAGCAGTTTTTCAAACTGCTTTTTACCATGATCCACCTTAAGAAATAAATTATAGCCCAGCACCCCCAGATATGGATGTATGTTTATATAAAACTGAAAGAAAGGGCTCGTGCAATAATATTCATTCTTATCACATGCAATGTGTCCAGATAGTTCCTATTCTAGTCTAGTCAGTTTCATCCTGTAATGCTTATTGCAATTTTCTAGTTAGGGATCAGCAAACTTTTTCTGTAAAGGGCCAGATAGTAAGTATTTTAAGCTTTGAGGACCATATAATCTCTGTTGCAACTACTCAAGGTTTCCATTGTGGTGGAAAGTTGCCATAGACAACAGGAAAGAAGTGGGCCCTGCTGTGCTCTGATAAAACTTTATTTACAAAAATAGGTAGTGGGCTGAATTTGGCCCATGGGCCGTAAACTTAAGTCCTGATTTCATGATCACCAATGGGTTAAACCACGGTTTGAAAAACACTGCTCCAGGAGATCATTCCCCATGTCCTTCCCCCTAACAGAAACCAAATTGTTTTCAGTGCGTACCTCCTCTCCATGCAGCACAACCCCCAGGGAACTTATAAACCGTGACTCAGGAAAGTGACCATACTCCCTGTACTAGCACTACGTCTTCATCGGTCACGATAGCCCATCACGCCACTCACCTTTTAACCGCTGTAGCTCCGGTGTGGACACAGGTTGTAAGCTGGCCCAATCAGCCTAAAGAGAAGGCTGTGAAGTCCATGCCTGGGAGAGTGGCTTCTTTCTCCCAAGAGATACGCAGTGGCACTGTGCCTGTTTCCCCTGGCATCCTTGGGGTTGGAGGATTGGGCCTGGCAGGGTAACCAGTCTTAGGAAGAGCCCAATCTGAGGAAGACAGAGCAGAAAGATGAAAACAATCTGGATTCTTGGTTTGACCACTTGTTAAACTGCTTTGAGTCAGGTCTTTCCGGTTCTTGTGGCCAAAAGCACCCAACACCAGGGCTGCCCATTAGGGCTCTTGGGCCCCTGTCCACAGATGGAAACTTGCTCCATTCCAAACAATTTCCAGCTTCTAGAGAAAGACCCATGCTCACTCTAAGTAACTGGGGCCTCCAAACCCCTCACCCACAGAGCAGTGCCCCCTCAATCAGGGGTACCCACCCCACAGAAGCAGTGGCCTTCAGGGCATGTTAGGCTTGGGTCGTCCCTCAGTCACATGTGCTGACAAGAGTAGGTTGGCACACTCTGAAATCAGGATGAACTCACTTCAGTTTTTATCTGAAGAGTCTTCTGCTGAGAGAAGTCAGGCTTAGCAGGAAATTTACATCTATCAAATGGGCAATGGTTGGGAAATGAAGCAAGGAGGCCACTAAACTGGGGTGGCTTTGATGCCTTAGCAGCTACATAAGCACCCCCATGCCTAAGTCAGAGTCAATGCACTCAACTCTGAGAAAAAGACACTTAAGGAGATCTACTCACAAACAGACAGCTCAGCTTTCCCAAATGAGACAACCACTTCAGCTGCAGCCAAGCAAATCATCTCACTTTGCTTCAGCATCTTCTCTATAAAGACTTTGCCCCAGCTCCTGTCAGTGAAGTGCTCCTAATCACCTTTGGTTTGGTACTGACTTATTCAAATTGATACATGCTCAAATACACTCGAAAAACATGCCTCAGTCTCTTTTTAACATGGAATAGAAACCCAATTTATAAATGGGAAATATTGGGTATCCAGGGTTTCTTAGGTGGCACTAGAGGTAAAAAACCTGCCTGCCAATGCAGGAGACGCAGGAGACTCAGGTTCAATCCCTGGGCCGGGAAGATCCCCTGGAGGAGGAAATGGCAACCCACTCCAGTATTCTTGCCTGGACAATCCCATGGACAGAGGAGCTTGGTGGGCTACAGTTCGTGGGGTCACAAAGCAACTCAGCACGCACACATGGGGCATCAAGCTGACTTTCCCCTTTGGCCCAGGAAAGAGGTCCTCATTTAGTCTACTAAGAGCAAGAATGAAATAAAGTATCTAATGCCAGTGAATTGTATGTTCAAAAATGATCAAAACGGAAAATTTTATGTTATGTATATTTTACTGCCAAAAGGAAAAAAAGGGGAAAGTAAGATAAACAAAAGACACTGAGGGCAGCAGGGCAGGGCGACAGTATGTTGAAATCCTACACAACCTCCTCGGAAAGGCAATCACAAAACACTGTCCTGCAGGGTTGTTGACCTGGCTTCACTTCCAGGAAGGCCTGGGTGGGGACCGGCTTTGGGGACAGTAGGCTAATAGGCTGGGGAAATGGGGAGCAGCCTGGAGCTGAGTCAGTCGCAGCAACAACAATCAGACTCTTTCAGCAGGCATTTTTCTCCCACACCCAGCCTTCTACACCGCACTCCCAACAACTCTGTTATTAACGGGGAGGCTAAGAGGAGCATTCTTTTATTTATTTAGTTTTGTCGAAGTATAGTTGATTTACTATGTTACGTTAGAGTCAGGTATACAGCAAAGTGATTCCAAATATATATATATTCTTTTTTTATATTCTTTTCCATTATAGTTTGCTACAAGCTATTGAATATAGTTCCCTGTGCTATGCAGGAAGTCCTTGTTATCTATTATATATGTATCTGTTAACCCTAAATTCCTAATTTATCCCTCTCTCCTCTTTCCCTTATAGTAACCATAAATTTGTTTTCCATATCTGTGCATCTATTTCAATTTTGTAAATAAGTTCATTTGTATCATATTTTAGATTCCACATGTAAGTGATATCATGTATTTGTCTTTCTCTTTCTGACTTACTTCACTTAGTATGATAATCTCTAGGTCCATCCATGTTGCTACAAATGGCATTGTTCCATTCTTCTTATGGCTGAGTAGTGTTTCGCTGTGTGTATGTGTATATATATCTCTCTCTCTCCTTTATCCAGGAAGAGCAGTCTATTGGCCAGTTACTGTCAGCAGGCGCCATGACAGGAAGGGTATGGAGAATGGCAAGAACTAAGAAACCTGACAGGCTCAGCAAAGGCCTTGATTTATTTCCAGCTCTTAACTTGCAGTTTCCCAGCTGGGGCCAGGAGGAGCGGAAGGAGGCAAGGTGGATCACAGTCACCTGAGGCAGGACCCCTCTGGTTTTACTCGGATGCTGATGCTTGTGAGGAACGAAAGAAGGAAGGAAGGCAGGCGGTGTCTCCCCTCACTCCCCCAGCAGCCCCACCTGGCAGAAGCAGGTCTCTAAGGGGATGGGCTGTGGTATGCGAGCAGCAAGCCTGAGCTCAGGAAGCAGCTCCCCCTTCTTGGCATTTGGGAGGAGAAAGAGGAGATGGGTCCCCAACAGTTGTCCTTTTTCATCAGCTACATCCCTGATAAGCAGGAGGTGGAGCCCCATAATTCCAGATGTCCCTATATGACAGGCTATCTGCTCTTTCCTCCTGTAGGGGTTTCACCTAGAAATGAAATTCTACCACAATAAAACAAAACCTTGGGAGTGGTTGAGATGTCTCAGTGCTAGGCAAGAAAAGTCATGGAAATAAGGTGCCGTCTTTCAGAAAGAAAGAAAAAATAGCTTTTCTGGTTCTGGGAAGGATCCATCTGGGATTTCCAAAGAAAGTGGGAATTTGGAGATACAGCCAAGTGATGCCAGCAGCTAGGCAAGATGGCTAGGGGGCAAAATCCATCTTCTGGCCCCTGATGGATAGCACCTCCTCAGTGTGTTGATGCAAAAGCACCCCCACACACAGAGTCACCAGAAGTGCTGTTCATCACTAACATTTTCATTTTCCGACCTGACAAGCCAGGCTTCCTGACAGCTAGCCCAGTATCCAGTCTTCCTGGAGGAGCTTCATCTCTGATGGAGCCTCAGCAATTTGTCCAGAAACATACTTTAGCTGGGGCAGGCAAAAGACCTGAAGGACCAAGAAACACACAAAAGATAGGAGATGAGATGGGGGTACTCCCAGTCTGGTCACTCATTGATCACAGTATGTATCGAGCTCCTGCTGTGTGTCAGGCATTATCCCCAATAACCCTGTCAAGTAGCCATTCTTGTGGGGAGCAGGGTACAGGCTGGTGGAAAAGATGTAAGCTTGGGAATCACCTCTTGAATTCAACTCCTGCTTTGCCATATATCAGTTGGGGAAGCTGGTGGGCAAACAGGTGATCCACTCCAGGAAATGGACAGACTGTTACCACAGCACTAGATCCAGTGGCGGCCAAAACAGCAGGCCTCATGGAGGAGAGGATGCTGGAGGCAGAGTGGAGTTCACTCAACAGACATGGAGAGAAAATGCTCCAGCCAGAATAAGTCATGTTTATGAAGGCAGAAAGACAGACAGGGCCCAGTGCCCTTGGGGGCAACACTCAGAGATACAGACTGGAAGTGACGAGCATCAGAAGTGAGACTGGAGCCTGCTTGGGCATGCTGACACAGGGAGATTTCTTCTTGTGGATGAAGAATTATTTGAGAGAGTCTTCAGCAAGGGCAAGATGGATGAGTGGAATCAAGTGTGGAGATGCTATGCTAACCAGGAGGCTATGTCAATAGATGGAATGAGAATAGAGAGGACCCAGTCTAAGTGGGTAGAGGGGTGGGTGAGGGAGAAGGAAGAGTAGCAGATGACGGAGGTTTGGAGAACCATGTAGGAGTCAATGAAATTCACCAATTCAGGGTGTGCAGGAGAAGGAACACACATCTATCAGTGCCTCCACAAGAAATGGGGGGATTCAAAATAGAATAATGCAGAGAGCACTCTCTTTAAAGTACGTGTGGGCTTGGTGTAAGAGAGAGACAAGAGCTAATGCAGCGACGGGGGCCAGTAACAGCAGAGAAGATGTGCTTTCAGGCCAGAAGACAAGAGAGAAAACAATTGCCTAGACCAGAAGGGGAGTCTTATAGAGAAGTTCTCTCGAGAGGTTCTACAATCTTTTGGCCAAGATTCTGTCCCTTTTGGCCTAGGGACAGCCAACTCAGGTGACCTCACTGGGAGCATGCCAGGGAAATAAATACCTAGTTTAATTTTTCCCTTTCCTCTAAGCATCAGAGGTTCCCATTAGCAAAAGCCATCTGGAGGCCAGCCAGCACAGAAGCCCATGGCTGCCATTCCCCAGGGACACACCCTCTGGGACACAGCAGGGCAAAGAAGTGGGGGAGTAGACTTGAGGAGCAAAGAGCTGATTCAAAGTGTACAGCTGAGTGACGGAATCAACAACAGTGAAGAATCTGCTTCTGAGAACTGGAGGACAGGTCAGTGGGCTCCAGTGGATGGTAGAAGACAGCCTAGGGTTAAAGGTAGGAACTTGGGCTGAGGAATGACCCCAAGACCTTGCATCTACTTGATGGCCACCTACAAAAGATTGTGAAAAGGAAATCAAAATGGAGTCAGCTTTGCTGAGAGCTCTCCAAAACAGAACCAGGAGGCCACTGAGTAAAGGTGACTTATGCACATCCCAGCCCAAGTAGAATCTAATCTTTTGACCATGTAGTGTCCTGACAAAGGCATCAAGAACTTCTGCCAGAAACTCAAGATATTTATCAGACCCTTACCCTAAAACAATCCACGATGGTCCGTCCCTGAAAGACAAATAAATATTTTCTTTTTGTGTCAGAAGACAGTCTCATTGTTTTTGCCTTTATAACCCCCTGATTGTTTCTTTTCCTCAGAACACTTATTCAATATTACCCAATTCTGTGTTTCCCAAATTGCAATTCTTAAGACCCCCAAATAAAGTTCTTTGTTCTTTGTAGCCTTGATGTTGGTTAGTACGCCACAGAATTACGAGGTGACCAGCACTGTGTTCAAGACTAAAGGCTCTGATCTGTGCTCGGAGAGATGGCCACCGGGGTAAGGGTGGCAGTTTCGACCACAGAGCCGTCCACACGGCCTCACTAACCACAGACTGTTGATAGTGGGGCGGGGTGGCGGAGGCAGGGATTAGGCAGGTTGGGAGGTGCAGAATGAGTACAGCCTGATTTGGGGGGAGCGGGTAGGATGCAGGAGAATGTGCAGAGATGAACTCAGTTTAGTGTTTAATTTTTTTTAATTTAGTTAACGATTTAGTGAAGGAATGAGAGGCTAGATTGGGTAGGTAAGCAGGCAGGAATTCATGAAAGACCTGAGTGCCCAAACTTGGACTTTTAATCAAGTTTGAAGCAGTGGGGACAGGAGAAGAACACAGTCAAGTCTGCTTGGGAGTAGCCTGTTGCAGAGGGATGTTCAGTAAGCAGCATCCAGACAGTAAATTACTGTGAAAAGCTTCTTTTAATGCAGCTTTTGTACTTACAAATGCCAGCAAGTTCCCAACAACTCTGGGGAACAAAGTCCAGGTCCCTGGTGAGGGCAAAAACATGAAAAAGAAAAAATGCAACAATTCATCTCATATTAGGAATCCATCCACCTGGAAAAGATAATATAAGCTCAAAACCCAACACAGCCCTCCTGCCCACTCTGCGTTCTGCTATTACAAACCCAAAAGGCTGTGATCTGTGAGGAAGCAAATGGCTGTCTACCAGTCCCTGGAAAAGAGAGAACTCCACAATCCCTCACCCAGGATGAGCCATGGAAACACGTGGAAAATAAAAACTCAGGATGGTCTGAATGAACATCAGAACAGACAGTTGCAGGAGCCATGTGCCTGCCCCACCGGTCAGGACACAGAGGCAGGGGGCTTGCCGACAGGAAGCAGGTATTATTTACAGCCGGTGCTGATTGACGAAGGCGATACACGGAAGCTGCTATATATTAGGTCATAGATCTGAGCTTGCCAATTTCCCACTAACATAGCTCAGCTGTATCCTCCTGGAGAGCCCCGGGGAAGCAAGGGACAGCGGGGCTGGCCCAGTTCAGGCCTGAATCACTCTTTTATTCTCATTAAAGAAAATCCTTCAATTTCTGAAGCTGCAGCAAATATGTGGATGACATTTTTAATATTATTCTTCAACCCACGATCTTTCATGCATGTGAAATATTTCATTAAAATAAATAAAAGCAGTAATTACAAATAATTCTCTTGGTGGTAGATTGGGGACTCTCTTCAGCTGAAGGACCTATGCTTCTTCCCTCTATTTTTTTTTTTCTCTTGTTCGATTTAGTGACCGAACATTAACTCTTCTTTCTTTTTTAAAAAAAATATTTATTTATTCATTTGGCTGTGCCAGGTCCTAGTTGCAGCATGAGAGATCTTTAGTTGTGGCATGTTGAACTATTAGCTTAGCTGTGGCATGAGGGATCTAGTTCCTTGACCAGGGATCAAACCTGGGCTCCCTGCATTGGGAGTGCGGAGGAGTCTTAGCCACTGGACCACCAGGGAAGTCTTGAACACAACGTTTCTTTAGGAAATCCTGAGATCAGCAGGGTATGGAGCACAGTTGACTCCTTTAAGGTAGGGGGTCTTGGGAGGCATGGCTGGCCAGTGACCCGAGGGCATGGGCCAGCTACAAGGCACCAGGGACAGAGCTCTGCCCCTTGCTGCCCCTCAGGAAGAAGGAAACCCCGGCCCCACTTCAAGCTGCCCCGCCCGGAGATAGGAGAAGTCCCAGGGCTTCATTTAGGAACAGACAGGAACAGAGGTTGCTTGTGGCAAGTGAGAAGAATCGTGCGTGCAGGCATGCTCGGTCTTTTCAGTCGTGTCTGACTCTGTGTGACCCTATGGACTGTAGCCGTCCTGGCTCCTCTGTCCATTGGATTCTCCAACCAAGAAAACTAGAGTGGGTTGCCGTACCCTCCTCTAGGGAATCTTCCCGACCTAGGGATGGAATCCGTGTCTCTTATGTCTCCTGTATTGACAGGCAAGTCTTTACCATTAGTGCCACCTGGGAAGCAAGAAGAATCAGATCAAGTCTTAAATCAGAAAATGGTAGGACCAGATAAAGACCCGTGGCTCTCTTTAACCCAACTTCCTTCATCTACCTCCACCCTTCCCAGCTATCTCCTGCCCACATTCTTTTTTTTAATTGAAATAGAGTTGGTTTATAATATTGCATTAATTTCTGAAGTACAGACAAGTGTATACACATATATACATTCTTTTTCATATTCCTTCCCATTATGGCTTACTACAGGATATTGACTATAGCTCCCTGTACTGTACAGTAGTCCAGTACTGTAGTATAATGTATAGTATAGTGTATAGTGTAGTATACAGTACTACATAGGCTCGAGCTATTTGCTCAGACGGTAAAGCGTCTGCCCACAATGTGGGAGACCTGGGTTTGATCCCTGGGTTGGGAATATCCCCTGGAGAAGGAAATGGCAGCCCACTCCAGTACTCTTGCCTGGAAAATCCCATGAACAGAGGAGCCTGGTGGGCTACAGTCCGTGGGGTCGCAAAGAGTCGGACACGACTGAGCGACTTCACTTTCACTATACCGTAGGACCTTGTTGTTTATCTCATTTCGAGTAGTTTGTTTCTGTTAACCCCCAAACTCCTGACTTATCCCTCCCCCCTCTTTCCCTTTTAGTAACCATAAATTTGTTTTCTACGTCTGTGCATTGGTTTCCGTTTTGTGAATGAGTTCATTTGTACCATATTTTAGATCCCACATAGAAGTGATATCATTGATGTTCGTCTTTCTCTTTCCGACCTACTTCACTTAGTATGATAATCTCTAGGTCCATTCTTGTTGCCTCAGATGACATTATTTCATTCTGTTTTATAGCTGAGTAATACTTCGTTATGTATATATCTCCATCTTCTTTATCCATTCATCTGTTGATGGGCATTTATGTTGCTCCCATGTCCTGGTTATTATAAACTGCGCCATGATGAACACTAGGGTACATGAATTTTTTGAATTTGAGTTTTCTCCAGATACATACCCAGGAGTGGGATTGATGGATCGCATGGCAACTCTACTTTTAGTTTTTTAAGGAACATCTACATTCTGCCTTCATTCTCGTTGGGAAAAACAAACAAACCAAAAAAAGACATCCTGAGGGTCTTCTAAGTATCCTTCCAATGAGAACTTGACACACAGCTCCTGCCTATGATTATAAACTAATTCAGGAAAGTCAAAGGAGTTCATTCCATAGGCCAATGCTGACTGATTATAGTGGCTGCCTAGAGAAATGTGTTGAGACTGAGATCTGGGCTCTGTGAGAGAGACTGCCAGCACTGAGTGGTGAGGTCTGCCATGAGAACAGGATGGGAAAGTGTTGCCCCTCATTCCATGTATTTTCTAATTAGGGGACTCTATTCAGAAATAATTCATTTATGCTGGGAGTATCCTGGAAAATGTCAATGAGATAACCACTGAAGGCTCAGGATCAAGGAAGTTTCAAATCCCAGTGCGATTTTGTCTCTCATCACAGAATTGAATTCTACAGTGTATTTGTCCTCCTGATTCAGGTCAACAAGTCAGAATCACCGTTCTTCCTTTGAGAGCTATGGGTTGTTGATGCTGGGAATGGAGTTATGGCTGATGATTACTTTCCTGTATCTAGTGGTTAATGAAACAAACTGCTTTAAAAACAAACAAATACCTCTTGGCAAAGAGGCCAGGGCTGAGCCTTGGAAAACCTGCCTAGGAACCTTACCCCCGGGCTACCAGTACCTCCTAGGGAGGTCACCGACCAGGGTGGCCTCCTGGACAGAGGCTATGAGACACACACACACGTGGGCCAAGATGATTTCTATAGGCTCAGAGCATTTGCCACAAAGTGAAGTACTGTTTATTTCCCCTCGGCTGAGCTGAAAATAAGACCTTCTCACATTCAGGTCTGAAGGCCAATGGCTCCTACCTTGTCCATCCGTACAACATCCCTTTAAGAATTGTTTCCAGAGGCCAACAATTCATTCCCTTCAGGAAACGGACACCGGCGTGGCTGCAAGGGGTCAGCCATCCTAATGGGGCCGTGCTTCATCCTCTGTACTTACCCTTCTGCTTCTACATCCACTGCAGGGGTGGGAGTCGGGGCGCATGGCCTTGGAGCTTGCTTGTGGTAAAGACTCTCCCTCTCTCTCAAAGGGTCTGAACAAGATAACAGGTCCCTCTTGAATAGAGTTCGATAGATTTACAGGCAAAAGAAGGATGTGTCACTTGCAAAGCAAGCCCTTCATGTACAAACCAGTTCGATCTCCTAAAAAGGGCTCAGTGTCCCCTGGAGCGCCTTCCAGAGAAGAAGTGTGTGACTGAACACAGAAGAAAACCAAGCTGGACAGAACATGCCTTGGATGAGTTAATGAGCTTGGGCCTGAAGATGGCTTATTGATGGGCAAATGCTAATATTATACGGCTAAGTGGGAAAAGCTGGAAACAAAAAAGGAATGTACAATGTAACCCCATTTTATGCGAGAGTATGCAAATGCCTGGACACACACAAAGAACAAGGTGGAAAAGAAGGGAACTGAACTGTCCACATTTCATCTCAGCAAGGAGGAATGACTAATCACCTTGGGTTTGGTTTGTCTTGTTGGTTCTTTTGTCTTCATATGTTATTTCTACATTTTCTGTTTTTTATATGAGCACACATTCCTTTTGTAATAGAAATGAAGTAAATCTTACTTTAAAATAATTATAAAAGGGTGGGAAAGGGAAAATTAAAAAGAAAGTGAGTATTGGAATTATTTAGAACTAATAGGAATCCTTATTCTGTCCGTTTTTAGCTGGTGTCCGTGGACAAATTATCTCCCCCCGGCCTCTGTTTCCTCTCCCTAAACCACAGTGCATGATTAGACAGAGAAGGCAGACTTACTGTTTTTTATGGTGGTTGGTTATTGGTTTCATAGCAGGGGTGCTTAGCAGCCAGTAAAAGATGGTTGTGGTGCTCGGGAGAGATTTGTGGTTTCTTCTGCTGAGACGGAGGGTCTAGAGTGGACATGAAGTATCCTGGTGAATGCCAAGAAATGGTACATCTGGGAGGCGCCCAGACTCACCACCCAAACCCCCTGCAATGTCTCCAACCCAGGCATGGGGAGAGCTGACCACCGGGGACCCTGGGAACTTCAGTCGGCAAGATTCCAGCCCATCTGTAGCCATGACTGATGTGAGCGGACACTCACTCACTGGGACGCCGTCTCCAAACACAGCCAGCAGACATTTCCTTGAGAAACACTGTGTAGGTGCTTACGAGTTGGGGGCCAAGTCAGGCTAGGAGAGGGGACAGATGGATTCCCCTGCAAGTTGATGAGCCCCACATCCAAGTAAAGCAGCTGGGCTCTCATGGCAGAGGCACAAGGGACACAGAGGATGCCAGGATGGGGCTGAGCATGGCTCCAGAGGCCTTTGGGGATACTGAACACCATGTGCAAGATCATCCAGTGACCCAGCAGCTCCAGCCAAAAGGAGCCATCCTGGGGCCATTCTGCTGTGTAAATTTGGCTCCAAATCACTCATGTTAATTTCTGCATGAGCTCCAGAGTGTCCAGAGTTCTCAGCTGGACACATAATTTCACCTTCTTAATAGATCACCGGAGTTTCTCCTGTCATAAGAAAAACAAGATTGACAGCCAAAATCTGTCAAGAAATTATCTGAAAGCAGCAATGAGTCTCATGAATATGTAATAAGATAGTAATTTCTCGTTTCTCAGAGGCAGCCTTGGAGGGTCAGGAACATTTCCCCTGAGGATGGCTGACCCAAGGCCCCCCGGTTGCTGGGAGGAGGTGATCCTGCCTCCAGCAAACTGTAGCTGTTCCTTCTCTAGAAAAACTACAAACAGCACATCTTTGTACCCCTCCCAAGCCAACCCAGGAGCTGGGGCCATAGATATCACATGGCATCAAGGATGGTTCTAAGAAAAGCAAGGAAATGAAAAAAAAAAAAAAAAAAGCCTCTGTGTATTATGTGCATCTGGAAAAGGCTCTTGTGTTTGTTCATTATATGTTTCATTTATGTCTTTGCATTCCGTAACTCCTTTCTTGTATGGATGATGACCAAAGTAGGATCCAAGCATTTTAGAGCTGGAAGGAAACCCTGAGATTAGACAGCAGCCCACCCCACCCCGCCCCGCCCCCAGCACAGCATCCTGGACTCAAGTGCAATATCCTCACTTGATGGGTGAGACTAAGGTCATGGTCACACGTTCTAACCACAAGTCTGCTGCTCCCAATGGCTCTACCCCAACATTCCTGCTTCAGTCTCATTCAAGAAACCAGAGACAGTGAGGAGGCAAAGCTGAATAAGACAGAGCCCCTGCCCTCCCCCAAGGGACTGGTGGGAAAAGCAAGGATGTAAGTGACTGTGATGTTAAAAAATAATACTAAAAATTTAAAACCTGGAAATCAGGCCCTGAGAGGACAGTAAGTCCTTCCAACGTCATTTGGTCATTGTTTCTCAAGCCCACCCAAGGATTATTTAATTATCTAGGGGAACGTATCTTTGTTCAATGTCTATTTACTATTAATGAAGGGCTCAGACTCTGAAGTTACATGCTAACTTGAAGACCATGCCCAGTAAAGATACAAATAATGTCTACCAATAGAAGACGTAACATCAAAGATTGATCCTTTTAATTACCCTGTAGGACATTAACCAGTTATGCTTTGTTTTTTAATTGTGGTAAAATACACATAACATAAAATTTTACCATCTCAACCATTTTCAAGTGCACAATTCAAGGTCATTAACTGCATTTGCCTTGTTGTGCAACAATCACCACTATCCATCTCCCGACCTCTTTTCATCCTGCAACACTGACACTCTGTACCCATTCAACAATAACTCCCTACTCTCCCCTCCTGCCAGCATCTAACAACCACAGTCTACCTTCTGCCTCCATGAATCTGACTACTCTACATATTTTATATAAGCGGAGTCATGCAGTATTTGTCCATGAGACTGGTTTATTTCACTTAGCATACTGTTCTTAAGTCTCATTCACATTGTAGCATGTGTCAGTTTCTTTCCCTTTTAATGCTGAATAATATTTCACTGTACACATACACCACTCTTCGCTTATTCATTCATCTGTCCATGGATGCTTGGGTTGCTTCCACCTTTCGGCTATTGTGAATACTACTACTCTAAACCTGGGTGTACAAATCTCTCTTGAGACTCTGCTTTCAGTTCTTGTGGATATATATCCAGAAGTGGGACTGATATACCCAGAAGTGGGACTGATGGATCATATAACAACTCTAATTTTTTGTGGAACTTCCATATAGTTTTCCACAGCAAATATACAGTTTCACAGTTCTACCAGCAGTGCACAAGGGTTCCAATTTCTCCAGATCCTTCCCACTTGCTATTTATTGGAGTTTTTTTTATTTTAATGGGTATAAGGCATCTTATTATGGTTTTGATTTCCATTTCCCTAATGGTTAGTTCATTGGAAGGACTGATGCTGAAGCTGAAACTCCAATACTTTGGCCACCTCATGCGAAGAGTTGACTCATTGGAAAAGACCCTGATGCTGGGAGGGATTGGGGGCAGGAGAAGAGGGGGACGACAGAGGATGAGATGGCTGGATGGCATCACCAACTCGATGGACGTGAATTTGGGTAAACTCCGGGAGTTGGTGATGGACAGGGAGGCCTGGCATGCTGTGATTCATGGGGTCGCAAAGAGTCAGACACGACTGAGTTACTGAACTGAACTGAATGGTTAGTGATATTGAGCATCTTTTCATGTGCTTATTAGCCATTTGTATGTCTTTTTCAGAGAATTCCAACTCATGTGCTTTGCCCTTTTAAAAATATCAGGTTTTTAGATTTTTGTTGTTGAGTTGTAGGAGTTCTTTTTATATATTCTGAGTATTAACCCCTTATCAGATACATGATTAGAAATGTTTTCTCCCAGTCCATGGGCTGTCTTTTTACTCCATTGACTGCATGCTTCCATGCACAAAAGTTTTTAATTTTGGTGTAATCCAATTTATCTATTTTTTATTTTGTTTCTTGTGCTTTGGGTGTCATATCCAAGAAATCGTTGCCAAATCCAATATCATGAAACTTTTCCCTTATGCTTTTTTCTAAGAGTTCTATAGTTTTAGCTTTTCCATTTTGGTCTTTGATCCGCTTTGAGTTAATTTTTGTACATGGTGTAAGGTAAGAATTCAACTTCATTCTTTTGCATGTGGATGTTCAGTTTTCCCAGCACTATTTGTTTAAAAGAAAAATACTTCCTTTCTCCATTGAATGATCTTGGCATGCCTGCCAAAAATCATTTGACTATGTATGTGAGGGTAACCGGTTTTGTTTTTAACTTAGAAATTTTACTAACATCTCCTTTTGCTAACTGCTAAGTCACTTCAGTCGTGTCCGACTCTGTGCGACCCCATGGACGGCAGCCCACCAGGCTCCCCCATCCCTGGGATTCTCCAGCAAGAACACTGGAGTGGGTTGCCATTTCCTTCTCCAATGCATGAAAGTGAAAATGAAGTCGCTCAGTCGTGTCTGACTCTTAGCGACCCCATGGACTGGAGCCCACCAGGCTCCTCCATCCATGGGATTTTCCAGGCAAGAGTACTGGAGTGGGGTGCCATTGCCTTCTCCAACATTTCCTCTTAAGTGCTTATAAATACCCAATTCCTCAAAATGCCTTTGAACTGGTTTTGCCATCTTCCTGGTTCCCTCATCCATGAATTTCTAAATCTCTGAAGCTTGCCCATTCCATGTTTTATGAAATGCATGTTTTTAAACATTTGAATGTTATGCTTTGGCAGTGACATACAAAGTGCTGTGGCTATCAGGGTGAAGGTCATTTCTAGTTGAGGGATTCAAAAACCTTTTCACTTTTGAAATTAGCCTTATGATTAATGACTAGGCTTGGAAGATAGACATGGTGGTTTGGGGTGAACATTAAAGACCCCAGAAACAGCAGGAAGACCGTTTTCCTTGCTGGCTGTTCCTTTCTTGTGTGTCTTAGCCAGCAAAGGCTATTGGCCAACACAAGTGTTGATACTTTTTATGAGAAAGCCTTGGGGGAAAAAAAAGCGCCTTGCCTCTTCCATATGGCATTTTCTTCGCAACAGAATCCTGCCACGCTGCCGGGTCAGTGCCTCCTCCTGAGCCTGCACCCCTATCTCACCCCCTTCTCCTACCCCAGTGAGAGACTTGAAAGGCCTGGGCCTTTCTCTCCCCATTTTAGATTCGTCTCTGATTATGCCTTAACCAGGGAACTGCATTTCCTGGCTGTCTCCTTCCCACCACATGGGGCATCAATGAAATATCTCCCTGACAGAATCTAAATGTTACCAGCATCAATCACACGGATAAACCACAAACAAGCCCAGGACAGAGCAGTCATCTCTGTCGGATCCAAAGTGGTATTAATTAGAAAACTTAACTTCTGGCCTTGGAGGATGAGAACTGCCACCCTCGAGTGACCTGTCTCAGCAGTGTGTCTGCAGCCACGGCGGGCAGCGAAGCCCCTCTTTCTGGGGACCTTTACTCTGCAGGGTGCTTCTGCCCCTGGTGGAATTTAATGCTGGAGCTTGGTTTCCTGGGATCTCAGGTGTGCACATGCCTCCTTGGGTTTTTGAGATGACATTGTTGTGGTCCCCAGGCCTTCCCCACCTAAGCTTCCTCGCCCATGGCATTCCCTCAGGCTCAGCAGCCACAGCAGCCTGCCCGTGGCTGGATGCTGGATGTCCCAGCTTCTGTCTTGCTGAGAGGCTGTCGCTGGCCTCCCTTTCCTCCATGGGAATCCACACACAGCTGTGACCTAGAAGAGCCTCAGAAGAGCTTGCACCCCACACGCTGCTGTGACCCATGGCCTTGCGCTGGCCCAGTCCTCTACCCTCCAAGAATCTCAGCTGTCCCGACTCTCTGACCGGGACCCTTCAGCCTTGGTTCAGCCTCTACTAAGAGTAAAGACGCCTCCCTGCTGGGAGGGCTCCCTATGGGGCCGACCAAGGAAGGAGTGAGTCGGGTGAAGACGCAGGGATCTTAAAGTAGGGCTGCTGGGTAACTTTCCCAGTTGGGTAACCAGTATAGACTGTGGGTGGTTGAGGGCAGGCTCGGGCTCAGCCAGCCCACACTTGATTTGAGCCTATGCTAGCTGAGTAACCTTAGGCAACTCGCTCAACCTCTCCGAGCCTCAGTGCTCATAGTAATACTTCACAAAGTTGCTCAACAGTAAATATAAAACAGTATAGCACCTGGCAGTACTCGATCCTCAACAAATGTTAACAATTTCTTGGGGATCAGGGGGTGGGTTTTGTCATGCTTGTGCTGTTACAGTTGTGTGTACACAAAGAACATGAAGTCCTAGGAGAAGGACAAGGGAACAAAGGCCAGAGATCCTGCCACTCACATCCCTAGACGCTCTCTTTGCTAATCAATGCTTCTGCGAACTCATAAAGGAGGTCATCCTACTTTCATATCTGCTTGTACAGAGAGTGATAAACTGTTATCTCCTTAAAGTAATCTGGGCTGTTTTCTGCTGGGCCCTGCTCCACCTTGACAGATGGAATTACATCCATCTCCCTTCCCCTTTGGCCATTGGAAAGATCAATGAGACATTAGTCTCCTTGCCTCCTACTTTTTCCTGGGGGAAATGCTGACAGCCCAGAATTAATGTGGCAATTGATTTACCCGTGGTATCTAAAGGCACAAGACAAGTCCTCCCACTGCTGGGCGGGGAGACGGGGAGACAGCAGCCTCTGGCCACTTTATGGGTCTGGCTCACAGGCCGGCACTGTCTAGACTGGTTGGGGAGACAGTGGCAAAGGGGCCGATTCACCTGGGCTCTACAGCCTGGAGACTGGCCCGCCCTAGTCTTGAAGTCCCAAAGCCATGGACCCTCTCAAGTTCTACAACCTTAACAAGCTGTAGGCCTCTCCAGACCTCAGTTATTTCATCCACACAATGAGGCTGGAGATCCCTGCCATGATAACTGGGGGAATATGAATAGATGTGCTTTGTAAATGTTAATTTTTTATCTAAGTACAAATGTAAATGTAATGTTCTTGAGTGAGAAACTGACCAAGTTTACAGATATTAAAACTGAGGCCTAGAGAGATGAAATCCATATCATTTAGGGAAGTTAGGAAGACTGTCCACCGCCTTCACTGCTGTTGACACTGGGATTGCCTCCCATTCCCCACTTTCTACCGGTTCCTTGGGAGCAAGAATAATGGACAGATGAAGGGTTGAGAGGGTCACGTTCTTGAGATTCTCAAAGGAGATTTCCTCTTGAATAGAACATTTGTTGGACACCTTCTGTGTGTCAGATGCTTTCCTAGGGACCATGGAAAGCAGACTCTCCTTGAGAGTCCCTTGGACAGCAAGGAGATCAAACCAGTCACTCCTAAATCAGTCCTGAATATTCATTGGAAGGACTGATCCTGAAGCTGAAGCTCCAATACTCTGGCCACCTGATAACGAAGACCCGACTCATTGGAAAAGACTCTGATGCTGGGAAAGACTGAAGGCAGAAGAAGGGGGAGACAGAGGATGAGGTAGTCGGATGGCATCACCGACTTGACAGACATGGGTTTGAGCAAGCTAGGGAGCTGGTGATGGACAGGGAGGCCTGGCATGCTGCATGCAGTCCATGGGGTTGCAAAGAATCATATGAGGCAAGTGAACGCATAACCATGAGACCACCAGGGAAGTCCCCCCCATATTACTCACACAAAGGATGAGATGGTTGGCTGGCATCACTGACTCAAATGGACATGAGCTTAAGCAAACTTCAGGACACAACTGAGTGACTGAACTGAACTGAGGGACCAGGGGGGTAAAGACAACACATTCAAGTTCTGAAAAGCCCTCGATCCTGAGGATTTGGTGATTCTCTTTTCACCCCCTCTCTCTCACTCTCATCTTCTCCTTCCCAGAAGCAGCTCTGCCTGCCCCTCTGAGTCCTTTCCTCACAATGAGCCAGACATTCGGGGTGTTAATGGTAATAATCATTAGTCTGGAAAGTTTCTCTTACCCAAAATAAAACTTGGGTGTCTTTTTTTTTTTCCTTTCATTACCTCTAGCTTATTTAGTGTACAGAACATAAACTCCTCCAGTGAGGAAGCTCTGCCTAATTTACTACTACTATCCACATTGAATTTGGCAAACTAAGAGTGAGAAATTGATTTTAAAAACTGGAACTACAGATCTATCGAGGAAGCGGGGTGGGGCGGGGGAGGTGCACAGCATGCAGCTGGCTGACATACAGACTCTGAGATGCAGAATCTTTATGGCCCTTATCTTTAGAAGCACAAAGCAAAATGACCAGCCCCTTGAATTCTACATACTTCTTTTTTTGTTTTTTGGCTGCGCTGGCTTTTGTTGCTGTACTTGGGATTTCTCTAGCTGGAGTGACGGGAGGTCCTCTGTTGCAGTGCTTGGGCTTCTAATCGAGGTGGCTTCTTTGTTTGGAGCACGGGCTCTCGAGTGCAGCTTTCAGTAATTGCGGCACGTGGGCTCAGTAGCTGCAGCTCCCTGGCTCTGGAGCGTGGGCTCAGTAGCTGTGGTACATAAGCTTCGTTGCTCCGAAGCATGTGGAATCTTCCCAGACCAGGGATAGAACCTGGGTCCCCTTATTTGGCAAGTGGACTCATAACCGCGGGACCACCAGGGAAGTCGTCCCCGCCCGCCCCCCCCCCCCCCCACATATAACTCATACTCACACAAAGCATGAGATGGTTGGCTGGCATCACTGACTCAGATGGACATGAGCTTGAGCAAACTTCAGGACATAGTAAAGGACAGGGAAGCCTGGCTTGTTGAAGTCCATGGGGAGTAGCTGAGCAACAACTCACACAGAAGAAAGGGCAGAAAACTCCCCGCTTCACTTGCCAGGAGGCGGAACGCTGCCCAGGAAAGTTGCTCTTGGAGCTGTGGAAGGAGCTGTGGGTGCCCCACCTGAGAGCTTCCCTCATGCAAAGCAAGAAGCCCCCTCTAGGAGACACGGGAAACACTCTCCAGCTGCCAGCCCCCTGTGAATGCCTTTGCTTTGCTAAGGGAACAGATAGAAAAGGCAGGCGTTTCCTCTTCAGCCTCCTTTGCACCTAAAGCCAGGCGTGTGATCCAGGCTGCATCACTTAAGCCTACCCACATGAGACTTCAATTCAGAGGCTCTGCGAAAATCCTACCCTGCTAGCAAGGGCAGCAACAGAGGGGTCTGGCTTCAGGGGCACAGTGGTTACAGAATTGGGTTCCTGCCACAGTAACAGCCTTGGTGCCACAACTGTTGTGTGTGTTGCTGTGACACCAGTGGCAGGGGTGGCATGGTGGGATTAGAGCTTCATCACCAGAAGCTTAGACTGAGCTCTCCAGCCTGCCTAACAATTGGGTAACCATGAACTACTCAGTGTCAGTTTACTGATTTTTTTTTTTTTTAAAGCTCTGAGTTTTTGTTTGTTTGTTTTTTGGCTGTGCTGGGGCTTCCCTAGTTGCGGCACGAGCCCAGTATCATTTTAAAATTTCCTTTCCTACTCTATAAGCCAGGGTCAGCTTCTGTTGCTTGCAACTAAGAGCCCCGAATGACAGTCTAGTTCAACTTCGCCTCAGCCATCATTTCCTGAGGTCCCGGCAACAAGAGCAGCACTCACATGTCCGCTGTCTGTGGTGGTCCCAGCGACTGGGTTAGGGGCGTTGTATGCATGTTTCAAGGAGTTCCTACACTGTGAGGTGGATACTATTCTCATCTTCTGTGAGAGGTGAAAAAAATCTGAGCTATCAAGGCATTAGAGGACTTGTCCAAGGTCTTACAAGAGGGTAATTCAATGTTGCAGCAGTAGGTAAGCTCTCATAGTTACACTCGGATTCCAGGAGAGACGGTGGCAGTCAATTGCTCTGCATGGCAGGATGCGCAGAACTAGGCGGACCATCTGTCTTCACAACATTCTCTACTCTGAAGGAAGGACCAGAAACACTTCATTAAGTTCACAGAGGGTGAAGTAAAGACACAAAGATGGTTCACTGTCCGAGGAGGATTTTTCCAGGACAGTGGCAGAGATTATTAACAAGGGATCACATTGTTACCCCACAAGCATGTTTTCTGAAACTTGCTAAGGGAGTCCACACCTGGTAGACAGTGAGGAGTAGCCAAAGAAGCTGAAAGCCTGCATTTAATTAAAAAGCATCAGTTTGCTCAGGCCTGCACTGCAAATACATTCTAATACAGGTAATTTCTGTTCCATTCATTTTCAAGCACTTATTTCATTTATGCAACTCCAAGGCCAATAAATCTTGGCATTAAGGCTGGCTTGATGCGTGATGCAGACAGTCTAATTAAGGATAGGGCATTTTATCAGCTCCTCGAAATTTCCTTTTCCCTAGTATACAATTTTTTATACGGGGCTGATCTTTTTTTTATTCATAAGGGCTTCATTGCCATTCGTCATAGCTGCGTTAACTGGGCATCTAATGAAGACTTGGATATGGAAGTCTGCATCTCATCTCTCCTCAATAGGGAAATTAATAAAGCAGCAGGAAAATAGCTTCCTGAACTGAAATGTTTTTAGCCCACCCTGAGTCATCTAAAATAAATTTTGCTTGTGTCTTCCAAAATTGGGTTTTGTATAAACTTTAGGAGACAGTATTCAATTTCAGCTCGCACCCACTGACAGCCTGTACCCTACTCCCCTACCTAACACATCACTTGGAGAGGCTTGGATCAGAGTAGCCACAGCCTATTTTCCCACTACCCGCTCTACACACATTTACTGAGAACCTGTCATAGGCCAGGTTCAGGGACAGAAAACAGGCTCTACAAGGCCACAGTCAAATGAGCCATGTTACCATTATTGGCCAGTGTAAGAAAAACATCTTAGTTAGCCAAGCATCAAGGTTGGGAGCAAGCTAGGAAGATTAGCTGCTCTATCCTTTTGCCTCTGAGAGTGAGCCTCCTAACTCTTTTCTCCATAACTGTTGCCTGTGATCACAGACATTAACTTTTATGGATATGTGAGTACACTGGGTTTCCCAGGGGTGTCACAACAAAGTACTACAGGCTGAATGGCCTGAACAACAGAAGCATATTGCATCACAGCTCTGGAGTCTAGATGTCTAAAATCAAGGTGTCAGCAGGGGTGGTTCCTTCTGACAGCTGTGAGAAAGGGTTCACTCTTTGGCTTGGAGATGGCCATCTTCTTTCTCTGTCTCTTCACGTTGTCTTCCCTCTATGAATGTATCTAAATTTCTCCTTTTTATAAGGATGTCAGTCATATTGGATTAGTGAAAGTCACTCAGTCATGTCTGACTCTTTGCAACCCCATGGACTGTAGCCTGCCAGGCTCCTCTGTCCGTGGAATTCTCCACGCAAGATACTGGAGTGGGTAGCCTGTTTCTTCTCCAGCAGATCTTCCCAACCCAGGGATTGAACCAGGAGCTCCTGGATTGCAGGCGGATTCTTTACAAGCTGAGCTACCAGAGAAGGACCCACCCTAATGACCTCATTTTAACTTGATTACCTATGTAAAGACTCTGTCTCCAAACAAGCTGACATTCTGAAGTACTAGGGGTTAGGAGTTCAACATATGAATTTTGGAGACACACAATTCAACACATAGTAATGAGTGTCTCTAAAACTGGTTTAACTGGGAAATGCCCTGGTGGTCCAGTGATTAGGACTCCACACTCCCACTGTAAGGGGCCCAGGTTTGATTCCTGGTCAGTGATCTAAGATCTTGTAGGCTGTCCGGTGCGACTAGAAAAAAAAATTTTTTTTAATTTAAAATAAAATAGGTGTAAATAAGCAGTAGTAGCACAAAACAGCTAGAACACTGCATAGAGGGCTAAGAATTCCATGTTCAAGTTCTAAATTAGCCACTTCCCCTCTCAGAGTCTTGGATTTCTTCTCTAGAGAATAAGAGAGCTGGACGGGGCCTCCAGAACCCTCTCATCCCCCGGGATCCTGTTGCTGACAAAGTGAAAGAAGTTGAAGCAGCACAGCAGGAAGGTTAATGATGAGGCTCCCCCACTCACTAGAAGACTGATCCTGAGCAAGGACTGATGTGAGCCTTGGGGATTTTTTTTGTTTTTAATACTCTAAAGTGAGGACAGTGATAATAACTACTTCAAAAGGTTCTGAGGACTAATAAGGCCTGTGAATTGCCTGACATACGGTTGTCACACCAACCGTTATGTTATGAACTTCTAAAGGTATTACTGCTCTTATTACTACCAGGAATCAGGCGTTGGACCTAGGACTCAGCTCTCAGGTGGTGTCCGCGATGATCGGAAGGCAGGGGTCTGTGTCCCAGGGTCCTATCCCATAGCTCACGTGGAGTGAGAGGCTGCAGCTGGCAGGATTCCTGTGAATTTTGTAGCCATTCTCTTCTCCAAGGGACCTTCCTGACCCAGGGATCGAACCCGGGTCTCCTGCATTGCAGGCGGATTCTTTACCGCTTGAGCCACCTGGGGAAGCCCAACTTTCCCCACCTCCACCTTATCCAAATCCCATCCCATTCTGACATCCACATTCATGTCATTAGGGTTAGGGCTAGGATTTCAGGTGATTTTTTTTCTCACTGTTTTATCGATTTTATACACCCTAGAAAAGTTTAATAAAATCTATTTAATTATCTCATTTAATGCAGCCCTGTGACCTCACCCCCACATGAACACTAGATTGCTTGGGGTCTGTAGTAATCATTCAGCTCTCACCTTCATTGAACTGTTAATTGTTCATATGTGTCTCCACCTAGACTGAAAGTAACTTGAGAAAACAAATGGGTCTTCTTAGTGATATTTAGCAAAGCTTATTGATTGACTCCCACAATGCACTGGCCCTCTTACATAAACTATCTCATATCCTCCTGATGACACGATGAGGCAGGTAATGGTGCTCCTGCATCACAGATGAGACTCTGAGGCTCAGAGGTCGCATGGGTAGGCAGTGACCAAGCTCAAAGTCCAATTCCACATTTGTCTGACCCTGAGGTCACCAACCTAGCCTAGTGCTGTCCTCAGCAAGCTACCAGCTACGGAATCATGAGCGCTCCTGTCCCTCACCTAGGTTCCTCCGGCCTGATGGGGTTTTCCGTGGGCTTGCTGCCCCCTGGTGGCCTGTGAAGGCCTGCTCCCCCTCCCAGCTTCAGGCTCATTCCACTCCAGACCTGAGACCCTAAGCACCTCCAAGAGTTACCAGCAGGGCTGGCCTTGGTGCAGCAGAGCCCTCTGCACCCACGGGAGGGCTAGAGCCTCTTGCAGAGTGTCACTTTTTAAATGGACCCCCCTACCAGGAGGATTCTGCTCCTAACAGCCAAAGAAGAGGGCTTAGGGTCCAGGGCCAACACCTGTGAGATGACCCACAGGGTTTGGTTCACCCCACCCAGCTTCTCATCTCCCCCTTCCCAGTCAGGACACGTGGGCATGGACACTCTCTGCAGAATCCGCCTGGGATTTCCATTTCCCAAGAGCTTGTTTACGGACCAGAGGAGGGAGAAAAGGATAAAGGTGGTTAAAGTGAAGAGCTTAAAGTTTCTTTACGTAACACAGAGTCCTTTTCTCAAACAACCCATCAAGATTCTTCAATAAGTACTACTGGATTCCTATTGTGCTCCGCAGCTGCAGAGCTCAGGATGCAGAAAACACTCTGTCTTGAAAGTAAACATATAAAAAATTACAATTCAGTGAGACAAGTACTCTGATATTGGCGTCCTGGGACTTCAATCACACGAAAAATGGTTATCAGCACTCAACACTGAGAATAGTTTCATCACAAACTGAAGAAAGTAGAAAACAATGAGGGCTCAGACACCTCCTCCAGCTAACCATCACTCCAACCCCCAGCACTTCTGTAACTCATATAAGCCATTTGCTCCCTCTGCCTACCTGGGCAGGGGAAAAACAGCAGGAGGACACAGCAAGAGGGGGTGGTGTGGAATAGCCTGTCTTTCCATCTCTGGAGGGACAAGGATGTTTGAGCCAGCGCTCATCCTCTTCCTATTTGTTCGTTTGCCCTCCAAAGACCTTCCTTAACAGAATAAAAAGTGATCACTACCTTTTCTGAGACTCCTATAATGACTGTGGAAAATTCTGAAAGAGATGGGAATGTCAGACCACCTACCTGCCTCCTGAGAAACCTGTATGCAGGTCAAGAAGCAACAGAACTAGACATGGAACAACCGACTGGTTCCAAATTGGGAAAGGAGTACATCAAGGCTGTAAACTGTCACCCTGCTGATTTAACTTATATGCAGAGTACATCATGTGAAATGCCAGGCTGGATGAAGCATAAGCTGGAATCAAGATTGCCAGGAGAAATATCAATAACCTCAGATATGCAGATGACACCACCCTTATGGCAGAAAGTGAAGAAAAACTAAAGAGCCTCGTGATGAAAGTAAAAGAGAGTGAAAAAGCTGGCTTAAAACTCAACATTCAAAAACCTAAGATCATGGCATCTGGTCCCATCACTTCATGGCAAATAGATGGGGAAACAATGGAAACAGTGGCAGACTTTATTTTTGGGGGCTCCAAAATCACTGCAGATGGTGATGGCAGCCATGAAATTAAAAGATGCTTGCTCCTTGGAAAAAAGCTATGACAAACCTAGACAGCATATTAAAAAGCAGAGACATTACTTTGCCAACAAAGGGCCGTCTAGTCAAAGCTATGGTTTTTCCAGTAGTCATGGTCGGATGTGAGAGTTGGACTATAAAGAAAGCTGAGTGCCAAAGAATTGATGCTTTCAAACTGTGGTGTTGGAGAAGACTCTTGAGAGTTCCTTGGACTGCAAGGAGATCAACCAGTCCATCCTAAAGGAAATCAGTACTGAATATTCATTGGAAGGACTGATGCTGAAGCTGAAGCTCCAATACTTTGGCCACCTGAGGCAAAGAGCCGACTCACTGGGAAAGACCGTGACGCTGGGAAAGGTTGAAGGCAGGAGGAGAAGGGGACGACAGAGGATGAGATGGTTGGATGGCATCACCAACTCGATGGACACGAGTTTGAGCATGCTCCAGGAGTTGGTGATGGACAGGGAAGCCTGGAGTGCTGCAGTCCCTGGGTTCGCAGAGTTGGACACAACTGAGCGCGACTGAACTGAAGATGCTCCAGCCCAGCAAAGTTTTACACCACAAGGGACCACTAGGGGGCGGTACTGCAATGGCAAGCTGCCTGGGGCAGGACTTCCACCGCCAGCCCGCCAGCTCGTTACGTTTTCTAATGCTAATTTTTAAAGACTGTTTTAAACTGCTTTTTCTAAAATTTAAATGACCCATAGTACGTGACCCCTGCTGTTGCTGCTAAGTCGCTTCAGTCGTGTCCGACTCTGTGCGACCCCAGAGACGGCAGCCCACTGGGCTCCCCCGTCCCTGGGATGCTCCAGGCAAGAACACGTGACCCCTAAGTTAATATAAATAATTTCTCTAGGGCAGAAATCTAAAACTCCCGAATTACAACATTCAAGACTGGAATTAAGAAGGGGGAAAAAAAGTAATTTTTAAGGCAGCTGCAAGTTTCTCACGGTCACAGCTCGGGAACGAAGAGAGACTCTGAATTTGAGAAGAGCCTTGAAACTGAGCCCCAGAACGGAAGGTGTACTGTAAAAGCTCGAGGTGAGAGGATTGGAGAAAAGGTAGATCCAGGAGTGATGTAAGGAGGGCTTAAGCACAGGGAGTGAGTATCGGCTTATGGAGGATGGGTGAACTCGGGACATAAGTCCCATTTTTATCAAAATGCTACCAATCTTACTGTGAATTGGCACCACCTTTCTGGGGTACAACATGTAAGTGCATATTAAGTCTTAAAAATGTCAATATCCTTTGACCCAATAATTCCATCTTAGTAACTTATAAGGAAAATTTTTAACTGCACAAATATTTGGCTATAAGGATATCCAGCATTTGTAAAAGCCAAAACCCCCAAAATAACAAAAAACTATAAACAACCTAACTTCACTTTAATATCAGTTGCTTAAATCAATTAAGGACTATTTTGTAAGTATTACAAAGGATGTGTAAATAAAAACTTACATGTGCGTGCATGTGTGCTCAATCGTGCACACTCTTTGGGCCCCCATGGACTGTAGCGCCACAGGCTCCTCTGTCCATGGGCTTTTTCAGGCAAGAATTTTGGCGTGGGTTGCCATTTCCTTCTCCAGAGTGTAAGGTATAGTTCAGACCGAGGCAGAAAGAGGAAAGACAACCTCAACAGAAGTAGGTTACCTTTATTCAGGCAAGGAGGGGAGACAGTCGGCCTAACAACCAGGCTGAGCGCTGAGAGGGATCAAGGAGGCTCCATATTTATAGGGAGGTTTGTGGAAGCCATAAGGGAAACATGAGTCAGGCAGGATGTTTTGGGTATTCTTTAGTTGAGATGGCATTTGTAGTTGGGCAGGGAGTGATAAGTCTTCTGGGCAGGTGTAGGGCATGGAAGGTTTCCGAATAGGAGGTGATAAGTCTTCTGGGCAGGTGCAGGGGGTTACAGGTGAAGGTTTCTGGACAGGGGGTGATAAGTCCCAGATAGATGCAACCTACCTGGAGCATCAGGGCGGGACCTAAAGTTCTGTTTTGTTTTCTCTGAAGTTAGATGATTCAGCAAGGGTCTTTGAGACTGTTGTTTTCTTTTCTAGGCCCAAAAGACTCCTTCATTCCAGACCCTGAAATCATAAAAAAATGGGGAAAAGGGCGCCGTATCTCTCTGACTACTTCCTGCTGGATAGGGGTGACGATTTTGGGTCTGGAATGGAGGATCATCCTAGGGCCTAGGGTCTCCTTTTTCTGAGCTTGGGGTGAGGCTCTTGAGAAGAAGAATGGTCTTGACCTGATCTCGAGAGATGGCCCAAATCCATTCTTGGAGAAACCTTTGAGAGAGATTGAAGAGACAGGGTCCAAATAAGAGGAATAGAATGATAAGTACCAGTGGTCCCAGGAAAGGGAGCAACCAAGAGAGGACCTGTTGGAACAGGTTTTGGGGACTGTAAAGGTTTTGTAACTCTTTTCTGCGGCCTTCAATTCTGTCTCTAAGTTCTTTGACTCTGCCCTGGACTATGCCTGTTTCATTAACAAAATAGCAATAGTCCTCTCCTAGGAAAAGACAGGTCCCTCCCTTTTTTGCAGTGAGAAGGTCCAGGGCTCACCTATTTTGTAGGGCCACAGAAGCTAATGAGTTAATTTGTCTTTGGATTGAAACGAAGGACTCCACTACCTGCTCCATGTCTTCATTAAGTTCTTGGGACAGCTTGTAGTAAAAATGGGCCGAGGTCGAGATGCCCCCAGTCCCAGGGCCTAGGGCTGCTGCCATGCCGGTACCAATCAGGATGGGGGCTATGACAGCTCGTCTTTTCCTGTGGGAAAGTTCTCCTTGGGGGTAGACTATTTGTTCTACCTCTTCTTCTTTGAGGAATGTTAGGCCCAGGGTCAGGAAGACCAAGATACAAAGTCCAGGGGGGTCCAAGGGGAGACATGAATATGCATAGGTCCCGCAGAGGATGAAGATTCCCGGATTGGTGCAATTATCTGTGCTGTTCCAGAGAACCCAAGTGGAACAGAAGGAGGGAGCGGAGTTTATAAGACCAGTGTAGTTGGGAGTAGAGTAGTTGATACAGGTTAGGTTTGAAGAGGCTGAGAGTAGGACATTGTCAGAGACTGGCCCAATGAGTTGTGTAGTTTTTTTGTTGGGAAGGGGAAGTACAGTTGCCCTGTAACAGCCGGGTTGAAGGTAAGGGAGTTGCTATGTGCGGTGAGAGAGACAGTGACATGCATATCCAACACTGGGATGTGTGTTGTGTATACTGAAAGAATTGGAAGGAAGAGTTGAGAAGGCGGGTAAGGTGTTGGTTGCCAGAGGGAGGTTTTAGGAGAGGCCGTAATTGGGAAAGGAGGTCTAAGCGTTTTTAAGGCTCAGGGGTTGCCTGTAACCGGGAAATTATGTTCTTTATGACTTGTTCTTGTTTCTTTTCCCAATTTTGATCTAGTACCCCGCCCCTGTCTGAGTTCCCCTAGTGGGTAATGGGATAGAAACATATGTTTCTTCCATTTGGCTTATGGCAGGTACTCACAAAACTCCCTCTCTTTTGTACTTTAACAGTGAGTAGGGATTTGGACTTCTGCCCCCGAGGTTCATGGTGCATGGTTTTGGAGCTGTATTATAACATGAGGAATGTACATAGGAATGAATGTCAGAGCAGGGGCAGGGAGTAGCCAGAAGGCTGTGGAGTGCAGCAAGGATAAGGAACAGAGGAGTCATGGGCTGTTAGTTAGGCAGTGCAGAGGAAATAGAACCCTAGGAGTGGAACACAGCTAGCAATGCAGGCAATACCCACGGAAAGATGAAGGATAGGTGGCCAGTCCTGAGGGAGACAGTTACTAGGCCTATAGCAGGATTAAGATTAAGAGTGCTATTATAGTTAGAGAGACAGGGAGAGGCCAGTCAGGGCGAGGGGAAAAAGGCTCCAAGTTGGTGGTTGTTTGAATCTGAGGGGGAACAGTGTTCATTAGGATGTAGAATGATGTAGAGAATGAGAGTAAAGAAATCAGTTTCGTCTGAAGTCAGGTTGTAGAAGGTTCCCTGGAGCCACAGTTGAAACACCAGTGTGTCAGGTTTTTGAAGGAGGTTCCTGTCAGGGTGCTGGTCCAGAGGTCTTGTAGTAGTTGGGTCAGGATCGGTTGTAGGTTAAGGAGAGTCCAGGTCACTCAGTGTCTTCTTGGATGGTTGACAGAACTTGTTGCCTGGTGGATTTTAAGGAGGTGGGTCCTGTGAGGGAGACCTGATAGGGGTCAGTTAAGGAGGGAAGTGCAGGGTCAGAGGTGACCCGTTTTAGGCAAGAGAGGTGTACCCAGGAGGTGACCTTCTCGAGTTTAGCTGCAGTTGGGGTAAGGAGGGTGATTTTGAATGGTCCCTGCCACTTTGGGTTTAGGTCACCCTGGGGATTATCAGACAGATAGACCATGTCCCCAATTTGTAAAGGGGGCAGGGAGGCTTGGGGGTCAGGGGCAGGCACGTTGTGGTTGACGTATTTCCAGAGGGCATTGCGGAGTTCCGCCAGCAGAGGGGAGTATAGGAAGCTTGGTGTGGGAGAAGGTTCAGAGGGGAGTCCAGGAGGGAGCATGGGCCTTCCATACATCACCTCAAAGGGGCTCAGCCCCAGGGGCTTTCTGGGCAAAGCCCATATTCTGAGGAGAACAATTGGCAAAAGTTTAGTCCAATCCAGATATACTTTGAGGGTTAGTTTAGTAAGGGTTTTTTTTTATTCTTTTCATCCTTTCTACCTTTCCTGAGGACTGGGGATGGTATGGAATGTGAAATTTCCAGGGTATCTGTAAGAATTGGACAAGTTGTTGGGTGACCTTGGATGTAAATTCCGGGCCATTATCAGACTGTACGGATGAAGGCAGGCCAAACTTGGGGATAATTTCTGTGAGGATTTGGGCCACGGTGTGGGCTCTTTTGTTTGTAGTGGGAAATGCTTCTACCCATCCCGAAAAGGTGTCCACAAGGACCAGGAGGTATCTGACTCTCCAGACTGGGCGCATATGAGTAAAGTCTATCTGCCAATCCTGTGCTGGAAGCCTGCCTCGCATTTGATGGGTTGGAAAGGATGTCGGTTTAAGGTTGGAATTGGGGTTAGTACGTTGACATGTTTGACAGGAGTGGGTAAGGTTATCTAAATATTGTTGGTCAGCATTGGATATGGGGAAGTGGTTATGCAACAGTTGAGGAACTGTTGGAGTGTCTTGGATTAGGGATGAAAAAGTGAGTGTAGACAAGAGAGGATTTCTCTGGTGGTGGGAGGGTCGGGTGGAGTCAGAGCTAAGATGACAGGAGACTGGAGGGAAGGATGGGACAGGGCTATCTCCTTTGCCTTCTGGTCTGCAGCATTGTTGTAGGCTGATATGAGACTTCTCTTTTGATGTCCGCTACAATGGAGGATGGCGGCTTTATTTGGTAAGAGTGCTGCTTCTAGAAGTTTGTGGATCAGGTCTGAATTAATAATGGGGGATCCCTTTTGGGTTAGAAAACCTCTCTCTCTCCATATTAGGATGTTTGAGTGAAGTATGTTATAGGCATATTTGGAGTCTATGTGGATGTTAACCCTTAGATTTTTAGCCAGAGTCAAAGCTCTGGTGAGAGCTATCAGTTCTGCCTGGTGGGAGGTGGTGTGAGGTGGCAGAGGTGAAGCTTCAATTGTCTGGGTCTCGTAATTGTGGCAAAGGTCCCCCTGGATGATGGTATATCCTTCTGCGAAAGGTGGGGATTTTTGAGAGCTGCCATCAATGAACCTGTGTGGGGTGTCTGGGTCTAGGATGGGCTGATCTGTTAAATGTTGGAAGGGGTTTTGGGTAAGATCTACTGTTAGGCTGAAGCTATGTAGGAGAGGGTCTGTTGTAGAGGATGTGGGTATTAAGCTGGCAGGGTTAAGGGGAGAGCAGGGAGAGAATGAGAGCTGAAGGTCGAGGAGAAAGCCATGTAGGACCTGTACCCTGGAAGGGGGAAGAGAGAGGAAAGTCCAAAGTGATAGTAAGTCTCAGAAGGTGTGTGGAGAACAGACTGTTAAAGGGGCATGCCTAGAGAGTTTATTTGCTTCGGGTACGAGGGCTGCAATAGCAGCCATGGCCTGTATGCAGGGAGGCCACCCCTTGGTCACCATGTCAAGCTGTTTTGATAGATAGGCTATGGGAGCCCAGGTGTCTCCAGCCTGCTGACACAGAAGTCCCAGGGCCTGTCCTTGGTTGGAATGGGCAAAGAGAAAGAATGGTCTGGTGTGATCTGGCAGGTGGAGAGTTGGCACTCGGAGGAGGCTCTGGGTGAGCTGGCGAAGAGGATTGGCCAGCGAGGAGGGATTAAAGAAGAGCTCATCCAGACATCCTTTAGTTGCCTCATAGAGCGGCTTTGCAATGAGGGGAAAGTTAGGAATCCAGATACAGAAAAAGTTTAGGAGATCGAGCATAGACAGGAGTTCCCTTTTTGTTTTTGGAAGTGGACAGTTAATCAAGGTCTGGATTCTATCTGGGGGGATAGTTCTTTGTTGATGGGATATGGAGAGCCCCAGGTAGGTGACGTTTGTCTAGGCTATTTGGGCCTTAGATTGGGATACCCGATAACCACAGGATCCCAGGGCCCCAAGGAGTTTGGCAGTATGTTGAAGGCAGAGTTTTCCGGTTGGGCTACAAAGGAGGAGGTCATCTATGTATTGGAGGAGATGACTTGGGGCTAGGTCAAATGTCTGTAGGTCCTTTTGTAAAGCCTGTCCAAAAAAGTGGGGACTGTCTCTGAACCCCTGGGGGAGAACTGTCCATGTTAGTTGTTGGGAAACGTGAGTCTTGGGGTCTTGCCAGGTGAAGGCGAAAAGGGGTTGGGAGAGGGAGTGGAGGGGGATGGTGAAAAAGGCATCTTTGAGATCTAATACGGTGAAGTGGGTTGCAGTCGGGGGTATGGTAGACAGAAGGGTGTAAGGGTTAGGGACTACTGGGAATGTCGATGTGATGGCCTCATTGACTTTTCGCAGATCCTGGACCAGTCTTCAAGAGTTTGGTCCCTTCCTTACTGCCAGAATAGGGGTGTTGTGTGGTGAATGGGTAGGAATTAGGATAGAGGCTTGAAGAAGACGGTCTCTGATAGGTTTAAGTTCCTTGTGGGCATCCGGAGTGAGAGAGAGTACTGTTGTTGGGTGATTATAGTCGAGGGGTCTTTTAGGGTAATGTGGACTGGGGGATGCTGTTTGGCTATGGAGGGGTGATCAGTGTCCCAGACTTGGGAGTCTAAGGGTAGATCCAAGGGAAGGTCAGGGGTGAGGGATAGGGACTGTCCAGCTGCCATCTGCATGCAGAATATAGAGACTGTATCGAGGTGGGGTATGGTAATAAAGACCCCCAATTTGGATAACAAATGTCTCCCTAGGAGTGCCATCGGGCACTGAGGCGTTGAGGAATTAGTGTATAAGGGTCAATCTTCCAAATTGACAGAGTAATGGAGGGCTGATTTTTGGCCTTAGAGGAACTCCAGAGACCCCCTTGATTGTGAGTTCTGAGTCTTAAGTTGGGCCAGAGTAGGAAGTTAAGAGAGAGAAAGTGGCTCCAGTGTCTACTATATAAGAGGTCTTTTTTTCTGGCCACTACCCCGTCTACCCTAAGTTCCAAGCTCGTGTTCGGGACATGGGCTGGGGGTTGGAACCCAGGCCCCATCATTGGAACAACTCTCGTAGTGTTGGGCTGGGGTTCTGGGGAGAAGTGGGGGTTTCCCCAGAGGCGCCAGGGCATCCCTGTGGGCATTCCACTCTCCAGGTCTGGGAGGTGGGGACCTCTCCAGGGGCATCAGGGCACCCCTGGGGACAGTCCATCTTCCAGTGTCCCCATTGGCCACAGGTTGGACATGGTTTTGTGGGGGGCTGTGGGTTTGGGCATGCCTTTGCCCAGTGTCCTGACCAGTTGCATTGGAAGCAGTGTCCGGTGGGGGGGGGGGGTGGTCTTAAGCCCCATTCTGGGATGACTTGGGCCAGGCTGATCTCTTTTTTTAATTGCTGCCACCAAATAGGCATATTTAGCTTTTCTCTCATGTTCTTTTTTTCTCTTAGCCTCCTCTTTATTATTGAACACCTTGAAGGCTACTTCTAGAAGGTCTCTTTGGGGGTCTCAGGGCCCTTTTCTAGTTGTCGAAGCTTGCGTCTAATGTCAGAGGCGGACCGGCTGATGAATTAACGTGAAGGTAGAGTAACCCAGCAGGGGTGGTGATACCTAGGTTGGTATACTTCTGCACTGTGTCTGTGAGGCATGCTAAGAATAAGGCTGGATTTTTTTCTGTCCCTTGGGCGATTTCTCTGACTTTATCATAATTGACATGGATATGAGTATTTTTTTGCATTCCTTTGAGAATGCAGGTAATCATATGGTTGAGTTTTTTGATACCTGGGTCACTGAGCTGGTAAGTCCAGTGGGGATCTAACTGAGGCACCACCTCATCAGCAACTGGGCTATCTCAGTCTTGGTTGTGTAAATGATCAGCATGGGCTTTTGCCACTTGCCAGATACAGTCTTTTTTGTCAGGGGTGAGAGTGGCATTTAGGATATAATATATGTCACTCCACGTGAGGTTATAGGCCTGGGAGAGTCTCAGGAATTTTTTTTCTGTATCTGGTAGGATTTTCAGAAAATGACCCTAACTTTTCTTCTATCTGGCTCATATCTGACAATGAAAATGGCACGTGGACTTGGGTGGAACTTCTGGTCCTGCCACCTCTCTCAGGGGAAACGTGTTGGGTACATGACCGTGGGGGTGGGGCGGGGGGGAGTCGGCGAAATGGGGTAGCAGGGTCGAGGCGGATTCAGGAGAGGTTTCTAGGCCAGTAGGAGAGTTGGATGAAGGGGAAGGAGAGTGTTGGCGGGGTGGCGGGAAGGGACAGGCTTGTCCACGGGGTCGAACTCCGAGGGTGCGAAGGTCGCGGTCTGCAGTTAGTTGAGGAAGAAGAGCCCTTTTGCTTGGGAGGCAAGGTGCATAGAAGGACCTCATGGGTGGAGCAGGCCTTGTATAGGAAGGGCCTGCTCCGAAGGGCCCAAAAGGCCTGGGCATATGGGACCTCCGACCACTTGCCATTCTGTTTAAGGAAGTCAGTGAGATTTTGAAGAATGTTAAAGTCAAATGTGCCGACCTCAGGCCAGCGGTCTTGATTGTCTAATTGGTATTGAGGCCAAATCTGTGTACAGAGTTGTTTTAAACGGTTATCTTTGAGTTCAGTGAGTGAGAGTGGTTTGAGATTTTTGGGAACACAGGTCAGAGGGGAATCTTTTGGGACAGATTGGTCAGACCCCATAATTGAAAGGCAAGCGGAGGCTCCTGTTGAGAGCTGGAGTCGTCACCCGTAGTCGCAATAGGAGTTATGAGAAGAGAGCTCTGTGTCGAGGTGGAGCATCCCCCACCGTCGCCCTCGGAGCGGCCCTGGGCCGGGGGTCCCCGGGACCCGGAGAAGCCTGAGTTCTAGGGCGCCTCTAGAACACCATCTGGATCTTACCTTAATCTAGGGGCTGGCTTGAGTGGAGTGTTGCGTGTAGAGCAGTAGAATGGCAGGAGTTCCCTATTCTGGAGGTCGTCAGAGAGGCGGGGGGGGGGGGGGGGGGGCGCGGGTACAGCCGAGGCCTGGGGGGTACGCAAAGCATCAATAAAGCCTTAGCCCAAGGCTTGCACCACTCACGAAGACACTAGGCGTCCCCGAGGGGAACTTGAGCCCCGGGAGAAAAGTGAGCTCAGCGGATGTTCACCCTCCCAGGCTCCGAGAAAATGGAAAGCAACGAGAGGAAGGGAGAGTGAAAGAGGGTGAGACGAGTGCCTCGCCCCTTCCCAGTTTCGGCACCAAGAATGTAACGTATAGTTCAGTCCGAGGCAGAAAGAGGAAAGACCACCTTAACAGAAGTAGGTTACCTTTATTCAAGTAAGGAGGGGGCGACAGTTGGCCTAACGACCAGGCTGAGCGCTGAGAGGGATCAGGGAGGCTCCATATTTATGGGGAGGTTTGTGGAAGCCATAAGGAAAACACGAGTCAGGCAGGATGTTTTGGGTATTCTTTAGTTGAGATGGCATTTGTAGTTGGGCAGGGGGTGATAAGTCTTCTGGGCAGGTGTAGGGGGTGGAAGGTTTCCGGACAGGAAGTGATAAATCTTCTGCGCAGGTGTAGGGGGTGGAAGGTTTCTGGACAGGGGGTGATAAGTCCCAGATAGATGCAACTGGCCTGGAGCATCAGGGCAGGACCTAAAGTTCTGTTTTGTTTTCTCTGAAGTTAGATGATTCAGCAAGGGCCTTTGAGACTGTTGTTTTCTTTTCTAGGCCCAAAACACTCCTTCACAGAGGATCTTCCCAACCCAGGGATCGAACTCACGTGTCCTACACTAGAAGACAGATTCTTTACCCCTGAGCTACCTGGGAAGCCACTTACTGACAGGGAAAAACATTTATGCTAAATACTGTGAAAAAGATCAGCAGCAGAATTGTATACCCCCAGTATGTGTGTCAATTTTGCTTTAAAAAGATACAACAACAACATAAAAGCATTTACTTGCAAAGATAATTGGTTGAAGAATAGTCTCCAAGGGATTAATATTCATCTTTGGACAGAGACTATGGGTGGGCTAATTAACTTTTTTACAAGGTTATTCTAAAGTAGTCCTGCTGCTGCTAAGTCGCTTCAGTCGTGTCCGACTCTGCGACCCAATAGACGGCAGCCCACCAGGCTTCCCCGTCCCTGGGATTCTCCAGACAAGAACACAGGAGTGGGTTGCCATTTCCTTCTCCAATGCATGAAAGTGAAAAGTGAAAGGGAAGTCGCTCAGTCGTGTCCGACTTTTAGCGACCCCGTGGACTGTAGCCCACCAGGCTCCTCCATCCATGGGATTTTCCAGGCAAGAGTACTGGAGTGGGGTGCCATTGCCTTCTCCGAAAGTAGTCCTACCTAGTCTTTATCACAAGGGCCAGGTTTTTTCCCTTGCCAAAGGGGAAGAACCAACATTTTCCTTAAAATCCCGACAGTTTCCCCAAACCTCCATTAGCCTTGTTCCATCTCGTTCTCTAGTCTGTGTTCAGTCGTTTCCCCTACAAGCCTGGGGATCCTTCACTGGGGTCCTGTGTCGCTCTTGTCTGTCCCTGCCCCACCGCCTGGATGAGATCCCGCGGAACAGGGCAGGTTATTTATTGTAAAACTTCAATTAGATCTGGCCCGACTTCTCGGAGTCGGTGGGACTGCAGATCTCCCTCCGCAGGGAACATTCCACGCCATCCAGTCGCCCGTCGCCCGTCGCCGCGCGGGAAACAGAACCCCTGCCAATACGCGGCGGCGGGCGCGTAATGATGTCATCCTGAACATAGCGCGCCGCGAAGTTTGTCCCTTTGGAGGCGCCGTCCTTGCTCACGGCCCGCTCACGTCATGTGACCGCCCGAGAAGCACCTGACACCAGTGGCGAAGAAGAAGGAGGCGACCCGCGACGAGATGGAGGCTACCTTAGAGCAGCACTTGGAGGACACGTGAGTAGTATCCTTGTCGGCCCGTCCTGGGGTCGCGGGTGGAGAAGTTGAACGGGACAGAGTGCGAGCTGCGAGCGCCGGCTGGGCGTCTAGGAGACGCTCTGTCCCGGAGCCTCCGGTGGGGGTGCGAGGTGACCCGGAATTAAATCGCGCCGGGGCTCCGCACACTCCCTCCCGAGCCGGTCTCCGCGGTCCGAGCCCCAACCCCTCTGTTGTGCTGAAATTGTCTGGACAGGGTCGTTCTTCGACAGTTTCGGGAACCTGGTTCTTTTGAGGGAAAGATGTACCACCTGTGCCGAGCCCTGCCTTTATAAACGTAAACACACATGCTTATTTCCTTCCGGGTGTAACCAGTTACTTGTCGCCTAAGGAAATGAAAGGCATCCCTTAAATTTTTCGAATGAGTAATACCTACATAAAATCCAAAATTGGAAAAATATAAGACAGCGTACAGGGGAACGCCTCCTTCCCATCAGTACCGCTGAGCTTCCCACTTCCTCTGCATGAGGCAACCCATTGTTACCTAAGAGTTTCTCAGCAGTTCTTTCAAGTGAGTAGGTATGCTAAAGTATGCGTTTTTAACAAAGGCAACAAAATCCCAGCTATTGCAGCGTTCCTGGCACTCCAGAGCTCAACAGTACCGTGCCAGTCTTTTCTCTTATGAGAGAGAAATTGGTTTAACTTCATTCAAAATAGTTGTAATTGAAGTTTTCTTGGGGTAGGAATGGATGATAAGTGAAAAAAGATTGAGTAACACGAATTTAATGTCTGGTACATAGAAAGCCTCTTTGTGTTATAATTAATGTCATTTTCCCACATCATTTTCTTCCTTTTTCCTGTGTTCCTGGAATTAGAATGAAGAATCCATCCATTGTTGGAGTCCTGTGCACAGATTCACAAGGACTCAATCTAGGTTGTAAGTATCTCACATCATCCCTTTTGGTGGACTGCATAGCACTTGATGTTGACTGAGAGCCTGCTGCTAAGTCACTACAGTCGTGTCCGACTCTGTGCGACCCCATAGACGGAAGCCCACCATGCTCCCCCGTCCCTGGGATTCTCCAGGCAAGAACACTGGAGTGGGTTTCCATTTCCTTCTCCAATGTGTGAAAGTGAAAAGTGAAAGGGAAGTCACTCAGTCGTGTCCGTCTCTTAGCGACCCCATGGACTGCAGTCTACCAGGCTCCTCTGTCCATGGGATTTTCCAGGCAAGAGTACTAGAGTGGGGTGCATTGCGTTCTCCAGACTGAGAGCCTAGTGTGCTATTGTTCTCTAGTTTTTATTTCTTGTTATCCGGACCCTTTCTGGGGACTTTTATGAGAGTAGATATCATCTCCAAATAACAAGATTAGAAAACTGAAACTTCTCAATTGACATTTGTAAAAGTAGAAATGTTCCTTGCAGTTCTGGCACTGCACAGTTGCTGCTACTGAAGTAGTATTTGAATCATTTTAAATTGGGTCTAGAAAGGACTTAAGATAATGACAGTAGTTACTATTTATTGAATAGATGTTGGGGCTGCTAAGCTCTGTATACATTATCTCTAATTTTCACAGTAACCCTGCTAAATGTGTGATGGTGTTATTTTTCAGTTCAACTTCACTTAACGGTAAGTGAGTAGGCAATAAAAATGTGGGATGCAGGGTTGGACACACGTAGGTTCAACCCCTTGCTCTTCTATTTACTAGTAGTGTGAACTGGGACCAAAAAGAACATCTCAGAGGCTCAGTTTCTTTACTGAGTTGTTTTTTAATAATAAATATTACGGAATTGCATCCATGAGCTCTTACTGTGTACCAGGTACTATTCTAAGTGCTTTACATACACTAAGTCATTTAATCCTCATGACAACCCTATGAGGTAAAGAAACTGAGGCACAGAGGTTGAGTAAATTTGCCTAAGGTCACACAGTTAGTAAATGGTTCAGCTAGGATTTGAATCTGGCTCCAAAGTCTTTTAATCACAGTACTATAAGATTATATATATAATACACTCAACACAGAGTTCAGACATAATGCTCAGTAAATGGTAACAATTACACATGAGAAAATAAATCCAGAAAAGTAAACAATGGAAGGCTTCAGCTAAGTCATGTCAGAACAAGTAAACCCAGGACATCTTGTTCTTTACTCCTCTGTACTATGGGGCTTTTTAAAGCTCAGAATTGTTGCTGGCAGAGTAATTGAAAGTAGTAGTCTGTGTCACCCAGTTAGATTTTGCACACAGACTGGTTGGTTGGAGGAAAAAGGGCAGATTTTTTTGAGGTGCTTCCCACGTTCATAAATGGAAAGGCTGAAATTCAAGTGCAGAAATCTAAAACTAAATGTATTCCTTCAAGAAACCTTCAAGGCCCAAACGACTGCACTGTATGTCCGATTAATGTTTTACATAATAATAATAAATCCATCATCCCTGCCATAGTGGCATATCTGTGACCTGACTTAGTTTCAAGCAGAGGGGCTTGTGTTGCCTTTATATACAGAAAGATATTGTAAACTTAGTAATTACTTTTTGGACCTGGCACCTAAGATTTAGTTATTATTTACAGGCTAAAACAAACATTAGTAAAAAGTCAATTCTGTTGCTCTTTGAAAACAATCAGTTTATTCTAGTGGAAATAACTGCTCGCAGAATATTTATATATGCTGTCAAGGTGATCTTACAGCTGAACTCCTGAGTAAAAATCTTTATATCCTTTGAGGTTGAGCTCAGTAAAAGGAAATCAGATTTCCCATGAGGAATTAGTTTCAACGAGTCTCTGGCCCTTACCGGCTGCTTTTTGTCAGTCTCACCTCTGAATTTCTTCTTGGTTTCAGTTTGCTTTCAGATTGACTTGAATTATAGCTTACTCATATGCTTGAGAAGGTGTTTAGAGACGGTGATGGGAATGATCTGGAAAACTGAGTAGTTATGACCTTACTGAGTTAAAAGCTGTTGTTGGTTTTCTGGCTAACGTAACCAGCTGAATATCAGGGCAGAATGATTTTGTCACCACATAACCTAAGAGACCATGAGAACCCTCTTTTTGTGAATAATTCAATTCAGTTCTGTGGTACCTCTGTACTCATGTTTGGACAGTCAGGCAACATGATATCATCTCTGTGTTCCAGGCCGCGGAACCCTGTCAGATGAGCATGCTGGGGTGATATCTGTTCTAGCCCAGCAAGCAGCTAAGCTAACCTCGGACCCCACTGATATTCCTGTGGTGTGTTTAGAATCAGATAATGGGTGAGTAAATGGCAACAGATCCCTTCCTTTCCTATTTATTCAGGAAAATGCCTCAGAAACGCGACCAGGGCTTGCCCTGTGTTCATCAGTGATTCCTCACTCCAAGTACTTGGAGGGAGGTTCCACCCTTTGGACAACAGGACCAGATAGGTTGGTCTCTGAAGCTAATGTGCTTTCAGACCACAATGACATTTAAATGAAGAGTAAGAGTTGTCATGAACTATCATAAAAGAAAGTAATAAATAACACAGAGGAAGACTCAACAACAGAAACAATGTCTGTAATAACAGAAGCACTAAAGACATTTCAAGTGAGAGTCCTCCGAATAATAGTGAAAAAAGCAGAATACAAATGTATGCACATTATGATCACAGTTTTGTATCAATAAAATGAGAGAAAATGTATATAGTATACATGCAGATGAAAAAAAGGAAAATATTAATAGTGGTTGTCTTTGAGGGATAGGATTATAAGATTAATTTCACATTTATATTTTATACTTTCCTGTATTTCCCAAATGTTTTATTGTGTTTAGATATTGCTTTCATATATAGAAAAATAAGTATTACTTTTTTAGTTGTATCCTAAATCAAACAGCCTCTTTAATCTTATATTGCCACCCACTTGTAGCACTGTATTGATATCTTCCACGTTGCCTTTCAGGAACATTATGATCCAGAAACACGATGGCATCACAGTGGCAGTGCACAAAATGGCCTCTTGACATCTCGTATCAGTTCTCCTGCATATCAGTTCTTCCGCAGCCTGTCACAGGGACTTAGTTGTACCTTACGTTAATTATCTCATAGAACTATTAAACCATTCATGTAATATGCATTGGGCACTTTTCTGTTAATTTTAGAGTAGGTTGCTTTTTGACACTTTGTGGATTTAGTTAGGAAAGGATCATGTTTTGAAGCAGCAGGTTTAGGCCACCTTGTATATAGAATTTTGTTAAGTTTAATAAACCTGGTTGGAGGAAAGCTTGGATCTTTTCTGAATTCTTTAAACTCTTAACAAATGTTCATTTTTTCAATTATCAAATTGTAATTTTTCTTAAAAAGGGTAACTACTACAAATTGTTTTCTTTCAGAAGCTCCTGAAATACATAGATTCTCACAGAAGCATCTATGGATATGTAAACCAAGTCAAGCTTACTGTTACCCCATAATAAAACATAATAGCAGATATCATAAGTATTTACTATATGCCAGGAACACATTTAATTCTCATTAACAACCGTATATGGGTTTTCCTAGCAAAAAGGTGGAAGCAACTCAAATGTCTTACCGATGGGTGAATGGATAAGCAAAACATGGTATATACATGCCATGGAATATTATTCAACCTTTAAAAAGGAAGGAAATTTGGACACATGCTATAGCATGGAGGACTCTGGAGGACATTATGATAAGTGAAATAAGCCAATCACAAAAAGACAAATACTGTATGATTCCATCTATATGGGGTGCTACCAAGAGCAGAAGAATTCATAGAGACAGGAAGTAGAATGGTGGTTGCTAGGGTGAGAGAGGGGAAAAATGGGGAGTTACTGTTTAATGGGTACAGAATTTTTGTTTTATAAGATGAAAAGAGTTCTAGAGATGGAAGGGGTGATGGCAGCAACAATATAAATTATTTAATCCCACTGAACTGTACACTTAAGGATGGTTACGATTAAAAAAATGATTACAATAGTAGTAAATTTTATGTTTTATGTATTTTACCACAATAAAAATTTTAATTTAAAAACATGAATAAAAATACCACATGAACTAATAAATAATTCAGCACAATTACAAGAGGAAGATCAACTTATAAAAGTGAAAAGGATTTTTCTATATCTCAAAATAGAAAATAAAAATTTGCAATAACAATAATAATGAATTTAGGAATTTAATAAAGGATGAAAAAAACTTGTATAGGGAAAAAATTTTTACTCAAGGATTAAAAAATGAGCAGCACTAAATAACTATACAATGTAACAAAATATCAAATCTGCAAAGAATTTTTCCTGAATATAGTTTTTCTAATAGTAATATAGTTTTCCTGATTTTTCAATATAGTCCTAATAAAGATGGTGGTAGAAAATGTTTTTGTAAACTTGATACACTTTTCTAATATTTCATGGAAGAATAAAGTTTTCATAAATAGTTGTAAAAAAAGAAAAAACCCATATGGTAGGTACTCATTTGTCCCATTTTGCATTTGTATAATTAAGAGATTAGCAGTCACCATTTGTACCTAAGATTCCAACTCCGAATCTTACTTGTCTTGGTTTCTCCCATACAACAAGGCAAATCAATCATAATTGTACATAAATTCCTTCCCTCCAAAGCCTCCCTCCCCTTCCCTCACCCCCTCCCTCCAGGTCATCACAGAGAGCCAGACGGGGCTCCTTGTGCTATACAGCAACTACTCACCAGCTATCCATCTTACACCTAATAGCATGTACATGTTGAAATGGACAGAAGACCTAAACAGAGCCTTGTTTTTAACAGCCCAATCACTGCAGAAATAGGTATGATTGGCCAGAAGAAAATCTACCGTTCGAAATACATGCTATCTTCTTTTCAGCCTTTATCATTCTCAACAACAGAACGGTGCACAAGCAGATTAAAAAGTCTCCATTTTGTTGAATTTGAATGCAGCTTCTGTTGCGTTCTAGCAGTTTAATATCTGACAGTATAAAAAGAAATCTCCAGAATAATATTCAAAAATACCAAGCACCTACAAATAAAAAGTGCTAAAGTAAGCCCAGTGGCCTACTCCTATAACTTAAGAAATGGTGGGAACTCTCCCCAAATCTTAACTCTTGTGCACAAAGAGTGAGGACAGAAAAATTCAGCTAAAAATAAAATCTTGGTAGTTCTGTATTAACACTTTTAAGTCCCTAAGTGCCAAAAAGTATTCATGGGCTATGTTTGCCAGTGGATTGACAGTGGTGACAGGAAAATCATGCTGCATTCTTGCTGAGTAACTTTAAGGCCAAGAGTTAGAAAGTCAGAGGTTGAGGGAATTATTTATGCTTAGTTGAAGATCCTAAAAGCTTTATGAAATCAATTGGGTACAGATGTCAGAATTGAACCAAAAAATTGAAAGCATTTCCTCTAAAGTCAGGAACAAGACAAGGGTGCCCACTTTCACCATTACTATTCAACATAGTTTTGGAAGTTTTGGCCACAGCAATCAGAGCAGAAAAAGAAATAAAAGGAATCCAAATTGGAAAAGAAGTAAAACTCTCACTATTTGCAGATGACATGATCCTCTACATAGAAAACCCTAAAGACTCCACCAGAAAATTACTAGAACTAATCAATGACTATAGTAAAGTTGCAGGATATAAAATCAACACACAGAAATCCCTTGCATTCCTATACACTAATAATGAGAAAACAGAAAGAGAAATTAAGGAAACAATTCCATTCACCATTGCAACGGAAAGAATAAAATACTTAGGAATATATCTACCTAAAGAAACTAAAGACCTATATATAGAAAACTATAAAACACTGGTGAAAGAAATCAAAGAGGACATTAATAGATGGAGAAATATACCATGTTCATGGATTGGAAGAGTCAATATAGTGAAAATGAGTATACTACCCAAAGCAATTTATAGATTCAATGCAATCCCTATCAAGCTACCAACAGTATTCTTCACAGAGCTGGAACAAATAATTTCACAATTTGTATGGAAATACAAAAAACCTTGAATAGCCAAAGTGATCCTGAGAAAGAAGAATGGAACTGGAGGAATCAACCTACCTGACTTCAGGCTCTACTACAAAGCCACAGTTATCAAGACAGTATGGTACTGGCACAAAGACAGAAATATAGATCAATGGAACAAAATAGAAAGCCCAGAGATAAATCCACGCACATATGGACACCTTATCTTTGACAAAGGAGGCAAGAATATACAATGGATTAAAGACAATCTCTTTAACAAGTGGTGCTGGGAAATTTGGTCAACCACTTGTAAAAGAATGAAACTAGAACACTAACATCATACACAAAAATAAACTCAAAATGGATTAAAGATCTAAACGTAAGACCAGAAACTATAAAACTCCTAGAGGAGAACATAGGCAAAACACTCTCTGACATACATCACAGCAGGATCCTCTATGACCCACCTCCCAGAATATTGGAAATAAAAGCAAAAATAAAGAAATGGGACCTAATTAACCTTAAAAGCTTCTGCACATCAAAGGAAACTATTAGCAAGGTGAAAAGACAGCCTTCAGAATGGGAGAAAATAATAGCAAATGAAGCAACTGACAAACAACTACTCTCAAAAATATACAAGCAACTCCTACAGCTCAACTCCAGAAAAATAAATGACCCAATCAAAAAATGGGCCCAAGAACTAAATAGACATTTCTCCAAAGAAGACATACAGATGGCTAACAAACACATGAAAAGATGCTCAACATCACTCATTATCAGAGAAATGCAAATCAAAACCACTATGAGGTACCATTTCACACCAGTCAGAATGGCTGCCATCCAAAAGTCTACAAATAATAAATGCTGGAGAGGGTGTGGAGAAAAGGGAACCCTCTTACACTGTTGCTGGGAATGCAAACTAGTACAGCCACTATGGAGAACAGTGTGGAGATTCCTTAAAAAACTGGAAATAGAACTGCCTTATGATCCAGCAATCCCACTGCTGGGCATACACACTGAGGAAACCAGAAGGGAAAGAGACACGTGTACCCCAATGTTCATCGCAGCACTGTTTATAATAGCCAGGACATGGAAGCAACCTAGATGTCCATCAGCAGATGAATGGATAAGAAAGCTATGGTACATATACACAATGGAGTATTACTCAGCCATTAAAAAGAAAACATTTGAATCCGTTCTAATGAGGTGGATGAAACTGGAGCCTATTATACAGAGTGAAGTAAGCCAGAAGGAAAAACACCAATACAGTATACTAACGCATATATATGGAATTTAGAAAGATGGTAACAATAACCCTGTGTACGAGACAGCAAAAGAGACACTGATGTATAGAACAGTCTTATGGACTCTGTGGGAGAGGGAGAGGGTGGGAAGATTTGGGAGAATGGCATTGAAACATGTAAAATATCATGTATGAAACGAGATGCCAGTCCAGGTTCGATGCACGATACTGGATGCTTGGGGCTAGTGCACTGGGACGACCCAGAGGGATGGTATGGGGAGGGAGGAGGGAGGAGGGTTCAGGGTGGGGAACACATGTATACCTGTGGTGGATTCATTTTGATATATGGCAAAACTAATACAATTATGTAAAGTTGAAAAATAAAAAAAAAAAAGAATTCTGCTCTTGATATTAAGCCCCACATGATTAATAAGAACCATTTTTAATGAACTAAGTATACCAATAGCAGGTCATTTAAGTGCAGTTACTATATATACAGAGTCCTCACAACAAACTTTCAAATAATATTAGCCACAATTTACAGGGCTGGAAACAGATTCAGAAAGGGTAACTTGCCCGGAGTCTGCAGACTTAAATAATGGTAAGGTGGAGATTCTACCCAAGTTTGCATTTCCCACTGTACCTCAGAGTTTTCTGTATGAAAGATATGTTTCAAGGGGTTCATCTCTTACAGCATATTTGCAGCTTTCCTAGCCTCAGTGAATGACTCACTGTTCTGCTGCATTTTAAATCGGACCCCGCCCTCAGTATCAGACCTGTCTATCAATACAAAGCTAGCCTCTTGTCATCGTATTATCAGAATCAGCCCTGCTTTAAAGAGTAACAAGTTCCTACCCTTCCCCCCCAAAAAACTTACAGATGTTTACTAAAAAGTTATTTGTAGAGTATGATCAGTATTACCAACCACACATAACTGCCCACTTAGAGGGCATCTTCTCAAACCACAAAAGCTCTGCTTCTGGTAGCACTTTAATCAAAAAGTATTATAGAGTTGGTTTTAAAAGCCTGAGAAGCCCCTTACTTTTTAAAAAGGAACATGCATAAATATGTGCAGATTTTTCAGATAAGAAAAACACACATTGGCCTAAAACACGCTCTGGTTTAAAACCTGGAATGTTGGTGCTGGGGAGATGAAAGGCAATTTCCTATTTACTTTTTTTTTTTTTTTTATGTGGAAGGTGGAGCAGAGGAAGGAAATGGGATAAGAAAACTGAATTATCCCAGTTATTTTCTAGGAGACTTAGCCTTCACCACTTCCAAAATGAAATGGGAAAAAAACAAGTTGCATTAAAATTACAAGAATATACCTTTCATAGGAGGTGTGTGGAGTTAAAGTAATCAAGTATAGAAAAGTAATTAAAACAGGGCTTCGAACTTCAAAGTACTAACCAGAATCTTCAGTTATACACAGAAGCACACACAAATAGGCTGCAGATTGCCATTTGTAGCCCAGAAACTATATCTCTCTGGAGAAAGAAATGTCAGTGCACTCCAGTATTCTTGCCTGGGAAATTCCATGGACAGAGGACCTAGTGGGTTACAGTCTATAGAGTTACAAAGAGTCAGACACAACTGAGTAACTCAGCATACACCTCTCCTGGACTTTACAGGTTTCTCAAACTCCTACAGAACTCAACTCTCCCCAAACCTGTTTCTTTGTTTTGTTATCTGTCCCAGCTCGGGACCTTGGAATTATCCTAGACTTCTCATTCCCTGCGTCCTAGCAGTCTTCAAAATCCTTCTCTTAAAGAATTAATGGGCCTTGTTCATTCTCCTGCTTGATTTTCTTCAAAAAATACCATGTTGACTTAATTTCCAGGTTTAAATGTATTATTTATAGAGGCAGTATTTTCTTTAGACATTCTTTAGGAATTTTTTTAAGGTATTCTTTAGACAATGCGAATATACAAGAAAGGTAGTCATTCATTCCACCAGCAAGTGATAGTTTATATTATTTTACTGTATTACTTGTATTTCAAAAAACAACAGCTTACATGCTTGGGAACAAATGTATGCTTGCTATATCTTGTTTTGCTTTGTCACTTAAGTACCATTTTTCTTGTCGTTAACAATTCTCAGGAAGCACGGTCATACTCTTGAGAGTCCCTTGGACTGCAACATCAAATCAGTCAATTACAGGAAATCAACCCTGAATATTCATTAGAAGGACTGATGCTGAAGCTGAGGCTCCAATACTTTGGCCACCTGATGTGAAGAACCGACTCATTGGAAAATATCCTGATGCTGGGAAAGGTTGAAGGTAGGGGGAGAAGGGGACAACAGAGGATGAGATGGTTGGATTGCATCACCGACACAATGGACATGAGTTTGAGCAAACTCCAGGAGATGGTGATGGGAAGGGAATACTGGCGTGCTGCAGTCCATGGGGTCACAAAGAGTCGGGCACAACTGAGCGACTGAACAATAACAAACTCTTATACTCTATGTGTTGCTCTTAAGTTCTTGCCAAATAACTCTGATAATTATCTTTGTAAAAAAAAGAACAAACTATTTCCCAACTCTGGGGCCCCACCCCCTGCCTTGAGCATAGAGTTAAATGATAAATCGAGGCATATTTAAAATGATAGTTTTTTTGAGCAAAAAAAATATTTGAAGCAGGCACTGACAAACCTGAAGAGGTTAGGAGTCTATCATCAGGAGTTTAGGGAGAGGCTTTTATAGAGAAAATGCAGAAGCAAAGCAAGGCAATTACTGATTGGCTACAGCGTAAAGCCTAGTTCAGTTCAGTCACTTAGTCATGTCCAACTGTTTGTGACCCCATGGACTGCAGCATACCAGGCTTCCCGGTCCATTATCAATTCCCAGAGTTTGCTCAAACTAATGTCCATCGAATCGGTGATGCCATCCAACCATCTCATCCTCTGTTGTTCCCTTCTCCTCCTGCCTTCAATCTTTCCCAGCATCAGGGTCTTTTCTAATGAGTCAGTTCTTTGCATCAGGTGGCCAAAGTATTGGAGTTTCAGCTGTGTGTGATTGCTTGTCTCTAGGTTTTAGTTTAAGAATCTTTAAGCATTTACAAGCTTAGGTTTGGGTTTGTTTATGTAGGCCACACAGCACTAAAGCCACCTTGTTCCTAGTGGCCTCCTTCTGCTTTAGCCAAGTGACTTATCAACTTCTTGTATTCGCTACAGTATCAGAGGTGTTGATCCAGGTATAGCAGGAGGTGTTTGCCATGGCACAGACTCTTCCTGGTTTAGCCAACATGTAATTTAAAGCAATTCTACTGTCTCAAATCATCTTACCAAAAGCCTAGGGACTTTTGTTGTATAGGTATGGCTTTAGCAAGATTCAGTGATAGTTGCCAGAGGAGCATTGTCTTCCCATGCATTAACAGAGAGAAAGAAAGTAGTGAAAAGGCAAAATGAATAATGGTTTCAAATAGGTGATGAAGATCTTGATCCATGATCTTGGGAGAACTGTCTACCTCAAGATGCTATCTGCCTGTGGGGAGGAACTTCCGTAAGCCAATTTTAATTTTAGTCTCCAGTTAGTGCACAGTTCTTGGAGTCTGGAGGAGCCCTTTTTAATTGGGAGATATGGACCCAAGGTTTAAGGCTCTGAAGTTTTACTGCTGACTTGGTGTGGTCCCTTCTAAGGAGGTTCAAGGGCAATCTTTGTTCTTAGTGATTTCAAATCAGAAGGGCGGGAGAAAATTGGAAATCTTAGTCTGGAGAATAACTAGATATTTGAGAAAACTAGAACAATTCAGGATTCAGCTTAGTTTACAGGTATTTAACAAAAGCTCAAAAACAATAAATAGGACTAGAATGTGATACCCACAAGATTCTATTATACTTTTCCATTGAAATTTAATTTTTTTGTAATCACCCCCATCATAGTAAGACTAACTTGTTTGCAAAATAATTCTAGTCTCATTAAACTTGGCCTGATTATTTACAGAGATGCAGTAAGAACAGTAATTGACCATACAGTTTCTATTAAAAATCTTTTATTCTAGAACTTTTTTTTTTTTTTGCTAGAACTTTTAATAAGGAATCTTACTTTGAACTTTTAAAGGCTCTTCAGATTAAGAAGCCAAATCAAGAGTTTGTCATTTCAGACTGTATCTGGAATACCTATAGATTTGTGTGAAATCCTCTCTTCTTGAGGTTCCCAAGATATCCTGAGGTTCCTGGGCCTGCCAGGAAGTGACCATTCTTACTTACTTGGTAAAGTTTCTAGGAACCCTGTAAACAAGATGCCAGGTCAGTTTTTCTTTGGGAACTTTATTGCATCCATAAAGTCAACCTTAGTTCCTTAAAACTGCCTGGTCATATCTGATTTTATGTATATTCTCAAATATGACATTCTAATCAAAGCCTTGGTAATATACAATGCTTTCAACTGTATCCTGTTATAAGAACATATTCTTATTACTGCTAAGTCACTTCAGTCGTGTACAACTCTGTGTGACCCCATAGACAGCAGCTCACCGGGCTCCCCCATCCCTGGGATTCTCCAGGCAAGAGTACTGGAGTGGGATGCCATTTCCTTCTCCAATTCATGAAAGCAAAAAGCAAAAGTGAAGTCGCTCAGTCATGTCTGACGATTAGCGACCCCGTGGACTGCAGCCTACCAGGCTCCTCTGTCCATGGGATTTTCCAGGCAAGAGTACTGGAGTGGGGTGCCATTGCCTTCTCTGCATATTCTTATTGGGCTTATGTAAATCACAGTATTGCCATGAAAATAAGACTATGTAACAAATTTCCAAATTCTGGAGGGATCAGATAGGGAAAAAAAGTGAATGTTTCACTTTTGTTTACCAAGGTACACTTTACTAAATTGCCTGAAGTCATAAGTAGTTTAAGAGAGAACAAGGTTTTGTTAAATCTGGAAAACAAAACATTAAGGAATTAGCAGTGTTTCAAAGAAAAAGTTGTTAAAAAATTTTCATCAGTTCATTTAATCATGTGTTATTAATTCTTATTGATCTTGAATCCTGTTTTTTTCCTTAGCTTTGAAAATTCTTACCCAGTTCACTTTTATGATCTTAAACTTATCAGAAACCTGTATTCTAGATCTTTCCATGAATCTCTCAAGACAAAGAGGGACTTCTGTGAAAGCATCAGTCAATAAGTCTCTGTAAATGACAAAAAGACTTTTTAATAAAGTCCTTCCATACCTTTCCTTACCCTCCAGACACATTTTACCTTCCTTCTTACTTTATACACACAGTTGTTTCCTTTCACCCTTGTATTTCTAAGTGGTTTTTAATTACATATAATAATTAGCATTTATAACCCTTAGAATCCTTACTTTCTAGTAGAAATTAAAAAGAAGTAAGCAATTGTAGACTGACTGTTACACTAGCATTCCGTGGATTGGCACATTTATAAATACATTTCATGATTTCAAGAAATATATTTTTCCTCATAGTAAAATTTTCAATGTGGCATAAAACATGTTTACCAATAAACCCAAATATCTTTGAAATAAGGGTCTGGGGCTCAGTGGTAAAGAATCCACCTACCAATGCAGGAGACACCGGTAATCTTTAGTTCCTCTGTGATAAGAAGCCAAAGTAGATAAAAAATCAAAAGTAGGTAAAACTGTGTTCAATAATTAAGGTTTCAGTATTTTATCTTATTTGGAAATGATCTAGTCAACAAATATCCAAAATTTAACTTAGTATAACTTTTTCCTAGTTTCCAAATTGCCCTACACACACTTGTTTTTGTCCTTCTAATAAAAATCACCTTCCTGAGATCTACATTTCAAACAAATGTCTCTTGAGATCTAGAATACTTACATCTCCAAGCTCTAAGGCACAGAAAAAAGATATTAAGTTCCACCAAGAAGGACCCTGATTCCCTAAATCCAGATGTTTTATAACATCTGCAAGCCTTTTGAACTGAATGGGGAGCTTTCGAGATTGGTAAAAAGGATAGGTGGGCTTTTCATTATTTCTAGAGCTACATTTCTGTTCTTGTCAAGACTTGATTTGTCAAGACTTGGTTTGTAAGAACGATTTGTAGTCATTCTTAATTCCTCAAAGAACTGGGTTGCAAGCTGAATGATATGAAGAGGCCTAAAGGACCCACCCATCCAACTATATTATCTTCAATTTGCTTCTTCATGTCAGGGAGATTCCCAACTAAAATAGAAATTAAAAGATTCCTCTGTTCCAGATTTAGGGCTGTGCCTCTTTTGAATGGTTTAGTAAATCCTTCCAGAGTGGCTTCATAATGTTTTTCTTTTTCTCTGGGTACACAGTTTCCCTTTAGCTTAGGGAAGAAGGCCTAAAAAATGTTCCTATCAGACTCTGAATATCAGCTTCCAAAGTGGCCAACTTCTAACCACAGAGCTCACTAAAAAATCCTTTGAAATATCTTACTAACACATTTTAGGTGGGGCAAACAGTAAATACCAAACAAAACTTTCTTTTACTTTTAAACCAAAGGTATCCATATCAAATGAATCAAAACCAAAACCATGGCTTAATCATGGATGCAAGAGGCATTCCCAAAGAAGATGAAAAAGATATTACTCCCCCATCCACAATATCCAGAGCCACCCCCTAAGATGGCCAAAGAAAGACTTAGACAATATCCCTGAGAGTGGGTGACAGTGGATACTAGCTATAAACAGGGTGCCACCCACATTTCTGTCCAGCCATATTTTGGGGGCCCCCAACATGACAGCTGAGCTGCCTGCACAGATACAGAACTGCCAACCTGCATGCTCCGATGGGCAGAAAGCCAAGCCAAGGTCTTAACACAAAAGATAAATGAGAAAGAAATGGCAGTCTGTGGGTATAAGAAATAAAAACTAAATAAAAACTTAATAAAACTAATAAAACTTTTAAGTTAATAAAAACTTAAAAATGGACCATTTTCAAGAATAGCTAGCTTTGAGTGACAGCTTGCTGATATAATAGACAAGAGCATCAGTCCTTCCAATAACTATTCAGGACTGATTTCCTTTAGGATTGACTGGTTTGTTCTCCTTGCAGTCCAAGGAACTCTGAAGAGTCTTCTCCAACACCACAGTTCAAAAGTGTCAATTCTTTGGTGCTCCGCTTTCCTTATTGTTCTGCTCTCACATGTGAGAAGGAATAGGTGCTCAAGAAAGGAGGAAACAAGATGTCAAGGAGGGGCAGCCCATAAAGTGGAAGGAGATAAAGCTAGGTGATGTCTGGGAAGATTGTTTACTCCATAGTACTTAGCTAATGAGGAACTGGGGGAGGGACTTATGTGCTAGGGATAAATTGCTCATTGTAACGACTCTGGATGTGCCTACCCACCAGACACCCAATCTTGCAAGACCATCATTAAAGCTTTGCTTCCCACTCATCTTCTGTCTCCAAGTCTTTGAGTTTGGGTTGGTGAGTGTGTTTCTCACACTGGGGAGGGGAAGAATCCAATCATCAATGTGGATGTAAATGAACATTCACAAGCCACCATTCAAAGATCTAATTTTTTTTCTCCTGCCACTCTGAATCTAGAATGGAAGGAACTCTGTAAAACTGCACCATAGGTGGCAGTCCAGAACTGACTTTCGTAAGAATTCTCACCCTTTTGGGGCTTCTGCCAGTTTTCCCAGGATCTCATCAGCAGGTTCTCAAGCAAGTGGGGTGTCCCAGCAGGTCTCATCCTGGCCACTAGAAACTTGGGGAACCACTGACTGAAACCGCCTGCCCTGTCCTGGCACCATAGTAATCACTTGCATGAGTTAGCTTAAATAGGAAATCTGGGTAAGGAATGTAGAACAAGCTACCAACAACCAGAAATATTCGAGAAAGGTCAAAAGGTGAGAGGAGACCCCAGTCCATATGTCCTACCAACCTCCCAGAATCCTTCTGGCTGGAATCCAGCTTGGCTGAACAATTCGAGTGCCACCAGGAAGGATCTTGAGTCAGAGGTGTTAGCCAGAGACAACCCAGGAACTAACCCCATCACCATAAAACCTGAGACTGTAAGCCATGTGGCAAAGCAACTCTCCTGGGTTTCCTTAACCTGCAGCTCTCTGCCCAAGTGCTCCTTCCCAATAAAGTCTCTTGCTTTGTCAGCATGTGTGTCTCCTTAGACAATTAATTTCTAAGTGTTAGACAAGAGTCCACTCTTGGGCCCTGGAAGGGGTACACTTCCAGCAACAAAATTGTAGGGGAGAAAAAATAATTTTCCTTCTACTCTTAAAGTGCTTGGCTGAGACCCCTTTTTCTCTAGAGCACCTCATAAGTGGATAAACTTATCCAGGTTAAAAGCTTTCCACTGTGGCCACTGTAATACAAGATTATCTTTGGTAAGTTTAGCCTATTTGTTCACCCTTAAAACAAAATTTTATTCACCTGAGGCCTCACACAGGACCAGCCCAATTTCAGTCCAACCCGACCCTGGACCCAGGGCAACTCCAGCCAGTTTCTGAATGCCATCTGGAAAAAGAAATGCTCAAATAAGGTCTGATGGTTCATAATGCAAAAGCTGCAGAGCTTGGATGGACGAAGGGCCAACCCCCACCTCCAGAGGCAATGAGAAAGCAGTGAGCCTAATGGGCTCACTGGTATCGACCTTGGGCTCCTCAGGGTCTCCTTCCTTTGCTCCCTCTTCTGATACCAGAACTATTTATTTGAACAAAAATTGGTTCAAACTGGGCAGTAACAAACTAGATGTTAGGAGTGCACTGACTGGAGCTCAGGGAGAGGTTTTTACAGAGAGAAAGCAGAAGCAAAGTAAGGAAGTTATTGATGGGTCATAGCTTAATTCTGGAGAAGGCAATGGCACCCCACTCTAGTACTCTTGCCTGGAAAATCCCATGGATGGAGGAGCCTGGTAGGCTTCAGTCCATGGGGTCGCTAAGAGTCGGACACGACTGAGCGACTTCACTTTTACTTTTTCACTTTCATGTATTGGAGAAGGAAATGGCAACCCACTCCAGTGTTCTTGCCTGGAGAATCCCAGGGGCAGGAGAGCCTGGTGGGCTGACATCTATGGGGTCACACAGAGTCAGACATGACTGAAGTGACTTAGCAGCTGTAGCAGCAGCTTAATTCCTGGCTGATTGTGACTGGTCATCTTTAGGTTTCTATTTTGTAGCCCTGTTTCAATTTCTGGTTTGTTTCCATAGGCTGGCTTGGCATTAGTACCACCTCAGTGTGGTGGCCTCCTAGTTTAACAATAGTTATCCAAAGGATTTTCTACTTGGTTTACTCTGGTGCTTGTTTTTGAGATCATGGTGTACAAGTCTATCTTCTGGGTCAGGGTGGGTGGAGGAAAGGGCCTAGTATAATGTCAAATCCCAGTCTCCCCTCCTCCCCTCAGGAAGTAAAGTCCACCAGCAGGAGTGCCTAAGTTGGCTCTAGCCCTGAGCTCTTACAATGCTTGCTTGTTTTCACAGGGCAGCCGAATGAAATGCTTTAGAAAAAGCACAACATTCTGGAAAATCGTATAACTTTTCTTCCCAGATTGCTTCAAGTCTGTGGAGGATTCCCTTGCTGAACGCCACATCAAAGGTAGGATGAAAATGGGGTTGTGTGTTGGGGTTTGTTCTTTATAATGTTTTGAATGACCAGCATCTCTCCCTGCACAGCCTGCTCACCAGACAGACTGTCGTGCCCCACACCCTGCCGGCAGATTCTCCTTTCCAGGAAGAAACAGACTGCCTGCCTATCTGCCAGTGGCAAATAAAGACTGCTACCCCCTCTCTCAGAATATTTACATTTTCCTTTTGCTATTTCTCTTTTTATGTATTTATTTTATTGAACCACTTGTGTGAAGGTAGAAGACATTTCACTCCTGAGCGTTTTAGCACACATCTCCTAAGAATAAGCACATTCTCCGATAGAACCACGAGACCACAATCACCACCAAGAGATCTAACCTGGTCTACTATACAGTCCTCATTCAAATTTCCCCAACTCAGTTCCCAAAGTCCTTTCCAACGTTTTTCAGGCCTAGAATCCACTCAGGGAAGTCATTGCCCTTTGTTGTCATGTCTATTCAGTCCCTAAGAATATTTTCATTTCAGCAACTGCTGTAAAAGGGAATATCCAAACCTGAAGTTCCCCATTCCTTTTAAAATTTCTCTAATTTTAAGAGCTTATTACCCAGAGGACCAGAGGGTGGTACACAATTTGCCCTAGGATTTGACTTCAGACGTGGGGGGAGGACAGTGTGAGGAGTGACCACCCAGCAATCAATGAGGTCAGGCTTTGCAGTCAACTGCTTTGCAATTCCTGCCTGAAGTGAACTGGTCATCTTTTAGAGGCCATTCACACTGGTGTAAGAGAGATTTCTGTGGTGGCGTTTGATGTCCCTCATATCACAGCCTTTTGTTACCTTTTTCTATTTTCTCCCATGGTTCTGCCTGGATCGTGATTATGGAATAAACAAGGATTAAGGGGAGTCTAGTTGGGCAGACTTATGTTAAGTAAGGACATACTCCAGGAGAAGTCAGCACTGTGGAATTCCAGGGGAAGTCAGGCAGCAGACCTCCACAAATATTCCTCAAATGGTACAAAGCCTTGCTGTATTTTTGAGGTTGAGATCAGAGAGCCTATAAACAACTTTAGACATGAGAAGTGTCAACTAAAAAGATGTACAACTTGAGAGTTGCAAGTTTTATCTGGGGCAAAATGAGGACAGCAGCCTGGGAGACAGCACCTCAGCTAGCTCTGAGAGACTGCTCCAAAGAGGCAGTCAGTGAAGGTCAATATATGATTTTGGTGAAGACGGGAGTTCAATGCAATCAAGTGATTACTTTATAAAAAGTTTTCTGCTAGTCACAAGAGGCTGAAGTCACCAAGATGGGATTCAGTGATTTTCTAGATCTGAAGAGATGTTAAGGATTGGGATCATGAAATCAGTTCCTAAAAATATCTATCTAAAGACCTGCTCCACCAGATTCTCTGGAGCACAGAGGCCTCATTCCACCTTGAATTCCTTCAGGGTGTGTTGAAGGCTAACAGCTGCAGTAGCACAGGGTTCAAGCTCCAGAGGCAGATGGCAAATGCCCTTGTTGCTGTTCAGTCGCTGGCAAAGGCTCTTGGAAAATGCCAATTTCTAGTTTACAGGCAAGTGCCAATTTGCTGACAAGAAATCATCTATTCTTAAAGGGGTGGGCTGAAAAAAATTACAAGTGGTTTAAAAATTTTTTTTATTAAAGTTCAGATCAGTTTGTCAACTAAGCCAACGTCCGTCTTGGATTTGTCACAGGGATCTTCTGCATTTAAAACAAACGAATCATCATGCTGAAGAGGAAGGTTCAACCTTACAAGAAAACCCTGGATGGAGGTTGGGGATGGATGGTCATATTTCATTTCTTCCTGGTAATTTACTTTCTCCTTCCCCACTGCCTGAAAGAAAGTTTTCTGGGGAAAGGCTCAGAGCAGCCTAACAAGAAGATCATACATGAAACCCTTGACATTTGAATGGAAAGGGGATCCAAGTAAAGCCAGGAACTGCCAATGAACCTTCAAGTTGGAAATGTTCTCCTTGAGTGAAACCAGAAAGACTGCCATCCTGTCTCCTACTTCTCCTCAGCATTCCTTAAACCTACAGAATGCTCCAGCCACCATTAGCAGCTCTGCCCTGGCTGCATGGCAGTTAGGATTTGGGGACAATCACATTTAGCCATCCGAGAAATAGCGCAGGGAGGGGATTCCCCAACTCAGTCAAGCAAACATGTAACTGCTGCAAGCAACTTCCTTCTCTCCTAGGAGGCTGGGACTTTTCTTCTGTTCTGCCTGGTGTCCACTTCCCAACCCATCCCCACCAACCATAACTTATGCCAGAGTTAGGCCCAATGTATATTTCTGACATGTCTGGAAAGGAAGACAGGGTTGTGAATCCTGAAACTGGAGCCTGATTTCTTCCCTTCATTCATTAGCAAACCCAACTCCATTTTTTAATTAACGTTTTGCCCTCATCCTCCCAGAAGCTCTGGGTGTTGTTACGTGAGACTGTGGTGATCTGAATCGGCATGGTCATCCTGATGGGATTGATGAATCCCATCACTGCTGTACCTTAAACCCTGAGTGTGGCACCAGTTCCACGATTCCTCTTAAGTGTTCCCAAGTAAGTCAACTTTAAGATGTCCTCAACAGAGATATCCTTCCCTCCTGATCCTCCTCCTCAGCCCAGTCCTACAGTAAGAAGCTTCCAAGGAGGGGAGTGCAGGTCCTGGTGACTTCTAACTAACCTGCAGCCCATAGTATAGAAGGACCACACCTCCTCCATCATGACAGAGAATGGGAAAGGAGGGAGGCAGAGGCCCTCAGCCAGGATTTACATAATACAAAACTCACAACCTGAGGACTATTTGTTAAACATTAGCTTCATTACTAAAGAACATGGACTCTCTTTTCCTTCCTCCCAGAAGTGTTACTAAAAAGGACAACAAGGACACACTAAGTCTGAGAGCCTTCCTGTGGCTGGGCCACCTCCTCACATCACAGGCTTTGCAGAACCGGCATTATTGGCAAGGATCTTGAGTTCTCCCACTTTTTCCTGCATTATGCTCTGAGGACAGGAAGTTATCTAATTTAGTGGCCGCTAAGAACAGTTGTCTAATAATGAGATTAGTAAACAATCTCTCACTTTTTATGGGCTTCTCAGGTGGCTCAGTGTATAAAGAATCTGCCTGCAATGCAGGAGACACAGGAGACGTGGGTTTGATCGCTGGGTTGGGAAGATCCCCGGAGGAGGGCACGACAATCCATTCCAGTGTTCTTGCCTGAAGAATCCCAGAGACAGAGCGTGGCAGGCTACAGTCCATAGGGTCACAAAGAGTTGGACATGACTGAAGTGACTGAGCATGCACACTTTTGGGGGTGTGGTGCTACTCTTAAGCACACACATAAAACATTTTGGGTCCTCAAAATGTTAATAATTAACTCAGGCCAATCAGCCACAGTAGTAATGTGGGTACCTGGATGATGATGATTTCATGTCTGTATAAGTCTGCTTTTCTAGAATAGATGATCTCCTGAAAAGGTGAGTGAAAAACCCAGGTAACAACATATCCTTCAGGAGCTCCTTACTTTTTTTTTTTTTAAAAAGGTCTCATTCTAACTTACCATACTTTATAACTGCATCATCTGCATGACTGTTTTCTGTATTCAGCCTGTCTCTCTGGACTGAACGTTCTACGAGCACAGGGCCATTTGCTGGGTCTGTTTGCTCACCACTATAAGCCAAGTCCCCTAGTCAGCAACCAAAACACAGAACACACTCAATAAATACCTGCTGGCAGATGGGAGGATGGATGGACTGATGGATACATTTATGAATAAACAAGGTGATAAATATGAAGTTGGAGAGATGGGCAGGGACTTTGGAGGACTTAAAAAAAAAAAAAAAAGCAGGGGAGTAATGTAATCAGTTTTGTATTTCAGGACAGTAGCTCAGGTAGTGGGCTGCTGATGGATAGGCCTGGAAGCAGGGAGGTCCACTGGAAGGATGCTGCAGTAATCCAGGTGAGAAAACAATATGACAGTAGCAAACGGGGTGGAGAAGAAATACAGATCTGAGCAATACTGAAGACATATTGTTAAGACTGTAGAGTAATTGAATGTCAGGGAGACAGGGAATCATGGGGTCCTAGGATGCTGGCTTGGACAACATGGAGAATAACATATGCCCTTCACTGAGTTGGACAACATGAGAAGGGGACAAAACCTAAAGAAGGCTTGAAGGGCTTATCTTTGGGCACTGAGTCTGGGGGACTTGTGACATAACCAGTCATGTATGTGTTCAGTAAAGTCTACATGTACCTGGAGCCCAGGATCTGCATACTGAGAATTGTGAGTTAGCAGCACACAAAGGGGCTTGAACCATAAGTCAGTGTATTCAAGTCACCAGGGAGTTCAGTTCAGTTCAGTCGCTCAGTCGTGTCCGACTCATTGTGACCCCATGAACTGCAGCACGCCAGGCCTCCCTGTCCATCACCAACTCCCGGAGTTCACTCAAACTCACGTCCATTGAGTTGGTGATACCATCCAGCCATCTCATCCTCTGTCATGCCCTTTTCCTTCTGCCCCCAATCCTTCCCAGCATCAGAGTCTTTTCCAATGAGTCAACTCTTTGCATCAGGTGGCCAAAGTATTGAAGTTTGAGCTTTAGCATCAGCCCTTCCAAAGAACATGCAGGACTGATCTCCTTTAGAATGGACTGGTTGGATCTCCTTGCAGTCCAAGGGACTCTCAACAGTCTTCTCCAATACCCCCCAGTTCAAAAGCATCAATTCTTCAGCACTCAGCTTTCTTCACACTCCAACTCTCACATCCATACATGACCACTGGAAAAACCATAGCCTTGACTAGACAGACCTTTGTTGGCAAAAGTAATGTCTCTGCTTTTGAATATGCTATATAGGTTGGTCAAAACTTTCCTTCCAAGGAGTAAGCATCTTTTAACTTCATGGCTGCAATCACAATCTGCAGTGGTTTTGGAGCCCCCCAAAATAAAAGTCTGACGCTATTTCCACTGTTTCCCCATCTATTTGCCATGAAGTGATGAGATCAGATGCCATGATCTTAGTTTTCTGAATGTTGAGCTTTAAGCCAACTTTTTCACTCTTTCACTTTCATCAAGAAGCTTTTTAGTTTTTCACTTTCTGCCGTAAGAGTGGTGTCATCTGCATATCTGAGGTTATTGATATGTCTCCCGGCAATCTTGATTCCAGCTTGTGCTTCTTCCAGCCCAGCGTTTCTCATGATGTACTCTGCATAGAAGTTAAATGAGCAGGGTGACAATATACAGCCTTGACGTGCTTCTTTTCCTATTTGGAACCAGTCTGTTGTTCCATGTCCAGTTCTAACTGTTGCTTCCTGATCTGCACATAGGTTTCTCAAGAGGCAGGTCAGGTGGTCTGGTATTCCCATCTCTTTCAGAATTTTCCACAGTTTATTGTGACCCACACAGTCAAAAGCTTTGGCATAGTCAATAAAGCAAAAATAGATGTTTTTCTGGAACTCTCTTGCTTTTTTGATGATCCAGTGGATGTTGGCAATTTGATCTCTGGTTCCTCTGCCTTTTCTAAAACCAGCTTGAACAGCTGGAAGTTCACGGTTCACATATTGCTGAAGCCTGGCTTGGAGAATTTTGAGCATTACTTTACTAGCATGTGAGATGAGTGCAATTGTGCGGTAGTTTGAGCATTCTTTGGCATTGCCTTTCTTTGGGACTGGAATGAAAACTGACCTTTTCCAGTCCTGTGGCCACTGCTGAGTTTTCCAAATTTGCTGACATATTGAGTGCAGCACTTCAACAGCATCATCTTTCAGGATTTGAAATAGCTCCACTGGAATTCAACCACCTCCACTAGCTTTGTAGTGATGTTTTCTAAAGCCCACTTGACTTCACATTCCAGGATGTCTGGCTCTAGATGAGTGATCACACCATCGTGATTATCTGGGTCGTGAAGATATTTTCTGTACAGTTGTTCTGTGTATTCTTACCACCTCTTCTTAATATCTTCTCATATCATTTCTGTCCCTTATCGAGCCCATCTTTGCATGAAATGTTCCCTTGGTATCTCTCATTTTCTTGAAGAGATCTCTAGTCTTTCCCATTCTGTTGTTTTCCTCTATTCTTGCATTGATCTCTGAGGAAGGCTTTCTTATCTCTCCTTGCTATTCTTTGGAACTCTGTATTCAGATGCTTATATCTTTCCTTTTCTCTTTTGCTTTTCACTTCTCTTCTTTTCACAGCTATTTGTAAGGCCTCCCAGACAGCCATTTTGTTTTTTCGTATTTCTTTTCCATGGGGATGGTCTTGGTCCCGGTCTCCTGTACAATGTCACGAACCTCCGTCCATAGTTCATCAGGCATTCTATCTATCAGATCTAGTCCCTTAAATCAATTTCTCACTTTCACTGTATAATCATAAGGGATTTGATTTAGGTCATACCTGAATGGTCTAGTGGTTTTCCCTACTTTCTTCAATTTCAGTCTGAATTTGGCAATAAGGAGTTCATGATCTGAGCCACAGTCAGCTCCCGGTCTTGTATTTGCTGACTGTATAGAGCTTCTCCATCTTTGGCTGCAGAGAATATAATCAATCTGATTTCGGTGTCGACCATCTGGTGATGTCCATGTGTAGTCTTCTCTTGTGTTGTTGGAAGAGGGTGTTTGCTATGACCAGTGCGTTCTCTTGGCAGAACTCTATTAGCCTTTGCCCTGCTTCATTCCATATTCCAAGGCCAAATTTGCCTGTTACTCCAGGTGTTAATTGACTTCCTACTTTTGCATTTCAGTCCCCTATAATGAAAAAGACATTTTTGGGGGGGTACTAGTTCTAAAACGTCTTGTAGGTCTTCATAGAACCCTTCAACTTCAGCTTCTTCAGCGTTACTGGTTGGGGCATAGACTTGGATTACTGTGATATTGAATGGTTTGCCTTGATCATTCTGTCGTTTTTGAGACTGCATCCAAGTACTGCATTTCAGACTCTTTTGTTGACTATGATGGCTACTCCATTTCTTCTAAGGGATTCCTGCCCACAGTAGTAGATATAATGGTCATCTGAGTTAAATTCACCCATTCCAATCCATTTTAGTTCGCTGATTCCTAGAATGTTGACGTTCACTCTTGCCATCTCCTGTTTGACCAATTCCAATTTGCCTGGATTCATGGACCTAACATTCCAAGTTCCTATGCAATATTGCTCTTTACAGCATCGGACCTTGCTTCTATCACCAGTCACATCCACAACTGGGTATTATTTTTGCTTTGGCTCCATCCCTTCATTCTTTCTGGAGTTATTTCTCCACTGATCTCCAGTAGCATATTGGGCATTTACTGACCTGGGGAGTCCCTCGTTCAGTATCCTATCATTTTGCAGTTTCATATTGTTCATGGGGTTCTCAAGGCAAGAATACTGAAGTGGTTTGCCATTCCCTTCTCCAGTGGACCACATTCTGTCAGACCTCTCCACCATGACCCGCCCATCTTGGGTGGCCCCACATGGCATGGCTTAGTTTCATTGAGTTAGACAAGGCTGTGGTCCATGTGATTAGATTGACTAGTTTTCTGTGATTATGGTTTCAGTGTGTCTGCCGTCTGATGCCCTCTCGCAACACCTACCGTCTTACTTGGGTTTCTCTTACCTTGGACATGGGGTATCTTTTCACGGCTGCTCCAGCAAAGCGCAGCCGCTGCTCCTTACCTTGGACAAGGGCTATCTCCTCATGGCCGCCCCTCCTGACCTTGAACATGGAGTAGCTCCTGGCCCTCCTGCGCCTGCGCAGCTGGGAAAGAACCTTGAGGAAAGTGATGCCTAGGGGATGGGCGGAGGGTGGCTCAGAGGAAACTGAGAAGCAGTTAGCGGTTAGCATCACAAAAGCTAAGGCAGAAATGTGCAGAAGCAGATGGTGCAGAGACCAGATATGATAAAAATGATATGAGCTATTGGTTTAGCAACAATGAAGTCTCTAATAACGTTGATAAGAGGCATGCATTGGAGTGAGATGAGAGGAAGCAGAGATAACCTAACAGACTACTCATTGATGAAAGAAGTTTGTGAAGGTCAAGAGCTAGGGTGATACTAGAGAGGAACCTGGAGTAGAATAACATAGTTTTGTTCAGTTCAGTTGTGTCCAACTCTTTGAGACCCCATGGACTGCACCACGCAAGACTTTCCTGTCCATCACCAACTCCCAGAGCTTACTCAAACTCATGTCCATCGAGTCGGTGATGCCATCAATCATCTCATCCTCTGTCATCTCCTCCTCTCGCCCTCAATCTTTCCCAGCATCAGGGTCTTTTCACATGAGTCAGTTCTTCGCATCAGGTGGCCAAAGTACTGGAGCTTCAGCTTCAACATCAGTCCTTTCAATGAATATTCAGGACTGATTTCCTTTAGGATTGACTGGTTCCATCTTCTTGCAGTCCAAAGGACTCTAAAGAGTCTTTTCCAACACCATAGTTCAAAAGCCTATCAATTCTTTGGTGCTCAGCTTTCTTTATAATCCAACTCTCACATCCATACATGACTACTAGAAAAACCACAGCTTTGACTAGTTTGACCTTTGTTGGCAAAGCAATGTCTCTGCTTTTAATATGCTGTCTAGGTTAGTCATAGTCTTTCTTCCAAGGAGCAAATGTCTTTTAATTTCATGGCTGCAGTCACCATCTGCAGTTATTTTTGAGCCCCCCAAAATAAAGTCTCTCATTGTTTCCATTGTTTCCCCATCTGTTTGCCATGAAGTGATGGGACCAGATCTTGGTTTTCTGAATGTTGAGTTTTAAGGCAGCTTTTATGCTTTTACTTTCATCAACAGGCTCTTTAGTTTTTCTTCACTTTCTGCCATAAATGGGTGGTGCCATCTGCATATCTGAGGTTAATGATATTTCTCCTGGCAATCTTGATTCCAGCCTGTGCTTCATCCAGCCCAGCGTATCTCATGATGCACCCTGCATATAAGCTAAATAAGCATGGTGACAATATACAGCCTTGACACACTCCTTCCCCAATTTGTAACCAGTCTGATGTTCCACATCCATTTCTAACTGTTGCTTCTTGAACTGCATACAGATTTCTCAGGAGGCAGGTCAGGTGGTCTGGTATTCCCATCTCGTGAAGAATTTTCCAGATTGTTGTGATCCACACAAAGGCTTTGGCATAGTCAATAAAGTAGGAGTAGATGGTTTTCTGGAACTCTTGTTTTTTAGATGCCAGCAGATGTTGGCAATTTGATCTCTGGTTCCTTTTCTAAATCCAGCTTGAACATCTGAAAGTTCATGGTTCATGTACTATTGAAGCTTGACTTGGAGAATTTTGAGTATTGCTTTGCTAGCCTGTGAGATGAGTGCAATTGTGTGGTAGTTTGAACATTCTTTGGCATTGCCTTTCCTTGGGATTGGAATGAAAACTGACCTTTTCCAGTCCTGTGGCCATTGCTGAGTTTTCCAGATTTGCTGGATTATTGAGTACAACACTTTCACAGCATCATCTTTTGGATTTGAAATAGCTCACTTGGAGGAATTCCATCACCTCCAATAGCTTTGTTCGTAGTGATGCTTCCTAAAGTCCACTTGACTTTGCATTCCAGGATGTCTGGCTCTAGGTGAGTGATCACACCATTGTGTTTATCTGGGTCATGAAGATCCTTTTTATATAGTTCTTCTGTGTATTCTTGCCACCTCGTCTTAATTTCTTCTATTTATGTTTGGTCCATACCATTTCTGTCCTTTATTGTGCCCATGAAACATTTCTTTGCATGAAATGTTCCCCCTTGGTATCTCTAATTTTCTTGAAGCGATCTCTGGTCTTTCCCATTCTATTGTTTTCCTCTATTTCTTTGCACTGATCACTGAGGAAGGCTTTCTTATCTCTCCTTGCTAGTCTTTGGAACTCTGCATTCAAATAGGTATATCTTTCCTTTTCTCCTTTGCCTTTAGCTTCTCTTCTGAGCTATTTTTAAGGCCTCCTCAGACAGCCATTTTGCCTTTTTGTTTCTTCTTCTTGGGGATGGTCTCGATTACTCTCTCTTGTACAATGTCACGAACCTCTGTCCATAGTTCTTCAGGCACTCTATCAGATCTAATCCCTTGAATCTATTTCTCACTTCTACTGTATAATCGTAAGGGATTTGATTTAGGTCACACCTGAATGGTCTAGTGATTTTCCCTACTTTCTTCAATTTAAGTCCAAATTTGGCAGTAAGGAGTTCATGATCTGAACCACAGTCAGCTCTCGGTCTTGTTTTTGCTGATTGTACAGAGCTTCTCCATCATTGGCTGCCAAGAATATATCAAAATGATTTCAGTATTGACCATCTGGTGATGTCCATGTGTAGAGTCTTCTCTTGTGTTGCTGGCAGAGGGTGTTTGCTATGACCAGTGCGTTCTCTGGGCAAAACTCTATTGTTATTAAACAATAATCTCTGACAAAGCCTTATGTTCTGCGTTAAAAAGGAGCCACTGTGATCCAGCCTCCTTTCCCAAGACAATTCTTAGAATGGTCTGGTGAGGGAGTTCTTACTATGGGAGGAAGGTGGTAGGAGGAAGGCATGCTCTTAAAGATAAAAAGGAAATGAGAGGGCTGCAGAATTTCTAAGGGCTTTTATTTTGGGGGAAGACCATTTATAATGTCTGATGTGGACTCTGGAACAGGACTGAAACCCATCAACCTTAGTCCAAAACATGAGATGAAATAGTAGACTACAGACTTCAGTTAACTAACGGAATATCTAGACCTTGGGATCTAGACTAAAAATCTAGATAGACTTTTACTATCTAAGTCAAATAGGAACAAAGTTGGAAGGTTACAAGTTAAGGGAGGGAGGCAGAGTAGATACAAAGGCTGTGTCCTTGGTCTTTTTGATATACACAGTGGAAGGTACAGTCCCAGTTAGTAGAGACAAGTCACATCTACTTACTGCTGCTATGCCCAGACATCAAGGAAAGACCAGAGACAAAAGGTTCTTTTTTGGGGACCAGTAGTTCGCCAAATTCAGGTGGCTAAGAACCTAGAAGCCAGCATCCTGCAGATGCCAGCATGGAGTCCATGACCACAGAAGAGGAGGAAGGGTAATTTTATAGAATGAGGACCCATTGTATTGCTCCTTGCTCATTAGAGGACGCAATCACCACTTTGTATTCTGAACCAGAAGAAACAAGTCTGTGTCATTTAAAGTTCGTGTATATTCTCTAACCTCATTTCCTGATAAAGGCACCTTTGAGGAACATTATGATTACAAAGTGCTTGATAAAATAAAATGACTTTTCACTTTTTAATATATAGCCCTGGTACCCATAGCATTGTTCACTCTAAATAAGTAAAGTCTTATAGTTTCTATCAAGTCAGAATGGGAAGAATACATTAAAGGACTTCCTCCTCCCTATCCCATCTTTTGAAGCCTTTGAGCCAACACTGATTCCTAGTCCCTCACTCCAGGCAAGAAATAATACTTATCTGAAGAGTCTATTGGTGAGGATGGAGCAGAACGTCTTGATTACTTTATTTAGCAGGTAGAAGCTGAGGAAAGGAAGTTTCTAAATGGAGGCAGGTCTCTGATTTGGATGAGTCAGTAGATGGTACCAATCAAGAGAAATGAAAAGGAAACACAGGCATGGGGTAAGAGAAAGATGAATTTAGTTCTGGGTAAGTTAACCTGAGTTAGAAAGATATCGCAGACAGTAATATGAGTCTCGAGCTCTTAGGAAAGCAGAATGGTTATACAAAATGATAAAAACATAGTTAATAGGTTATTATTTACCAGAATTTTGTCTTCACAGTCCCATGAACTAGGTGGAACTATGAACTATGAACTAGTCCTTTATCTCCACTTTACAAAAGAGGAAGTGTAACTTTTGTAGTTCACCCAAGTTCACACCCCTAGTACAAAGCAGAGCCAAGATTCCAGCAGAGGCAGGCTGACTGCAGGCAGAACACAGTATTCACAACTACACCGTGAGTTCCCTCATAGCTCAGTCAGTAAAGCATCTGCCTTCAATGCAGGAATCTGCCTGCAATGCAGAACACCAAGTTTTGATTCCTGGGTCCGAAGATCCCCTGGAGAAAGAAATAGCAACCCACGCCAGTATTCTTGCCTGGAAAATCCCATGGACAGTCAATTATAGTGAATGACTGTCTATGTCTATCTCACTATAAATTGAGATGAGTGCAGAACCAGAGAGAAAGAATCAGTGATAAGGAACCCAGGACCTGTGGTCCTTCCACAAAGCATAGGAAGTGAAGTCGCTCAGTTGTGCCTGACTCTTCGCGACCCCATGGACTGTAGCCTACCAGTTTCCTCCATCCATGTGATTTTCCAGGCAAGTATACTAGAGTGGGTTGCCATTTCCTACTCCAGATCTTCCTGACCCAGGGATTGAACCCGGGTCTCCCACATTGTAGGCAGACACTTTACCGTCTGAGCCACCAGGGAATCTCTCCACCATGGCCAACTTCAAAGCAGAGAAAGTAGCCTTCAAACAAGGCCACTGAACAAAGGAAAAGAAAGGGGCCACTAGGAAGCCCCTGGAGACAGAGTGAGTAGGAGTGGTTTCTGGGCTTTTTGACTACAGAGACTGGCTAAGTCTCCCTTCCAGTTCCCCTCAGAACCTTGCTCCTCACTGCCCCCCTTCTAATCAGAATTCCAAAATGTGAGTACTGCACTGAAAGAAAACCTGACCTCAAAGAGGGTGCTCCCCCTAGTGGAGAGGAGAAGGATGGTGCGGGCAAGGAGGGTAAGGTGGGACCAAAGAGTTGGGGCACATGACCCAAACATAAGGTGACCATACATCCTCATTACCCTTGCTGTCCAGGCATATTCAGCTGAAAAGCAGAGTTAAAGCAAACTCTTAGGTTAGTCTAGCTAACCTAAAGTCTCCCAGAACAATTCTTTTGGACCAACACATCTCTCTCACAGAGGTACCTAGAATTAGCTATTTTGAACAGATGCTGTTGTTAACAGAATGGTACAGTGGTTGGTCAATATATGACCTTTAAGCTCTCTAAACCTTAACTTCCTGTATTTCTTCCTATCTATCAGGCTGTGCTGGATCTTTCTTGCGACACATAGGATCTTCATTGCAGCACAGAGAATCTTTAGTTGCAGCATGCTAACTCTTAACTGTGGCATGTGAAATCTAGTTTTCTGACCAGGGATCAAATCTGGACCCCCCTGCACTGGGAGCGTGGAAGGAAGTTCCCTGAATTTCTAATACAATATTGACATACCTATTCCATGCTCCGTAATGAGGATTAAATGAGATGCTTTCATGTAATGTGATTAGACACTCTAATGGGACAACCGCCCCATAAAATATAACATGGTACAAAAACGAACTGACAAACAAACTGGTAAAATACAGGTGAGCCAGAGAATCACAGCTGCCAGCAGTTCTGACCTCCCCTATAATGGCTTACTCACCACCTGACTTGGACTCTGTTCTGCTTTGATTTAGGTAAATGTATTTGTGATGGGGATGACCAAGACTTTTGCAATTTTCTTTGTGGTTTTTCAAGAAGAGTTTGAAGGCACCTCAGAGCAAACCGGTTGGATTGGATCTATCATGTCATCACTTCGTTTTTTTGCAGGTATAAAGTCGACAATAAGCTTGTTGTCCAAGGAGAAGGAACACAAAGGGCAATTTCAAGAAGACTCATCTGTCAGTCATTCAAGACAGAAGCATTACTAAAACTCAGGTTCATTTATCAATATGTAAAGCTGAGAAAAGGACTTTACCTCCACTTGATTTGGCAAAACTGGAAAAATTAGGGTTCAAACAAATGACGTTGAAGAATCTATTTAACATCATAGGTTCAGTGAGTCAGTCTCTCAACTGGGAAGTCAGACCATAAAGCTCTGACCTGATCATCTAAGTATACTCATCACAGTGTAGATAAATAACTGAGCTTTGTTCTAGTTATAGGTCACTAGACACAACCTTTTCTTGCAGAAGTTTTATAATACCTTTTCAGTAAGCTTCCATTCCAAATCTTATTTATATCATCTTTTCTTCAAAACAAACAAAAAACAACAAAAACTCTTCTTCTAAAAAAGCAAAATAGTGTGGAACTAGGAATATTAAGAAACCCAATACAGACACCCTTTTGAAGGATACACAAAAGTAAAGTCCTTTTATTTTTCTTCAGTTGCCCATTTAAACTGTACACCAGAAGAGAAGGGATGCCGGGGCATATGTAACTTGTATTTGTTTCTTTTCCCAAGGTCCCCTAGTTGCTGTTATTTGTGACATAACTGGAGAGAAAACTGCCTCCAGTCTTGGGGCTTTCCTTGTTGCTGGTGGATATCTGATCAGCAGCTGGGCTACTAGCATTCCCTTTCTTTGTGTGACTATGGGATTTTTACCTGGTGAGTCCACTGTGAAAATAAGACTTTAAAAAAAAAAAAAAAGGAACCATGAAACTTTCCTTTTACTGTGAGTTCAAAGGCCTACTTATATTATCTCAGGTTTGGGAGAATATCTCATCCAGTACCAAACCACTTAATGTGAAAGTGACTCCTAGCTATTAACATTATATTTTTCTTTTAGGTTTGGGCTCTGCTTTCTTGTACCAAGTTGCTGCTGTGGTCACTACCAAATACTTCAAAAAACGATTAGCTCTTTCTACAGCTATTGCCCGTTCAGGGATGGGACTGACATTTCTGTTAGCACCCTTTACCAAAGTCCTAATAGATCTGTATGACTGGACAGGTGAGTCCTGAACCTGCAGAATCAATTCTGCAAGATTTAATGTTGAGCCCTCTCCCTTTGATGACTAGAGAGGAGGTGATCATGATTCTTCCCTGGAGAACAGATAGCAAAACAGACTCTGAATTCCTTCAAGGCCTTGCCAGCCTACACAGGCAACTCAGAATTCAAGTCTGAGGGGATGGAAAGCAATTTGTATGGCTGAGGGAGCACACCTTTGCAGGGATAGCAGTACTCCTGGGAAGCAAGAATCCCTTCCTCAAAGCCTTCTCTTTTCACATTTTTTCTTTAAGAAAAACATCTGCATTAAAAAAGATAAAAATAAAAGACTCCTCCATTAGATTCACTAAAAAGGATGGAATTAGGCAAAAAGAGGATTATGTTCCTTAATAATATTTATATACTGTCATATATAAAATTTTCATGAATAAAAATCATTCACTCTATACTTTTTCTCATACCTGAAACAATTGGTTTAAAATAACCTCAAGTTATTGGCGAAAAAAACTATGTATATGTAAATATACATGACTATTCCTACCTACAGAGCAGTTTTGTTGAACTTTCCCTTTTCCATTCCTGATTTAAAAAATCACTAATATGGTGAACAAGACCAGTTGACAAATCCCTAAGACAAGATAGCCAGATGGTAGAACCTACAGCCAATTCTATCTCTAGAAGCAATACACACGAGTCACAGCTTTGGTCAGGACATGCTGAAGTCAAGCAACTACTCAGTTTCAAGGGCAACAATGGCATCTGTCTTCTTTCAAGGAATTTAAAACATCATGAGATGAAATGGCTATCTCCTCTTCTAAAGCAGTTTCCAAATAATTCCCATTGCCCAATTCTGTATTTTCTGTACCTAAATCTAAAGCCTCAAATCAGGATTTAAAACACATTGTAATTTTCTATCATTTGAAATATGACTCCCCCTCTCTACCCCCACACACCAAAACATTTTTTTCCTTTAGTACAAATAACTCCTCCCATGCCACCTTTGGTATGGCTTTCTGGCTATCTCCAAAGGTCTCCCTGTTTTCACAAGGATACAGCAGTGTATACAGCTAACAGTTAAGTCAATGGATTTAAATACTTTCAGCTAAATTCAAAGACAAAGCAGTGCTTTCAGAAATTATTGTACTATGACTGAATATTTCGTGGTGGGGCCTCTTCTGAGTCTAAGGATACAGAGTATTGTGAAATCAAAGAGGTAATTTTAGTTTAACTTCTCAATTTTTCTCTCCTGTTTAGGTGCTCTTATATTACTTGGAGCTATCATATTGCATCTGGTTCCTTCTAGTATGCTCTTGCGACCCATTCATATCAAAAGCACGAGCGATTCTGATATTAAAGATGAAAGTAGTTTGTCTCCAACTGGTCCAGAGGCTGCATGTGGAACAGAAACATCATGCTGCAATGAGATACAAGAGTCGGCCATCGGGGACAGTATTATGCAGAAGGAACGACGACCAGGTATAAGTTTAACTGTCTCACAAAATCAAAGCAAAGAGTTCAACAATGAATATAACAGAAATGGACTTTTCCGAAAAACTAATGAAGAAACTTATTGGAAAAAAACTACTTCACGGAGCTGTAAACAAAAACTCTTCGACTTTTCTCTCTTTAAGAATCCTTTTTTCTACATATTTACGTGGTCTTTTGTTCTCAGTCAGCTGGCATATTTCATCCCTACCTTTCACCTGGTAGCCAGAGCCAAAACATTGGGGATAAACATCATGGATGCCTCCTACCTTGTTTCTGTAGCTGGTAAGAAAGCCTACTTCTACCTCACCCTCAAAAGGAAAAATATATTCTACAAAAATTGGTTACATTTTATTAAAAAGTTGAAGAAAAATAATATTTTTAAAAAGGAGTTTTGGGAGGGCCAGAAAAGCAAGTTTTTTGAAGCTGATGGGAGCAGCAAGCCTTCCCTTTCACAGATCTGTCACTGCATCTTGCACACAGGCTCTCCCTACAAGACAGTGGACCCCAAACCAAGTCTTATTTTCATATCAGTAGCTAAGTATTTGCTAGATACTGAACCTTACTGGATCGTAGTGGAAACAGTCATTTTAGGAAGCAAAAAAAATCTGATGTAGACAGGACTGTGCAGTGGTTGAAAGAACTGATTCTAGAGCTAGATTTTCCAGGTTCAAGTTTTTGCAGGGTATGACCATTATGACCTTGGGCAAGTCACTTGCCACCTCTGTGTCTTGATTTCCTTATCTGCAATATATGAATAATAGTATCTACTCTCGTAAGGTTATTAGGATTAAACAGGTAATGCATGTAGAGTTTAAAATAGTACCTGAACTATCGTTAGCATTCAATAATGTTTTAGTAATATTTGTAGCTAACAAATTTCCCCTTGTAACTCATAGTAAAGGGATAAGATAAATATGTGTACTTAGGCTAGTCATTAATGGATTGGCTAACATTTAAATTGAACTAGAATAAAAAATAAAACCAATCATTTTAGTTGAGTATTTATAAAAATAAATGGAAACAGAATGCTTGATCCAGAAAATATGGATTCTGTCAGCTGACAAAACAGGGAATCTAAAAAAGTGAAAATGAAGGAAACAGAATTGCTTTGCGCTACCTGGAAATTCTCAGTAGCACAACATTAACTTCTCTTTCGCCAATTTCTGGAAAAGACTTTTACTAAGTCCTTGCAAAACTTACAGCACCCCATTTCCAACTGCTTCGGTCATAAAACTTGTGTGACCAAGAAAAAGATACATAGCTAAATTGATGTTTTCTACTGAAATGTCTGGTGGTATCAATTTAGATCAGATTAGGGCCTTACAGCGGAGAAGGCGATGGCACCCCACTCCAGTACTCTTGCCTGGAAAATCCTATGGATGAAGGAGCCTGGTGGGCTGCAGTCCATGGGGTCTCGAAGAGTCGGACACGACTGAGTGACTTCATTTTCACTTTCATGCATTGGAGAAGGAAATGGCAACCCACTCCAGTATTCTTGCCTGGAGAATCCCAGGGACGGGGGAGCCTGGTGGGCTACTGTCTCCGGGGTTGCACAGAGTCGGACATGACTGAAGCGACTTAGCAGCAGCAGCAGCAGGGTCTTACAGGGCTTCCCAGGTGGTGCTAATGGTAGTAAAGAACCTGTCTGCAAATGCAGGAGACATAGAAGACTCAGGTTTGATCCTTGGGTTGGGAAGATCCCCTGGAGGAAGGCATGGCAACCCAGTCCAATATTCTTGCCTGGAGAAACCCATGGACAGCTGAGTGTGGCAGGGTATGGTGCACAGGGTCACAAAGAGCTGGACAAGACTGAAGAAACTTACACACACACACACACACACACACACACACACACACACACAGGGTTTTACAACAAGGCCAGAATATAATAGTTTCAATATGCATTCTAGGGAAAAAACTGTAAAAACAGATATGGAGATGGCAGTATGCATTTTAAATACCTTTTTGTGGAGCAATCTGCATTTGAACCATAGGAAGAATTTTAAGTAAAAACAACCACAGTTCAAGCTTCTCTTCGTGAAAATCTCTTTCAGTATTTAACTGGTACATTACATATAATAGGATAAAGGATAAGAAGGTTCTACTACCATGAAACTCAGTAAAAAATGTTAATCTTAAATTTTATTCAAATTACACCACAGCGTCACCATTCAAAACATGATTTCCCATTTCCAGACTTCCTACATATTTTCAAGTTAACCATAATAACCTTTGGAGGACTTAACTACCAAAACCTCATATGCAATACCTCATATGCAATTTTAAGAAAGTGTCTCAACATCTATTGTTTTTTCCAGTTTAAGACTTTATTATTTATACTCCAGTCATTCACCATTTGACTTCCCTAAGACACTAACCTGTGGGTCTACTAATCCTCAAGAAATCTCACTTCCTCACCCGTAGGACCTCTTCAAGGGAGGCCTACTGAGCCCAGGGTCTTCTATAACCTGGTATTCCCAGTTTGGTGGTATAAGGTTTCCAAACACAATCAGAATAAACACTTGATGATGACTCCAACCCAAATCTGGAGGAGTTTTTTCAGTATTTCATTAAATGTTTAGAATAGGTACAAAAATAATACAATCTACTGATACAAAGGAAATCAGCCCTGAATATTCACTGGAAGGACTGAGGCTGAAACTCCAGTACTTTGGCCGCCTGATATAAAGAACTGACTCATGGAAAAGACCCTGATGCTGGGAAAGACTGAAGGCAGGAGAAGGGGACAACAGAGGAGGAGATGGTTGGATGGCATCACCGACTCAATGGACATGAGTTTGAGTAAACTCTAGGAGTTGGTGATGGACAGGGAGGCCTGGCCTGCTACAGTACATGGGGTCGCAAAGAGTCAGACATGACTGAGCTGAGCAACAGAACTGAACTGATACAAATTAAACCATTTTTTCCCTCATATGTCCTAGCCACAGGGTGAATGAAGTCTTATGACATAGGAAAAGATGCCTTATCCATTTACATTTTTCAAAAGGGCTAGAAAAATGCAATTGGGATTTCATAAGACCTTTTCAATACTGTTCCAGGTATCATTGAAACAGTCAGTCAGATTATCTCTGGATGGGTTGCTGATCAAAACTGGATCAAGAAGTATCATTACCACAAGTCTTACCTCATCCTCTGTGGCATCACTAACCTGCTTGCTCCTTTAGCCACCACATTTCCATTACTTATGACCTATACCATCTCCTTTGCTGTCTTTTCCGGTGGTTACCTGGCATTGATACTTCCTGTACTGGTGAGTAGACACACTCGTTAATGTTCTTACACCATTTAGTAAAAGTATGAATCATCATCGCCCCCAAAGAGAAAACATACTTTGTATTACTTTTATAATAACAAAAACAACATACCCAAGGCCTCAGAAACCTTGTAGCTACATCCTATCCAGCTATTCATCTTATCTTGTAAGGAGGGATGATGAGAGGACTGCTATTGCTAAGTCACTTCAGTCGTGTCCGACTCTGTGCGACCCCATAGACAGCAGCCCACCAGGCTCCCCCGTCCCTGGGATTCTCCAGGCAAGAACACTGGAGTGGGTTGCCATTTCCTTCTCCAATGCATGAAAGTGAAAAGTGAGAGGGAAGTCGCTCAGTCGTGTCCAACTCTTAGCGACCCCATGGACTGCAGCCTACCAGCCTCCTCTGCCCATGGGATTTTCCAGGCAAGAGTACTGGAGTGGGGTGCCAAGGACTAGCCATGTGGAACAGGAAAGAAAGAAAAGCAAAGTAGGGAACAGAAGGATTCTACTTTATCAGTCTCCCAGGTTAGGCTTCTATTCTTTACTTCAGCTCCAGAAATTTCTTTGGTTCTAGGATACATCTGGGAAGAGTTCCTTAAAAGAAAGAGGAGCTTCCTGACAAGTGATGACCTCTCTCTTGTTGAGAGAAGTTCTGTATACTTTAACAGGGATATTGTGCTTTTAACTCCTCTCCATCTTTATCCCAAACCGACATAAAATCCTAGAGCTGAATGGAATGGAGTTGTAGAAATACTGAGTTTGTCTTGGAACCCCATGGGTCCTTAGAACTAGGTCCCCAGTGCGCTGGAACATAATCCCCAGGAATCTTTGGGCCTGGTATCAATATTAGCATAAGTGGTGAAGAGTATTACGAGGCTTAAGCAAAAATTAAAAGTTTCTAACACTTAAATCAATTTCCTGTGATATCTGATTTCTTATAAACCAGTTGGTACTCAACCATAGGTGGACTGAAGAATACTACTATCAGCTCCAACTGTTTATCATTTCCTAACAGAAAAGAGTAGTGAGACTCAGGTGGAAAAATATCCCCGAACCAACTAACTAAAAGATTTTTCAAAAGAAATAAAAACCAATGGTTCATATCAGGTAGAATGCCATCCAAACCACCTCAGAGGCCAACTGTTCATAGCTTGAGACAACATACACAGTATTTTATCCCTCTGTAGGTAAAAGTCTCTGTAGAATACCACCCTCAGTATGGTTAACACTGGATTCTAATCCCTACAGGTTGATCTGTCTGGGAATTCTACAGTTCAAAGCTTTCTGGGACTTGCAAGTTTCTTTGCTGGGATGGCTGTCCTTTCTGGACCACCTTTAGCAGGTAACAGCTTAGCCTTAGTAAACTTCAATCACAATGAACCAAAATGTTGATCCATGATGAATGGTAACATGGAATGACAATATTAGATAGTTACAAGAAACTGATGATCGTCTCTGCTGTTCCTGTACCAACTCGCACAACTCCAGTATGAAACCAGGAGAATCTGAGGGTTAATTCACCAGATGTGCACTAAGCAGATTTGAGTATTGTAGCAGGGGCTGTGTATCTATCTATTTCTCTGGAGAGAAAATCTAGAGTTTTATCAGATGCCCAAAGATATATGATGCTTAAAAACAAAAAAATAAAAACTACCAACACCTTTTATCCAAACAGCAGTCATTACAGAGCTTGAAAACCACAGGCCTGATCCCTTTGCTCTTCAGACGTGCTGTAAGACTAAATGCCAGAATCTGTGCAGAGGACATGTGGGGCCACTAAAGACTCATTAAATATAAGTATAGTAAAACTTTGGAAGTTCTGTTTTTAAATAAACTTTAAGACCGAAGCATTGTTTTACATTCACTTTTTACCTACTGGAACATAAGACTATTAAAAGACTAACCACTACACACAAATATTTTTAGGAAACAGACTTAAGCCTTAGTATCATATACTATGACTACTGAGTATCTTATATACAACTACTGAGAGTCTATAAGAATTACAGTATATAGAATATACTATGTAAGACATTAGTAAAAATTATAGTATGCAGAATTACAAATTACTACAGCATTTCTAATCATCCACAATAAGGAATCTAATCTAAAAATTACTTTTGCTTCCCTCAGTCCTGAAGTAAGACAGAAAAAGGGTCTGATTTTGCCCATTTTTTTAAACTAAGTTTTATAATAAGATTTGCACCTCTATAAACTTGAGACTGAGAAAGGCAAATATCAAAAGAAAAAATATAAAAACTTAAGAAATTATTACTGAAGGTAAAAAAAAAAAAAAGTACCACTAATCTGAGGTTCAATTTCAGTATATCTATCTAAAGAAAAAATGTACACAAATATACAACTAAATCCTGATTTGAATTTATGAACACACCTCTTTCCATGAGGTCTAACTTGGCCAATACTTCATAACTGGAAAACAGGCGAGAATTTTATAGCCCAGAATTATATAACAGGGAGTGGTAAAAAAAGACCAAACACTAGAGGCTCCAAGCAGAGTTACTCTATGTCTTGTATCCAGGTCAGTGAAATAGAGGAAAACAGAGTTCAAATACAGTTTGCTGATGAATTTTTTCAATCTTAACCTTTCTTCACTCACTGTGCCAAAGACACTTTGGAACTTTCTAAGACTGTTAAGCCAAAAACATCAGAGGTAACAAATACCAGGGCACAGAATATATTATTCAAATGATAAAAGCAAGTAATAAAACTACATGTTTAGAGATACACATTTTTGTATACACTTAAAATGTTTAAACAGTTCAATGTATGGGAAGACAACACAAGCTTTGTGAGGAGTATTACTTAAAAGGAAAAAGCTATAGATGTACGTGTGGGTTTCAAAACTAATTTGTTGGTCTTTAAAAAAAAATTTTTAATAAAAAAGGACCACAGAGCAGATGAGAAAACAGAGTGCATCACTTTATTGTGAAATTTATTTACACCTATGTAATAGAAAATATATATATATGATATAAATACATTTCTTATTGTGAGTCAAAAGAAAAGTTACAAGCCTTTTGTTACCCAATATCCACAATATCCTAGCACCATATGTAAGGATAAAGATAGAGCTCATGGTAGAATTTTTACCTGCTAACTCTCAGAATACTATGTAGGCAATCATAAATTTTATAAGTTCTACAAAAAAAGTTAAAGGAAGTGATAAGGCTGTTGCTAAAAGCTTAAGTATAGATTCTTAGTATGGGAGTTTCTTAGAGTTTCTTAAACAAGACTATGATAATTGATATATAATTCAGTTAAGTTTCCTTCTCTGTATAATGATCTCTCATTGACTACAATGTTGCTCTACGCATCCTGTTGAAGGGAGATTTCAGGATAGTCCTTGCTCCTGTAAGTCACTGTTCTGTGAAATGACAAAGAGGATTTTACAAAGGCTGTTATATTTGTCCCTAACTTCCAGCAGCAACTACTTAAGAACATCAGAAATAGTGATCTGCAGATCCACTTATCTCTCAACTGGTATGGACAGTTACATTTTTGTCTTTAGCTTTAAATAAATTGAAAGGCTTACTGGTTACAAAACATTTTTCTAAACCAAACTCAGATCTTCTGAAATGTATGAGATCCTCATTTTATACTTACCTAGATTTGTTACTATCAAATTAGAAAGTTGAAATTCCTATAAAAATTACAGGTATTACAAACGAGCAATCGAGCAAAGAGTAAAATGTTTCACAATAATCCTCAGTCAAAAGACTAGTTAAAAATGGTACATGAACAATAATTTTCTCCTTCCTGTATGGAAATGAAAAAGAAAAACAAGTTAGTCCTATACAGCATATTTTAATAACTCAAGGGAAGGGGGTGGGGGGGGAGGAAAGCATAGGATACCCAAGGAACCTATTTTCTCTAAAAAAATGTTTTAAGAAAAAAGGATGTTTAAAGAAGTAAAAAAATTATATATACACTTTTTGTAACAGGTAATTGTTAAGAACTACGGTAGCAACAAAATTCTTTATCAGATCTTGGCTAAAACTGACAGGGATTGAAATAAATTAGTTCAAAAATTAATCCCCTCACACACACACAAACACATTCCCCACAAGGGACCACTCTGCCCTCTCCACCTCACAGCCCTCCCTATTCTTGTCACTACTCAGCAACAAATTCAATTTTAGTTAACAACATGACCAGCTTCAGAATGGGCCAGCTGACCCAAGTGTAGGTCAAACGTCACTGTTCATCCAAACGCAAATTCTATTTTTTTGCTGGTAGATGGCATCCAGAACTATACACTAACACCAAGACAGAAGTTTGAAAGGTTGTGAAAAAATTAAAAATATTAGTATTTTTAAAACATAATATACATTTCTAATCGACCCCTGTTAGTGATATAAGTAGAAAAATAGTGCTTTGGCAAAAAGCAAGTATATAATCATATTCTCCAATATATCAATACAAGACAGATATACATTACTTATGTGAAATTACTAATCTTGTACCCTACGCATTTGACATGTGAGCTTAAAATGCTATGCACTGTTCAGTTTCATTTAAAAATAAAAACACCAATAGCCCATATTAGCTGCCTATAAGACAAACTGAGTATAGTTCCCTTCTTCCACATATCCCTCCATTTCCCAAATGATAAATGCATATATTAAGCTAAAATATATTTTAATATATATTTGAATCAATAATAAATGTCTGAAAACTCACTTAAAATGTCATAGATAACTGTTTTTTGTTTTCACCACCAACAATTTATTTTCCATCCATACAGTTGAGATCTCTCTTATCCATTTAGCCCTCCCCTCTTGCACCTTCCCCTATGATAACCACTACTCTGATCTCTGCATCTACATGTTTGTTTGGTTTGTTCATTTATTTTTGTTTGTTTCATAAATCACAGCTAGGACTTAACACTAGGACTTAGTCTAGAATGTCTCTCTCTCTCTTGCCATCATTTTTCAACCTCAAAATTCATCAGAAATACCATGGAGCAAAACTGGTTAATTTTGTATTAACATTTTATCTGTGTTTTACAAGAGAAGACAATGACTAAAATGGAAATTCATCCAGCTAAGCCTGTTTCTCTCCTATTAATGCAAAAAAGTGCATCTCTTCATGAAATGAGAGATCATTTCCTACCTCTATTCCATCCTTATTTCAGATACAATGTTAAACAAATATTCTACCCAGTCCTCACTCAAACTTTTATCAACCATGCCTCTACAGTTTTACCAGTCATCTTAGCCTATCAGTTGAGAATTTCTCTATGGCCTAAAATTTTATTTGGAAAACAAACACACAAACAACTTTTTGGTCTGCTATAAATCCCTTTTGGATATTAGGGGTATGGGGAACAAGTAAGAAGGCAGAACAAAGCTCCTTGTCCCTTAAATCCTGAAGAATATATTATACTCTGAAGAGGCAAAAGAAAACAAATCATTTATTTATGATTTATGATTTAAATCATTTATTTATCCAGTGGTTATTTTCCCCATAAACAACACACCTCACAGAATTTTACTTTGATTAAGTATCCCTAAGATTAATGAATCCCTACAAAAACATCAAAAACAAATTCCAAACAGCTCTCTACTGTGGTTTAAAAAAAGAGGAGGTAGTCCTTTCCTTGCAAGGCCAAGAAATCAAGTTTCAACATCCCAACACAGACCAAAATCCTCTTAATAAAATTTACAACACAGAACCAATAATTAAAGCACTACCAGTAAATCTTTCAGCAAACTTCTATCACAGGGTCTTTAGGGAGTTCCTATCTTAAAAGACACTAAGGTTTATATCTGCTAAACCATGTTTCCCAAGACTGTCTACCCTCATGGCATATATAGGAAATATTTGTACAGCACACCCAAAGTAAACTGACAAGGCTGCTAATAGCCAGGACCCCAGGAATGTGAAAAGATCATTATCTCTGTACCTCAGAAGTCTGGCACTATGCTACAGTCCAATAGCTAAGTAGGAGCTCTAGTTCAACAACAGCAAATCACTTACAGACTTCTCAACTAGTTTGAACTACTATCAAGAAACTTTGGAATTAAGGGCCTTTTAGGAGTATTTTAAATCTTAACAAAATGACCAATAATAAACTTACAGTAGTAATCCTACTGTACAGGATTTATAAACTCAGCTAAAAAAATCACCTTCTGAGCTATCACAGACATGAATACTTTTTAGGCAAGATGTCATAGTCATTTTTAAACGTGTATGGTTTAACCCATAAAATGATACAGAGTAGTTTTAAAATGATGACATTTAAAAAAATGAATTTAGAATACTATATTAAACACCAAACTTCAAAGACTCTAATCCTTTTTGCCTATAAGAAAACTGGTTTTCAAAACTGTTTAAGGAAGCTGAGTCCTATCTCCCCAGTTGTTTTAAATTATCACAGGAAACATTATTTGACATTTCTATCCAGAACAAAGGTTACACAGTTATAGATAAAAGGAAGTAATTTGGACCCCAACGTCATTGTACGTAAGAATCAATTGGGTGCCACCTAGGAGGAAGATGCTTAGGAGCCAATCAATTTGCACAATTAACATGCATCTTAAGTGTATCTGGCGCAGGTAGTCTGGAGACATTAAGGAAATGCTTAGAGGGCACTTCAGCTTAGGAAATCTGCACCAGTAGCCAGTGTACTTCTCAGAATGTTGACTACATAGAGTATTCCCTAGTGTGGAGTGGAGGCTCAGATCCATGCATGCTTTCCTAGACTGTAGCTGATATTCTCTGCCATTCACAATGTTTTTGCTATGACCACAGAGGAACCCAGACTTAAATGTCAATTTATGTGTGTATTTCCTTTTAAAAATGATTAGAGCGCAGAGGTTTCCAAACTACCAACAGTAATCTTGAAACTCATTAGGGTTGAAAGTACATTTGTATATAGCTATTTCATGCTATTATTAAAAAAGTACAAAGATCTAATAAAATCAAACCAAATATACCATCTTTTTGTTTGTTTTTAGCTGTGCCTGCCAGCATGCAAGATCTTATTTCCCTTGCACTTTATAGGGGAAGCACGGAATCCAACCACTGAACTACCAGGGAATTCCCTATACAGTCTTTTTTTACTTTCAGTGGTGGGGAAAAGCTAATCATTCCAACAAAAGATAGATGTTGGTTAGAACAATGAAGCTATAAATTTAACTCAGCTAGTTGTTGTTTAGCCGCTAACTCACATCTGACTCTGCAAACCCATGGATGATAGCCCACCAGGCCCTCCTGTCCATGGAATCACCCAAGCAAGAATACTGAAGTGGGTTGCCATTTCCTTCTCCAGGGGATCAAACCTGCATCTCCTGTGTTGGCAGGCAGATTTTTTACCCCCAAGTCAGCAGGGAAGCCCCACATTTAGCTTGATTATGAAGCTAATACTTTCACAGGACAACTAATTAATAATAATACCATTTAGTCGTCTATCTCACTTTTCACCTATTTGCTATTATAAACAGCATCATAAAACTAACTACTCAACTGCACATTAATATCCTAGTGAATGGCAATTAGATCTTAGAGAAAGAATTTTAAAATATGCAAATCTCTCAATTCTCAAGCATGAACGGGAGAAATAGATTTAAAACAATCTGTTTCATTAAACTGCACTGGGAATTCCCAGGCAGTCCAGTGGTTAGGACTTGATGCTCTCACTGCCAAGGACCTGGGTTCAATCCTTGGTTGGGGAACTAAGATCCTATAAGCCACATAATACAGCAAAAAAATAGTAATAATAATTAAAAAAAAAATCTTTGAATGGAAATACAACTTTTGCATGGAAGCAGTTCTATAGGATGCTAAATAATTCCCTGCCCTGCTAAGAAAATATACTAAATATATCTTAATCTTTAATGTTTCAGAAGCAAGATTCTGACTTTAAATGTGTGTGAAATGAATGGCCTTATAAGCAGTTTTCTCTCAAACTGTTTAAGTCCCTCTAGGATTTATAAAACAACTCATTTTCACTGTTTTTAGCTTTATCCTCCTGACCCTTCAGCAGCACTAGCTACCTCCTTGTCCAAGAACTTCTAGTGTTTTCCCAGAGTATAACTTCTAATACCCCTGTTATGTACATATACTCTAGTAGAGCAATTGCTTTACTAAAGGACTAAGGGAGGAGTGACAAAGGATAAAAGAGGGTGCTGCTGATATCCAGCTTCTCCTTTATAGGCATTTCTAGAAAAGTTAATAGAATGGTCACCTGTTTCTTAGATACCTAAAGGTCAATCAACATAATACAAAAACGTGTGAGTAGGTTTCACTATTATGCTTATCTCCAAGAAACATTTAATTGAGGTCACTGATCAAGCAAGGAGTTAGTAAGTAAAAAGCAACTTAAAGTTAGCTGAATTTAAATAAAACATTCCATTTATTCATTACATTAAAAGGAAACAAAAAGCTAATAAAGCAAAGAAACAAAAATTAAAAGTATTTATCAGAGCCAATTAAGAGAATAGAGGACAGGATAGGAGATAAAGACATACACAATCAGATAAAAATTTTATTTTAATCAGACCCATCCAGTGTGAAATCATGTTCCAAGACATAAGTGAAAATCAAAAGACATGACGTCAGCTTCATGCAGCCAGGTTTTTTCATCCATTTTTATCCACAGATATAGTCTTAGTACCCAGAACTGTGCTTGTATACGGTACCAAAATTTTTTGAATAAATGATCAGAATAATAGCCTTGTCTTAAGGTTTTTTTAGGATTTTAAATATAAACACTTATAAAACTCATATTATTATAAGTTTGCATCTACAAACATAATATGCATACAATAATCTAGAAAAGATTGTGAACCCCTAGAGGTCCTGAGCCCTTTTTAGGGAATCTCAGGTCAAAATTATTTTCCTAACAATGTGCTAAGTCACTTCAGTCATGTCCGACTCTTTGCAACCCTATGGACTGTAGCCCACCAGGATCCTCTGTCCATGGGATTCTCCAGGCAAGAATACTGGAATGTGTTGCCACTGTCTTCTCCAGGGGATCTTCCTGATCCTCAGGGATTGAACCTGCATCTCTTGTGTCTCTAGCACTGGCAGGCAGGGACTTTACCACTAGCACCATCTGGGAAGCCCTTTCAATAATTTTGATACTTTTGCCTTTTTCATAGGAATGACTTTTGCAGTAATGTATAAATGTTGGTGCCTTGTACTAATATTCCTTGCCACCAAACTCACTTAAAAAAAAAAGGCATTTCACTTAAGAAGTTCTAGTATGTCAAAGTCTGTTTCGCTCAGTCATTTCTGACTCTGTGATCCAATGGACTGTAGCCTGCCAGACCTCTCTGTCCATGGAATTCTCCTGGCAAGAATACTGGAGTGGGTTGCCATGCCCTTCTCCAGATCTTCCTAACCCAAGGATCAAACCTGGGTCTCCTGCACTGCAGGTGGATTCTTTATCATCTGAGCTACCAGGGTGATTCAAGTATGTGCCATCAACCAAATGATTCTGAGAACCTTTCAATTCTTGTTTTAAAAGAACACTTTGATTTCAGGGAGAAATACTGTCATTGTTTAACCCATTTGGCCAAGTCAGTTCCTTTTCACTTGTTCTCACCTAAACCATCCCTGCATAGCCCTTATTACAGGTGTAATACCTAAAGCCCCGCTAAACTATGAGTGCAGGGGCCATGTCTAGTTTGGCTCATTATGGTATCAACACCTAGCACATCGCTGGGAACATAGTAAGAACTCAAATGTTTGTTCAGTGAAGGAAAAAAGATAATAATCAGTTTTCACTTTTTTCCTTTTCCTTGGAAAATAGTTGTTTTTTTTTTCTTTGTAAGAATAATTGTAAAATGAAATGGTATGTGTTCCCAATTTTCTCCAACTTCCATTATAACACTGGAGATGGGCTCTGGGTCCAAAATTACTTTTTTGCCAAGGTTTAAACCACTAACTCAGATGGAATTGATTCAGCTTCAACAGAAAATAAGACAGGTAAGCAGCTTGACTAACTTTCTAATGGGTCACAATACAGACTAATTACAGGAGGCTCCTTCCTTCAATGGTTCATGGCTGAGAACTACTAATGGCACGGTTTACATCATTAATAGAAATCTTTCCTTCCTTATAGGCTGGTTATACGATTATACCCAGACATACACCGGCTCCTACTACTTCTCGGGCACATGCTATCTCCTCTCTTCGGTTTCCCTTTTCTTCATACCATTAGCTGAAAGATGGAAAAACAGTCTGAGAACAAAGAGAGAAGACTGCAGTCATGTGAGAGCTTAAAAGAAAATCTAAACTAAAAGTCACTGGAAGAAAAAGCATGGAAGAGAAGTACCCTCATTTATAAAATGAGAAGGTGAATCACATAGTTTTTTAAGGTTCTTTTTTGCCTTAGCATTCTGAAGAATGTCTAACTGGTGTTAAGTAAAGAGTAATAGCAACTGAACAGTTTGCTTCTTAACTAGAGATAATCTTTGTTTTCTTTTCATTATTTTGTTTCTTAAATTTTCTATAATAAACATGTTTTGCTGTGCAATAAAACATAAATAAGAACTGCTAAAAACCCAAACAAGAAACCTTTATTTCAAGATCATTTCTGAATACTATTTCTATCCATCCAATGTTATTTTTTCACTATATTTAATTATCTGAAATGGTCAAGCTCATTATGTAGACATAACTTTAGAACAAGTTTTATATGAAAGTTGAATAGGTGGCTCTTAATGGGAGACAAACTAAGATGTTTTCTTAAAAACCATCCTAGTGTTCTCTGCAATACCAGTCTCTCTAGAATCTCCTTTGGCTTCTGTTATTACTATTATTATTCCATCTTTCCATTCCTCTCTGCTTTAAAATATCTATTAATTCCCTACAGAGAAAAATCCCAAAATGAAAGCCTGGTTTTAGCTCCAAAATGTGGCATTCTCTCACTCTCTACATGTACCTTTGTGCCACCAGTTAAATCCCAATGGTTTGCCATTGTCCACCAGACAGTCTCGCTTATCCTTCACAATCTGACTCACCAAAGGCTTCTGGAAAACCTCTCGCAGCATGAAGTCATTCTCTCCTCTGGAATCTCATCTGACTTTTAACAGAGCACTATATGAGCTGATATGTCAATCTTTGGCATCAATCTACAAGATCAACAGGCCCAGCACCAATTTTGGAACCAAATTTATCTGAGTTCAAGTCTAGGTTATCTTAAAAACTGTAGTTGGTCATGTTTAAAATGTATAGGTTTTACACACAGACGTTAATGTCTAATATTCTTTTTACATTTTAGATGTAAGACAATATGAATAGTCAGCAACAGTACCCCCTCACACAAACAGCAATAATAATAAATCCAAGCTCTGCTACTTGTTACTATGTAACTTCATGAAAGTTACTCAACTGCTCTTGAGTCCCAATTTCCTCCTCTGTAATATGAGGATACCACCAACCTACTTCACTATGAGGATTAAATAAAAATATACTTGTACCAAGCAAAAAACTCTTCAGAGAGAGTAGCCACTAATTTCCTTTCTGTCTACATCAAAACACAAGATTTAAAAAATCAGTGACTTACTAGGAACCACTCTAATCTGTCCCAGCTTCCCTATTGAGCAATAATAGTTCTCAAAAGACTGACTGCCTAGGACAACTAGATTCTTTTCTCCAATGAAAGCAAACTATACATTGTAAGTAGAACCAACTAAACAGAGTTCCCTGGTGGACTAGTGGTTAGGATTCTGGGCTTTCATCACCATGGCCTGGGTTTAATCCCAGGTTGGAGAACTGAGATCCTGCACACCGTGCAGCCAAAAACAAAAAACATAACAAAACAGTAAAAGTAGAACCAACTAATGAACTCCAAGTTGAACTCTAATTTACCCAGGCTTCGTGACTCATACACAACTGAGTAGTTCTTCATGCTACTCAGTGGTAATAGGCCCCTGGGTGGTGTGGATCAAGAAAGGGTGAATCCCCAGACCACAGGAAGCTAAAGACTTCATAACTAATGTACTCATTGTACTGACAATTAACTTAAAATGTTCCTATTTACTTCTGCCCTTGAACACAATATTATACGATGTCAACACATTTTTAAGTAACCATAATCTAGAAATATTATCTCAGACACATATAGGGTTTCAAGAAAAGCAAAAGAGTACACCTTTCTCAAGATATCCCAAGTGGGAGGAGGGGTGGGGGTAGGGTCCCTAGTGGTCCAATGGTTACAACTCTGCCTTCCAATGCAGTAGGCACAGATTTGATCTCTGATCTGGGAACTAAGATCCCACATGCTATGGGGTACAGCCAAAAAAAAAAAGATATCCCATGGGACAAAGAGGAAACAAACAGTAGACTTCACATGTGTGTGCAGAAGTAGGCTGGTGAATAACCTTGTATCAACATCTAATACATACCAGTCACTGAGGCAGACATATTTTATATTTAATCTTCAGAACCCTTAGAAGAAACTACTATGATGACCATTTTACAAATAAATAAAACTAAGGTCAAAGATATTAAACATCCAGTATGTAGAGGAGTCCTAACTCAAACACAAACTAACAGAAAACCCTACACTTTCCCCTTTAGACAATCCTGGCTTCTTGGCAGTATACAAGATTATGGAGTTAATTTAACTGCAAGCAGTCATCTTATAATAAATTTGTTCTAACTCAAATTGGCATCATTTTACTATCTAGGTTGAAATGAAAAAGAAGATGCAAAATACCTAAGAATCAAAACAAACAAAGTCACAAAACATGTTATAATACAGTAAGAATGTAGTTATTAAAAAATAATGAACATTTTAAAGTCTTCCAATAAAGTCACAAAACATGTTATAATACAGTAAGAATGTAGTTATTAAAAAATAATGAACATTTTAAAGTCTTCCAATATTCACCAACCCTGACCAAAGAAGGTAATGCTTAAGTATGGGCCACTTATAATTCCTTAATACAAAATGTTAGTTGAAATGTTTATAAAGTATAAGAATTACCTATAAATAGATATATATTTAGTAGAGCCATGATAATCTGAACATAAAAGTTCAGTTGGAACTTTTCAACACAAAAGTTTGATCATTGTTTTGGATGAAACAATGATCAAACAATGATCACAAAACAATACTTTCTTCACACTTACTGAGTTATTTAAAATTATTAAGATAACCATTTCCAGCGGTTCTAACTCTAAGAAATGCCATACCATTAATGTAAAAGGAATTTCTATATATGCTGTTCATGAAATACTGTTTCTGGTACTAAAACTCTACCTTATAGTACTTTTAAGTTTTAAACATTCTTTCCCACCTATTACTTCCTCAGCATCATGTCAATCCTGTGAGGAAGATGGATAATTATTAATATTCCTATCTTATACCTAGGAACAAAAGCAAATTAAGACCAAGTTATTTGTCTAAAGTTACAAAGCTAATCCTAAGGGAGCTAATTGTGAATACTAATTAACAATGCTGATTAGATCATAGTCCCTGGCTTTTCTTCTTTGATGATGAATTTAAAATTTAATAAAAGCAACAATTATATTTAAATGGACTGAAATAATCTGTGATATTTTTCAAATAATCTAGGGACATTAACATATGTGATGCTATCTGTTTATCTGCAAAAAATCAGCTCCTTTAGTAAACTTGCCTAGTTGTAAAATTAGCTTTTTCCATGAGAGTAAAAAAAAAAAAAAAAAAAAAAGCAGTGTATTAATATTTGAATTTAGATGTAATTTTTAAAAGAAAGAGAATCCAAACCTGAGGACCCAAATTTAAAACCAAAGCCCAATACTTTTTAAAAGCCTTGAGTCATTAAGATAGAAAAAGCTTGTATGAGGCTTTATGTCCATATATTTACCTCATTTGGCTACTCATGCACCACAAGCATCTACCTAAATGTCTCAAATTTATTACCCATAATCTTCATATATACAAACAAATGAAAAACAAAAAAAAAAAAGGCCTTGAAATCATCTTTTAAATAAATCAGTTTAAAATTCATGTTTTATTTCTATGAGAGGGAAGCTGGCATTACCTAGGATCACTGAGACAAATAAAAACAATCATTTCCTAAAAAGAACTTACTCTCTTGTACATTCTGACTAACACATCATAAAAATCTACTTTCATCCAAAACAATGATCAGTAACAACCTAGTGAGGCTGCTTCAGAGATGCAGAGGATAAGACGGGGCTCCAGACAGAGCCAACTGTCTGGCTTGCCTGGAAATCAGGGAGTTCCTGGGACCTAGGACTCTGTTTTAAAACTAGGACAAGTTGGCCACTCTTACCAAGGAGTAATAAATAACACATGTGGATGTCTGGATACTTCTAGCCACATTTACCAAGAATCACAAATTCAATTTCTTTTATACCATTCAAGGGAAACAAATAGGATACACGGCAATACTTAAGGAATAGAGGCATACACTTCTTAATGAAAATCCACTTTCAGGCATTAACTGATCAATGACTTGTGAAGTGAAATTTCAAAAACTGAATTAACTTTCCTGGTGGCTCAGATGGTAAAGCGTCTGCCTGTAATGCAGGAGACCTGGGTTCAATCCCTAGGTTGGGAAGATCTCCTGGAGTAGTGAATGGCAACCCACCCCAGTATTCTTGCTTGGAGAATCCCATGGACAGAGAAGCCCGGCAGGCTATAGTCCATGGGGTCGCAAGAATCAGACATGACTTAAACAAACACACACACCCAAAAAAGTTCCAATTTTCACTTTTACACTATTTTTACAAAACTGACAAACTGAGCCAAAAGAAAGCCAAGATGTCCCTTTCTTTGGTTGGTGTTAACACATCAACATTCTTTTAGCAAGGAAAAGAGAAATCCATCCTTTAAGAGTAGTATTTCAGGACCACGGAAATGACAGATAAGTTTTAAAGAGTTAGAGCTAACATAACCTTCCTTCAATATCTCAAAGCTAGTCAGAGTTCAGTATAAATTATTTACATATACCAACCTCTAGAACAGAGGACTTTACCACACTTGATTAAGCCATTTCAAGCCTAAATGCCCAGCTATGCAGCACAGTCCTCTGAAGCCACAGTAATAAGATGACTCACCAAGTGGCAGGTGTCTTAGGTTCTACGATTAATGGGTGTCTGCCTGGATGAGAACATATGTATGTGCCCAACAGACGATCTCATCCTGTTTGGCTAAGAGAAGAGAGAGGCTAAAAAAACTGGTCAGTAGTACAGCACCTGCTTTATAATGGAAAGAATCAGACTTTGTCCCAGAGACTTGTAATTCATGCAGACTTTTAAAATGTCCTCTGTATGCATTATACCCCAATTTTCACTTACCAGAAAAGTACAACAGAGTGATCTAAGAGGATAAAAACCAACTTTATCACCCCAAAATTAAATATAGCTGAAAAGTGAGAATTATCATACTGAGTTCATTGCTTCAAGATATGTGAAGTCAGAGTCATGAGAATATTAAATCCATATTTAAACCCTCCTATTACATTTAATGACTTGATGTCAGTTTCCACTCAAGTAAAAATCAGTAGTTCATATTTGAGTTCTAGTTCACGAACATATATATATCCTTATGTGAAAACTGATACCATGCCACAGTTAATAAGATATGGGTTTATAAATATGGAGTTTAAAAGAAACTTACCCTTTCCCTTTGTGCAGCTCTGACTTCCAACCCAGTTTCTATAGAAACAGAAGGACAAGTGCCAATGCCAGAAGTCTGCCAATTAGAACTCATCTTTTAGTTGCTGAATAATAAAGCCATATCCCAAAGTCGGCTATAGGTTTTTGATTGTCAGTAGTTCCTAAAAAGAAACCCAGGAGGAAAAAAAGACATTTAACCAATTACTATACTTAGAAATGCTCCCTCCTTTAAACTTGGCTATTAAAAGAAAATAGAAGAGGGTAGATCTAACACCATGTGTTAAATTTTTTTTTAAATTAGGGCTTCAGACACTTCTACACTTAAAAAGCAGCAAATAGAAGAAAAGGGGTCTTTGAAGGTTCACAATACCTCTAAGCCAATGTATTAAAGAACACTCGTGTATCACAGACAAAGTTTTTTCAACCACCAAACCTTAAAGTTCAGATGAATTTCATCCTTTCTGTGGAATTTGCAGTAAGATTTTTAACACTGCAGAGGGTAAACTTCATAAGTAAAATTTGTTGGGAGAAATAAATGATACAGGTAAATTTCCACTGAAAAATAAAAAAACACTTCTCATGTCTCAGGAGGCATCTATAAATCATAAATGAACCCTAAAGAAGTTTTCTAAAGATGCTGACATTGCTGTGCTTGATGAAAAATCCCTCTAAAACATACATGCCAATTGAAAAACCGTGAGACATGAGAATAATCTGGCTGCAATTTCTCATTTGGTATCAACAAGGCTGCTTGGTTAATGTACTTTAGAATCTTTTACCTTAAAAAACTTAGGCATTAAAAAAGAGCATTTCTTTAATAAATTGATACCATGCAAGTCACAGTATTTTTATTCACATTAGTCCATTCTCTTCAATATATATGAATCTTTACTACTTGTCACTGTGAGCTTTAACATAATTAGATTCTTATTGCTATGTGAGGAAAATCAGTTTCTTAATGAAGTTACTTATGTACTATGATTAAACAACAAAAGCAATCAGGAACCACTCCTCAATCCTGTCCATACCTATGCTCTCCATAGAAAGCTCTGAATCCATCTCTACCAAATTTTCTAAATTATGGGGCACCTATCAGTACAGTCTCAAATATCCTCACCTGTATCTATAAAAAAAAAACATGCTCTTACAATGAAAAGAGTGGACTAGAACAGAATAGGAGGGAGAGAAAAAATATATTTAAATGTAACAAAATAAGCAAGACCCAACTAAGTAGGATGGGCTTCCCAGGTGGTACTACTGGTAAAGAACCCCACCTGCCAATGCAAGAGACATGGGTTCGATTCCTGGGTCAGGAAGATCCCCTGGAGGAGGGCAGGGCAATCCACTCCAGTATTCTTGCCTGGAGGAGGGCAGGGCAATCCACCCCAGTATTCTTGCCTGGAGAATCCCAGGGACAGAGGAGCCTGGCAGGCAGCAGTCCAAAGGGTCACAGAGAGTCGGACACAACTGAAGTGACTCAGCAAGTAAACCAACTAGGACAGACAACAGATAGCCCTCCCCTGTCTTGGTGGCAGAGACCTCTGGTAATTTTCTGGTCACTAGAGTTCACTACCTATGAACTCTTATACCAACTTTTCTTAATGAAAATATGTATTTTTTTAATCCTTAAAGTAAATGTCCTTGACTAATGCACAAAAATGAGAATCTTATGCATGAGGGACTAATACAATATTGTAAAGTTTAAAAATAAAATAAAATTAAAACCAAAAAAAAAAAAGATGCCAATCACAAAATTTTACTACCCTAAACATTTATATATCTACATATTAGTAAGTACTTATCAAACTTTCCAGTAGAGGAATAACTTGGTTTATCTGAGTTCATTCAATAGGTTTGTGTGAGGGCTTCCAGTTCTACATTTCTTAACAAGCTTCTATGTGATGCTATTACTGCTGGTCTGAGGATTGCGCTTTCAACAGCAGAAATTCTACAAGGCTAAACAATATACACACTGCAGTGAATCCAAATTCACTCTGAAAGTTTTTGGTTTTGATGTCTGAACAATTTTTAAGAGGCTGATTGTGCATGTGTTGGTCAGTATGTTTACGATTTGACTCTCAAGCAGTGATTCTCAACCTTGGCTACACACTAGAATCAGGTGAGCACTTAACACCAGCACCTTGGCAGAACCCCACTGGACCTAGATGAGTCTCCCGGCTACTGGTATTAAAATTCCTCACATGATTTTAATGCATAGCCAGGTTTGAGACCTCTGGTACAAAGAATTCTAAAGAATGCAGTTTATTGAAGTGTTTCTCTATAAGAGAATACACATAAACTATACACTTATCTTGGGAGCAAGGCAAAACTGAGTCAGTTTCTATATGCTAAAATAAAAATTTTATGAAACAATTTCCCCCAAATTCCTTAAAAACATGAAATAAAATATATATGTATATGTGCCTCAAAGTGTTCATTTTACCTGTAATAATAGTTCTACTCTGAACATTAATGCAATAAAAGGATATGTATGGAAGTTTTTCATTTAGCCTCTTGTTTGGAGTTACAGCAGAAACTATATGTGACTACAGTGTAAACTGTTGTGACAACTTGCTGAAAGCAGAGAAAACTGACATGCTGAGAAAATGAGGCTATATGAGGAAGACCTCAGGATGGCCAACAATTGTGAGAATGAAGAAGAAATAAAATCTCTATTATAATATTTAAATAAAAGGACAATACTTATCTCTAAGCAAGAACATATTCACAGTCTTGCAGAGAATTTGAAATGCTAATCTATCTTTGAAGGAAATATTATCTTTGATGTGTTAATGGTTGAAAGATTTCCCATTTTGAACTACTTATACTGCCTTTGTCTTCAATTTGTATAGCTAATTAACTAATTCTTCGAATATTTTGGTATCTACTATATACCAGGCACTGTTCTAGATCTTGGGAATAACAAAGAAATCTGAAAGACATTTGTTCCTTTCCTGAGATACGTAGCCAAATCTTGATCAAATCACTTGACCCCCTTGCTTAAAACCTCTGCATTCAGCTTTAGAACACAATCTAAACCCTTGGTCCTTGGCAACAAGGCTCACTTAGTTTATGACCTCCCTTCCTTGATAGCTCAGTTGGTAAAGAATCCGCCTGCAACGCAGGAGACCCCGGTTGGATTCCTGGGTCAGGAAGATCAGCTGGAGAAGGAATAGGGTACCCACTCCTATATTCTTGGGCTTCCCTTGTGGCTCAGCTGGTAAAGAATCTGCCTGTAATGCGGGAGACCTGGGTTGGATCCCTGGGTTGGGAAGATCCCTTGGAGAAGGGAAAGGCTACACACTCCAGTATTCTGGCCTGGAGAATTCCACGAACTGTACAGTCCATGGGGTCACAAAGAGTCTAACAGGACTGAGTGACTTTCACTTCACTTTCTTTGATTATAAGCTCCATGAGATATAAGGAACTTGTCTGTTTTCCTCACCAATATAATCTTAAGACCTAGAATACTGCTTGATACATAAGAAGTACCTAAATATTTGAAGTATTAAATAATTAGCTACACCAATCGAAGATAAACCCAGTAACAATTCCAAATGGGAAATCTTTCAACAATTTACAAGCCAAAGATACACTCAATTTTACCTATTACTCCATTGTACCCCACTCAAGCCTATTAGTAACCTAGTTAGAAGTTAGTAGACAGAAGTAATAAATGGTTCATTCACAGAAATTACTTACATGTATACATACACACTCAATCCCAAAATCACTTTCAATTTTAAGACAGACTACAATTACATTATTTTTTAGATTAACTGAAAACTCAAGGATATCTCAATCAATTCCTGACAATATACCCCTTAGCTAAGCCATAAAATTTTTCTGGTATCCCTTTAGCATTTCATAAACTAAACAGCAGCCCTTCTTCACAGACAGTTATAAGGTAAAATTAAACACTAAGTTAGACTGAATTTCTGGGGGAAATAATTACATGACTACTACTTTGACAATGTTAAGTGCTAAATTCCATGGCATTTGCCGCTTCATTCTGCTTGTCCTTTCAATAGCTCTGAATTTATCTTCTGGAAGCTCCTCTCAGCTTCACAATCTGAATACCATTCTGGTTCTCCAACCTGAGACTCTTTTCTGGCATCATTTTCTCTTCCCATGCCTTAATATGATACTACCCCAAGTTTACACTTCAACACTCTTACTCTCTAACCAATGCTGCTCAACCCACGACCACTGAACACAGACTACTACATCAGAATTACCTGGAGAGCTTGTAAAAGAACAGAAACTCCTGGGCCACGCATGCTGGTCCTAACAAATCCCACAATTTCTGGGGTTGGAGCCAAGAGCCTGTATGTTTCCCAAGAACTTCAAATGCTGACACACTATAGTTTAAAATCTACCACCCAGACATTTTCTCAGGTTTGCAGCTTTAATCCCATCCCAGCCTCCTGAAAACAGTGAGTTATGACAGTGACCACAAGCCCTAGCAAGAACAAAAGCCTGGCTAGAACCCTGGCTGTATCACTTACTGTCAGAGTATGGTCTATGCTGAAAAGTAGATCAGACAACGTTTGTTGAGGACTTGGCAGAATGCTTGGCCTCAAGTATCTAATAAAAATGACTGCTATTAGTACTGTTGCTTTACATCCATATCCCTCAACTAACTATCCATCCTCACTCCCCACCTGCCTAAAATTAGCCTTTCAGGACTCCCTATTGTTGCTGACCCAACCATATTACTAGTTTTCTAGACTTAGCCTGCATCTTTCCCATGTATCAACAAGCTGCTCTATTATTATTAATCATGCTTGATGGACTGACATCTCAATTCCAACCTCCCTCCACCATTCTAGGTTCTAACAAATTATTTTTTAAACCCTTTCATAATCAGCTCAGCTTAAAGTTCACATAATCATATACCCATATCGCCAGTAAGAAGTCAATTAATCAAATATTGGCCTGTGACATTTTTCCCATGGTTGTCTTGAACAATGAACTTGCCCCAGTATTTAACTATTTCCCTGTTTCTATCTAGTTTCTCCAATCAGAGTCCAAGTTGCTGATAGGAGTAGAGACTATTGGATACATTCTTCTTTATGCTCAATTTTACTTAATGTACAGCCAGAATTTAATTTATACAGGAATCCTACCTGAATGCTTAATAACATAGTATTTGGGAACAGAGGCATGTTAAATAATTTTACCTCAAGATTAAAATCTTGGTTGCTTCTCAGCAACAAGCTTGTCTGAGGTTTGAAGAAATTTTGTTTACTCTTCTTAAATTTATAAAATTAATCAACTCTGTTTAAAACTTGTAACTAGGTTATAATTGAAGTTTTTAAGTAAAAGGCTCTTTTAACCAGGAAAGCTTAAAAACAGCAAAGTGAAATGGGAGACAGACGTGATGGTCAGATAAGCCATTATCATATATCCTACTGCAAGAAAAATAAATGCTGTACAAACCATAAGTATTAAATTTATTGCCTCAGATAAACAACTTGTAAACAATAATGTGACTTAAGCTACTGAAGTGGCTGTTTTACTAGTCAGAGTAATCCCCATTTTCAATTTTAATACAACTAGATCTTTCAAAATGAACTCAGAGATGTTCTTGGAACTATTTCCTTTACAGCAGAACCCTAAATCAAGATCCTACAAAAGACACTGGGAAACCACACGTATAATTCAAAAGGGCAGTTTCCAATTTATAAAACCAGGACTCTAGATTTAACACTCAACCCAATTAATATTTTTTTCTTCATGGTGTAAGTAGAAATAAAATGATTTCATTGAGTGGTTTCAAAAAACAGTGTACTTTTCCATTTTGTATGACATATGCAATAAACAAATGCCAAACAAATGCCCTGTCTGCAATATTTTTTCTTCTTGAGATAAAGCCTGAGATCTTAAGAGATACCAAACATGTAGAAATATGTTGAGAGTATAATAAAATTTTCCTCAAATTGCCAGGGATTTTCTTTTTTTTTAACTAATTAGAAAACTACTTAATGAGCTTTCAGTATGGACTAGTCAGAGACAGAAAATACACCGGAAATTAACATTTCCAACAGGAATAAACAGCTTAAAGAAATGTACATGACAGATCATTTAGCAAAGCTTTAAATGGCAGTCAATTCATAAGCAGATGTTTTACAAATTCTTGAAAACAACATACTGAGAACCTGAAAACTGCTGTACTTCACTTTCCCCATTTGGAAAGAGATGAAAAACAAAAATCTAATGAAAAAGAAAAATCCTCTTCAAAATTTTTGATCCCATTTAAAATACAGCAAAGAAAACCTAAATTGTATTATGCATTTAAAAAGCTGTACTTGTATTCAGCTGCCAAAGCCTCACATCTGATTAATAACAGAGGAAGGGGCTGGAAGAACTCAGAAGGCTAGCAGCACTAAATGGACAATGAAAATGGTTAAGAGATTTTACTCAACACTGCCCATTCACTTCCCTAAGATTATTGCAGCTACCTAATGTTACAATTAAATCTCCCTGAGGAAAAAGAAAAAAATTAACCATTTTGGCTAAATTATCTATCACTCAAAGTCCAGTAATACACCTTCTTGCTACATATAGTAAAATATTCTTAACCTGGAGGTTTAGAGATCAGTGTTTATAATAAGCAACATTTTTACACCAGTTGAGTTCTTCCAGCACCACTGAATCACCAATAACAGTGAATGCTACAGTTAAGAGAAAACATCAAATTTTTACAGGTCCAAATTCATCACCAGAATTTTAACACTTTGGCTCCCACATTTAAAAGACTTTTTTCAAATGTTAAGATAAACTTTAAAACTTAAAAACATCAAAACACCAAGAACAAAAGTTCTAGTCTGCAACTTTGTTAATATATAACACTTTGGTGAGGGGAAGAAGCTAGTAACAGCAGCAGAGTGCCTAAATCAGAGAAATATATCCCCAAACATTAAAAGCCCTCACCCTGTTAATTATAATGCTTTTGACCTCTAAAAACCCTCTTACCTGTTTATAAGAGTTTATACAGCTGTTTGCCACTGGAACACCACCTTGCAGAGTATAAGCGTGGCATCCTTTGTTGATAATCACCTGTTGCCTAAGTAATCATCATCCCGCATGGAGACAGACAGCACTAGGGCTCTTCCATCCGAGGTTAAAATTCAAAACAAGCCCAACAAGCCTGCATTTCAAGGTGGTCTTCGTCTGCAACTATTAAGTTTAAAACTGGCAAACAACAGTGGTGTCTGAAGCCAATGGTGCAGCACTGCTGGCTTCCTCTTGAACTCCAGCGTTGTCACTGTGCACCGAAGTCTCCTGCGGCCAACAGGGGAGTTGTTCTCCTGTACTGGAAACAGCTTCCAAACATCAGGAGCCCCTGTACAGGATAATGCAGGAACTAAAGGCAAACACTTTTTCCTCCTTAAGGATGCCTCCATTTTTTCCTCACAATCTGTACTACCAACCGAAGTGACTGGGCCTGAGTGTGCGTTCGTACCTATGAAACCGTCACGGTGCATGCACATCCAAGGCATGTGGAACCACAGGTCAAATAAGGCACAGATACCAAGTAATGGTTCTAATTACAAACGCTAGCTCTCAGGAACTCTTCATCCATTCAGAACTAAACCCATCACTGCATAACTCTGGTAAGAAGCCCCTGAAGATGGAGGAGCTCCTCAAGTGTGTCAGGAAAGGCTTTATTAACATCATCATTAACATTTAAAAAGCAAGCGGAGCATTTCTCCTTCTTTTGGCAATTTGGTGCAAATGTTAAGTGCAAGATAAAGCAATTTCAAACTTTTCTTCAAATTAAAAATGAAACTAAGGCCAAACGTGATGGGTGGACAAAATAAATCAAAACTTAAAATTCAGCAACTCCGGCTCTTCAAACCAGCAAAGCCCCCGACTTGTGCACTGTGGTGAGGCTTACGGTGCTTGCCCCGGCTTCTTGCGTGCCAGCAAACAGCACCATTTCCTCATCAAGTTGAGGACTGAGAAGCAAATGATCCCCTTCACTGCAAACAAAGGGGGTCACAGTAACACTAGTGATCCTTCAGAATTGACACACTGTGATAGTCAAAATGATGGTCTCCCTGCTTCTTGCTCAAGACATACAAGATCTGAGCAGCAGCAAGTACCTCCTCAGCTGCAAACAAAGGGGTCAAAGGTTTGCCGTCAATTCACTTCCAGGCAGAAAAACATTTTCCTCAAAAGAAACAATTTATTTAGAATAAAACAAAAGCAGCTCAACTGTGAGCGCACGTTTGAGTGACAGCTACTTTTAAGCTGTGTGAGCCATAAAAAGGGTTTTTCTTTTCCAGAAATCTTGTGTACACAGCACAAAGCAAGGTCATTTTTTTTCCACTTAAAACACCGGCATTGGCATCACAATAGCAGATACACAACTTTAAGCTGCCATTTTAGTAAAATGCACAAATACTAAACAGATTAGCTTTCTTCCATCAAGAGGCCCATGTAAACTTCACATAAGCCACAACTTCTCTTCAAAAAGGTCCATTAGAGCTTTGAATTCCATGTCTTCATCCGTTGTTCACCAGTTTTGCTTGCAGGGGGGGAAAAAAAGGTTATTCAGTACAAATGTTTACAATATTAAAAATATATATATTTCCCCTATGCCATTATAGATGAACATAACATTAACAAGACCTTCCTGGACAATCCACCTTGACTTCAAAAAGCACCAATAATACCCACTGGCACAAACCTTGAAATGAACTTACTGTGAACAGACAACAAGTAGAACAATAGGGTGAATTTTTTTTTTTAAAGACTGCAATTAACGATTATAGGACTGAAAATATCCTTTGTACTCATGTAACTGAGTAAAACATGTCAAAAAAATTCAGAAAAAATCAAATTTATAATCAATATATTCTATATAAGTTAAAAAAAATGAAACTATAAAAAGGTGGAATTTAGTCAAACTTATACCCCCTCTATTTTCATTCTGTAATTTATATGGAGCAATACAGACCTACTCCATCATTGTAGAAAGGGGTCAAGATACAAAACCTTTTAAAAATCCACCTTCATTTGTGTTACCAAAGACAGCAGCTGTTATTTTCTTTAAAACACTCATACAAACAATTGCTAAACAGCCAAAGAACACTGTGGGACTTTAAATTTCCAACTGTTTAAATCATACATATAAAACTCCTCATTAAGCTAGACAGTTCACTGTGGTCACCTGAAATCATTTTCTCCCTTTAGGCATATCACTATAACCAGAATGTTAACAGGGTCAGCTCCATTTCTCTTCCTGTTCTCATACCTAACTCCTATCTCCAAAGCAAATATTGTGGCAGAGACAGAAAAAAAAGTCCAGAAATTCTCTCCAAAAACTTTTTCACAAAAAGGTCATTAAGGCCCTCTTCTCAAGAGGATTTCCTAGTTCTGTTACCACAGAGTTTTTGGTGAATGGTTCCTATATGGACCCAAACTGCAGTTTAAGTTGTACCTGCGTAATGAGCAATTTCACTGTCTGAAGAAACTATTAAAAGAAATTAAAAAGACAAAACAACAACAACAAAAACTGTCAGTGAAAATCTGCTCATGAAATAGTTTTTAAATAAACTAAACAAGTGTTAGACTCTGAAAGCAACACACCCCTTACTTTTACTGTTGTACCTCAAGTGGTCTAACTGAGCTAAGGGCCAGAACATATTACCTTCAAAATGTGACAAAAGCTTATATCAGCCAAAGGACGGACGTTTTAAGACGTAATCCTTAAAGGGAAAACTCTGCTTACTCTTGAGTGAGAGTCAAAACAGACATCTCAAACCAGGAATTTAAATTTTTTCGTGGAAAACTCTTTATAGAAATCCCAGTAACAACCAACAAAATAACACTAAAAATAAATTGACTAGGAGCTGAATGATTAATTTTTCATAAACTTTGAAATTGTGATTAAAAATCTAAATTAGCTTGATGCTTCTTTTTTTCACCAGTAACACTTAATGAGTCATTTAATGATATACTTAAGAAATTCCATTCATTTGAACTTGAGTTCCAGAAAAATCAATCAAACAAATACATTTTTAAAAAAATAAAAGCAAAAGAAACAACTGGCTGTCACAAAGAACATTCAATGTTGAGATTACAAATTCTGGCTAGTGAGAATTAGAACCAGATTGTTTTAGACAAATGCTTTCATTCTACTTTTAAGTTTAGGTAGATAGTTTACCAATGTTATAAACCTGAACAACAGAATGAACAATACAAATAAGAGATTCATCTGAATGATGGCACTCTGTAGGTAAGCACCAAACTAAACATAATTTTGTTATAATACATACATTTAGAAATGGTATCAAGCCATTGTTTCAAAAGCACTGAAGTGCAAATTGCCCAGATCTAACAAAAGCCACGATGTCAGATAAAGAATCAAACAAACATGGAGCAAACCCATAGTACTCTACTCTTCGATAAGCTGGCATATCAACTTAAAAAAAAAAAAGCCACACACACTTTGGATTAGAGTAAAATTAGATATCAAGGACTTTACTCTCTAAAAGAGTAAAATCATTTGTTCAGCCATCTTATCAAAAGGTATTCAAAAGTTAATGGTTAGTGAGACTATTTAAACTGGAAAAAAATGTATCTAGCCACAAATTGTACTTTGACCCCATTTATTTATGCATAGACTGCACACTGACATAAGTTTCTGAACAGGTGTCTATTCCATATTAGCGTGTCAAGCAGTTTTTTAAAAGCAAAAGGACCAAAAGTGTTCATTGTAGGACTTCCAGGTGTTTTCCCTACAGGCACACCAAGGACCTCTGTGCTCATACCCTATTATCTTCCTTCTCTCAAAATGGCTAGTTTTTCCAGTTTAAAAACAAAAAAAACCACAAAAGTCTCCAAACTTACAAAGAAAACTTATAAATGCATAGTGAAAACTAAAAAGGATGACACAGCAGTGATGAGGCTTTCATGCTAACATGCATTAGACACCTGTCATAATGGACAATTAAAAATTACATGACGTTTCCCTGGGTTATTATTGGTGCTATTTCAAAACTATCAGCTTTGATAACAGAAAGAAAACAGTTGAGTTCTGCCAGGCTTTCAGTAAGTCACTTACATAGCATAGAAACATGACCATGATCCAAAGGTCCTCAAGTTTCTAATCATAATTAAATATCAAGGGCTTTAGCTAAAGTCCTCAACATTTAAACCACAGGGGAAAATACACTTACAAATGACCTGAGAAACTAGGGATTGGGGGTGGAGGAGGAAAATAAAAGACAAGGAAACCATGAATTGTTGTTAAGCAGCAAAAGCTCTTGTTAAGAACCAGAAATTGATAATCTTCAGTTTGGGAAAAAACTGTGGAGGTGGGCTAAATTATTTTATACTAATTTCAGGTGTCTGAGAAAATAAACCACTAAAAAACGGTTTTCCTAAACTGATTATTTCAATTCTCTGTGGCTGGACACCAATGAAAATATAAACACAAAATTTCAAAGATACTCAAAATACTTTCAATAATGTGAAGTCATCGCTGTTTAAATATGAAAATAAAAATCCAAGCAATATTTTGAGAGTATGTCAAAAGTATTTCAAAATGACTTAAAAAAAATTCTGCAATCCAGATATGGGTGATTAATGCCCATTGAAATAAAAGGATGACTTATGAGCCTGCAGACAACTCTTCTTTCTATTACTGAAGTCAGAAATTTGGGTGAATACAATATAAAAACTCACCTCTGATGAAAAACACAAGTTTTGAAATTTTCAACAATTAGAACTGTACCTGCTATACCCCTCAGAAAGTCAGTGAAAACACCACCACACACCAATAACTGACCAAAGAACTCTGATTTTAAAAGCACCTACTCACTTCCTGCATACTAGTGTAAGCAAAAGACAACGTGGTTTGTAACACACTCCTCTATTTTTACTGAACAGCTACAGCTACAAACCAAAAGTGCATATATGGGATACAGAACTCAAAAACTAATGGTAAAAGCATATATGTTAAAGCAAGCTCTTGGGAACACACCACGTATTTTAAGAAAAATACTCAAATACCTGATTAAAGTAATTGCCAACGTTTTATGTATGCTTTACCAGCTTATACTCCTGAGATCCCTGCTCAAATTTCAGCCACACAAATAACATTTCTGGTACAGGAATTATTTACCTACATACCAATCAAAGCCATTTTTAGGGGTGTATTATCTTTTTACAGCTAGTGGGCTCTTTGTTTTTCAAATTCTAACTTTTCAAATTTCTGGTTTTGTAACTTTGAGGATTTTTTTAAGTTCAAGATTAAAAAAGAAAAAAAAATCCGCAGAAAAAGAGGAAAACAGTTATACGTAAGAGTGGAAACTCCTGATTAAAGTAAATCCACTTGCCTGCTACCTTTAGGGGAGTCCTTTCACTTAAAATAATAGCTAAACTCTCCTGACTTCTATTTTAAAGAGGTTTATAAAAATATAAAAAAGAAAATACCTAAAACTAAACAACTAATTAAAAAGAAAATTTCATCTGACGCTGTATCCCATTACACATCACAAAACAGGAACCATGTCAAAGTACTAAATACAAGTTACACATGGACTTTAAGACGCACCACGGACAATGATCATGACCAGGTAATCTTCTTCAGATTTGGCCAGTGCCTTGGCAGGGGAATCCAGGAACTGCTGGGAGAACTCACAGGGTGGAAAGGCATGAAGGACTCCGGTGTTTTCCTTGTCTTTGTTGCCCCCCACAGGGAGGCTGATCACCCCAGCGGCCTGCTTTTGCTTTAAGTAGGACACAAGGTTCCTAAGTGGCCTCTGAGTAGAGGTGGCAGTGTCTGATGTGGCTGAGGAAGAAGAGGACCTGCTATCAGAACTTCCAGGCACAGCCAGAAGAATAGCATAACCATTGGGCCCTGCCACTTTGATGCGTCGCGTTACTTCATCCAACTTGGGCTGGTCCAAACGAAGACGCTGAGTGATCTTGAGCTGGGCCACTTTGCCCCCAGTTGAGCCCTCCACAAGAAGACTACTAGCCACCTGGAGGTCACCCTGCAACAGATGCATGTTGGAAGGAAAGTTGCTGTTCTTCAACAGAAGCATGCCCTGCCAGGCCAAACAGAGTTTGGGAGATGCTGCTGCTGCAGGGGCGGTCCCCCCATCCTGTTTCTGGGAAGGGGACTTCAGCTTTGATGAAGCAGTGCTGGTGCTGGATGCACTCCCATCAGGCCGATCTTCTTTTTTCAGAGGGCTTTTACCCTCCGTGGAAGCAGTTGTCCGGTGCTTCTTATCCCGTTCAGCTGATGCAGAGTTTTTACGGTCTCGTTTGTCACCCTGGCTCTTCTCCAAACTACCTCGTCGGTCTCTGATTGGAGAGGGCCTTTCCAAGAGAAGACGGGAAGATCGATCGTTGTCGCTGTTGTAGCGATCCCGGCTACTGCCCAATTCTGGACTGCGGTCAGGAGAAGGCGCGCAATGACGTTTTCGTGGACGGTCACTCTCTGGGGACCTATCCAGATGCCGACCCCCACTCTCCTCAGGCAGCCTTCGCTTCCTAGGTTGGTCTCTGCTGCTGGGCAGATCTCGATCACCTCTGTCCCGGTCCAACGACCAGCCATCCCGCCTACGATCCAGGCTATCCAGTGGCTCATAAGCAGGCACAGCAGTAGCTGCAGTCCGAGTGCTGCGTTCACGGACTGGGGGTGGGGGCGGAACCCAATCAGAGTCAGGATAAAGGTCCCTATCACGATCTCTGTACAGTATGGGTGGTGTCCTATCCCGAGCACCCCTCAAAGGGTCGGGTGCCCGGTGTCCAAAAGCATCTGTCACCAGTTCATAATGAGTTAACGGCAGAGGCTGCAGATATTGCTGCTGGTAACGATGTTCTGTGTCTGCAAAGTCTACTCTAAGGCGACGATCTGGGCCACCAAGTGGGAAGCCCCTCATATGGGTCCAAGCAGCATGAGCTGCATCCAGGCTTTCGTACTGGATATACGCCCAACTATCACCTTTGCGGTAGTCAATGGTGCGTATGGTGCCAAATCGGTCAAACTCCCGTGCCAGGGCAGCAAGAGGCACCCAAGGACCCAGGCCACCTACCCAAAGGCGGGTGGTGGGTGTAGCTTTGCCATAGCCAATTTTGATAGGATTCCGAATGATAATTTTGCCAGACATCGCTAGTTTGGCCCGGTGAGACATATCTAGGTTTTCAAATTTGAGAAAGCCATAGGTACTGGTCTGGCCCCGAGAAGGCCTCTTGATGTCTACCTCTGTGATGACTCCGAAACGGTCAAAAGCCCTTCTTAGATCACTCTCTGTCACAGTGATGTCTAGGTTGCCCAAGAAAAGCGTCCGGTTAGCTCGCTGATCATCCTCGGGTGAGATCTCATCTACTTCTCTGAAAGGAGCAGCACCTGCTCCAGTTCCCACCCTTGGCTCAAGACTGTAGGCTGGGCGCACTCTCTCATAGAACGAGTAGTCTCGCTCTCTCTCCAGGTCTCGGGGCAGTGGCGGCGGAGGTGGAGGGGGCAGGCGGCCGAGGGCCAACTGCTGCAAGCGGTAGTCTCTGTATCCCAAGGCTGCACCACCAGGGGAAAGTGATCTCTGGCCTCCACCACCTCCTCCAGGGGGGTGCCGGTGACCACTTACAGAGGACCCGACCACACTGGCTGAAGGAGGATAGGAATCTTTGTCTAAAGGGGAGCGGCTGCGGCGCCGGCTCACATACACGGCTTCTATCTTCAGAGGCCGGTCATAGAGCACTAGGCGGCCTCTGGCATGCTTGGCCGCCCGCGCGTCCTCTGGCCGCCGGAAGTTCACAAAGGCTACTCGCTCATCCCCGCTGCCAGAACCCGAGAGATGACTGATTTTGACACTTACATCACCGAAGCGTTTAAACTCGTGAAACAATCCGTCCTCCACTGCTTCGTCACTCAGCTGGGACCCCAACTCGCTTATCTTCAGTGTCTTGTATTCCCCGCCATCTCCGCCGCCAGGAGCTGAAGAGGCGGCCCCAGAGGAACGTGACTCCCCGCCTCCACCCCGGGAGCTGCTGCGCGACTCGCCCCCGCCCGAGGAATTTTTGGTGCTTGGGGAGCTGTAACTATGCAAGCGGCTACTGGAGCTGCCCCCTCCGGTGTCGTACTCGCGGCTACCACCTCGGCTGCTAGACTTGTCCAGATGAAGGCTGCGCCGCGACCCGCCGCCGCCGTCTGTCTTTCCGCTGCTGCTCCCATTGCTGCCACCAGAGCCCCCTAACTTCTTGCTCCGCTCCCCGCGGGAAGTCGAATCCTCACCACCACGGGAGCGTTTCGGCTTGACCGGAGAGCGCTCTTTTCCCTTCATGGTAGCGGGGCGTCGGAGATCTTCTCCGCGGAACTGACTAACCCGCCGCCCCGCGCTCGTTTCACACAGCGGAACCGCACGCCGCCATCTTGGACTCTGCCGCGGCAGAGGGTCCCGCCCCGCAGTCTTCATTGGTCAATTAGTTCCGCTCTTCTACAGTCTCATTGGGAAAACTATTTGTCTGTCTTTACATCTCCCCGCGCTCCGGGAAGGAGCCCGCCCAACCACTGTTATTGGGCTCCCAACGCCCTAGTCAGAGTACCTCATTGGTTATATTCGTTGTCCATCTTAACGGTTCCTCGCGCCAGACTGTAGCTCCGCCCCGCGTACTCGACGGTCACCTGACCCAAAGTCTTGAGGCGTTGATTGGACAAAAAGTCTGCCCTCTAACGGTACTTCTTGCGGGGCGAAAGCAGTGATCCCGCCTCCTCATAACTTTCATTGGCTTATGACCCCGTCCTTTAACCTACTATTTGGGAAGTCAGGCCATATGTTCTAGCATTTTTTTTTTTTTTCTGAGAGGGCGGCTCACAGCGATCTCGCGAGAGAGAGAAAGCTCTCTCTTTCAACGCCTTTCTTCCAACTCCTCCGGCGGCTGAAAGAAGTTTAAATCTGATTGGATGTTAACGATGAAGTTGATAGGTCGAAATAACTGTCCATCACTCGCTTAAAGGCGTAGGCTCTTACAATGAGGAGGCTGCCTGAAGGTGAAAGAGTAGAATACGTGCTTGCTGTGCGACGTCACTTAGACGTCGCGAAATGGTGACCATAAAACAGTTCCTCCTCCCCGCGTTCGGCGTTTTCCTTTCCAACATTTGTTCGCTCCCACGGCGTACTTGGTTGGGGTTTGGCCCTCGGACCTCAGAACTTCTAGGCGCCCTACCTCCTACCTGTGTGGGACAAGGAGCTGGGCTTCTGTCTCTCCCCTCTCACTGTTGGGCCCACGAATCCCTCAGGAAACCGTCCAGGGGCGCCCAGCCGACACCATCTTAGCCCCGTTGGCCTTTGCGTGAAAGGCCTTTAAAAGCCCCACCCACCGTACGCAAGAAAGCGCTCTGGGGCCCGCGGAACAGGCGGGGCCGGGTTCACAGTTCACGAAGCGCGGGGTCACACTAACTCCCGGGTCCGGGCGGGTCGTAAGCCGACCGCAGGCCCTTGGGGCCCCGCAGCGCTGGAGTCGGTGCTTAGCCCAGGCTGGAAGCCGGCACTGCTCGGTGCGTTTCATTCTCGCCGGAGTGTGCTGGGGTAACCTAGGACAGAGAGACTGAAGCTTCCAGTTTCGACTCTTGTAGTCGGGGTGGGGACTCTCGGGCCACGGCGGACGAGTCCAGGCTTCATGATTTATGTTGCAAATTCACGTAGATTTGGGGTTTTGTCGTCCGATAATATAGCTGCGTTTGATTTTTATGTTAATAACCTTCTCTGGTAAATAATCGAGTGAAATGAATGTACTTTGCTCCCTGCAGATGTGTCGCGTTTTTACCTGTGGCTTCTTGTACGTGCCCCCACCTTCAGTTAGTTTATGCTAGAACCGGGTAGAACAGCCACCTTGCCATCTAAGTCCATCTCTTTTGACTCTTACAATTATTCGCCGCTTTAAAACCCAACTTTCTTTCCATAGACCTTCATTGTGTCAGACAGTAAAGCACTTGTGTGGGGTGCTGGTGATACCGAGGTGAAAACAGGTACAGTTTCTATCCGATGAAGGGAGCTAGTGCTGAGTTCATCACAGGGCTAAGCTTTTTTTTTTTTTAATTTTATTTTATTTTTAAACTTTACATAATTGTATTAGTTTTGCCATATATCAAAATGAATCCACCGCAGGTATACATGTGTTCCCCATCCTGAACCCTCCTCCCTCCTCCCTCCCCATACCATCCCTCTGGGTCGTCCCAGTGCACTAGCCCCAAGCATCCAGTATCGTGCATCGAACCTGGACTGGCATCTCGTTTCATACATGATATTTTACATGTTTCAATGCCATTCTCCCAAACCTTCCCACCCTCTCCCTCTCCCACAGAGTCCATAAGACTGTTCTATACATCAGTGTCTCTTTTGCTGTCTCGTACACAGGGTTATTGTTACCATCTTTCTAAATTCCATATATATGCGTTAGTATACTGTATTGGTGTTTTTCCTTCTGGCTTACTTCACTCTGTATAATAGGCTCCAGTTTCATCCACCTCATTAGAACGGATTCAAATGTTTTCTTTTTAATGGCTGAGTAATACTCCATTGTGTATATGTACCATAGCTTTCTTATCCATTCATCTGCTGATGGACATCTAGGTTGCTTCCATGTCCTGGCTATTATAAACAGTGCTGCGATGAACATTGGGGTACACGTGTCTTTTTCCCTTCTGGTTTCCTCAGTGTGTATGCCCAGCAGTGGGATTGCTGGATCATAAGGCAGTTCTATTTCCAGTTTTTTAAGGAATCTCCACACTGTTCTCCATAGTGGCTGTACTAGTTTGCATTCCCAGCAACAGTGTAAGAGGGTTCCCTTTTCTCCACACCCTCTCCAGCATTTATTATTTGTAGACTTTTGGATGGCAGCCATTCTGACTGGTGTGAAATGGTACCTCATAGTGGTTTTGATTTGCATTTCTCTGATAATGAGTGATGTTGAGCATCTTTTCATGTGTTTGTTAGCCATCTGTATGTCTTCTTTGGAGAAATGTCTATTTAGTTCTTGGGCCCATTTTTTGATTGGGTCATTTATTTTTCTGGAGTTGAGCTGTAGGAGTTGCTTGTATATTTTTGAGAGTAGTTGTTTGTCAGTTGCTTCATTTGCTATTATTTTCTCCCATTCTGAAGGCTGTCTTTTCACCTTGCTAATAGTTTCCTTTGATGTGCAGAAGCTTTTAAGGTTAATTAGGTCCCATTTCTTTATTTTTGCTTTTATTTCCAATATTCTGGGAGGTGGGTCATAAAAATAAAAACCATATGATTATCTCAATAGATGCAGAGAAAGCCTTTGACAAAATTCAACACCCATTTATGATAAAAACTCTCCAGAAAGCAGGAATAGAAGGAACATACCTCAACATAATAAAAGCTATATATGACAAACCCACAGCAAACATTATCCTCAATGGTGAAAAATTGAAAGCATTTCCTCTAAAGTCAGGAACAAGACAAGGGTGCCCACTTTCACCATTACTGTTCAACACAGTTTTGGAAGTTTTGGCCACAGCAATCAGAGCAGAAAAAGAAATAAAAGGAATCCAAATTGGAAAAGAAGAAGTAAAACTCTCACTATTTGCAGATGACATGATCCTCTACATAGAAAACCCTAGAGACTCCACCAGAAAATTACTAGAACTAATCAATGACTATAGTAAAGTTGCAGGATATAAAATCAACACACAGAAATCCCTTGCATTCCTATACACGAATAATGAGAAAACAGAGAAATTAAGGAAACAATTCCATTCACCATTGCAATGGAAAGAATAAAATACTTAGGAATATATCTACCTAAAGAAACTAAAGACCTATATATAGAAAACTATAAAACACTGGTGAAAGAAATCAAAGAGGACACTAACAGATGGAGGAATATACCATGTTCATGGATTGGAAGAATCAATATAGTGAAAATGAGTATACTACCCAAAGCAATTTATAGATTCAATGCAATCCCTATCAAGCTACCAACAGTATTCTTCACAGAGCTAGAACAAATAATTTCACAATTTGTAGGGCTAAGCTTTTATACATTCCTCCTCATGTCCTCTGGGCAGAGGAAAGGGAATTCTTGTATTGATACTCTCTTCAACTACATCTCTCAAGATTCTATCTGTAGGAGACAATGTGAGATGTTTTTAAACATGACAACTTTTGAGGTAACTATGTCCCCCAAACTGAAACCTAAACTTTGAAACTTTTAGAAACTCAAAACTGTTTGCTGCTGCTGCTAAGTCACGTCAGTCGTGTCCGACTCTGTGTGACCCCATAGATGGCAGCCCAACAGGCTCCTCTATCCCTGGGATTCTCCAGACAAGAATACTGGAGTGGGTTGCCATTTCCTTCTCCAATGCATGAAAGTGAAAAGTGAAAGTGAAGTCGCTCAGTCGTGTCCGACTCTTAGCGACCCTATGGTCTGTAGCCTACAGGCTCCTCCGTCCATGGGATTCTCCAGGCAAGAGTACTGGGGTGGGTTGCCATTGCCTTCTCCAGAAAACTGTTTAGCCCTGGCTTTTTAAGAAATTTGGAGGTGAAGATGTGAGCCTTTTATCTGGAGTAGACTATAAAAGCTTAAAAGAAACCAAATATGCAAAAGCATTTCTATGATACTGTAATGTGTGGACATAGTCATTGTATTAAAACTGTTAAAATAACTTCATAAGGCATAGTATGGTATGTATAATATGCTACCATTTGTAGTCTTAAAAAATGATATGCCTGTTTATGTGTTTGTACATTTTGTGTGTGTATATATATATATATATTCATAGAAACAGTTGAGACTACTTAGGTTATTGAGATGCTGAGGAGAGGGGAGCTGAGGGTCTGGGTGGGAGAACGACTCAAATTTTCATTATATAGCTTTATGCGTTATTAATACTTGTTTTACCATGTGCATGATATTGTTATTTGTGTTTTTCAAAATAGCAATTATTTTTAGCTTTCCTTAAAAAACTTTTTATGGAAAAACTAAAAAATGTACAAAAGTACAAAGCTTTAAAGAACTCTCTTGTACCCAACATTTCAGCCATTTTCAGATCATGTCAGTCTTGTTTCATCTACATTGTCCTCTTATTCTTCCCCCTCTTGATTATTTTGTTCCAAGCTTATTGGCTCCGGAAATAAAATAAACCATTTCTCCAAGTAATTCTGGTTCCTTTAGTGGGAAATGATCCTTAAAGATAGAATTTTTTTTTTTAATTTAGGCCAATTTAAAAAAAAAATTATTCAAAAGAAAAACGACTTTACATAGGGGATTTTCATAGAACACAACACAAAATTGAAGTTAAGCCATTACCTGATTAAGCATTATCTGTTACAGCTAACCTAGAAAAGATTAAAGGCAGGAGGGGAAGGGGACCACAGGATGAGATAGTTGAAGGGCATCATCGACTCAATGGACATTAGTTTGAGCAAACTCCGGGAGTTGGTGAAGGACAGGGAAGACTGGTGTGCTGCAGTCCATGGGTTCACATGTGGGACACGACTGAGCAACTGACTGAACAACAACAGCAATAGCTAACCTAAATAAATCGGTCTCCAGGGCGACTGTTTTTGGCCTAAATTGACCTGCTTAGGTGACTCACTGATTTTTTTTTAAAAAAAGTAAAAATAATGACCAAATAAGTATAGTATCCCAAATCTCGTAGGGTCTGAAGGAGCACAAGAATTGAGGGAGAGAATAGGGAGAATGATACTGCCGTGCCTGAGGCTCTGTGAGGCTTAGTGGCTTGCTGTTTGAAACACCAAGGAACTTGATGTAAGATATTGCCTACAAGTGGCTATGGTAGGAAGGCTCATCTGGGGTGGGGGTGGGGGGCACCAGAGGGGAGGTGATAGCCTGTCTGATATAAAGAGGACTGGTAAGTTTAATGGATAGGTATGAAAAGGCCTGGATTCCATTATCAGTAACAGAGCCAAAATACCACCTGTGTGTGTGTGTGTGTGTATGACAGAACTGAATAATGAGTGACATGACATGTTGATCCAAGCTGTAGTTAAGTGGTTTATTCTGGTTTCATTTCCTTTGTGTTCTTTAAAGTATGAAGTGGCTTATTGAAGTTATACCAGCCTGTGTTCACACATGTGCTTTTGAGAGGGCTGAGAGGATAAAAGTGACCCACGGTTTAGAGGGGCAAGACTTTGAACACTTTTTCTACTGTTGGTGATGGAGTTGTTGAGGTCCAGTCCAGGCTTTCATCTGCTCTCCTTGTGGTCTATGGCCAGATTTGTGAGGATAACTGACCTGGGTGAGGAGGATCTTTCAGCGGTCATGGAAACAGAGTTAAGCTACCAACAGATTCCCTGAGCATCATAGCAGCAGGATGATCTCTCCTTTTAGTGCCTTGTCAAAAACCAAAAAATAGTGTTGAGGAAAAGCTGCCATTGCCCATTGTGGCTTCAGTGTTGACCCCTTGCAGCTGTACAACTCAAAGCCCCTAGCTGTCTAAATAAAGTGCTTTCTCCATCTCCTTTAGAATCAGTTTTGGATTAAAAAGGAAAAGCAAAAATGAAAGTTACATTCAAGGAAGAAAGCTTGGCAATTAAAAGATATCAGTATGTTTCCTGTCAAATGTGTTCTTTCCACCCTCTTCCTTCCTAGGTTTTATTGTTTGTGTATCCTCAATACACACAGAGACAATTATGACTGCAATATGAAATTTAGCTTGGGAGCTGAGAGCCCTTTGATTTCCTGGCAGATGCAAAGAGGCCTGAAGCTGGAAATTTTTTAAAAAATTTCCCACTCACAGTTGTGAATTAAATTTCTCTGTTTCATTTTCTTTTGTGAAATGAGTGGCCTGACAGTAAGATTTGTTTTGTTTGCTCTGCAGAAAAAGTGTGTGTTTTACCCATAGACATATATGAAATCCCTAAAATAGCAAATAATCATTTAGGACACAGTTTGCACTATAAAGTCACTTGTTTGTGGTTTGTATGGTTTTTTAAAAACAGCTTTATTAAGATATAATTTACATACCATAAAGTTCACCCACTTAAAGCATACAATTCAGTGGGTTTTAGCATACATAAGCTATGCATGTGGTTCACCCTTTAACACTGTTACAGAAAGACTCTGCTATAATTTTTTTCTACATGACTAAGCCCTAATATAATTATCTCTTTCATTTATTTAGACATTTTATAGGGCATTGGCTAAGAGCATGAACTTTGGAACCAGCCAGCCTGGATTAAATGCCAGCTTTGCTGTAGGTCTCAAAAGAATTACTATTAATTTCTCTGGGCCTTTATTTTCTCATCTATAAGATGAGAATAATCATAAAACCTCTTTACCAGGAGGATTAAATGGGTTAAAACATACAGTTTGACCCTCAGTATCACGGGTTCTGTGTCCTTGGATTCAACCAACCATGGCTCATCTGATTGTATAAAGAGCTTAGAAGAGTGCGTGGCACACAGTAAGCATGCATTGCTGTTAACTAGTATATTTTCTCTTTGAACTTTAGTATATAGAATTGAATTTATCATAATCCTCAGTTCCTGAGACATAATCATTAATGGTCCATTCATGGGTCTTTAAACTTTTAATTTACTTATCAAAACATAGTACATACCCATGAACCTATCACTCAATCCAAGAAATAGAGAGTTACCAGTATTTTATGTCTACTCTTTATATAGACATAAGGAGTCTACTTATGTAGACTACTTATGTAGACATATGTCTACTCCTTATATAGACATACTCCTTATATAAATGTTCCTCCCTTATCCATTGCCTACCCTCATAGATAGCTACTATCCTGAATCTGGTATTTAGCTACCACTTGTTTTGAGAACTTAAAAAAAAATTTTAAGGAATTTTAAAGTCCCTATCATGAAGTTTGGGGAAAATATATATAAAAGTGGATTTTTAAAAATTCATTAATATATGTGCATGTGCATGCACTCATGCACATGCACATATATCACCTTAAAAGTATATTATTTTAGTTTGCCTTGTTTTGTAACTTTATACTAATTTGTATCTGTAATCTTCCTGAGGCTTGCATTTTTCATTCATAATGTTACTATGACTCTTCCATGTTATCAGAAAACTTTCGAGGAATGGATTATTTTCTTCTATTTTGATGTCCTGCAATCCTTATGCTACCACAGGATGTATTATATTAATAATATGGCTTTGCAAATTCCAGCCATCAAATAAGCATTGCAGGCACCCAGAAGGGCAGATGATGGGAGGAACAACTGCATGTCCTCCTCTTAAGACCACCTGGAAGTAACTCACTAAAATTCTGCTTCTATCTCATCTGCCAAAACATAAACCTCTGGCCACACTTAGAAAAGAAGACTGGGAAGTATACTCTGTATACTGTAGGCCAGATAAGAATCAGGGGTCTTATTTCTAAGGAGAAAGAGGGAGAACAGGCAATGGGGCCACCAACAGTCTCTTCCACAACTATGTACTGGGTGAATTACATGACACAATGCATGGAAAGCTCAAGGTACTTAGCAAGCTTCAATGAAAACTGTCATTTCATGATTTCTCTTATATTATCCAATTTGATCCTCATAGTAATTATATGAGTTAGGGTAAATGTGATTATCTTAATTGCAGGTTGGGAGACAGGTTCGAGAGGCTAATTGCAGTTGCTGGTGGTGGTGGTAGTGTTTGTTTATTTCATTTTAAAGAAAGAGTCCAAGGGAAAGGAACCATAGGCCAATTCTGGAGTCCTGGCTTCTCTGGAAAAACTCTACCTTTCATAAAAACCTTGTAATTCTATGTTCTCTGATTTACTGAACTTGGCATGTAAATCTGCAAGGTGTGGGATGGAACTTAAATCTACTAAGTCCCCCCTGTGGGACACTTTCCACTGAATCCCGTATGAACCAGGTTGTTGGAAATGAAATGGCTCTCCAGCAGGGTGAAGCCTGAACAAACAAATCAGATTACATAATTGACAAATAGATAATAAAAATCAAAGCCAGACTTTTTTGAGCACATACTACATACCAGGTATTCTGCTCAAACTTTTCTCCCATTGGCTTGCTTCACTCTCACAACAACCCAAGGAGATAGGCAGGCTTATAATCCTCCCTTTTATTTTAAAGCCTTTTTTAAACAACTTTTGGTGGCAAGTGGACTTATTGCAATGGCTTCTCTTGCTGTGAATCACAGGCTCTAGGGCACAGGCTCAGTAGCTGTGGCCCACAAGTTTAGTTGCCCCACAGCATGTGGGATCTTCCTGGACCAGGGATTAAGCCCATTTCCCCTGCACTGGCAGGTGGCTTTTCAACCACTGGGCCACCAGGGAAGTACACCGCCCACCCCCCCACCCCAGCTTCTTTATCAGGTAAAGGAAACTGAGGCTTAGAGATCCAATTTATTTTACAAATATTTAAGAAGAATAATATGTGTAGGTTTGGTTTTTTTCCCAAGTCTGTGAAAGCATTTGATTTGAAGTCATTCTTATGTATTAAGGGTGACACTGCAGATTGCCCCCCATATCTATTCTCCCTTTCTGTGTTATGAACAGATACAATACTCTGACAGGGAACATTTTATAACAAAAAATTATAACAAATGATATAAACAATTCTTTTAGTCACTAACATAGAATATATATAGTAACTGTGTTAGTATCTGCCTACTTGAAGAATGGTACTTTAACCTCAGTCGTTTATAACAACAGGAAGAAAGTATTTCATTTGATTGTAGGCAGTTTAGAGGTGAAAATTAGCTGTCTTGCAATGGACATGGGAATTCACAGATTCTCAGTTATTGGACGAAACTTCTAAAGTCAGAGGCAATAAAAGCTTTATTTGCTGCTCCTTTTTGAGTATTAGGCAAAATCCTCTTGCTGCTCCTATGTCAGGTGGAGATTCCAGTTTAAAGAGCTCTGGATGGTGTATCCTGTGTGTCTTCCTATATCTTTCATGTCAAATTCCATCCACCTATAAACACTGAGGTTATAAAGCTGATAGAGTGTGAGTGCTTCTGTCACCAACTGTGTTTCAATTGGACAAAAAGTTGTAGATTCTATATTTCCTGGGGTGTTTAGTACATAAATTTTCTTACAGAAATGCAATAAAGTTCTGAGATCTCATGAGCCATCTCTGTGAGCCCACTATTAGCAAGAAGAAACCAGCTTTGGGGAAACCCAGCCCCTCGACACAGCCTACTGGAAACAAAAGAAGACTTCTACAAATGTTTGCATATGTTTGTCCATGACCATGGACAGTATTTCTGTGACATTTTAAAAATTATGAGTGCCTTTAACTAATCAATCTTTTTCAAACTATGTTCTATGTACCCAGCATAGTAAAGTACAGAGAGAAATTGTATGACATGAACCTTACCAAGAATTTGCTTGGATGAGAACAAAAATCAGGTACATTTAAAATTTGTCACTGAATTATTAAAATGAAAAAAAATTTAATTAAGTCAAGTAGAGAAGTTTAGTGATAAGAGAACTCAGTGTGGGCTGGGGTAGTCAGGGGAGTTATGTAGATTCCAGACCATAAAGAATGCACAGGGTAGAATTCTAAGTCCAAGCAATGTTTTATAACGGTTCTGACCCTAAATTTCCTTACTGAATTTCCTGAACGATCTTTCCAAAATACAAATCTGAGAGTTTCCATTGCTCCGCAGATAAAGATAAGAATTCTTAATACGCCCTACAAGGCCCTATATGGTTTGGCCTTTCTACCATTCTTGCCTCTTCTTGCTCTGCATTTCCCCTGGCCTTCTTTCTGTCCCACACACTCATTGAACTCCCTCCCTTCCCAGGGCGTATGCTCTTCTCTACCCTCATCACCATGTGAACTATTCATACTTCAGGGATCATTTCCAGGTTACCTCCTCAGGGCAGCCTTCCCTGACTAGACTGAAGTCCCCTATTACAGGCTCTCATTTACCATGTGACGTGCCTCTCCTTCATTGCACCTGTCACAGTTGCAATTTTACATTTGTTGTAATTATTTTATTTACAATTTAGTGCATTTGATTTATGTCTTTCTTCCCCCAAGTTTTCATAAGGACAGCACTGTGTGTGTCTGGTTACTTACCATTTTATCCGCAGTTGTTAGCATACCATCAGGCACACAATTGACTAAGTTTTTGTTTGATGAATGAATGAATGAACATAATCTATATCAGTATTTCCCAATATCCTATAAAATGGTCCCGAGATAAAGAGTCAAATGAGTTTAGAAAACACTTTATACTGTATCGTCCAAGGCTCCACCCCTGCCCCCATGTATCTTTGCATATAAAATACTCTAGCAAACAAGAAAAAAAAAAAAAGACTGTAGCAAATCCTACAGTAAAGAAGGATTCATCTTAATTCGACCACAGAATGTAAACCAGAGTTCCCTAGTGTTTCCACTCAAGGGAGGTAACCTAGCTGCCCGTGCTGATGTTTTTGGTTCAGCAAATGGTAAGAAGTGTTTTGTTTCCTGAGAGGAATTTCCCAGTAGTTAAATTGCTCTGGGAATCCAGGCAGATGTAGGATTTAGAATTTGAAAAATGGAGCCACAAGTACAAACAAGCTCTATGAATACAATCTGCTTCATGAGCTGAAGGATGGACTCTCCTCAGCACAGTTTGTAGCAGAATAAATATGTGTTCAAAGAATGAATGGAGAGAGAAAATAACTGTGGTGATAATCCTGCAGCTAGTGAGTGGTCCCATCTTAGGAAAGATAACTATAGTTAAGTTCAAGTGTGAGCTTCCACCACTGAACCACTATGATGGTTTTGAACCACTATGATGGTTCAAAAGCTGTGAAAGCTTTTGAAGCTATGATGGTTAATGTACGGGCATTTTAACTAGGTACTTACTTTAACACAGGAACTTACCCAGTCACAGGATTTAAAGAGGCAACGCTGACACTCTGAAGGCAAGTAAATACTGATTTTTGCTTCTTGGTTTTGTGATAAACATTTTGTCAATTGTTATTTTTTTCTGGGATTTAACATTAACTTCCTTTTTTGTCAAATCCAATGTTTTATTTTTCCCCTCAGTGTTCATCCTCCTTGATCATTTGGCATCTTTTTGACTGTTTTCAAGAAACCCTTCTTGAAATTCTTCCTGCACTTGTTTTGTGACCTGCACTTTCAATTCAATGGCATTTCAACCAATATTTATTGATCACCTGTGATGTACCAGACACTGGACTATCATCATTCATTTATGAACTCATTCATCAACATTCATTGAGTTCCTACTGGATATCAGGCACTGTGCCAGTGATTGAGATACAAAGATGAACAAGATACAATCCTGGATCTGAGAAGCTTCACAGCCTAGGAAAGTAGACAACTAGCACATCATGGCAGGAGGCTATGATACAAATACAGACTCAGGGGCTGTGGCCCTCAGAGAAAGAATCAATTGCTTTTCTCTGGGAGGGAGGGATACGTTGCATAGCACAGTGCCTGGCACAGGCTGAATCGTCAATAAATACACGTTAAAAGAACAAAAAGCCTTCCAGGCAGAGAGACTAGCATGATTAGGGCATCTTCAGGGAGCCCAGCCTGGGACAGAGGACCAGCTTCTCTGGAAGCATGGCAGGGGTGGTGATGGGGATGTTGATCTGAAAGAAATGTTTTTTCCTACTGTTGCTATTTAATTTATAAATTTTATGCACATGCATATTAAAAGCACATTACATAAATTATTAATTTATAGATTTTTAATATATTTTATACCAAGAATAAGAATACAATTATTGTTTTCACAATACAAATGACAGAAATTAAAGCTCAAACTATAAAAGCTGGTATATAAATAGAGAATACAGAGGTTCTACAGCAAAGCCATTGTCTTCTTGAGGGTAGTGGTGAGATATTTAACAAAAGTGGGAGCAGAATATTGGGCTGAAAGGACTGTATCCTGTAAGTGAGGGTTTGTCAAATGGTGTCAGAATCAAAATCACCTGGGAGATCTCCTTTTATAAAGCAAATTTCCAGGTTCCACCTGTATTAGGGTTCTCCAGAGAAACTGGAGAAGGCAATGGCAACCCACTCCAGTACTCTTGCCTGGAAAATCCCATGGGCGGAGGATCCTGGTAGGCTGAAGTCCATGGGGGTCGCTAAGAGTCGGACACGACTGAGTGACTTCACTTTCACTTTTCACTTTCATGCGTTGGAGAAGGAAATGGCAACACACTCCAGTGTTCTTGCCTAGAGAATCCCAGGGATGGGGGAGCCTGGTGGGCTACCATCTATGGGGTTGCACAGAGTCGGACACGACTGAAGCAACTTAGCAGCAACAGCAGCAGCTCCAGAGAAACAGATCCAGGAGGATGTAAAGATAGATATAAATACAGATAGATACAGCTATGTCCTATGACCTGCAGGTGGCAAGCTGGGGACCCAGAAGAGGTGACAGTATAAATTTCAGTTCGAATCCAAATGTCTGAGAACCGGGAGAGCCAATGGTGTAAGTTCTAGTCCAAAAGCCAACAGGCTTTCAAGACCCAAGAAGAGAATTTTTCAGTTTTGAGTCCAAAGGCAGGAAAAGACCATCTCCTTAGTGAAAGTTGCTCAATTGTGTCTGACTCTTGCAACCCCATGGACTGTAGCTTGCCAGGCTCCTCTGTCCATGGAATTCTCCAGGCAAGAATACTGGAGTGGGTTGCCATGCCCTTCTCCAGGGGATCTTCCCAACCCAGGGATCGAACCCAGTTCTCCCTCATTACAGGTGGATTCTTTACCATCTGAGCAACCAGGGAAGCCCATAGTCCCAGTTCAATCAGGCAGCAGGAGTTGCTTTTTACACAGCCTTTTTATTCTGTTTAGATCTTGGATTGGATGAGGCTGACCCCCAATTGAGGGGCCAGTAAAGTCTATTGACTTTATTCAGTCTGCCAATTCAAATGTTAATCTCATCCAGAAACACCCTCACAGACACATCCAGAATACATTTGACCAAATGTCTGTCACCTCCATGGTCATTACAGTTGATCATCCTACCACTTTAAGTGCATGCTGAATTTTGAGGACCTTTGCAGGCCATTCGAAACAGTGGAAGGTTTTCAAGAAGAGAGGCAATTTGATCAGATTATCTGGGAACCACTTAAGAAGGAACCCTGGCAGTTCCATGGACGGTGAATGCTTGTGGGGTAGGGAAGATGAGGCAGGATGCAGTGTCATGTAACAGATAGGGAGCTTATTACACAGGACACAGTGATGAGGTCCTGCTCTCCCCTATGCTAATGACCCCTGTTTCATTGCTATGTAACAAATTAACCCATAGCTTGGGCTTACCTTGTGGCTCAGCTGGTAATGAATCCACCTGCAATTTGGGAGACCTGGATTTGATCCCTGGGTTGGGAGGATCCCCTGGAGAAGGGAACAGCTCTACCCACTCCAGTATTCTGGCCTGGAGAATTCCACAGACTGTATGGTCCCTGGGGTTGCAAAGTGTCCGACACGCCTGAGTGACTTTCACTTCATTTAGCAGCTAAAAAGAGTCTTGGATCAGGAATTTGAGAAGGGCTCCACTGCACAGTTCAAGCTTGAGATGTCCCATGTTGTTGTAGTCAGATGCTGGCTGGGGCTTTAGTCATCTCATCTGGGCTGGATGTCCAAGATGAGTCATTCACTTGGTTGGCGGTTGACATTGGCCGTCATCTGCTACACACGACCTCCTTGGCAGAGTAGTCTCGGGTAGTCAGACTTTTCACAAGGCATCTGGCTTCATTTCAAGACAACCAGGCAGAAGCTGCATGGCCTTTTCTGACCAGCAGAACTTCCACTCTACTCTATGAATCAAAGCTTCCACTAGCCTGCCCAGGTTCAAGGACAAGGGAATTAGACTCCACTTCTCAATGGGGCCAGTAGCCCGGTCGCAAAGTAGAACAGCCTGTGCAATGGGAGATATTGTTCTGACATCTTTGAAAGATATCGACTTATATAGCTCTCAAATCAAGATTTCCAATCCTGACCTCTTATCTACTCTCCTGTTTTAGATACACAATTGCCCACAAGATATCTTATTGGGAAGTCTTGTTGTCAACTCAAACTCAAGTCTAAAACAGAATTTATGACAACAATCCTTCATCCCATAATCTTATTATTTCGGTAATACTTAAAACTTAAAAAAAAAAATAGACTAACCCTTTTATCTCTGACTTTTCTCTCTCTTTTTTAAAAAAATCAATTATTTATTTATATATGGCTGTGCTGGGTCTTCATTGCTGCGTGTGGACTTTGTCTAGCTGTGGTGAGCAGGGGATGCTCTCTAGAAGCTACTCTCTAAGCCCGCGGTGCATGGGCTTCTCATTGTGGTAGCTTCTCTTGTTGCAAAGCACAGGCTCTAGTGTGCATGGGCTTCAGTAGTTGTGGTGCTTAGTTGTCCCACAGCATATGGGATCTTCCTGGACCAGGGATCGAACCTGTGTTCCCTGCATTGGCAGGCAGTTCTTAACCACTGGACCACCAGGAGGTCCCGACTTTTCTTTCTCTGAAAAATAATCTGCTACCAAATCCTGAACTTTCTTCTTCTTCTTCATTACTGATTCTTGGACTCTCCTCATTGCCTTTGGTCAGGCCAGCTCCTCCTCACCCTTTGGTCCCCTAGCTGATCACGCCTCCAACCCTGTCCCTTGCTGTCACCATTTTACATGCTGTAGCCTGGCTAGTCTTCCCCAAAGCGCACTTCCCATTTTCCTGATCAACATTCTGGGGTGGGCTCCTAATGGAAAGTTTACCAATGGTCCATTTACCAAACTCTGATAGTGGGTTCCCGGAAAAGAGTTTAGCATGCAGGGTGTTTCTTAAATAGTGACTTTGAGACTGACACCCATGGAAGGAAAGGGAAAGAACTTGGATTGGGAGGAAGAAAAAGTGGACTTGTAGTCAGACCCAACCACAGCTCCAGCTGACCCCACGGTGAGTGGTGGAGTTAGAAAGTTCCACTAATTGTGGCCTTCAGAGTTGTCCCACAATGAGCTGAGATGGCAGGGCCTTTTATATTTCTGCATTGTTCAGTCATGGCCACTGTGGAAAGGATCATGACCTTGGGTAAGGCAGCCCTCTGCAGGTGAAGAAAGCCTGAAGTGGCTGACAGCTCCCGGTGTCCCTTCCCAGGGGCTGGGGCAGCAGAGTTCCCCACACTCTCCGCATTCCCCGGTGCCCTGTCCTTTCAATCACATAGCTCACCACAGCTCACCTTATCCTTGGTGCTCCCAGGCTCAACTTGAAGTCCCTTTTCCATCTAATCTTCAGCAAGCTCCATTCCATATCACTCTCTCTACTTTGGCTTTCGTGCTGATTATTTCCTGTAGGTTATTTTGCCTCATTCCACCTGAGTTGGGCTTCCCTGGTGGCTCAGCAGTAAAGAGACGCAGGTTAGATTCCTGGGTCAGAAAGATCCCTTGGAGGAGGGCATGGCAACCAACTTCAGTATTCTTTCCTGAAAAATCCCATGGACAGAGGAGCCTGGCCAGCTACAGTCCACAGGGTCACAAACCTTCGAACATGACTGAAGCAATCGAGCTTGCACAGATGCCCCCAGGTTAGGGTATGCACTGTTCGAGAGAGGAAAGGAGGTGTGCCTTTTCCCCACGACATCAGCACGGCTTAAATTCAGCACAGAGATAAGTATTCCACATACATACAGCTGGAGCTCAAGAAACACTTGCAGATAGATTAACCAGAGCCCCTGGTTACTGCTGAGATTGCTCAGAGGGTACTGTTTCCAATATCCAATACCATAGCAGAATGAATGGTGTAGGAAACCACCACCTCCTGGTCCTTCTGGGGAATACGAAAACTAACCCTTACTGATTGTGCAGAGTTACTGAGCTGGGTCTTGTGTGGGAGCAGGCGCTGGGCAGGAGCTCACTCCAAGTTGAGACACAGTTGGAAGTTACTCCTAATCCCTTTCTTCCCACCCACAAAGCAGAGCCAGAGATCCTTTGGTCTCATGGGGTGCTGTGTACATTTAACTAATGAGTGGCCATCAAGTGTTGCCCAAATGCCAAGTGTAATTATAGTGAGCAATTATTTTTGCCTGAAGAGGCAGCATTCCAGCCACTGTCAAGGGAGGGAGATAAATGTCTGTGTCCTCTGAGATCCTGTGGGAACATGAGCTATTTTCCTGCCCTCAGAGGATCAGGAACCCAGATATAGCTTTCTTACACCCAGGGCACACCTGGGCAGGAATCCCCCAGAGGAGCATCTTTCTGTTTGTAGATTCATTACTGCTTTGGGCAGTGGGAAGGACATTCTCCTCCCCACTCCACTCCTCCACCCCTGGCAAGTGCACCACCGGAAGCCCCACTCAAGCAGCTTTGTGTGGGCTTGGGCTCTGAAGGCCACTCACAGCAACCCCTCCACCCGTGGACCCAGAAAGGCCGTAGGCAAAATTCACTTGGGAATTTCCCATCACCCCACAGTGTCTGAAATCTAACAATAGCTTCCACAATCATAACAATAAATTAAAAATAAAGCACTTTGGAGCTCCCTAAATGGAAGTTTTTCACATGGTTTTTATATTTAGAGTTCTGTTTCTCCCTCTGGGTAGATTTTATAAATAACCAGGGAATGCTGGAGAGAATTTCCATATCTGCTTCTCTTTTCACATAAGAAACTCCAAGCAAGTTTCTTTCTTGTCACCTTTCTCTCTGAAAGTCCATAAAATTAGATAATGCACATAAAAAGGTAAATATGAAAGGAAGAAAAGAGAAAAGACTATATGGAGACAACTTAAGGAAAGTATTTATTTAAAGAAATTCAAGGGACTTCCCTGGAAGTCCAGTGGTTAAGACTCCATTCTCCCAAAGAAGGGGCCTGGGTTTGATCCCTGGTCAGAGAACTAAGATCCCACCTGCCGTACAGTGTAGCCAAAAAAAGAAAAGAAATTCAATTATGTCATGTCTTGAGATAAAAACAGGTTCATCCCAATATCCTAACCTTGCTAGTTGAAGTCTTAGGCAAATACTAGTTCACACTGGTTGAACCGTTGCCATGTGTCCAGCTTGATTCTAAGGTGTTTCTTAGGTGTTAACTCATTTACTTCTCGTATTAACCCTGCGAGTAGATGCTGTTATTGATCCACTTTATAGAGTGGAAACTAAGGCCTACAGGAAAGAAGTAACTTATCCCATGTCAGTCTGACACCAAAGCTAGGGCTCCTAACAAGATGACTCCATTACTAAAAGCTAAGGCACATCGTCAGTGTGTATGAACTGTCATTTTCTAAAGGAAAACCAGGACACTATAAGGTCCTGGGATCATGAAGGTACTCCCACGCGAGCTCACTGGACACCCAAGAATCATTTCTCACCCTCTTTACCCATTCAGGGGCTATGCAGTTTCAGAAGCCTTCTTGAGTCCAGAACTCTGAGCCTCTTAAAAGAGGTTGGAAGTAAATATTGAACGTCTTTTCTTTGAGTGAAATTTGAGTCCGTGTCCATTATTTACGCTTACTGAGAAATAATCTTAGAAAAAGATGTTTTTCCATGTGATACACGTTTACATTTACACACGTAGATGCAAAATTTTCCCTGCCGTGTGCCCTTTCCCCAGCAGTCTAGGGCAGTGCCCATGCCCGTCATGTACTCTCAGGGTATGCTGAACTTTTCCTTCAGAACACCCATCATGGTACAGGATTATATGCTGGCACAACTACGTGTCCAGTGTCTCTGCCTCACCAGACTGTAAACACCACGAGGCAGTGGCTGAGTCTGTGTTGCTCCATGCAACATCCCCAGGGTCTGGTGCAATGCCTGGCGTGAAACAGGCACCCAGATCCTGCTGGAGGAGTAAGGGATGTTATCCATGGCACCATTTGGTTCTGAAAAAATGCTGCCACAAACTGTAAGAGGAACCAGCTTCTCTAAAATCTTTCAAGACCCACTTCCATTTTCAGACAGAATAAAGAATTTTTCAATATACAGTTTCAATAATTTTTGAAATGAGTGGCTTTCCCTTGTGTTGAGAATACTGGTTCTCAAGTCAGAAGGTCTGGTTCTCATTCTCTGATCACTACTCATTGTTTGATGATGGCCCAATATTTTAAACTTCTCAGTGTGTCCATTTCCTCCTAGGTGAGGTGGGGCGAAACCAGTGTCAGAGCAATGATGTACAGATTAAAAGAGTTCTCAAGCAAGTGTTCGGAATTGTGCCTGGTACATGGGAATCCATAAATGTTGGCTCTTATTATCAACATAGCTATCAGCCTAGAACTCATACAATTCTGCAGCAGATTTGAGTCATTTCTAAGAATTCCCAGGATATGAAACCAAATTAAAGCCAGGTGTAAAGGCATCTGGACTCAATATCCCTGCTGTCAAGATCCTCTAAGGGGGCAAAGGGAACCTCTCCCAATCCCAGCCTCCGTGAGTGTCATTCATTTTATTGCCGATGTCCTGTGGTCTCAGGAAATGGGGAATTCCTGGTCTTCTGAGGTTTTTGGCTGAGACTCCTGCCTGCTATACTGCCTAGTTGGGTTAGATGCTGAAGAAAGATCCTCTTAATTCAAAGAACTGGTGATTTCCTGAAAAGGTCAGCTCCCACCAAAAGTTATTAAAATCCTCCATCATTCCTTCCTCCTCTCCCTCACCCTTCTCCCTATGCCCCCACAGTTTGTCCCCTGCTTTAACCCATCCTCCGGGCTTTGCCCCAGTCAGCTCAAATAGCCAGTTTCCAATTTAATAATAAAAATGCACTGCTCTAAGCACCTCACAAAAAAGTTAACTTATAACCCACAGAAACCCAGTGGGGTAGGTGCTTGGAGTTACTGCCATTTTACAGATGATGAAACTGAGGGGAGGAGAGGTTGACTGCCTTGCCCAAGGACACTCAGCTGGAGAGTGCAGAGCTGGGGTCTGAATGAGCCTCTGGATTCCCAAATACTACCCTGCCTCTGGAGGAAGGGCTCCCCACCCTGCCCCTGGAGAATGCTCCTCAAACTTTCTCCTCAGTGTCATTCACCAGCTAAGAGGCATGGAGAGAAACAAAGGTATGAGCAGAAACCCAGGCAAGTGTGGAGCTGTGAGGGGGGTGGTTGAAAGAGCCAGCGCTACAGCTGGACTGTGTGGATTAGAATGCTTGGTTTTCAATTTACTAACCCTGGTAAGTAAAATGGGAGTAACAATAATACATGTCTTATATAGTTGTTTTGAACATTAACACACATTAAACACTTAGAATAGGGCTTCCCAGGTGGTGCAGTGGTAAAGAATCCGCCTGCCAACACAGGAGACTCAAGCGACGCAAGTTTGATCCCTGGATTGGGAAGATGCCCTGGAGTAGGAACTGGCAACCCATTCTAGTATTCTTGCCCAGAGAATTCCATGGTCAGAGGCTCCTGGCGGGCTACAGTCCATGGGGAGGCAGAGAGTTAGACGTGACTAAGCATGCACACACACAAGCACTTAGAACAGTATATGACAAACGGTAAGTACTCAATCCTTTTTTTCTGCCTTTTTTGATCTTTTTACATTCTCAGGAGGCAGAAGCTACAACAAATGCTTTTATAGAAAGAATGTTAGACTTGGAATCAGAAGATCAAGTGTGAGTGTCAGCTATGTTCTGTTTACTGTATGATCATGAGTACAACATTTTTCCTCTCTGAGTCCTCACTTTTCTCATCCCCAAAATGGGTATGAAAATAATTTCTCTCAACTGACATAGCATGCTTGTAAAAGAGCTTTGTGAATTCTGACTCTAAAACACAGTGAAGTAGTGACTAAAGAATCATCCCACTTTGTTATTTAGGGCTTCTCCTAGGATCAGCAGATAGGTACATTTCACGAGGTCTTTAGACTAAAAAACTAGACTTCCACTGCTGGAGAGTCACTGTCAGTGTCCCAGGCTTTCTGATTTTCAAGACTCCCCTTTTTTAAGAAGTCTCAGGAAGTGAAGACCCAGTGTGTTTGGAAGGAGAGAGGAAGAGTCTCAGGGATGTGACTGCCGTCTTCAAGAAGCCAAATGGTTGTCATAGGCTGGACAGGTCAGACTTGGGATTGGCTCACCCAAGAGGCAACAAAACAACTGGGTCTCTGAGTGGAAGTAACAAGACTCAGATTTAGTGTCTAGAAGAAAGGAAAACAATTCTTTTGATTATTCCTCTCAGAATGTGGGGAAGGGTACTCTCGTAGTGAGTGTGCTGGCAGTGGAGGCATTCAAATAGAGAACAGGGACCCCTCAAAGGGATAGAGGAAATTGTAATGAGGTAGGAGGAGAGAATCCAGTGGGCCTGAGCCTGGGGCATTCTAGTTCTTCCTAGGAATGCAGCCTGGAGGTGAGGGAGGTGACAGGAGGGGCAGGCAGAAAGGAAGAAAAGGACCGCCAAGGAGCCCAGGCTCAGCTCCGTGAGTTCACTGTTTGCCAAGGGCAGTCCCCGTCTCTTTGGTCAGTTTAGACCCCAGAGCCTGGAACTGTAAACAATCCACTCACTCAGTCAATTCAGCAAACATTTGCAGGCCTGAGACTCAGTCCTCACCACGGCCCCAAGTGGGATCGCCAGCGCTTGCTAACCTCCTGCCCGACGACCGGCAGGGGGCAGGAGAGACGTACAGATGCCGAACTGCGCAGCTCGCTAGCAAAGCTTCGCTGCTGAGTAAACTGGGTCACTCGGTCCTTTCAAGCCGCAAGCATTCCGGGGGGGTGGGGTTGGGGGTGGGGAAGGGAGGAGTGGCACCTTGGGCCTCCCAGCAAGGGCTGTGAGATTCCAGATGCTACTTGGCAGTGTCATCGAAGTCCCCAGATCTTCTGGACTGGCAGAAGGAGGGATGAGATTGATAACCCGGGATAATAGCTGGGGCTGGCGGAAAGCTGAAGGGAACTCGTTCCATCAAAAGGTGTCCTCCAGCTGGACACATCCCAGGCCGTGTATTAGAGAAGAAGGCTGGCCACGGCAGGGCCTAGTGCGGTGCTTTGTTTCAGAGAGAACTGTGACCTCAGTAAGGGCTGAGGCTCTCAGGGCCGGTGGAAACCTCCCTCCGGGGAGGGGGAAGGGCTCCGTGGCTGGCCACGAGTCAGCAGATGCTAAACCTGGTCGCTCAGTGGAGAGGTGGCAAGTCTGGAGTCTGATTTGCTTTTGTGTCCTGGTTTTGCTGCCTGTATCTTATAAGATCTTGGGTGAGTCATTTTCCCTCTTGGCTTCCTTTTCTGTAAACTGGTGGTGCGGTTATACAGATGAAGTGGAGGGATGAGGGGAGTCAGAGCATTGCCCTTCTCAGCTCCTCCCAACCTGGTGGGCACATCCTCCCGGCACAGCAGTGGAAGAGAGGCCTTCTGCACATGGCAGTGAGGAGGGGAGGTCCACTGTGCTGTTAGTCTGGGCTCTGTGAACCGGTCCCGCAGGGACGCTGCCATGGAAGGTGGGGGAGGGGGCGTCTCCTCACACCCTTCTCCATCCCTTGGCACCAGGATCTGGGGAAAGCGGGTCTCTCCACCTTCAAACAGTGGTTCCTTGAAGTCTTTGAGGGCTGAGAAATCAGGGAGGTGGAACAGACCTGGAATGAGAGGGGATCTGGAGGATGGAATGGGGAAAAAGCCACTCCTGAAATTCCAGTTCCTCCCATGGACCCTATAAAGGTTAGAAGGGCCCTTCTAACCTGCATGGGAAGTCAAGAACCTGCTTATGTATTCTTCCAGACTGTGTGTTTTCTCCACTCATTTAAGCCCTTGAAGCTGGGACCATGCAGGCCCTCATCTCCAGGAGAGGGATGGTGGTCACTGATGCTTCTGCATGAGGATTTAGCACAGTGCTCCTTGTCGTGTTTTCCTTGTTGGCTGTTAGTAAGGGAGGAATCTTGGAGAACTAATCTGAGCCCCCAGTTTTACTGATTAAAAACAACAAAAACATAAAAACTGAGGCTCAGAGAACAGTGGGACCAGAGAAAGGAAGTTTCCTGTCCTTTTCAGTTGCTTCTAGAATCTTCATCCATGACTGTTGAAGACAGTGATTGGATCCCTACAGTGAGCTGCCCAAACCTAGGAGTATCCCCCCTCCTTGGGGATTTCTCTTTGCCCACATCCTCCCAGCTTCACCTCTGGCCATGCTTATATTACCCAATCTCAGGTGTGAGACGGGCTGACTTCTCCTAGCCCTACCCTGGCTTCTGGGGCTCCAAGGAGCAGCCAGTGCATCTGAGGTTTAGGGATGTGATGTGATAAAGCAGTTGCCTGAGTTGGAATCCCAGCACTAGCTGGGAGACCTGGGGCAAGACACTTCCTATCTCGGAGCGTCCGTTTCCTCATCTATCAAATGGGCACCATAATAGTGTTTTCCTTATAGATACTATTCTTTCCAGTCTCTTAATATGAAATTGGAAACAAGAACAAACTAAATAGCTTTCTTTTCCCCTGAAAAAGCCAAAGAGCAGGACCCTGAAAGAAAGAGGTGGGAGCCAGACTTTGGAATCTTCTAGTCTAGTTACTGGGAACTCTGGGGAGAAAATAACCCAGGGCTGGGGAACAGGGCTGTGGCCCAGCATACTTTTGTCCCTAGATTGCAGAGTGACTCTATTCTGGTTGCTGTGCCTCTTCGGCACTTACTGTCCTGCTCTGGACAACAGAAGGGTTGAGCTTGGTGACCTCTTAAGGTCTGTGTAGCCCTGCACCCCTGAGATTCCCATCAGCAGAGTTGAGCCCTCATTCTCTGGGATGCAGCCCAGGCCTCACGCAGCCACAGCAGCTAAAGAAGCAGCGCTTTGCTGGGCTCTGGTCCCCTGCCCAGAGGAGGTCCTTCAGGCCCAGGAAAGCCCCTGGTTTCCTGGTTTGGATGCTGTGAAGGGCCAGGCAACAGGGACTTTGGCCTATTGGCATCTGGTTCCAGCCAGAGCTTTTCAGGGATGGATGAGAAAGAGCAGCGCTGGCAGAAGCCATGAAAAAAACAGTCTAGAGCTCACATTCTGTGGCCTTGCTTTGAAATCCACAACCTGAACCACCTGGGAAGTGATGAAGGCCTGAAAAGAAATAATGGCCAGGGGCCCAGGAGAAGTTCCGTGTTTGAAAAGGCCTGGGTAAGCAGTGGATTCCATGTGAGAAGACAAGTATTAGTAGGTGGAAGCTCTGTAAAGGCCAGAAAGCAGGGACTAAAGCAGGTACCCCAACACTGACTCAGTCAATAAGCAGGGACTTAATGTGTTCTTTGTGTGTGGTGCTGGGTGACAGCTGTGAGGATGTCATCAAAGGGCTCACGTGGGGCCAGCTTGGAGGATTTTATGATCCATGAAAATTGTATGTGGTGTAGACCACAAACAAGTGATGAGGGGGAAGGGGATGGGGAGCTGGAGAACTCCCCAGTAGTGGCCCAGAGCAGGCTGCTGTCCTCTGTTAGGCGGATGTTAGGTTGGTTTTCCTCCTTTGGGCAGTGAATCATCCGAATACCCCCTTGTTCAGTTCAACAACTACAAATGCCAAGTCTACCTGACTCTGAATTGAGCCCCATGCATTGACTGACTGGCTCTAGTGACCACTCTCTGGAGTCACCGGAGGCTGGGTGATTATGATCATCCTTGTCTTCAGACAAGAAACCAAGGGCCACTGGGAAGTACTTTACCCAGGCTACCCAGCTTGAGACTTGGAGCTGGGGTTTTTCTTTTCTTTTTTTCATTTGGTTGCGCTAGGTCTTAGTTATGGCATGTGGGATCTTTAACTGAAGCATGAGAGCTCTTAGTTGTAGCATGTGGGCTCTAGATCCCTGACTAGGGGTCGAACCCAGGCCCCCTCCATTGGGAGTGCAGAGTCTTAGCCACTGGGCCACCAAGAGAGTCCCTGGAGCTGGGATTTGAATGCGTGTCCAACTATCTTTGAATTCTGTATTCATTCCAATAAGATGTTGACTCCCACTGCCTTCCCATTGCCTTATTGCAAGGATAGATAATACCTGCAGGGCAGTTTTTGCCAGAATCATAGACATTTCCAAGGAAAATCAGCTGCTCTGCTTGCCTGTCCCCACTGTAAGCAGCAAGACAGCTCAGTATTTGTGGGGCTACCAGTAGAATGCCTAGTGGCCTTCACCTTCCACAGATACTTCAGCTTGGGACCCAATGTCATCCAAGGTCCCCCGGGATCTTGATGCCTCCACTTCCACTCAGCAACTCCATTCCAGGACTTCTTGGTGACTCATGCAAAGGAAAAAGCAAGGTCTTTGCAGAGCCTGGCAGAGCCCATTGGAGTCCTGGTGAAGGTCTCTCTGATGACCTTGAGCAAATTTCAGACCTTCTGAGCCTGGGCTCCCTCGTCTGTTAAGACAATGACAACCAACCATGCCAGACAAAATGTATAGCCTAGTTCTGAGAACCAAATGAGTTAACCTTGTGAAGCCACCTGACTCTAAGAAGATATTCAATAAATAATATTCATCAAGAGACAGAATTGGGGGACTTTTGGCAGGAAGAAAGATTGTGGAAATTATAATCCTTGAACACTTAAAACATTCCAGATACTGTGTTCAATCCTTCACTTGAACAATTAAGCCTTCCAACACTCCTATGAAGCAGGGAGTATCTCCTCACTTTGCAAATAAAGAAACTGAGGCTCCAAGACATTAGGTTACTTACCCAAGGTCAAAATCAAGAATCTGACCCAGAACCCAAGAGTTAAACATCTAAGATGCTCTGCAACAATTCCCGCTTTCCTGCTGTGACTGAAGGATCCTTCCCTGAAATATACTCTCATCTATCTTTAGATTTTTGTTTAGATAAACAAGACCTTCCTGAAAGGGCTTCATATGGGTCATGACAATAATTACTCCTTCTCCTGTGTTCTCAGGACACTGCAGTTATGTTTATCCATTTCAGGTTCCAAGCATTACATGTATTTACACATCTGTTTCTGGCATTAAGTGGACCCCTTGTAGGGCATGGACAAAATCTTGTTATATTTCTCTTTGTTTCCTCTCCAAGCACCCTCTCCAAACCTAGCTTTTGCTAAATGTTTGTTGATTTGAGATGTGTGTTAGGAGGAGTTGAGTAGAGAGCATGACAGAGTTTAATTGGAATCCCTATTCCCACTGAAAGTGTGTGACCCTAGGCGAGTGACTCAATCTCCCTGGGCCTCCCTCAGTGTCCTCACCTCTAAAATGGGATAATAGTAGCTACTATCATGAGGCGTTGTGAGGATGAAGTGAAAAAATGCTGGTGATGCATTAACACAGTGCCTGGCACGTGTTACACAGTCAGTAAATCATGTGTACAATAACTCCTGAGGGCTGGAGACTGGACAAGGTGGATGCTGTGGCAAGGAAAGAAAGAGGTAGCCCTGGGTGCCACGCAGAAACAGGGATGCTGCTAAAGACAAAATCTGCTTACTTTTTAGAGCATGGTGGAATAGAGAGAGATAAACAGGAAGGAGATATTTTAAGGAAAGTTCAGTAAAATGGAGAGGAGCCAACACAATGAGTTTAAGGATGCTGGGACAAGAAGGGGAAAGGAATTGACTAGAAGTGAGAGAAGCCTGAAGTAGTGTTCCAGAGACTCTGTCCAGAGGACAGGAAAGAAAGGGACTGGAGAAGAGAGAGACACGCCTACCCAGCCAAAACAAGGAAAATACTGGGGAGACCAGGCTGGGGGGCATGCCGCTGGGAGGACATTACAGTCTAAGGTGGCTGTGGAAGGAGCAGCTTCCACTGGATCCAAAAGGAGGATCTGAAAGCCAAAAGGAATGAATAATCTAGGCATCAGGCTCAAGGCAGGAGGCAGCTGTTCATTTATGTCTTGATGAACACTTGACCAAAGCCCTTTTAGTTAAAGAAACTCCTTTGAATGCCGTTTGGACTGAGCTGTCTTTAGTTGGAACATATGCCTCGATGAAGACCCCATCTAGGAGGAAGCAGAGAGCAGTGGAAGTGGGGAAACCCCAGACCCACGACACGGTCTATGGAGACTGTCACCAGCTGTCAGCCCTGGGGTGGGGCAGCTGAAAGTTGCCAGACAGTAGGAGGAAGGCCTTCTGTTGGCAGTGCATTGGGCTTCTTTGTCAAATCAAACAGGGTCCTTCTGAGCTTCAAATCTAATCTGCAATTTAAATCAAAGATCGCTGACCCAGAGGCTTCTACCTGCAAGGATTGCTGGGAGGGAGGAATTTAGGGACCTCTTTCCATACTTTAGAGACAGGGGGCTGCTCTCAACTGAGGTCCTTGCTCCCTCCCCTGCCCATCACTCAGCTCATTTTTCAACAGTGAGAGAGGAAGAAGCTTGCCAATTGGCAGGAGCCAAGTCATTAACCAGCCTGCAGGAGCAGAAATGGTCTTTCTAGCCTGAGGACCGGACAGAGATTGTCCAAAGCAATTTATAGGCGCACTTGAAAGGTGACATGGGCAGGGAAATGGCTGGGGACTGAAAAATTCCTTCATCCACAGAGCCTCGAGGCAGACATGCCCTGCCAGTTAACCGGAAATAGCACAGGGAGCTGGGAGCCCAGAGGAACACCTCTAGTCAGATGTGAAGCACCCCCGTGGACAAATGTGTGCATGTGTGAACGTCCCTCTCACTCTAACACAGGCCCAGGTTGTGGGGGAGGGGTTCTGTTCTACACAGTTACTCAAGGGTCCAGGTGGCCCTGGCTTTGCCATGTTCAGCACAAGGTTGTCCTGTGTCCCAGCATCTGCTGGTAGGGAGAGAACACAGACAGAAACCGACCTGGGACATCTCTGTGGTCAGGGTTGGAGGTGATGCGCACTGCCTCACATACCATTGTCCAGAACTCATTCCCAAGGATGAGCTAAACTGCAAGGGAAGCTGGAAAGTGAAGCGTAGCTGTGTGTCTAGGAAGGAGGTGAAATGGATTTGGTGATCCATCAACAATCTAGGCCATGTGCCCCCAGTCACCCAGAACATTTGATAGAGGATGGGAAAGAGCCACCTGAGAAATAAACCAACTGATGAGAACTGAAAGGCTTAGGACAACATCCCACCTTGGTTTAGCCTTCATACCTGCCCCTTCCTTAGCCTTAGGAGCAGGGGGCTGTGTGGGGAAGACATCTGGAAGGGGGAGTCAAATAAGGTCTGACTTGGAGCGCTAGGAGAACTGTGGAAGCTCTTGGCCTAGGGGAGAGGTGCTCCAGGGGCCTGGGGAATGCTCTGAGGAGAGGACAAGGGTCTGGTCACTCAGGACAAGGTCTGGGCTCAGATGAGGTGGGTACAGGGAGCCTTAGGTCCAGCCCAGGTCACCAGGGTAAGAACAAAGGCAGACGCCCAGGACATACACCCTACATTGCGATTTGTTGTTTAGTTGCTCAGTCGTGTTTGACTTTTTTGAGACCTCATGGACTGTAGCCCACCAGGCTCCTCTGTTCATGGGATTCTCCAGGCAAGAATACTGGAGTGGGTTGCCATTTCCTCCTCCAGAGGATCTTCCTGACCTAGGGCTCAAACCTGGGTCTCCTGCATTGGCAGGTGGGTTCTTTACAGCTGAGCCACCGGGAAACCATACTTGTTACAATTATTGTTACACACAATTCTCCTGTGCCCCACTTTCATGGAAGAAGAGCCTCAGGGCCAGGGCCAAGGAGGGGCGGGGGGCCACCTGGAGGTCAGCAGGCAAGCGGTATCTTATCACTGCTCAGGAACCATTGGCGAGAATGGGAAAGGAGGGTGCCCAGAGTCTGAGGAGAAGGGGCCCAGAGTGAGGAGGAAGGGTTCTACTGGAGAAAGGGGACCACATGAGCCATTCTGTGCAGGGTATAAGAGATGTGGCGTTCATTCTTATGCTGATGTCGTTACTTTTAGATGTCACCAGCTTATCCAATGGAACTTTCTGCCATGGTGAAAGTGTTCTCTAGCTGGTTGTCCAACATGGTAACCATGTGGTTATTGGGCACCTGAAACGTGGCTAGCCTGACCGAGGAACTAAATTTTGAATGGCAGTATTCAATTTTAATTAATTTAAGTGGAAATAACCACATGCAGCTAGCAGCTACTAGTTGGGCTGCAGGAGCAGAGTTGCAGCCCAGGGCAAGTAGGGCATGGGAAACTGTGGCTGAGGCTCCTCAAGCCCTGCCTGTCACTGCTCCCAGGCCCTCGATCCGTCCCAGCTTTTGCTTATGAAGAGCTCTGGGTAGATGGTGGGTCTAGTTCTACCCTCAGGTCTGGGCGGACTGGGGGCTTCTGAAATTCTCATTTGCTCTCATCCCTGTGGGTCTGGGAAGAGAGATCAGTCTAAGTGCTGAGCAGCTGGGAAGCACTGCCGAATTTACATGGTCCTCGTGCCTGAGCAGAAGGGGCTTGAAACCTGCATTCTCCACCCTCGATTTCAAAGCACTGGGCTTTGATCCTAGCTTGTTTGTCAACAGAAGGGTCTGACCCATTGAGTCCCAGTCGATGCATCTGCAAGGCACTCCGCGGGGCAGCTCACAGCTCGCGGATGGGAAATGTAATTGCATCTGCCACTCATCTGGTCCGTGCCCAGACTGTCTGCGCGGTAAGTGCTTTGAAGCCAGCTATCCACCCGCCACCCCTGCTCACTCCCCCAACCATCCCCCTAACTTCATTTTGAATCATCAGTACTTCATTCTTTTCTAGCACATCCCTCCCCTGGTTCCCAGTCCAGCTGAACTAGCTCTGCTTCCAAGGCTATTGTCACTGTCTGCCATCCTCCCATCACTCCAAACACGATCAACAGACGTGACTGTCTGTCTCTGAGCCCGAGGGACCCCCAGGCTCAGGGCTGCCTGAGCACTGGCAAAGTGCTCTGGACAACGCTCCAGTCCCAGAGTCTGTTCTACAATTTATACTGAGCCACACCCTGCTCTTGGCCCAGGAGCAAATCTGGAGGGGCAGACTCCACTGATTCCTCCTCCTCCTCTCTCAGCAGCTTTTTCTCCTCTCTTTTCCTTTATTCTCCTCCCCTCTGGAAGGGCTGCTTTTCCTCCTCTTTACAGGATCCAAGATTGGCTGCTCCCCAAAATAGTATTTGAAAGTACTGAGAGAGAGTTTATAGGAAAGAGATGGAGTACTGTGTGGCTAGGGTCCCAGAGACTGGAGTCCAGGTGGGCCTGGTCTATTTTTGGCCCCCAAACACAAAGTCACTTTTTCATCAAAACCAAATTTTTCTTCCACCCCTGAAGGATGCCCCAGTCTCCATAGGCCTGAACTAAGCCATCCTCAAGTCTTGGTTTGAGCCCAGCCTGAGTCCCTGCCTCTGGTCTCACTAGGCCTCCCAGGCCTTCTTAGAATGGACACCAGCAAGCTCTTCCTAAAGGGCAAAGGTCAGGTATCCTGCTCTGGGTAGCATCTTCTAGTGGACCCTCAATGACTCCCCAGTAAGGGCCAGACTCCTTAGCAGGACTTGGGTGTGTTACAACCTCTTCCTCTTCTCCAGCCCAGGCTTCTCAAGCCCAGGCTACTCACCTTTTTTCCCTCTAGCTCACATATGACATGTGATGGGCCTATGAAAGGCTTGTACCTCTGCATATAGCCAAGATTATTCACAGTGCGCTGTGAGCTAGCGCTAAACCCACTCATTTCTCTTCTACTCAAGAAACACCCTCCCTCTCCATCACCATTCACATCTGCTCCGCACACCACCTCTGTAACGTATTCTCTGTCTCCTAACACCCGACAGGTGGCAGTGGTCCTCGGTTCTGTCAAAAGCACATACATGAGGTTTTATAGTTTTAATTTCCTTGTCCATCATGCACCTTCGTATCAGCTGGCAGAATGGAATGAAGCCCACCCTGACCACCAGAGAGACTTTCTCCCTGCCTGAAGTCAGATTGCAGCTCCTGGCTTGGAATGGACAAATGAGAAGATGAATTCAGGCCCTGTAGCTGATACAGTTCATCCAGTGCTCCTCAAGCATTGACCGGCACTAAAAGCTGTTGTGACCCATGCATGGCCTTGACCCCAGCCTTCTCTCCTCTGAAGGATGGAGACCCAGGGGAGGCCGGTGTACTGTCTTTCACAGAGCAGGTGCTTCATAAATATTTATTGGATGACTAACTCCAGTGTTTAACTCTCAGAATGAAGCGAAGTTCAGATTGAGTTTTGTTTTGTTTTGTTTTCTGGTCCACAGGGAAGTGCACAGGACAGTGTTAGGGACAACCAATGTAAGCCACTTCTTCCTACCCACTGCTTTATGATTCTAGAGTCAGAGCTTTCTGAGCTGGGCCTAGCCAGCTCTCCCCCAGACTGCTCTCTTGGGACCAGCTTCCCACAGCCTCCCCCGTCCCTGGGAGCAGCCAAGACGTCTTATTCATGGATGCTCCTTCTGTGCGGGGCTTTGGTGGTGGCTGCTCTTCCACCACTCTGCCACTCGCTCAGCAGGACCCTGCCAAGTTTCCTCCTCCACACCTGATGGCATACCTGGCTGAGTTCTCAGCCTCACTTGGGATTGCTTTCTTTGGTTCCAAACTGGGTTGCCTTTCCTCTTCTTCTTTGAAGGAACACCCTTGGTGCCTGGACCTTCACCACCAGTCTGCCACCCAACTACTTTTCTCTTCTGGCCTTCCCCTGGGTACATCTCCTAGAACACCGCCAGGGCCCTTCTGACCTGACCTTTGGCACCACACCACACTTGTCCTCCTTGAGCCTCAGTGGTGCGTTCTCTCCCTCCATCAGGCTGTGGATTCCTTGAGGGCAGGCTCTGGGGCTAAGTACAGCTCTGCAGCCTCCCACACGCTCCACGTTCTCCCATGGGACCTTGCCCATGGTAAGCCTTAATGCCTTTTTATTGATTACTCAGAAATGGAGGCTCATTAAGAGGTTTTTGAAACTTGGGATCTCTTCCATTAAGACAATGGTACTTCGGATTTCTTTCACGAAGACAATGTTTCCCAAGGTGAGTTTTAGGATATTTATAGGTATTATAGGATAAAGAGATGCATGATCAACTAAAATATTATGTACATTGTAATTCTCCAAGTTAAAGGATGTGGGAGTCTAGGATCTCCATGCATGAGGATCCCCATGGACCTAGGACCCCAAGACAGGTACTCAGGATGGCAGAGAACATCTACTATACCAGGTAAAGGATAGAAGGCAACTGGTAAGGGCACTGACTAGGAGAAGGTCAGCAAGTAAAGCCAACCTCACAAAGATGCACTCTGGACCACAGGGCTCACACAGTTAATGCCAGATACAGCTCCCATTAGGTGAAGCAGGAACCTCCTCACTTCATGGTCTTATCTCCCCCCAGCCCCTCTGGCGGGTGGGGTGGGTAGGCTGTCATCAATAGCTTAACCAATAAACCCTCACTCAAAACCACCATACACCTGAACCCAATGGCTAGATTCCAGATAGAGAATTTCTAACCAAGCTGAAGATCTGCTGCTGCTGCTGCTAAGTCGTTTCAGTCGTGTCTGACTCTGTGCAACCCCATGGACGGCAGCCCACCAGGCTCCGCCGTCCCTGGGATTTTCCAGGCAAGAGTACTGGAGTGGGTTGCCATTGTCTTATCCGAAGCTGAAGATCTAGGAGTTTTCTAAGCCAGAACTTATAAGCAAAACAAGTGGCTTTCTATGAGGCTGGACAGGCTACAGCCAAATAAATTTGGTCAAGAGCTGACTCCCTCTTTTTTTTTTCCTAAAACATCTCATGGGGTTGATGTGTCTGGGAACACCTTGGTAAGTGTGTCTTAGAGGGATTACTCTGTCTTCACAACAGGCAGGAAGCTCCACACGATCACCACTGGTGTTTTGTGGTCCTTTTGTTTATAAAGCACCTCTAGGCATCTGTCCCATCATAGGAATCTCCCAACCTTTCCCTGGATGGTAGGACCAACATGGCCCTTGGTATAGGTGATGGAAGGGCCCTAGGATGGACAGTCCTGAGTCATGCATGTGAAAGTTTGCTGTGTCAGTTACTATTTGTGAGCAATCTATCTCCTAAATGGGAACATCTATCTCACAGGTTTACTGATGGGATGAAATGATATGTGTTAGGTTACTGTGTAAAAGCCCTTACCCCAATATGTGTTTACTACATCCACGCTCTGCGGCTCTCCATAAAGAATAGCTACCATTCGCTGGATGCCATGCACAGTTCTTGGCACTTTCTGTATGCTGTTGAATGTAAGCCTCACAGTACCATTATGGGGTCTGTTATTATAATCTCCATTTACTAGATGAGGACACTGAGGTTCAAAGATTTGAGGAGAGTCTCCCAAGTTTACATATCTACAGTAATAGAAAACTTAAACTCAGAGCCAAATGTTTCATGTTCTTTAATGTTAAGTTAAGATGCTCATGTTCCATGCTCTTTAATATTGAGTTAAGATGCTAGTTCTAAAAAAAAAAAAGCCTGTCTTACATGCAAAAACAAACAAACAAAAGCCGATGAAAAGGATACTCATTCTAGGCTGTGCTGAATGGGGTTCCATAGTGTAAAGATCAACAGTATTAATGTTAATCTTTAAAATTTAAAGTAGTAAGTTGGTGTTAGAAGAAGGGTGTCCAAAGCTTAGTTCCACAAGTATTGGTGTAGCAAGTCTCTTTCCTGTCTGTCTTCCATTTTCCTCCTCTCAAAAATAGGGGAAATTGGCATTATTTCCCACGGCTGTTGCAAGAAGTAAATTGACCTAGAATATGCAAAAGCAGCTACAACAGTGTCTGGCTCTTGGCAGACACTCAATAAGTGTAGCTGAATGAGATTCTTTGTAGCTTATAATCCAGCAATAACACATAGGAACATGCCTGCAGATACAGTGGGTTTTTTTTTAACACTGAATATAAGAGCGGCAGTGAAGACATTAGTGCTCATTTCTATAACTGCGTGTTGACAATTAGGCAGTGAAACATGAGGACAGGGCAGAAGCAGGCAGAATAACCTAGGGGTTAAGAGCACCACCCAACCTGATCAAATCCACTTACCAGTTTTGGGCCCTTGGGAAAGTCATCAGCCTCTCCCTGCCTGTTTTCTCTTCTGTAAAATGGCAGCGCAGTTGTGCGGATTAAAAGAGTGACTGTATGCAAAGCACTGAGAACACTGGCTGGCCCAGGGTGAGCACTACGTGAGCAGCCCCCTCCTCCCACTGCCAGCCAGCCATCTCTCCCTCCTCTGATCCTTTGTAACTCTCATGAATGCCACAGACAGGTCTGGATAACTTTCATGCCTCGGCATTTTGGGGCATATACATGTTTTATCACTCCTACTAGACTGAAGCAATTTGAAGGCAGGACGCTGTCAGATTTGGCCCTTACACAGAAGAAGTTCTCCATAGTTGATTGTGGAATCAGTGAAAAAACTTAGAACACAGCCTTGGGGTCCAGTTCTGAGGGGCACAGGGCCATATACTTCCCCTCCCATGCAACTCCATGCGGGGCCCCCTGCTCCTCCGGTTTTGTCCTGGCTACAGAGATTCCAAGAAGAGCACCCTTGCTCTGAAGAGGTTGACTGGGGTTGTAGGGGTCTGGTTACCCCTCCTCACAACACTTTATCCTTCAGCCAGCACCCGAGACCACAAACCAGCCTGATAGGCTGGCAGATTAAGTGCCCAAAGAATGTGGGTGCGTGATGAAAGAAAGTTTCCCCTCGGTTCTGTCTGAAAGCCCACCCTTGCTCTCCAGGCATCCTCTGGGACACAGCTTGAAGATAATTAGCATAGGAAATTATTAGCTATGAGGCTTTCTGAGACTCAGGGTAGGAAAAGCGATCAAGGGCTCAAGGGACTGAGAAGGGGAAGAGGAAAGAAGGTGAATTTCTGGAGCCTGGGAAACAGAGGATGGTTCTCTCTCCCCTCCACAGTCCAGGGAGTGAGGGTCTGGTTCACAAGGTATCAGAGGGGAAGGACCCCAGAGGTCCTCTGTATCCAGCCCTCCTAGGGAAATGACCAGGGTAGGCAGACCACACTGCTCACATCTGTTTCAGGATTATTCCTTACCCCTGTCTTTCCATCCCCCTCCACTGATGTTCAACACATGGGTCATGCTTTGGGAACAATCAGACCTGATTTCAAAGGAGGACTTCATCAATTATCATTGGTGTGATGCTGGCCAAGTTCCCTAACCTCTCTGGGCTCCAACTTCCAATATTACTAATGTTACTATTCCAACAACACTAATTTCATAAAATTGTTGAAATTGATGAGGGCTAGTTATATTAAGTCTCCAATGGTGCCTTGTACCAGATAACTGTTCAGCAAATTTTTATTGGGGTAATACAGTTCCAGGTTCATTGTACCATACAACCCCTTTCCCTCTGTTTTCATCTAGCTTAAAGCCAATCAGAGTCACATCAAGGAATCAGGCAATCTGGGGCGGGGGTGGGGGGTGAGGATGGGATAGCAGGACAGTCCTTCCTGTTGCCTGGGTGACCTGTCAAGGAGAATTGCAGGCTGAACCGAACCTCTTGTCTGTATATGTGTGCTGGACAAGGCATTTATCAATTAGACTGAGCCATTTCCTGCCCTGAAACCTCTAGCTGAGCTGTCTGTCTAACCTCCTCCCAAGCCCTACTTGCTTTTCTCCAGTGAAGACACTGGTATCTGAACAGACAGATAGGTTGGATGGTTGATTGGGGAAAGAAATATTGCAAAAGTGATATCAATAACAATCAATAACAGTAGCAAACTTTTGAGGGTGGACTGTTTGCCTGGTAGATTGTATGCCCGTTACTTCATTTCATTATTATGACTCTAAGAGAAAGGTGCTCTATTATCCCGGTTTTATAGATAAAGAAACTGAGGCTCAGACAGATCCAAAAACTTGTGCACGGTCACATAGTTAACAAGTAGGAACTTTGGATTTGAGTTAATCTGACTTAAGGGCCCATGTACCATGATGAACCCAATACCTTACTAGATGCCTTAAATAATTTCTAATCCTCACAACAACTTTATGAGCTGGATATTTCTTTTTAACTACTAAGAAAACAAATTAGAGAGGATATATGATTTGCCCAAGGTCATACAGCTAAGAGCTGTGGAGCCAGTGTCCAAATCTGAAGTTTATATATTTTCTCCATCCCATTCTACCCCAGTGCCTCTTGTTCATCAAAGCTTGGAAGGGGGACTCTGAGAAGGGAAACTGACCTTGATAAACAATAAACACCCAGTATATTGCTGATGCTTTTACATCAGCACCTCATTTAATCCCCACAAACACTCTAATAAGAAGGTATACTTAGTCCCAAGGAGAAAATCAAGCCCAGACAATGCAGTGACTTGCCCAAGATCACAGAGCTATAAGCAAGAAAATAAGGAACCATCTTCACTACTGGCTCTGGAGGGCTTGCTCTTTTTGCTGGAGTGTACAGTCCACAATGCCCCCTCCGCTGGCTTGTGACTTCACTTTGTTCCCAACCCAAGGCTCCCTCTGTGCTTCAGGAGACTCACCTCTATCACAAGGCTCCTTGTCCTCTGCCTTTCAGTTTGGGTTGGATGAACAGGAAGCTTCAGGAGGAGATCAGAAGCCTTCAGAGAGAGTATGGGGTATTTGTTCCACTCACTCTCCCTGGGTCCTGAGAACACCCTCTCAGGCCTGTGGTGGGAACAGCTTTCTGCTGTTGCTCTAGCTGCCTCAGTACTTCTTGTCCCACCCCTGCAGATGGTCCCTTAATCATCTCAGCTGTCTTTCTGTTTCCTGCTCGGGGTTGACCAAGTCTCCTAATGTCCACCTGAGGCTGCCCCTCTTAGGGCTACTTGGAAGGAAAGCCAGTGGCTTCTCTGTGGGCCAACAGGTCCAAGGTTTCCCAAACCAATTAGTGCTGGGCAAGACAGTGGGCAGGCCCTGGGCAGGTCCCTGATGTCATCCTTGCCTCAGTCTGTCTGGAACTGCAGATGGGGGGTAGTGCAGACTTTCCACTTCCTCCTCTTCAGGATGTGAGGTTCAACTACAGGTTCTGTCTTAACTGGAGGGCAAAGGACTTACCCATCCCTTACAGCGAGGCAATGGTGTGAGGACAAGAATTCCTGGCTTTTAATTCAGTTGTTAGTTCTCTGCTTTACTCTGCAGCATTTCCCTTCACAGCTCAATAAATATTTCACTAATGGTGACTCAAAATAATCACCCCTCCATGCCATCCAGACAGCTTATGACCTAGAAATTCACTGCTCTTTGACGTATTCTTCCACTTTGCCCTACCAGGTCCCCAGCCTCTGGCTCTTCTCACATGGGAGAGCTGGCTGAAAACCAGATCCGAAAGGGGAGAAGCCCAGTGAGAGGGGAAGAAGCCTGCTCTCTCCCCACTGCTATGAGTACCAAGAGAAGATGAATGTGATGCTCTAGGAGATCTGCTGTCTCCTGAGCAAGAGATGTCTCCATTGAGTATATTCCCATCTGGAAAACATGGCCTTGGAATAGTGCTTGGCTGATTCTGGCACTGGGCTATGAAAACTAAATTACTTCTGCCCCAACTCATTCCTCCCACATGGAGCATTTGGAGAAAGAGCTGGGGAGAGGTTGAGGAGGAAGGGGGCCCAGTATGTGGCAGGGAATGAAGGGTGGGCTGGAGATAGAGCATGTGAAGACATGGTGGTGTGGGGCTATGTCCCTGGCACTTCTGGGGGCAAATAGAAGGGCCCACGCAGGACTGAGCAGGGACTTAGGAGCTGGGCCCAAGATCAGAGCCCTCTCAGCCCAGCTGCTGTCCACGAAAGACACTGATGCTCCAGCACTGCCTCTGCACTTCCCACTCAACAAAGGCTCCTTCCCGTTGTTCACACATTAGGGTCATGTCGGGAGGAGGTGGAGAAGGGAGCCCCTTGCATCTTGGCTAGGAAGTCCTGGAGGGGAGCGACAGGGAGCAGCCTGGAGCAGGGCCAGAGAGCAGCAGAGGAGAGAGGACCCATCCATGTTGGGGCCTAGGGTGAGGAGGGAGAGGAGGGCTGCACTGCAGGCAGCTGGTGGTGCCAGAGCTGGGGGCAGAGGGCACACGGCGGGGACAGGCGGGGGAGCTGCGCTTCATTTCTGAGAAGGGGAGGCACTGGGCCTCTGTTTCCCTTTGGGCTTTTGCTATTTAATTGAGTGATTCCTGGCCCCAGAGCAACACAGCTCTTCTCTAGCACGCACTAAAGATGTCACTTAATTGCCTTCAGATTCTGCTTGGGGTTTTTCCTTCTGAATTTCTCCAAATAGTCTAGGTTTACCCTGACTGCCATCTTAGTGCGTTTTGTTTTCTCTGCAACTTAGTGTCCCAGCAGTCCCCAGGAGCTGCACACCTTTCTGTAAGTCCCAGGGTGAGCCTCCCTCTGAAAGTCTGGGGACACCCATGCATGGGTTGTGATTCGGGTACCTTGCCCCCTCCCCCATCCACATACCCTCCTTCCTAGAGCACAGACTCTCAGACAGTGTCTGAAATGTCACAAAATGGAGACGGCTGATAGTAATTCTTCGGAAGAAATTGTAGGCTCCTCTTTTGGCTTGGATTTAAAAATGCAGACTTGAGGGACTTCCCCAGTGGTCCAGTGGTTAAGAATTCAGCTTCCAATGCAGGGGACATGGGTTGGATCCCTAATTGGGGAACTAAGATCACACATGCAGCAGGGCAACTCTCGCAACACAACCATTTGTGCCCGCATACCCTGCAACAAAACATCCTGCATGCAGCAACTAAGACCCAACGCGGCCAAAAATAAATAAAATTGAAATTCAAAGTAACACTAATAAAAATAAAATAAAATGCAAGTCAAGGTAGGATAAAACCACCTTGCCTGTTTAGGGTGAGTTTGTTTACCAGGGAGTTTTCATTCTCTGAGAGAGATTGATCTGACAGTACCTGGAGCCGCTTCATTCCTCTGAACCCTTAATTTCAAATATGCCACCCTCTGGCTGCAAATCTTGTCCTTTCAGCTTTTCCCCATACCCCTCATTCTTCCTCGAGACCTTCAGCTCTCAACCCCGCTAAGTGTGTCAGCCCCTCCTGAACTCACCCCTTCCCTGACTAGGTGTCCTTTTCTTGGTTGACTGTTTGGCCCAGCCTCTTGTGATCTGGCCCTGTGTTAGTGTCCTATGGCTGCTGTAACAAAGTACCATGAGCTGGGGGTGGGGATGGGGTCTTAAAAGAATGGGAAATTTATTGTCTCACAGTTCTAGTGGCTAGAAGTCCAAAATCCAAGTGTTGGCAGTGCTGCGCTCCCTCTGAAAGCTCTAGGGGAAAATGCTTGCCTCTTCCAACTCTTGGTGGTTCCTGGCATCTCTTGGCTTGTGGCAGCATCACTCCAATCTCTGCCTCATCTTCACATGGCTTTTGTCCCTGTGGGTCCATTTCTGTCTCTTACAACACCAGTCATTGAATCTAAGGCCCATTAGAGTGAATGGGCTTCTGTGGTGGCTCAGATAGTTAAGAATCTGCCTGCAATGCAGGAGACCCAGGTTTGATCTCTGGGCTGATAAGATCCTCTGGAGAAGGGAATGGCTACCTAATCCAGTATTCTTTGCCTGGAGAATTCCATGGACTGAAGATCCTGGTGGGCTACAATCCATGGGGTCACAAAGAGAAGGACACAACTGAGCAACGAACACCTCCTTTCACTTTTCAATCTAGTATGACTTCATCTCAATCCTTACCTAATTACATCTACAAAGACCCTATATCCAAACAAGTTCACATTCTTAGGTTCTTGGTGGACATGAATTTGGGGAGGACACTACTATACCTACTACAGACCCCCTTTTCCTTCTATACCTGCCTTCCAAATCCCCATGCTTGGCTCATGACCTCAGCATCTCCCTTTGACCTTGAGGCTGCTATGCCCAGCTCTTAGCTCCTCCCACACCTCACTGCTTGCTTCCACAGCCTCGTCTCTCCTTTCCCTCAGGAGCCAGACTGCAGAGAGACAGTGGAGCTCAGTGGGCAGGAACTCCCTTGACTTCCAGCCCTAGGGCCATCTTTCACCTTTCCCACCTTCCTTCAACCCATTTAAGGCCCTAGATATTCCTCCTCTTCTTTGAGGTTCATTCAGACTTTCACAACTCTATACCTGGTCTATGGTAAATTATCCCGACTGTGTTTTTCTGCTTTCTCATTCATCCTACTCTTGTCTCTCCTCTCATTCCACTCTGCTTCTTAAAAGCCATTCATTCATTCACGTATTTATCAAGCGCCTGATATCTGCCAGCCATTATACTAGCTCCTGCCACCCCTCTGGCCTCATTTTCTACACCAGTGAAATCATTGTCTGGTCAGAGGTTAATAGTAGAGAAAGAGCTTCCCATGGCTTAGCTATAGGATAAAAAGTGCAATTTCTTAGGTTGTGGATAACCCCCTTAATAATGTGACCCAACTTACCTTTGACGTCTGTCTCCCTAGCTTACACATCTAGCCGGATCAAGCTGGGCACACACTTGTATGCTGTGGTGCTTGTCCTCTGACTGATATGCCCCTGCCTCCTGTCTGCCTGGAGCACTAGCCATCTTCAAAGATTCCATGCTAATGCTACCGCCTCCCAGGAAACTTCCAGGACAATCCTGTCCCAGACCCCCTTTTTCTTGTCATATAGAATTCTTACTGCATGAATTATATTGCCTTTCAATGATTTGTTTACATGTCTGTTTCTCTTTTCCCTTGTAGTCAAGGACTACATTCACTCATTTTTATCTATTCATTTCTATATCCATTTTTATATCCTCTGTATCCAGAATATATTTTAATAAATGTTTAAGTTTTTCATAAAAGAGATGGTGGAAATCTCAATTCAGCTGAGCACTGAACCTACCTAAAAGAGTTAGAACCTCACCCGCCTCACCCCATCCCCTGCACCTGACCCCACTGTGCATTCTCCTGGGCTGCCCACTGCCATGGAGGTTCACATGTGTTAGGAGTTGAATTGTGCTCCCTCCAAATTCGTACATTGAAGGACTCTTGGTAGCTAGAATATGACTTTATTTAGAAATAGAATCTTTGAAGATGTAATTAGTTAAGATGAGGTCATTCTGGAGCAGGGTGTGTCCCTAATCCCAGACAACAGGAGACTCTACAAAAGGGAAACATCTGGACACAAATGCACACATGGGATGGGGCGGGGGGGATGCCTTGCGAAGTTGAAGGCAGAGATCAATGTGAAGCTTGTTCATGCCATGCCACACCAAAGACTGCTGGAAAACTGCCAGGAGCTCAGTCAGGGGCATGGAAGAGACTCTCCTCCCAGCTTCAGAAGGAACCAACACAGAGGTGGCCCTGATCTGGGACGTCTAGCCTCCAGAACTGTGAGAAGATACATTTCTATTGTCTAAAAAAATTCTGTTCTTCAAGCGACTCTGTTTATTGCATTTTGTTACCCCAGACCTAGGGAACTAACACAGGAGATAAAAATGCTCAGAGAAAACAGCTTTTCATTTCCATAGCAAAGCCCTTCATCTTTCATACCTAGGTACCATTTAATCCCCCCTAAACCAGTGAGCAGGGGTCTCCTTGGTTATTATTCTCCCCATCTTCAGGTGAAAAAACAAAAACTGAAGCTCAAGAAGGGCAAAGTCATTTGGCTTTTAGTTTTCCCTGTTTTTTTCTTGCCTTTTTTTTTTTTTTACAGACTTCAGTTTTCGTCTCTTTCCACTACTACATCAGGCTGCCTTAAGGCAGCTTTGAAATGTCCAAAATATTATGTGGTTTGTGAAGTTGTTAGCATTATTCACGAATAACAACCTGTGGTTAGTCTTCTCCAGGAGAGTCCTGCCTTTGAAACTAAAGCATGTTGTTCTCACCCAGCTCTGTGGGTCCTATAGGACCCCTTTCAAGGCCCCCAAGAGCAGGGGACCATTGGGCCATCTGAGCACCTAGAACCACTAGGTGCCCACCCTGCCCCAAGCTGAGGACCTGGGAAAGACACTCACCCAGGCCACTCTTGCTGTCTCCACCCTGGCCAAGGAGCGTCCCCGAAGTTTGGCCATTTCTCTCTTCTGACAAAGGAGTTCTGGGGACCAGCCCAGGCCTGCTTTTATGCCTCAGGATCACATCTCATCCAGACACCCCCCAATCATTGCCTCAGGCCCAGTGACCCTCCACCAATGGGATTGCATCTTTTTTTACAAAATAACATAATTTTTTTTTAAAGATTTATTTATTTTGGGCTGTGCTGGGTCTTCACTGATGTGCATGGGCTTTCTCTAGTTGCAGTGAGTGGGGGTGGGGCTACTCTTCATTATGGCGCATGGGCTTCTCATTGCAGTGGCTTCTTTTGGTGCAAAGCATGGGCTCTAGGGCATGAGGGCTGAATAATTGTACTGAACAGGCCCAGGTGCCCCGTGGCACGTGAAATCTTCTCAGACCAGGGATCAAACCCATGTTCCCTGCATTGGCAGGCAGAGTCTTAACCACTGGACCCACCAGGGAAGTCCTGGGATTTTCTTTTTAAAGGTTCCACCACCTACTCTCATCCTTGAGAGTTTCCTATCCACTCCACTGGCTGCAAAGGAGCCAGAGTGCTCAGTGGCTCCTTCCTTTTTTATTACCAAGTCGGATGCAAACCCACTCACTGGCCACACAGCAAAGCCAATCTATTTACCCCACAGCTGTGGGGAAGGAAAGTGCAGTGTTTACTTATTACTGGACCCTGAGCAAGGAGATGGGAATACCAGACCACCTGACCTGCCTCTTGAGAAACCTACATGCAGGTCAGGAAGCAACAGTTAGAACTGGACATGGAACAACACACTGGTTCCAAATAGGAAAAGGAGTACGTCAAGGCTGTATATTGTCACCCTGCTTATTTAACTTACATTCAGAGTACATCATGAGAAACACTGGACTGGAAGAAGCACAAGCTGGAATCAAGATTGCCAGGAGAAATATCAATAACCTCAGATATGCAGATGACACCACCCTTATGGCAGAAAGTGAAGAGGAACTAAAAAGCCTCTTGATGAAAGTGAAAGAGGAGAGTGAAAAAGTTGGCTTAAAGCTCAACATTCAGAAAACTAAGATCATGGCATCTGGTCCCATCTCTTCATGGGAAATAGATGGGGAAACAATGGAAACAGTGGCTGACTTCATTTTTTGGGGCTCCAAAATTACTGCAGATGGTGACTGCAGCCATGAAATTAAAAGACGCTTACTCCTTGGAAGGAAAGTTATGACCAACCTAGATAGCACATTCTAAAGCAGAGACATTACTTTGCCAACAAAGATCCATCTAGTCAAGGCTATGGTTTTTCCTGTGGTCATGTATGGATGTGAGAGTTGGACTGTAAAGAAAGCTGAGCACCGAAGAATTGATGCTTTTGAACTGTGGTGTTGGAGAAGACTCTTGAGAGTCCCTTGGACTGCAAGGAGATCCAACCAGTCCATTCTAAAGGAGATCAGTCCTGGGTGTTCATTGGAAGGAATGATGCTAAAGCTGAAACTCCAGTACTTTGGCCACCTCATGCGACGAGTTGACTCATTGGAAAAGACCCCGATGCTGGGAGGGATTGAGGGCAGGAGGAGAAGGGGACGACAGAGGATGAGATGGCTGGATGACATCACTGACTCAATGGACATGAGTTTGAGTGAACTCTGGGAGTTGATGATGGACAGGGAGGCCTGGCGTGCTGCGATTCATGGGGTCCCAAATAGCTGGACATGACTGAGCGACTGAACTGAACTGAACTGAACTGAGCAAGGAGAACAGGCAGCTGGTGCTCAAAGACCTGAACTCCCAGATGAGTTTCAGGCAAGAGTTTTTAAAGGCAATATTAGGTGTGAGGCTTCCCTGATAGCTCAGTTGGTAAAGAATCCACCTGCAATGCAGGAGATCCTGGTTTGAATCCTGGGTCAGGAAGATCCCCTGGAGAAGGGATAGGCTACCCACAGCAGTATTCTTGGGCTTCCCTGTGGCTCAGCTGGTAAAGAATCCACCTGCAATGCGGGAGACCTGGGTTCGATCCCTGGGTTGGGAAGATCCCCTGGAGAAGGGAAAGGCTACCCACTCCAGTATTCTGGCCTGGAGAATTCCATGGACTGTATAGTCCATGGGGTCGCAAAGAGTAGGACACGACTGAGCGACTTACACTTAAGTGTGAGGATTATAGGGTGTATGATCAGCTCATGAACACTGTTCTGATTGGTTGGTGGTGAGGTAACAGGGTGATGCTTTGGGAATCTTAATCGTCAACTTTCTGGTTCCAACTAGTGTGAGGTCTCCGTGCTGGTGGTCAGCATGTAGTCACCATGGTCCTCCAGGTGGGAGTCTTAGTTTCTGCAGAAAATCCAGAAGATAGGTGTGCTTGCATGCTAAGTCGCTTCAGTCATGTCTGAATCTGTATGACCCTATGGACTGCAGTCTACCAGGTTCCTCTGTCCATGGGATTTCCAGGCAAGAATATTGGAGTGAGTTGCCATGCCCTCCTCCAGGGCATCTTTCTGACCGAGGGACTGAACCTGTCTCCTGCATCTCCTGCATTGGCAGGTGGATTCTGTACCCCTAGGGCCACCAGCAGGTTATTATATATATTTGTTGAGGAGGAACTAGGAGTCCTGTGACTCTATTGCTCCAATCATTAGCTACTTGAGTCTGCTCTTTGGAACTTGGGGAAGGTCAAGCAAGAAACAGGGGACAGAAATGGAGGGCCTTGTACCCAGGAAGGCCCCACAGGATCCTGCTCAGTTTCAATCCCTCCTTTTCTTTGATACTCCTTAATCCTGAGGAGAATAGGGGTTGGACTAGAAAGAGAATACAGTTTTGGATTTTTTTGTTGTTCAGCTGCTCATTTGTGTCTGACTCTTTGCGACCCCATGGACTGCAGCACATCAGGCTTCTTGTCCTTCACCAACACCCAGAAGCTTGCTCAAACTTATGTCCATTGAGTCAGTGATGCCATCCAACCATCTCGTCTTCTGTCATCCCCTTCTTCTGCCTTCAGTCTTTCCCAGCATCAGGGTCTTTTCCAATCAGTCAGTTCTTTGCATCAGGTGGCCAAAGTATTGGAGTTTCAGCTTCAGCATCAGTCCTTCCAACAAACATTCAGGATTTCCTTTAGGATTGACTGGTTTGGTCTCCTTGGTCTCCTCTCGAGAGTCTTCTCCAACACCATAGTTCAAAAGCATCGATTCTTCAGCATTCAGCCTTCTTGATGGTCCAACTCTCACATCCATACATGACTACTGGAAAAACCATAGCTTTGACTATATGGACATTTGTCAGCAATATAATGTCTCTGCTTTTTAATATGCTGTCTAGGTTTGTCATAGCTTTTTTCCAAGGAGCAAGTTTTTTTTTTTTTTTTTTTTTAAATTTCATGGCTGCAATCACCATCTGCAGTGATTTTGGAGACCAAAAAAATAAAGTCTGTGACTGTTTCCATTGTTTCCCCATCTATTTGCCATGAAGTGATGGGACCAGATGCCATGATTTTAGTCTTTTGAATGTTGAGTTTTAAGCCAGCCTTTTCACTCTCCTCTTTCACCTTCATCAAGAAGCTCTTTAGTTCCTCTTTGCTTTCGGCCATAAGGGTGGTATCATCTGCATATCTGAGGTTATTGATATTTTTCCCAGCAATCATGATTCCAGCTTGTGCTTCTTCCAGCCCAGCGTTTCTCATGATGTATTCTGCATATAAGTTAAATAAGCAGAGTGACAATATAGAGCCTTGATGTACTCCTTTTCCAATTTTGCATGAGTCTGTTGTTTCATGTCCGGTTCCAACTGTTTCTTCTTGACCTCATACAGGTTTCTCAGGAGGCTGGTAAGGTAGTCTGATATTCCCATCTCTTTATAAATTTTCCACAGTTGTTGTGGTCCACACAATCAAAGGCTTTAGCATAGTCGATGAAGCAGATGTTTTTCTGGTATTCTCTTGCTTTTTCTATGATTCAACAGATGTTGGCAATTTGATCTCAAGGAATAACAAATGAAAAATAAATGAAGCGAAACAGGACCATGGAAAATGACTTTAGGATACCCTGCCCACTCGGGGATGGCGTTCAAAGACAGGGCTTTGTGTCTTCTCTCTAGCTGGACCTTTGGAAGTAAAAGCCCAAAGGTAAAAGTAGAAGTGTGCTCAGTCACTAAGTCATGTCCAAATCTTTGTGACCCCATGGGCTGTAGCCTGCCAGACTCCTCTGTCCATAAATTTCCCAGGCAAGAATACTGGAGTAGTTTGCCATTTCCTTCTTCAGGGGATCTTCCTGAGCCAGGGATTGAACCCACATCTCCTGTATTGGCAGGCAAGCCACCAGGGAAATCTCAAAAGTAGAAGTAGCAGTAATTATTTGAACAACCCTGGGGTCAGATGCAGTGAGGTCTGGCCTCCTTACTACTAGCTTTGAAGGTCTAAAATTGTATTAAGGTAGATAGTAAGTTTTCCGGGTTCACTACCCCATTTCCTAGTTCTCAGATACTTCAAAATGGTGGATGCCATCTTCACACCTACCTTCCTGGAGCCCACCCTTACCCCTACCGCCCCAGTGTCCAGATGGGGGAATTCCCTTTGCATAGACCTAGGGTCTGTCTTCTGAGTTCTGGTCTGAGAATCTTCTTTGTCTTCATGACAGATTCCTTCATGACTTTCACCCTACTGGGGGAGATCCTCTCTCTTCCCACCCACCCAAACCATTGTAGCCTCAACCTACAATCATGTTTGAATACAACATTAAATGTAATAACCAAGCAAGAGAATCACACATACAGTACAAGGGGATGTAATTTCTACAAATCTTGATTTTGCATTTGTAATCTATAGCTCTCTGAAGCTGTGGTTAAGAGGGGGATCATCGTAGCTATTCACGTTTGGGCTCCAAATACACCACAGCTGAGCCATATGACCTTAAGGAGTTTGATTAATTTCTCTGAGCCTCAGTGTGCTAATCTGCAAAATGGGATAACAAAAATATTTACCTCATAATAATCCACTCATTGGATTACATAAAAAGATGCTTGCAACCAGTACTCTGTGTGGCCTACAGTGAATTCCCAATATTAGTTATCAATATGCTATCCTCACTTCCCACAGTAAAATAGTTATTTTCAACATTTAAGAAAATCGTTTCTATCAGGGTGAGTATGGTGCTTGTCACATAGTAGGTACTTGATAAATGCTTTTTTTGAAGGAATGAGGTAAGCATATTTGGTTTGGGAAGACCTCCTTTCAGGCTCCTGACTGATGACAGTCACCATAAGGAGAGCTGTGATATTCTGATCTATAATAAGAAACACACATTTGGTCTTTGTTCCATTTCCTGGCACAAAGCTAAAACTCTTGGAATTTCCTGTGACGAGAGCAATAAAGGTGTCTTTTGCTATGTCAAAGAGGTGATTTTTGGAAAACACTCAAGGAAAGGAAGCTGATTGGCTGGGAAGTCAACCATGCTTGTGATTACAGGGTTGGAACCTTTAGTCCCTTTGCCCCCCTCACCTGGGGGAAGGGGAAGAGAGGGACTGGAGATTGAGTTCAATCACCAATAGGCAGTGATTTAATCAAGCCTGCTTACATAATGAAACTTCCGTAAAAATTCTAAAGGATAGGGTTTGGAGGGTGGCTGCCTCAGAGGGCACGGAAGCTCCGAGCCTTTCCGCACACCTCAAGCTGCATTTCTCTTCCATCTGGTGGGTCGAGTTATATCGTTTGACAATAAACCAGTTATCTAGTAAGTAAAATACTTCTCTGAGTTCTGTGAACCAGTCTAGCAAATTAACTGAACCCAAGGAGGGGGTCATTGGGACCTCCAATCTATAGCAGTGTGGTCAGAAGAACAGGTGACAACCCGGACTTATGATTGGCATCTGAAGTGGGGGCTCTGGGGCAGTCTCGAGGGACTGAGCCCTTGTCATGTGGGATCCCATCTCAGGTAAATAGTGTCAGCATTGAGTTAAACTGTGGGACACCCAGTTGGTGTCTGAGAATTGCTTGGAGGCATGGGAAAACCACCAACATATAGGAATTGGTGTCAGAATCATAAGGACACAGTCCATTCCAATACATGATTGAGATGCAATACTTTATGGTCTCCCTTGATCCTCATACCTTGGGTGAGGTTCGCAGGTCACTTCAAAGATGCTTTGCTGGAGTCCCTCCACCTGCAGCTGCACAGGGCTCCTTCAGCAGAACCAAGAGCTAAGGGAGGGCCAAAAGAGCACAGGCTTATTGGAAGAGAATGGTGTCACAGGCAAATACCCAAGGCAGAGGAAAAACAAAGAAAAGCTCTAATCTTCTGCTTATCTGTGGTCAGACATGCGTGAGCCCTGCTCCTCTCCTAACTCTAAAAAATAGAAAAAGGAAAAGGAAGCAATGAGGCAACAGATGGACTCAGTTTTGGAGACAAAAAAAGAAGATTTTGTAAATACTGGAGGTTGTCTCTCATGAAAGGGGAGAAGTGACGCCAGCAGGGCAGGGTCCTTCAGCTCCACTCCAGGGATGACAGTTTCTTTTATCTCTTTCTTCCCTCTGGGATTAGGGGAGTGATGGAGATAATTTACCATTTAATGTGGGCAGATGGCTTAATTAAGCTAAATCAAAAGGCAACTACAGTGGCTGTGAGTGTGTGAAGGACTCCAGGTGAGACCTGCCAGATGTGTATTCTCACCTTCAGTCTCCTGGTTCGACCCAAGGCACTGCAGTGCAGGTACCAGGGGTGACTCGCTTGTGAATTCAGAGTCCCAACTTCCGAGGCAGGTTCCTCCTGCAGCCTCTGCCAGAGCATCCCGGGTGAGTCCTGGCTCTCATTTGAGAAAAGCCTCTGGCTCTGTAGGCAGCGTCCAACTCAAGACACAGTGGCCGCTACAGAAGCTGGTGCTGCTGGGCCCTCCTGAGGCTTCTCCTGAGATTTCTGGGTGCTCAGTCACCCAGGGATTGAAGCCAAGTCCTTGCCCTCAGGGAGTTTATAGTCAGGAGGGGATACTAAACTCTAGGGCCTTCACAGAAAAGGTTGAGAGATTCGAGTCCTTCTCCTAAGTCTGACAGATTCGAGTCCTTCTCCTAAGTCTGACAGATGAACACACGGAGACCTAGACATTGGAAGAAACTGGCTCACCGCAAAGAGAAGAGGGATGATAAGCAGCTCCCAGCTCCTGTACTGTGAGCATGCGCGGGTACAAGGATGCACGAGCGCACGTGTGCGAATGTGCATGTATGGCTGTATTGGGCAATATGACAACAAGGGTCGGAGGATATAGAAAGCACAGATTTTCTAATTTCTGCTCCCGCCCTGCTTCCTGTCTTCCTCAATTTATGGGTTCCTGATGTAGGTCAAATCCTTTCCTGCCTCTAGTTATGTCTGAAGTTGGGGGGGGCCGGACCCCCACCACCCACCCTCAACAGGCAGTGAGCTTCTAGGTCCCACTCGCTCCAAGCCCAGAGCTTTACAGCCTTCAGGGGGTGGCTGCACATCATTTCCTCAGTGAATTCTACTTCGACGGCTCATTAACCTATGCTGTCTGCAGTTGGCAAGTCTGGGGGAGAAACAATTCCTCCGTCCTCTCAATCCCCCACCCCCATCCTCTAGACACCTCAAAATGATTGTTTTGGTCCAGAACCGGAGAAGTGATGTTTTCCAAACCTTAAAGCAATGTTTCTTGGCTCATCAGCTTGATTACTTTGCCGACTAGGAGCCCCCTCATCACCCCTACAGGAAGCCCGAGTCTGCCGCCTCTGAATCCCATGCCCCTGGGAGGATCTGAGTGATATGGGAAGGTATGCTTAGGGTTCTGTCCTCAGGGCTGCAGCTGAGTGCTTCAAGGAGGGTTCCAGGAGAGGCTAAACTGGGGAAAGATCACTGGGCAGCTCTGTGCAGGGTACAGGTGACAGTTACCCAGGAGTTCCACTGGGGGTAGTTGGGCAATGGAACAGGGGACCGTGGATGATGAGGACGCCAGCAGCGACAATGCTATCTAGTAGATAGAATCGCTCCACAAAACATAAGATGGCCGATTAAATTTGAGTTTTGGATAAACAATGAATAATTTCCTACTATAAGTATATCCCAAATAGTCAATGTGTCATACTTATACTAAAACATTATTTGTTGTGATTTGAATCTCAAGGTTAACTGTTAAAATAAAAACCATCCTGTGTTTTATTCACTACATTGGGCAGCCCTAATGGTGGGGGGGACAACGAAGAGATGGTGGGACAGAGGACCAGAGGATGATAGCCAGTAGAATAGGGGGTGGTGGGCAGTAAGCAGGGCGTGATGGGAATGATGGGGCAGTAGACCAGAAATATAGAGAGTGCCCAGGACCTCAGATCTTCAAACTGACAAACACGGAATGGCTGGGGGAAAGCGGCAAAAGTGAGTTGATAACAAGCGGTTCCCCCAATAAGCTCTTAAAACTTGGCAGAGAGCTAGAACACCCTCTCCTCCCACCCTAGGGCAGCCACCAAACACAAGCACTCGGGCTGTTTCTGTTAGAGGATTTATGGTATTGGCTTTGCACGCACACTGGCCTGCATGTGAATCTGAGCTGAGTCCCCCACTGGCCGTGCACCTGGGCATGTAATTAACCACTCTGAGCCTCCATTTCTGAGAAATGGGGGTAAAAAGAGAATCAACCTTTTGTCATTGTCTAGTGGGTTAATGTTTATAAAGCTGTTAGATCACAGCACTCACTAAATGATAGCTTAAAATACCTAACACCCTCTAATCACCACAGGAAAGGGATAATAAAAAATAATAAATGCAGGGAAGTACACAGTACCAGGTCTTTCAAAGCTCTCACTCACAGCCATTATCCCTCTTTTAGAAATAATGGAAACCATCATTTCCACAGTCCCTTTTCTTACAGGAGAGTAGCACTCACTAAATCACCTCTCCTCCTTCTGTCCCGTCCTTCCCCAAGGCTGCTTTCTCCAGCATTAGTTCAGAACATGAGCTGTAGATTACAGTTCTTTCACCCCCTGAAGCCAAGCAGGCAGTGTGTATCTTAGGGAGACCATAAGGTGGGAGGCTCTTCATTCATTCAACACACTTGTATTAAGCCACTCCTGTGTATACTGAGGATAGACTAATGAATCAAACAGACCCTGTCCTTGCCCTCATGGAACTTACCGTCTAGTTGAAGGTCTCACCCCTTACCTCTCTCAACAGCTACTGCCACCTTCTCCTGAATAATTTAAAGACCGGGATGGCAAATTGATTAAACGACCATGCCAGTTCTGATGAGTCAGAACTGGCTTTAGTGTATTTAGCAATGCTCCAGTTCAAACGGGAAAAGTTTTGTGATTGATTAGTGATGTCTGCCATGGGTGCAGGAGGGAGAAGTGGTACCACATGTGCCATTGGTATTCACATCAAACATTTTCTTGTATTCTAAATCCCAGTAGAAGAGCTCACAGCTTGAACCTCAATGCTGTCTTAGGACAGTGAATTCAAGTCTCCAGGGAGAAGTGAGAAGCTTGAGTCCCCCGCTCAGCCAAAGGTAACTCTTCAGAACTGGCAGATCTAAGTCCCAAAGGAGGAAAGAAATGGACATGACACAGAGAAGTAAGATTGCACTCCTGGTTCCCTGGAAGACATGGCTGACAGACAGGAACAGAGTTGACCAGACAATGAGAGAAATTTGACAGTGAGAACAGTCCAGTGATGAGTGATAACCTAGCAGATCGACAGAGTGATACCATCATGGACCCTATCCCTACCCCATCAAGCTTCTCTAACTGAAAATGCTTTCTTTTAAAAATTTATTTACTTTTGGCTGCACTAGGTCTTCATTGCTGTGTGCAGGCTTTTTCTAGTTGCAGTGAGCAGGGGCTTCTCTTAATTGTGGTGCGCGGGCTTCCCATTGCAGTGGCTTCTCTTGTTGCAGAGCACAGGTCATTAGGCCCCCAGGCTTCAGTCGTTGTAGCACACAGGCTCAGTAGTTGTGGCGGACGGGCTTATTTGCTCCCCAGCATGTGGAATCTTCCTGGACCAAGGATCCAACCTGTGTCCTCTGCATCGGCAGGCAGATTCCTATCCACTGTGCCACCAGGGAAGCCCTGAAAATGCCTTCTTTGATGATGAATGTTCTGTTGATGTTGGGAGTGACAGATAAGATGGCAGCAGGTGGCCCTGGGTCTGCTTAGTCTGGAAGGCAGCCCCAGAAGGTAAGGACAGAAACAGGAAGCCCTCCTGATACCTGAGATAAATGCCTTGGGCCTTGCCATCAAAACTCAGAAGGTCCTAATTACACATGCTCATGTATGTTTTTAATATTCATACAGATGGGTAGATAGTCTTATAGCTTGACTGTAACTTAGAGATCATTTACCCCAGGATTTCTAAACCTTGACACTATTGACATTTTAGCCAAATAACTTTTTTTGCTGTGAGGCTATGTTCTGTGAATTGTACACTGTTTGGCAGCATCCTTAGAAGCCAGTAACACCACATATTTCACATTGTTACAATCAAAAATATCTCCAGGTGCTGCCAAATGACTCCAGGGGAGCAAAGTCATCCCTGGTGGAAAACCACAGACTCAAAATCATCTCAGTTTACGAATAAAGAAATCAAGGTCTAGAGAGGTGACCTTCCGAAGGAAACTTTGATTTATTCTTTGATGAGTCTCTCTGGAGAATTCTTTATACTTCTCACACAAAGAAAGGGTATTGTAAATAGGCACATAGTGTGATCCTATCATTATAGTTGTAGGATATATCATGTTCAACTCTTTGAGACTCCATGGACTTTAGCCTGCCAGGCTCCTCTGTCCATGGGATTTCCCAGGCAACAATACTGGAGTGGGTTGCCGTTTCCTTCTCCAAGGGATCTTCACCACCCAGGGGTCAAACTCTCCTCCCCTGGTTGGCAGGCAGATTATTTACCACTGAGCCACCTGGGAAGCCCATAACTCTAATACAACCATATCACATTTTTTAGGGTGAGCCTACATTTGAGCTTCCCTTGTGGCTCACCTGGTAAAGAATGCCTGCAATGCAGGAGACCTGGGTTTGATCCCTGGGTTGGGAAGATCCCCTGGAGAAAGGAAAGGCTACCCACTCTAGTATTCTGGCATGGAGAATTCCATGAGTCCATGGGGGTTGCAAAGAGTTGGACACAACTGAGTGACTTTCACTTAGATTTAATCAGAGGTGGGCCCTGCTCCCGTATCCTCTCCTGGGGGTCCTAGGGCTGCACTGTTCACAATATGGCTTCCTACCCAGACCTTTATGGAATCTGGTTTAGAACAAAATGTACCAGGCTTTAGGGATGGAAACACTGTCACTCTCAGCTCCCATGGCAGTGCTCCTGGCTTGAATGTCAGTCTATAGGTCTTGGTATTAAAGGACAGAAAAGGACCTAGATTTCATCAGAAAGGAAGAACCCCAAGGTTAGTAGTGGATGAGCTGTTTCAGGGGCAGATGAGGTGACTGAATAGGAAATGTGGCAGGCTGTCCGTTTCACCAATAAATCTTATTTTCTTAAAGAAAAGAACATGCCTCTGTTAATTTGTTAGAGCACAGAGTTGCCCACGGCTTTAAAAGTGGCACAGGGAATAGCATTACATTTCTATTATCTTCCTAATGCAGGCATCACGCGGCTATGCTGTTTCACATTTCCAGCTAAAAAGCAAGCAATTTCAAAGGCATTCCACTAGGCCTGAACATTTTTAATGATGTGTTCTTTCTTGACTTCACTTGTAATATCACCCCTATCAAGTGAGTCTAGCCCCTGTGATTATTGAAATAGTTGAAGGAGATGGCTAAATTAAAATTCTGCCACTGTGTGGGGTGGTAGGTGGTGCTGAAAGCAAACGCTTCAGAAGGAAAGGACAGTTTACAGGTCCTCAGCAATTTAGTTAAACTTGAGTCTCTTACTAATTAAAAATGTGTGAGCTGTTTTGGTAAATACACATGACCCAGGTCTCAGCACCACTGAGAGCTTATTGGGGGAACTGCCTATTATCAACTCACTATTGCAGCTTTTCCCCTGCCTTTCCATGTTTGTCAGTCCTGAGTTTGTTTTTGGTGCAGTGACATGATGCACCATGTCTGCATGAGATTGTAGGGCTGTTGTTTTCATGCTGTGTTGAATACAAAATGTCTTGCTCTCTCTGCCTGAAGATGATGCTGTTGGATTTAGATGCACTGAAGGACTAACTCATGCTAACTAACCTCCTAAGAGGTGGATGGTAACTCAGAATTGTCTTGAGAAATGTTGTTCCCAAACAGCTTGGAGTCAGGAGTTGTCTGGATGGTATTAAGGCAGAATGTGGGGGCAAGAGGTTGGCTTATACTTTTAATGGTTAACATACATGCCATGGGAGCCAGGTACCTACATCTCTGCTCTAGAAGAATTCCCACCAAGGAGTCCAGGTACCCATGGGGGCTGGTCAGGGCTCCCTCACATTCTAACAGAGTTAGAAACACTCATGTTCACTGGCTCTTTTTTGCCTGGACACCATGAAAGCTACTCCATTTCTATCAACTCACTCTTTGCATGAACAGGTTATAAAGTATACATTCAGGTCCTAATGACATTTTAGTCCTAGGAGTATCTCGGGTCCTCCCTATAACCCACTAGCTTCTAAAGCCTGGTGACTCCCTTAGAACTCTTAGGGCAGCCAATAAACTTTGAAACAACTGGTTTTGTACTACCTTTATCTCCCAGATGAATGGCTTTATCTGTGCATCCTGAGGGACTTCTCTACAACACCATTCACCCACACCCAGAGGGCATGTGTTTTGAGTTCATGGTTTTGAGTGATTTTAACCATCTTCCTCACCCCTCTGAGGTCTCCTTTTGTGACCCAGGAGTACATATTCCCAAGAGTAACATGTCAGGGCCAGGATCACCGTCAGTAGACATGGAGCAACAACACAATTCAAACCCACAATTTTAACTAGAATTGAACTAATCAATTCTCCAATCACTTCCTCGTTGCCAGACTCTGCATGATAACCAGGGGTCCCTGTTCTTTCTGTACTCTTCACCTCATAGATGAGACGGACACAGAGATAAGTAACTCTCAGAGAAGGTAGACCCTAATAAAGGCTTAGTTGTAGAACTAACCAACAAAGCACTAGCGTGTTCGTCTCTCTCACTAAATTGAGAGGAAACTGTGTCTTTATTTCTCTGTTTCTTCAGCACCAAGCCCAGGATCAGGCACACATATGTGCATAGTAAATGTTTACAGAATGAATGAAGGAACCGGCTTAAGAAACACGGAACACTTCCCATCTAGGGACCAAGCCAAGTCGGTGGAAGACACTTTCCATCATTAACTAGATGCCCTTTTTTGGCTTCCAGGCTCATTTTCTCTAGGAAACTTTTTATGCAGTTATAGAAGTGGAACTTTCCTTCTTTCTCTCCTTGCTTGGCTTCTTAATGGGCTTTCACTCTGCCAAGCCAATTGTCATGGGAACTGTAGAGACTTAGACACCACTACCAATTCCAGGGCCCTCCCTTGGAGATTTGGGAATGATCATTTTTATAATACGTGAAACCAGATAACACGAAGATGGAGGCATCTTAGGATAGGTTTACTAGATGCAAAGAATAGAAAAGCATTCATGCAAGCCAAAATAAAGAAGGAAATTATTGCAATGTTGAGGCTTCCCCAGTGGCTTTAGTGGTAAAGAATCTGCCTGCCATGCAGGAGACCAGGGTTCATTCCCTGGGTCGGGAAGATCCCTTGGAGAAGGAAATGGTAACCCACTCATTTTCTTGCCTGGAAAATCTCATAGGCAGAGGAACTTGGTGGGCTATAGTCAATGGGTTCACAAATGAGTCAGTCATGACTGAGGGACTAAAACAAACAAAAACATTATAAAGTTACAGTGCAGCTCATGGAAATAAAGTACAGCCCAGTTTCTTGCAAACTGAATCTGGAAAATTTGAATACATAAGAGTTCAAGGTAGACACTCTCTTTGATTCTCTTAAGCCTCCATGATGTCTTGTTTATTTACATGTGGTGTCATTTTCCTCTCTTCATCTTCTCAAGAAGCTTCTCTGCTTCCTGATAACTTCAGCCTGTGGTTTGTGGGTGAAGTCCTTGCAATAATCTTTGAGTTCTGATTGAGTTCTGGCTCTGTGTTTTAAATTATTGAGAGGGTGACTGATTGGTTATTGACAAGCAATGAGGTTCAGGGCAAGCTGCCCCACATATGCCACTTTGACGCATGGATTATTTTGAGTTAAAGTTATCTTAGGGGACTTCCCTGGTGGGGTCCAGTGGTTAAGACTTCACCTTCCAATGCAAGGGTCGCAGGTCTGGTCCCTGGTGCTGTGCTTAGTCACTCAGTTGTGTCCAGGTCTCTGTGACCCCATGGACTGTAGCTCACCAGGCTCCTCTGTCCATGGGGATTCTCAAGGCAAGAATACTGGAGTGGATTGCCATGCCCTCTTCCAGGGGATCTTCCCAACCCAGGGATAGAACCCAAGTCTCCCAAATTTCAGGCGGATTCTTTACTGTCTGAGCCACCAGAGAAGGCCTGGTCCCTGGTTGGGGAACTAAGATCCCACATGCCTCATGGCCAAGAAAACCAAAACATAAAACAAAAGTGATATGGTAACAAAGTCAATAAAGACTTTTAAAATGGTTCACATAAAAAAAATCTTAAAAACAAAATTACCTTAAGCAGCCAATGCAAGAACAATACCCTGACCTTCCTTTGCTCCCTGAAAGCAGAAATAAATCTCCCACATGAAAGGTACCGTCCCTGTGCCAGGAGACAGAAAGCATCCTTATCACCAGAGATAGGGAATTTAGAGCTGAGAAGGATGTACAGGTATCTTCCACTTTTGGAAAGTTTGCTTTGTGCCGCTTCACTTATACAAAAAACCTACATTTGCACCTGTTTTTGCTAACTGAAAGAAATCTGAAGAGGTTTATAAAAATGTGTGAAAAGCAAAAATAGCATTCAGCAATTGTTTTGCAGAGTGCTGTTTTAGAGACAGCGTGCACCCCATGTGGCAGGAGTGGCCCCGCCAAGCTCCTCCCCACAAAAACTCAACATCTCAGCATCAAGCCCCCACAGCTTTGAACTGTGTCTGTGAGCACCTGTGCTGTATCTCCATTTATTTTGTGTATCCATTAGCAAGATGTTTCCTTAGGTAATGGTTTCTTTGCTTTATACCAGTTCAGCTTGTGAAAGATTTCACAGGAATGTTCTACCTTTGGATAGCAGGGGAGCCTATATGAGCAAACTTTGCTTCTTCTTCACCAGTTTTACTACCCCAAACTCCAACTTCTTTGTCTTGGCAATTCCTCTCAAATGTATTGTTTCTTTGTCTAAAAGGTATAAAAGCTGCCTGTTTTGGTCACTTCTTTGAGTCTCATATTTCTGTGAGCTCCTATATACACAAAACTGTAGTGGGTTTTTTCTCCTGTTCATCTATCTTGTATCAATTTAACCAACATGCCAGTCATTGTATCAATTTAACTAACATGCTAGTCAAAGAACCAAGAAGGGAAAAAGGGGAAAGTTTTACTCATAGTTCAGCATTGAGACAGGATCTGATTCTAGTCCAGTCGGCTGCAGGGGGGGCGGGGGATGTCACATTAAACAAATAGGACAGCTTGAGCCTGTTCCTTCAGTAGGGTTTAGTTCAGATCAAGAAAGATTTTGGAGAAAGGGGATTGGTGGCGGGCAGGGGGGAGGTCTCCAAAAAAAAGTTACTATATGTTAGATCAGTTTTGAGGTCATCAAAGTTAACAACTCTGGGGAAATTCGTGGCAGAAGAGGGGATGTGTCCAGGTCGTGGTGTTAATAATTTAAAGAAATGTAAGGTAATTGTGAGTGATTGTGTGGTTTGGCTCCAGGTCACTCTTAGACTTTTACGTGTGTTCAGAGCCTCCTCCTCCACCACCAGCTGCCTGCCTGAGTCACTGTACAACTGTCAGCAAGAGGGAAGATTCCTGAAGCATGTGGCAGGGACAGTGTCCTCCCCCACCCCATAACCCACCCCCCTTCTGCCATATCCTAAACTAGAAACAACCCCACATGGTTGTCTGCCTTCTGGCAAAACTGAGCCTAAATATTTCCAGGAACAGCTAGCCCTCTTTTTGCTGCAATGTCTGCCTCTAAAGGAGAAACCACCCTCTTGCTCCACACTCCCAGGGTTAAACCCAAGCAGCCCGAGACAGGGCAAGTACAGGTATTTGGGGTAGGAATGAGACAGTCCAAACAGATTTGAGCTCAGATGAGATTTGCTTCCTATTTATAGCTTTTTGCTCTTTAAAGATAAGTTTTCTAGACTAGACTTTCCTGACCAACAGCCAGGTTTCTGGATTCAAAACTGTCTCTAAAAAGTCCAGAAACCTAGGTTCCAGTGTGATTGCTATTATGTTAGCTGTGTGACCAGGGGCAGGTCCCTTCCCCACCCTGGACCTCAGATTCTTCACCTCTAAGCCAACTCTGGCAGGCAATCCCTCCCCACCTTGCAGCCTTGGAACCCTCTTCACATAATGTTTCTGCTTGTCTTCTTGTTTCTCTGGGAATTAATTTGCTCATGCTCACAGTTTGTGCTCAGATCCGTCAACTATCAGCTTGACTCACTAAAGAAGTCTGGTAGCCACACTATGGGATGACTCACAGGAATGTGTGGATTTGGGGTTATCAGGTTGTTGGGCTGCCTCTCGCTCAGTCCACACTGAGATATCAGTATATCCTCACCCAACTTCTTGGCTTTGGTTTGAACTTTTCAGGCAGAAGTGTCTGTCCTTCATTATAATTCCCTGTTAATTCCATAATCCTCGATCTCCCCAGTAGCTTGCCTTCTGGGGAGCTCACTGGTCATACCTGGGACTAGAGGGGAGGGCCTGTCTACATTCAGTTTATTATCAAGGAATGAGGCTAATGTGTGGGCAGAGTATCCTAAGAGAAAGGGAGCAGGAGGAGACTGTGGATGGCATGACTTCAAGAAGAGGTGAGGAAGGGGTGAGCCAGATATGGCCCCATCACTGGTGGGAAGGTGGTCTAATCATGGTGTTTCCAGGTGAGAGTGGTGGAGCATCAATAGCTCTGCCCTCTAGAAACTTACAGGCATCCTGGAAAGTGTTCACTCATTCATTCAAGATTTCCTAAGCTCCTGCCCTGATGTATTTTTGTGTAGGCAATATTGAAATAAAGAAATCCCATCTCCTGCCATCTAGGCTGCCACTTGAAGTAAAGAAACACAGAAATAGATCATTAAAGTATCATGAAGCACATCTTTAGAATGGAGGGAGGGTGGATTGGGAAAACTAGAGATGCCTAACACTTGTGAGAGTGTGAAGCAACTGACTCTTTCACGCACTGCTGGTAGAAATGCAAAATATTACAGCCATTTTGGAAGACAGTTTGGCAGTTTCTGAAAAGTTAAATATATGCTTACCTTACAACTCAGAAATCCCTTTCCTAGGTATATACCCCAGAAAAAATGAAAACATATGTCCACGTAAAAATCTCTACTTGAATGTTTATAGCAGCTTTATTCATAATTGTCTAAACCTGGAAACAACCCAAATGTTCTTCAACTGGCGAATGGACACATAAACGGTGGCACATGCATACCTTGGAATACGACCTAGCATTAAAAAAGAAAGGGTTTCAGATACATGCAACAACATGGATGAATCTCAAAAAGGTTACGCGAATGAAAGAAGTCAGGCTCCAGGGTCCATTCATGGGACATTCTGGAAAAGGCAAACTAGAAGGGAAAAAACACCTGCCCAAACTGGCGGTTGTGAGAGGCTGGGGGTGGGCAGCGTAGCAGACTACAAAGGTGTATGAGAGAACATTTGGGGGCGATGGAACTGTTTTGTATCTTGATTGTGTTGGTGTTTACACAATTGTTTGTGTTTGCCAAAAATCATACAACTGTACTCTAAAAAGGGTGTATTTTACTCCGTGTAAATTACATACCAATAAAACTGACTAGAAAAAAAATATGATGTGGTTTAGATACTATGCGTAGAAAGGTCTACAGGGTATTTGCTTCCTCAGAAGGTGGCCCTGTCCTGGAGGTGAGGTAGATGGGAAGCATGGTAATGGGGATGAAAAATGGTGACTGAATTTAGAGGGTCACATCCCACTAAAAGGAAGAGAACAAGGCAATGGCTAAGGGCATGGCCAGCCTGAGAGGCTGAAATGAAGTTTCCCTGTTCAGGAAAAGAATAGGGACCCAGATTCTAAATGTATTTATTTTTTAAATGATTTACGGATTTATGTGGCTGCACTGGGTCTCAGCTGCGGCACATAGGATCTTCGATCCTCATTGCAGCATGTGGGAGCTTCAGCTGCGGCATGCGAACTCCTAGTTGAGACACGTGGATGGACTAGATTGGCCAAAAAGTTCATTCCAGTTTTTCCATAAAATGGTACGCAAGATCCAAATGAATTTTTTGGCCAAACCAATAGTTCCCTGACCATTGGTAGCATGGAGTCTTAGCCACTGGACAACCAGGGAAGTCCCCTAAATGTATATAGGAATGTGTTTCTGTGGGGGTGTGGGGACAGTGGTAGTATCTGGAATGTACAGATTTGGGAAGGACCCATGTCTATAAATGGCAACCCACTCCAGTATTCTTGCCTAGAGAATCCCAGGGACAGAGGAGCCTGGTGGGCTGCCGTCTGTGGGGTCACACAGAGTCAGACAAGACTGACACGACTAAGCAGCAGCATGTCTATAAGCAGTCGGGGGTGGGGTGGGGGGCTAAGGATCGGCCTTGGATCAGCTGAACCCATGTGTTGTGAGCACAGCACTGAGCCAGGAATGTACTTACGAGCCTCAGAATTTAGTGCTTCAAAGAAAACCCCTGGACAGCAACTGCAGTCTAAATAACAAACAAGCAAACACATTCTTCCACATCAGAATGCAGCAAAGATGTTGGCCCTGAGGCAGGCTGAAGGGGTCCAAGAGCAGCCATCCCCACTCCTCCCCAACACGCCCCCCGCAAATTGCCCCCTCAGCTCCCAGAAAGCTATCCTCTTTTCCAAGCAGAGTCCAGTCCACATGGCACCTGAACCAACTGCAGCCAAACAAGTGATGAACAGCAACACTCCCCAAGGGCACTGCCTGCGGAGGCTTGCAGGCTGCTTGCTAAATGGAAGCTTCAGGGGCCCCTGGGGCTGCTGCCGTTTGTTTTGCTGCAATCCCCTTGGCGGATGCTGTTTGCTTAGCCTGCCTAGTGAGCCAAGAAGAGAAAGTGGGGTGCTCCGCAGAAACTAAGCAGACGATGGTGAGGGGACCTAAAAAGGAGCAGATGCCCTCATGGACAACAGTGCAACAAGGCCTGGGGCCCTCAGGGGCTGAGGGAACCCGCAATGTCAGGTATCTTCTGGTAGTGAGGTCCTTTGGGGGTACAAATGCCAAGGATTTCAAGGGAAGAACTGGGGCCCGTCACCAAGAGTGAATTTTAGCAAAGGGGCCAATCAGGCCAAGAAATAGAAGCCACAGCTGTGGAAGTCATAGCTGAGAGCAGACTGGAGCTAGGTTGCTTGAGTTCAACCCCCAGCCCTGCCCTTTATGGTTTCTGTGCCCCTAATGTCCCTAGGCAAGTTGTTTAACATTTCTGAGTCTCCATTATTTTAAAAACTATTTATTTATTTCATTTTTGGCTATTCTGGGTCTTTGTAGCTGTGTGGACTTTTCTCCAGTTGCAGAGAGTGGGTGCTACTCCTCGTTGTGGAACACGGGCTTCTGATTGCAGTGGCTTCTTTTATTGCAAAGCACAGGCTCTAGAGCACAGGCTCAGTGGTTGTGGCACACAGGCTTAGTTGCTCCGTGGCATGTGGGGTCTTCCTGGGCTAGGGACTGAACCCTGTGTCTCCTGCATTAGCAGGTGGATTCTTAACCACAGGACCACCAGGGAAGACCAAAGCAACTTTCTCAGCTTGTTATTTCTCCCCTATTCCAGAGGCTGGTAGGGGAATCAAGTGAATTGCACTTCAGTTCAGTTCAGTTCGGTCGCTCAGTCATGTCCAACTATTTGTGATCCCATGAATCGCAGCACACCAGGCCTCCCTGTCCATCACCAACTCCTGGAGTTCACTCAGACTCACGTTTATCTAGTCAGTGGTACCATCCAGCCATCTCATCCTCTGTCGTCTCCTTCTCCTCCTGCCCTCAATCCCTCCCAGCTTCAGAGTCTTTTCCAATGAGTCAACTCTTCACATAAGGTGGCCAAAGTACTGGAGTTTCAGCTTTAGCATCATTCCTTCCAAAGAAATCCCAGGGCTGATCTCCTTCAGCATGGACTGGTTGGATCTCCTTGCTGTCCAAGGGACTCTCAAGTCTTCTCCAACACCACAGTTCAAAAGCATCAATTCTTCAGTGATCAGCCTTCTTCACAGTCCAACTCTCACATCCATACATGACCACAGGAAAAACCATAGCCTTGACTAGACGGACCTTTGTTGGCAAAGTAATGTCTCTGCTTTTCAATATGCTATCTAGGTTGGACATAACTTTCCTTCCAAGGAGTAAGTGTCTTTTAATTTCATGGCTGCAGTCACCATCTGCAGTGATTTTGGAGCTGAAAAAAATAAAGTCTGACACTGTTTCCACTGTTTCCCCATCTATTTCACATGAAGTGATGGAACCAGATGCCGTGATCTTCGTTTTCTGAATGTTGAGCTTTAAGCCAACTTTTTCACTCTCCACTTTCACTTTCATCAAGAGGCTTATGAGTTTCTCTTCACTTTCTGCCATAAGGGTGGTGTCATCTGCATATCTGAGGTTATTGATATTTCTCCTGGCAATCTTGATTCCAGCTTGTGCTTCTTCCAGTCCAGCGTTTCTCATGATGTACTCTGCATATAAGTTAAATAAACAGGGTGACAATATACAGCCTTGCCGTACTCCTTTTCCTATTTGGAGCCAGTGTGTTGTTCCATGTCCAGTTCTAACTGTTGCTTCCTGACCTGCATACAGATTTCTCAAGAGGCAGGTCAGGTGGTCTGGCATTCCCATCTCTTTCAGAATTTCCCACAGATTATTGTGATTCACACAGTCAAAGGCTTTGACATAGTCAATAAAGCAGAAATAGATGTTTTTCTGGAACTCTCTTGCTTTTTCCATGATCCAGTAGTTGTTGGCAATTTGATCTCTGGTTCCTCTGCCTTTTCTAAAACCAGCTTGAACATCAGGAAGTTCATGGTTCACATATTGCCAAAGCCTGGCTTGGAGAATTTTGAGCATTACTTTACCAGCATGTGAGATGAGTGCAATTGTGCAGTAGTTTGAGTATTCTTTGGCATTGCCTTTCTTTGGGATTGGAATAAAAACTGACCTTTTCCAGTCCTGTGGCCACTGCTGAGTTTTCCAAATTTGCTGGCATATTGAGTGCAGCACTTTCACAGCATCATCTTCCAGGATTTGAAATAGCTCAACTGGAATTCCAGCACCTCCACTAGCTTTGTTCGTAGTGATGCTTTCTAAGGCCCACTTGACTTCACATTCCAGGATGTCTGGCTCTAGGTCAGTGATCACACCATCCTGATTATCTGGGACGTGAAGATCTTTTTTGTACACTTCTTCTGTGTATTCTTGCCACCTCTTCTTGATATCTTATGCTTCTGTTAGGTCCATACAATTTCTGTCCTTTATTGAGCCCATCTTTGCATAAAATGTTCCCTTGGTATCTCTAATTTTCTTGAAGAGATCTCTAGTCTTTCCCATTCTGTTGTTTTCCTCTATTTCTTTGCATTGATGGCTGAGGAAGGCTTTCTTATCTCTTCTTGCTCTTCTTTGGAACTCTGCATTCAGATGCTTATATCTTTCCTTTTCTCCTTTGCTTTTTGCTTCTCTTCTTTTCACAGCTATTTGTAAGGCCTCCCCAGACAGCCATTTTTCTTTTTTGCATTTCTTTTCCATGGGGATGGTCTTGATCCCTGTCTCCTGTACAATGTCACGAACCTCATTCCATAGTTCATCAGGCACTCTATCTATCAGATCTAGGCCCTTAAATCTATTTCTCACTTCCACTGTATAATCATAAGGGATTTGATTTAGGTCATACCTGAATGGTCTAGTGGTTTTCCCTACTTTCTTCAATTTAAGTCTGAATTTGGCAATAAGGAGTTCATGATCTGAGCCACAGTCAGCTCCTGGTCTTGTTTTTGTTGACTGTATAGAGCTTCTCCATCTTTGGCTGCAAAGAATATAATCAATCTGATTTCGGTGTTGACCATCTGGTGATGTCCATGTGTACCATAAGAGTACTCGCTCATCGGTGCTCCTTCTTTCTTCATGCAGAGCTCAGTAGCCAGTCCCCATTCTGTCCCTAGCTAATACCCCTATACCACAGCCTGGCACTGCTATGTGTTCAGCAGGAGTGGGTCTAGGTCTGGGCAGGACCTAACCTGTCCTACCCACCTGCCAGGGCATCTCTCCTTGCTCTGAGTTATTTTGGGGGGCCTAGCACAGGCTAGAAGAAGAACTAAAGAGCCTTTTGATGAAAGTGAAAGAGGAGAGTGAAAAAGCTGGGTTAAAACTCAACATTAAGAAAACAAAGATCATGGCTTCCAGTCCTATCACTTCATAGCAAATAGATGTGGAAAATTTGGAAACAGTGTCAGATTTCATTTTCTTGGTCTCCAAAATCAATGCAGATGGTGATGCAGCCACAAAATTAAAAGACACTTGCTCTTGGAAGAAATGCTATGACAAACGAGATAGTGTATTAAAAAGCAGAGACATCACTTTGTCGAGAAAGTAAAAAATATGATTTTTCCAGTAGTCATGTATGGATGTGAGAGTTGAACTATAAAGAAGGCTGAGCACCAAAGAATTGATGCTTTCAAACTGTGGTACTATAGAAGACTTGTGCGAGTCCCTTGGACAGCAAGGAGACCAAACCAGTCAATCCTAAAGGAAATCAACCCTGAATATTCATTGGAAGGATCGGTGCCAAAGCTGAAACTCCAATACCTTGGCCACCTGATGCAAAGAGTTGACTCATTGGAAAAGACCCTCACGCTAGGAAAGATGGAGGTAAGAGAAGGGGACGACAGAGGATGAGATGGTTGGATGGTATCAGTGACTCAATGTTCATGAGTTTGTGCAAACTCAGGGAGATAGAGAAGGTCAGGGAAGCCTGGTGTGCTTCAGGGTTGCAAAGAGTTGGACATGACTTAGTGACCGAACAACAACAATGATAGGCTCCTTGGTGCTCATTGGGAAAATGATGTCTCCTTGGACTCTCTCCCTAAAACTGTGAAGGTTAACATTTTGACATAAGCATATTGTAATCCAAAGGGCTTCGAGCATCCACAACAGTGTGGAGTGATCATGCCTAGTGCTGCCTAGGGAGAGGGGCCGGGATGAGCCTCTTGGGCAGCCCTGTCATATCCAGGGCTTTTTCTAAATACTGTCTTGCCACTCCAGTACTCTTGCCTGTAAAATTCCATGGACGGGGGAGCCTGGTAGGCTGCAGTCCAGGGGTCGCTAAGAGTCGGACACAACTGAACGACTTCACTTTCACACGTTGGAGAAGGAAATGGCAACCCACTCCAGTGTTCTTTCCTGGAGAATCCCAGGGACAGGGGAGCCTGGTAGGCTGCCATCTATGGGGTCGCACAGAGTCAGACACGAATAACGCGACTTAGCAGTAGCAGCAGTAGTCTTTGTAGAGAATGTGCATATCTTTTGCTAGGTACTCACCAGAAATATCCACAGGTTACATCACTTCCAGATAGATCCTTACTTATATAACGTTTATTTTGTAAGTAGTGGTGGTGGTGGTGGTTTAGTCACTAAGTTGTATACAACTCTTGTGACCTTGTAGACTGTAGCCCACGAGGTTCCTCTGTCCATGGGACTCTCCAGGCAAATACACTGGAGTGGGTTGCCATTTCCTTCTCCAGGGGATCTTCCTGGCTCAGGGATCAAACCCAGGTCTCCTGCATTGCAGGTGGATTCTTTACTGACTGTAGTCATAATGGAAGCTGTTGTAAGTGGTATCATCTTTAAATAATTTTATTGCTATTGTTGGTTACTGGTATTATAAAAATAAAATAGATTTTTGTATATTGAAAAAAAAAGCCCCTTGGACTTTTCCAACAGCCTTCAGTCCTATTGGCTAAGGGCTGTCCTCTGGGTGGGATGCCTTTTTTTCTTTTCCCTTCTGCTGGAGACCCATCAAACCTGGCCATACTCCTGTTTACTCATTGGCCACTTGCAAATCAGTTTTCCAAGGCTTCCAGATTAGGAAGAGCCTAAACACTACAAAGGAGAGATTTTTCTAGGGATTTTCAATGAGTGGGGGGGCCGGCGGGGCGGGACCGGGGAGGAAGGTGCTGGGTAGAAGAAATTCTAATATAGCATCAATAAATTATATTTGGATATTGCAACTGTTTCTGTACTTATTCTTTTTCTCTTCTACTTTTTTTTTTTTTTTTTTTTGTCGAATCCCTTTTAGAATTCCAGCCTCGTTGTACTGAGTCAAATTCATTTGACCAGAAGAATGGGTGAGCTTTGTACTCAAAAGGGCAGCAAAGCCCAGAGGTAAAGAGATGCTTTAAAACCCCGAATCTCAAAAAAATAAATAAATAAATAAAAATAAAACCCCGAACCTCCCCCCTCCTCACCTCCCCTCAGTCAAAGCTTGTAAGAGTTTGGTTTTGTTTTAGGAAGAGAGACTGTTCCCTTACCGACCTCCTTTTTTCCCCAAGAATAGCCCTCCCCACTGAAAGAGCTGCTTTTTCTTTTACATCTAAAATGAGATTTTGAACCTATCAGTCCCCCTCCTGAAATGTCCTCCTCTAATCTCCTTTGTGTAGGGGCACTTTGAACCCCAGAAGCAACTGTGGGTTAGATGATGGCCTGGTTGGCATAGCCTGCATATTTCAGGGCGTCTGTCTGTCTGTCTGTCTGTGTTGCCCAAACGTGCTCCTACGTACCCTTGGTAATCCTTTCTGGACCAAGGGTGCCAGAGTAAATATCATTCATTCTATCTCCAGAAGCAATGCTAGATGGACAAGAAAGCGTCAGCCTTGGAAAATAAACAGCCCTAATATTAGCCCAGACACGTGGACATGTTTCCCCAACAGGTGTGGGGGAAAAAAAACCCTTAAGTTCTCATGTATTTTTAAAGCATGATGCCTGCACCCAAAACCTCCCAGGGTGTCACTAAATGTGTTTTGGCCCAAACACCAGTTATTACCATAACTCTGACCCAAGGAACGAGCCAGCATCCAGCCCTCGGTTCCTTGGCCTCAGGGCAGGCAGCTGTCCCCAAACCTGATTGAGCAGCTCACGTCTCCTGACCCCACATGTCCCCTCTGCCCCCAGACAGGCAGCGATTCTCAAGTCACAGCACACAGCCACTCCTTCCATCTTAGACGAATGTACAAGTGACAGAGGCAGACAGGTCTCTGCACAGACCCCGGATGGTACACTGTCACCAGTGTGCACTTACTGCATACAGCAGCAGCCACGCACAGTGAGTCGTGAGGCCTGGGTACTGTACCTGCCGCTGTTCCCAGGGCTCTGCTCTCGGCACTGAGGCTCCACGAAAGCTCACGGTCCAGGGCTCGCAGGTCTGCCGGTCCAGTTGAAGAGGCCAGACATCCTCGTCACAATAAGAGCTGACAGTGCCCGACTGTGCAGAGCAGTGCTGGAGAAAAGCTCTCAGAGGAGGGGCAGTCCACGGAGGACTGCGGGGGGGCAGGGCCAGTGAGGTGCAAGAAAGAAATGGGATCTGAGTGGGGTCCTGGTGCAAACCTAAACCTCAAATAAGCAGGCGGAGGAAAGTGCCTCAAGCAGAATCAGGAGAGGCGGGGATGTTGAATTTGATAAAGACCAAGTGAGGCAGAAGCACAGAATTGCTTCTTGGAAGCTAAGAGTTTATCCTGTGGCCATCAGGGCGCCAGAGTGACTTAAATACACAGGCCTCACAATGTAGGCTGCAAGAGTGAAGCAGTCCCTGCTGGCCTGAACTTGACATTCACATTTACAGAGAAGGCACCTGCAGAACACTGGTAGGCACCAGGGCAAGGCAGAAGGAGTCAAGGGAGAGGAGGGGCCAGGAAAGAATAAGAAACACCGAGCTTTTACTTAGGTCAGAAGACAAAGAACACTTCCGTGGGATAAGACAATCATCAGTATAAGGCAGTATTCAAAAAGCATCACATAATTGCTCTAACACTCACAGTCTGTTCTTTTAAGCAAACAGAAACATTATCTAAATTATTTGTTATATATTACATAATTATTACACTTTAATAATTTTAATTGTCCTTCCCACACGGCTCAGTGGTAAAGAATCAGCCTGCCAATGCAGGGGATGCGGGTTAGATCCCTGGGTCAGGAAGATCCCCTGAAGAAGGAAATGGCAACCCACTCCAGTATTCTTGCCTGGGAAATCCCATGAAAAGAGGAGGCTGGTGGGCTATAGTCCGTGAAATTGCAAAAGAATCAAACATGACTGAGTGACTGAACATGCACACAGGCAATAATTTTAATAGCATGAAGTCAAAACCTATGGCAATTTCTCATTTAAAAGATCTTCAAACAAGTTAGAAAAGTTCTGTGCACATCTGGCTTTAATTTCTTTGCTGTCGAGTAAATGAATATCATGTGTATTTCTATCTTTGTAACAATGCCCCAAGTTCCTCTTTTTATTCCAGTTAATAGTTATTATTACTAACAATAGTTAGTAAAACATTTTTAAAGGAAGTCATTTACTCTCCCACATCTTTCCCTTAGTGGTTTGAAATTAGTTCTTTCTCCTGTATTTCTATTAATAGTTTTTAAACAAAATCTAGCAAATACCATTAATTGAGAGTTTAGAAATCTCTGTGGTTCTGTGAAAGTCCCTGAGCACTGTCTACCTCACACAACCTGAATGAGGTGGGTTTAAAGTTACTCTGAATTGTGAGGCACACCAATCATAGTCAAAGTGGATTTGACTAAGCCTACTTTTTTTTGTGTGTGTGCGTGGCCAGTGGGATTCTTATAGTTCCCTGCTGCTGCTGCTGTTAAGTCGCTTCAGTCGTGTCCGACTCTGTGAAATCCCATAGACGGCAGCCCACCAGGCTCCGCCGTCCCTGGGATTCTCCAGGCAAGAACACTGGAGTGGGTTGCCTTTTCCTTCTCCAGTGCGTGAAAGTGAAGTCACTCAGTTGTGTCCGACTCTCTGCAACCCCATGGACTGTAGTCTACCAGGCTCCTCTGTTCATGGGATTTTCCAGGCAATAGTACTGGAGTGGATTGCCGTGTCCTTTTCCAAGCGATTTTCCCAACCCAGGGATCAAACCCGGGTCTCCCGCATCGTAGACAGACGCTTTACCGTCTGAGCCACCAGGGAAGCACATAGTTCCCTGACCAGGGACCAAATCCACAGCCCTGGATTGGAAGTTGAGAGTCTTAACCTCTGAACCACCAAGAAGTCCCAGAAATCTCTATACTTTTAATCAAACATAAAGCAAACTTCTTAGATGATATATTTTGCCTTAATATTTATTTGTTAAAAATGTTACTGCTATCTATGCATCTTTCAATAATGCCTGACTAAAGATTGCATTTTTTTGTTGCCGTGCTGTATTTTGTGCATGATTTCAGTCAATTTTTTCATGGTAGAAAAAGCAAGGGTTTCCTTAAGGGCATGTGGATTTTTGTGTTTTGCAATTACTGAGAAAGACCAAAAGACTCTTATATATGTTAATCATTACGTTTAAATAAATTTTGTTAAGTACTGGAGTAAGTATTGTAATAACTTTGAGCATCAGTGAAATATTTAAGGAAGCTTGTATTCATGGTCTAGATGGTTCATTTTTTAAATATCTTACTGATTGGAAAGCTTTCTTCTATCATTAGTTAATATCTCAAGGCAAAAACTTAGGTCAGTAACCTCATTACCAATAATGTCAACCATATTTCGGGGATTTATTGTTTCATATCCAATTAGTTGTCCCTGCTTTTGCCTTATAATATAACAAATAAAGAGCTTAACCAGGAGGAGAAAGGCCATTCCAGATATTTTCTTATTGTTTCTTCAGTTCAGTTCAGTTCAGTTCAGTCACTCAGTCATGTCCGACTCTTTGTGACCCCATGAATTGCAGCACGCCAGGCCTCCCTGTCCATCACCAACTCTTGGAGTTCAACCAAACTCAAGTTACATTTGCTTTATTGATAGTATCTCTAAGCAGGTTTCTTTGCAGATCTTTTTTAAAGCATTTGCTCATTTTGTGAATATTATATAGATACATAGTAAACACTCAGATGGTGGTCGAACTGAGAAAAATCTGACAGATGATACAATCATGAAGTCATCGTTTCCTCCTTAAAAAATCTTAAGTACCTACAGATCCCAAGATGTTGAGATTCATGATCTAGGGACTCATCAGTGGGGAACAATCTCATGCCTTCAATGGTTTGAAACAGGGAGGGACAAAATTCTATCCCTGGGTTTAGGAACATCAAGTTTTTAATTCTCAGGGACTTTTTAGCCTAGAAGCATTTTCCTGGATGCCCCATTCTCCCTTGGGAAGAATAAAAGCAGTTCATGGAACTTAATTCTTCACATTTCCCCTGAGTGACATATACAAGGTGAACAATGGAGGAAGAGCTCAGCAGAGTTCGAGATGCACGCCCAAGCCAGTTGGGAATTCTGCTGGGAGAATTCAGCTGTAGTTTTCTTCCCTGACAAATGTGGTGAGCTGATCTGAGCTGGCTGGGTTCTAAGTGCAGAGGAAGTGATCCTGGGGACAGAACCAAGACAGGAACTGCATATAGCTTGACAAAGTTTTGAATGCGCAAAATGTCATAGCCCTCCGGCAATCTTTAGGCATCATTTAGGATTACATTTGCCTTCCCGTGTAACAGAAACTTATGTTGGCTTACCCAATTGAATAATTTTTAATTTTTTGTCATATAACAAGAAGTCAGGAGGTAGGGAGTCCAGTGATATTGTTAACAAAGTCTTGAAGTACCTTAGAGCATTCTAGCTTCCTGCTCTCCGTTCAAGCATGAGGCTTTTCTTCCCAGAGTCATGAGCCGGCTGCTCCATTCCCACTCATCTCCTCTTCCCAGGCAGGAAGAAAGGGAGGGGTGAGGCCCACATGCAGTCTTCTCCTCTTGGGCATTTGCCTTTTATTAAGGGATGGACAGCCTTCCCAGGGATGTTTACCTGTATTTTACTAGCTGTCCCTGTGTAAATCTGCAAGTAAGCCTGAGAGATCAGATATTTCAACTGAGCACTGCCACCAAATAAAATTGGTGTTCATTTACCAAAGATTAAGGGGAGAAAGAATTCTAGAGTCTGGGCTATTTCATGAGTGAACCACCCATGCTTCAGTTTCATGTTGAATAAACCAACACTTGCTTTGTCACAGTCCCCTTTCAAAATCCTTTTCAGCATGCCTCGGACAACCTATTACTTTATTTACTTTTGGCTGCACTGGGTCTTTGTTGCAGCACATGGGCTCTTTGTTGCTGTGTACAGACTTCCTCTAGTTGTGATGAGCAGGGGCTAGAGAGTATCTCTAGCTGCCAAGCACAAGCTTCTCATTGCAGGGGCTTCTCTTGTTGCAGAGCAGAGGCTCTAAGGCTCGCAGGCTTCAGTAGTCATGGCACATGGACTTGATTGCCTTGCTGCATGTGAGATCTTAGTTCCCAGACCAGGCTTCAAACCCATGTCCCCTGTGTTGGCAGGCAGATTCTCACCAGGGAAGTCCCCAACATATGACTTTAAAATATTGTCAGGAAGCACTACATGAGGAGAAAGTCTTGCAGTGGGCTCCCCATGTGCCCAGTCATGCCCCTGTGCTGGCCCCTGAATCACTCCTAAAATAGTTTTTTCAGGGTGGCAGGAGTCAGGTTGCCTGGGCCCAGACGTCAGTTTACTGTGGGGCTCCTCCATGTCCTTGACCTACCTTGCGAGTTCTTGAGGAGGATGGCTCCAATTCATAAATAACAGGAGCCATCTGCAAGAGGCTGGGCAAAGGCTGAGCCTCGCTGGCGAACCAACAGTGTTCACCCCTGCTATTCGGCAGACTCCAGGCAGGCTTGCAGCCCAGCAGCCCCGAAGGGCATTAGGTTTCAGCAGCCAGAGACTGTGTGTGGGAGGTGCTCCCAGACAAGATAAGCTGGCAGTGGGAGGCTTAGGACTGAGGACCTAGCTTTGCATAAAGCTATGATTTTCTCCAGTTTCTTGGTGGATCAACACTTCTACTCCAAGCCCCTTCCAAGAGTGATAACTAACTATAAGATCTGTAGATTTTGCTCTAACTGAACTGAATTGATATTAAGTTTGCTCAAACACTGTTTTAAGAATTTTTGCTCCATTCTCATGAAAGTGGCATAACATAGGTGACTCTGAGCAGGGCTAATAATCACTTCTGTGGATGATTAGAAGAGGGGTGGATGAGTAGTTTTGTGCTTTTCTCATTGTCAAATAAATATATACACACTGTTAAAACTTTAGAAAATACAGAAAAGTTTTGAGAAGCAGGAAATAAAAACCCTTTATAAATCTTAGGACTCATATGTATCTTGTATATACACATATGTATATCCATATATATGTGTGTATATATGATATGCTGTTTGCATATGTTTGTGTGTACATTTTATCCCTATACAGTGCCTAGAAAAATTCTGTTCCCAGTATCATTCTCCCATTCTTAATTCCTACAGTCACTTCAATGTTATTTAAGGTAGTGAACCAGATAAAAGATGACGTTTTGTAACATTCCTTGCAATTAGCAAGCGCTACTCTTGAGAGTCCCTTGGACTGCAAGGAGATCCAACCAGTCCATTCTGAAGGAGATCAGCCCTGGGATTTCTTTGGAAGGAATGATGCTAAAGCTGAAACTCCAGTACTTTGGCCACCTCATGCGAAGAGTTGACTCATTGGAAAAGACTCTGATGCTGAGAGGGATTGGGGGCAGGAGGAGAAGAGGATGACAGAGGATGAGATGGCTGGATGACATCACTGACTCAATGGACATGAGTCTGAGTGAACTCCGGGAGTTGGTGATGGACAGGGAGGCCTGGCGTGCTGCGATTCATGGGGTCGCAAAGAGTCGGACACAACTGAGTGACTGACCTGAACTAAACAGATTATATGTGGGAATTAGACGAACTTTCAGGAAGACCCTTAAAGGAGAGAGGAGGGCAGACAGGGCTTGCACGCATGCTCTTTTTTTCCTTTCTGATCCCCCTTTTCCTGCCTGGAATGTGGATGTGATGGCTATCACTCCAGCAGCCATCTTGGATATTTTAGGGTTGAACTGTGTGCTAACAACAGTGATGCAGAAAGCTAGAGAGAACCTGCATGCCTGATAACTTGTCAAGATATCATACAGCCCTGAAATAACTGCCTCTGGACTTCTTCTGTGAAAAAAGATAAACCCCGAGTTTGTGTAAGTCATGTCTGTGGTCACATCTCTGTTAACAACTAAAAGAGATTCTTAGCTGCTCCAGTGCCTGACACAGTGTAAGTGTCCTGTAAAAGTTTGGGATAGCTTAGAAAGAGCTTAGAGAAACTTAGAAAGAACTTCTGGTGATGAAAAGGGTGGGCAAAGAATCCTGACCCTTGCTCTATCATCAGCTGTCTGAGAGACCAAGCTTCATGCTCTCTCTGGGCCTCAGTTTATTTTCAGTGAAGTTTGAGTGTCAGGTTAAATGCTCTCACCTTCTTTGGGCTCTTATCCTTCTGAATCTATGGATTGGACAGAACTGGGTGTTCTCTGGTTCTACCTCTTACCAGCTTCGTAACTGTTGGTGGGTCATCTCTCCTCTTGGAGCCTCAAGCTTTTCATCTCAGTTGCCTAGCATATCAGGTTCACAGGAAATATTTGCTGAATCAATGGGAAAATAGGGGACCATGCTACCTATCTTGGCTGCCTCCCTGCGCGATAGCAAGGATATAGTAAGATAATCCTACACAGTGCCAACTCGAAGAGTGGGTTGCTATGATTCAGCTGGATCCAGGACTGGGTTAACTTGTCTTCCCCCAGCCCCAAGCAGAGCTTTTGGTTGAGACATTTACCAAGACTGGCCTCTACTACAAAATGGCCCTGCCTCCGTTCTCCCCAAGCAGCTTTTTGGATAGCCAAAGTCCTTGGGTGAAGGAACAGAGAGAAAACTAAATCAGTCCTATGACAAGTGTGAGGAAGAAATAGAATCAATATCAATCCCTGCCTGAGTGAAGTTCCAGACACAGCATCCTGCATCTCCCGGCTGACCCCTTTTGAGGATACCAGGAACTCTGCCATCATTTGCCTTCAGGAGAGGAAGCTGTGGCCATCCATGGAGTTCCTTGATTCCCATTGGCCCAGAGCTCTACCTGTACCGTTGTTTTCCAACAGGAAGTTCATTTGCCCTGGCGCTCAATCTCCATGGCAACCCTTGCTTTTGAGACACTGAATGGAAACTGCTGGTGTGGGGAGGCCAGTAGCAGAATACTGATTTGCCAGGGTGTCTGTAACCACGACTGCTTCTCAATACCTTTCCAGATACCCAAAGAGCTAAAAATACATCTGGCTCTGTCTAGGGCTCTCCAGCCAGGCTAAGCATCTTAAAGTGAGTCTGTGCTGACTCTGACCTGCTAATATTGGTTATCTTTGGTAACTTGGGCTTGGGAGACCTAGAGTGGAGCTTTGAATGTAAAAGTGCTGAGCGCAGGTCTGAAGGAGGGGTTATGTTGAAGTAAAAAAGGTAAAGGAGTGAGAAGAAGGATCTCCTGAGAGGAAACCAAAGGGTTGGAGAGGGACAGCCAGCAGAGCACACTGAATCCTGACTCTGCAAAGCGCTGGTGAACTTGCTGGTCTGACTCAGATGAGTCAGGCATTTGTTCTTCTGTTCATTCAACAAGCATACATTAAGTCACACTCTGTTCCAGACTCTGTGCCAGGCACAGGGCTTACAGGTGTGAAAAAGAATGCATATGTTCCCTGCTTTTAGCAGAATTTACAGAATGTTTTGAAATTATCCTGGAAAGTGCAGACATACTCCATATACACCTGGATGCCCTCTCTACCATGCAGTGAGCTTCTTCAACTTGAAGACTGTGTTACATGTAACCTTGGCAGTGTTCCCAGCAATATAGTAGATGGTGAGCTAATACTGGACCAAATGTAACAGGATGGAATGTGACGGCGCTGATGCCACAACTATGGCCTGTTCTGCCGGATTGCAACAGCCCTCGTCGTGGGCTTCCCCAAGGCGCTGGCCAGGTCTGCAGCCTGTGCTCAGGCTGTGAGGCCCTGTGCTGGGGACAGAGGAGGTGGACTGCGCCACTGTCGCCTGCTAAGGGAGCTCAGTGCAAATGACACTCATTCCTGGTCTGCTTGGCCCCTCACCCCACTTCTTTCCCGTAATCGCTGCACATGTCACTCAGTTAATTTCCTGCATTTCCCAAAGCAGGAAGCTGTATAGTGTTTAGAGCAAGCAGTTCATGCCAGGGCTGCTCTTAAAAAGCAGGTGTCACACACTCAGCTCACGGTCCCAGCTCCAACACCGGGCCCCTCCACAAGGCAGATAAGCCTCAGAGGGAGGGAGAAATGGAAAGTGACCACACTCTTTGGGGGCTGTTCTTGGATATACAGTAGGTGCTAAGCAGGGACATGAAGAGCCCACAAGAGATGCACCAGGTCATGTGAGGATGCCGCCATAACCCTGACCGCCCTCCTGAGCCTCAGGGGGTCAGATCTGGCAGCTGATTGGTTGGCTTGGAGCAGAGAGAAGGGGCGGGGCTCCTGGGTGCCCTCCCCACCTCCTACCTTCGGCCACATCCTTCGGGCTGTCTGGCTGAAAAAGTAACCGTGTAACTTAATTCTCTTTTTCTGGCAAAGCCGCTCTGGATATGCCCAGTGGAAGCACCCACTGCCTGAGGCAGCTGTGCTCCTGGTTCCCTGCTGCAATTCCAGGGGCAAAGCTGCCAAGGCATCTCCTTCTGCCTTGGTATTTGGCGAGAGCAGGTCTCAGATGGTTTTCCTTTCCCCTCTTGCTGAAGGAAGGATCCTGTGGCTCCCTGGGGACTGGTCTAGAACTGATCACTTGCCTCTTCTGGTACCTCCCTGCAGGGAGGTGGCACAGGGTTCTGCAGAGCAAGACCTGGCATGAACGCTTGAGGGCTGTAGGGAGTGTCCCATCTTAGACCAGGACCTCAGCCTGCCTTTTGTTGGATTCACTGGGGGCTTCACTTGAGCTGCTTCTTACCAAGATGCCCTCAGAGCCAGTCTGATGACACCCTTAGCAAGACATTAGCAGGACCCTTCTCATGGCTGGGGCTCTTGGGATGCAGAAAGAAACAGTAGAGAAACCTCAGCTGACCCAGGATACCACTCCAGGAAACAGATGATCCTGTGTCTGTGGCCTGACAGAGGAAAGAGCCTTCCACATGGGAAGAGAAAATCCAGGTCCCAATCCAGCTCTTCAACTAGCCAGCTAGTTCCCACTTTTGACTCAAGCTGCCCTCAGAGCCAGTCTAATGACACCCTCAGCAAGACATTAGCAGGACCCTTCTCATGGCTGGGGCTCCTGGGGTGCAGAAAGAAACAGTAGAGAAACCTCAGCTGACCCAGGATACCATTCCAGGAAACAGATGATCCTGTGTCTGTGGCCTGGCAGAGGAAAGAGCCTTCCACATGGGAAGAGAAAATCCAGGTCCCAATCCAGCTCTTCAACTAGCCAGCTAGTCACCTGAGCTATGGCTAGTCCCTCAGAACCTGTATACACACCTTGCAAGGTTCTCAGGAAGATTCATCAAGACAATGGCTATCCAATTACTGTGAACAAGAACACGCAAATGTGTGGCATTTATTCAATACCTGCTTTGTAGTTGGATGTGGTTGGCTGGATGATATGGCAGATATTTGTAATATCTAGAGTTAACATCTCACGTCTGCAAGCAGCATGACATCTCAGATGATTGGCTGTTGCTCTATGAAACTGCACTCCTTGAAACCACCATCCCCGACTTAGGAGATGCAAACCCACTGTCTTTTTTAATTGAAACAGTTCCCCTGTTGGGACTTACTGAAGCTCGGGTTCTTTTGTCTCAGTACAGAAAGAACAGCAAAAGGCAAAGAGGCAAGTGAAGAGTGAATTTATTAGAATAGGATGCTCATGAGAAATACAAACAGGCAGGTGAGAAGGCTCTGCCCCAAGTACTAAGAGGAATTTATTTGTATAAACAAATGAAAAGCAGGCAGTGGGGAGGACCACCTTCTTCCTCATCCTTGGGCAGATGTCGAGGCTTACATCATTGGCTCCTCCTTGGACCCTGCGTGGTTTAATTAGGACTGTCATTTTGCTGTTGTTCAGTTGCTCAGTCCTGTCCGACTCTTTGCAGCCCCGTGGGCTGCAGCACTCCAGGCTTCCCTTTGCTGCACTATCTCCCTGAGTTTGTTCAAACTCATGTCCATTGAGTCTGTCATGCCATCCAACCATCTTATCCTCTCACTCCCTTCTCCTCTTGCCCTCAATCTTTCCCAGCATCAGGGTCTTTTCCAATGAGTCAGCTCTTCACTTCAGGTGGCCAAAGTATTGGAGCTTCAGCTTCAGCACCAGTCCTTCCAATGAACATTCAGGGTTGATTTCCTTTAGGATTGATTGGTTTGATCTTGCTGTCCAAGGAACTCTCAAGAGTCTTCTCCAGCACCAGAGTTAGAAAGTTATCTATTCTTTGGCACTCACCCTTCTTTTTGGTCCAACTCTCACATCTGTACATGACTACTGGAAAAACCATAGCTTTGACTATATGGGCCTTTGTTGGTAAAGTGATATCTCTGCTTTTTAATATGCCGTCTAGGTTTGTCATAGCTTTTTTCCCAAGGAGCAAACGTCTTTTAATTTCATGGCTGCAGTCATGATCTGCAGTGATTTTGGAGCCCAAAAAAATAAAGTCTGTCACTGTTTCCTTTTCCCCCCATCTATTTGCCATGGCATATTGGGACTGGATGCCATGATCTTAGTTTATTAGCAAAAGTGGGCTTCCCAAGTGGTGCTAGTGGTAAAGAACCCACCTCCCAGTGCAGGAAACGTAAGAGACTCACATTCGATCCCTGTTGGGAAGACTCCCTGGAAGAGTATATGGCAGTCCAATCCAGTATTCTTGCCTGGAGAATCCCATGGACAGAGGAGCCTGGCAGGCTATAGTCCACAGGGTCACACAGATTTGGACATGACTGAAGCGATTTAGCATGCACATGAGTTAGCAACAGTGTGGTGATGTAAACTAAAATATGGTAATTCATCTCAGGTTTTGGTATAATGTCCCCTTTCACCTATATTTCTGTTCTGGCTACATGCAGAAATGCAGCTCTTCAAGGGCTATTAAATCCGTCATGTCATAAAGAAAGATTCAGACACCATATCTTTTGTCTTGTGTCTCAACTCTCAGTGTTGGTGGCTTGAGTGTGTCTGGAGCTTGGATGTGCCCGGTCTTCCTTCAAGGTACTATAGATTGTTGCTAGGTTACTGGATTCTTTTCTTGAGTGGTCATTAGCTTACATTAATGTAAGACACTTAAGCTCCCTTAAAATTCCCTTTCTGTCCTTAACTCCCTACTGGGATTTCTAAACTGACTATTTTATTATCCTACTCTATCCTTATCATTTAGGGAAGCCAAGATGGGGTAGGAAGAAGGCCTACATATGTGAAGAAAACCAAAGCCATAATGAAGTGCCCTTATGTTTAATAAAAACATTGGGAAATTGCAAGAGGAAGGGGGAGATGGACATGGCCCAATACATCAAGGAATATTCTGTGGAGAAACTGGCTTGAAGCTGGACTGTGGAGATACTCAGTGTTGGCTTCAGAGAGCTGGCTGAGAGGATGTGGGTGGGCAAGGATGCTGAGGGTGGAGGGACCTGGTGAGCACAGGTAAGGGTGCTGTGAGGGAGGACAGCCTGCTCAGCAGACTATAATGGCTGGGCTTTGGCTCTGATTTCAGGTCTGTCCATCAGCAGTCACTTGTCTTAGACGAGCTTAATTAGCCTTAGTCTCAGTTTCTTGACTTATGAAAAGGTTGATAACAATACCTGCCTGAAATGACCAGTGTGAGGAGTATATTAGAGCCAGGCCGCAGCTCACTAGCTGTCTGACCCACACAAGATCACTTCTCTGAACCTGACTTCTGGTTTTTAGAGAAGGGATCACACCTCCTCCAAAGGGTGGTGTTAGGACTAAAGGAGCTAATGCCATGAAATATTTGGCAGAGTAAATGCCCAGTGAATATGATGAGATGTCAGATCCATTCCAGGGAGGTGGGCTATTGGGAAGTTTTTTGAAAGCAGAGTTTTTTGAACTGAGCTGTCTGCCCTCTCCCCTCTTACCCATGGAGAGCGTTTCTTTCTTTTTCTTTTTTTGCTTTTATTTTAGTTGGAGGATGACTGCCTTACAGTGTTGTTTTGGTTTATGCCATACACCAGCATGAATCAGCCAGAGGTATACATATGTCCCCTCCCTCTTGAACCTCCCACCTCTCTAGGTTGTCTCAGAGGACCGGATTTGAGTCCCCTGCGTCATAAGGCAAACTCCCACTGGCTGTCTATTTTACATATGGTAGTATATATGTTTCCATGCTACTCTCTCAATTAATCCCACCCTCTTCTTTCCCCAGTGTGTCCACAAGTCTGATCTCCATGTCTTCGTTTCCATTGCTGCCCAGCAAATAGGTCCATCAGTAACATCTTTCTAGATTCCATATATATGTGTTAGTATACGACATTTTTTTTTCTCTTTCTGACTTACTTTACTCTGTATACTGGACTCCAGGAGAGCACTTCTGAGTACTCCATATACCCAAGAGGAAGAGCCCAGTGGGGAGCAGAGCTTCTCTACACCCCCTCCCAGGCTTAAGCCAGCGAGTTAACCAGGTCAGCCTTAGACCTACAGAGCGGACTTTTATCCCCGAACTCAAATGACCAATTTAATGACTGTAACCAAGGCAGGAAAAGAATCCAGAGAGGGCTGTCCTCTGGCAGTGTCTGGTGGATTGCAAGCCTCATTTCTTTGTTGGAAGAAAAAAAGGAATCATTTCGGTGGATTTATTTGCTTGCCACCACACTGAATCACAGAACCTGGAAGCCTTTCCCAGCAGTGAAGACGCTGGGCTCACCATACGCCCCCACTGAGGCCTGGGAAAGGCAGTGCACTCAAGCTGCTGGGGCCACGGGGCTCTGGCCACCTGGACCAAGAGCAAGGGTGGGTGCAGTGGGTTGCACGGGCCCCAGGTTGATGCAGAGCCTGCCCTGAGACCCTCCGCTCCTTCCTGTGACCAGTCCTCAGAGACCTACCCAGAGTAGCCAGACAGCTCACCATAGTGGGCTTGGTCTCAAGGTCCCCCTAATAGGGCCCCCCCTTCACCCATGGGGTCTGCAAGGCAGCATGAGGAGAATAAGGACCCTGAACCCAGAAACGCTGATCTCGAATCTCCTTTACTGATGAAATATGGAGTTGCCAGTGAGAGCCTTAACCTTTCAGCGCCGTGTTTTCTTTGCCTGTGCTATGGGATGCTGTCCCTCACTGCTCATCTCATGCGGTTGATATGGAGACCGTTTGGGTTAATGCTGTCTGTCATCCTGCCTGCATGCTCAGCCACTTCAGTCATGTCTGACTCTTTTCGATCCCATGGACTGTAGCCCACCAGGCTACATAGCATTCTCCAGGCAGGAATACTGGAGTGGGTTGCCTTGACCTCTTCCAGGGGATCTTCTCCACCCAGCAGTTGAACCTGCATCTCCGGCATAGCAGGTGTATTCTTTACTGCTGAGCTACTGGGGAAGCCCGTCTGTCATCCTGCTGCTGCTGCTGCTGCTAAGTCGCTTCAGTCATGTCTGACTCTGTGCGACCCCATAGACAGCAGCCCACCAGGCTCCCCCGTCCCTGGGATTCTCCAGGCAAGAACATTGGAGTGGGTTGCCATTTCCTTCTCCAATGCATGAAAATGAAAAGTGAAAGTGAAGTTTCTCAGTCGTGTCCGACTCTTCGCGACCCCATGGACTGCAGCCTACCAGGCTCCTCCATCCATGGATTTTCCAGGCAAGAGTACTGGAGTGGGTTGCCATTGCCTTCTCCATCTGTCATCCTAACACCTTACAAGTAATCATGAATGACCAAGTCACCTAAGTGCTTCCTTCTCTCTTGGGCAAATAATCCCAAATCCTAGCCCACTGATCAAATTTGAATCCTGTCTCTCTTTCTGCAACACATTTTCAAATTCGTGGCCTGTGGAGCTTGAAGCTCTCTACAAATAGTCCTCTAAGCCAAGATAGACTAGTGCACAGTTGAGGGTGGTGGGTGGGCATGGCTTCACGTGGAGGTCCTGCCTGGCCTGGGCTCCCCTACCTGCTGGCACTCCCCCCCCCTCTGGCTGTGGGCAGCTGCTACCCCAGATACATGGATCTTTCTCTCTCCTTGCTCACCGCCCCGCCTCCCCTCTCTGCCTGCTGTGCGTGCTAATCGTCCACTTGTCCTGACCTCAAAGGCTGGAGTGTTAGCCAGGCCTGCAAGTGAGGCCAGTGTGTCCTGACAGTCCAGGAACTTGGCCTCAGGAGCAGCCACCTGCCTCTCTGCCTGGAGGCTGGGCTGAGCCTCCCCCCATCCTCCCAAGAGAAGCCCTGGGTTCCTCCCAGAGGACATGGCTTCTCTTCTCTGGCCACACAGCTGTGTCTGAGCACACAGACCCTCAGGAGTGTGTCTTACCTTCCTCCTTCTCCTCAGGTTTGAGTAGGGTGCCCAGCTGGGTACCTCACTCAGAGGAAGTGTGTGTCTGTGGGATGAGTAGGTGAATGAATAATTGGGCTGAAGTTCTCACAAAGGCCCTGGAGGAGGAAATGGCAGCCCACTCCAGTATTCTTGCCTGGGAAATCCCATGGACAGAGGAGCTACAGTCCTGTGTATCCTATGGCTACAGTCCATAGGATTGCAAAGAGTCAGACATGACTGAGCACGCATGCACCTCACAAAGAAATCTCCTCCCCCTTGGGATTAGGTTTTCCTCCGACATGAAATCCCTACCAACGCAGAAAGTCCCTCCTCCCCTTCCTCGGGCCGGCCACGTGGGCCTTCTTCTCCAAGAGGATAATTCCATTGCTTTTCCTGGGAGTTTCCAACCCCAAAATGGCTCAGGCTTGCGCAGTGGTGCCAAATGTGGCACAAAAATTATTCTGAGCAACTCACAGCCTGGTCTTACACAAATAGTGAAGTAGGGGAGGATGATTCTGGCTTTCCCTTTCTTCATTCCTGTCTTCCCCACTGTCGTTGATTGAGTGAGTCACTCTTGGAATCACTGATTCAGTTGCAGAGCACCAGGCACTGGTAGGTGCAGGTTATGCAAAGGGACCAAGTAGACTGCGGCCAGGAAGGAGTCTTTCTGTAAACGAACAGAGCAAAGTGCAGGGCTGCCCACTCCAGGGAGGCCCAGAAGTCTAGGGAAGTAAGGAGGAGAGACCCCTCCTGGGGGTGTATCTGGAAAGACTTTCAAGAAGAGACTTGGGTTGGGGGGTCGTGTGGGCCTAGGCAATGAATGAGGGCTGTCTAGTGATGTGGGAGGGGGAAGGGTGAGACCAGGGAAAAAGGAGCTGTGTTTGGCAACCATCTATCTGCAAGCCAGTGTTTCATTTCACATGACAAAAGGGGGAGTGATGACCCATTCTTCTGTCAGCAACTGATTTCTCCAAAGGTGCTAATTGCTCATTACAGAAAGTGTTAAATGTTAATTAAAGGCATAATTGTGAATTAAGCTTTAAGGTGTGGGCCTCGCACTTTGGCGGGGGTAGGGGGTGGGAGGTGCAGAGAACTTCCCAGTGGCTCAGCAGTAAGTAGAGAATCCACCTGCAATTGACATTCAGGCTCAATCTCTGGGTCAGACCCTCTGGAGGAGAGCACAGCAACCCAGTCTAGGGTCCTGGCTTGGAGAATCTCATGAACTGAGAAGCCTGGTGGGCTACAGTCCATAGGGTTGCAAAGAGTCAGACACGACTGAAGCGACTGAGCATGCACACACACTCCTTTCGAGAACTGTATTTGTTTTCATCACCTACTGCCTGGGAAGCTGTGGCCTTAGAATTGAGCCAACTTAGGCTCAGAATTTGAGTGCAGTTACTACCTATAATCTTAAGCAAGTCATTTAGTTTCTGGAACCTTCACTTTCTATAAAGTGGAGACAATAATCTCCACCCCACAGGGTTGTTTTGTGGGTTAAATGAGATGTCACATGGAAAGGGCCTAGCTCAGAGCCAGCGCAACACAGGTGCTCAGAAATCTTGCTTTTACCTCCAAAAGTTAAATACAGAATTACCATATGATCCAGCAATTCTGCTTCTGGGCATATACCCAGAAGAACTGAAAGTTGAAGAGATATTTGTACACTTATTATTCACAAGAGCCAGAAGGTGGAAGCAACCCAAGTGTTCTCCAGCGGATGAAGGGATAAACAGAATGAAACAAAATGTGAGAGATATCACGTGTGCGACACCCACCCACCCACCCCCACACACATACCACAATGGAATTTTTTCGGCCTTAGAAAAGAAGGAAATTCTGACAAAGGCTACAATACAGATAAACTTTGAGGACATTACATTAAGATAATCACAAAAGGACATATACCGCATAATTCCATTATATGAGGTAACATGAATAGTCAAATTTATGGAGACAGAAAGGATGGTGTTTGCCAGGACTGGAGGGAAGGGGGAATGGAGAGTTGTTTAACGGGTACAGAGTTTCAGTTCGGGGTAATGGAAAAGTTCTGAAGATGGATGGTGGTGGTGGCTGTACAACAATGCATATGTACTTAATGCCACTGAACAACACACTTAAATAATAAATTTTGTTATGCATATTTTATTACAATTTTTAAAAGAGCCATGTTGCTTTTATTCTTCTTCTCCAGCAGCAGAACCTTTACCAGTTTCTCTTCTCTTTTTAAGAAAAGAGGACTAGGACAGGCGTGGTGTGACACTTCTGGAAGGTCACCTGAAGCCTAATTCTCAGGGGATCCTGCCCAGACTCCCAGAGTAGGGACTGATGAATCAGTGTTCAGTGAAGGCTGAGGAGTCTACAGATCAGACTCACTGGAAGGAACCTGCCTAAAGTCGGGCAAAGGGAGAGGATGCAGATTAGCATTCATGGAGTGTCCACTGTGCGCTGGGCAGAGCGCTTAGCAGGTGCCAGGCATACAAATGACAAGCTTCTGCCCTCAAGGAATTCACAGTTTCCACCTTTACCTGCCAGCTGGCCTTCCCCACTGTAGAGATGGCAAGGAGGGCAAGAGGAAAGACATGCCGCTTTGCAATTTTCTTCCTGGACTCGGGCTCAGAGATTTTTCCAGCAGTCTCAGATTTTTCTAAAGACCTGGCTCCTGAGCTTAGAAGTCATGTCCTCTGTGTCCAGACCCTAAGGAGTAGTCAGAGATGTTTAGGGAGGATCATCACACTGCCAAGGCTGGTAAAAGCCCAGGCCATGAAGCAGCAACAGAAGGGAAACCTACTGGGGGCCCTGCTTCCTGCAGCCCCCTGGGTGGGTGTGGCCGGGAGGACCTCCCCTTGAGCTGATTGAAGGGACTTGCCTTGGTCAGCAACCCCTTGAGATCTCAGGCTCTCAAGAATCAAAAATCTTCATGGAGATCACCCAACTATTTCAAGTTCCTAGAATGAGGATCTCATCTTTCATATATCCTCAGTTTCCTGGCATATGGCAGATGGAGACCCCCACTGCAAAGTGTAAACAGTTTAAACATAAGGTCCCAATTCCATGCAAGTGCTTTTCATTAATTCAACAAACATTTATTGAGCCCCTACTTAATACCAGACATGTCAATGATACAGTCTCTGTACTTAAGCTGTATACCAGATAAGAGATCTAAGTAAAATTTCCCAAAAGTTAAAAGCATGACTCTCATACAGATATGGAATGAACATATATCAAAGACTTTCTTGAACTCACTAATTAACCAGGGAACCAATAAGATGACAAAGCTGGTTCAAAGAGCATTTAAGGACAGAGATTTAAAGGAAAAGCACACCAAAATAATGTTTTCAAGTTAGAGACAAATCTGGTAAATATCCTACAGGGTAATAAAACAGGGATTATCTCTCCTACTGGACAGAAACCATCTGAATCTCTACCAGAAAAAATCTGCAAGTTAAAACGTATTTCACAGTCTGAGTCCTTCATTAATAATATCAAATGACAAAGTCAGACAATGAACTTGCCTCCTAGAGTAGTGCCATCTGGTAGTATGTAACATGAGTCAGGTGTGTAACTTAAGTGTTTCTAGTAGCCACCCTAAAAACAAACAGGTGAAACTAAGTATGTCCAAGACAGTGTCAGTTTGACATGTGGCATTAGCCACATTTCAAGGGCTCAATAGCCATGTGTTGATAGCACAGTTACAGAGAATTAAATGATCTTCCCATAGGTCTGTTAAACAAAGCTTCAGTATGACACTGAAGGAAAATACAGTCATCCTCTTGGCCTCTAAATTTCAGATAATTTTCCCTAACATACCTACTTACAGTACCTGTGACCTAGTTGGCAGGGGTAAAGGAAAGGTGAGTCCAAACAGTGACTCTTAAAAGGCAGCCGTATAACCATCCATTGTGACAAACGGTCTTGGACAACTGTATGGGGGCCGTGAGGGCCCTTAGTTTTGTTAGCGGGATGGGATGAATCAGAAAAGACTTCATAAAGGATGAGTGGGCTTCACTCCAAGCAAAGGGAAGAATGTAGCCAAGAGCAGGACAGTGTATAAGGTCAAAGAACCCTTCTGCTTGGGTGTGTAAGCAGGGAGGGCAAGGAATGAGCTTCAAGTTAGGCCAGGCTTAATCAAGGGTCTTGGGCATCTTACCTCTATCCAACAAGGTGCCATAGAAGGGTTTTCAGAAAAGAAGGGACATGTCCAGATTCATCTTTTAGAAAGACACGTCAAGGAGCTTCTGGCCCTGTGGCTGGCAGAATCTTCTCCATTTGCCCCAGTTGTGAATAGGGAAGAAGTCATAGTTGGTAGCCAAAAATATTTCCTAGATATCAAGTTCCAGATGTGATGCCCAAATCCAGAGTGAAGAAAGCATTGGTAAGGGGGGCAGGGATGCAGCAAAAATGCCTCTGGGTCTGAGGAAGGCTGCAAGATGATTTTTATGGATTGGTGACTTACTTGCAGACACTTTAATAGTTTTTGGGCCCAAATCACTTCAGTCGTGTCCGACTCTGTACGACCCCATAGACGGCAGCCCACCAGTCTCCCCCGTCCCTGGGATTCTCAAGGCAAGAACACTGGAATGGCTTGCCATTTACTTCTCCATAGTACAAGGTAAGAGAAATCTCAGCCTGGAATTAACTCAGCCACTGGCCAACTGAGGCAAGAGAGGGCACGGGCTTGATTCCCATCATTTGGATGGAGAAAGAGCTGGCTTTGATTTCTCTTGCCCTTTACATCTGAGAGGGCTTCCCTTGTAGATCAGCTGGTAAAGAATCTGCCTGTAACACAGAAGTCCTGGGTTCAATCCCTGGGTTGGGAAGATCTCCTGGAGAAGGGAAAGGCTACCCACTTCAGTATTCTGGCCTGGAGAATTACATGGATGTACAGTCCATGGGGTCACAAAGATTTGGACACAACTGAGCAACATAATAAACTGTGGAAAATTCTGAAAGAGATGGGAATACCAGACCACCTGACCTCCCTCTTGAGAAACCTATATGCAGGTCAGGAAACAACAGTTAGAACTGGACATGGAAAAACAGACTGGTTCCAAATAGGAAAAGGAGTACATCAAGGCTGTATATTGTCACCCTGCTTATTTAACTTCTATGCAGAGTACATCATGAGAAACTCTGGGCTGGAAGAAGCACAAGCTGGAATCAAGATTGCCAGGAGAAATATCAATAACCTCAGATATGCAGATGACACCACACTTATGGCAGAAAGTGAAGAGGAACTAAAAAGCCTCTTGATGAAAATGAAAGTGGAGAGTGAAAAAGTTGGCTTAAGGCTCAACATTCAGAAAACCAAGATCATGGCATCTGGTCCCATCACTTCATGGGAAATAGATGGGGAAATAGTGGAAACAGTGGCTGACTTTATTTTTTGGGGCTCCAAAATCACTGCAGATGGTGATTGCAGCCATGAAATTAAAAGACGCTTACTCCTTGGAAGGAAAGTTATGACCAACCTAGATAGCATATTCAAAAGCAGAGACATTACTTTGCCAACAAAGGTCCGTCTAGTCAAGGCTACGGTTTTTCCAGTGGTCGTGTATACATATGAGAGTTGGACTATAAAGAAAGCTGAGTGCCAAAGAATTGATGCTTTTGAACTGTGGTGTTGGAGAAGACTCTTGAGAGTCCCTTGGACTGCAAGGAGATCCAATCAGTCCATTCTAAAGGAGATCAGCCCTGGGTGTTCTTTGGAAGGACTGATGTTAAAGCTGAAACTCCAATACTTTGGCCACCTCATGCGAAGAGTTGACTCATTGGAAAAGACCCTGATGCTGGGAGGGATTGAGGGCAGGAGCAGAGGGGACGCAGAGGATGAGATGGCTGGCATCACCAACTCAATGGACATGAGTTTGGGTAAGCTCCGGGAGTCGGTGATGGACAGGGAGGCCTGGCGTGCTGCGATTCATGGGCTCGCAGAGTCAGACACGACTGAGTGACTGAACTGAACTGAGCAACATTCACTTACATCTGAGAAGCCCAGAGAGTTTGATGGGCCTGCTATAAGATGCTGTCTCTCACTCTCACAAGAGGCGGGTCAGACAAGGATAGGGGCAGCTGGAACAGGCATGGAGAGTATGAAGAACCAAGAACTCCTGAATTTTCTGAAATTTCCTCCTTGGTATCCCACCTCATCAGTGTAAGAGAAGAGGGACCTCACTTCCCTGAATTCTAGTTCTACCTGAAATGCACAGAATGAGCTACTTAAGGCTGATAGTCTGTGGCCTCAGGAAGGGGAGAAGCAGTGTGGAGAAGGGGAGGGGATGGCTCTGGAATCAAACCATCTCTCTTGGTGTGTACCAGAGGCCAAGGGGTCTTAAATCAGCTTTTTTACAGTTGATGTGTTTCCAAGTGACCAGTCTGAGAAGGCAGACAACTCTTGGGTCCTATTTCCTCTGGGGGTTATATAATCACCATGTGCAGGACTAACCACCCAGTAGAAACAGGAAAATTCTAATCTCCTTGGAGATAAGACTTCCTCTGGCTTTTTGCCATGAATTGATCACCAGCTGGGGCTTCATGTGAATGTCTTCTGATGAAAACTGAAGCCCAGAGCAGCAGAGACAACTGAATTGGAACTTAGGAAATCGACCTAACCCCAAACCTCATGTTTAGAAATGAGGTGGACAAAATGTCAAATATTCCTTTAAAGCCAAAATCCAGTCCAATAACCAGCTATGTTCCAAATATCAGATATGAGTTTGGTTGCCTCTCTACCACAAAGGGAACCTTTTGTTTACTCAGATCTCTCTCTCCCACCCTCCAGATCCAACCTTCCAGCCCCAGCCCCTCGTGGAAAGTGAAAGTGAAAGTCGCTCAGTTATGTCCGACTCTGCGACCCCATGGACTGCCAAGCTCCTCTGTCCATGGAATTCTCTAAGCAAGAAGAGCAGAGTGAGTTGCCATTCCCTTCTCCAGGGGATCTTCCCAACCCAGGGATCAAACCCAGGTCTCCAGCATTGCAGGCAAATTCTTTACCATTTGAGCCACTAGAGGGGCTATGTAATTGCCTGTGTTCTCTCTCTCCCCAGTGTAGGTCTCCTCAAAGGTCCTATAGTGGAGTCTACCTATCAAATTTGGAAAGAGCCTTAGAGTTCATCCAGGAAAGAAGGGAGAGACGAAGCAAGGACATTAAACTTTATGCAATGTTAGTTACTAAGCTAAGTTGTAGAGACACAGGATCTCACTTGAGCCTTGTGAGCACCAGCTGGATGTGTGCGTGCTAAGTCTCTTCAGTCATGTCCAACTCTTTTGTGACCTTATGGACTGTAGCCTGTCAGGCTCCTCTGTCCATGGGATTCTTCAGGCAAGAAGATGGAGTGGGTTGCTATGCCCTCCTCCTGGGGATCTTCCCGACCCAGGGAAGGGTCTTTACCACTAGCGCCACCTGGGAAGCCTGTGAGAACCGGCTAAGGTGGGCAGTATTATCCCCAGTCCACAAAACAAAGAACTGCTGCTCAGCCAAGCTAAGCAAGCTGCCAAAGATTGCACAGCCAGAGGTGGACGTGAGGCTGGAGCTCTGGCCCTCTAATTCCTGTTCACATTGGGTCCCAGTGGAGCTGATCTGAACTCTAGAGAAAATGGCGGTGGAGCAAAAGTCCCAAAGTGAGAAGGACTCCTTGGGCCAGGCTAAAAAGCCAGGCCAGGGGCCACCTCACCCCAGCTACCTTCATGGTAGTGCTGGCCCGGCCTCAAGCTTCTCAACTAACAGTTCTTCGTCTTGGGGGTGGGGGTGGGAGTGGCGGTGGGAGGTGGGTGCAAACTCTTCTGAGAATCTGATGAAAGCTCTGAATCCTGTCTCTAGAAAACATACGTTTACCCACCCCCACACGTATAGTTTTGGCTGCAATTTCAGGCGGTCCATGGGCCCCCAAAGTAATCAATTCTCTCTGAAACCCAGGAGTCTCCATGGGGGCCTAGGTGGAGAAAGAGAAAACGGTTTGGAAGAGCAAAGGAAGATTGAAACAGCGTGCTCTTGGAGGGGAAGGGGAAGGAGCAAAGAGGTGGTGTGGAGGGCACTCAGGGAAGGAGGCGGCCCACGGCCAAGCCTCCGGTGCTTGGGCACCTCACAGAGTTAAGTTTGCTGGCATCAAGTGAGCTCCTCAAAGGGCATGATGGGGCTCTGGGAGGACTGAGAGAAGCAGGGCCCCCCACACCAGTCCTGACCCATCCTGGAAGTGGGCTCTGTTTTGATCAGGGGAGTGGTATTCCATGGCACAGCTCAAATTCCTAAATCCATTTGGAAAGTAGATTCAGAGCCCTTCCCCTGAAGCCAGCAGCATCCACGGTTAGAAATAAAAATCCAGAGTGGTCTCAGCCTCAGAGTAATCAAACTTTCCACCTGCCAAGGATGGGGTGGCATCAGGCTAATGCAGCCACCACGCCAGTCTGTTAAAAATAATGATTATATAAAGAAAACATCCTCAGAAAAGAACCCTATCTAATCTGGGCTGGGCTAGAATAAACGCCTCCTGTTCTGATCTACCTCTGAGGTGAAATGATCTATTTCTTCCTTGAATTGCTCCCCCAGTTCTGCACATTCACGTGCTTGCTTAGCAGACACCCAAACAGAGCGTTTTGGGGTTTGCCCAGCTGTTCTATTTCCAGCCTGTTCAGTTCATGTCAGGTCCCACCACATGGCTTGGTCCCTCCTTCTCCCTGTCCTCCCCACCCCCTCGTCTTCCCCTTCCTGCTTTTTCTTTCCCTCCTTCTTCCTCCCCCTCCTCCTCTGAGATCCCTGCTCTTCCTCCCCCCACATTTCCTCTCACCTCACTGCCTCACTGGCTCCCATCCCCAGGGGCCCACAGGTCTGTGTGGAAGTACCTTGGGGGTAGCTCTTGAACCCTGGGCTGTCGGGGCAAGAGGAGGAAGGGAAGAGGGCAGAGGCATGGCCAGCACAGGTGAACAGGCTTGGGAACAGGCTTCTCTCTGATTTCTCACTGCTCTGGGTAACAAGTGCACAGGTGTCACTGTGCCACCAAGAGGGAAATGACCATCCTAGTGGGCCACCTCACAGGGCCTGCATCAAACAGGACACGGCCTCATCCCATTGTCCCACAGTGAGTGGCCCTAGCAAGGCATTTCTGGAAAAGTGTTTTTTGGTGTTTTCTGTTGCAGAAGGCAACCCCACCCCCACCTACCCCACTGACTGTTTCCCTATATATAAATGGGGAAGGACACTTGTTGAGTACCACACAGCTACCTGAGTCTGGCTAGCTGTTTCATGTGGTCATCTTCCAATGAGTCCTCTGGGTAAAATTTGCAAGAGATGTCGATGATCCCCATTCCAGGGATGAGAGGCCATGCTCAGAGAGGTTAAGTCATTTGCCCGAGGTTGCACAACTCACAAGTGGCAAAGCCCGTGGTAGCATTCTGAGAGTGGATGGTGAATCGATGGCAGTGGGAGTCTGGTGCTGAGGTGCCAGCCCCTCGCTGTGACTGTGTGGCCACGGCGCCAGGGTCAGGCTGAATGGGTTCAGGTCAAAACCAGGCTGTGAAATCCACTCTCTATGGGACCTCTGTGCCTTGATTTCTTCATCCATAAGTGGCAGTGATTGAAAGAGCCCTTACCTCCTGGATTTGTTCTGAGGATTAATCCACATACAGCATATAGGGCTTAGCAGTGCTTGGCCCACATAAACACTCAGGGTTGGCTATGACTAATCCCAGTGGCACTGACTCTGATTCTGGAAGACTATCCCAGTCCCTGAAAGGAGGTTGGAGGAATGGTAACTTTCACTTCTGGTATTGCTTTAGGGACCCAGAGGCCCCATCTACCCTCTTTCTCATTTAATCTTCATAACTCCCATGGGTGAGGGCCAGGGAGGTTTAATTCCTAAGTCACAGATGTGAAATTGAAGCCCAGCAATAACATCGGACTGGATTGGGCCCCTACAGAAACAACCCCTTCCAGCCTCTCTCTCCATGGCCTCTTAGGCAGCAGGACTTGTGCCAAGAATGCACCCCTGAGCAACCAGACTGGCACTCAGAGAACTGGGGAGAGCATGAGGCTCATAAAAGAACACGCTGATGAAGGTTGATGCAGAGAAAGATGGAGGAGAAGCCAGGACACGAGCCCCTGGCCCTTCCAAGTGGATTTCACTGCCAATCTAAGCCATTAACACCAGGAAGGAAAAGCCCAGCTGGTCACAACCAGGGAAGCCAAAGGGAATGGGGGGCAGTGGATAGGAGCAGTGCTGGTGGGGAAGGGTGGTGGAGAGACCTGGATGGCACACGGTAGTCTGTGGGTAAGGGGAAGGGCCCAACATTCCAGGGAATTGTTCTGGACGAATTTTGAAAACAGACGTTGGCTAGAATGACAGATGTGAAGGACAAGAGTCAACAGTGAGCAGCTAATTCATTCGCTTTCTCCTCCCTCCCTCCCTTCCTCCCTTCCTTCCTTCATCATTGAGCTCCTGGATGCTGAGCAGGATCTAAGAGATAAAACTGTTAAAAAGGTGGAGCATCCATAACTGAGTAAACAAGCAACAGGCTATACTGCGATTAGTACTGTAATGGAGGGGCAAGTAAGGTGCAGTGAGAGCTAAAGGAAGAATCCAAGAAGGGTTCTCAGAGGCGGTGACAGCTGTGTGGACCTTGAGGGATGAATAAGAGTCTGCCAGGAAGAGGACTCAATACTGGGAATGTGGAACGGGGCAAAAAAGACAGAGGATCTTTGGCTTAGAGGCAACTGCTATCGCTTATCACTTCAGATTTCCCTTTTGTTAATCAGAGCCAAGCCAGAATTCCTTGTAGAGTCCTGGCCTCTAATGTGACTCAAACAAGGAAGCCCCTGCTTTCTTTCTCCTCTGAACAAAAAAATTATTATCTGCACTGTTTGAAGCTCTCTTGTGCTAGGATGTCCTGTAACAGAGAACAAGGCTCTCACTCCTTAAGTTGAGGAGAGGTCTAGTAATCCTATATTCTGAGAAATAAAATATACATGGACTTTAATTTATGCTAGAGTGTGAATGACTGACATAAGATACTTTCCTATGCAGAGATTAGAACATGAAGAGAGGAGGAGAGAAGGACCCTGGAAGTATGTGAGTGTTTGAGGGGGTACTACAGGGGAGCCAGAAGTGAAAGCCCCTGACAAGGGTAGAGAAGAGTCCAGGGAGAGAGATGGAGAGTAGCAGATTGATTGTCATAGTGTAGCACACTGATGGGCTCTCAGGTGGTGCTCAACCTGCCTGCCAATGCAGAGACATGAGACTCGGATTCGATCCCGATTGGGAAGATCCCCTAGAGGAGGGCATGGCAACCCACTCCAGTGTTCTTGCCTGGAGAATCCCCATGGACCAAGGAGCCTGGAGGGCTACAGTCTATAGGGTCACAAAGAGCTGGACATGACTGAAGTGACTGAACACTGAGACTCACAGGGAGAGTGGTACTCTCCGGAGCCTTCTTACCTGCCACCTACTCCCACCATTCTACCCCCAAAGTCTCTGGCCAATGGTTGCCACCTCCAGTGGGGTCCCGAGAGAAAGAAGGCCCCCAATTGACTGCCATGAATACAGTGCTGTTCCCTCCGGGGAGGAGGTGGTCCCAAGGCATGAGGCTGGATGTAGGTGGGGCGCTGGGAAGACGACAGGTTCTGTCATGGTCCTTGGTGCTGTGAAGCCCTGGTGCACTGAGAGGAAGGCACAGGCTTGGCCCCAGGCCGACCAGCCAGCGGCCAAGGAAGGGTTAAGGATCCAGGCAGCTTCTACACGGTCTGCTGGTGGCGATGGCACAACTCTGCTCTCCATAGCGTCTCAGGAACCACCATCCTCCGGAGAGCCTCTATGACAACAGCTAGTGTGGGAAGAGGTCCTTTGGGTCTCCCCGCCTCCTGGGCTCACCCCCGGCCTCCCGGGGGGCGGCCGGCCGGGCCTGGGCCGTGATGGGGAAGCGGGCCACCTCCGCTCAGGTCCCCTCTGGGGCCTAGGGCTGAGGGCGTGGGGGAAGGTCTGGTTTTGTTTATTTTGCTTTGTTTGCTCTGAACCTTTGATCACGGATATCATGTTTGAGGTGACTGTCCTTGAACCTGGGGTCTAAAGATGAATTGAGGGGAGTGTGAAGGGGGAGTCTCTGGGGACATTAAGAATGAAGTCATGAGACAGGTGAGGAATCCCAGTCTCTAGTGCCTGCAGAGGCCTCCTCAGAGTGGTCCCCACCACCCCCACTATGGCCTTAGGCTCTGTCCCACCCAGAGGCCTGAGCAGGATCAGGAGGCTCAGAGTTCAGGATGGAGCACACGGGAGGTGAGGGGGCGCCGGCACGAGGGCCAAGCTGAGCCAGGCAACTCCGGCCTCAAGGTTTCCTTCCCTCTTTCCATGCCCCAACTTTACCTCCTTTATCGTCTCTTTCCTCTGTTCATCAGCCCCCCACATCCTTCCCTCTTCCTCCTCTGGCCTTCTCCTCTCCCCCACTCCTCCTTTTTCATCACTTTCTTCATTCACTTGAATGTTTTCCTGAGCACCCACTGTGCAGAGAACCCTGGGCTAGGCCCTGAGAGGCTTTGGGATGAATCAGCTCCCTGGGGTCGCACACACGGTCAGGGGAGGGGAATTCTACAGCGTGTAGAACACCAGGTAGAAATGGCTACGTTCTGAAAGGAAGAGCTAAGGGAACTCTCCTCTTAATCCCTCACTTCCGGCCTGCTTCATTATTCTGACAGTTTCTCAGGCAGGAGATACATAATGTAAAGAGGAGAGCTTTTTATTCCCCACAAGGACTCCCAGGAAGGCCCTAGAAAGCGAGGTGCAAAAGCCGGCAGAGACAGCTTGAGAGGGATAAGACAGGTCAGAGTCCAGCATTTACTCATGCCAGGCCCACCTCTGCCCTTCATTCATTCATAAAACATTTATTTCACATGGTGCTAGAACCCAGGGACTTCCAGGAAGGCATGCAATAGACAAATAGAGTTGCAAGGAAGAAAGAGCGATGAAGAAAACAAGCAGCTGCAATGACAGAAAACAACACAGCGGTGGCGGGTGGGGCAGGGGGAGAGGGGCCACCAAGGAAGTGACATGTAAAGTCCAACCCGAAGAGCGAGAACTCGGCCAAGCGAAGGGCTGGAGTGAAGTGGGTCACACGGTCATGGGAGGAACAGCGTGAGGAAATCCCTGAAGGTGGAAGAGGCTGGTAGGTGTGAGGAAGGTCCTCGGGGGCAGAGGGAGGGGGCAGGAGCGGTCTGCTGAGGCAGGAAGAGGCCTGGGGTTCAGCAGAGCCTTGAGGGCCCGCCTTCCTTTGAATACGTTTGGATTTTATTCAAAATGCAGTGGGAATCCAGCCACAGGATTTTAAACAGGGATAGCACTTTCTGGTTTAAGAAGCACTCTCTGCTGTGATGGGTGGACAGTGGGACCCAGCGAGGTCCAGAGAGAGGACATGGAGCCCACCTCTGGAGTTGAAAGGGAGGAAGGAGATGGGAAATGTGTGAAGCATTTCGGAGCTGGGAATGGTAGAACTTACTTAGAACTTACTTGCTAATGGCTTGGAATGAGGCGGGGTGGTGGGGGTGGCAGGGAATGCAAGATATTATTAGGTATTTTAATCTACTGGTCCTTTAGTCTGTGTCGCCCATTAGAATGTAAGCTCCGTGAGAGCAGGGATTTCATTGGTTTGGCTCACTCTTGGTTCCCCAGGACACAATACAGGCATTTCATAAAGATTTACTAAACAGTCCAACCAGTCCATCCTAAAGGAGATCAGTCCTGGGTGTTCATTGGAAGGACTGATGCTGAAGCTGAAGCTCCAATACTTTGGCCAAGTCATGCAAAGAGTTGACTCATTGGAAAAGACCCTGATGCTGGGAGGGATTGGGGGCAGGAGGAGAAGGGGACAACAGAGGATGAAATGGCTGGATGGCATCACTGACTCGATGGACGTGAGTCTGAGTGAACTCTGGGAGTTGGTGATGGACAGGGAGGCCTGGCGTGCTGCGATTCATGGGGTCGCAAAGAGTTGGACACGACTGAGCGACTGAACTGAACTGAAGTAAGCTGAACCAAGGGATAAGAGGGCGGGATTAACGATGACATCTCAGTTTCTGGCTCACCTAGGGGAGAATAATGGTAGCAAAGCAAGAGAGGAGGACCAGGGAGGCAGAGAGGTGAGCGGTGAAGGTGCCTGCGAGGGGCCAAGCAGGCAGTGTGAACGGGCATAGAGAGCATGGAGAGGAAGGGGGTGTGTTTGGGTCACCATTGTACACCAGCAAGGAGAGCAGTGCCTGGAATAACAGAAGAGGCTTGATGTGTTTGTTGAATGGATGAGTGAGTGAATGAAGTCACGAGGTGAGTTCTGGACTGGGACTCCAAATGTGGCTGTCACCGGTCCCTGGAGGGTGTTGAAGGCCATGGGCATGGATGAGGTCATTTAGGGAAGGGTGTCTGGAGAGAGAAAGGAAGGGAACCCGCTAACCCAGCCACCGTCTCTGCCCATGCCAGGTATTGCTGATTTAGGAAGCAGGGACCCTAACTCAGCAAATAGCAGAGACCTGAAGTTCCAGGAGACTCCTAGGGAGTAGCCATAGAGGCAGGCAAATCTGGTCGGAGGGGGCCCCACAGCGCTGTCGGGAAAGGAGAGGCTTCCAGCATTAACAGAAGAAGGTCCCTCTGACCTTGAGCCACAGCCATACTCCTGGCTCCCTCTCAGCCCTTGATGCTGTGGTCAAGCCCAACTGAGGTCTCCTCGGAGACAGCAGGTCTCAGGGTCCCTGGCAGCTATTGCTGGCCTCTGAAACAATACGGGCTGTTGGAGCACAGGTGTGCTTATCACAGCCCTGGGTGAATGAGCCCGCTCGTGGGCCACCTGCTGTGTGGGTACCAGGATGGGCACACACAAGGGCCTGGAGCTGGGAGATGAAGGCGGGTGCTCCCTGTGGTGATGTTGTCAGGGCCCTGGGAGGCTGCAAGGGGTAGACGCTGGGTATGTGTCGTCAACCCAAGCCCAGGGTATCCACCGAGTCACTCTGGACTGGATGCACCCCAAATATCACTCTCTGCCCCACCCTGTGCCTGTGATTGGCTGGGCAGAGGCTGACAGAAAGTCTAGCAGGGAATTCCACCCTAGAGTTGAGGACTTTGAGGAAAGTCATGCTAGGAAAAGGAGAAGGCGATGGCACCCCACTCCAGCACTCTTGCCTGGAAGATCCCATGTGCAGAGGAGCCTGGTGGGCTGCAGTCCACGGGGTCGAGAAGAGTCGGACACGACTGAGCGACTTCACTTTCACTTTTCACTTTCATGCATTGGAGAAGGAAATGGCAACCCACTCCAGTGTTCTTGCCTGGAGAATCCCAGGGATGGGGTAGCCTGGTGGCTGCTGTGTATGGGGTCGCACAGAGTCGGACATGACTGAAGTGACTTAGCAGCAGTAGCAGCAGCATGCTAGGAAAGGAGCTTATGAGTCCTGTTCAGAAGACTGGGTTCTGGACCTGCCTCCACGACTGATACCTGCGTGGTTCCACGTACGTCAGAACATCTTAGAACTAGAAGGGGTCTTCTAGTTCCACCTTCCAGGCTGAGCAGAAATTCCTCCCACCAACCCCCAGCCCATGATCATTCAGAATCTCTCTAAACTTCCAGGATGGGGATTTCACTTCCCACAGGACAACCCATTCCTTCAGGAGTTTGTTAGAAAGCCTCTCTTTATCCAAAGGCCAGAAGGACCCAACACCAGAGGTTAACAGTGTCACCTCCAGGGAGGACAGTGGGATTGAGAGAGGGAGAGAGACAGGGCTTCCCTGTTAATTTGGTTTGGGATGCTTTCAGCACTGTTTGTTAAACTTGTGATGGCAAGAAAGGCAAAGAAAAAGGCAGGTTTTTCTTGACTTAAAGCCATCCTGCCTTCCTAACATTTCTACCTACTAATCCTAGGTCTTCTCTCTGAGATCAGAGAATAATCTAAACCCATTTCCCCTCTGATGCCCTTCAAATACCTGAACTTGATCTCCATCAAGTTTCCACCAAGACTTCTTCAGGCTGAGCTCCAGACCAGTCTCCATCCCAGTACCCCCAGAAAATACAACTCACTGGGTTGCAGAAAGAAGGAACCAATCACTCCTTGAGTTGGGCGTTAGCTCATGCTGATTCATTAGTGAGGCCTGAGATTTTCTTCTCCGTTTTGTGTGTGTGTGTGTGCGGGGCGCAGGAGGCATAATCACATCACTTACTTCCTCCAGTCTTGGTTTTCTTATCATAAAAGGGGAAAACAATACCTTTGCTATGAGAATCAATACAGGTGAAGGAAATGAAAAGCATAAAGCACAAATCTATACCCTGGGTGTGATGACCCAGAAGCCCCATTCCATTTAGGTAGCAGCTAAGTGTAGGGCTCACAGAGCCAGATGGCTTGGGTTCAAATCCCAGCTTTACTGCTTATTGGATGTGTGACCTTGGAGAAATGACCTGACATTACTGTGCTGCAGTTTTCTTCTCTGAAACAAGGGACGATGATAACACGAAACTCAGGATGGGTGTTTAGGAGCATTAGATACATTGCCTAGCACTTTAAAAAGGTTAACTGTTGGGTATTACCACCCCAACTCTATTCCTTCACAGAGAGATAGGGGTTCACAGAAATGAGGCAAATTCATGGCACTTACTTGAAAGGTGAGGTCATTAAACCAAAGCAGTCATTGGAGTGAGTTGCCCCCTGACCCCAATATTTGTAAACCATGCACTGTGCTAAAGGTGTCTCAGGCCCTGCCTCACTGGATTCTCCCAGTGGTTTCATGACGTAGATACCATTATTTCTCCCATTTTACAGATAAGGAAATATAGGTTCACACAGGCTAATTAACTTGCCCAGAGTCACATAATCAGGAAGTGAAGGAGCCATGAGTCTGACTCCCAGGGTCAGTCTCCATCAATACAACATCTAGCTCTTCTCACCAGCTCCCTCGTTTGGGTTCCACTCCAGTTTTGGGGACCAGAGGGAGTCAGAGCCATTGCTTCCTTAACAGCATTGTCTGCTATCCATGAGGTGGGGAAGTGGGGTGGTCCCTGCTTCTAACTGAACTCTGCTCTCCTGTACACTGTCCCTCTCCCTTCAGGCGTCTGAGGGTGTTGCTGGGGACTCGAAAGGCATCTCCTTGGGTCCACTCAGGCTCTGTTGGCACTGCGTACCCTTGGGCTGCTTGCTGGATTCTCAGCCCCTGACCATGAAATGGTTCCACACTGATCAACCAAAAAAAAAAAAAAAACCCAAACAACAACAATAAAAAACCAAACACCATTTTGGATGTGGGCCCTGATGCGTAATATCATTATGGAACCAGCAGCGCATCCCATTCCATTATCGCCCAGCCAAGCTTCTCTGAGGCGAGCCTGGCTGCAAATGGCTTTCTCCTGTCTGGGGGGGTGGGGGGGGCAGTACAGCCCCGGCTTGCCCTCCACTGCTGGAGGAGAGGTTTTATCTTTAATTGACAACTGGCTGCCTGCCATTGCCTCACCTCTGCTGGCCCAGGCTCCCAGCCTGACTGCTTCAGGAACAGGCTTCCCTTTGCTTCTCCCCTTCCCTCCCCTCACCCTGCTCCCTCGTGAGCTCTTGTCCTTTCCTGGACAGATGACCCTGGGTCAGGCCTTCACATTCACTGGCTCTGAGATAGGTGCTATCATTACACCCATTCTACAGGCAGGGAAACAGGTTCAGTGAATTGCCCCACCTTACCCAGCTGGGAAGTGGCAGCTGAACTGAGGTCCCCCATCTGCCCACTGACTCAAGTAAGGAGAGCAAACTCGTGCCCAGGCTACATAATTCAGAGCCCTGTGCAAAACAAAAACACTGGGCCCTTCTTCAGTAATTATCAGTAATTTCCAGAGGGTGACAGCTGAGCATTAGTTGGCTGTGGGCCTTCTGAGCGCCTCAGGGGGCACAGCCCTGAAGCCAAGCCCCTGTGTGACTGTAGGAGGGTCTAGGGTAGAGATGACATCTGAGCATTCCCTACCACCCCCACCTCCTATCTGGGCCCAGGACTGTTCACTTCCCAGCCCTCAGCAGTCTCAGTTGTGGCCCCAGGCCCTTGTCGGCCTCAGTTCATCAGCCATCCAGTCATTGCAACAACTCCGGCATCCCCTGGGCCTTGGCCCACACAGAATTGGTGCAATTTCAGGGAAGAGAGGAAGCCCCCTGCAAAACAAGGAGGAATACAGTGGAACCGCTGAAATGAACAAGTCTCTTCTTCCACGTTATGGTGGGGGGTGGGGTTGGGGGCAGCAGTGGAGATCACTGCCCAGGAGCCCAGGTCCCAGGTTAGTCCTCTCGGCGGGACCTCGGCCAGAATCACTCTTCATCTTAAGCATTCGTGTCTGGTTCTAAATGCAGCTGGGCTCCACTGGTGATTCCTGGTGGGGGTGGGGTTAGGAGTATGCATTTCTAAAATGCTGGGGGGGGGACAGCCAGGGAGATCCCCACAGACACAGAAAGGAGAGACAGAGGCAGTCACACAACAGGCACAGCAGAACGCTCCAGATGTCTTTATTGGGGCTTGAGCACGGCATGACAGTCACAGGCATGCAGACAGGGCGGTAGGGCCCAGCCTAGGCATGCCTCAGACGCACGAGGGGACAGCTTTAGAAAAGGACAACCAACATTAGGGAGGGGCAGGGCGGGCTGGGAGTGGGGAGGGAGGGCTGAGGCAGGGGCAGAGGCCAAGGTCGAAGGGGGGCACCTGGCCTCGGCTATTGCACGCATCCTCTGGCCACCAGCCAGGAAGTACAGTATTGCAACTGGTCTCCGCTCGCCCGCGGCTTCCCCTTCTCAGACCCCTGAGCCAGATGGGCAGACAGACCCCTTCCCTGCCCGTCTGCCCAGCAGCATCTTTGGAAAACAAACGGACGAAGGAGACAGAACAAAAAACCAGAAATAAAAAAAGACAAAACACCCCCTCAGTCAAGGACACAGGGAAGGTGGAGAAAGGAGTGGAAGAAGCTGCAGAAGAGCCCTGGGAAGTCCCCCAACAACTGGGGCGTGGGGTGGGAGGTAGAGCCCCAATCTGGGGTGGGGTGAGGCCAGTGGAGCAGTGACCCCAGGGAGCAATCTGGCCTTCCACCAGCCTCTGGCCCACAGGGGAAATGCTCCCAAGAGGGAGAGTCTAGCCTGGGACCACCCAGCTGGACTGGCAGTTCCCAGGTGTATTTTTCCTGGGATATTCCACATACACATTCGGCAGAAACAAAGAATCAGTGAAGGGAAAGGGGGTGGGGTCGGGCAAAGATTTGGGGAGACACAGCCTAACGAAGAAGACAGACCACCAAGAGCACGTGCACTACACACAATAGTATAGTATGTATGAATATAGATACTATATGTGCATATATATCTCTTCAATGTACAACAGAACAAGAACATCAGACCCGATGGCTCTGGGCCCGAGGGTCACGTGGGAGGTTTCCATCAGTCCTGTGCAATCAAGGATATGAGTCTTTCCCAGCGAAAGATTCTTGCCTGGGTTCCAGAGTTGCCCTAAGCCTCTGGCTTTCTGTCTGTCTGCCTGTCTCTCTCACGTTGGTGCCGCTTTAAGAGAGGGTGAGGACTTCGGCCTGGGCATAGTTGGACGAGAGGGCGTCTTGGCAGGTCTCTGTGTTTAAAGAGCACAGGTGTGAGACACTGGGACGCACGCTTTCGGCTCAACATTGCCTTCTTGAGAGGTAAGGAGTTCAGCAAAAGAAAGGGAGAAACGAAGAATGAGATATTAGAAGGAAGGCAGCTGCTGACCCACACGCTGTGGGCTGAGGAGTAGGCCAGAGATGCAAGGCATGGGGCCTGGAGTTAAGAAACCAGAAAGCAGGGACAGGAAGGAAAGGGTGAGCCCTTCATCGTCCTTCTGCCAACCCAGCGCTGGGCCACAGTGACCCATAGGTGATGTCACAGCTCAGCTCCATGCCTGTCGGGTAATGAGCTCCAGGAACCAGGAGCCCTCAGGTCCCCAAAGCTGCAGTGTGGTGGGGAGAGGGATCACAGCTCTGCAGCCTGGCATGGAGGCAGCAAGGGAAGTTCCTGCCGGGGCTCTCAGCCCACAGGCCATCGCCTGCCCAGCCTGTGCTCCGCCCCCCCAACACAGTTCCATCTGCTGTCACCACCTAGTCTAGTCCACTGTCCCAGGGGCTGGTGAGGAAGGCTCCTGAGTGTGCTGCCATGTCAGGCCCAGCTCCTTTCCTCAGTCTGCCAGGAAGAGAGTCCCAGCAGCTGCAGGGTGAGTGCTGAAGAGGAAGCTCAGGGAGGACGAATGTGCCCCGCTCAGGAGAGGAGGCAGGAAACCCAACACCTCAGTGAGCCCTTCCAGACATCTCCTTCTCAGCCTTGGACAGCAGGGGCCTGTGCCTTGCCTTCCCCTGCCTTCCTAGTGGGAGCACAGGTAGGGCAGGCAGGAGGCTGCAGTGGGGGCAGGGACTTGGGGAGGTGATACTCTCTGGCCAGGGCAGACAAGGCCCTGCCCCGAGGAAGCTCTGCGGAAAGGGAGCCAGGGCTGTTGCACAGCTTCTCCTCTGACTCCCATGCACCCTCCCCTCTGGCTCCAGCTCACAGCTTCCCCTCTCAGAAGCCCTGAGGGCTGAGGACTGGTCTCCACAGTTGTCAGCAGCAACTAGTACAAACAGGAAAGGTAGCAACTCCTGCCTGGCCTGCTTCCCCTGCTCTGCAGGGAGGGGCTGGGTCACAGATGAAGGGGAAGATGGTTAGAAGCCAAAGTAATGGGTACAAGCCCAGATCCAGAGGCAAGGGAAAGCAAACTGTGCTCTCAGACTGTGGGCGGAAGACAGAGCTTTCTCCTAAAACGGGGAGGCCCAGGGCCTGGGCAAGCCTGAGGCCTGTGAAGAGGGCCACCTTCCCAGGCAGGGCCTAGAGTACTGTGGGGCCCTGTATACTTGCTCTGTCCTTTCCCAGGACCCTGGGAGGGAGCTGGGGCGGGCAGCCTACTCAGCGTTACTGTTGGCTCAATCCTGTGTCAGCCCTACAGAAGCCAGAGAGCCAGGAGGGGTGTGTGGGAGCCCACCCAGCCCCCTCAAGGCTCAAGGGGCCCCAGGCTGGCACTCCTGCATCATGTCGCCCAGGGACATCTGTGCCCACCATGGGGGTGCCATGAGCATGCCCGTTCCTGTGGGAGGGAAGAGGGAAGGAGGCGGTGGGTGCCGTGGAAACTTGGGCTCCTGACAACTTGAGGGCTGCCACAGAAATAGCCGCCTCAGTTCCCTGAACCAGAAAGGCAAGTGAGAGGAGGAAATAGCTGTAGTGCCCATGCTACGCCGGTCACCTCACTCACAGTGTCCATGTTGGAGTCAGGACCCCAGCACCGGGGAGCCCAGAGGGGGCAGGACCTAAACCATCCTACTGGAAGAGAAGCTGGGCTCTCAGACGGGACTGAAAGGGTAGAAGGTGCCCTGCTCTCTGTCCTGCTCCCCAGGGCTTGCCTGTCTGTGTCCCTTTCTGAGGGGCAGTGGCATGAATGGTCCTGTATCTTCTCAGCTCTTCTTCTCTTCCTCCCGAGAGCAAACAGAACGCCAGCCCCACAGACCACAGCAGGGCGGGGAGAGCCCAGGACCCACCTTGAAGAGAATTTCCTGTGTCTGTCCAAGGCTGAAGAAGGCACTGACTGAAATGGGAATGTTTCTAGAATATGCTCTTCTTCATTATCCCCTGCAATCCCATGAAATGGTCTGACCTTTGTGCCCAGTTCACCTTCTGGGGCGGCTTCCAGAGTCCCCCGCCTCCTGCCGAGTCCCTGAATGCTGTCTGGCGGTGCCTATCTCTGCCCATTCTGGAAGGGGCAGACATGGGCCTTACTTAGTCATTCCCTCCACAAAGTTGCATAATCTGGCTCTAAAAATTGCCAGGCGCCCAGCTCTGCTGTCAGGTCTAATTCCCATCAGGTGAAACAGGAAATGTCTTGGCTGAAGTGTGGTCCCAGCGAGCCTGGCTGGTGTGCTGGGGGCCTGCCCTGAGGAGGGGCCCTGGGCGTGGCCGCGTGCCCCTGCGGGAGGCAGTGGGTGGGGGCAGGATGGCTCCTGTCCCTGCACTTCCCCTCAGCTGCCCCTGCCCGGGGTGCACCCCTGCTCACTCTGTGACTCACAAACCTGTTGTGCTCCTGGGCTCGTTAAGTAAATGAATACACTTAATTATAGAAATTAGATGAGTCTCCGGTTCTGGCAGCGATATAGAGCGCAGAGGCTGGGTGGGAGTGGCAGGTGACTCAGAGGCAGGACTGGGAGCTGGAGGGAGCAGGAGAGGAAGGAGAACTGTAGAGGAAGCAGGGGAAGCCGCGTGGCCAGCGATGCCGCAGCTCGGGGGGGTGGGGCACAGATGGGAGGCTGGCTCCGAGGCTGGGGTCCACCGAGAGGGGGACATCCCTGCATCTAGGCCACCTATCCTGGGGCTCCAACTTGGGAACCCCTGCCTGCGCCCCACGCCCCAGGGGACAGCTTATTCCTGGTTGCTCTGGGTGTGGGATGGACAGACAGACAGACAGAGATGTTCAACTGCAAGCTGTTCGGTTACTTGTTGAAGGCCCTGAGGGATGGGGGTGCATTTGCTGTGATTTAGGTGGGAGCCTGAGAGGGAGGCAAGGCCCAGAGACACAGTTACAGAGTCCTAGGGGTGACGGCACCTTCAGCTGAGAATGGGAGTGAGTGGGGTAGGAGGCCTAGAAGTAACCTCCCCTCGCTCTCAGGCTCCAGGGCTGAACCTTTTAGGGAGCTGGGTGCTGTGGACGGGAGGCTCGGGGGCCTCAATTCTCCCGTATCCTGTTTGATTCCCGAAGACACAGGAGGGACGAGGCTGGAGGCATGTGTGTGCCTGTTTGTGTGCGGGTGCCCAGGGTCAGGGAGAGCTGAGGGTGCAGCTACGAGGCCGAGTGTCCAGGGGGTGGACTGGTGAGCGGGTGGAAGGGGTGGGCGAGCAGGGGTTTTCTCGGAGGGTAGGGTGAGCTGTATCGCGATGCCAGTGGAGACAGACCCAGACTGGTTCCAGCCGCTCCCGCTATGTTGTTTAGGCTCCGGGACTTTCCACAGCCTTGGTGAAGAAAAGGCACATGGGTCAGGGGGGCGCAGCTCCTCGCCTGAGACGCTCCATGGGATCCGTGTTCCGGGGACTCAGCGGGGCAGGCAGCCCCAGGGCTGGCTGCAGAGGTCTGCTTCAGCTGGGAAAGGCTTCCTGGCTCTCTCTGGTCTCCAGATGGACCCCAGGGCCCCATCCTCGGCTGCCCTTTGCTTTGTCATCATCCCCAGGTAAGTTTCCCTCCAGCTGTACAAAGACCCTGCAGCCCTCAGGACCCTTCTTTCTCAACCCTAAGAAACTCTAATGATCACGCACCGCTTTCCTCCCAGGGAGTTCATACTCTGTCACATAGGTCTCATTGCTGTCTGTGCTGGTGGATGGAGGAGTCCTGGGCCTACTCCCTCCTGGACCTGAATGTAGCCCAAGCGCAGAGAAGTGCGGCGTGGTCTGGCATGGGTAAAGTTGCCGAATGCACACTGGGAGTTTGGCGATGCTAACTGCCACGCTTCCTTAGCAGGGCCTGTTTCCCAGCAACCCACCTGTTCCCTCTCGAAGGTCACTCTAATTGGCTGAGCTACATGCTTGTTGCCAAGAAGCAGTGTGGAGGCATCTTGAAACTAGAGCAGCCAGGCCCCACAAGCACCCAGAGAGATACGGTGGTGGGACACAGGCTCCCCAGCCCCACGCATGCTCACACGCGGGCTCCTTCTCAGACGGGACCTGCTCCCCAGGACCTCAGGGTCTCTCCTCTGACTTGCACCCTCACAGCCTCCTCCTCCACACCGAAACTTCCACTGAGTCTTTCACCACACTGGATGAACACAGGGATGCTCAGGATTTGGTTCTGTTTGCTCAAGTCCTCCATGGGGGGTGGGGTCCCTGCCACCCCACCTTCCATGCTAACCACTTAGCATTCTCCAGCCAGAACAAGGCTCCAGGTCTGAACTAGGACACAGGAGAAGCCTCAGTGTGTTTGGGGTGTAGGGGGAGGGCAGGAGGGACAGGCACACCCAGAGCCCAAGGACTGGGCTAGGCAGAGGCCAAGGGTGACCAGAGGAGCACAGGAGAGTGTGTAAGTAGTCTGAGCACCATCCATTTAAAGCTCTAAATTTAGCTGGGCCACATCCAGGTTCCAGATTGCTGCTCCTGCTTCTGCCACCCAACAGGGCACATGTCCAGCAAAACTGGACACACAGCTCTCAGGGCTTGGTTAGGGTCAGGGTGCCCTGGGGACAGTGGTGATGAGCAGGCCAAGGAAAGGGCCTGGGAAGGTATCCCTGGACATTTCCTGGGCTGGGCAGGCCAAGGGACATCCTTGTGGGGACAGAGAAATCACAGGCTATTCCTACAGCAGCTACTGTCCCTGCCTCACTTGACCTTGTTTTGGTTTGGAATCTGGGGATGGTGGGAAGTAGCAGGGGAAAGGGGTTGGACTGAAAGAAGACGAGTTAAGAAGCAGCCTATACCCAGCTGTTTTGGGGTGAGAATTGGGGTTTATCCCGAAACTAGGCAGGCTTTTAAGAGAGGTTAGATGACAAGGACAGGGCAGAAAAGACAAAAAAGTGATGGGGACTGGGTAGAAGGAACACTGGGGCTTGAGAGCCCTGGTCCTCAGTCATCATGGAGCTCCACCTTCCCTAATCATTTCAGTCCCACTTGGTCAGGCCAGGAATCCCCTAGCTCCACTGTGGATGGAATTTCAGCTTTCCCTTGAACTCTCTAAATCCTTCAGAACATGCCTCAGAACATACCCCCTCTCCCTGCCCACTCCCAGCCCCTGGTCACCTTCTGGCTCTACCTGGAAGGGACAGTCACATCCCAGGGGCTTGCACAGCTGGGCTGCAGGACCCCCAGTGTAGGACAGAGGACGTAGGGCCTATGCCAGGCTCTCTGAAGACCTCACACGAGAACTCCATTCTCACCCTGACTCCTGAGACTCCTGGGAGTCTCCTGGGACTACTTACTGAGGAAGCCTGAGCTGTGTTTAAGGGAGGCCTAGGGGAAGGCTAGCAATGACACTTTGGAGTCAGGCCTAAAGGTCACAGCAGGAACCAGAGGAAAGGAAAGTGATCAAACGGAAGGAGCAGGCAGGAGCCCTGATCTGTGGTCCCCTCACCCTCCAGCACTTGTCTTTCCGGAGGGCACCTGGCAGGTAGGGGGGCTCTGTGTACCTTCTGGGGATGTCACGGGCCTTTCTAATCCATGGACTAGAACATCAGGGGACCCATCCTAAAAGCGAGGGTGCGTCCAAGGCAGAGGAGATGGTGGCCACGGCCTCAGAGGAGGAGGGGACCTCAAGCTCCATGGGGGACACTGGGGAGACTCAGCTCCATGGGGGCTCCCCCCCTGCCCGGCCTGGGGAGCCATACCTTTGCGGACACTACCATCGGCGCAGGCATAGTCCCCAGCGCTGAGCAGGAAGCAGGCAGCTGCCTTCTTGTTTCTGTCTCGGGTGCCGGAGCGGCGCAGGGCCCTGCGCTCCTCAGGGGTGGGGGCGGAGGCCAGGGGCTGGGTGAGGCCGGCTCCCTCCTCGTCCGACAGCACCGCATTGGCATCGCCATTCTGCTTGGAATCTAAAGGGGCAGACAAAAAGGAGGCTGCAGGAGGGCTGATCCCTGACCTAGAGCATCACTTACCCAACCCACAGGGAGAGTGCTGCCAGAACCAGGGGGCGGGCCTACTCCTGGGGACAAAGAGTGGGATGCTGGCTTTCCTCTCAGTCTTGGCTGGAGATGGAGCCACAGATACCCCAAAAGCAGAGACTCCCCAAGTTGGCCCTGTGAGATCAGCCCAAGGCAGGCAGTAGAGTCTGCTGCCTCCTTGGGTTTGGCTCAGGCTGACACTTGGATGAGTATGCATTCCCTGGGAGAGTGTCTGGCTTGATGGGGTTAAACTTACAGAGTGGCTTCCACAGCTGTCTTCCTGGGCCACCTGAAGGCACTTACTCTTAGTCACCAGGTATTCCAAGCCAGAGTTGATGCCCGAAGGATTCAGAGCCCTTTGTCTCACGGGCTAACTTGTGTCTGGGGGAAGACACTCCCACCCCCACCCTGAGGGGAAGAGGCTCCAATTCTGCTCCCACTGGTGTATGCTCTTAGTCCCGACCCCTGCTCCACTGGACAGGCAACATCACAGGCAAAGCTGAGTCCCTAGGTCTGGAGAAGGGGGGTGGCCAGTTGGTCTGAAGGCAGGGACCAGGAATGCCCTTACTGTGACCGAGGAGTTAGGGTCAGGCTAAGGCACAGGTCATGGTGCCACAGGTGAAGTGTGCATGGCAGAAGCCCAGGGACTTGTACATTGTGATATAACTTACCCTCTGAGCCCTGAATGGACCTCAGGGTAGAACTGAAATTCCCTGGGGTACTGTCTGGGAGATTTCTGTTCAGGAATCTGGGAAAAAGGTACCATTTTGGTGGGAGAGAGAAGGGGAGCCTAAAGGGTTCCATCAAGGTCTTTGAAAGACCCATGCCCTTGAATGACCCCGGCATGTAGGATGGGCCCCCACCAACAGGCCACAGGTGAATATTCTGAGCCAGGCACCTCCCCACAAGGACAAGTCCTACTTTATCCCCAGAGCCATGCCAGGAGGGAGCTGCTGTCTTATGAGCAGCTCCCCACTGGCCTGGCATCCAATGGACCCCCCATACTAGGAACCTCATACCTCTCTTAGGAGCTCATCCCATACCTAACAATTGGGTTCCCACTCTCCAACATAACTCTGTGTTGCTGTGGATGAAGCAAATTTCCTTTCACCTCTTGACTCAGGTAGAAGCAAGCTTTCCTGAGCTGACCTTTCCCATCCTTGGATAGCATGATTCAGACCCTCAGGTCTGGTTATTCCACCTTGCAGCTACCAGTTTTTTCCCTTTCCTTTCCTCTCTCCCAATATTGTCTGGGCTGCTCCCTCTTGGTTCCCTTGCATCCATGTTAAACCCCAGGCCCAGGATTCAATCTAGCTTGTGCCAAACAGAAGGCAGCCTCCCACAGCCATTACGTTATCACATTTATTAGGCCAAGAGACACCAGACTCGAACGTTTGGAAAGAAATGATTCATGTGTTGATGCTCCTCAGGAGAACAGCTGCCCTCCTCTCCAGCTAATAATGACAGTGCCTGATATTTGTAAAGTGGGTTTAACTTCTCAAAGTACTTTCATATCCGTCATTCATTTGGGGCTTGTCCAAGTCTTGGAAATAAGATATTGATAGCATTTCTGTTTTACAGGTGAGGCATTTATACCCAGAGAGGGTGAATGACTGGCCCGGGGGCACACAGCACACTGGCCAAGACAGGATTAGAAACCCAGGCTTCTCATTTGCAGCCCCATGCACTGCCCATAACAACCTAAATTTCGTGGGATACTCATTCTACAGAGCCTGATGTTCAGGAAGCGATCAGAAAATGGAGATTCAGCCTCAATACTGTGCCCTCCTAAAGGCATGCCTTTTATATACGGTAGCCAGTGCAACCAGAGCACAACCCCAAACTCCAATGCCTGAGTTTCAGTCGGGAGCTCCCCTGGCCACTAGGGGAGAGGTGGCTTTCCTCACCTGCCCGTTTCCTCTCAACCACACCCTCTTCTGGGGCAGGGGGGCTGGCATCACTGTAGGTGCTGTCCCTGGGCGAGGTCTCCTGTGACTTGCAGTAAATGGGCGACTCCAGCTGGGGCGGCCGAGGTACATGCTTCTTCCGTTTCTTGGGCAGCTTCTGCTTGGCCATGGCCAGAGAGTAGTACATGCCAAAGTTGTTGACAATGACAGGTACGGGCATGGCAATGGTGAGCACGCCGGCCAGTGCACACAGCGCCCCCACCAGCATGCCGGACCATGTCTTGGGGTACATGTCCCCGTAGCCCAGTGTTGTCATGGTGACGACGGCCCACCAGAAGCCGATGGGGATGTTCTTGAAGTCGGTGTGGTCATTGCCCCGCGGGTCGGAGGGCCTAGCGCCGATGCGCTCCGCGTAGTAGATCATGGTGGCGAAGATAAGCACGCCCAGGGCCAGGAAGATGATGAGCAGCAGGAACTCGTTGGTGCTGGCGCGCAGGGTGTGGCCCAGCACGCGCAGCCCCACAAAGTGGCGTGTGAGCTTGAAGATGCGTAGGATGCGCACGAAGCGCACCACGCGCAAGAAGCCCAGCACGTCGCGGGCCGCCTTGGATGACAAGCCACTCAGTCCCACCTCCAGGTAGAAGGGCAGGATGGCCACGAAGTCGATGATGTTGAGCAGGTTCTTGACGAAGTCCAGCGTGTCCGGGCAGCACACGATGCGCACCAGGAATTCCAGCGTGAACCACAGCACGCACACGCCCTCGATGTAGGTCAGGATGGGCTCCGTCTCCACCTCCCGCCGGAAGCGCACGCTGGTAGTATTCCCCACCCGGTGAATCTCCGTCACGTTGCGGTCGATGTTGAAAGCCTCGTGGGTCTCCAGGCAGAAGGTGGTGATGGACACCAGGATGAAGAAGAGAGAGGCGAAGGCCACCACCTATGGGCGGGGAGGAGAGTGAGGGCAGCTGTGTCAGGAATGGATGCGCCCAGCGGGGACAGGGCCCTCTGCCCATGGAGGGAGGGGCCATAGGTCACCATGCAGTCTGTCAGGTGGTGAGAGGTGGGATTAAGGTGCACAGTGAGGGGCTGGAATTCCCTCCCTGGAGGGTCTTCATCCGTGTGTTGTGAGTTGCTCAGCCCTGTCCAACTCTGCAACCCCATGGACTATAGCCTGCCAGGATCCTCTGCCCATGGAATTCACCAGGCAAGAATAGCGGAGTGGGTAGCCATTCCCTCTCCAGGAGATCTTCCCAAGCCAGAGATCGAACCCGGGTCTCCTGCATTGCAGGCATATTCTTTACTGTCTGGGCCACCAGGGAAGCCCTTTATCCATGTGCTTGCTAAGGCAGTACTTCCCAGTCCTTGTTAGGTGCATAGAAGTTAGAGGCTGCTCTTGGCTGGAAGGAGCTGAACAGAGATCTATAGCTGCCCCATCCTGCCTACTGCCTACCTCTGCCCACCTCTAACCCTGTCGTGCTCTGAGCTTCTCAAATTGGAATGGCTATATACGCCATCTGGGAACCTTGTTAAAATGCCACTCTGATTCAGGAGGTCTGGGGCAGAGCCTGGGCTTCTGCATTTCTAACAGGCTCTCAGGTGAGGCTGCTTGTCCACAGACTGCAACTTGAGTAACTAGACTTTAAGGCAGTGGTCCTCAAAGTGAGGGCCTGGACCAGGAGCATCAGCATCAGCATCAATTGAAACCAGTCAGAAATGCCAAGTCTCAGGCCCTACTCAAACCTACTGAATGACAAATGCTGGGGGGAGGATCTAATAATGTTTCAACAATCCTTCCCAGTAATTCTGATACACACTAAGTTAAGAGAGCCACTGCATTAAGGAGTACCTAGAGGCAAGGAGCTGGCCTTCTACCTATTAAGCTCTGACTGTGACCCACATCTTCAAGCCCTGTCATAGCCCCTCTGGCCAGCCTCTCACCCTAGAATGTCCCAGCTGACTGCCCAGACGGTGAGAAGGAAGACAGCCTGCTCCAGGGCAGAAGACAGGGTAGTCTGTGCAGAATATCGACTCTGTCCCTTCTTAAGAGGCTTCCCTGGTGGCTCAACAGTAAAGAATCTGCCTGCAATGCAGAAGCCGCAAGAGATGCAGGTTAGATCCCTGAATTGGGAAGGTCCCCTGGAGGAGAGCATGGCAACCCCCTCCAGTATTCTTGCCTGGAGAATCCCATGGACGGAGTCTGGCGGGCTATGGTCCATAGGGTTGCAAACAGTTGGACACGACTGAGCACGCACGTATGCACGCACGCCCTTCTCAAGAACTGACATTTCCTGAGACACTAAGCGCCAATAAAAAATAAACTGCACCCACTGGGATCAGAGTGTAGCAACAGCCGATCTAGACAGCTGCCGAAATCGTAGCTAGAATGATGACAGCGGCACTCAGCAGAGGAACGGCTGGGTTTAAGTGTCCAATCATTATGAATGGAGATGAAATGCATGTGTAATAACACCAATTACGGAGACTTCATTTGTTATTCATGTGACATCATTCACCACTGTCAGGGTACTGGTTGCTGGGGTCCACGCCCCCTGCTGTAGCCTGTCCTGCTGGGAGGGTGGAGGTGGGTTTGGTCCCTGAGCAGAGGGCTGAGCTTAAATAAGATACATGAGGGAAGACTGTGCCCCATGACCACCTGGCAAACCCCAATGCCCACCCCACTCCGATTTCCACCTGGCCATGGCATTGCCCCCTATCTAATGATGCTCCCCAGAGATGCTTTCCTCCCTGAGAGTCTGCAGGTGTGGGCAGACATACCTTGTTCTTAGTACCGCAAAACACCAAGGGGGAATATAGGGGGAATGGCGCTCTCCAGGGGGCTCTAGTGTTAAAGAATCCTCCTGCCGATGCAGAAGATGTAAGAGACATGGGTTGGATCCTGGGTCAGGAAGATCCCCTGAAGTAGGAAATGACAACCTGCTCCAGGATTCTTGCCTGGAAAATTCCACAGAGGAGCTTGGTGGTCTACAGTCCACAGAGTCACAACGAGTTGAACACAACTGAGCACGTGTAAGCTCATGAGCTGGGAAAATGAAGCAAGAAATGGTGCCTCCAAGGATTTCTGGAGCAGAAGTGAGTCGGAGAAGGGAACATTGGGGATGAACATTCATTAGTTCTCTATACTCTGTCTCACACACTTGGGCATTCTGTGTTATCACCTTCAGCCTTCCCTATGAGGTAGGCCCCATTATCCCATTTTCCAAAGGAGGAGCTGAGGATCAGAGAGGTTATATACTTGTCTAAGGTCACACAGCCTTAAAGGGATGGAAACCAGATTTGAACTCAGCACCATTTACTTTCTTTTCACAGCTTCCGGGCAGGGTCAATTCATAAACCCAGGAAAGTCATATCCGAATTATCAATACTTCTCCCAGCCAGCTCTCTGATGACTGATAATTTCACCCGTAGGAAAATATATCTTTGACTTGGGACAGACACCAGACACTAAACTAAGACTTATTTACACTTGAGCATGGACAGGTTGATCAGATACAGTAAGTTAGGAGAAGCAGATTAGCAGACTACAGACGTGCTTTCCCACTTGACAACTCTGTCTGTAGCTTCTTCTGCCTGCTTCTCTCCATGAAGGTGAATTTGAAGTTCCCTGTCTGGTTTCATTTTTCTTCCCATGAGGAATGGGCTGTCAAGACAATTCGGCTGACATGGGCATTAGGCAAATAGCTCCAGCCCATAGGTGTTCCAAGGCCGTCCAGAGATGAGCTGGTGGAGGCACATATCCAGTGGCCATGGTGATACCAGGAACCCCGAGCCCTGGCACTGCTCTCCCAAGCAGAGGAGGCTGGGGTGAGGGGTGGGGTCAGCATATCCCAGCTCTGCCAGGAAGTCTGGGAAGCAGAAGCTTGCACTCTCAGAAGGAAATGTTAGCCAGGAGAGTTGGCCCACCTGGGAGCCCAACATGAAGTTAATTAGCAATTTGGATAAACAAGTTCACGAAAAGCTGCCAAGGGACGGAGCAGAGGGTGCAGGGAGCAGGGTGGTGGGTGGCGGGGGTGGGGGGGGAAGAAGGGTGCTGTGGCGCCGGGACACTCTCCCACCTGCAGAGCCAAGGTGCCTTCCTCAACTCTGTCCCATGGGCTCCTTCTGCAGCAGGCCCAGCGGGTGCCAGCCACCCTCAATTCCTGCACTGTGCACTCATTATTTTAAAAAAACACTGAACCATCCCATCTACTTACTTCCACCCCTCCCTGCTCCTCTCTCAGAATGAGGACAGAGAAAGGGGAACCACATGTGCCCACCTCTCAGGGCCAACAGAGGCACAAGACAGGGAAAAGGACTTGTTGAGGATTAAACTGAGGCTGGGTCCCCTGACTCACAGATCTTTCCTCTTGGCCCCTTTGACCAAAGGTGGGACAATCCTCCTTGATGAAACCTACATGGGGCCTCAGTCTCTCGTGTGGCCCCTCTAGGCTGGTCCCAGAAAGCACTCCCTCCCTGAGGAGACAGGCAGAGCTGAGGCCGAGCCCTGATGGATGCAGTGGCCTGTGCTCTGGCAGGTTGCCCCATATTGGGTCCTGGGGATACAGGTTCCCCTTCAGGGCCCAAATTATTCCTCTCTCCTCTAAATTATTCCCCAAGCCAAATTATGCTGTAAGTGGTGGCCCTACTTTCACCCAGCCTTTGCCCTTTGGTGGCAAGAATACAGCTGTCTTTCTCACAACTCTTTTTTTGGTCTGTGATTTTTCTGTTTTTCTTGCTCGCACTGACAGCATGTGGGATCTTAGTTCCCAGACCAGGGATTGAACCCACTCCCCCTGCACTGGAAGCACAGAGTCTTAACCACTGGACCACCAGGGAAGTTCCATTCTCACAACTCGATTGGGACATTAAAGGGACCAGGGAGGAGGCAGCTGCACTACCCAACTTAGAGGTCAAGGCCTCACACTTGAGCCTCCTATCCAGCCTGGGCCATTCTGCCAGCTGGCGGGGCTCCTCAGAGCACTGCCCATCGGCCTCTGCCCCACACAGGGCTGGATGGTCTCAGGGAGCTGAGACTGAAGGCAAAAAAGAGCCAAGGAGCCCCGGGTGCCCCATCCTGCCACGCCGCTCGGTCCCTCTCTGCACCGTGGGATGGCGCTAGTTCCCTAGTGGTGTTCCTGCAGGACTGCGTGAGCCTCGACACAGTACGCGCCTGGCACACAGTGAGGCCTCAGTAAATGGCAACAGAGCTGAGGCGGGGCAGGGGGGCCTCTGCGGACACCCCCTTGCAGCTTCTGAGGACGAGCTGGATCTGGAACCCAAACTATCACAAAGTCTTTGCTTTTCAGAAGTGAGATTTAGAAGGTCACTGAACTCAACGTCCTTTCTGCTGTTGTACAGATGGCGAAACTTGAGGCCTGGGGACAAGCGACTTGCCTGGTTCCCATGGCCAAAGTTGTCCCTTCTTTCCATTGCCTGGGGACAGAGAGCATGGATTTTGCTGGAAATTAAAACTGTCCAGGTGGAAAGCCACCCGTGTGAACTGGTCTGGCCAGCAGCAGCCCCTCTCCTGCAAGGTGGGAGGATGCAGGAGGTTCAATCCGCCCTGGACAGGAGGGTCCTAGCCTCTGTGAAGGAGCACCCTGCTCCTTCAAGCTTCCTGCTCTCCTGGGCCCCTCACACTGGCCAGCTGTATCCTGTTGGGGACCCATCTGTTCCCTGACGCCCAACTGTTTCAGCTGGTGGGCCACCCCTGTGACCAGTGTCCTTCACCGAGCTCATTGCACAACTGTCCTTGGCAATGCAGGACACACACTATGTAAAGTCACACACTTTTGGGTGCAAGTTGGCTCTGCAGTTACAGCCCAGGAGGCCTTGGGCAAGCTTCTTGATCTCTCTGAGCCTTAGGATCTTTGTTCATAAAATGAAAAATTGAGTACCTACTATGTGCCAGACACTATTCTGGGTGCTGTGGAACAGCAGGAAGCAAAACACCTTGCCCTTCAGACTGTCAACAAATAAACAAGTAAAATATAGTATGTCAGATGGTATCAGTGTTAGGGAGAAAAATAAAGAGAAAGGAGGTTAAGAAGTGAGAGGGTGGGGTAGCTATTTCAAATAGGGTGGTCAGGCAAGGCCTCAGTGCCAAGGTGACATGGAAGCAGAGACCTGAAGAAGTGAGGGAGCAAGTTAGATGAAGACCCAGCAGAACTCCAGAGGCAGCAGGAACAGTAAGTGCAAAGGCCCTGAGGCTACAGCATACTGAATGGCTAAGAGAAGTACCTCTCTAATAGGGCTGTTTCGAGGATTAAAAGAAATGATATTTGTAAAACTTAGCACAGAGCCTAGAGTGGCTCAGAAATCTGGCACAGGCTGGGTTGGGGTGGGGGTGGGGAGGAGGTGACAGACACCAGTCATTGGGAGCTGACTACAATCAGCAGGAGCAGGGGAGGGGAGCCCAAGAAGGAAGGGCCAAGGAGACAGATGGACAGATAAACATAAGAAGACTCATGCCCAAAAACCTATATTAAGGATGAAGTGTAGGAGAAGAGAATTTGAGAACACAGCCAAAGACACTTGCAGAGGAAGATCTGAGGGGATGGATGTGGAGCTGAGCCTTCTGGGGAAGTGAGATCCTGGTGCCCAGGCAGCACTGGAAAGGCTGTGGGCAGCCCTGGGGGCTCAGAGGCAGGAATGGAGAGGGAGTCTGCCAGGCAAGGCATCTTTGAGATGTCCCTGGGCTCCTGGGTGAGGGCCTGTACTGTGATGCCCAGGCCCCAGCCAAAGGCCCCCTGCTCCTCTCCCTTCATAGGCTGCCCTGGGCCTTCCTGTCCTGAGCCAGGGCCCTCTGGTTCCAGTGTCAGAACCCGCCTCTACCATGCCCACCCTCTGCCAAGTCAGCACTTGGGGGGCACTCAGGGCTACTGAGCTGCCCAGAGCTGGTAAGTCCCAGCACCAGAAGGAATTCAGTCCAGCTCAGATCACTGGCCAAGAACTTATTCAGACAAATGTGACTCCAGGCTCTTGCCCATCCACAAGAACGTCCCTGCCCCTGAAGACTTTCTGTCCCATGCTGCCCTATCTCTCTCTGGCTGGTCCCTGGCCAGGAAATTCCCTTCTTCCCTAACTCTGCATGCTTAAGCACTACCCGCATTGAATATTTATTTATATATTTATTTATAACCTGCTTCCTTCTAAAAATTATTTAAGGGAGCTAAGTCATTATCATGCAGGGCCTACCCGCTTTAACTTCTATTAATATTTCCTCGTTGAAACTTCCCTGCATACCAACCCCCCTCCTAAAGAAATAAATCCCACACAGTGGTGGGATGTGTGGCTTCTCCTATTGAACTTCATTTTTTACCTCACCTCCTATTGAACTTCATTTTTTAAGACTACTGTGGCCCCTCTCATGATATATGTGTATTATCTTTACCATTTCCTGTCACTCAATTTTCTCTAGCTGCCACCTACTCCACCTGACCTGGCTCTCTTCAGGAGTAGAGACCACCTTTAACTCGTCTCTATAAAAGCCACCCTGGTATCTGGGATGTAGTACACGCTCAATAAATGCTTTCTGAATGACTGAAGCCAAGGTGCCTGCCTGCTCCCTCTCCTGGTCCTAAGGAGCCTGTCATGAGGAGAGGTGACAAGGGGCACCCAGGAATCCCTCCTGGCACCTGGGCTCTCAGACCCTGTGGCTCTCCAAGGTGGGCCAAGCCTGCTGCCTGATGGGGATCCCTGCCAGGGGCAGGTAACCTCACCCAGCTGGAGGAATACCCCAACAGGGAGCTGGGTCAGGTTGAGGCAGGCTGGCTGCCCAGAAACAAAGGTGGCATGCATACCCCGGTGCCAGCATCCCAGGTCAACACTGACCACGGGCAGAGGTGAGGGGCCTGGGGGCTCCTGGTTCCTAAGGCCCGGCTGCCTGACTCTGTTCATGCCTGCTCCTCCCCCAACTCTCCAAAATAGCCCAAGTTTATTTTATCCCTTCCCCCACCTTACACCCCACCCCAAACGGTGACAAACAGAAACACCTCATCATCCAGAGACAAGATGTTCAGAGACAAATGTTGGTCTGTTCAGAACAAGAGAGGAAAACAGAAAACAAGCCTGGGAGGAGCCTGGGAGGCTGCCTAAGGGCAGAGACAGGTGTGAGGGTGGGAGGCAGGCCCTGGCCTGACACAGCTCCTGCTCCTGGGAAGGAGGCAGAGGGGCTGCCCTGGGGCATGCTGGCACTGTCCTCCCAAGGGTGCTCTGGAAGCCAGGGCACCCAGCCTCCTACTCAGGTTCCTAGCCCTTTCTCACCCAGAGGGCATGGGGAACTCAAGCCCTGGCCTCACTTAGAAGCCTGTCATGCCCACCAAGTGGCTGGTACCAGGCAACATCCAGGCAGGAGAAGCCAGGGCCTTCAGAAAAGGTGAGCAGGAAGCAAACTCTGCATTTCCTTCCTAGAAGGCCTTGGTTTCATTCCTCTGCCCAGGCCACGGAAAACCTGGTCTCCTCTCTCAACCAAGCCTTCTTTCTTTTTGTCCTATAAAAGCCCCACAGTGAGGGAAAGAAAGAGCAAGCAAGCTCAGGTGTGAGCAACTCTAGGGAGCAAGGAGATGGGGGCTTTAATTCAGAGGGATAAGTGAAGGAAGGGATGGGAGGACAGCAGAGAACCTCCTGAAGTCAGAGGTCCTCTCCAAGCAGAGCCCCAGGAGGTGGCAGAGGCAGCAGACAAGCACACACAGGGATGCCCAAGATCTGGGCTTAGATCCTAGTTCTACCCCCAGCTACGTGACCTTCAACAAGCCCCTGTGGTCTCCATTTCCTTCTCTGTAAGCTAAAGTTAATACTCCCTGCCTCACATGGGTCAGATATCAGAAAAAGGCCCAGGTGCCAGCACCTGACACATAGTGGATGCCTAGGCGATGTGAAACCCCAGCTCTGGCTGCAGTGGGATCCTGTGGGATAACCTCCTCTACTCAGAAGGGAAACATCATGAGAAATCTCAAAACAGGTACTGATTTACCCAAAGGAGGACTATCATCCTTAAGAGGGCCAATGACTGGACTTAAGCCAGATCAGCCCTGGGGACCTCTGGGAACAGGGATAAGGGAGGTGAGCAGCCCAGGGTCCCATCCATCAGGCCTCGTGTCAGCCGTCAGAAAAGGAGGAAGGCCCGATTCTAGAACTCTGGATGCTGCCCAAACCCTAACTGGTCCCCTGCAGTCTGGAAAACCACCCTCACCATTGCTGAGCCCTCCCTCTGCCTAGATCGCAGGCAGTGGGCAGATGGGGCTAAGACAAGCCCGCCCCTTGCGCTAGCTCCCAGGTCAGGCTATGGGAACAGAACCACAGCAGCAGCCACCCATGGGCCCAGACGCAGCGAAGAGAGTGGGGCGAGCCCAAAGGAGATGGCTCTGTGGGCCAGGCCAGTAGCTAGGCAACAGCCTCCCATAATCATCTCAGTTTATTTTCCGTTTGTATCTGTTTTGCTTCTGTCATAACGCGCTACTCAAATGACCAGCTGCTGTGTGCGGAGAGATGCCCGGGGTCAGTGGGAGGCTCCTCTACCCTTACTGGCCCTGGAAGCCCCCGTCCAGGGATGAGGGAGGCAGCAGAAGAGGCCTGAGGGAGGGAAGGTATGCACACAGACCCAGGGGACAGCACTGTGGGGTGGGGGGCGTGTTACTGGCCTGGGGTAAATAGAGCTCACAGAAGAACACAGCCCCAGAAACCCTGTACCTCAGGCCTGGAAGCGTAACTGAGTCAGTGTCCCTTCTGACGTCCCCATCTGCCCCTGCGTTTTCTGATGTCATCCACAGCAGGTACAGAACCTTGGAACACCTCCCAGACCAGAGTACGAAATGAGCCACCTCAAAAGCATGATAACAAGAGCATGTGATCATCTGAGGAAGGGGGCCCTGACTTTGAGTCCCAGCCCACCGCTCTCGAGCTGCGTGACCCTAGAGAAGTTGTCTGCCCTCTCACAGCCTCAGTCTATTAAATAAGGATAATATTAATACCTCTGCTAGTAGTTTACTGGGAGGATTAATGCAAAGTACCTGCATGGAGTGCTCAATAAATGGCAGTTGCTATCAGTTAATTTTTTAAACTTTTGTACTCTCACTTGTGTGTCCCAGGAACAGCTGAAGGCTTGCCTTGGCTTGTGTTCCTCTGTAGGAAACGAGCCCCTTCTGGCATGAGCTCCATACAGCCCTGCACATCAGTGTTAACAACCAGAAGGCAGGCTGCGTGGGGTGGTTTGCTGGTTCTATTATTTATTAGTTAAGTGTCTGTGACAAAACACTTAACACCTCTGAATCCTGGTTTCTTTGTTAAGTGGGTTACCCAGCCCAGCCCAAAATTTCCGACCTCAAGTGGACTGCCCTGGCTGCTGTGATTCTATTGATACATCAAAAGGGCCAAGCATTAATATCTTGGCCTCATGGAGGACTTCTAGAGGCTAACCAGGCTCTGAGCTTACTCACAGAGCCCCGGCTGGGCCACTTGGCAGTGAGTTAAGGACAAAATAAGTGCACTGATGGTACAGCCCCTTGGAATCCAAGGAAGAGGAAACCCAGTAGGCAAAAAGTCTTCAGAGACCCCAGAATGTTCAGAAACAGGGCCCCTAAGCATCTCATCTCATTCCTGCTTCCCTGGCACTCTCTCTTTCCCCAACTCCACCAACTTAAATCAGCCTCCTCCTCCCTCTATTGCCAACTTTGAAAGAACCAAAAGGATCTGCACTTGTCTCGGCCCCCTCCCCACCCCTCTCACCATGCACACAGCTGAAAGCGTACACCAGCAGGGCTGGAGGACTGCAAGAGAAGCCCATGGGGTTCATAGCCTGCCAGGGCCTCACTGAGCCCTCACCTTCTGAGCGGGTCTCAGGGCTGCAGGGGAAGAAGCAGAGGTGGCACCCTAACTTTGCTGTCAGTCCTGAAACCAGTCCCTGCCTTCCAGAGGTTGCCCGAGGACGTGTGCCTCAGCCGCTGACCCCTCTGCTCCTCCCTCCTCTTAGATACAGGAGATGCATTTATGCCAGCATGGCCCCTCCCTGCAGCCCCATTTCCCAATCTCCTGCTCTCCCCTGGGGGTGGGGGGAGTGGAACTTTTCCTTCCATGACTGGGTTGAGGCCCAGCACCAGAGGTGCTGAGGAAGGCAGCAGAGCTCTGAGACTCATTAATGTGACAACTTGGGATGCCAGAGGTAACTACCAGCTTCCGACGCAGGAGAGCGTCCCCACACCCAGATCCAATGCATCACGTTGGTCTTCAGTCTCCCAGATAGACCCCAGCCAGGCTTGAGATAAGACACTAAGGTACAGGGTTCTCTTTTTTAGAGAATCTAAAGCCATCCTTCAGGTTTTATTTTTTTAAAGATGCTTAAGCCTACCTCTCCACCACCCCATTCCACCTAAAAGGATTAAGGAAAAGTGGATTGACTTGAGGAGGGGGTGGTGGGAAGGGACCAGATCCTGCCTAAATCAACCTACACTTCCTCCTACCCCCCCATCCATCCCCGTCACCTATTTCAAGCAGTAACCTGAACCAGGGCTTTCTGGGAAGCCAATTTGTGCTGCAGCATGAAGAAAGCAGCAGCAACAAATCTGGGATCATCACCAGGCAGCCTGTGGCTGGCCACTGGCTGTAGGAGCCGAAGGGCCCAGAACCTTAGGCTCTTTCTGTCTGACTCTCCCTTCATCCCAGCAGAGGCCAGGACAACTCTGGTGTCCAGAAAGCCTCAGGGGCATAGCTTGGGGCAGGCATCTTGACTTATCTTGCTCTTCCTGCTTGCTTCTTCTTGGGAAAAAGAAGGACTCTCCCAAACCTGGTGTTCTGGTCCCAGTTCTGCCTATTATGGCTAAAGAGCTGAAGCCTGAGGCCCCTTCTCTAGAACTCACAGTTCTTAGCACACTGAGCTGCTGGGAGGGTTTCTATGAGATGGGACACAAGGAAGGAACAAACCCCATGACCTACCAGATCGGCCACTTACACCCTAGTTTCCCTCCCATCGCCCCAAATTCTGCCTGACCCCAGCTCAAGGCTTCATTCCAGCTCTCCAGGACTCTGTTCTTCAGAGGAATTGGGGGTAGATGTAGAGAGGCCGCCTGAGCAGGAAGGAGGGGGTGGAAAAGCAAGAGCGCAGCTATGGGTTGTCTACTCGCTGCGAGGGGGGATGCCTTAAAGTAGGAGCTGGATTAGGTCCAAGTAGTAAGTCAGGTGGGTGCACTCTCCTGAAGCGTGCAGGGGGCGCGATGTGGGGTAAAGGTATAATTTCCACAGGGCCCCATGTAAAGTAAGGTAATTTGGGAAGGAGGTGGTGGTCAAGTCAGTCAGTCTCTGTCGAGAGGAGACCCAGGCTCCTGCCACTCACCCTGGCCGCCCGTGAGGAGTAGGGATCCTCGAAGAGCGCCCACATGCGGGGCTGCCAGCCGCGGCAGCCCCCGGGCCCCGCGCCAGGGCCCGCGCCTCCTTCGTGGGGCCCCAGGCGCTGCAATGCCAGCTCCCGCTCGTCGTCGCCGGCCTCGTCGCCGGGCCCCGCACCCCCACCGCCTCCGTCCGGGCTCTCGAAGATGTCGAGCGCCTCCTCGGCGTCGCGGTGCTGCCGGTAGGTCATCCAGCAGCAGGGCTCCACGTCGGTCTCGTCGATGCCCCAGAAGGTGAGCTCCTCCTCAAAGAGGGGGCCGCATACGTCGGCGGGGCAGTGCAGCTTGCCCGTGCGGTAGTAGTTGAGCACGTAAGCAAAGACGCCCGGGTGCCGGTCGAAGAAGAACTCACAGCCCCCGCCGCAGCTGCTGCCTGCACCACCGCCATCGGACTCGGGCCGGCCCCCGCCGTCGGGATCGGCCAGCCAGGCGAGGCGGGTGCCCGGTAGGGTGCGCAGGGTGCTGCGGTAGGTCTCATGTCGCGTGCCGCCCACGTTGATGATGATCTTCTCCGACGCCTCGCCCTTGGCCATCTCCTCCTTCAGACATGTTTTGGACGGAGGCTTGTTCCCCGACTTGCGCCCGCGGTAGGAGGAGACACACACCGAGCTGATCATAAGAAGCGCTGCGGGGCTTCGGCTTGGGGCGGCCGCTGCCCTCCAAACACCCTTCCCGAGGAGGCAGCGTCAGACGGGGGAGGGGAAGGAGACGAGGAGGCAGGAGGCGGCGGCGGCCCCCTCTGCGGCGTGGCCCTGCCCCTGCCTGTCCCCCGGGGCACGGAGCGAGAGGAGTTGATTTCTCGGGTGCACAGGTGGTTGGGGTTTGGGCTGGCAGCGCCGGGGAGGGAGTCAGGAGGGGAAAAGGAGAGCCGAGGACCCAAGCGAGGCGCCCGGGGAAGCAGGGCAAGCACACACACGTTCCCCCCGCTAGGACCCGAGGCACTCAGACGCTAGAGGCCCGGGACACGCCCCCCTTTCACCTCCCAAAAGACGGGGAAGTGCACTGTCCAGGCGCACTGCGAGGGTCCGGGCAGTGCGCGCGCTCACACCCACACGGGCCACCCTCCTGCTCCCAGTCCGCGCCGAGCCCCGGAGCAGCCGGCTTCCCCGCCGCAGCGGCGGCGGCAGCGCAGCAGCAACAAGTCCTGGGAGCGGCTGCCGGGGCCGGGCCGGCGTTCTCACGGTAGCCGGAGCTCCGCGGGCCCGGGCTGCGTGCGGTCAACAAGAGGCGGCGGCGGCGGCATGTGGCCTCTTCCCCCCATTCATAAATCCAGCGCAGGACACGGATGGCGGGCGGGGCGGAACGCGGCTTTCAGACAGGCGGGTGCTGCGCAGGGTGAGGCGGCAGAAGGAAAACAAGCGCGCCCGCTGGAGCGAGCCTCTGGTCCTGCGTCCGCGGCTCGACAGCGGCGGGGAGCTGCGCTGGGCTGGGCGCTGCGGGGGCCGTGCCGGGGCGGGGGGGCCTCAGACGGGGCGTCCTGCGCGGCGCCGAGCTTGGGGGGCGGGGCAGCTCCAGGGAACAGAGCTCTGGGCACTGGTGAAGGAGTCTCCCGGGTGGCGGCCGAGCAGCCAAGGACACCTGCAGGCTTCCTGGGCTGCGCCGAGAGGGAGCCTCAGCGCAGCGCCCCGGCGCCGGGCTCCTGCGATCTGGCGGCGTTGGGAGCCACGCCATCCACGCGTTTACCCATCTCTGGGCGGGGCGCTGGCCTTGGCCCGCAGCAGGGGGCGAGCGAGAGGTGGCCTAGGGACGGGGGTTGCCTCCACGCTGGTGGGTTGCGGCTCCGAGGGTTCTCCGTCTCCCTCCGGCGTTGGCAGCAGACGCCACTCCGCTGGCGCCTTTTCCTCCCGGCCCCGCCTCGCTCGGGCGCGCCCTCCGCGGGGCGGGGTGGGCGGGGCGCGGCTCCGGGCCGACCGGGCTAGCTGCAGGGCCCAGGCGGCCGAGTTCTGCGTTCCTCCGCGGAGCCGAGCCGAGCCCAGCTCAGCCAGGCGCGCCGCTCTTGCGCGCCTCCGCCACCATCCTCTCCCGCCCCCTTAGGCCCCGCTCCCCGCCTTCCTAGAACCCGCAGCTCCTCCCACTGCAGTCCCGCGGCCACCGAAGCGCTCTCGACCTCTGACCTCTAACCTCCGCCTGTCCCTTCTGGCCATTCCCGTTTCCTCCTCCCGATCAAGCCGATCGCTTTGTTGCGGTTTAATTGTGGCCGACTGGAGGCCGGGGGCGGCGGGGGAGGGCGGAAGAGTGGAGAGACAGTGTCGCTAGGAAGAGGCTGCCCCCTCCTGCCCCAGACACTGTTAGGGCCTCCTGACGACTCCGCCCCAAACTGGGTCCAAGATCCCCGTCGTCCTGATGCTGGCTTCTGTCACAGTCACCGAAGCCCCCGCCGGGAATAAGGCACCGGCGGCCTTGGCAGAAAAGCAGCTCCTGTTCTGGGTGGAAGAAAAGCGTAGTCCGGCGCTGTTACGGGTGTGGGGCAGGTGGCCCTGAAAGATCGTTAGGTTAAAGCCGTGGCTCATCGTTGTCCCAGGGGGCACATAGGAAGCGTCCATGCCACACCTTGTGACTCCCTCCAGGTTCTACTGTTTCACTCATTGCAAATTGACTTTGCCCTTTTTCTGTCACATCTCCGCTCTCCGACCCTGAGCTCTTACAGGCCACACTGCTTTTTCATCTTGATAGCTCCCACAGTGCCTGCCTCTGAGAACCTGTTTGCTAAGTGATTGAGAAGGTACCATATCCAAAATATTAGGCACTAGCCCGACTGCATTGGCTTCAATCCAAAAGCAATGTCCAGATTCATTTGTTTTTATTTGTTAAGTCCAGAACTCTTCCACATCTTTAAATTAGTCCTCTTTTTAATGATTTTTTTTTTTTTTTTACAGTTTTAGGCAAGCCTTCTCCATATCTGTCCAGATCACTGTAAGAAGGATTTTAAAGCAGAAATGCAAGGTGATTGACACACCTCCCCAGACCCCTGTTCACCATCTGGCTATAGCTCTGAGGAAAGGTTAGAAGCCCAGTACAAATGTGGGGAATCCTTATAAGCAAAAGTCTCATTTTAATGAGGTCAGAAAAAGCAAAATAATGTGATGATGAACAGTAATCTCTACTAACACACAGACAAGTTAAACAGCATTCTGGACTGTTATCAGAAACCCAAATTTGCTGGCACTCATTTTGTGTCTAGTCTCCCTACCTCTTGGATATGATGTCTGCATTTCAGAGTTTAGCTGGCTTTGAGTTTGCTGCAGTGAAAAAGAAATCTCCCAAATGTGACTGGGAAGAGAAGACCCAGGACAAGCCAGAAGCTAGAATGAGGAAGAGTCACAACAAGGGTATTAAAGAATTGACTGTAATGAATAAATTTAAAGCCCTAGCTGACTGTGTCCTGGCAAACTCCCTTGGGGTCTCTCCCCTACTTTCCATTCTTCAGGGTGGTTAAACTCAGTCATTCCAAGAAAAGAGAGAGGATGTTGAGGGTAGGTGGGAGAGGTGAAAAAAGTCTTGCCAGCATCCCACTCCTAAGTCACTTGTTTATTCAATAAATATTTCTTGAATATCTACTATGTCCCAGAAGCTATTCCAGGCACTGGAAAACAATGAACAAAACATGTCTCCAGCCTCGCCCTGGTAAATCTCTGCTCTCTTGGTGTTTCCACACTGCAGGGTGTGTAGATGGTGAGAAGCCTGTGGGGAGATGGGTGGAGGGAGAAGGCTACCAGGGAAAAAGGAGGCCTGGAGATCAGAAAACTGGGATGGAGATAGGGGAACCCAGAAGGAGTAACCGAAAACAGAGGGCCTAGCCTGGGAGAGGCAGTGGGGAGAAAGGGAACTGGGTAGGAGGGCCTCCGACTCAGCACACTGCCCAGCTTCTGGAGTAGGGGACTCTGCCTCAGGCCAGAGGCCTCCAGAGAAGACCTCACCACTTGCTGAAGGTTTTATCCTAGAGCTCTGGGCTAATCTGTTACCTGAGCCTCTCTGAAATTTTCCGGAGAATTGAGCATGTGGCAGTTGGCCTCACAGGGCTTGTCTCCCTCTATTCTGTGTGTATGAGGACCTCCTATTTCCTCAGAGCTCAGAACCCAGGAAGGAGAGAGCCCCCTGCTCAGCCAACCATGTGACAGCCTACTGTAGATGGGTAGGTGCTGCCCCCTGGTGGTGCTAGGATACCATGCTCCAGACCTCACTTGGCTGTGGTCCTGGGAGAAAAAGGGTCCCTCAATTCCAGGACCTCAGATTATCTCTCCCATCTGGGACTCAGCTTGCTCTCTCCCTTTTCCGTTGTTCTAAGACCTTGATAACTGACAGTTTTAAGCAAGACCACAAAGCAGTCACAGTTGGAAATTCTGAATTCCACAAACTTCTTTCCCTTCATTATCACTTTTTCTCCACTTTCCTTCCCTGGACGCCCAAGTTTCTTCTGGCTGGCTGGAAATGACATCCATCTGGGAGCCAGTTCATGCTTAGGTGTCAGCCACAGTGCGCTTTCCTCAGTAGGAATAAAGGTATGGCAAATAAAAAGAAAAGAGAGTAGTGTTTGATCCCAGAGTGGCCTGGATGGGGGGTGTCGGCTCTGGAATGGCCCCTATAAGGCCCTTTCTCTCCTAGAGCTGAGGCTGATACGGAAGGCTTGAAAGCCTGACACCAAAGTTATTTACACTTCCTGATTTCCTACCTGGTGCAGGGCTTGAGCACTTTGGGAGGACATGAGCCACCCAGTCTCCTCTCCATTTTTTGCTTTGGACTCTGGTTGTTTTGGGGGGCTCCAGGCCTAGCAACAGGCCAGTAGGTTCCAAGCCAAGGGCCTAACCATTGCTATTCATATACCCCTGTTTCAGTATTCCAGCTCCAGCCAAGGACTGACCTCTCTTCCCTCAGATACAGGTCAAGGAGCCAGCATCCTCTCCCAGCCTTCCCTGCTTCCCAGACTGGTTAATTGAATTGCTTTATCAGCCATCATCATGGAGGCAGAGGGTGATAGAGCTTTTCCCCTTGTGGAGGGAGAGTAGGGGGGATGAGTGGAGGCTGAAACCTCCTTTGTGCTTATCACTTCACTTTATCTTGACTCCCACCCCCACCCCCAAGCAGCCTGCAGAGACTTGCAGGCTCCAAATCAAATGCTGATAGCCTTCCAGGAGGGATCTGGGAAGAACCCAGACGTTAGGACAGCCCACCAGGCCTTGCAGAGGTCAGCCGGAAGGGCTCTGCACAAGACAGAGACAGGGCTGGGTTGCAGTGAAAATCCTAGTGAAGGTATATTTGGGGCCCCAGGGGAATTCCAAAGATGGCCTTTTGGTGGTCCAGCTCTTAAAGGAAAAGGACCAGAACGGTGTAGACTACAAGCTCAGGCCCAGCCAGGACTGAGAGTATCATAAACCATGAACTTGGAGTCAAAAGACTGGAAGGGACCTGGGTGTCAACTCACAGGCACATTCTCCTTGAGAGAGTCCAGGCCTGAGGAGCAGCAGTGATTGCTGGGAGACTGAGCTGGGCCTGGGGTTGCACCAAGGGTCAAGAAAGACCCAGGGTCCATGTGGCTTCTGCAGGTAGAACAGTATTCATGGGAATCACAGGATTGGGGCAGCTAAGTGGACCCCCAGAGCCCTCCTGGCTCAAGGCTGCTGAGGTAGAGACCTAGCCTGGGGGTAGAGAGCCAGAGTGCCCGTGCACACACAGTAGCTCAGGGCCCAGCTGGTAAGACTCCTTGGCACTCAGTGCTTCTCCATCTAGAAGAGTACAGATTATTCCCACTTGGGCCTAATTCCAGCAAAACTGGTTTATTCCATTAGTGTATTCATTAGTCCCCATGGGCCCGGTCCCCTCTAGCAGGGTCTTGGAGAAAGGAAAGCGGTGTCTGGAGAGGCAGAAAGAACTTTGGGTTCTCTTGGATGCTCATGAAGCCTAAGGGTCCTCCCCTGCTTGGGTCAGCTCTGGGAAGAGCAGATAGACCTAGAAGGCAGCCAGCTCTAACCCAGGGAGCCAAGGGCGGAGCTCTTCTCTGTAGCTGGCACCATGGCTCACATGGAGTAATCCTAATAATGGCTGGGTAGTTGTTAAGTGACAGACATTGTCTTCTCCCCATTTCCCAGGGTTTCTTCCCACTATGTAAGTAAATGCAGGAGAGTCCCTAGCACTGGAGAATATAACAGGGACAGGACATGCCAAGTCAGATTATTATTGCTTCTACAAAAGCAGAGACCCCTGCCTGATCCTTCTTTGTATATTCTCAGTGCTTAGCACAGTCCCAGGTGCTCAGAACATGTGGTTTATGTTTGATGGATGGAATTAATGAGGCAGTGGGATGAGGGTAGAAGAGGGCCAGAGCCCTCCCTGTCAGCATCTTGCTATACTGGAGGGTGCATTAGATTGGGAGAAATGCAGTCTTTGGCTCAGTTTTGCCCCCACTTGGTTGACACTCAGGTCCCTTTCAGCTCTTTGACTCTAACTCCATGGTTTATGAGGCTCTGATTTCCCTGACTGTTCTATGAGAAAGTTGGGCCAGATCAGCACTAAGGTTCATATTCTGGTTACTATTGCTGTGAAACAAATTACCCAGATTTCATGGTGTAAATCCAACAAGCTTTGTATTTTGCTCATGATTTTATGGGTCAGGAGTTAGGAAAGACTATTAGACAGCCCTTGCTTAGAGTCCCTCATACAGCTGCAAGCAGATGTGTCAGCTGGGGCTGCAGACATCTGAAGCTCAGCTGGGCTGAATGTTCACCGTGGTGCATCCATGTGGCTGGCAGTTGATGCTGGTTGTTGGCTGGGAGCTTGGCTGAAGCTGTCAACAGAATACCTGCAAACACATGTCCTCTCTGGCACAGGCTGGTCTCTGGATAGTTGCACTTCTTAGAAGGTAGCTGGGTTTCCCCAGAACTCCCAGTGGGAGTGGCATAACCTATTCTAATCTAGACTCAGAAGTCATGTAGCATCACTTCTGCCATATTCTATTGGTCAAAGGAAGCTTTTGCCCACCAGATTCCAGGGGTGGAGCATGGACTCTGCTCCCTTGAGTGTTAAAGAATTTGAGGCCTTAAAAAAAAAAAAAAAGCCACCACATGCCTATGATCTGTAGAAGCCTTCTCCTTCTGTCCAAGGCCCTCAGGGTGGGGCTGGGTGAGGCTGTTTGGCTGGTAATGGTTGTTGGGGGAGCAGGAAGGTGTGTGGGATTGGTGAGACCTCCACACTTTGATACTCCCTTTTGCCGGGGACCAGCCCCGGCTGAACCAGGGTATTCGAAGGAGAGACGGCGTAGGCGAAGATCAGGAAACAATTGCTTAATTAAATGTTAATTAAAGATATAAAGAGTAATAGAATGAAGATAGCTCAGTAGGAAAATTCAGTGAAGAAAAGAGGCTGAAATGAAGATAGCTCAGTGAAGAAATTCAGTGGAGAAAAGAGGCTGAATAATTCAGCCAGAAGGTAAGAGAAAGAACGACATGGTGAGACCAAGTTTCGGTGAACAAGGCCCGCACTTTATTTTTCAAAGTAGTTTTTATACCTTAAGTTATGCACAGAGGATAATGGGGGAAGGGGTAGAGTCTTGCAGCAAACCAGGCTTTCTTCCTGCAAACTTATCATATGCAAAAGCTTAGGTGATTTGCATTATCTTCTGGCCCGGAGGCCTGTGAACATTTTAAGACCTTTTCTTCAGAAAACTTATTTTTCTCTAAAGGTGATTGGTCAGGAGCCACCCTCCAAAAGCATTAGATAAAGTTGCATTCCTACAGAGCAAAGGTGTGGTGGGCTACAACAAGAAAAAGAATTAACTCAAGGGTCCCAGGTTACAAACATTAAAGCTACTGTTTACACCAACTATATTAATCAATACACTGCCAGGGACACAGCAAGTAAGGGATATGGAAACTTAGCAGCAAACATTGGCCCAACAAGTGAAAATCCCTTCACCAATACAATTTCTAATCAATCTTTTAACTACTCAAAAGAATCTGTGTTTAGACAGTTTAGAACATCTCCTGCCTCTCACAGTTGGGAGGCTCCGAACAATCAATGAGGCCGGAAAAACCTATTCAGGCAGGCTAGAGGATTTCCAAAGGAGTTTGTAGGTTAAACACTGTCACACCCAGGAATTATTAACTGGAGCTGTAAGCTAACTTTTTTCAGAGAGGTAGTGGGGGACAGCCCCCCGTAAAGTCAGAGGTGTAGGTGAAAGCACAAAGCAGAAAGTAGGCAGACTCTGGTTTTGGGGGTATATGCTCGAGAATTTCCAGGGGGACTCCTGAAGCTCGATCCCGCCTTTGCGTATGCCGAGCCTCCTTCCTCATGACCTTTGTCATGGGCGGAGTTCCTCACGCTGGCTACCGGCAGTGATAGAATTTCCAGTTGAGCTATTCCAGATCCTGAAAAGTGCTGCACTCAATATGCAATATGCACTCAATATGCAATATGCCGGCTCCCGGCACCCTTTCCTTCAAATGATGCCTTCTCTCCCCTCCTTCCTTGATTTCATTGAGTTTTAGGCTGAGACTGACCTTTCTGAATAGCTCTTGGAGAATGACTCACTGCAAGGGTAACGGGGGCCCTGGAATGAAGCAGGTGCATGAATGTACTCTAGTCGCAAGAAGAAAGGAAGTTAATATTTAATGAACTCTTATTCTTTTCCAGTTTAGAAAGAATTCTATACTGTATTCCAGCAGGTTTACTACAAGGAGTTCATTTTTCCTTCCCAACGTCTCTGTGAGGAAGGGATTTTATTGTTATCCTCATTTTAGAAAGTGGAGGTTTAGAGGGTTCAGGGACTTGCCTCATGTGGCAGGGTTGACAATAGAGCCATGACTCAAACCTAGCTCATGCCACCTGCCTGGGCAAACATGCAGCGAAAGAAGTTGTCTCCCATGTCCCCTGCCCACATGCCCTTCTCTTCCTCCCTGTCTGCTCCCAGGGCAGGGCCCAAGTTTAACAATTCACCTCCTGTGAGAACTTACTTGTTTGTGCCCAACTCAGGTGCCAATGACTGATGATCTCTGCATCCTCCAATACGCCACAATTCCTTTGGTCCCCCTCCCATCAATAGGCGAGGTCTGTATGCCCTTCCATTAACTCTGGGCAGGAGAAGGCAATGGCACCCCACTCCAGTGCTCTTGCCTGGAAAATTCCATGGATGGAGGAGCCTGGAGGGCTGCAGTCCATGGGATCGCTGAGGGTCGGACACGACTGAGCGACTTCACTTTCACTTTTCACTTTCATGCACTGGAGAAGGAAATGGCAACCCACTCCAGTGTTCTTGCCTGGAGAATCCCAGGGACGGGGGAGCCTGGTGGGCTGCCGTCTATGGGATCACACAGAGTCGGACATGACTGAAGTGACTTAGCATAACTCTGGGCAGATGCTGTGGCCCACAGAGTACGGCTGAAGTGACACTGCCATTTTCCAGGCCTGGGCCTTAAGAAATTGGCAGCTTCCACCTCCTGTCTCTTGAAATGGTCTCTCTGGGTAACCTGAGCCATCGCATACAAGTCTGGCCACCCAGATGTGAACTGAGCTATGGAGTCTAGTTGTCTGGGGAGTGCGTGAGCTTAGCTTGCCAACTGTTCTCACTGAGGTGCCGGTCATTTGAATGAATGTGAGTAAGCCTGCCTTGGGCCCTCTGGACCAGCTTATCTGCTAGTTGAATACCACTGAGCAACCTCAGTTGCCACTAGAAGAGCCACACAGATAAGCCCTGCCTGAATTCCTCACCCAAAAAACCACACGGTATAATAAAATGGGTGTTTCAAGCCGCTAAGCTTTGGAGTAAATTGATACATAACAACATGTTATCTCATTCAATCCATTCATTATACCTATCTTACAGACTAGAAAATTAAAGTTCAGAGGGCTTAAATAACTTTCTCTAATTATTCTCTCAGGAAGCAGAAGTCTAGTTGTCATTTGAACTTGAACTTGGGACATCTGACTCTTAACTCCCTCAAACTCAAGAATTTGTGATACTGCTTCTTAGTGAATCAATGTGTCCTTTAGGGCTGGCATTCCAACCCCAAACATTACCTCCAAACAAAGAACTGAATTAATTTTCAAGGAGTGATATTTTTAGTACCAAGACATTCCCCTGTTTGAGAGAGAGGAGATTTGGAGATGGTGGGTGGGAGAGGAGGGGCTCCTTTCTCCAAACTCAGGACAGTGGGTGCTGATTTATTTATCTTTGTATATCCATAGCTGGCACAGAGTCTGTTCATGGTGGACACTTAATAAATGATTGTTCAAGAATAAATTAGCCCACAAAGGAATAAGAGATGGAAACTGTTACGTGGAGTAGGAGCTGGAGCGAGAGGTTGTTATGCCATCTGGTGGCCATTCTTGGAACACCACTTTCTTTTCTGTGGCAGGAAAAGGAAATGCAAAGTTCCTTGGGGGACTTAGGCTGTGTCAGGGATCAGGCAGCCTCATTCTAGACTGGAGTGGGGTGCTGTGGGGTGGGGCCTCCCCCAGGAGCCAGACTTTTTGTTTCTTCCAATGTCTGTGCTCCTTGAGAGTGAGCAAAGTGGCGCTTCCCCTATCCCCCCAGTTCATTCTGTTCTTCAGAGCTGAGCATTCAGCAGATGCTCAATAAATACTTGAGATTGAACTTTGAGAAAACAAGCAATGTACAGTCTCATATTTCATCTCTACGTTCTAATGAAGTTTGCGAAAGAGATAGCTACCTTGAAGAGATGGGCCATTCCCTCAGAATTTACACCACGGCCTGCTCCTGGAGAACTCGCCAGTCCCCTGCTGCCCCCTACCTGAGTCCCAGGCCTCTGGACACAGGCACCTTCCCTCCCCACCTCCACCCTGGCAGAACTTACTGGCTTTCTTCCTGGCAGTAAAGCAGGACAAGAATTTCCCCTATGACATCTTGTACACAGACACCAAACACCATCAGATGGAGCCTCATTTCCCTCACTTGGAAAAACCTGGACAACGGTGCATTTCTGAGCTGTTACTCTGTGATCACAGGAGATCAGACGTGTGAACTACTCGGAATCCATAAGGCCTGCTGCCAGCGTATGTGCTATCAACCATTCTGGACGATTCCTAGGGAAATAAATGTGTGCCCTTCTTCATGCCCCTCAGACTCCTCAACTGGACAGCCAGGCAGCTTCCAGACTCCCACAGCGGTCCTCACCCACCCCCGCCAATCCGGGCATTCACCCCAAAGCTGTCCTCAGGATCTGTGACTTCCCCATCCCCTCTCCCTGATCCTGGAGCAGGTCAGAAAGGCAAGAGGCGTTTGGTAAGAATAGATGCTTTATTGTACACCATGTGGGGAGTAGAGAGGAAGGAGGGGCTGCAGGGGTGACGGTGCCTCCTCCCCTCCCCTGGCCGAGCGTCCTTGACCCAGGGTTCTGACCAGCGTGGGACACGTGGAGTGGAATCGCTCTGAACTGAAGCCAGAACTGAAAGGGTTGCTGGCCGTGTGTGCTTGGGTCTGTACAAAGCAGTGCCTGCGAAGAGAAGGGAGTCTGGGCTCTCCTTCTCCACCCCCAGTCACTAGGCCCCAGTGAAGGGGCAGCAAGCCCCAGTGAAGGGGCCAGGCGGGGGCTCAGGGTGTCAAGCATGTCCCAACCTGTATTCTGGTGGCAAGAGGTGGGGGTAGTGCGGCTGAGAAGAAGGGCAGAGGGCAGCCCCCTGCCTGTAACACTGCAGGCCTACTTGGGCCCGGACTATGCAGGCTCTGACCCCTAGCCTCACGTCCTATAGGCTGACTCGAGGGGTCTCTTCCTGGCACTAGGAAAGCAGCAGTCCCCACGGACTTACTGCTCAAGGGCAAAAGTCAGTCTAGTGGGCATCAACCTGTGTGCCCACTTGTCCACCCAACATGGGTCTCACTCAGGCTTCAGGTTGCCTCAGCAGAGAGGGCTCCCTGAGCAAGAAGCTGGTGATGGGGGCTGGAGGCCAGGCAGAGGTGGGACCAGGGACCAGGGACTCCTTCAGGGACACCCCTGCCCCACCCTGCCCCGCCCCGCCCAGGAGTCTGCTCTGTTCCCTGTGGACACTGCATGGACAGCACCAAAGTGAGCCACCTGGGGACTCTGTGCAGGAACACAGGGGCCCAGCCCTCTCTGGCCACCTCCTGCTCCTCCAGAGAATTTGGGGCTGGCTCTTACCTGTCAGATGCCCCCCTTACCCTTGACCCCACTGGCCCCGCCCACTCCCAGCTCTCCTGAGAGTGAGCAGAGTGGTGTGTGTGTCAGAAGCACAGAGGAGGGGCATCCTTCTCTAAGCAGTCAGGGATGTCTCAAGGGCAAATGCAGGACAGAGGCACTCTGAGATGAGGCCCTCTGGGGGCCTGAGCATCGTCAGAAACCCAGCACTCTCCCAGGGGATGAAGAGCTTGTGACGCCAGTGGGTACAGCCAGAAGTCTGGCTGGAAAATAAATGTGCAGACTTCTCCCACCCCTTAAGACCCCTGATTTCCTGTCTCTGGCAAGCCTGACGGTGTGAAGGCAGTAAGTCACCAGCAAGAGGCATATGCTTTTCTCACAGGCTTCCCACAAGACTTTACCCTGAGGCCTTGCCCAACGTAGCTGAGAGGAGGAGGCAGCATGGTCTTCAGGAACGTGCACACTAGGAGTCATAGATCAGCACCCTACGCACACCCACATATGTGCACACACACACACACACAAACACACACGCACACACACAAAGCTCTGGGCCCTACGTCTAATGGCAGAGACACGACGGGATGGGCCCAGCCTGCAGCAGCAGCTCTAAGCACTACCAAGCCCACAGGATCAAGCAGACGGCCCCAGCTCAGCCACCCTGTCACAGGCTGGCACGATAGGGCCTGGTCCAGCCACACGCTACAAAATTAAAAATATATCAAATATACAATGAAAATAGATCTGTACAGCACTGAGGATGAAAATAGTCCACCAGCCACAGTATAATATTGGGTTTGTCATTTAACAGCATTTACACCCACATGTACAGATTGAATATACAATAGAAACAGAATATATAGAAGAGTATATATAGTAGTGTCTCTCCTAGGGCCTTGCTTTTCCTGTTGCTATTTCTGCTCGGGATTAGGCATAGGGCCAGGTAGGAGGTGCTGTCAGGTGAAGGGGTGCCTAAGGCGGGATGCTGTGCCCCAAAGCTCATGTCTTTGTGTAGATGTGGGCCCCCCCTCCCCTCATACACTCAGGAAGGATGGGTGGGGCTGAGAAGGCTGGTAATGGGAGCATGTGCGGGGGAGGGATGAGGAAGAGAGATGGCGAGTGGACCCCAAATGTGGGGGGGGAAGCCAAGGGACTAAGGGGTGAGGAGAGGATCTGGGGCTATTGTGCCCCTGCCAGTGCTGAGAGCACTCAGAGGCACAAGACTGACTCAGGACCCTCTGTGAAGGGAGTCAGGCCGAGCACCAGGGCCTGTCCCCGCCGTGCCCACCACAGCTCTCAAAGCTGGACGTCTGCTGTCCCAGCCAGTCTTGCTCCCTCCCTCCGTCCCTTCTCTCCTTCCTTCCATCCACCCATCCTTGCATCCTTTCATCAGTCCATTCATCACTTCGCACACTTCTGACCTCCGATCAGAACCTAATCCTCTTAACCTACAACCCTATCCTGGGGGAGTGAATGTAAGCATGGGTGGGGATGCTTCAAGGCTGGGACGCAGGACAGAGTCTCGGCCCTTGCCCTGGGCAGCTTCGGTGTCCCCAGCACTACATGTGGCCCTCCCTACCACTGGCCAGGCAGCCTGGGAAAGGTTTCTGAGGTGTCCACACATGCCGTGTACACCGGGTGACTGTGCTTATCCAAGGAGAGTGGCGGTGGCCCAGCGGGGCAGTGAAATTATCACTTTCTCCAGGTGTGAGCCCCTGAACTCCAGGGCCCCCTGTTCCAGGAGAGAAGCTGCCACTAGCAAGAGAGGCAGGCCCTGGGCGAGAGGGGAGGGGGTGTGCTTCACAATTGTGCTCCAAATCACCTGAATTGTGCTGGGAACCATTAGGTGTGCTCTGGAAACCTCTCCTCTCCGAAGGCAGAGGCAGAGGCGCCACTCTGGGCTCCAGGACAGGGGTGGGAGGAGGGCAGGCAGGCTCAGCCCTAAGGGAGCGGGGAATGGTTCTGGGGCCAGTCATCGCCCTCTCAGGCAGGAAGTGGGAGCACTCCCCACCCACCCCAGGCAAGGCCGAGGACACTGGAAGGTCCGTCTTGAGCTGGGTGCTAAGGTGCTTAGGAGCTCCCTCATTTCACCACCTCTGCTGCCGTAGCTCATGCTCAAACCATCGGGAGCCATCTGCCTCACCAAGCCGAGCCTGGGGATTTCTGCAGACTCCATCCCCAAATCAGAGCCCTGAGTCCTGGCACCTCTGTCCCATCACTAACCTGCAGTTGGGCACCTCTGGGCCAGGACACCCTGCCTAACCCATCCCGATGCCCCTCACCACAGCCACCACCTGGCAGCACAGACCTAAGGGGCCCCAAGACCTAAGAACTGCAGGCACCAGCAAGAGAGGGAGGGACTCGAGAGCAGCCGCTTGGAGACTCCCCTGTGCCAGGAGTTGGGACTTCTGGGTGGTTCCAGCTACTCAGCTGCAATTTGGTAAGACGATCTCAGAAGGTTAGCTGGGGTGGGGGCTTAGTTCGGGGGACAGAGCTTCTCCCAGCCCCCACTCAGATCTAGGGAGCACAAGTCGGCTGGGACAGGGGTGGGGCATGAGGCAGGGCAGAGCCCCACTCCTTGGGCTGAGGGCCTGGCCTGAAGGCGAGGTTAGATGGGGACACGTGGGCTGGCTGGGTGTGTGTGTTGGGGGTGGGGGTGAGGCGGGCAGAGCAGGGCAGTGGTCACAGCTCTGACTCAGGGGTGCCGGCCAGGAGGTAGCCGCTTCCATAGCGTCCATTGGGGTTGCCGCTGGTCTCCAGGGGTGATGTACTGCCAGGCCCTAGATAGGAGCGGTGAGTGGGCATGGGGGAGGGTGCCTCGCTGGGCACCTTGCTGAGGATGAAGCGGGTCTCGTCGTTCTCCTCCAGGTTGGAGATGTCCTTCATCATGCGGCCCTTCTTGTAGGACACGGAAAGGGTGTTGGAGCCGTCAGAGAGCAGGTGGAAGTGCCGCAGGACGAACACCACAGGGATGGGCAGGACGGCCACGACAATGAGCGTGATCAGGATAGCCATTGCCCAGTTGGGGAAATACAGGTAGCGCTCGGCAGCCTAGGGGTGCACACGGGTGAGCGCTGCTGCCTGCCTCGCTCTGCAGCAGCCTCACCCTCTCAGACTCCTCCCCACTCCCACCCCTCCCGCACTGCCCAGGCACTGGCAGAGATGGGGTCATCAGGCGCTGATCCTCGGGTCAGCTGGTCCCCTTGGCTAAGGGCTGAGCCTCCCCAAGTTTCTATACTTGTGTAAAGTTGGGCTGGTCACAGAGTCATCCACAGGGAGGGGAAACATGGGTTAGAAAGACTGGACAAGCGCATTCAGCTTTCTGCCTGTTTTCCCATGTGTGTGATAGCAATAAAACCACCTCTCTCTTTGGGTTGCTGAAAAGTTACAGATCAGATGTACAGAGCCCCTGGTGGGGCCCGGCATCGAGTAGTCGCCCTGTAAGGGTTTATCTCTGTTTCCTGTTGTATTAAAGGCCTGGGAAGATGCCACCCCAGATCCCTGGGGTTTCAGGCCCCCGCTCTCACCTCCTCCCTGATCCAGGCGCTGTAGCCTGGGGGCGTGACCCCAAGCTGGATGATGCTGGCTGTGGTGAGCACAGCCATGCACAGCGGAGACACGAACTTCCACATGTAGAAATAGAAGCGGTAGGGCTGGAAGCCCAGCATCTCCGTCAGCTCCTGCATGAACCTGCCAGGAGCAGCAGACAGTCCAGAAGTTGGCACCCCCACTGCACTTGCCCAATACCCCCAGACTCCTCCTCTAAAGCCTTCACTCACCAGTCCCTTCTCTCCAGGCTCTTCCACTCTTCACATTCAGTACATTATTCTGTGGCCCTGCTGGCCTCTGAAAAGCCTCTGCTGACCTCCTCTAACTTACTCTGACTATGTCACATCACATCTCACCCAGTGAAAGGGTACAGGCCACAGGACATGCCCTGGGCACGTGGATAGGCTCCAGAGGGCTTTCCTGGGCACCCAACCCCACTCACACCGACCTGGCTCTAGACTCCCCCTGCTGGAAGAGAGGTAGAAGTGCCTGTCCCTGGCGTCCAAAGGCAGAAGGCTGCCCCGACTCAGGTTTCTAACCATTGGGCCTATGGGTGGAATTCGGAAGACTGGCAGACTGTGTACATGAATAGCATTTAAAAAATCATCTTTACCTCAGTAACACCTAACTGAAATCTTGTGTTTCTTTCTATTACAAGAGCAAGCAATGACAGCAGTATTATCAGTACCCATGAGGCTGTAAAGAATTGCTTAAATCACAGATATTTTATCACAATACAATTGAGATACCTACAAATCTCATTCATGCTCATCACTACTTAGAAATTACCACTGTTATTAGACCCACAGCTAGATCTTGTAACTTAATGCAGTTAAGAATAAAGCACACGTGTAATCACAGATTTAAAACATTATTAAGGGCTTCCCTGGTGGCTCAGTGGTTAAGAATCCGCCTGCCAATGCAGGAGACACGAGTTCGGTCCCTGGTCCAGGAAGATCCCACATGCCTCAGGGCAACTAGGCCCATGCACTACAACCACTGAGCCTGTGCTCTGGAGCCAGAGAACCACAACCACTGAGCCTGCGTGCCTAGAGCCCATGCCCTGCAACAGAAGAAGCCACTGCAAGGAGAAGCCCATGCACTGCAACTAGAATGGCTTCACTCTAGCCAAGCAGCCTTGGGCAATTGCATCCTCTCTCTGAGACTTGGTTTCCCTAAATGATCTGTAGGGGGGCACTTTCTGGCTAACATTCTGACTCTGTGACCTCCTGCCTAAATCACAAGCAGCCCTGGAAACACAGCACTCTCCAGGGAGTCATGAGGGGACAGACCTCTCCTCCTGTTCCCTACCTCTCCCCACGCACCCCCACCCCTTACTTCTTGGTCCCATAGATCCAGGCCACTGCGACATTCTCGAGGATGACGATGACGGTGAGCGGCAGGGTGGCCGAGTAGTCATCAAACATGGTGACGAAATAGTTTCCGGAGCGCTGGACGAACAACAGCCCCACGAAGAATGCAAAGACACAGCAGCCCACTACAGAGAGCCGGGAGGCCAGTGTGGGGGCAAAGGTGCAGGGTGGGTGGGGCCTGGGGTGTCTTCAGGGCCCCCAGGTTCCTCCCATCCCAGCCCTCCCCCCAGCAGGCCTGCAGCTCACCCTCCAGAAGGCCCAGCCCTGCATGGAGTGGGGCAGGGGTCCAGATGCCCAGGTTCTGAGCTCCCACTCCACTAGGTGGGGAGCACCCTGGAGCTGGGAGTGATCAGGATGAAACAGGGTGCAGGGCTGGCAAGGAAGGAGGCCATCCTGCCCAGACACCTCAGCAGGCCCTTGGGGAGAGGGGCAAGTGAACCAAGAAAGAGGCCTATTTCCCAGCCCAGGTTTGGCACAGATTCCCAAATAGCCTTCTCCCTTCTGGCTCTGAACTGCTCTTCTTGGGGTGGTTCCAGATGCATCCCGGGTTGGGTGGGGGTAGGGAAGCTTTCTAAGTATGGAGTCATGAATAACCCAGTGGGAACCAAATCTTTCTAAAGTCAAAACCACCACCTGATCACTTCCCCCCACCCTCCTGGGGCAGCCCACAAGGCCACTGGGGACCACTGGGAGGAGTTACCTGTGAACATCTCCTTGGGCACCTTGAAAGTGTCAATGATGGGTGTGGTGATGCCCGCCATGGTGCCGATCATACTGCCCAGGCCCAGGTTGATGAGCATCAGGAAGAACATAACAGACCAGAAGGGGGATGCAGGGAAGTGCGTCATGGCCTCGGTGAAAGCAATGAAGGCCAGGCCTGTGCCCTGCACAGACTGAGGGTGGGGGCAGAGGGTGGGGCTCAGTGGGGGCCATGCCCACCTGGGAGCCTCCTGCTTCCTTCTCTCTGCCCTTGGAGCTTTAGGAATAACTGTTCCCTCTTTCCCAGTGATCCCTGCCCCCACCTAAATTCTCTTGTTTCTGGCCAGTGGGTCTCAAACTTGAGTGGGCATCAGAATACACCCCAGGGAGTAAAACACTAATTCGGGACTTCACCTGTGAGACCTGGAATCTATGCATTGTCCAAGGACCCCCAGCGATTCACATGAAGATACTCTCTTTTAGAAACATAACCAGCTCAAGACTCTCCTCCTCTGAGTAGTGCAGCACCCCCCCAGCTCTGAATTCCAGACCTTACCGTAGTGGTCTCAGCCTCTGCTGCCCAATGGACTCACATTGGAGCCTTTAAAAAACACTGATGCCTGAGTCTCTCCCCAAGGACAATGATCTGCTTGGCTTAGGGGTAAAGCTGGATATTAAGGTTTTATAAAGCTCCCAGGGGAATCTGATGGGCAGCCAAGGTAGAGAAGCACTGCTGCAATGTTGGGGCCCGCTCATGGGGATCTGACCACACACTGTCCACTGACGTCACTTCTGTGTTCTCCTTGTAGCGTCAGGGTCAGGGAACACCCACCCCAACTGGGTGAGAGGAGTTCTTGTTATTTGGTTGTTATCAAGATTGTATTATATTTTTAAAAAATCCTACTTCTATCCAGAGGACCAGGCCCCACCTGTGAGAATGGGGCAGGGTCTCAAGGAAGGGGGCTGTCCTTTATACTGTCAGGGGAAGAAACCAGGGCGGGGGAGCCCAGACAGGGCCTTTTGGCTCTTGATCCCATGAGAGAGGTGACAGGGGACTCAGTCCCTGAGCATTAGGTCGGTGCCAGTAGAATGCAGCTAACTTTTCAACTATTCATGGGGTTCTTGATGTTTGAACAAACTCCTGGAGATAGCGAAGGACAGAGAAGCCTGGTGTGCTGCAGTCTACGGGGTTGCAAAGAGTCAGATGTGACTGAGCAACTGAACAATGACTTTTTAAAAAGCAGGGAAAGCTTCACCATCCCTGGCTCCATGGAGGCTGGCAGAGGCTGACAGATGGGAGCTGGCACAGCCCCCAGTGCGCCCTGGCATGAGCTGGATCCCAGGACCCCATGGGCATGTCTGTCTCCTGTCACCCCTTCTCACGGAACACTTTGAAAGTCTCTGGCTGTGCAAACGGGGACAGAAGCAGAGTGTCTAAGCTTGGGCCTGCTTGTCAACGAAGGGCAGCATATCCTTGCCTTCCCCAGGGGCTAAAGGTCATTGTGGCCATGCCAGTGGGGGAGGGGCAGAAGCATCAAGACTTGAACCCTGGCTCCCCAACTTCCTAGCTATGAGATCTCGAGCATGCTCCCAACTTAAAGGCTGCTTGCCTGTAAAACAGGAGACAACATTAACACTCAGCTCTCAGAGCTGCCATGAGGGCCCGGAGGGACAGGCAGCAAGGGGTAGACACTAATGCAAAGACTCACATCCTGTGTGCCGTGTCTAAGGCACAGGTCCCAGTGCATTCCACGTGGCAGTGATGGCTGCACAGGAAACCCGTTCAAGAAACGGGAGAGCTGTCCTGTTCCCTGGGATTTCTGGGATATGTCTGTCTTGTCTTCTCAGTGAGACTCAGCCTACCTCAGGGCAGGGGTTTTGGCCAGTACCTTTCACTCTGGGCACATAGTAGATCCTTGCTTATCAAGCCAAAGAATGAGTCCCTGGTGGCTTTCTGCACCCAAGCTCCAGCCACCCATAGCCTGTCTCTGGGCCCTGCACTCCCACATCTGTCTTCCTGCCCGTCCATGGAAGGACAGCCTCCCCCATACCTTATCTAGCTCATCCTCCAGAAGGCAGGGATCGAGGCCCAGGGCTGAGAAATGGTCCTCCTTTACAGTCTTGATGACCTTGTACATCTCTGCATAGTCCTTGGTGGTGAGGTGGGAGAAATTGACGTGGGGAGGGATGAGGGCCCGGCTCAGGACGTCGTTGTTCAGGTACCCCAGGATTTTCTCAGCATTTCTGCAGCACAAAAGAGACAGCAAAGTAAAAACATTAAAAAAAAAAGTGCAGGTAAAAAGGCAGGACTGGGCACCATCCAGGGGCACCTCGCAGACACCCAGGAAGGTCACTGAAGACCATGGACACAGATATCTCTGAAGCTGGCCCTGTGGTCCAGGGCTGAGGACAGAGAGCTGCTCTGACCTCCATCCCCCAGCCCGGGTGGAGGGGGGCTCTCCCAGGGGAAGGTGGACTGGAGAAGAGAGGACAGGAGGAGAGGTGCCACCTACTCGACCACACACTTCTCGTTCATGATGTTGGCCTTGAAGCCCAGCACAGCGAACACCACGAGGGTGGCCAGCACCGAGGTGAAGAAGTTGATGAAGGACACCAGGGCGGCATCAAAGTGGCAGTTGTTGTCCTGCTTGTTGTAGCTGGAGAAGGCTATGACGCCCCCGAAGCCCAGCCCCAGAGCGAAGAAGACCTGTGTGGCTGCCTCCCGCCAGACCTGGGGGTCCAACATCTTGTCCAGCTACAGCCGGGGAGGGGGAGCCATGGCAGGGCGAAGAAAAGAGACACAGAGATAACGGCTTTAGCGAATTCCCTGGCAGTCCAGTGATTAGGACTCAGCACCTCCACTGCCGTGGCCTGGTTTCCATTCCTGATGGGGGGAACTAAGATCCCACAAGCCACGTGGGGCAGCCAAAAAAAAAAAAAGAGCTTTATTCACCTGCAGTAGAATTTCCACCACACCCCCTTTCCTCAGCCTCACAGAGGCAGCGTGGCACAGTGGTAAAGAACTGTGGCTGTGTGACCTCGGGCAACTCCCCCAGCCCCCTGAGCCTCATGTTCCCCACAGGTGAAACGCAGAAAACAAGCGTATCAGGAATCTAAAGCATACAATGAACTAGTGAACATTACAAAAAAGAAACAGACTCACAGACACAGAGAACAAAGCAGTGGTTACCAGCTGGAGAAGGTGGGGAGGGGCAACATAGGAGTAGGGGTGAAGAGGCACAAACTATTAGGCTTCAAATAAACTGCAAGGATGTACTGTACCTCACAGGGAACACAGCCAATGTTTTATAATAACTATAAATGGAGTATAACCTTTAAACACTGGTGAATCACTATATTGTACACCTGTAACTTTAATAATATCGTACAAAAACTGTGTGTGTGCATGTGTGTGTATGTGCCCGTGTGTGTGTGTGCCAGTGTGTGTGTGCCCGTGTGTACACCCATGCGTGCGCTCAGTCACGTCCAACTCTTTGTGACCCCATGGACGACTACTACTACAGCCTGCCAGGCTCCTCTGTCCATGGCATTTTCCAGGCAAGAATCCTGGAGCAGGTGGCCATGTCCTCCTCCAGGGGATCTTCCTGACCCAGGACTGAACTTGCACCTCTTGCATCTTCTGCATCGGCAGGCAGATTCCTAACCCCTGCGCCACCTGGGAAGTCTGTACATCAACTCTACTTTAATAAAAAAAAAATAGTATCAACTTCAGATGATTGTTGTGGGCCCTAGGTAAGATAAAATCAATGCTGTGTGCTTAATAGTAAGTTCCAAGTTAATTTTAACTGCTATCACTGCTTACCATGGAGCTATCATATCAAGGAACATCTTCAAGGCTATCAGCAATGATGTGTAGGGCAAACTCTAGGGAGTGTCATTCACTCAGACTACAGTGTGAATGGTGCCTCCTGGAGTCATGCAGCGTACAGCCCACACAATAGTACAAGACAAGTAAGAACACCAATATCTCCCCGATACCTCCTCCACTTCCAACCATGAGAAAGACACCAACTTCTCCCTCTTGCTCACCCAAACTCCCTTTTCCAAAAAAGAAAAAGACCTAAAGTTCATTTGCACATGCCCTAGATCACAGAAGAACCACCCCCTCAGCTCACCCAACTCGAAGCATAGAACTCAGACACTTCTGAGAGAGGGGACCCCTTGCCAGACCCTCAGACGTGAGAGGAGCCAGGGCCTCCACAGCATCTAGAGGGCATGGAGTAACTTCCAAACATTTTCATGTCTGTTTTCCCTTTACTGTTTGCTCCTCAAGGCGGCGACTAGGGCTTGGGCCCGGCATAGGATTTTAGAGTCAGACAGACCCAGATCTAAGTCTGACTCCCTCTTGAAACCGCTGAGAAGGCTTAGGCAAGTGATGGTGCCTGTTTTATGAGCTTCTGTTTTCTCAGCTGAAAAATGGGAATAATAATAAAGTCTTTGTCCCAAAAGGCCAAAGAATGTTCTACCATACAATTGCACCCATTTCACATGCTACCAAGGTAATGCTCAAAATCCTTCAAGTTAGGCTTTAATAGTACATGAACCGGAACTTCCAGATGTACAAGCTGGATTTTAAAAAGGCAGAGGAACCAGAGACCAAATTGCCAGCATCTGTGGGATCATAGAAAAAGCAAGGGAATGCCACAAAAACATCTACTTCTGCTTCATTACTATGCTACAGCTTTTGACTGTGTTGATCACAACAAACTGTGGAAAGTTCTTAAAGAGATGAGAATACCAGATCACCTTACCTATCTCCTGAGAAACGTACACAGGTCACAAAGCAACAGTTAGAATGAGACATGAAACAACAGACTGGTTCAAAGTTGGGAAAGGAGTACATCAAGGCTATATACTGTCACCTGTTATTTAACTTATATGCAGAGTATATCATGTGAAATGCCGGGCTGGATGAATCATAAGTTGGAATCAAGATTGCTAGGAGAAATATCAACAACCTCAGATATGCAGATGATACCACTATTCTGGCAGAAAGCAAAGAGGAACTAAAGAGCCTCTTGATGAAGGTGAAAGAGGAGAGTGAAAAAGCTGGCTTAAAACTCAACATTCATAAAACAAAGGTCATGGCATCTGGTCCCATCACTGCACTGGAAATAGATGGGGGAAAAGTGGAAACAGTGGCAGATTTTATTTTCCTGGGCTCCAAAATCACTGTGGACAATGACTGCAGCCATGAAATTAAAACACACTTGCTCCTTGGAAGAAAAGCTGTGACAAACCTAGAAAGCATGTTAAAAAGCAGAGACATTACTTTGCTGACAAAGGTCCATATAGTCAAAGCTATGAGTTTTCCATTAGGCATGTACGGATTTGAGAGTTAGACCATAAAGAAGGCTGAGTGCCAAAGAATTGATGCTTTCAAACTGTGGTGCTGGAGAAGACTCTTGAGAGTCCCTTGGACGGCACAGCAAGGAGACCAAACCAGTCAATCCTAAAGAAAATCAAACCTGAATGTTGGAAGGACTGATGCTGAAGCTGAAGCTCCAAGCTTCACTTTGGCCATCTGATGTGAAGAGATGACTCAATGGAAAAGACCCTGATGCTGGGAAAGAATGCAGGCAGGAGGAAAGGGGATGACAGAGGATGAGATGGTTGGATGGCATCACCGACTCAATGGACACGAGTCCGAGCAAACTTCAGGATGCAGTGAAAGACAGGGAAGCCTGGCCTGCTGCAGTCCATAGGGCTGCAGAGTTGGACACGACTTAGCAACTGAACAACTCCCTCCCAAAGTGATTGTGAAGATCAAATGTACAGTCTCAAGCAGTGCCTCGTGCACAGGATCATGTAATCCTGACAAAAGGCCTCTGACCAGGTCAAGCCAGGGGTGGGCTTTTGGTTTTTGTGGGTGTTTGGGGGAATTTTTTTGGTGGAGGGGAAGGAATTGTTATTCATATTTGGAAAGAGTAAACTAAGACCAAGGATGAAATAACTCACTCAAAGCACTGGAGCCAGCCCGCTGAGACTCAGGAGTTACTAAATACAGACTGTCCGACACTGGGCAGCGGCATCCTCCCAGCTCCAGCTCCTGACACAGCTGGCCTGCAGCTACACTCCTCTGACCACTTTCCCCTCAGACCTCTGCTGCTGAGGCTGACCAAAGTGACTTGACTCCACACAGATGAGGAAGGCAAGGAGTGAACTAGAAAATCTGCCTCCCCTGCGGGGACAGCCCCACATGGTCCCAGGCCGGCTGCCCCTTGCTGCATGCCTGTGAGGGAGTCTGTTCCTTGTGGGCACAGTAAAATGATGGGCTTGGGTTCTTCCAGCTCTGATATTTCAGCCCTAACACTGAGGGCAGAAGCTCAGCATCTCAGCAGCTTCCCAGGCATGTCTGAGCACCAGGAGTCACTCCCCAGCTGAGAAGGTGGTGGCATGCATGGAGGTTGGCAGAATGATGGGTTCAGGGAGGAGGAGGAGAAGAGGAAGGTGACAGCAGAGCCTTCTGGCTTCGGGTCCTGTACACAGGTGGAGGCCCAGGAGCACTGCCTGGCTGGCTAGTATTCGAATTCCAGGGAGATTACAGTCTCCCATCATGTGCTGAAGAGATAAAGCCATCTTTGGCCCACCAAGAAAGCCCAATGTGCAGACCTTAAGGAGCCAAGAGCCCCTTGCATCCTCCCACCCCCTCTCCCTCACTGTACTCTCAACAGCTATAACGTGCTGGGGGCTCCCTGTGGATACGACATCAGCCACTCGCTCAGCAAACCCTGTGGACCAGGCCTGGTCCACAGCAGGTAAGGTCCCAGCTCTCGTGGAGCTGACGTTCTAGTTGGAGAGATGGACACTGGTCAGACGAGCCTATAAACAGATGCTAAGTTCCAAAAGTGACAAGGGCCGAGAAAGCCAGGTACCTAATTCTAGGAGAGCGTGTGATGGGGGATTTGAGTTGAGTCAGGTCAGGGAAAGCTTCCAGAGGAAGAGATCTTTTTTTTTTTTTTGGTTGCACTGGGTCTTCATTGCTGCACTTGGGCTTTCTTGAATTGCAGCAAGTTGGGGGGGGCAGTTACTCTTTGTAGCAGTGCACAGGCTTTCTCACTGTGCTGGCTTCTCTGGTTGTGAAGCATGGGCTCTAGGTGCACAGGCCTTAGTAGCTGCAGCACGCAGGATCAGTAGCTGTGGCGCATGGTGGCACATGGAATCTACCAGACCAGGGATTGAACCCGTGTCTCCTGCATTGGCAGACAGATTCTTATCCACTGTGCCACCAGGGAGTCCAGAAAGGGTTGTTAGAGCTGCCCTCACTAAAGGGAGGGAAGAGGACTCAGACAGAGGGAACAGTGTGTGCAGAGGCCCTGAGGGGGGAAAAGGAAGGATACCCTTTTCACATGGGGTGTGTGGAAGAAGGGAAGTAGAGGAGGCCAGCCTGACTGGAGTGCTGAGGACAGGCCGGAGTGGAACAGGAGAGGCTGGGAGAGTCAGTGGAGCCTGAGCAGACGAGCGTGAGGATCCTGTCTTGATCCTAAAAAAGCACTGAACAGGGAAAGCAGTGAGGGGTGTGAAAGAGGTAGGAAACTGTCAGGTAGGCATTTCTAAAAGAAACCAGCGAATGCAGCAGACCTGCAAGGAAACACTTTCTGGGGCCCAGGTGGGAAATAATGGTGGCATTGTCTGGGGCCAGGGAAGTACAGATGGAGAGGCTATAGCGGGAAAACCCAAGCCTGCTTTAGTGATGGACTGCTGATGGGGGGCGCTGGAGGGAGAGATGCCAGGGTGACGGCCACATCTCTGGCCTGCAGACCCTAGTGGGTGGAGATGGAAACAGTGGAAGAGGGGCAAGACTCGATGGGGTTTGAACAGGGGAGGTCCAGACATCCCTTCTAGAAATATTGAGTTTAATGTGTCCTTGAGATCTCTACAAGGAGATATCAAGCCAGCAGTCAGACAAATGAGTTTGGAGCTTCGAGGGGAGCACAGAGCTTGAGGCATGATGTGTGAGAAGCAGATGGACCAGCAGGGACTGCAGCTGAGGCTGTGGGTAGAGCGAGAAGAGGCAAGAGCCGGGCCAAGTCAAGGTCTGCGAGTTTAAAGCAGGAAGGAGGGGACTTTCCTGGTCCAGGAGTTAGGAATTACCTGCCAGTGCAGGGGACACGGGTTCAATCCCTGGTCTGGGAAGAGCCCACATGACACGGGGTAACTAAACCTGTGTGCCGCAACTACTGAGCCCACGTTCTAGAGCTTGTGCTCTGTAACAAGAGAAGCCACCGCCATGAGAAGCCCACGCACCGCAACTAGGGAGTAGCCCCTGCTCACTGCAACTAATGTAGCCAAAAAAGCCAGCAGGGAAGAAGCTCAAACAAGGGAGGGAGAGGAGCAGCAGCAGTGGAGGCAGGAGGAAAAGCGACAGAGGTCATGGAGGCCGTGGGAAAACAGCCCACCAGGGAGGAGGGGGACCCGTGTCACGGAGTGAAAGGTGCTACGAGAGCAGGGGTGAGCTCAGCTGGAGATGTTCAGGGAGTCCTGGGGCCAGAAGACAAGTAGGAAGGAGGAGAGGTGAGAAACAGGGGGAGAAAAGGTGGACACTCGGTGGGGAAGCTAGGCTGGGAATGAAAGACAGGGCAGTGTCGGGGGAAGGCTAAGAAATCACTGGAGGGTCGCTTTTAGATCTGCTGTTTCGTTTTTGTTTTTAATGCAGTGACTTGACAGCTGATGGAGAGCAGGGGATCTAGAGGAGAGAAGGGGAGCTGTCATCCATAGGAGATGAGGGAAGGAGGACAGCATGGGGCAGCTGTGGATAAACTTGTATATCTCGTTTCTGTCTCTGTCATCTAAGGGAGTTGCTGTCTTGGTGGCCCCTGTTTTTCCCATAAAGCAGGAGGCCAAATCATCTGTTAAGGGTGAGGTGTGCTGGGAAGAGAGGTCAGAAGGTTCAGACAGTGGAAGCGGTTTAAAATGTTCACTATGGAACCCGGGAAAGAAAGATGGCCAGAGAAATGGCACAGAGTCATCCCACACTGCTGAGGGCCTGCTCTGCTTGCCGAGTCATCTTCTTTACAAAGGTAATACAGACCTGCATCTTCTCATCTAAAAACCTGAAGGCCAGACTGGTTTTGGAAATCAGGCTTTGCTTCTAATTTTATTTTAGAAGGATAATATGGTGTGTATACCACATAATTGCATGACACCCCCTGTAGGGTCTGGGGCAGCACCCTTAATCAGATACATTTGTATTTCTGAAGCAGAATATGAAAATTCACACCAAGTGAATAAAGACTATAAATAGCCTCACATCTGTTCAGGTCACTTGCTGCCAAATGAGTTATGGGAGAAAGAATAAACATTTTTTCTGTATTTCAGGGCAATTCGGATTTTGGCATTGTGAGTAAAGTTTTAGGGACCTATACATGCTCCTAACAGAAATTTGGAGATTATTTTTAAAATAAAATAATCATAGTCTCAGTGGGAAAGAGCTTCAGTACCTCCCTTCTCCTGCATGGCTTTTTTTTTTTTTTTTAAATGATCCTCTCAGTCTGACTCTTTGCAATCCCATGGACTATAGTCTGCCAGGCTCCTCCATCCATGGGATTCCTCAGGCAAGGATACTGGAGTGGGTAGCCACTCCCTTCTCCAGGGGATCCTCCTGACCCAGCATCTGAACCTGGGTCTCCTGCATCGCAGGCAGATTCTTTACCATCTAAGCCACCAGGGAAGCCCAGTGGGTGGACTACCTACGCTTAGAAGGCATGCCATCTAAGTTCATGGATGTCAGTCATGACTGTCCTACCAAGCTGCTCGAACCTCAGGCTAGAAACCTAGACAGAGTGGGAGGGCTCTGGGTAGTTTGGAGAGTTCCAACCAGGAAGGAGCACAAAATTCTGTAAGACAGGACCAGTTGAAACAGACACAGCTCTGGTCATGTCATTTGCATGTTGAAGTATCTTTGATGGCTCCCCACTATCTACTGGGGTTTTCTTGGTGGATCATTGGGTAAAGAATCCACCTGCAATGCAGGAGATATGGGAGATGAGGGTTTGATCCCTGGATCAGGAAGATCCCCGGAAGAGGGCATGGCAACCCGCTCCAGTATTCTAGCCTGAAAAATCCCATGGACTGAAGAGCCTGGCGGGCTACAATCCATGGAGTCGCAAAGAGTTGGACATGACTGAGCAACTGAGCAGCAGCACTGTCTGCTGGAAAATCTGTTTCCATCCTACGTTCTGAACATCCGAACTACCCCTCAAAAGCATCATGACCTTACAGTCTGGTCTTCGTCCAGGCTGTTTCCTCTGCCTGGAATTCCCTTGCACCCATTCACTTTCTGGTGAACACATATTTATTTCTCAAAACCCAGTACGAATATCACCTGCTCTTTAAGCTTTTCCTGACTGCCTCTGGCAGAGCCAGTCGTGGTCCCTGGGCTCTCACAGCTCTTGTCAACAGCCGCATGACAGGCTTATGTGTCTGTCTTTCTTTCCACACTCTGTGCTTCTTAGGGGTGGAGCCCATCTCCTGTTCATCTTTGTGTAAGCAGTGCCTGGCACACAGGAGAGAAGGGAAAAGTGATGGAGGATAAGAAAGAGACAGACAGAGTCTGACCTGTGTCCTGGAGGTGAGCTGAGCAGGAATGACCAGATCAGGGGCTATGAAGTGCCAGCCCTTTTGTGCTAAGATCCAGTCTTCTAGGACAAGAAGATCCTTAGAATTTAAATTTCTACTTTATAAAACAAGGCTATTTCCAAGCTGGCTTCCTTTCATTCTCTTTTCTCCCTCTCTCTTTCTAAAGTGATTTTTTTCCTTTTTGATCTAGGTCAGTCATTACCAGGCTTCCCTGGTGGCCCAGCAGTAAAGAATCTGCCTGCCAACTCAGGAGACTCGGGTTTGATTCCTGGGTTGGGAAGATCACCTGGAGGAGGAAATAGCAACCCACTCCAGTATTCTTGCCTGGAGAGCCCTATGGACAGAGGAGCCTGAAGGGCTACAGTCCATGGGGTCGCAAAGAGATGGACAAGATTTAGCAACTGAACAACAGTCATTACTAAAGTTTTTACAAAAAGGTCAGGGCCATGTGTGAGACCTAAACACACATCATCATTAGGATTTTCACCATTCCCTAAGCCTAAAACTAAGATGTGGATAAATTCCTAGGCCACCATCAGGGCCAAATCTCAAAAAGGGAGGCAGCCACCTAAGGAAGGACACCATCATCCCAAACTACCAACAGAGCTGGCTCCATGGTGTGTGGGATTTCTCGGAGGAGGTATAGAGAAACTGTCTGCCAATGCAGGAGACACAAGAGGTGCGGGTTCGATCCCTGGGTCGGGAAGATGCCCTGGAGGAGGAAATGGCAACCCACTCCAGTATTCTTGCCTGGAGAATCCCATGGACAGAGGAGCACAGCAGGCTGCAGTCTATCGAGTCGCAAAGAGTCAGACGTGACCGAGCATGCATACACATGGGCTAGGACTGTCTTACATGCAAGGACTTTGGATAGAAACAAAAACTGGTTTGTGTTTGTTTGTATATTAAGATTGTACCTAGTTGCTGTTCTTGTTCCATTTTTAAAACTATGAGACATTGATTGTGTAATGTACAAACGTGGAAAGGATAGTGTCATGAACCCCCATGTACCTATCGCCCAGCTTCAGCATATTATCAACACATGGCCACTCTCGCTTCCTCTGTATCCCAACTCTCTCTCCTCCCCCTCCCACCTCTAGACTCCTCTGAAGTACAGTAATGGATCCAAATCTGACATTAATAAGCCCCCAGGACAGCAGCCGAGAGAGCCAAAGCCTGGCCCTTGGTGAGTGGTTCCTGGGCACCCCTGCTTCCAGCCTGCAGCATGGATGGGCACCCTTACCCGTGGAAATGACCAGAAGCCCAGTGCTCATCTGGGCATAAGCAGGCACCTTCACCATCGAGTGCCTGTGTTCCTTAAAGGTGCTCTCTCAGGATTTTCGGGATCATGGTGCCTGATTTCAACAAGGTCCTGATGATACTGTTCAGAGGATGAGCCCACAGCCAGACCTCAGAAAGCCCAGAGTCTTTTCCAGACGTCAGGATGTGACTGCAAGAGGAGAGGTGGGAAATGGGCTTTCCTCACTGAAGTCGAGGCTCGAACCTGCTTCTGGGTGCCCTCCCTGGCACAGAGCAGCAGCTTCCTGCCATTTGCTAGGCATACAGCTGAGTCACTTGCTGACGCAGGGAGCAAGGTGTTCCACGGCTTTTGACTCAGCGGCATGAAGATGCTTTTTGAATCAACAAGAAGCTGATGAGCCCTCGCCTGGACTGGTGCAAAAAAGAAGCGCGTGCCCTTGCTTCAGCACAGATGGGCCCATAGACACCAGATGGCACAGAGGCACCAGGTTCCCGCTGCCCAAGAACAGTGTCACCTTCACGATGGATGAGAAGAAATACTAGCTAACGCTCACCACACCGTCTCTGCACCCCAGGACAGTCCTACATGCTCTCCTGGTGGTGCTGTGAGCAAACTGCCATGGGTCCCCCTATCTTGCAGCTGAGGAAAATGAGGCCCCAAGGGGACAAGAAACTAGTCTTCCCATGACTGACTGATAAGCTGGGCTTGGAACTAGACCGTCCAACTCCAGAGCCTACCCCTGGGATCAAGGCTGCCTTACCATCCTGCTCAGAAGCCTGACTCTGATTGTGGGGATCACAAAGTTCCTCCACGAACTGCTATGCCTGGGCCTTTGCAGGGAACCCACTTCTCTTCTCTAGGGGTTACCATACACCTTTGACCCTGAGGCCCATCCTCATCAGGCAGAACCATTCACTCGTCTCATCCAGAGGCCACAAAGCGGATGCCCAAAGCTCCTGCCTGGTTCAGGTTGTGCTGGGCTACAGCCCTGAAAAAGTGTGGCTTCTATCACGACTGATTAATAGTAAAGGGGTTATGTGGCTTGAAACTGAAAAGGCACAAAAAGGTATTCACCCCTGTATTCCAGACACTCAATTCGTCTTCCCAAGATGTAACCATGGTACCAGTATCTTGCCTACCCTTCCAGTGATATTTCATATGTATATCAATGATGTATATTGAGTTGGCCAAAAAGTTCATTCAGGGCTTTTTGGTAAAGATGTTATGGAAAAAACCAAATGAACTTTTGTCCAACTACTAAGGGGCTTCCCTGGTGGGTCAGCAGTAAAGAATCCACCTGTAATGCAGGAGACTCAGGTTCAATCCCTGGGTTGGGAAGATCCCCTGGAGAAGGAAATGGCAACCCACTATAGTATTCTTGCCTGGAGAATCCCATGGACAGAGGAGCTTGACAAGTTACAGTCCCAAAGTATCAGACACAACTTAACGACTACACTACCACCACCATAAATATTATACACACATACATCACACACACATCACACATCACACACACACACACACACACACATCACACACACACACATCACACACACAATCACACACAGACACACATCACATCACACACACACGCACAACACACACACACATCACACACACACACACATCACACACGCATCACACACACACATCACACACACACCACACACACACACCACACACATGCATATTTATTGTTTTTCTCCTCATATTTTCCCTACTGTCCACTGGAGATATCACCCCAAATTTCAACACTCTCCCATCCTACAAAGTTGGGAATCCACAGGGTTCCAGGGCTCCTGACAAGCTTCCCCCTCTACCCCTGCCCGCTCATACCCTCATCTCCACAGTCAGACTGAGAGACCACCAGGCCAGGTCCTTGGTCCCAGGGCCCAGTTTAGCTCGGCTGCTGCAAGATGCCCATGACTCCTGGGTCATTCTTCACAAGGACTTCAACCCCAGGATGGCCAGGTCTGTCCCCTGCTCTGACTAGAGCCTCCATGCCCCTCTCCAACTGCCTGCACCCTACCACTGGGCTCTGTCATCAGCACAATCCCCCACTGCTGCAAACCATCTCTGGATGTTCTCTTTACCTTCTTGCTGTGACTCAGCAGCTCACCATCCTGGCTGCACAGTAGAATCATCCGGGGAGCTCTGACAATCTGCTTCCATCTGGACCCCACCCCCAGCGATCCTGATCAACGAGTCTGCTTGCTGGATTCTGGTTAGTCAGGGTGGGCCTGAGCACTGGTAGCTTTTCCTGGTTCTTGCAGCTCCCAGGGGAGCCTGATATGCAGGGAAGGGCTGAGCAAATGACCGTAAAGCCGAGGTGGCCCCGGCAGCCTCTCGGGTGAAGGCTGTTTTCTTGCACATTTGGGACCACTAGGCCTGGGTGGACAGGGTGCTGCCTGGTCTCCAGTCCACTCGCTCACCTTCCCCTGTGCACTGCCTCGCCTCCCAGCACTACTGCTGCCGTCATCTGAGTGATGAGAATCGTCATCTGAGTGAGTTCCGTATCTCCATCAACGTCCCCTCCAACAATCTGCCTCTGGGTCCCTTTTCCTTCTCCCTTCTGAGACAGGAGGGAAGGGGGCAGGGCACAACCATTAAAAGAATGCCAGAGCTGTTGAGGATACGACAAAAGCTGGTTAGAGCCAGTTAGGCCCAAGATGGCAGGAGATTCCACTTTCAGTGGACCCTGAACCTCCTTATATGCCCACTGTAATATATTAGCTTCATGACAGATACACACAGACACCAGGACAGTTCCCAGATAGCACAAAAGACCAAAAAGTGGGTGATGGCCTAATTTCTGGAAATCCCCACCCTCTTCCCCAAAACAGTTGCCTATGAGATTACCCAGCCCAGAAAAACTAACCACCCTATATGTGGGGGCCACTTGAACTTTCCTTGGAAGGAAAGTTATGAGCAACCTAGATAGCATATTCAAAAGCAGAGACATTATTTGTCAACAAAGGTCCGTCTAGTCAAGGCTATGGTTTTTCCTGTGGTCATGTATGGATGTGAGAGTTGGACTGTGAAGAAAGCTGAGCACCGAAGAATTGATGCTTTTGAACTGTAGTGTTGGAGAAGACTCTTGAGAGTCCCTTGGACTGCAAGGAGATCCAGCCAGTCCATTCTGAAGGAGATCAGCCCTGAGATTTCTTTGGAAGGAATGATGCTAAAGCTGAAACTTCAGTACTTTGGCCACCTCATGCGATGAGTTGACTCATTGGAAAAGACCCTGATGCTGGGAGGGATTGGGGGCAGGAGGAGAAGGGGACGACAGAGGATGAGATGGCTGGATGGCATCACTGACTCGATGGACGTGAGTCTGAGTGAACTCCGGGAGTTGGTGATGGACAGGGAGGCCTGGCGTGCTGCAATTCATGGGGTCGCAAAGAGTCGGAAACGACTGACTGACTGAACTGAACTGAACTGAACTTTCCATTCCCTGGGACTCCTCTTGCCTGCTGAGACAGACTGCATTCTACCTTTGTGTACCTTAATAAACCTGCTTTCACTTATTCATTCATGGCTCATTCTTGAATTCTTCCTGAGGGAAGCCAAGAACCCTTACTTGGTAGCCCATCAGAAGGACTCATGAGATCTAGAACCTAACCATCCTCTGGCACCCCATTTTCCTGCAACCTTCCCCACTCTTCTCCTTGCCCCCACTTCTACAGTCACACCATGGCCTTTGTCATGACTAGTAGCTGTGCTCCAAGTAAACCTTAATTTTAAAGATCCCATCTTCCAAAACACCCAACTTTCTAGCTCACCTCTAGTATCTAGACTCTACAACATTCTTCAGCCTTGCTGGGAACTCCAGCCCTTTGGCCTTCCTCCATTTCACCGCCCCTCACCCTGTTTGGATCCTAACTTCCCTTCATCACCGACTTAGTCAATATCCATCCTTTTCATACTCCTTCCTCACACTCTCATCTGCCCAGCAATCTCTCCATTGTCACCTTGATAAGCTCCTGACCCGGGTGATGTCCAGCCTCCCTCTCCTCTGGGCTGTCCCCAAGCAGCAGTGCTGGACACAATGTAAATCTTGGGCCCTGACACATGGGACCTCGGACTGATTATTTACCTCTCTGTGCTTCAGACTCCCCAGCTGCAAAATGGGAAGAATAATAATACTTTGGGACCTTGCTAGCAGTCCAGTGGTTAAAACTCTGCACTGCCAGTGCCGGGGGAGTGGGGCTGATGTCTGGTCAGGGAACTCAGATCTCACATTCTGTGTCGCGAGGCAAAAAGATTTTTTTAAAAATCTTTTTAACAATAACACTTCTAGAATCATTATGAATTTAAATGAGTTAATATACATAAGACGCCTCACATAGTAAATACTGTCTGCTGGAAAACATGATTGGTTTAACTGCGTCACTGTAGGAGCAGCCTGCCTTCAGAGCTGGTAAAGTGTGAATAGCTGTCCACCGTGGAACTGGAACCACACTTGCCGTCTTCACCGCGGCGCTCGACCCTTAACCTCCATTGTCCCCCACCCACCCTGCGTGAACACACTCCCCATCTCGTGTGCAATTACGTCACACTCATCCCTCCTTAGGCCTCCAACCCCATGCCCCCCCACCATCTCTACTGTCAGCTGATGACCTTGCTGCCCACTTCACATCGAAAAATGACCCAATGAGAAGAGAGTTCCCACAGTGAGAAGCTTCTGGCCAGCGCTTCTCAGCTGACAGCATTGTGCCATAGGCTGGCCAGCCCGTCGCTCCTGCTTCCGGGGGACAATGTCTGCTCTGAGCTAAGACCAACCCCTCCGCCCGGGCGCTGTGTCCCATCTCTCCTGCTTATTCAAGGACTTCGTTCCCTCCTCTCCCATAGCATCAATCCCCCCCCTTTTTTTTTATTTTCAAAAAAGTGTGCAATACAATGGTTTTTAGTGTATCACAGGGCTGTACAACCATTCCCACAACCAATTTTAGAATATCGTCACTCCGAAAAGAAAGCCCATATTCATTAACCACTGCTCCCCACTTCCCCCCCAACCTCTCAGAAGCCCAGTCCTAAGTGACCACTTGTCTGTTTTCAGTCTCTACAGAGTCCCCTATTCTGGACATCTTATACAAACAGATTCACATAATAAGCGGTCTTTTGTGACTGGCTTCTTTTCCTCAGCATAACGTCTTCAAGGATGAAATCATCCATGTGTGGCACGTACTTCACTCCTTTGTATGGCCAGCCAATATTCCACTGTATGACTACACTACCTTTTATTTTTCCATTCATCAGTTGATGGACATTTGGGGGGTGTCTACTTCTGGCTATTATGAATAATGCTGCTAGGAACACTTGTGCACAAGGTTTTGAACATATGTTTTCAGTTCTCTTGGATATGTGCCTAGGAGTGGAATTGCTGGGTCACATGCTAACTCTGTCTAACCTTCTGAGGAACTGCCAGACTGTTTTCCAAAGCGGCTACACTATTTTACATTCCCACTAGTAATATATGAGGGGTTATTTTTATCATCAGAATTCATAACATTCTGAAATAACACCTTTGATCTCACAGTTCTCTTCTGGTTACCACTGCATTTTCCATTCCTCTGCTCCCCTCACAGCAAAACTCCTGAAAATAAGTGGTCTTTGTTACTTGTCTCCAGTTCCTCCCCTCCTATTTTCCCTTGAACCCACTGCTCTTGTCAAAGCACCAGTGATCCTGCTGCGGCCAAACGCCTTGGCCCTTTCTCAGTCCCCATCATCTGACCTTTCAGCAGCTTCGGACTTGACCCTCCTTCTTAAAGCACTTTCTCCACTTGGATGGAATTCTCTCCACTTCTCTCTATCTCCCTCTCTTCTCCACCTCCCTCAATGACTATCTCTCCCCCAACCTCTACAAGCTGGGACCCCACTGTTCAGTGTTCAGTCCTTTTCTCTATGTTGACTCTCCAAGTGACTATAACCAGTCACAACTTTAAACTCCCAAATGTATACTTCCGCCATGTTCCAAAAGTACTCTCAGAGTTCCCCATCAAACCGTCTCTCCCCACCACCTTCCCCCATGTCTATGAATGTCAACCCCATCCTCCTAGTTGGTCAGGCAAAAGGCTTTGCCGTTGTCCTCGTCATCCCTCTCTCTCACACGTCACATCCAATCCAGCAGCAAATACTGACAACTCTACTTTCTAAATATATCCTCAATCTGACTACTTCTCATCACTTCCATTGATGTCACCTGGGCTCCGTCCATAGTCACCTCCCACCTGGATGAATTCTAGCACCTGGATGGAGCCTTCTAGCAGGTCTTCCTATTTTACCCTTGCCGCCTCAGACATCTATGGCAACCAGAGTGACTTTGGGAAGATGGAAGTCAGATCATGTCACTACTCCGCTCAGAACTTTCCAATAGGCCCCACGACACCCTGAGTAAACAGCAGAGTCCTCACCTGGCCTGGCTCCTCATTGCCCCCTTGACCGCAGGTCCTCTCTCTCTCCCCTCCCACTCCAGCCACAACAGCCTCCTTGAGAATGCCAGACTTGTCCAATCTCAAGGGCTTTTCATTTATTGTTTTATTTTGGAATGGAACGTGCTCCTTCCAAATATCCACACGCTCTGCTCCCTCACCTCCATCAGGTCTTCACTCAAATGTCACTTTCTCCGGGAGGCCTTCCTTGAGCACACTAGCTATGCAGCCCTCTCCCCAGTGCTCTGAATCTTTCTTTCTCTGCTTTTTCTTTTCCTCCTTAGCAACATCATCCAACAACTCCTTTATCTTATATTAGCCGTCTCCCTTCACTAAAATATAAGTTCCTTCAGGGCCAGAAAATTTATCTGCTTTGTTCACTGCTGGATTCCGGGATCCACAACAGTGCCCAGAACATAACAGGAATTCAGTGAACAGTTGTAATTTTGATAAACATTCCCTGGAGGTTTTGGTGGTTAGATAATCTATTCTGATCCATTGTATATTGGGCAGCTCACATCATTTAATGTATGGTACCCCATACTGACTTGGGTTTTTAACTGGATGGAGAGAAGCAGCCCAAAGAGTTCAAGAAGTTCATTAGCCACTAATATGAGGGACTCCCATCAAAGGTGCTAGTGGGTTATCAAGGTGTCCTGGCCACACTGCATTCATCACACCCAGTAACAGCTTGAAAACATGGACTGAAAGTCCAGGGCCTCTAGCTTGGGTTATTTCTCATGTTGGAAGACTGAATAGGAGGGGGCATCTTCCTGATTATTCAGTACACCATGGAGGGCCTATGCTCTGTTAAGGTTGATTCTGAGATGCCCTGGCCAGAAATCTTGGACTCTCCCACCACTGTCAAATGGCATAACCCCTGGTGATGTCATTTACACTGTGGTCGATCTGAATGGAGCAGTTCACAGGCAGGGCGCCCGTGTACAGCCACCCTGGCACTCTATAGCACTCTACTAGAGCATGGACTTGAAATGCCTCCCGGTTCCCCATATCTCACCAGGCCCATGCTGAAACAGTCCCAGATGTGCAACAGCAGTTTGCCATGTACAGAGAGACATTTGTGTCTGAGCATGGGTCCACACTTTTTGCAGATGGTTGGAAAGTTTTGTAATAAATAGGAACTTCACTCCAGCTATCACCACTGAGCCTCACTTGCCTAAAACAAATGATGGCACAGACTTTGAAGGAGATTCTTGATCCTTTGACCTCTGAGGCCCTCAAGCCTCCCCTTCCCTACTCAATTCATTCCTCCAGGGTCAAAGGTAGGAGCTTCCTGCTCAAGGTCTCAAGATGCACCCCCCCCCAACCCCCAGGTTCTGTGCATACTTGAAACTCACAAGAGCTAGATGGAGCAGGTCCCACACCTGCTGGTTCTTGACCTGGTTCCTCTAGAGCCTTTCAGATTTGATTTCTTTAAGCTTCACTTCATGAAGACTCTGGTCCTCTGCAAATGCTAAAGTGGGACCACACTGTTCTCTGAATATCCAAGAAAAGGTGTGGGAAAGGAGCCCTCCTATTATTCAAAGTGCACATCAACTTTTTGCATCCATCTGATTGGCAAAAATCAGATGTACACTGCAATTGACAAAAATTGGAGTGTAACAAACGTGGAGCAAGTGGGACTCCCATCAACAACTGGTGGGAGTGATAATAGATGCAACCACTTTGGACAGCGATTTAGCCAACATCTAGTAAAACTGAAGACATGCATACCCTCTGAGACATCAATTCTATTGCAAAACATATACACCCTAGAGAAACATGTACTCATGAACACCTGTGTCATATATTTATTAGCATTAGTAGCAATGGTGAGAATTGAAAACAACTTAAATGACCATCAACTAGAGGATGAATAAGTAAATTCATCCTCTAGCTTGACCATCAACTGGTCATGTAATGAATAAATTCATTACAGTGGAATACAATAGTCATAAAAATGGATGCACTAGAGTTACATGTATCAATATAGCTAAAATCTCAAAAAAGAGTATTTAGCAAAAATAAAAGCAAGCTGCAGAAGATTGCATATAATGCATTTTACATAAAAATTTAAAGTATGCACATATGTTATATTGTTTAAGGATACACATATATATAGTACAAAAATTTTAAAGTGTATTAGTAGAATAAACCCCAAATTCAAGATAGTGGTTATTTTAGGGAAAGGGAAGTGAATGGGAAGAGAATGGATACTTGCTATTGTTGCTGCATGGTTGCTAAGTTGTGTCTGACACTTTTGCAGTCCCATGGACAGCTGCCCACCAGGGGGCTTCCCAGGCAAGAATACTGGAGTGGGTTGCTATTTCCTTCTCCAGGGGCACTTTTATGGCATCTGTAATATTTTGTTTCTTAAGAATGTTTATTATATTATTATATGTGTGTTTATATGTCTGAGATGTTTCACTTAAAAAGATGTTTTAAAGAGTGGTAAATCAGTGAATCAGAAGGGAACAGTATTGTGTGTGTTGGGCCTGGTAGCTAATCTTATGAATCGGTTCCACTGGCTTCTAGAGTTAAGTCCCAGGCTCTCCTAACGCCACCCAGGGGCCTATTAGACCTGTGTGAATCTCCACGTTTATGATCATCTCTAGAGTATATAATTTTCTCATAAAATTCAACAAAGTATAACGGAAAGTCTCAAATGAACACAGTAGACTGATCACGTTTCTAGAAATACAGTTGAATTCATTCATAAAAACCACTGACTTTCTTCTCATGGCTGTTTTACCCCAAAGAACCCAGGTTTGCATTTTTCTCTTCTTTGTCAGACATCACATGTTCACAACAACATACCCGAGCCAGGTGGCTCCAGAGTCACACTAATGCCTCAGGAGATTCCTAAGTGCTTCATAGAGCAGACCTCTGTGCTCGTTCACACAGAAATCCCAAATGTTACATCCAAGAATGCCGAGGGCCAATCACCCCTGTCTGATGAATGTGGAAGGGTGTGTGTCCTGCGCCTTGTCACCCACCCCTAAACGTCAGCTGTTTGTAGCTGCAAAGCAGGGGAACTGGGAGGGAATGGGGCTTTCAAACTCCACTAGATCTGGATTCTTCTCTCTGTGTCATTTGTATGGAGCTTCTGTGTAATCATTAATGTGTGTGTGTGTTTACTCAAACATATGTGTGAGACAGCACTATTAAGGGACAAGGTCAAGGTACAGGACTGGACAAGGTCCAGTCTGCAGGCACAGGGCCAGAACCCTGCCAGGCCAGACTGAAGCTTCACCAGGCCCCTGATATTGCTACTGATCAGCTGGCATTTGGAACTGAACTTTCTAGCCTGCCCACTAGGGTGAACTTCTTGCCTAGGGTTACCTTGAAGGGCATGCCAAAGTGCATTTGAAATTCTCTTATTCCTCAGTGAACTGGTGCATGCCAGCTGTGCCTAGTGGTCTGAAGAGCAACAGAGAGACAGGGCCACCTGGTGGGCAGAGACCATGCTTAGGAAATTGGGCGTCCACTTTCAGGACATTTATGCCCCTGAGGCAGCCCTGGGAGCCATGCACCATGATCCTGCTCTTCCCTCACTGGGCTCTTGGGAGGATTAAATGAGAGCGACGTGGCTGGCTTCAGTAAGGGTAAAATCATGATTCACGTAGTCATTTACCTTTAATAAAATAGTAACCCCATTCCCCTGATTTGGGTACAAGTTGGGGTTCCCAGGGAGCTTTCTTCTCTTGGGCATCTTCTTGGTTCCTACTGTCACAGATTCACTCAATGAACCCCCACCCCCACCCCCACAGCCTGGCCAAAGCTGACTTTCCACTATGGCCTTAAGCACGTCCAGTGCCTTTCCACACTTGCACATATAGTTCTGCTGAAATCTATCTGCACCCCGAGGCTGTTTCAGATGTCACTCCCCCCTGAAGCTTCGGATTTCACCCACACTGATGTGCTGTCTCTCTCCTTGGAACCCTGCGTGCAGAGCCTGTGCTCCCGTCCCTGGTGCCTCCGTCCAGCAACCAACACAGAGCCCGCCACGCAGCAGGCCCTCAGCGAGTGTTAAACTGCATGAAACAGATGAGGCCCAGCAGAGCTGTCCATGTTCCCCAGGAGCCTGTGACCCTTACCTTGGGAGTGAACATGTGTAGGATGCCGTCGATGGCCCCCCGCAGCAGCAGCCCCCGGACCAGGAAGCAGGCCAGCACCACGTAGGGGAAGAGGGAGCTGAAGTACATCACCTGCAGAGAGAACAAGAACCCACTGTGGGGCACAGCCCCTCCTGCAGCTGCCACCCCCCTCGCTGCTCCAGCTGGGGTGCACGAGCTGCCTCTGATGGCAGTAGAAAGCAGAGCCCCAGGCCCCCCCGGGCATGCTGCCAAACCCACCACACGTCTGGCACTGAGCCACGGCAGAAGCAGGCACACAGACAGGCTGGAGTCAGTGTGGCTGTGCCTGAGGCTTGTTTTCTCCTTTCAAGGGTTGCTGGGGCTGGGCCCGCAGCCTCCCCACCCCCAAAGGCTGCCACTGGGGTGAGGAACCCTTTGCTCTTCCCTCTTCATTTTTTTAATGTCTTCATGTCCCTGACTCCAGGGGACTCCCTAAGGATCTCCCCTGTCCTTGGAGCTCCTTTGACAGAAAGCATCCAGGAGGGTCCAGGCACGGCTCCCAAACAAAAGCATCAGAAGAAGGTCCTGCCTCTTGTGATTATAAAGTTTATGTTATTTTCTAGCACATGCATTTCTTGAACATTTCTATATCCCCATGTGCCTGGCACAGAGCCACCCACAAAGGAGACGCTTACAAAAAGTTTACTGGGCTGAAACAAACCAAGAGGGCTTTTGGGGGAGGATGGTGTAAAGGTTAAAAGCACACATGTCCAGAGTTAGACCACCTGAGCTCTGATCCCAGCTCTACCATTTTCCAACCATGTGACCTTGAGCTATTTATTTAACCTCAGGGTGCCTCCATTTCTTCATCTGTAAAATGGGTATAATGATTCTGAAGGTTGTTGTGGTCCAAATGCGCTCATAAATGTGGCAGTGTGTGATGAGTGACATGAAGTGCTAGCTACTAGTCTGGCCTTTGGAGAGAGAAGAGGCGGTGGCTGAGATCACACTACCTTTCCAGGGCTTAGTTTCCCTGCTCATCAAATCCACCAAAGAACCTGGAGCCTCAGACAGACAAACAAGGTTCTAGTTTGAGCCCTGGGGCTGTTTGACCACGGGTGAGATTTTTTTCCCTTTTCCAAGCCTCAGTTTCCTCATTTGTAAAATGGGTAGATTGAGCTATAGGATTTCTAACATCTTTTCCAGCCCTGGCAGTCCATGAATATTGATACATGACAAAGAAGAAAGGGTCCTTATTTGAAGGGAAAATGACCTGCTGGGAGAAACTGTGTGGGGTTATGCTGGTCTGCATCCTCAGAGGCTCTCAAAGTCCCCTTCACTCAGAGCACCCACCTATTCACAGAGCCCGTTAGTTACATATACAGTGAACTGTTGGTTTTCACCAAAAATTGTTGAGCGGGCTCTTCTAGGATTTTTGCTAGGGAAGCTGAGGGGCAAGGGTCTAGCCAAACATTCTAGTTCAATATTCCTGTTTTTTTTTTCCTTAAAGTTTGCAGAGCAGCCCTGAGTTATCCGAGCATGGAGGCAGCTGGGGTCACGGCAATGATCTTCCACAAACCCACCCTGGTGGGCTGTCCACAGGGACCAATACCACAGCAGTGACACCCCCATCTCGGACCTTTCACGGGTGACCCAGCGTTCTCCGCCCCTGCCATTCACACTTTTTTGCAGCACCCTCTCCCCGAGTAAGTGTGGGTGTCCCGGCCCCCTGGCCACTCACCTTCCCCGAGGACTGGATGCCCTTGACGACAGCCATGCCCACGATGCTCCAGGCCACGAGGAGGCACAGAGTCATCTTCCAGTTGAGGCCCCCGCTCTCCGAGATGGAGTTGGAGATGTCCAAGGCCTCTCGGTACCAGAAGTAGGTAGTGGCTGAGCTCTTCTCACACTCTGCCTCCACCACTGAAATGGCAGCAGCGGCCACAGGGGCCTGTGAGACCACCTCCCCGGCTGGACCCCAATCCAGGGCAGCTGAGCACGGTAACAGGAAGGGACTGTATTGTTCTGGGTTAGCCAGGGTCTGGCAGATCCTGGGAGGCTTTAGGACACACTGATCTAACTAAATTCCCGCTCATGCCATCCCCCTGCCCATGTCCATCAATGGAAAGCAGGAAGGATTAGGCAGAACTGGCCTCAAGTTCCTTGGGAAAGGTCCTGACCTAGGAGCCAGACACCTACGTTCTCATCCTAGATCCTTAGCGAAATCAGTGGTGTGACCATGGAAAAGTTGTTTCTGAGCCTCAGTTTACCCATTTATGAGGTGGCATAAATCACCCAGCCCTTTATAGGACTGGCATGTGAATATAGATTGTTTCCAGACAGAATAGTGCTAGAGTAACACAGGGCAGTTAATAATAACGAAACAAAACTCACAATTTCCAGAGTTACTCCTACACTCACTATTTCATTCAACCCCTATAAGAACTCTGTGGGACAGGCTGGCAAGAGATCATCATAAGGGGACATGAGGGGACTTCCATGGTGGTCTAATGGTTAAGACTCCATGCTTCCAATGTAGGAGGAAAGGGTTCAATCCCTGAATGGGGAAACAGAGCCCACATGCTGCACGGTCAAAAGAAAAAGAAGGTGGGAGAGATGAGGATCAGAGAGAGTAGGTGGCTTATCCAAGGTGGCACAGCAAGTCAATGAAATCCCAAAATCTGCAGGGAAGGAATGGAGACTCAGATGTAGAAAATGGATTTGTGGACACAGTGGGGGAAGGAGAGAGTGGGATGAAGGGAGAAAGTAGCATCAACAGCCTAAGCCTCCTCTCTTAGGCTCTGTGGATTCCTTCCTAGGACAGAGCTAGCTGGAATCCCCAGGTGGGTTCCTTAGAAGAACCATACTTGCCTGCCACGGTCCCATTTCTGGAGACAGGGCACTCACTCCAGGGCAGTGGGTACTGGAACGACTTGAAGAAGTAGAAGATGCTCCACCCGATGATCACATTATAGTACAGCCCCACAAAGAGGCAGACCTGCAGACGGGGTTCCAGGGGGGTCACAGAGGCTGCAGGCGGCTCCGCCCCATCCCCTCCTCCATGAAGGAGGGAGAGGAGAGATGGGACGGTGGCAGCAGAGGGCCTGCTCCTAATGCTCCACTCATCTGCTATTTGGGGAATCCACAAAGGAATGCTTCAGATATTAAAATTCTCTCCTTTAAGCAATGAAGTCTTAAACTGTTAATCCTTTCCAGTTCGACATTCCTCTAAGATGCCTGAAGCACTTCCCCATCATTTCCTGATGACTCAGGATTATAATTCCAGAACGGCCCTATGGGGCTATGGAGGCATGCCCAGTTATCGCTGCCACAGTAAATGGCCTCAGACAGCTGTGCTCATTGAGGTTTTGTAGATGCTTCTTATTGGCTTCCCATGTCCGCCCTTCTCTCAGGATGCTGCTTTCTCTTTGGTACTGTCAGAAGCCTGCCTCTAGAAAGACATGACTTCTCATTTTTCAGAACGTGATAATCAACCTTGGTAGAACTGTATTTAAAACAGAAGCACATGCATCCTGACTGAGGGTCAAAGGGGTTTCCTTTGAAAGTAATGCTTCTACTGTAGAGATTTTCTGCATCCACTTGGGATGCAGACGCCTGCCTATAGCCAGAGACCTCCTCTCTTTCCAGGGGCCTGGCTATCTGATGTATGTGACACTGCTGGGCAGTGTGAGGGCTGAGAGACCCTGGCTTCGTCAATTTTGTCTGAGCCCTGGTATGCATGAGCAGACACTCTTACAGCATACCTTACCTGTGTGGGAATATAGTGGGAGGGATACCCACTGCCTTTACTGGAATGCTTGCCCTCCAAGGAGGAGACCCCACTCACTCATGCACATACACATAGCCAGCCCCAGCAGAGGGCGCTGTATTCGGTCATGTCAACCTGTGCAGAGGTGATCTCTCCTAGTCTCTGCCTGAGGCAGGTTTGGGCTGGCCCTGTTGCCAGGCCTGACAGATCCTTCCAGAGGCAGATTCCAGTTTTTATCCCTGGTGTGAGCATGGGCACCTGCAGGCTTTGCTCTTAAGGGAGGCTCGGTTTCCCCACCTGGAGAGCTAAGCAGGGCCTCATCTGCAGCCCCATGGATCAGCCTGGAGCCCTCATGGAGCATTCCCATCCAGGCCAGTGGGGTCTCCCCATCTCCCACTGTTCCAAAGCCACACCCCTCCTGGGTCGGCCACAGACCCCTGAGGCCTTCTTCAGCTTCACTCATGCACACAGCAAACTGGAAAGGAAACACCATACCCCAAGGCTGCCTTTTCTCACCCAAATAAAATACCCTCTAACCCAGGAGAAAGGATGGGCCTGCCTCACAGAGTGCTGATGGGCTGGTAAGCAGAGCGGGTATCTGGGATGGTCCACGTGTCCCCAGAGGACTCTGGCTGAGATGTTCCAGGCCTTTCCTCCTTCATAACAATCCCAAATATTACATCATTCAGGCAGTGGTGCCAACTTCCAGTTTAGGAAGTATGTGGTCCTGAGACACCAGTTGGATGCAGTACTCAGGATGAGGGTCTCCCTCCCTGCCCTTCACCCCTCCCAGGACTCTGGGCTGTAAGCCCTGTGCCCGAGAGCAGCCCCGCTGCCTCCCAGCCTGTGCCCGCCACCGGCCCCCAACTTACTATACAGCTGGAGAAGCCGATGCCACCCAGGCGGGGGCACACATAGTGCCACACGCCGATGCTGCCACGGCGGATCCTCTGGCCCACAGCCAGCTCCAGGAAGAAGAGCGGGATCCCAATGATGATCAGCAGCACCAGGTAGGGCACCAGGTAGGCACCTGGGGAGGAGGGAGGAATGTGGGAGGGCGTCTGGAGCATAGCAGCCAGGTAAGGCAGGGGTGGCAGCCAGGTCCTACAGCCTCAGCCACATCTCCAATCATCCTCAAACTGTCTCCAGGCCCTGTGCTCCTCCAGGAATGCTCTGGCTTACACATGCAACCTACTACACACTGGCTGCCCAGACCTCCTTCTTCCCCTTGGCTCCACTGACCTGAAACACTAAAGGAGGAGCCAGATGGATGTCAACGCCTGCTATTCACAAGGCAGACAGCCCTACCTCCCTACGCATTCTGTGGACACCTGTTCACACCCCCTCCCGCCCACAGAGGAGCAGCGCCCACTCACTGGCCCCTCAGAGGCACAGACCCTGGGGCACCGTTCTCCCCAAGTCTGGGGGGACCAGATGCCGACACAGCAGACTGGACAGCTCCAGGGAAGCAGAGCTTGGAAGCTCTCCAGGGACACAGAGTCTGACAAGCATCGCCATTAATCTATAGCTAATTGGGAGGAACGGAAGAGAAATTAGCAGCTTAGGAAAGCATAGCCAGGAGAATCATAAAGGATAGAATGGATCTCACTAAAGATTCCAGACAATAAATTTAGCTTGCTGTCCCAGGTCTCACTGCAGACACAATCTCGATTCCAAGTGACAGGGCATTTCGCAGAGGAATTAAAACCATGTCTGGACACAGACAATTGACCCTGGTGGAGAGCTGTGCCAACAACCCAGTCCTGTGAGCAGTGTTATTGGCACAGCCCTGCCTGTCTGTTAAAGGTGCCTCCGGTCCCCACTATCCCCAGACCAAGCCCTGCGAGCTGGGAGCCTCCAGAAGACCCCCCAGCCACACTGCTCTGTTCCCCATAATGCAACATCCCAACATGTGTAATAAACCCAGCAGTCAGGCACCTCTGGGGCCCATGACTCGGCACTTGGCAACAGCCCATCGTTAGCTATTCTATACCAGGGTGTGCAGTGGAGCTATCTGGGCCACGGAAGGCACAGACACTATCCCAGGAGAGCTGGTGGGACCCTCGGGTTCACCTCGGGTTCACCTGAGCATCTGCACACGCATCACACACGAGCAACTGAGCATATACTTGCTGAGAGAGGGGCGTGGGTCCAATGGAGCTAGTCAGAAAAGGCGCCCAGGGGAGCAACCCCCCACAACTTATATAAGAGCATCTAATTCAGGCAACACACACGTGCACACGGTCACATGAACGCATGAATTTAACTTGTCACTAAAGAGCCTCTGCATCATATAAAGGGAGGGGGGCCTGAAGGACCCCTGGTTCTGTCTTTTAACCCAGCTCTGTCTCGTGGTCTCCAGCTCTGGGAAACGGAAGAGGAGAGGACTGATCTGAAGGACAGCATAGGGACACAGGCTCCCTGGTGTTGTATTTCACCCACGAGTCCTCAGGTCGGGGAAGATGTGCAGGGAGACAGGTCTCAAGGGTCAGAGAAGTAGGATGGCATCTTCTGTGGATGCTTTTCTCCTCTTCCCAAGAAACTAGGGAGAGGCTCCAGGTAATTGCTGTCCAAAGACAGGTCCTGCTGCAAAGACTTAGCCGCCACCAGCCACCACTCAGGCTCCAGGACTCTGACTGGACTGGAAGTTTCTTCAACACACTGAGGTCTAGCTAACCACAGGGCTCAAGGGACTGAAGGCTGGATGAGCAGCATTCTGCCTGGGTTCATCACAGGTGCTTTTTCATATCAACTCTTATTAAAGTCATTTGGACATGCACCCTCCTCTACCTTAGAAAATACAACTGGGGACACATCTGAATTTACTTTGATGGTTCAGTGGCTTCTGGGGCCTCAGGTCATCAGTCTAAACAGCTGGGAGCACTGTTTAGGGAGTTATAAAATTTAGCAGAACGTGACTACAGAGAGTTAGATTCTGGGATCTCTGAGGCTTCCTGGATCTCTAGCATGTCTTGCTATTAACAGCAAGCCCCAAGGTGGGCTTTGAAAGACCACCTTGATCTCAGCCTGTTGAGATGCATGCTGAGTGGGTGCTGAGATCCAGACCTTGAAGTCAGACCTTCTGGGCCTGAGTCCTGGTTCCACCACTTACTGGTTCTGTGACTGGGCAAATTGCTTGATCTCTCTGTGCCATTGTTTTCTTATCTATGTAAAGAGGATGAAAATATTAGGTAGAATCATATGAAATTGCTGATATTTGATCATTTTTTACTTAAGAAAATGCCCAGTTCATACGCTTCAACTGTACATCTATTGCACAGGGCTGCCATGAGGATTAAATGAGTGACTTACCCACAGTAAGCACTTGATGACCATCTGCCTACTTCTCATAAAAATAAAGAGAAAAACAAGCAAACTGCAAGGATGAAGAATAAAGAAACTGTCAACGTCTGGTGGAGCTAGGTGGAGTTTTGGAGTTTCCATTCAAAATTAAGCAATTCTCACTGGATCACTCAGGGCTCAAAACCAGAGTTTTGACTCTCAGACCAACCATCTCCTGTGACAATCTACCTCCTTCCAAAACACATTTAAGATGACTATAAAAACCAGTAAAATGTAGGAGTTAAAGGTAGAGATAAAGAGGGATTCCAGGAATTAGAGAGGATGCGAAATGAAGGTAGGAGCATGGAATGGGGAGCTGAGTCCTGAGACCTGATAATGCTTTTCTTTTGGGGGTTGTTAGTGATGTCTAGTGCCGTGGCAACGGTCTGATGACACTGGGAACTAACAGACTTCGGCAAGAATGCTGCCTGGGGGCAGGGGGGCGGTGGAATGTGGGGCGGGAGAAGGACTCTGTGATTCAGCAGTGGATGCTCAGGCGGACTGATGATCTCAGCCATGAAGGATGCGCTCGGAGGCTGCCAGCCAGAGCCCCTAATGCAACGTGCCCTATGAAGTCATTTTGGGTACTCTGAGCTTTTAACATCTCACAGCACTTGAGGGAATCACACACTTCCCTTTGTAACTTTGCTTTGGGCTGGCCTTATATCAACTCAGTGACTTAGGCCTGGCCATTGTCATACAGGGGCTTTCCTGGTAGCTCAGCTGGTAAAGAATCTGTCTGCAATGCAGGAGACTCTGGTTCGATTCTTGGGTCAGGAAGATACCCTGGAGAAGGGATAGGCTACCCACTCCAGTATTCTTGGGCTTCCCTGGTGGCTCAGACCGTAAAGAATTCTCCTGCAATGTTGGAGACCTTGGTTCGATCCCTGGTTTGGGAAGATCCCCTGGAGGAGGGCAGGGCAACCCACTCCAGTGTTCTTGCCTGGATAATCCCCATGGACAGAAGAGCCTGGTGGGCTACAGTCCATGGGGTCACAAAGATTTGGACACGATTGAGCAACTAAGCACAGCACAACACGGCATGCCATATAGATTGAAAGCTCTGATCGCAGCTATTTATTGGGTGAGTAAAAATAAAGATCTTCAAAGCAAGGAGAGTACAGAGGGAAGAGACTGTGCCCTGGTGGCAAGATGGAAGTTTCTGGCCCTAAGTCAGGTGGACATTCTCACTCCCTGCTCTTCAACAGAACTGGCAAAGGAGGAGAAGTCTCGAGCCAGGCTCTGCCTTCTGGACTGGTGAGAGCATCCCAGAGGGGAGGGAGGGACTCTGAATAGGGCTGCATCTCTGGGGGGCCCACATGGCAGATCCATGGGGCAGGGAGGGAAGTGACAGGGCTAGCTGGGCCCACACTTTCAGGCTGGAGCGTGGCAGTCCCAGGGCACAGGGACCCAGGGGCAAGAAAGTTCTTTGCTGGCTTCCAGGACCAGAGGTCTGAGCTTGGAATTGTCAAAGCCCACTAGGTACTTTTTGTTGTTGTTGTTGTTTATTTTTGGTTCATTTCCCCCTGGTTTCAAAGCAAATTGCTTTTGGAACATTCCAGCCTACCACAGAGGTGCTAGGGGATAAGGCCTGGGGACTTTTACCCACCCCAGGAGCTAGAATAGTGAGTAGAAATGGTCTGATACCAGGGGTAAGACCCTCTGTGGGGAGTGAATCCCCCTCTGGAGGGGCAGCATGAGGGCCCCTCCAACCTTCGAGGCAGCAGGTGTAGTGATTAAGGGCTCAGGCTCTGGGGCCAAGCTGTCCAGATTTGAATCCTGACTTTATCACCAGCTGTGTGACCTTGAACAAGTGATCTAACCTCTCTGTGCCTCAAGTAACAGCCTCTAATATGAGGATGATAATAACTTTTCCTCACATGGGTTTTTGGGGACAATACCATATGAACCATATGAAATTGGTGCTTTGGCTGTTCCAAGATGCAGTTTCATGCATTTCAACCTAATATCCAGGAAGAGCTTATGATAGTGCCTGGCATCTATAAGCATTTAATAGTAATGGCCAATAGCTTCTTTTCACTACTGTGTGTCAGATATGTGCTCAGTCGCTCCAGTCGTGTCCAACTCTCTACAACCCCATAGACTGTAGCCCACCAGGCTCCTCCTGCCATGGGATTCTCCAGGCAAGAATACTGGACTGAATTGCCATGCCCTCCTTCAGGGGATCTTTCTGATCCAGGAATTGAACTCGCGTGCCTTATGTCTCCTGCCTTGGCAGGCGGATTCTTTACCGCTAGCACCACATCGGAAGCCCCATCAGATATAGTGGTAAGCATTCCATTAATAAATACAAAGCTCATTTAATTCTCCCAACTATTCTGTGAGGCAGGAACTATTATTCTCATCTTACAGATGCAGGATAGCAAGGCACAGAGAGATGAAGCAACTTGCACAGGGTCCCAGAGCCAAATGGCTCCCCTGGGACTTGAATCCAGGCTGTCTAGGGCCAGAGCCCACATTCTCTCCTGCAGCCTCTTAAGAGCTGTTAGCCATTCCTGGGGAAGAGTCTCAGTCTCACTCTGGAGTCCTGAGTTCCAGGCTACAAGGGCCTTGGCTCTGCCTCATAAAGGGGTGTTTCTTTTCTCCCCTCAGCCCAGCCCACATGCAGGGCACTCTGGGACAAGCAGGGCTGCCCCTTACCTCCTCCGTTTTTCTGGCACAGGTAAGGGAACCTCCAGATGTTGCCGAGGCCCACAGAGAAGCCAATCTGGGCCAGGATGTACTGCAGCTTGCTGTTCCAGGCCGGCCGATCCTCCGCGTCCAGCTCCTCCTCCGCTGCCTTCTGCTTGCCGCCTGCCTCTCCGGCCACATTCAAAACACTCTGCTTGTAGTCCACGGGCTCCTCCAGGGCCAGCAGGTCGGCCACCGACTCCGTGACGTGCTCATTGCTATGCTCACGCTGGGTCACCTTGCTGTTCTTCGGCATTGGGCCCCCTGGGTAGCGCAGCCCTGCTTCCCAGCACGTGGAGAAGGTGGGACTTGGCTGCCGTCAGCTCCTTCTCATCCAGGGACCTCTGAAACCAGAAGAGCAGGAGAGGGTTTGCTGACCACACCAGAGAGGTGGGGAGTCCGAGTGGACACGACCCAATCAACTCCCTCTCGCACACTCAGAAGCTGGTCAGTGGCCTTGAACTTCAAGCTTGCCTTCTTCCCCAGTGAGGGCCAGTGAGGGCCACTGAGGGCCTCAAGGTCTGCACCCTCAGTTTCCCCATGAGCCTTCTCAGCTGAGCATCATCAGAAAGGCAAGCCTGATGGAAGGGGTAACACCATACACCAAACCCAAATAAAGGGTCACCCATCACAACATGGCCACCTGTCACCATCATAGATCCTAGAATGTTCAAGAACATTTGGAGGGCTCCACTGCCCTCCCCTCCTAGGGCAGCACAAGGTGTAGCCAAGTCCTAGCCCTCTTGTGTTCTATTGAGTCAAACCGACTGGTGGGACCCAGGGAAACCGGCACCTGCATTCCAAATGCAGCTGGGGGCCAGTGGCATCAACATGCTTGTCAGTAACACAGACTCTCAGTCCCACCCCAGACTTACTGAATAATGTATTTCTACAGAAACTCCAAGTGATTCAGAGGGACATTCATGTTTGCAAAAAAGAAAAAAAAAAAAAGGCTAACGGTCTTACATAGGGCCCCTGGACACCAGCATTCCCCAGGCAAGAGTACTGACCAGGCTCAGCTAAAGATTCTGGCAGCAGAGACCTAGAGATGCTTGCTCAGTGCCAACAAATCCTGGGTCATCGCTCAGCAGTGACATTATCTGAAGGCCACCGCAGCCAAGAGCCAGTTCTCCATCCTTCTGTGACAGTTTTACAGCAGATAATGTCTGCACAGCGCGGGCGGGGGAGGCACAACTCTCCCCTGCTTCTGTCATTCCCCATCCTTCTTTCCTGCTTTCCCTTAAACAAATAGAGCACCAAGGAAACTAGTCCTTTGAAGGATCCCAACACTCTACTTGTATCAAAGCACCTCCTCGTTAAGGGAAGGTTGGAGGATTTAAAATTAAACCACGTACACCCCGGCCGGCAGTTGCCTTGCATCTTTCTAGGGATGTAAATCGTCGTGTTCTGTCATTACTCCACTAAGCGAAGGAGCTGCCTCTGTTCCCCTTGCACGTGCCATCTTAACACTCGGGCAAGAGCTCTGTGTAGCAGAAGTGCACACACCTGCCCTGCTGCTGGCCTTGACCCAGACCTCCTGGCTGGCTCCACCCAACACCTGACCTTTGAGGAGACCTGGCCAGCCAGATCCTATTATACATGTAACGAAGCTAGGAGACCTGGCAGATGGGGACAACTGTCCTCCCTGGTCTGCAGGTTAGCCAGCCCTCCCCAGGCCAGGTTTTGGATCACACAAGCAAGTGACGTTTTCTTGTCCTCTTCATCTAAGGGGGGCAATGATTCTTTAGTGACTGTCCCCTTCTACTCTAGGCACAGTCAGGGTTTGGGACAGAGCCAGACTGCCTGAAAGACCTCAGAATTCCCTATAAGCAACGCAGCTCTCAGTTGGGACTCTGCTTCACAGTGGGTCAGCTGAACTCTCCATCATGGCCCGGAGGGTGCCCCAAGGTGGGATTGTATGTCTGTGGACCCTCAAGCCCTCAGCCTCCCCTCAAGCTGCTATGGTGCCTGAGCTGCAGAAGCAGATGGTGCCCCTAGGAGTTGTGCCAGGGGGAGGCCTGTGTTCTTGCCTAGGCTGCCAAGATGAACCCCTCCTGCTCCCCAGTCATCAGATCGTGGTCCCCAGGCCCTCAAGTGGAGAACAAAACCTAAGGCACACGTGACGGCGGCTTGTCCAGCTAGTCTGCCATCCCTCAGCCACGTTAGGAGTTTTATAAAAAGCTAGAGCTGGGGAGGAGGGTCAGGTAGGTCCCTCCTATGAGCGCAGTCACCAGGGCACCTGAACTCGGAGCCTCCCTGCAGGTAGCCAGCCCGCAGCAGGATTAGATCAGAACAACCTGAAATGCATTCGATATGATGTACTGTTCATCTTGTCACAACTGGAGAAAACAGGGATTCCTGCAAGTCAGCAGAATTTACCTTGAGGCTGGCCAATTCAACAACACACTTTCCCATAAATAGATTAGTGAGTGGCAGCTCTGGTCACCAGCACGAGAAGGGGGGTGGGGAACAAAGCACCATTGTAAACTGAGAGGGCTCAAGGACAAAACCGGCACATTCTAATATACCCAGAGAAGGGTACCCTCAACAGCATCATGGAAACCACAGGCATCAGCTCAATATGAGCTTCTTCCTTCTTCCCAAGACATCAGTGATGCACCACAGGATGGGGCCTGGGGTCCTCTGGGTCATCAGCAAAGTGCTGCTGCAAACTTGCAAGCTGAGACACTGGGCCAGGCTGCCATCAAGACTGGAACCTTCTGCATCCATGAGTGTGCTCATATTACAGGAGTCCAATGTTCGGAATACTAAAGTCTGACGGATCCTAGGAACATTCTCATTTTATATATGAGGAAACTGAGGCCAAGAGAGAGGGAAATAATTGCCCAAAGCCACTGGGTCAGACCCAGCAGGGGGTGGAACACAGGAAGAAGACAGTATCTTCTTTGAGGGCTTTGAAGTCAGAAAGGCCTGGATTTGAGAGCCCATTTCATTCATTCATTCACTCACTCACTCATTTCACTGAGTTTACAAATATTTACTAAGTGCCTTCTTCTGGTGGCTTAAACAGCGAAGAATCTACCTGCAATGCGGGAGACCTGAGTTCGATCCCTGGGTTGGAAAGATCCCCTGGAGAAGGGAATGGCTACCCACTCCAGTATCCTTGCCTGGAAAATTCCATGGACAGGGGAGTCTGGCGGGCTACAGTCTATGGGGTCGCAAAGAGTTGGACATAACCGATCAACTAACACTTTGACTTTCTCTGTAGCAGGCTCTAAGTGTGAGGGATACGGCAGCAAACAAAAGAATCCAGAGCTTCCCCTTGTGGAAGTTCTATTTCTGGCAGACAGGCCAGACACTCAAAGAAATAAACATACAAAATAACCAGTGGTGATTTTTACTATAATGACAAATATCATGGGATGGAGAGTGAGGTCGCTGGCAAGCCGGAGGGCTGCAATGTTAGGATCTGGAGAGGCATCCCTGAGGAGGCGACACTGGGGCAGAGGCACTCAGGAAATGTATGTCAAGTGCCTGAGTGAGCGAATGAAGTGCCTGTGTGACTTCAAAGCCCCTGCCCTCCAGCCCACACCTCCCCCACCTCTCACCTCCACCCCTCCACGACCCGCTCCGCCAACTGTAAAGACACTGGCTGGTGCCCTGAGAGAGGTGGGCAGCCACCTCGCTTGAATTATGCGAGTGTCGGGCCCTTGCTGGGTGAAAAGCTTCTATCTGATGACAGCTCCTGCCTCCCAGGGAGGGCTGTGTGAGGATTCCACGAGCAGATGTACGCAGAGTGCCTGGCACAGGGCTTGGCACTAGGAAGGACCCCGAGGGTGGAGGCCGCAATCTGGAATTCTGGTCTTGTTTGTCTTTATTCATTTAAAAATATGTAAGTCCCCCTATTTATATTTCATTACATAAATGCCCTGTTTATCCTCAGGAAAAGCCAAAATGAGTTTGCGGGTGGAGTGGGATAGAGAGCGGAGAGCGTTGTGAGGCACCACCAGCGCAGAGAGCACCCTGAAGCTGGTGGACCCTGCGAGGTCCAGGCCCACCCACCTGGCCCCGGGGTCAAAGGGAAGCAGGTAAGGGCCATACGGGGCCAGGCCCCAGGCCTGAAGATCAGCAATGTTATTACTGATTTAAAAAAAAAAAAGCATGGCCTCACAGTAAAGCCTGGCAATATTATGAATAGAACTATAGCTCATATTTGGGATAGTTTGAAATCATTTAAAAACATGCTTTACACAGTCCATGGGCCCAGTATGAGGTGGTGATTCTGCTCCAAAGCCAAACTGCCTGGGTTCGAATCTCAGCTTCCCTCTTCACCAGCCACCAGCCTGGCCGGGTTCTTCCCCTCACTGAGCTGATTCCCTCAGTGCCAGTGAACAGAGCATGGCCACCCGGTAATGTCAAGGGGAGGACAGGTCTCAGGAGCGGGCCCAGCCCCCAGCAAGTGCTCACAGATGTCACCTCTTCTTATCATCTCACTGGATTCACAGCCTGACCCGAGAAGTGCAGTGAACAGCTGTGCCCCTAGGTGGGACAGGGCATGGCCACCATCACACAGCTGTCAGCACCCACGTCTCCTCACTCCTGGGCTCTCTCCATGTCTAAAGGGGAAGCAGCAGCAGTGACTTCAAAGAACCTGCCCTCCAGTTCCCTGAAGCCTGGAGACCCCGTGCTGGAAAAGGTGAGCTTTCAGCCCAGGGCCCGGGAATCCAACGTGTACCCAGCGACCTTGAAGCTCGGCCGGGGACAAGCGCCAGAATCAGAGACGGTCCAGGGAGGTAGATTCCTCTCTGCCCTGCCTTTGCTGCCGTGGAGCCAGAGGTGATCCAGCCAAGGGGAGGCCCATTTGGTGCTGGCCTTGCTTGACCAACCACCAGACAACTATGCAAAGTGGCACCATCAACCTGACCTCTCTGGACCTTGCTTTCCCTGTGTGTGCAACGGGCAGGTCTGGATGATCTCTGAGGCCCTTTCAGCTCTGCATATATCCGGGGAGTGCTCCTCCCGCACATGCATGTGAGCAAGGTGTGACCTGCCCCAGGCACCACACACTGCAAGTCCTTGCGCTTGTCTGTCAGGCCACCCTCTTCCGGATGCGAGCTCACTTGGGGCGCTGTGGTGATGCTTTGACCACCAGCCCTCTGTTCTCAGATTACCGCCCCCGCAGTAAATGAGGTGGGTTGTAAAGGTGCTTTCCCAAGAGGCACATCAGAGGATGCAGTGCCATGGTACACTCCGGAAGGATGCCTCAACTACTTAAAACACAATGCAGAGAGGCTCGAATGCCGAGAAAGCCCTCGGTTGCCAGATCTGTCACTTAGCAACAGATGCAGCTTACAGCTCAGAATAGCGCATGTGAGAGAAGCAGGATGGGCGAGTGAACTGTGAATCTTCTTAAAAAGAGAAAAAAATAGTGTGACTAGGAGGCAGACAGGTAAAAATATCTCGGGGCCAGAGGGATGATGGCTCCACAACAACCTTTCAAGCACAGCACTCACTCAGTAATTACCCCCGGGGTGGGGGGCAGGGGGTGACTGCTCACCCTGCAACCAAGGCCAAGCCAGGGGCTTCTCCACCCCACAGGAGCCAGGGAAGGGGGACCCTCTGAGCACCTGCCTCCTGAGGTCAGTAAGGTGGTATCTGGTAACTTAAAGGACAAACTCAAAGGAGTCAGTTTCCACGTGAGCCTCCCAGATGAACTGAGTGGACAAGCTGCTATCTTGGGGAAAGAGGAGCCAAGGGGACCACAGACCCCGAGGACTGACTTCACTGAAGCCCTGGGGTGCTCACTGTTGCTGCCTTGGGTGGGTGGGTACTCTGGAGAGAGTGTTACAAGTCTGTAAATGCAAACCTCTATCACAGGGCTTCCCGGTGGCTCAGCGGTAAAGAATCCACCTGCAACACAGGAGACCCGGGTTAGATCCCTGGGTCGGGAAGATCCCCTGTAGAAGGAAATGTATTCCACTCCAGTATCCTTGCCTGAAAAGTCCCATGAACAGAGAAGCCTGGCGGACTGCAGTCCATGGGATCACAAAGAGTTGGACATGACTTGGCTACTAAACCACCACCACAGCACAGGGAAGCCGTGGGACCCCAGAAGAGAAGAGCAGTGGAGAACGCCCAGCTCCCTGGGCCATACAGCCAAGTCCAACTCAGGACTAAGCAGTGGTGAGAAGAAAGTGAGGTCAGGTCCCTTCCTCTCAGGGAACTTAACCGCTTCCTGATTTCCAGGTGACAAGCCGTGGTGGCCCACACACTTTTTCTAATTACCTCAGAGCCTCTGGGCTTCCACTGAGCCCAATACAGATCAGACTGTTAACAGACCCAAGTTGTCCTCTGAATTATTTTTAACTATCTTATTGGAACCTCTGGCAGTCAGCTGATACAAACTGCTCCTGGCAGGCCCTGGCCTGGGGTGGCCGCTCATCTTGGGTTTTCTCGCCCAGGAGGCACAGCCAGACGCCAGCACATTCCTGGCCTCTCCCTCCTCCACCCTCCATCCCCACATCGCAAAGTCCCGCCAGTGGGTTCAGATCTGTCCTCCCCCAGCCTCATGCTCTCCGTGGAAGGCCAGCACCAGGTGCCCAGCTCACAGCTCCTCCAGGCCTTTGGAGGAGATACCATGTCTCCCCACGCCCACTGCCATCGCATCGCCGTGGCAGCTCCTCCTGCAGGCCCCCTTCCACCTCCCTGGCCCTGGCTCCCTCCTCCTCCCCGGCCCACCTACCACTCTTTGTCCTCTGCGTCCTCAATCTTCTAGTCTTTGAACGTCCAGCTCAAGGCCCAGCCAATGACGTGATGCCTTCTACAACTGTCCAGTGAGAAAGAACATCCCTTTCTCTCCCTTCCTCAGCACACTTCTTGTAAGACTATTTGCTACTTTTACCATCTGGCTTTCTAGTATAGCTAGTTATTTAAGGACTGATTCCTTTTCGAACCACAAGGCTCCCTGAGGGCAGGACCCAAGATGGATCAGCTCTGTGCCCCTCCCCATTGCCCCACACCCAGCAGGGCCTGGCACACAGGACAGGACATGATATTCACAGATGCTCCGAGGTCTCTGCCTGCCCACCCTCCAAGAACAACCTGCTTCCCTGCTTCCTATGTTAAATCGGAACTTTGCCCTTCTCCTTTGAAACAAAGATGTGACGGCAAAAAGCTAACAGCTCTGAGCAGAGACATGGTAAACCTACCAGAAGTCGTCTGCCCAGCCAGGGGCTGTAATCTGGCGCAGCCCTACAGCACATGTGGGGAGGACCCTAGGCCTTGGAAGACAGATTTCTAGCCCTGACTCATCTGGAAAATAGGGAACAGCTCTTACCTACCAACTGCATCTGGTTATCACATGGATAGAAGGAGAAAGAGAAAGAAAAGCTTCTTGAAACATCGAGTCAACAGAACGGCCACTTCTGACTCCATTTCACAGATCTTCCAGCTTTGTGCTGTGGTCCCCAGTCCTTATCCTAACTGACCGCATCTTTGCTTCCCCAAGGCCAAATTCTAGTGACCAACTATTACATGTGCTCAATAAATATGATATGAATGAAGTGAGTGAGTGAATCAAGGAATTGATGTATTTTGAACTCCTCAAATTTTCTAGAATCTGATGTTATTTCTCAGCTTCAAATTTTCCCATCTTCTGACATGATACTCTGATCCCAGGAGCATGTGATGCCCCAAGCATCTGTTTGAAACTAACATAAACTAAGAAGTCTGGCCATTGCTCAAAGACATTTTGCCTTTCATATAGGAGCCATGATCTGTGCCTCCTTGTCTCCAGTTTGCAGGCAGGATTCATCCACACCACAGAGAAGTAATCACTGGATGGGCATGGTCTTGGCATGGAGCCTTCCAGAGGCTAACACACGGTCAAAGGAGCCAGTGGAATCTTCTACATCTCGTCTCACCTTCCTGTTGCATTTACTGAGCATGTTCTCTGCAGTTGATATTTTGTTTTCTTAGTCAAGGAGGAAGGAAAGCAGGAAAAGGGGCAGATGGTCCACGGGGGGAGGAACTGGCACTGGAAAATATGGGAGAGGCCAGTGCCAACAAAAGCTTTTGGTTCAGTTCTACCAAGTCATGTGAGGGGGAATGCATGCCCAGTGAGTGTGAAAGCAAGAGCAGCACCAAGGCTGCCCCCACAGCCACCTGAGCCTTGCACTAGAATTTAGGTGCTGAGGGCAAAGTGGACTGTGGTGATAACGGCAACTTCAACAGTAACACAGGGACTCCTCTGATGATCCCAGTGGCTGAGACTCCATGCTCCCAATGCAGGGGGCCCAGGTTGGATCCCTGGTCAGGGAACTAGATCCCATATGCCACAACTAATGACCCTGACTGCCACAGCTAAAACCCAGTGCAACCATATAAATAAATAAATAGTTTTTAAAAGACCAGCAGCACATAGGCTATCCTTCTTGAGGGCTGACTATCCATAGCAGCCATTGTATTGAACAGACATTATTTCCTTTAACCCCACCAAAAGCTGTATGAGGCTGGTGCCACTCTTATCCCCATTTTACAGATGAAGAAGTAGAGGCTCAGAGGGGATACATTACTTGTATTTCATTGAACTTAAGACTTTTTGGTGTTGGTACTTTCTTGAACTTACCAGAAAGGGTCCGTGGGAGGTTTTCACCCAACTAGGTCACTCCACTTGACCAACAGCCCATCTGAGACATTGTTGACTGCACATTCTGATTTTAAGATGTGACACTGTGCAAAATTACACATCTTGGGATTGATGAAATATAGCACACAGTCAAAAAGTGGAGGCCCAGAGTCCCAACCACCAACATAAGGTGACTGCAGAATCTCTCAGCCACCACACTGTCCCAGGAGGATCATGGGTTTGGAGTCAGGGAAACCTGGGCCTGAGTCCTGTAGCCACTTGCGAGTCATGAGTCTTTGGGAGGGTTTATACCTCTTTTGGTTTCAGCTTCTGGACCTGAAAAGATGGGGATGAGGCTCTGACCTCGTGGGATTGTCATGAGGATAAAATGAAATAGGGAGCACACCATAAACCCCATCAGCTGCTGCTCCACATGAGAACATGGGGGAGATGGGCTAAACTAGGAAGACGCCCATTCACCCATGCGCCTGCAATGTCCAGGAACCAGCATGGAACAAGCACGGTTACCTGAGGACATGTGGGGCTAGTGGGGGATGCAGGTGTTTGGAGCTCCAGCATATTTCCACTTCTCTCTTGAACTGAAGGAGAATGGAGCCCAGAGACTCTGATGAACTAGAGATACTAATGAAATATGGGATTTTAAAACTTCTCTATATTTTCCCTCTCTCTTTCCCTCTTTCCTGTCCTTTATTTCCTTCAACAGATATTTACTGAACAGTAACTGAGCATCAAGCCCTGTCCTAGTACAGCAGAGAACAGAGAAAACAATGTCCCTGCTCTGGAGGATTTAGAGGACAAATAAAAATCACATATAATAATAATTAATATCACATGAAAGTGGAAAGTGAAAGTCGCTCAGTCGTATCCAACTCTTTGCAACCCCATGGACTATACAGTCCATGGAATTCTCCAGGTCAGAATATTGGAGTGGGTTGCCATGTCCTCCTCCAGGGGATCTTCCCAACCCAGGGATTGAACCCAGGTTTCCCGCATTGCAGGTGGATTCTTTACCAGCCAAGCCAACAGGGAAGCCCAAGAATACTGGAGTGGGTAGTCTATCCCTTCTCCGGCAGCTCTTCAACCCAGGAATCGAACCGGTGTCCCCTGCATTGCAGGTAGATTCTTTACCAGCTGAGTTACCAGGGAATATCGTATATATAGGCATAAACTATAACAATAGTGATATCAAATAAATATATACAGGGGATAGAGTGAGGTAGGGATGCTATAATGTATAGGGGGTATTGGAAAGCAACTCTGCTAAAGACCTGATAATGTGAGAGCGTAAGCCAGGATGTCCTGGGGAAGCAATCATGGCAGGGGGAGCAGAAAGTGCAAAGGTCCCAAAGCAGGAGCCACACAGGCCCTGTGCTTAGAGCATCCTAAGCCAGGGTAGAGTAGGATATGCTGAGACAGGAGAATAGCTGGCAGCCTGAGCAAGGAGGACCCATCAGCCGTGGAAAGGAGTTTGGGTCTTCCCTCGAACAGAAAACTGTTTTTAAAGAGATGGATAGAGTACAAGTTAAAAAGCACATGGATTAGGAGTTTGGGATTAGCAGATGCAAACTATTACGTATAGGATGCATAAATGACAAGGTTCTACTGTACAGCACAGGGAACTATACTCAGTAACCTGTGATAAACCATAATGGAAAAGAATATGAAAAAGTATGTATACATATGTATAATTGAATCACATTGCTATACAGCAGAAATTAACACAGCCTTGTACGTCAACTAAATAAATTTTAAAAAGAAAAAGCAGGTAGGTTAGAGATGGTGGTGACCTGGGCCAGGCTGTTGGATAAGGTTGAGGTTTTAAAGAGAGGAAAACGGAGGACCCAGGGTACTGAAACGTACACAGGCCCCGAACAGAAGACCCATGAGACTGTCCTGATGTAGGAAAAAAAAAATTATTTTTTAAGTCAGTTGTGAAAAGAAAAAATTCCAGGAGTGACAAGCAAAAGCCTGATTCCCTGCTTTTCTTATTTGTGGGAGGCCCACAGTGGCAACAGATGGGTCCTTACAACCTCTGCCTTAATCCTCTGACCTGGATTTTCTTACAGCCACTATTTCCTCTTGTTCCAGAGAGAGACAGAAGGAATCACGGGTGTCCAATTACCTAAATTACCCACCAGACTGCCGAAGAGCACTTGAAAGAATAGTGATCAGAAACTCTTAATTACTGTCCCAACATGATGCCTCTTTCCTGAGGACCAGAAACATTTGAGTCTCTTTCCCCAGCAGCCTTCAGCAAGGCTTTGTGGAGGGGTGGGCTGAAAGGCACCCCCATCAGGAGCAAGTCGCCAGCCACCTGAGATCACAGTGGAGGAAGCACACGTCTGAAGACCTACTGTCCTTCCGTATGTTATTTATCCCCAACTTGGGGTAAGATGGAATGCTCATTTTACAGATGAAGAAGCCTAAGCTGAGGGAAGATAACTACCGTACACTAGACTACTACCGTGCACTAGATTACCCAGCCATGAAACGGAGAGACAGAATCCAAGCTGTGGTCCACCTCACTCAGTAGTCCGTACTCTTCCATACTTTGGTGCTTTCCAATCTTCCACACATGATGACGCACAGAGAGGAGAATACTGCCATGGAACACTGGGTAAATGCAGCAGGCTTCTCCATCCTAGGCCATTCAAGGCTATTCCAGGGGATGAAGGTGTCATTATCTCTGGGCCACCCATCTGGGGCCCTGGTTAGGAAGTTCTCCAATGCACTGTGCCACACTGCAAAGCGACACGTGTGAATCTCATTCAGCAAGTCAACAATGGAACAAGTCCATCTACCATCATTCCGCCCGGAGTTCAGGAGCTTTCTCACTTGGCCAGATCCATTCCCAAAGCTAAAAGCATAATGCAAATTGGGGGACTGGTCAAGGAGATTCCTTCCGGTGGTTCTAAAGGAGTCCCCAAACTACTAGCAGGCAGGTTGTCTCAGAGGTGTGCCAGGACCGTGGACAGCACCCATCGGGCCATTCTGAAAGCCAGCGCTCGCTGCCCATTACAGGAGCACGCTCTCCTCCCTGTAGACCCCCAGCAAGAGGAGATCCATGTCCTCCCTGAGCACTCACCTGGTAGCACCTGCTGGAGCCATCCCATCAGATGACTGTTCACATCCCCTGAATGGCAGCTTTATCAAAGAGCACTGCTGGCCTGGAGTTGGATTTAAAACAGGAGCCCAGAAGTCTTATAATTAAAGAGAAAATGCAGCCAGCAGGAATTTGGGGTGTGGACCAATAGATTCTATTTGCAAGTGAAATAATAGGTGGCAAATTAGTGGTTCACAGAATCCAACAGAAGTTCCAATTAAACCCATAATTAGAAATGATGGAATACAGCAAAAGGAACCTTATCTTCAAATGAACTGTGAGTAGGCTGTGGAAGACAGAGTGGCAACTCACTGGGTCAGATGCAGTAGATTCGATGACTTCCAGGCCTGGAAGCTGGGGTGTTACTTCCTCTGGCCCCACGCTTGCCCCATCCTCGCTCCACAAGTGGCCTCAGAGCAAAAGCATTTTCAGTCTCAGCTCCCAAGTTGGGGACTCAGGCTGCCCAAGCCTCATCTGACACAGAATTGTTCTCTAACAAAACATACCTGGTTTTAAACATGAGAATAATTTGGCACAGTAATGCATCTTACAGCTGAGCTCACGTTTTCACATGTGAGTTTTCTGTGCACAGTGAATATCTAACTATATTTTTTAATAACTGAATTTATCCAGAGATGGACCATATCTTAATTTTTAAAATTACTCACGGGGGATGGGGGATGGGAGAGAGAATTACCCAAAGACTGTATCTCCTCAAAATGGCTGTCTATGGAGCAAGGGCTTCCGAGAAGACCTCTTTGTCCCCTGGGGGTGCTTATCTTTCAACAATCCACTCTCACTTTCAGAAACTTCCCCACCGTGAACAAAGCGGGCTCAAAGATGCGAGGCAGGCTAGGAGAATAGGGACCTATTCTTCCAGGTGATTTCTCAGAGAGAGAAGAGATGGAGAAGCAGAAGGAATCAGAGACCAAGTTTCCCAGAATAGTCAAGGACGCACGTGGTGGAGCCCCAAGGGTGAGGAGCACAGGCTCCATGGGGCGGGACCAGGAAGCAAGCAGCATCCCCCTGGGCAGCCCTTGCCGCCACTGCTGCCAATGACCTTGGAGGGTTAGCAGTTTAGCTCTGGGGTCTGGGACCTCACCAGAAACTGCTGCAGGTCCCTGGCACACACTCTCCAGCAGAGAAACCTGACACATCATAGCCCACCAGTGACTGGCTGCCCTTGGTACTGCAGAAGCAAAAATCCTCAGGCATCCTCACATTTGCTCTGACTCTTCCTTCACTGCTCCTAGAAACAACCCCAGACTGGGACAGACTTTATAGGAATGAGGTTGGGGTGGTAGAGATCAGGAAGAGAAAGATGGACAGGACAGTAAAGCATCAAGATGGAGCCTGCGATGTTCTTTTGGATTCCAACCAACCTGGGACCACATACTGTATTCCCCCTTAGAAACTGGGGTATGCTCATTCTTTACCAGTTTCCCATTAGTGGAGGCTCATGTCCCTCTTCTCAGAGCAACAGCTTAAAGAAACAAACTCACAGGTTTAGACAACCTCGTTTGGGTAAATACCTATGTCGTCAGCAAAAATTTATTAAGAACTTATTATGGATTCACATCACATAGACATCAAGAACATGAAGTCTGGAATCTAACAGACCTGAGTGCAAATTCTCAGGTTGCCACCCACTACCGTGTGACCTTGAGCAAATTATTTAACCTCTCTGAATTCAAGTCCCACATTTGTAAACTGCTGAGAGCAATAATATGCCTTCTGGGACTGTAAAGAAGGTTAAATGAGATAGTATATGAATGAAGCATTTAGCACAGCGCAGAAGCCTCAATAAAAACTTAGATACTATCATTGTGTGCTAAGCACCCAGCACCCAGCCCTCCTAAAAGCAGGCCAAACAGGCATTTCCCCACAGATGACCATCCCACTTGTGATCACAGGGCATGCACTACTACAGAGCTACCCGTGGTACTGTGCTTCTGACCTCTGGAAGTCAAAGGGGATACCAGACTAAGGAAGGCTGATGTAAGAGGAATCTATAATAACAGAATTTTCCCCCATCCTGGTGAAATTCCCCATCCAGAAATTTTGTTGTAAGGATTTCTTGCAGCCCAGCCTGAGAGTGAGCAATAACTCAGACCTGGTTTAGGAAAAAACCAAAATCCATCTTCCTTTTAAAATGTTCTGTTGCTTATCTTAGCAGCTTTGAAGAGATTAATGGTGCATCGTCCTGCTGCAGCAAATCTGGACAGGAAGGAGCATGAGGAAAAGGAAGCTGCACAGACAGAAAGAACTTGCTTCTTAGGATTCCTCTCCTCTCTGTATTTATTATATCATCCTTGGAATTTGCTCCCAGATCCAACTGGGAGGGCAGTGATTCCAGGGTGCATGTACCACTCACTCTCATGAGCATGCACACACGTGTGCATGCACACACACACACACGCACACACGCACGCACACACACTCACTCACATACATACATTTCCAGTCGCAGACTAGAGTTCCCTGAGTCAGCATGGCTTCTTTCTTGATGTCCTGGGGGGGGTCCCCTTATTTTCTTTGCTCTTGAGGTGCACATATCTTAGCTCAGCACCCAGAGGCCCCAGCACAGATCTGCCCACCCCCTACCCACCCCCCCACCCGACTCCACATCCCACAGCCCTGCTCTTACTCAGGCTTCTCCACTCAAGATCTCCCAGGGAACCCTTGAGGGTTGGAAATAGGTCAGTTTGAAGCTGCACTATAGGTCCTTCTCAATCACATGGAAAGCCCTGCCACTTTCATTTGTCTCCACACTCCCTCTCACACCAAGAAACAAGGACAAGAAGAGAAAGACTCACTTCTGATTAAGATCCATGAGGAAAGGGATGCGGAACTAACATTTAATGAGCATCTGCTAGGTGTCTAGCACTGGGCTTAAAAATAAGCCTGCAGAAAAGGTATTACTGGCATCCCTGCTCTACAGTGGAGGAGATTGAGCCTTGGGAGGTAAGGGACTTGCCCAAGGTCACCCCACACTGGCACATGGCAGAGCACTGGGCCCAGTTCTCACTGAAATCATAGGGCCTCCTCCCCCGACACCCCAACCCTCTCCTCCAATCTCCCCTCTCCCAACCCAGTCCTGCTCACCTTTCCCATGGGCTCACAGCTCCAGGACACTTGCCCAGTAGCCAGATCTCTGCTTAGCTCACTCTGGAGACTTGCTCACCTTTGGTCAATGATGTCAAAACACTGGAAGCTCAGGTCCTTGTCACTCACAAGTCCCAGTAAAGAGCTTCCATTCAACTCACAAATAGCTGACACACAACTCTGCATGTGACTCAGGCCAAACACACTCCAATCAGGCTGGTGGGCACAATCTGCCTTCTGCACTGAGTCACCCTCCAGGCTGAGCTGCAAGGATTTGCTGAAATTCACCACCTACTTAGCCACAGCTGCTCCATTAGAGAAAAAGCCAGCAGAGGAGCTGAGCCTCTGATGGTCCCCATGGATGGGCCACGGCCAAGGACAAGTAGGTATGACCTCAAAGCTCTTCCTGCCCAGGTCCACCTCAGCCGATCATGCGATAATGCAAGCACAGCATGAGACACAAGAAGCCCTCTGTTAACCTCCACTCACTCTGACCTTGTTCTTCAGACATCAGTCCAATACAGCGTAACTAAAGTTTTGGTTGAATTGCGGCAGGGGGAGCATTTCAGGATTTTTTAGTTCCTGAAAGTTCCCATTAACAGGGTCAGTGCACTCAAAACAAGCTTCCTTCTCTACACCCCTGACCTATCTCCCCAACCCAAACCCAGCTGCCTCGTGTTCACAGTTGAATTGCCCCAAAGGTAGCTCCGGCTAGAAATTTCTTCATCTAAACGGTCCGATAAAAATTTTCTCAAAGAACGAAAGAGGAAAGGGAAAAAAAATTTTTTTAAACTCTCCTTGACAGCGACTGGATTCCGTAAGGTGAATGGCCTCGGGATTTCTGAACACTTGCAGCCCTGACGGGGCTGTTTGAGCCTTAAAAGGAAAGAGCAGGAGGCCGCGCCCCTGAGGGAGCGATCCTCCCTGGAGCACTACAAGCATCGCGCATCGCTGGAGAGCACGGTGTGCACAGGCATAAACGTGACAGTGGCCTCGCTCCCGAGGCGGCGCCCCCTCCAGACTTGCACCTCGCGCACCTACGTCCGCATTTCCGCCATTCCGTTCCCAGACGCGCTTCCCTGGAGGGAGCACGGGCTCTCCGCTATCTGGCTTCGAGTTCAGCCAGGACTAGCCCCAAGACTGGGAATTAAATATTTATCTCAGGCGCGAGCGCTCTGCTTCTCTTGCCAATGTTACTGTCAAGGTCATGGGCCTGAAGCCGAGTGGCTGGGGCTGGGGTCCCCAGCCGCGCAGGAGACTCCCGGGGAGAACTGCACCCTAAGGCGCGCAGCTCTAGGCAGCGGTTCTTGCCGGGCCTCCTCCCCGGTCCTCCGCGTGCGCTTGCCTCTGCAGCTCTGCCTGATTACCTCTGGAGTTCTTCGGCCCTCCTGAGCCCGGGAAGGTGAAGCCGGGTGTCCAACCCGTGAGCTGGGCGCAGAGCACCCGCGAAGCGCCGGAGGAGCGCGGGCCCTAAGGTTCCGTCGCCAGGCAACGGCGGATCAAGTGGCTGGGGCCCTTGCACAGCCAGGCGGATACCCGGGCAGCGCCGCCTCGCACCTCAGTCCTTAGGCCTCCCGGGCTGGGGTGGGGCCGGAACAGCTGAAGTTGCGGCGGCTGGTCCCATAAAGCCAGGCGGGGCGCGGCCGGCGACTCACCTGTCCCGCGTGGGTCGTAGCGCGGTCTCGGCTCCTGCACTCGGACCGAGCAGCTTCGGTCCCCGACGGGTGGCGGGCTCACAGCCCCTCCCACGAGCAGTCCGAGTGTGGCGGCGACGGGCCCCAGCCGGGGCTGGGAGGAGACCTGGAGCCGCGCACGGGCGCACGCGACTCTGATCGCTCTGCTCCCTCCCTCGCCGCTGGTCCCGCCCGGTCTCCCGCCCGCGGCGTGCTCGGGCCTCGGGGGAGCGGTCCGGAAACCCAGGTACAGCTGCGGAGGGAGCGCGTGAGGCTGCAGGCGCCAGAGCCCAGTGCCACCCTCCCTGCACTCGGGCCGCGCCGGCTCTGCGGAGCGGAACGGAGCGGGGCGGAGCGCAGCGCTGCGCGCACTGTTCCCTCGCTTTGCGAAAGGCCACCCTGACGGCGGGGCGCCGTGACGCAGGCTTGACTCACGCGCGGCCCCGCGTCAGTGCGAGGTTCTGGGGCCTCTGATGGCAGACATAGGCGGAGTGGGCCAGGAGAGGGAGGGGTCTGCCTGGGAGCAGCCTCTTGAAGCCCCGGGCCAAGGAACTCAGACCCTGGAGAAGCAGTACCAGATTCTGCCCTAAAAAGGAATGGGACCCCCATGGCCACGGCCCTCCTGAGCCTGGGCCTCACTTCCTTCATCTTTCCAGGCCCATCTCTTTCGGCTGTCTGGTATGAACTCAGCACCAACCAAACCTGGTTATTCCCCTGCCCTGGCCACTTCCACCTCCATGCTTTTGTTCACTCTCTTCTCAATTCCCCACTCCACTGTCCTTCCATCTTACCACTCCTCAAGATCCTTCCGTGTGTGGTTCAATTCCTCAAGACATTACTCATCTCCTGAGCTCCTATGTATGGCGGAGGCTGCAGAAGGTGCGAAGATCACTGCTCTGGGAGATGAGGGCGTGGAACCTCTGGGAGAGGCAGAGTAGGGTTTACCTAGGAACCCGTAATTCAAGACAGAAGGATGGGAGAACCCTACAAGAGTAGTAAAGTGAGGACTTATGGAGGAGATGAGACAGGATCCTGAACACAAGCAGTGACAGGGTTTCAGTGGAAAGGGGTAAGGATGAGCCTTGTGGAGGGGACAGCATGATAAGGGCAAAGATGCAAGGGAGTGGAGAAGGTGTGCAGTTGGGATGACTGCCTGATATGGAGCAGGGGTGGGCTGAGAGCAGGTGCAGTTAGGGAGGTGGGAGCCATCCCTCGGGGACTTGGAAGGCTGTGTGGGCAGCCTGGATGAATTAACTCAGCTCTAGAGGACACTAAGGGGACGTTGGCACTAGAGGCAGGTGTCTGGGAGTGATGGGAGGTGCAGGCTGTATCAGTTGTTCTACTGAAAGGCAGAAGGACCATTGTCATGAATTCTGAAGGTTCTGAGATTTTACCCTTGCATCTAATGTGAAGACTCCCCAGTCTTTTACAATCGGCTGTGAATCTGCCAACTTTGCCCCCAAGGGAGACCTTATATTTATTATACTGGAGGACAAACAAAACTGCCCTCCACTGGGGGAGACACTATCTCTACCTTTCAAGGCTGTTTGCTGTGTGAACCTCCTCAAAAAAGATGATCTGGAACAAAAAGCCATCAGTGCCTCTACCCCTGAGACCTGTGGAAACTTGAGTCCCCCATAAATTATCTTCTGATAGACATTTATCTCTTCACTCAACCACTAATTAGTGTTAGCCTGCTGTTTGCCTGACTCCATTCTAGGCCCTGAGGATAAGACAGAGAACAAGACAGATTAATGATCCCTGCCCTTCTGGAGCTTCCACTCTGGTGGATACAGCCAGCCGTGCATAGGGGGTGGAGGGGCATGGCAGGCAGTAGCAAGTGATACAGGAGGCTTGACGCACGGCCCCGCGTCAATGCGTGGTTCTGGGGCCTCTGATGGCAGACGTAGGCAGAGTGGACCAGGAGAGGGAGGGGTCTGCCTGGGAGCAGCCTCTTGAAGCCCCTGGCCAAGGAACCCAGACCCTGGAGAAGGTAAACCTGTGATGACTGACCTGGTGTGGGAGAGGGAAGGAAAGAGTCTGAGAGGGGTGGTTGTAAGGCAGAGAACTTGAAGGTGGTATGGTGAGGGGTAAGGATAAGGAATTTGGAGTCATACAAACCGACATTTTCATCATGACTGCCATTTACGAGAAACCTTGAAGAAGTTACATAACCTTTCTGAGCCTCAGTTTCCCCATCTGTAAAATGAATAACACATACCCCATAAAGTTGTTATGGTGATCAGAGAAGATTATTCTTTTAAAATATCTGGTATCACATGTGCTTAATAAATTACAGTTATTAGTGGTATGAGCGACTTCACTTTCACTTTTCACTTTCATGCATTGGAGAAGGAAATGGCAACCCACTCCAGTGTTCTTGCCTGGAGAATCCCAGGGACGGGGAGCCTCGTGGGCTGCCGTCCATTGGGTCACACAGGATCGGACACAACTGAAGCGACTTAGCAGCTTAGCAGTGGTATTATTGAGTGATTGTATTGTTACTAACCACAATAAAGAATCTAGAAACAGGAGCAGACTGGAGGAGCATTGGGGAAGAAAGTCATGAGATAACAGATTTAAGCCATACTGGGAATGAAGCAGATTTCCCAGGTGACACTAGTGGTAAAGAACCTGCTTGCCAGTGCAGGCTGATGTAAGAGACACGGTTTCATTGTTGGGGATCTTTGAGACCTGCCCCTGCTTTCTCACTCCCTCACAAAATCTCTCCCTAAATCCTGGAGATTTTTTTCTCCTAAATACCCCTAGGATCTGGCCAGTTCTCTTTAATTCTGCTGCTATAACCCTAGGCCAGGCAATAATCACTGGCCACATGAACTCTCACTCTCACCTGACTCTGACTTCAGTCCCATCCCTTTTTCTCCACGCAGCAGCAAGCATGATCTTTTAGAAGCACAGATATGCTCACCCTCATCTCCAGCCTGCAGACTCTTGCCCACATCTTTAACAGGTCCTTCAAGGCCCCTCATCATCTCCAGCCTTATTTCACACCCTTCTCCCCACGGCCTTCTCTGCAGCCCACTATCTACACAACCTTCTCAGCTCTCCTGCTCACCCACTCTTTCCTGACTCAGCCTCCAGGCCTTATGCCCTCTCTGCCCAAAGCCACTAAGTCTCCTCCTGTTCCCCCGTTCCCCACCTACTCCCCCACAGAGTTCACTTAAACCCTACTTCCTCACGAGCCTCTCCTGACCTAGAGAAGAGTCCAGTGCATCTCCCAGGTGGACACAGCTTCTTCTTCGTGGGCTTGTGACTCATCATGCTTGTGACTGAGGACCTGCTGGTGTGACTGGGGCTGAGGCACAATCTCCGTGGCTGGGGTGTAAGCTCCACGCAGCAGAGATCACCTTCAACACAGAGTAGACGCTCCATAAAGATTTGCTGAAAAGGTAAGGTGTGGTTTGAAATACGAGCATAAAGTCCAGGAAAGAGGGTAGAGATGCAACTGGGGAGTCATAAGCATAAAAGGGGTCATTAAGTGGAGGAAAAGTTGGCAGAGGAAGTACTTAAAAGGCAGTCAATCAGACAGAATTTGAGGGGTGCAGGGCATTGCTTACTTCTAAGGGGTAGGAGGAGCAAGAGGGTCAAGAAAGAAGACAGAAGTCAGGAGGTGAGAGGACAATGTCTATCACAGGAGAACGAAATCTGAGCTGAAAAAATTAGCCCCTGCAGTAGAGGTGCCAATGTTTATAATTCACCCCATTTTGACTAACCTAGGAACCCTCTTCCAACAACACAAGAGAAGACTCTACACATGGACATCACCAGATGGTCAATACCAAAATCAGCTTGATTCTATTCTTTGTAGCCAAAGATGGAGAAGCTCTCTACAGTCAGCAAAAACAAGACTGGGAGCTGACTGTGGCTCAGATCATAAACTCCTTTTTGCCAAATTCAGACTTAAATTGAAGAAAGTAGGGAAAACCACTAGACCATTCAAGTATGACCTAAATCAAATCCCTTACAACTATACAGTGGAAGTGACAGATAAATTCAAGGGATTAGATCTGACAGAGTGCCTGAAGAACTATGAACAGAGGTTCATGAGATGGTACAGAAGGCAGTGATCAAGACCATCCCCAAGCAAAAGAAATGCAAAAAGGCAAAATGGTTGTCAGAGGAGGCCTTACAAATAGCTGATAAAAAAAAGATGCAAAAGGCAAAGGAGAAACACAATTGAACACAGAGTTCCAAAGAATAGCAAGGAGAGATGAGAAAGCCTTCCTCAGTGATTAATCAAAGGAATAGAGGAAAACAATAGAATGGGAAAAACTAGAGATCTCTTTAAAAAAAGATACTAAGGGAACATTTTATGCAAAGATGGGCACAATTAAGGACAGAAATGGTATGGGCCTAACAGAAACAGAAGATATTAAGAAGAGGTGGCAAGAATACACAGAAAGTGAAAGTGAAGTAGCTCAGTCGTATCTGACTCTTTGCCACCCCATGGACTGTAGCCTACTAGGCTCCTCTGTCCATGGGATTTTCCAGGCAAGAATACTGGAGTGGGTTGCCATTTCCTTCTCCACAGGATCTTCCCAACCCAGGGATCGAAGCCAGGTCTCCCACATTGTAGGCAGACGCTTTACTGTCTGAGCTGCCAGGGAAGTCCAGAATACACAGAAGAACTATACAAAAGAGATCTTCATGACCCAGATAATCATGATGGTGTGGTCACTCACCTAGAGCCAGACATCCTGGAATGCGAAGTCAAGTGGTCCTTAGGAAGCATCACTACGAACACAGCTAGTAGGGGTGATGGAATTCTAGTTGAGCTATTTCAAATCGTAAAAGATGATGCTGTTAAAGTGTTGCACTCAATATGCCAGCAAATTTGGAAAACTCAGCAATGGCCACAGGACTAGAAAAGGTCAGTTTTCATTCCAATGCCAAAGAATCGTCAAACTACCACACAATCGCACTTATCTCACACGCTAGTAAAGTAATGCTCAAAATTCTCCAAGCCAGGTTTCAACAGTACGTGAACCATGAAATTCCAGATGTTCAAGCTGGATTTACAAAAGGCAGAGGAACGAGACATCAAATTGCCAACATCTGTTGGATCATCGAAAAAGAAAGAGAGTTCCAGAAAAACATCTGCTTTATTGACTATGCCAGAGCCTTTGACTGTGTGGATCACAACAAACTGGAAAATTCTTCACGAGATGGAAATACCAGACCACCTGACCTGCCTCCTGAGAAATCTGTATGCAGGTCAAGAAGCAATAGTTAGAACTGGACATGGAACAACAGACTGGTTCCAAATCGGGAAAGGAGTACATCAAGGCTGTGTATTGTCACCCTGCTTATTTAACTTATATGCAGAGTACATCATGAGAAATGCTGCGCTGGATGAAGCACAAGCTGGAATCAAGATTTCTGGGAGAAATATCAATAACCTCAGATATGCAGATGACACCATCCTTCTGGCAGAAAGCGAAGAAGAACTAAAAAGCCTCTTGATGAAAGTGAAAGAGGAGAGTGAAAAAGTTGGCTTAAAGCCCAACATTCAGAAAACTAAGATCATGGCATCCGGTCCTATCAATTCATGGCAAATAGATGGGGAAACAGTGAAAACAGTGGCAGACTTTATTTTCTTGGGCTCCAAAATTACTGCAGATGGTAACTGCAGCCATGAAGTTAAAAGACGCTTGCTCCTTGGAAGAAAAGTTATGACCAACCTAGACAGCATATTAAAAAGCAGAAACATTACTTTACTGACAAAGGTCCATCTAGTCAAAGCTATGGTTTTTCCAGTAGTCATGTATGGATGTGAGAGTTGGACTAAAAACAAAGCTGAATGCTGAAGAATTGATGGTTTAGAACTGTGGTGTTGGAGAAGACTCTTGAGAGTACCTTGGACCGCAAGGAGATCCAACCAGACCATCCTAAAGGAAATCAGACTGGATATTCATTGGAAGGACTGATGCTGAAGCTGAAATTCCAATATTTTGGCCACCTGATGCAAAGAACTGACTCACTGGAGAAGACCCTGATGCTGGGAAAGATAGAAGGCAGGAAGATAAGGGGACAACAGAGGATGAGATGGTTGGATGGTGTCACCGGCTCTATGGACATGAGTTTGAGTAAGCTCTGGGAGTTGGTGATGGTCAGGGAAACCTGGAGTGCTGCAGTCCATAGGGTCGCAAAGAGTTGGACACGACTGAGTGACTGAACTGAACTGAGGAACCCTTAGGGCCAATTGTTCTCATCTGCACAATGGGGAGAATAATTGAGTTTTTTTTCCCCCAAGTAATACCTTTCTAACAGCAGCCTGGTGTACATTAAAGACTCTGTACATGTAACTGTTGCTGTGGTGATGACGATGGTGGTGGTGGTGACGATGGTGGTGGTGATAAGGATGATGGTGGTGGTGGTGATGATACATAGTGAGGAGCTGGGCCAGAGGCTTGGAAGGGGGGCTTCAGGACAGAGATCTTTGTCCTGGGGTCCCATGCAGATGGAACAGCACCTGGAACTATGCCATGCAAATCAGGCCATCTAGGAGGTCATCTGTCCAAAGGAGTCATGTGTTAAAGAGAAAGCAGCAAGAACTTGAATGGGGAAGGGGCTTCCCTGGGCTTGCAGGCAGCTGTTCCTTCTCTCCTGGCTCACCTGGTGCCAACCTTGGAGGACGGCAGCCCTTCATACAGCTCTGAGCACACCTGCTCCTGTCTACAGGCAGTGATCTGGACTTCAAATCCAACTACATCTATTTGGGGAGAGCTAGTCTGTGTCAGGGACTGTGCTAACCTCAGTAGTCTGTGGCTGAATTCAGAGGCAGGTTTTATACAGTAGGTCAAGGACAACTTGGAAGGTGTTAGGAGCTAAACAATGTTCCTCTGCCTCAGCCAGAGCCTAACAAAAGCCCCAAAGCAGCCCCAGATAGGAGAAGACAATGCTGAACTTCATCTTAGGTCTGTAACAGGAAGCAAATGCTTCCTGAAGCACTGAAAAAGGGACTTTGCTAGCACCTAGGGGTTTGTGTTCAGTTCAGGTTTTGCTCTGAGTATTCTGTTGCTTGGAGAAGAGAACAAGATTCTATCTCTTCTCCCCAGTTTTCTCTATGCAGGCATGTGCCATATATATATATATATATATATATATATATATATATATATATATGTGATTCACATATATATATATACGATTCATGTAAGAATCTTTGTAAAAACAGCACAGATGATTTTATTCCCTATTACATTTCTGTTATATGTTTCTTCTCAAAATCCATCCTTCTAAGTTCTATCAGAATTCATATGAAAAATAACTGGAATTTTAATTTAAGCTATAAATATGAAGCAGCAACGTGAAATTCTGCTAAAGGAGCTAACGTAAGTTTGAGTTTCACTAATAGAATTATCATTTTCAAATGAAAGGATAGATGTAACCAGTCTATTGAGCTTCTTCTCTGGAGTTAGAGGTTCACTCTGAAGAAATAGAAAGCAATCAAGGACAAGCTTGTGAAGGAATTTACCATGTCCCCAGCCTCACAGACCTAGGTCTGGATATAGACAGGCAGGCCATTTAGTAGTTGTGGGTTTAGGGGACAAATGAGAGATAAAGCTAGAAAGCAAGTTGGATTTGCTAATGTGGAGGCCTGACGTGCTAGACTTAAATGCCTCTAATTATGTCAGAAAGTAAAAGGGAGTCACTGAAAGTTTTAGAGTATGATAGTGACATTATAGTGATGACTTCCTATTTAGACTTAAATGGGAGATGACAACCCCAGAGTCCCTCAGAAACATCTCTGCTCCCAGAGAGGAGACAGCAATTTCTGTACACAAGTTCTACCCTGCAGCAGCTGAGAGTCTCTGTTCTTAACCTTAACTCCCCAGGCTGCAAAATGGAAGCCTCACTTCTATGTCTGAGAGAACCCCAGTGGTGAGCAAGTTGGGGAATGCCAGGAGAGAGAGAGAGAGAGAGACAACAAGAAGTCAGAGGTTCAGGAGGACCAGAGGGGGCCTCCAGATATTTTCCTGTACCTGCCACCTCATTTGGAGAAGGCAGTGGCAACCCACTCCAGAACTCTTGCCTGGAAAATTCCCTGGACGGAGGAGCCTGGTGGGCTGCAGTCCATGGGGTCACTGAGAGTCTGACATGACTGAGCGATTTCACTCTCACTTTTCACTTTCATGCATTGGAGAAGGAAATGGCAACCCACTCCAGTGTTCTTGCCTGGAGAATCCCAGGGACGGCAGAGCCTGGTGGGCTGCCGTCTATGGGGTCGCACAGAGTCGGATACGACTGAAGCGACTTAGCAGCAGTAGCAGCAGCAGCCACCTCATTGTCCCCAGGTGTGACTTAGGTGAGCCCAGACCACTTGGTTCATCACCACCACCCTCACCTGATATCAGCATCTTGAGGTTGTCCTTGTGGTGCTGGAAGAGAGGAATGGACAGCTCTTCACAGGAATAAGAGGCACCTCTCAAGGGCAGACCAGGCCCCACTGCCCAACTCCAAAGACAGCCCAACCTTCTGTTTACTGGGACTCAGTGCCCTGCAATGCTGGCCCTGGGGCATCTGACTCCATAGGGCCCTTATCCAGCAAGGTGGGTACCCCAACTAAACACACTCCTGCACAAACATCCAGAACACAAATCAAAACTCACCTGTAGGATGAGTGATTTGACCTTTCGCATGACAAAAGGACTTGCCATGTTCTCTTCCTCCAAGATGGTGAGATGTATACAGTCAGATAAACTCAAGTTTCAATCCCACACTCCCTTGCCAGATGACCTTTGACAGATCACATAGTGTATCTGATCTTCAGATTCTTTATCTGGAAATGGAAATAATCTGTTCTCTAACCTCATGGGGTCGTTGGAAGGATTAAATGAGATAAAACCCTTTTTTTCAAGTCAAGGCAGTATTCCCACTGTTGCTATTAGCTCTGAAGAGGTGCCCAATGCTACTTTAAGCACCTTACACCTATTAATTCATTGAATGTTTAAATAACCATCTACCCAGGATGTTATAAAATATAAAGTACTTTTTTTCCTTAAAAGTTGAAAACTTCATTTAAAAAATAACTCAACCAGACTACCCTAGTGGTCCAGAGGTTAAGACTCTTTGATCTCAATGCAGGGGGCCTGGCTTCTATCCCTGGTCAGGGAAATAGATCCCACATACTGCAATTAAAGATCCCACATATCACAACTAAGACCCAGCACAGCCCAATAAATAAGTAATAATAAATTTAAAAACTTCACAACTAAAAGACTTAATACAATTCAGTAAGTGATTGGTTGCAAACTTAACATGTACGATAGCTATAACCTTCAAATCTACAGCAACCAGTAAGAAGATATAAGAAATGCTTCAGCTACGATAGCAATAACAAAAATGAAAAATACATAGAAATAAACTTTAAAAGATGTGTGGAAAATTCCTGAATGCCACAGAGAGCTCCAAAAGGACGTTTGAACATAAGAAACAGCATGTTCTTCGATTGGAAGACAAAACATAATGAATGTGCCGTGCTTAGTCGCTCAGTTGTGTCCGACTCTTTGTGACCCCATGGACTGTAGCCTGTTAGGCTCCTCTGTCCATAGGGATTCTCTAGGCAAGAATACTGGAGTGGGTTGCCATGCCCTCCTCCAGGGGATCTTCCCTACCCAGGGATTGAACCCAGGTCTCGTGCATTGCGGACAGATTCTTTACCTTCTGAGCCACCAGGGAAGCCTAAGAATACTGGAGTGAGTAGTCTATTCCTTCTCCAGGGGAACTTCCTGACCCAGGAATCGAACTGAGGTCTCCTGCATTGCAGGCAGATCCTTTACCAGGTGAGCTACCCAGGAAGCCCAATGAACATGTTAATACTCTCTGAATCAATCTATGTTTTAAAATGACCTCCATGAAAATAACAAAAGATTTTATTTTTATTTTTAACTAAACAAGCGGACACTAAGCTTCATCTGGAAAAAGAAATCAGCAAAAATATTCAGGGAAATCATAAAGGAGAGTAATGGGCATGGTGTGAGAATTTACCAGGTCATAAAGCATGGTATAAAGTTATGAGTTTAAATTAATGTAGTCCTACTTATGAGAAAGATGTGAAGCAGAACATAGTCCAGAAAGAAACCCAGGTTCAGTCACTTAGAATACAATAAAGATTACATTTCAAATGAGTAGGGGGAAGATGGATTTTTAATAGACAGAACTGACAGTATCCTTATACCCATATACATTGTAGATGTATTGAGATTAATAAATGAAAGAAAAAATAAGCCATAGAAAGTATCAAAAGTGGTACTTAGAAGGATATTTATATAGAATAGATACATTAGAACAGAAAGAAAGAGTGAAAAATCAATGAACCAACCAACCATCTCAAGAATTTAGGGAAACAGACCCAAAGAAAACAGAAGAAAGAAAATGATAAAGGCAACATATATACATGCATACTCAGTAGTCTTAGTCATGTCTGACTCTTCGTGACCCCATGGACAATAACCTACCAGTCTCCTCTGTCCATGGGATTATCCCGGCAAGAATACTGCGTAGATTACCAACATAGAAATTGATAAACTAGAAAAGCATATATACAATCAAGAGGATCATCAAAGTCAGAAGTTTGTCCTTTGAGAAGTCTGATTTTTTTAAAAAATGAAACCTAAAAGTACTAAAAAAAATCATGGAAGAAAGATTGTCACAGCCTGGGTGGGGAAGACCTTTCTAAGTCTGATATGTAACCACGGGCACTTCCTGTACCTCCTCCTGTTTTATGTACTGTTCTCCAAATCACTTCTCACCTCTGGCGCTCAATTCACAATCATGCTTGTTTGCTTCTTGTCTGCTCTCAATAAGACAGACAAGCTCTGTATTCCCTGGAATAGGGCCTAGGACAGTCCTGCCATATAGTGGGTGTGGAGGGCTGTCTGTGGAGTGACTGTTCAGAAAGTGGGGAAGGCATTTCCTTAATATATAAAGAGCTCCTAAAAATCAGTAAGAAAAAGATAAAAGGATATGAATAGAAAGTTCATAGAAAATAAAATACAAGTGACTCCTACACATATAAACACATGTAAAAAGATGTTTAGTTTCACTCACAACAGAATAAATGCACATTGAAAAATGAGATACCATATTTTACCTATTATGTTGACAAATAACTTTTCTTTAAAAAAAAAAAACTGATAACACATATGTTGCTGGTAGGAAAAGAGTTAAACTGTACAGTCTCTCCAGAAGATAATTAGACAGCATTTATCAAAATTGCAAAGGTGCATCCCATGGCTCATTAGGCCATATCTGTCAAAATTATGAAGGCACACACTCATTCGTCTAAAGACATTCATCCAAAGATACTCCCTCAGCAGTATTTGTCACTAAAAAATGGAAACAATTTAGACGTCTATCAACAAGGAATTGTTTACATAATTTATGGTACCGCCACACAATCAAATTTTTTGCAGCCATGAAAATGAACAAATCTGCTCTATATGTTATGATGTGGAAACATCTGCAAAATGTGTTGTTAAATGAAAAAAGATGCAGGGCTGTGTGACCATTTGTGTATACTGCACATACTTGTAGAGGCATAAAATATTTCTGGAATGATACATAAGAAACTGATAATAGTGCATAATGCTAGGGCAGGCATGGCTGGGGGAAGGCATGGGAGAAAGATTTACTTTTCATCTTTTGAATTTTAGCATACCTTATAGTAAAGGTATAAGTATAGTATAAGTATAGGTATAAGTATAACGGTTTAGTATAGCCATATCTGCCTCTATAATACATCTGAGATCTCTAGAAAGGGGAAATCTGAATCTGGCCACAGTGACTGCCTTTACGGAAGGAAACTGAGGGCTGGAGGGCCCTGGAAACAGAAACTCGGCACTGAACTCTGTGAGTTCCGTTTTAATTTTTCTTGACCATGCTGCTGCTGCTGCTAAGTCGCTTCAGTCGTGTCCAACTCTGTGCGACCCCATAGATGGCAGCCCACCAGGCTCCCCCATCCCTGGGATTCTCCAGGCAAGAACACTGGAGTGGGTTGCCATTTCCTTCTCCAATGCAGGAAAGTGAAAAGTGAAAGTGAAGTCGCTCAGTCGTGTCCGACTCTTAGCGACCCCATGGACTGCAGCCTACCAGGCTCCTCTGTCCATGGGATTTTCAGTTGCATTCTTGACCATAGGCGTGTCTTACTTGCTCATTAAAATACCAAAACACATTTCTCCTTGCTCCTCCAGACTGCCACTGTCTGCTGGGCCCCACCCCCAACCCCTGCCCTTCTGTTCAGGCTCATGCCGCCTTCTCCACAGCTGGACATGGTGGGAAGAGCAGGGACTGCTGGATCTTCTCTGACTTGGGGCTTCCTTGCTCTCATCTGTAAAATGGGAGAACAGTAGTGTCTATGCTCTAGGGTGCCTGAGGCGGGTGTACATGAGATAATATCCCCCCGCTGACCTTTGGCAGATACCTCTAAACTTTGAAGGAAGAAAGAAGTGGCAAAGGCTTTGAGCATTGACAGTACATTCTAATATTTATGAAGAGCAGTGAGGACATTCTTCTAGTTTGTACTCGGGGTTGAGGAGTAAAAGAGGGTGTCCCAAATTGCTCACGTGCCCAACATCCTGGAGCCCCAATCTCCCAGCCTGGGAGGAAGCTTTGTTCAGTGTAAACAGAAGGGAGCAGGTTCTGCTCTAGTAGGTGCAGCATCAGCTGAGTGTGAGGTTGGGGGCGGGGGGGGGAATGTGCTGGGAGACAGTAGGAAGGGAGGGGGCTATCTGTCTGCCCCCACCCCAGATCTGGGTAGGGAGAATCAAGTGCAAAGCCTGCCTTGCTCCAGAGCCAGCATGAAGCTTTCAGTACCGGAGTCAAATATAGACCCATTTCCATAAAAGCACCAGCCTGCTTCTATAAATACCTCAGCCAGTTTTCCGGGTTCTCATGTGACTTTGATGTCTACCTCTGTCTGCGGGGATCCGTCTCCATAGTGACCGGGCCATGTGACCAGCTACTCTTCATTCATGGCAGGTTGCCGCATCCCGTGTTGGGGGTGGGGTGGTGAAGGGGCCTGGAGGGAGGGCTAAGGAGAGGGAGAACAGGAATGAACAATGAATAATGATAAACTGTCTGGTCTTGGGGGAAACGGCAGAGCGCCAGCCTTAATGCAAGGATGCTCTGACAGAATTATTCATCTCCCCAAGGCTGGCTGTCAGGGGAGGAACATTTTTATTTGAGAAGCAATAGACATTTTTGCCTCTGAGTCAGAGAAGCAAAAGTTCAGAGCTGTAAGGGGCACCTTAACAACTCTCGAGCACTGTTATAGTCCCTTGGTTGTCAGATGAAGGTAACCAGGCCTGGAAAGGTCGAGGGACTTGTCCAAGGTCAGGCAGCGAGTCAGTTGGAAACTGGGACAAGAATCAGCGTGCGTGTGCTCTGTAGGCTCCTCTGCATCCCTCACTGGGACTCTGCTTTGGCCTGGGGATGACAAGGGGCTGCAGAGATATAAGTGTGACTCTGGTCAGTGGGGACTTCGGTACCTTGGCTCCCAGGTCATCCCACCTGGCTGGGATCATGGGTCCTTCAGGGGAGGGAAAAACCATTCTGGGCGAGACTCCACCCTGGCCCCTTGGCAGATCCATGTGGAGAGAGTGGCTAATAAATTATGAGAAGTCCTGCAGTATCCAGCAAAGCCAGATGCCATCCCTAGTCATCTATGGAAATCTTTCCGTGATCAGAATGTCCCAGATCTGCCGTCATCCAGCCAAACCCCTCAAACATCACCAAGTCCTATGCCCATCCTTGCTTGGGGCTGGGGATGAGATGCAAAGGTAGGAAAGGACTCTTCCTGCCTTCACAGAGCTGCCCTGCTGCACATGGAGAAGTGAATAGAAGAGAATTTGGTTAACCAGCAGCTCAGCTCCAGGGACATTCGGAGCTGGATGTAAGATGGGCCATAGAAGTTGGGGAAGGCTTACAGGAGGACGGGAGGGGAGGACACAGCCAGGCAGGCCGATGGGGAGGGGCATTCTCAGGGGATCCTGGGTGCTGGGGTAGGACCTGTGCAGGGGCAGGGGGGTGCGGGGCACTGCTCTGCTGAGGTGGACCAAGGAGGGAACTCTGGACATGCCTTGGGTTAGGACACTGCTGATTGCAGATTTGATTCACGTGGTTCAATCCCATGAGCTCAAACCACCAGCAAGCAGTGTAGGGTCCAGGAGTACCAGAGATAACAAAGAAACTCGTGCACTGACATATTTCTGGGGGAGACAGAACAAAAAACCAGACATTATCATGGGCCTGCATGTGTCAGCATCAGCCACAGGCTCTGCAACCACCTGGCCTCAGGACAGGTGTCCAGCAAGCTCCACAGAGGTTAAAATCCATCAGGCTGGAGGCTGGTACCAGCCACAGTGACCCAGGGCAATCCTCCGTCTCCCTAACTCTCTTCACCTCTGCAGTCTCTTTAGCACTGAGGACAGAGCCTCCTGCCTGTCCCTGCCCCCTCACCACCACGGGCTCTTAGCCAGCCTGACAGTGGACTGGTTATAACAGCCCATCCCCAAGCTCAAGGGGTGAGAGCTGACGCTCTGATGTGGAGGGGGAGCGGCAAGAGAACAAGCCGTGCAGGCCATGCTTTCTCTCTGCTTCACCACCAGCTGAGCACCCACGCTGTGTGTGTTTACTTTACCAAGGCTGCCAGCTGCTGGAGTCCAGAGACAGTGCCCCACCTGTTTCTAGAAAAGCCTCTTCTGGCCTATAGCTGGGAGTGCGGGGTGGAGGCACACGTTCATTCAGCACTGACAGGTAGTCAGCATGGCACGGTGGTCAGCACACCCTAGGGAGACAGATTTGTATTAGTTCTGGCTCTGTTGCTCACTTGTGACTCTCTTGGGGAGCTTATTTAGACTCTCCAGGCCTCAGTTGCTTATCTATGAAAGAGGATAATGTCACCTAATATGAGAAACAGTTGTGAAAATCAAAGTGATTACGAAGTGTCCGGCACGTAGAAAGTGATTTTAAAAGACAGTAAACCAGAAAGAAAAACACCAATACAGTATACTAATGCATATATATGGAATTTAGAAAGATGGTAACAATAACCCTGTATACGAGACAGCAAAAGAGACAGTGATGTATAGAACAGTCTTATGGACTCTGTGGGAGAGAGAGAGGGTGGGAAGATTTGGGAGAATGGCATTGAAACATGTATAATATCATATATGAAACGAGTCGCCAGTCCAGGTTCGATGCAGGATACTGGATGCTTGGGGCTGGTGCACTGGGACGACCCAGAGGGATGATATGGGGAGGGAGGAGGGAGGAGGGTTCAGGATGGGGAACACATGTATACCTGTGGTGGTTTCATTTCGATATTTGGCAAAACCAATTTAAAAAAAAAAAAAAAAAGACAATTGCCTCGGACTTCCCTCAGGGTCCAGTGGTTAAGACTCCATGCTTCCAACGCAGAAGATGTGGGTTTGATCCCTGGTCGGGGAATTAAGATCCCACATGCTACATGGCACAGCCAAATGATTTTTTAAAAAGTAAAAAGCAGTCATCTCTACTATAGTGGGTGAATGGAAACCTCCTCGTGGGTACCAGCTTCCATGCTCACCAGCCCAGCATTCTCCTGAGTCTTCCCCTGCACCATCTCTTCTTCTGAGAAGATTTTCCCCCTCAGCTCCACTCATCAGAAGCCTTTCTGTCCTTCAAAGCCCCATTTCAGTGTCACTCCTCCCTGCTACCATGCCCGATCACCCACAGGATGCTCCTTGCGTAGACTCTGCTCACACTGAGGACTGGCCATTGTACCACCCTTCAGTACGCAGCAGTAACAACAAGTGCTACCGGAATGGGACGCCATTTACCATGCTGAGAACCTAACAGGCCTGAGACTTAGAAGGGTAAGTTAGACTTAGAAGGGTAAGTGACTTGTCCATGGTCACACAGCTATGACGTGGCGAGAGTGAAAGATAAAACTCCGGCCTGTTTGGTTCCGCTTCTTGTGCACAGCTTCTGCATCCTCCCTGTTAATGATACTCTTACTTGACCATCTTTACCCTCTCAACTACATTACCAGCCTGTGTGGTGTGGCAGAAAAAAAAATACAGACCCTGGGTTCAGCTAGAAATAGGGTTAAAATTCACCTTTGCCACTGACAGGTTTTAAGTCCTCAATCCTTCCAGATCTGTTTCCTTGCCTACAGTTGTGTGCGGTCCTTGAGATGACGTGACATGTGGTAATGGGCCTGTCTTGTAACAACAGACATCACTGCTGGCACGGCCTGGTCCCCCAGGTGCCTGGGTGTGTGGTGACAGCTAGTCCTTGAGTGTACATCCTGTGCCAGGCACCCTTCTAAGGGCTCCTGTACATCCTCTCTTTTTCTTCCTGACAACATTACCATGAACTAATGTTTTGTAAATGTTTTAGTAAAGTCCAAAAGACTTTGAGGATCCCCATTTTATAAAACCAGAGCTTAAAGAGGTTGAGAAACTCGCCCAGTGCGGCAAAAGCAGACAGCAAAGCTGGGACTTGACCCAGATCCAACAGATCCCAAAACCCATGCTCTGCACCCTGATTCCTCACTGCTTCCTTGCCAAGCAGGTGATGAATGTTCTTCTCCCGTTACTGCCATAAGGTAGTTAAACAGACATCACAAACTCCATTTTACAGATGGAGCAGCAAAAGCCTGAGGTACCAAGTGACTTGCCCAAGGTCACGTGGTGACAGAGTCAGTTCCCGAACTTGGGGCTCCTAAACCCAGGACTCCACTTTCTCCCTTGTCCCTGCTGCCTGTAGCTGAGATACTTGAGACAGAGACACCAGGACTCTGGGAGCTTGGCCAGTAAGTCGGCCACAGGTCTCAGCCTCAGTCCAGGAAACCTCCAACCATGGAGAAATTTGCTTTGAAGACAAAGGATGATTCCTGGCAAGGAGAGTCATTCCTATTTCTGTTCTAGACAAATGGGAAGCTGTCTCAGATTCCATGATAAATCTTTTTGCTAAAGATGATACATCACTTTGAGCTGGTTATATGCGCAGTCTTTGGACATCATACAAGTCAATTATTGAGACCAAGTTCTCAACGCTGAGCAGAGATATTTTCTTGGTATGCTGTAACAGAGCCAGAGCCTCCCAAGGACTGCAGAGTGCTGACACCTGCCCAGAAGTCCTGTGGGGAAGGTGTCCACCACTCCCATTTTGATGGCCTCCACTGTCTCCCCCTGAGGTCACCACAAGGTTTCTGGGCAGGATTATTGACAGCCAAGATTATTCTATTTTATAAAACTGAGCTTTACTCTGGGCTAACTGGGCTTGGGGAAGTAAGTTTCCACTCCAGGACAAAACCCCAAGTACAGAGCAGCAAACAGGGCCTTGCTTCCCTGACCCTGAGTCTCAGAAGCACATCTCTACACTCTGAGGAGCTCCTTACCTGAGTCTGAAATACTTCCAGGTCAACTCTCTGCCCCCTGCAAACCTCTTGAGCATCACATCTTGCTGAGGCTGACCCTCCAGGCCAGCAGATCCAGCCTTCCCTCACTCTTGGACTCTAAGAGGAGCCTGTGTGTGGCTTTCAGTGTGGCAGGACCAAGGTTTGAGATCCTATCAAGAACATGGGTGATGTGGGCTTCATGACTTTGGGCAGGGCTTTAATTTCTGTGAGCCCTCATCTGAAAATGTGACCAATGGCCAATCCTAGCTCCAAAATGCTGAGAGTCATTCTCTGGGATTCTAGGAACACAGTTGGAGATGGCTGGAGCATAAGATGAGGGGGCTGGAGTGGTAAGGAATAGGGAGGTAGGGATTAAATGGAGAGGGCAGGGGTCTGAATCATACGGAACTTGAATGTCATGCTAAAAGGCTTAGATTTTATTTTAAAGGTAATGGAAAACCAGGGGAAATTTTTAAGCATGGGAGAAGAGTTGCCAGATTTAGCAAATACCAAACATCTATTTAAGTTTAAACTGGGCATCTTGTATTTTATCTGGCAACCCTGCATGGAGTGACAGAGAAAGCTCTCTGGCCACTGAGTGGAGAATGTCTCATAGGGAATAACACTGGAAGCACAGACCATTGAGGAGGTGATTATCTTCCAGGCAATAATCACAAAAGTTAGTATTTGTTGAATGCTTGTTTTTACCAGGCACTGTTCTAAGCATTTTATGTGTATAAATTCATTTAATTCTCATAACAAAGTGTAGTATCATTTCCATTTTACAGGTGAAGAGACCGTGGCACAGAAGGGTTAAGTTATTTGTCCAAGTCACATAGCTAGTTAGTGGCAGAATTGAGATTGGAGTCCCAAGCCCACATGCTTAGCCACCGTGACATGCTGCCACTCCAGCGGACCATGAGAGCCTGGACCCAGCCCCTGTAGTGGGACTCGGGTGTCAGTCAGAAGCTGTCCTGAAGCCCTAGCCCATGGGGTGGGTGTTGGGACACTGACTGGCAGAGAAGTGAGAAGGGAGGCTCAGGGATCCAAGCTCTATCATAGCGACACATTTTCAGATTACCTGGTACTTTTCAAAGCAGGAAGAAGGGCTCATAAGAAAAAGAACTAGCATCTCTTAGCATCTACCAAACACCAGGCAGGGAGCATAGCAATCCTCGACGTATTCAGGAGTCACAGTCAGCAGACACAGTGGTCGACTGCTGTGGAGTAAAGGAGGACTTGAGGATTCTGGTTTGGGATGACTGAGGGGCACCAGTAAGGAACTAGAGAGAATAGGCCATGTTGAATTTATGTCCATGTCCATGTCCAGGACATGTTGAATTTATCAGGTATAAGACCCAGAAAGGTTAAGTGACTACCCTGGAGTCACACGGAAGGTAAGTGTCAGTGCAGAAACTAGAAGTCTCTTTGACTGTGTCTGGGGTGCCTGATAGAGACAGGACCCCAGTCTAGGTTCAGAGATGAAGACACCCCAGAACAGAAGTCGTGACCAGGATTTGGGGACTGCTGTTTGATGCGGGTTCAGGTGGTGCCTACGTGCTCAGTTCTGAGAGCAGACTGTGCCCCTTCAACTTTGAAATGAAAGCCAAGGGCAGTGCTAGGCTGAGTTTTAAGCACCGTGAGCCAAGAACATTCTCTCTGCGACGGTTTTCTCCATCTGTAAAAAGACAACAATATCCACAGCAAAGTTGTTTTGGAGATTAAATGAGGTAAGTAAACGGGGAAGCATTGACCCAAGCCCTGTAATCTGTCCTTGTGCTATTAGTCCAGTCTTCTGCCTCTGCCACTACCCCTCTCCCTTTCCTGCTCCTCCATCTTCCTCTCTCTCCCCAGTCTGCCCTCCCATTTTCTCATCTTCCCTCCTCTCTTTTTAGGCCTTGGGACAGAGCCTGTTCCAGGGAGTGTCTGCAGATAAGCAGCCTAGAGACAAGCGTGCAGTCTCCCATCTCGGTCAGCCCAGCTCCCTCCTCCCGCCCCTAGCTCTCCATCCCCACCCCCACACTCACATGCCACACAGGACAGCCCACCCTGGAGGGCACCAGCCCACCTGGCCTTCTCTCCTGCTGACCAGCAGTTCCCCTCCCTGCTGCCACATCCACTGGCTTCCTAGGGGACCCAGCGACCCCCACAGGCAGTTGCCCAGGGATTGCCACCAGAGGTGGCTGGAGGGACAGCAGAGACACCACAAGAGGCCCAAGGGGATGGGGAGGCTCCAGCCCGGACAGCCTGGAAATGTACAAAGCCGATCCCTAGGGACCGAGCAAGAGACTGACGTCAAGCCGAGGCTGAAAATATAGTCTGGAAAGTCACGCGGCAGCGTGAAAAATGAGCCGTTCTCCCCAGCCAGAGACATGGACGGTGGGGAAGAGACATAAATCCTGGCTCTTTAGAGGCTCCAAACAGCAGGGGCTGCTAGCTTCTAGGCTGCCTGTCGAGAGGTCTCGGGGGTCCCCAGTGTCTCATTCAGGGGCCAGGGCACCTGCAACCATCCCCATTCCTGAGAGCAGTCAGTGCCCTGAGAACTGAGGGCCAGCAAGGGAATCTAGGGGTGATCCTGGCCCCCTCCCCCATGCCCACACTGCTCAGTCCGTCTTTGGCTAAGCCGTGGTGTGGTGGGCCACACAACCTCCCGCAAACCACACCCAGAAGGTCCAGAGAGCCAGGGCCATGCCTCAAAGTGGAGGTCAAGGTCCCTGATGTCACTGGGCTCTGAAGTGCAGCCCGCTGCCAGGGAAGCCTGCTTCCCCATCCCGTTTTCTTCCCCTCCCCCGCACCCCCGACCTTCACAGCTACTTAAAAGTCTCTCCTTTTAAGAGGTACAGAGGTGTTGGGTGGCCTGGTGTCCACTCCACAGGCAGTCTGTCAGGGAGCGCCCGGATTCCACTGCAGTGGGAGGTTCTCAGAGACTCACTTCCCATGGCCCTTGGATGCCCAAGCACCCCCTTCAGGCTGGCATGAAAGGAACAGAGGAGCCCCAGACATGAGAGCTGGTCATGGGATTAGGGCTTTCTGGGACACCCGGCCATGGGCCCTCAGGGCCTGAGATGACATCAAAGGCAGACGGCCCTGCCCCCACTGGCCTTGGTACTCCATAAGCTCCCAAGATTTAAAAAGCAGTCCCAGGGAAAGTGACCGGGGTTCCCCACCAAAGCAACCAAGGTTACATTTTCACCACTTCATGGCAATAGGGTCAAATGAGGTTATTTGGTTTGTCTTACCCCGGAGTTAAGGGGCTTCCCTGGTGGCTCCATGGTAAAGAACTCACTCGCCTACCAATGCAGGAGAGACAGGAGACATGGGTTTGATCCCTGGGTCAGGAAGATCCCCTGGAGGAGGAAATGGTAACCCGCTCCAGTATTTTTGCCTAGGAAATCCCACGGACAGAGGAGCCTGGCCATTCCATGGGGTCACACATAGTCAGACGCAAGTTAGCGACTAAACAACCACCACCCCTGAGTTTAAGATTCTTACCTTCTACAGTTTCCCATTCCTGTGTCTTGTTCCCTCTTCTGGTCTGCCCCTCCAAGATCTCTTCTTAACACCCCAGCTCTGGTGTTGTCCACTCTCTGAATGCTCCCACCTCACTCCTCACCCCCAGCACCGTGATCCACCCCATAGTAAAACACCCTCTCCTTTGAGCTTCTCCACCAACAAGCCTCCTGACACTGCATCTAAGTGTCACACACATGTCTGTCTCCTCCTGCAGGGCTCTTGCAGGGCAAAGAGGGGCCTTGGTCATCTCTGCAACCTTCAGGGTTCAGCTCAATCCAGCCAGAAGGAGGGCTTGGCTCAGTTCATGGAATTTAACTAAACAGGATTCATGTGTATGTTAGCATCATAGAGACCCTAAAAAGACAACCAAGGGCTGGAGCCCTGGGCTGGGAGGTGGGGATGTCATCAGACTCTCCTTCTTTGGGCGCCTGTCCCCAAAGTCCTGGACCTCAGGGCTCTGACAATCCTTGGGGGGAAGCAGAGCCATGTGCCTGAAAACCTAAGTCAGAGTATATCCCTAACCTCAAAGTCCTGGCCTGGGTCCTCACCTCACTGGGATAAAAAAAAAAACAAAGTCCTTAGCAAAACCCAAAAGCCCTGTGTGACCTGATCCCCATTATCTCTAACCTATCTTATGCTGCGCTCTGTTTCCTTTCTGCTCCAGCCACAGCAGGCCTCCTTCAGCACCCACCTCAGGACCTTTGCACCTGCTCTCTCCCATTGCTCAAGTGTTACCTCTAGGAGGCCTTCTCTGATCAGCTTATTCAAAACCACATGCATGCACACACATACACACAAGCATGCTCTCTCTACCCCTTCCCCCATTTTCTCCTTATTATTGATCAGCAACTGATACCTATATATTTTATTTATTTATTTATTATTTCTTTCCTCAAGTAGAGTGGAGATTCAATCAGAGCAGGAACTTTTATCTGTTTGATGTTTATTCTTCTCTTAGTTAATTCATGCTCCTCCTTTAATATCTTGTAACAAATTTTGAGATACACAGTTATCTACTCTTTTAAGTTATATTAGATGGTGAGAATTTTTCTTTTTTCCATTTCTTTTCCATGGGGATGGTCTTGATCCCTGTCTCCTGTACAATGTCACAAACCTCCGTCCATAGTTCATCAGGCACTCTAGATCTAGTCCCTTAAATCTATTTCTCACTTCCACTGTATAATCATAAGGGATCTGGTTTAGGTCATACCTGAATGGTCTAGTGGTTTTCCCTACTTTCTTCAGTTTCAGTCTGAATTTGGCAATAAGGAGTTCATGATCTGAGCCACAGTCAGTTCCCGGTCTTGTTTTTGCTGACTGTATAGAGCTTCTCCATCTTTGGCTGCAAAGAATATAATCAATCTGATTTCGGTGTTGACCATCTGGTGATGTCCACGTGTAGTCTTTTCTTGTGTTTTTGGAAGAGGGTGTTGCTATGACCAGTGCATTCTCTTGGCAAAACTCTATTAGCCTTTGCCCTGCTTCATTCTGTATTCCAAGGCCAAATTTGCCTGTTACCCCAGATGTTTCTTGACTTCTACTTTTGCACTCCAGTCCCCTATAATGAAAAGGACATCTTTTTTGGGTGTTAGTTCTAAAAGGTCTTGTAGGTCTTCATAGAACCGTTCAAATCAGCTTCTTCAGTGTTACTGGTTGGGGCATAGACTTGGATTACTGTGATATTGAATGGTTTACCTTGGAAACGAACAGAGATCATTCTGTCATTTTTGAGATTGCATCCAAACACTGCATTTCAGACTCTTTTGTTGACCATGATGGCTACTCCATTTCTTCTAAGGGATACCTGCCCACAGTAGTAGATATAATGGTCATCTGAGTTAAATTCACCCATTCCAGTCCATTGCAGTTTGCTGATTCCTAGAATGTTGACGTTCACTCTTGCCATCTCCTGTTTGACCGCTTCCAATTTGCCTGGATTCATGGACCTAACATTCCAGGTTCCTATGAGATATTGCTCTTTACAGCATTGGACCTTGCTTCTATCACCAGTCACACCCACAGCTGGGTATTGTTTTTGCTTTGGCTTCATCCCTTCATTCTTTCTGGAGTTATTTCTCCACTGATCTCCTGTAGCATATTGGGCACCTACTGACCCAGGGAGTTCCCCTTTCAGTATCCTATCATTTTGCCTTTTCATACTATTCATGGGGTTCTAGCATATTCAAAAAGCAGAGACATTACTTTGCCAACCAAGGTCCATCTAGTCAAGGCTATGGTTTTTCCAGTGGTCATTTATGGATGTAAGAGTTGGACTGTGAAGAAAGCTGAGTGCCGAAGAGTTGATGCTTTTGAACTGTGGTGTTGGAGAAGACTCTTGAGAGTCCCTTGGACTGCAAAGACATCCAATCAGTCCATTCTAAAGGAGATTAGTCCTGGGTGTTCTTTGGAAGGGCTGATGCTAGAGCTGAAACTCCAATACTTTGGCCACCTCATGTGAAGAGTTGACTCATCGGAAAAGACTGATGCTGGGAGGGATTGGGGGCAGGAGGAGAAGGGGATGACAGAGGATGAGATGGCTGGATGGCATCACTGACTCGATGGATCTGAGTTTGGGTGAACTCCGGGAGTTGGTGATGGACAGGGAGGCCTGGCATGCTGCAATTCATGGGGTCGCAAAGAGTCGGACACTACTGAGCGACTGAACTGAACTGAAGTGAACTGAGACACTGAGAATAAGAGAGGAAGAAAAAAATATTTACTTAATAGAAATATACATATAAACATATTCATAAGGAAATCTTGTCCTTGTTTCCACAGCTGGCAGAGCATTTATAATTCCCTTATTCCACTGGATGGCCCTTGTTCCCTTTGCCCTCAGCAGATACCTCAGTGAGCTGCAGTCTTTACAGAGTGGAGGTGGGAATTTTAGGGCACATAGCAGGCCTTCAAATAATATTTCTTACATCAGTAAGGAAGAGGCTGGTCTACATGGATCATTGGAAGTAGAAAGAAGCCCATCTCTGATTTGTGTAGACAACCAGAATAGACAAGCCAACTAAAAAGTTCTGCTTACCACATAACTGTGTGAGCTAACACCCAGGTCAGGAGATAATCTCTTGTTGGTTTTTGTTTTCCAAGGTGCTTGGACACACAATCAGAGAGCTGTCACTTGGGCTCTACCTGCCTCAGGTAAGGTAGGTGAGGTCCTACCTGCCTCTGTGGAGCGCTCTCTTGGTCTGGATGGGTAGGAGGGCTCAGGCGCTGGGAGGTGGTGTGGAGGAGGAAAGGCAGTCCCTCAGCCCCTTGTGCAGCAACTACTTCGTACTTTCCTCTGGATGACATTTTCTAGTGCCCTCACTAGTGCCACTAACGAGCCCCAGGGGCCCTGGGGGACTGCCACCAGGGCTTCCGCTGGTGCCCTGAGGGCTCTCCACTCTGCCTGCAGGCTCAGAGAACCTACCTCGGTAGCAGCTTCTCCTGAGTACTGCTCAGGACAACCGGGTTCAAGCAGGAAAGCCAGCTCCAACACACAGCTCCCAGAAGGCCCAGCATCAATCCTCACCCAGCCATAGACCCAGAGAGACACCTGGACTAGGGCAGGGGAACAAACTCATCACCCTTCTCCCAGATCTCTGACTCCAGCCCTGGGACCTGACCCCAGCGAGGCACGTGACACACTCAAGCAGTTCCAAAGGCAACAAGCAAAATGGGCAGTGCTTCTGAGAGGGTCCTTGGGACCGTCCACTCGCTTCTGCCACTCATTGGCTGAATCACTTGCATTCTCTGAGTGCTGATTCTGATTCTTTATCTCGAAGGTGAGAATAACAATGCCTGCCTCACCCACTGTTTAAAGGTCCTGATGTGACCCTGTGTTTACACCCAGAGACTTGCAGAAGCTCCACAAATGCTGCAGCCGTGCAGGCAGAGGCAGAGCTGCCCCAACACACCCACGTGACGCCCCGGGACCGCCAAACGCACCTCTCCACTCTTTTACTGATGCCTCCTGCCCTGCTGTGTGTCAGCAGGAGCACCCTGTGTCAACCAATGAATCAGACCCTGTAGGAGATGTGTATGGGAGCTTACACGAGTGTGGAGCTGGCTAAGTGAGCCCAAGATCTGTGGGGCAGGCAGGCAGGCAGGCAGGGAAGATCATGGGTAGACTGGAATCCACAGGCACTAGCTGAAGCTGCTGGCCACAGGCTTGAGTCCCTCTCAGGAAAGCCCCAAGTCGTCTCTATCTTTTTTAAAACAATATTTATTTCTGTATTCATTTATTTGGCTGCTTTGGGTGTTAATTGCAGCATGCTGGATCTTTAGTTGGGGCATGTGGGGTTTAGTTCCCTGACCAGGGATTGAATTGGAGCCCCCTGCACTGGGAGCACAGAGTCTTCAGCCACTGGACCGCCAGGGAAGTCCCCCAAGCCTTCTCTTAAAGCAGGGATCCGCAACCTCCAGAATTCAATGCCTGCTGATATAAAGTGGAGTTAATTAATACTAGAAATAAAGTGCACAATACATCCAATGTGCTTGAATCAACCTGAAACCATTCTCCACCACCCCAGTCCTTGGACAAATTGTCTTCCACGAAACTGGTCTCTGGTGCCAAAAAGGGCTTCCAACACAGTGAGCCAAGCCCCCCAGGATTATCTCCATAATTTAAAGTCAACTGATTAGGGGCTTGAATCACCTGTGTAAAAGCCCTTTAAAGCAGCACCTGAGTTAGTGTTTGATTTAGTAACTGGTAGATGGGAAGTCGGAGAAGGCAATGGCACCCCACTCCAGTACTCTTGCCTGGAAAATCCATGGATGGAGGAGCCTGGTAGGCTGCAGTCCATGGGGTCGCTAAGGGTCAGACACGACTGAGCAACTTCACTTTCACTTTTCACTTTCATGCATTGGAGAAGGAAATGGCAACCCACTCCAGTGTTCTTGCCTGGAGAAAATCCCAGGGCTGGGGGAGCCTGGTGGGCTGCCGTTTATGGGGTCACACAGAGTCGGACATGACTAAAGCGACTTAGCAGCAGCAGCAGATGGGAAGTATATGCTACATAATAGCTGCCACTTTCTTTCTGTTGTCCAACTCCATGAAAGACTAGCACACGGGGATTCTGTAGCCAAGCCAGGCTACCAGGAAGCCATCACACATCCCACTTGCTTAAATCTGTATAAAGACACTTCTTGTCAACATACAGTCACGGTTTACAAAGCACATTTAAATTCCATTGTCTCACGTAATCCTCATGACAGCTCTTTGAAGGGAATTTATTTTATTGTTGACTTACCTAACCTCACACACAGCTGCTAAGTGACAGAGTTGGGATTTGAGCCTGTGTTGACCTGATTCATTCACATCCTCACCAGAAAGTGAGTTTGATAAGCGGAGGGAGGAGAGAAAAGCTTCAGTTTCTGGCTGCATTTTAGAAAAGGGCAAAGGAATAGAGACCCAGATATGTGAAACAATCTTTGCCTAAATGTTGGTTTTGCTGGGGCCCATTCTGGATGACAACAAGATAAGAAGTCACAAACAGGGGATTTTACTCTCCTGCATATGGTGCTTAAAAAGCCCCATTTCTTTCCCCCAATTAAATTAAATCTGTCCCAAGCCTCTATCCTACCAGTCCAGAGGGAATTCAAGGCATTGTTATTGGAGCTTCCTTCTCCACTATCCATTAGAGGTGAGCAAAGATTCTGGAGTTGCCCACATCACAGCACATTCAGGGAAGGGCCCACTGGCCCCTCTGTGTGCACTGTCCACACAGCTCTGCTCATGACCAGTCCTCATTTGGTCTCTGCCAAGAGTCAACTTCCTCAGGTCACCTTGCTGCCATTGTCCTCTGGCTCCTCCCAACCTCCTGGGAAGCCCCATTCCTTGCTCTTTAGCTTGTTTTCCTCCAAACTTCCCTTCCACCATCTCCTTCAGCATAATCCCCTCAATGAACCTGTATTTTTTTCTTTTCTTTTTTGTTGGACTGTGAAGAAGGCTGAGCGCCGAAGAATTGATGCTTTTGAACTGTGGTGTTGGAGAAGACTCTTGAGAGTCCCTTGGACTGCAAGGACATCCAATCAGTCCATTCTGAAGGAGATCAGCCCTGGGATTTCTTTGGAAGGAATGATGCTAAAGCTGAAACTCCAGTACTTTGGCCACCTCATGCGGAGAGTTGACTCATTGGAAAAGACTCTGATGCTTGGAGGGATTGGGGGCAGGAGGAGAAGGGGACGACAGAGGATGAGATGGCTGGATGGCATCACTGACTCGATGGACGTGAGTCTGAGTGAACTCTGGGGGTTGGTGATGGACAGGGAGGCCTGGCATGCTGCAATTCATGGGGTCGCAGAGAGTCGGACACAACTGAGTGACTGATCTGATCTGATGATTTTTTACTTATTTATTTTAATTAAAGGATAATTGCTTTACAGAATTTTGTTTTCTGTCAAACCTCAACATGACTCAGCCATATGAACCTGTATTTTTACAAAACAAAATCCAGGAAAGGGTAAAAGTGGTCTTCTAGGTGCCCTGACAACCAACTGTTGTAGTAACAATAACAGACTTACTGAATATTTATTGTCTACTAATCACTTATGTTGCCTCATTTAATCCTATTTAATAAGACCCTATTATTATTAACCACTTTTACATATGAGGGAAACAGAGGCCTGAAGTCACATGTCCAAGGTCAGCTCAGCTCACAAGCATCTCCCAGCTTTCTGACTCCAGGGCCTGTGCTCCAACCACTGCTCTTTGCCATCTCTCCCTAAAACTGGTGTAAGGAAAGGTGGCGCAAAAGCCTGCCTGGGTGACCTTGGGACAGAGGAAGGACAATTAGCCACAGAAGCAAAATCAAGTCACAAGACAGTTGCAATAAATTCTCTCATGCAGATAGGTGGGCAGTGGGGAAGGGGAGTAAAGGACTCAGATTCTGGGTCTGCTATCTACCAGCTCCCTGACTTACCCTCTCTGTCAGTCTCCTCCCTTCCAAAATGAGGTTGGTGAGCCCAACCTTCCAAGCTTGATGAGAGGATCAAAAGGCAAAAAGTATGTAAGAGCTCTTTGTAAACTCTGAATTCTGTAGATGTTTCATGTTAAGGGTATGGGCAGAACATATGCCTTGCCAGCGCCTGAGCTGAATAACATTAGTCGTGGCAGCCCTAAACAAAAGATAGCCTGGTGCCAAGGTTAGGTCACTGTTCTGGGATCTAGGGAGCCAGGCAAAAAATTCTTTTAAAGACTGAAACAGAGAGTTTGCTTTCCTGTGCTAAAGATGCTGGAAGATGCTAAAGACTTTAGCTAAAGATGCTAAAGTCTACATTTCCTAGACTTCTTTGCAGCTAGGGCCCATAAGTGACCGAGTTCCATGAGGAAAATTCCTACATGAGCCTTGGAAGGGCTGGGGAAGATAGGTGTGGAGGCAGAAAGAAATGTAAGGCAGAAGCGGGGTCAGGGGAGATAAAGCCTCTTGGGTGAGCTGTGGAGGTTTCCAGTGCCTGCTCCCTGGGTACAGGCAGCAGAGCTGTGTCTCCACCAGGGCAGCCCCATGGGATGCTCATGGAATTCTCCTGGCTCTGTGATGTCTTGGCCCTCTCCAAGGTTCTATAAACTACCTAATATCCTCTAATAAATTCCTTTCTGCTTAAATCAGCCAGAGTGGAATCTGTTCTCCCAGACTGGTATTGGAAGAGATTCCAAGCAAGAAACCCTCGAGGATATGAGAATCTGGGACTGGTTTCCGAACACGTTGCATTTCCAGACAACAGAGTCAGTTAGCCCCAGAAGACGGGATTTGACTGGTGGTCGGCACATCACGGTGAAACAGCTACTGCTCTCACTCTAAGAGCCCCACAGTAAGGAGTCCGCGGGAGGCAAGGCTTCAGCAATTTAGCCGCTGCTGAAGTAAACCTCTAAAATAAGCTTTTATTATGAAAAATTTCAAACCAACACAAAAATAGAGTAGTATGCTCAAGCCCTCATGTACCCAGTTTCTACAGTCACCCTGCTATCATTCTGTCACTGCAGGAACTTCCTCTGTCCCAGTTCACTGGATTGTTCTGAAAAAAATCTAATGTAACATTTCACCCCGAAGTACTTCAGCGTGCTTCTCTAAAAGGTGACTTTTAAAAATATAACCATGACAATATCTCACCGCCTAGAAATGGACACTAATTCCTTAATACCATCAAATATCCAGTCAGTGTTTATATTTCCCCATGGTCTTGCCTTTTTAAAAATATTTTTTCATATGGACCATTTTTTAATGTCTTTATCAAATGTATTGCAATACTGCTTCTATTTTTATGTTTTAGGTTTTTGGCCACAAGGCATGAAGGATCTTAGCTCCCTGACCAGGGATTGAACCTTCATCCCCTGCACTGGAAAGTGAAGTCTTAAACCCTGGACCACGAGGGAAGTCCCTTGCCTTTTGTTTTTTAAGTTTGCTCAAATCAGGATCTAACTAACTCTATCCATTGTGATTAGTTGATACGCCTCTTAAATTTCTTTTAATCTATAAATTTCTCTCCCTCTTTCTTGCTCATTTTTTTCTTCCTGTTGAAGAAATTGGGTCATTTGTTCCATAAAATTTCCCATAGATCAACCTTCCCAACTAACTTCTTGGAAAGTTAAAATCCACATGTCTAAGACTCTGTTTCAACTAAGGTTTCATCACAACCTGGCTTCTTCCAGGCAGACCACTCACCTGGTACTTGTAGGTGGAAGTGGGCCAGCTCAGAAGAGGCAGCTCTTCAAAGCGGGGTTGGAGACAGCAGAGTCCAGGGCGCACCTGTCATGGGGACTCTGGATCATCCCTGGAACCCAAGGAGCCAAGTGGTAGGTGAGATGGCAGTCTGGGTGTCCCTCCTGGCTAAGTGTCCAAACCTGGTCACTTGGCCCTCCCAGGGATCCTGTAAACCATAACCCCTCCATGCAATACACCCCTTTAGGTATGAACTGGTCAGAGTGCATTCTGCTGACTGCAATAGAAATCAATGTGGGTGGAGGGCAGGGGTAGAATAAGCCTTAATTCTGCAGAGCACTTTAGGGTTCATAAAACACTTCTCATACATTGGGTGCTCTTTACTACCCCAAAAGAGGGCATTGAACAGATGAGTCAGACCAAGCAACCAAACCTCCCAATTAAAGGAGTATCTCAAGCTCAGTCTCAAATCTTCAGATTCCAGGCCTCACACTGTTCTCACCATCCGCCTCCATCTCCTCACGGGCTGCCAGACTCACAGCACAGAGGAGGGGTGTCTGGGGCTACAATGGCCCAGGAAATAAGCCAACACAGAGAGATGCAAAGGCTGTAGAGAGACTCCTCCCTCTGGGTAAGATGAATGCACGTCCTCCCCCAAACTCTCTTCCTGGTGATGTCAGGGTCACATGGACAAAGTCCTGGGGTCTGAGCACCCCAATACTCCTCCTTTCAGGCAGGCCGTGCTGGAGAGAGGGGCAGCAGCGGTCAGGAAAGACAGCCCTCCAGGTTAAAGCCCACTCTGTTGCCCCAACTCTGTCACTAAAGCCTTTCAGAGTCCAGTGTGTGGACTCTGTTCTAGTGTGTGTGTGTGTGTGTGTGTGTGCGCACGCGCGCATGTGTGTGTGTGTGTGTGTAAGGGGGGACACTGGGAATTGGTCAGGGAAATAAAGTGGAAGGGGGTTCAGGGGATCCTGAGAGGACCAAGGCTTTCTCCAATGCATAGTCACTCAAGTTTAAGTAGTGGCAATGGCCTGAAATTATCTAGATGAGAGGCTGAGGAGGGGGCTCCGAGGGCCTCCCTCCTGCCCTATCTGATGGACAGCAGCTTTGATCCTGGAGTCTGAGGCTCATAAATAATATCCCAGGCATGGGTGCCCTGGGACTTCTCCAAGGGCAGCTGGCTGACAAGACCGACTCTGCCAGGCCTTGCAGGCAGGCCTGGCCCCATTGCAGCAGGCCGTGACGGGTTTATGGCCGGCAACCGACAGTAGTTACCTCAGATTTATCATCCATCTGCAAGGGCAAGGGGAGCCACTAAAGGCTGCCGGGGAGCCGCTCAATCACTGTGATGGGAAGTGCAGTCGGAGGTGGTGGAGAGCAAGGAGGTAGGAGCATGCTGGGAGCCTGGGCTTCCTGCTGGCTCCTTGGGTTACAGTCTGTTCTTGAGGGGGATTTACAGTCCTGGAGCCCACAGGAGTCAAGCCACCTCCGAGAGGGAGGCAGAGCTGAAGGAGAACGAGGGTGCCAGTACAGTTGGACTGGCCCAGACAGAGCCGTGAGGGGAAGCACGGGGACCCAGCACCCAACCCGCTGGCCACAGTGCCTGTGAGAGGCAGCTTGCCACCTTGGCCAACACTGCCTGACCGCCTGCCTGGGCAGTTCTGCCTTCCTGGCAGCACGTCCATCTTCGAGCAAGGCTGTTCGTGGTAACCCTGTATGTGTGAATACCTGTGCCCTTTCTCTGGATGTGTGTCTGTTTGGGGGTTTACGTCAGCAAAAAAGGTGCATGCATGCAATGAGGCCATTTCGCATTGTGCTCGAGCACCGGACAGCTATGTCTATTAATTAGTATCACACCTGTGCACAGGTAGGGTGGAGGGCGGGGACATCATCAAAGCCAGAGGGTTCTGGGTCCTTGTCCACGCCTATCTAATGGGTGAGTCAGTAGATACAAGAATACAAGAGAGAGCACACAGGAGGACAGGGAGAAGGGCTGGTGGGGTTTAATAGAAGGGTGAGTATGGATGAAATGGATGGGAGGAAAGAGAAGCTGGGCAGGGGTGGATGGAAAGAGACTTAAAGATTAGAGGGAGAGCCAAAAAGCGCCCAGATGTCCACACAGTGCAGCCAACTCGGCCCCAGATGTGGTCACGAACAGGAGGGAAAGGGTGGAAAAGAGGTACAGGAAGAAAAGCAGAAAGGACAAGGGAGGAGGAAGGCTCGAGAGGGAGGAGCAGGGTGAGGCAGCTGGTGGGAACATCATCTGCTCCAGGAGCCCAGGACCTGGCTCTGCAGCTTTCTCACCTCAGCCATCTCCACCAGCTAGAGCTTGCTCGGCAGCTGGACCTGAGCACAGGGCAGCCTGCCCTCTGGCCACACCACAACCACCCAGGCCCAGCTCAGAGCCCAGAGAGAGTGATCCAGGCCTGGCCTGGGTAAGAAGCAAACTTGCCACCTTGGAGAGTTCACACAGAGAAAGGAGTCTCTGCCCTCAGACATGAGGGGGCTGATGTCAGTACAAGTGTGGAACACCGTTGCAAGGCCCAGCTGCTACCCAGCACACAAGTGTGTACACCCACATGGCCATCTCCATGTTCCTACATGTCTTGTGAGCACCTGGGTCCTGACCATATAAGGCATCGCTTGGATAGTGCAAAGCTGGTCCAGGCCACCTCTTCCTGCAGCCCTAGGAATTCCTAGGTTCAGCGCTGGAAAGTCTCCTCTTTCTGTCCTTGCATTTGCTGTGAGGGATCTTCTGGCTGGACTGCCTGAGCTCCAGCAGCCTGAACCCCAATAGGCCAGATGTGAACCCAGACACTGCAAGTGGAACAGAGCCTAAAGCTCATTTCTGCAAACCTGGTTCTGCCACTACAGACCACACCCTATGGGTGTGAGGTGTTGAGGGGGTATCTGTTTGTTTGCCAGTGTGCTCCTTGGGTATGTCACATGATTCTGGGTGTCATGGGGCACCCAGCCAGGTCAGATGCTGGCTGTGCTGAGCCAAGCAACAATTCTCCAAGTGTGATGTGTAGACCCCTGGGTGTCAGGAAAAGTCCTTGAGGTACCCTTCAACTTTTCCCCTTCCCTATCCTCCACTGGTGTCTGGCCCTTTGTGAGATTCCCTTTCTCTGAATGTGGGCAAGACCTGTGACTTGGTTCTACTGTAGCATCAGGCATCCAGCGTCTCTGAAGCCCTGGAAACGCTGTAAGCCTTCTCCTTCACCAACATCTACAAGAATGTTCATCCTGACAGACTGTTCCCTGCCCTACCACTCAGGGCTAAGAGTAAAAATCATACGGCCAGTTACACACACATCTCCACATCTCAATCCTAGGCTATGTGGCAGGGCTTCCCTGAGCCCCTCTGCTGCACCAAGCAACCAGGGACAGCAGGGGGCGCACTTCTCCCTACACTGTCTTCTCAGGGAGCCCAACCTAGATCCCCAGCACAAAGCATAGCCCATGCTAAGACCACCATCAACCTGTATCATCAAAGAATAAAGGACTTATGAAATAGCACATGAACCAGGGTGTGATTCCTGTTTCCATCAGAAAGACGATTTCGCCAGGGACCGGAGGATAGAGGCTGTTGGCCTTTGGTGATGCAGGCAGGAACTTGGAGGAGAAGGCAGATTTCTATGTGGCTGAGAACACAAAGCTGGAAACCCAGACGCCGTGGCTGCCCTGAGATGACTCCTACTTGAGCAAAGCGGTTACCTCTAAAGGGATCTATGTGTCCTTTTGTGGCAGGAGAGAGATGCTGTGGGGAAGTGGCAGGGCTACATGCCCAGGGCTGCAGTTTAAGAAGAGTGCCCCCTCCCATTCCCACGGCTCCTCAGATGGTAACAGCAGAGGAGGGAGCCTTCAGTGGGTTTGCTGGCATAGGTTCCAATTCACCTTTGAAATGAGGTGAAACTGAGACAAGGAAGGACCTCTAGGGCAAGATAGGAGCCAAGTTTCTCCACACAGGGGAGGATTCTAACCCACTGCAGGAGTGTGAGTGGCCCCTCTGCCCCCAGCCTCCCAATATTCCCTGATACCTGTAAGTTCATCCATTAGGGGACAAACCCCACAGTGGGAAATGCAGCATTGAATAAAATATGCCTAGGAGAGAGAACAGAGGCAAGTTCTTGCTCAGTTCCACGAGGCAGTACATTCTCCCCTGGGCTCAGCTTTGTGGGGAGGGCTGGAAGCAGGGCCCCCCGGGAAGGGTGGAGTCAGAAGTGGGAGACCATCACAGGCACTCCAGAGCAAAACAACTCTCCTTCCTCCCATGTGGGGCCTGGAGTCCCTCCCCGCAGCGCTGGGGACTACCAGCCGAGGTGGCTGCTCCCGGCCAGCCCTGACACTCCCACTAGCCAGAGAGACAACAAAGCCGTCCCCCATCCCCTTGTGCCAGCTCCTCTTGGCAAAAGGAATAAAACGGCCCACTTATTTTTATCACTCACAGATTTCCCAGGAAATGGGCTATTAGTTCCCCTAATATAAAGATAATAGGCTTGTCCCCCTCCATACGTGGCACAGCCCAGCATGAACATACTTGAAGCTCCATCAGAAGGTCTCTCCTGCAGAGGATGGGGTACCTGGGAGCAGGACCTAGAGAGGAGCCATAAGCTGGGGTTCCCCCACCCCCTGATGGCAGAGACACAGGTTCAGGAGTCTCTCCCTGCCCTGTAGCTGATCCCACCCTACTCTCAATTGTAATCTTCAACACCTACGGGGTAAGTAAACACTACTATAAAACACCCCAACAAATAGGATGTGGGGGCCCCATAAGCCAAGGACAGGATGCTTCCCAGGGACCTGTGTATGCCTGTGTGTGCTAAGTCTCTCCAGTCGTGTCCAGCTCTTTGTCACCCCATGGACTGTAGCCCACCAGGCTCCTCTGTCCATGGGATTCTCCAGGCAAGAATACTGGAGTGGGTTGCCAAGCCCTCCTCCAAAGGATCTTCCTGACCCAGAGGTTGAACTTGTGTCTCTTATGTCTCCTGCACTGGCAGGCAGGTTCTTTACCACTAACGCCACTTGGGAAGCCTTGGAACTTGGGTGCCTCCAGTTCCTTTCTAGATTATGCTTCATCCATTTCCCTTCCTCTCCACAGACCCACTGTGATAACAGCACTGCCAGGACTTCAGAGCACCAGGCTCTCAGTGAGTGCCCTGCCCTCTCACACATGGGCTGTGGGAGCTCCTCAGCCCTTGGTGAGGGCCTTCTCACACCAGAACAGAGAAAGGGGCCTGGCTTTTCTATAGTCTGTGAGGACTGCGCCCTGCAAGGTGGTGGCTGGCACCTGGGCATGTAGTCACACGGGCTGCAGTCTGGTTTTATGTTGCTGCTTTACTTGTCACACGTATGACCTCTCCACCGAAGCTGCACGCTCTGTGAGAGCAAGGGCCCTGACTGGTACTCTCTTTGCTCCCAGGAAGCCTGGGCAGTGATGGGCAGGAAATGGGGGCTCAGTGAGCCCCAGTGATTGATGAGATTTGGGGCAGGGCACAGGGGAGTGCGGCCCTGTGCTGCTCACGCTGACCACGGTGAGTGTGCAACGATGCAAACTGCCTTTTCAGCCTAAGCCTCGGCTTCCTGCTCTCCCGCGTGTGTGTGTGTGTCCCTGAGAACACCAGACCTGCACACAGAAGCCCTCCCCAACTCCTATCTCTGCTGCCTCTGCCCCTTACGCTGTGGAAGCACGAGCAGGCAGAAAGTAGGGACAGCCTCTCTCAGAGGGCAAGTGCCAGCTGCCAGGCACTCCTTTCCCCTTGGCCATCGGAGGTCTGGGGGTGGGCGCCATGGCCTGGGGATGGAAGAAATGAACTCACATTATCTGTCTTTCTGCCCCCAAGGAGAAAGACAGTCTGTCTAGAGACACGGAGACTCTGAGCCAGGAGGTGTGCTGACAGCCTGGGCTGTTGCTGGACAAGCAGGGGCAAAGCCGCCCAGCCCAGGAGGAGCTGCTCCCCCAGAGGGGCAGAGGGTGGGGGCAGCCGGTGACCACCCCTTTTGGGCTGTCCGTGGAGAGACCAGAGCCGCTTCTAGTGATGGGGAGGGAATCCCTCTGTGTTTCAGAGGGGAACCCACAGGCCCAAGAGAGGAGAAAAAGGCCCAAAATCCCTCCAGTTGCTCTGAAATTTCAAAAAGGGGTAAAGATGCATCTATGTCAGCAAGAACTTGTGGGGAGTCACTGGGGAAAACTTAAGGATGAGGCGGGGTGAATTTGAGTGTGCAAACAAGCAGGATGGCTGGTTTACTGAACAGCCTCCTTTTCCTCTTCCTTATTGGGACTCAGAACCTCAGGCTCCCTCTCCCCAGTGGGCTGTGCGAGTGGCTCCTTGGTCAGGAGGTACCGCGCCAGCTGCTCCAGGTCCCCCAGGCTTATCCTCTGCAGGCACTCCTCGTGCTCCCGCCTCAGCAGCTGCAGCATTGCCTCAGTGTCCTGGGGCCCAAAGTGTTTGGCCAGGACCTGGCCCAGGTGGTGCCACAGGGGCTGGGGCAGGCGGGTGTCCTCAGGCGCCGGCTTCTCCAGGGGCCGCACGACCACGCTGATGGAGGCGTTGGGCCCAATGCGGTAGTCGGAGAGCCGCTTGTCATCTGCCAGCAGCTGGCCGCGGAAGAGCAGGTGCTGCTGCTCCTCCGGCACATGCAGCCGCTCGGACACCAGCTTCTTCAGCATGGCCACGCTCTCCTGTCCTGACACCTTCAGGCTACATCTCCGGCCCAGGAGCAGCTTGACTGTGAGGAACATCGGGCTGCCAGCAGATTCAGGAGGGATCCATGCTCTGGCGGCTGCCCTGAGGGTGAAGGGGTTCTGTAGGAGAAGGTTTATGTGGGTGGTTTCTCCTTATCAACGGAGGGCAGTGGTCCCAGGAGGCCGAGGCCCGGGCCCAAGAGGACAGCCATTGGCTGATGCATGGTGATGTCACAATGCTGCTTATCAGAGGGCTCATTTCCAGAGTGGAACTTTAGGGAAATGAGAAGGGGCATTTGGGACACAGAACATTCCTTCCTCCTTTAGAGGAGAAGAGGAAAAAAGGAGGGTCGGGAAAGCGAACGTAGGACTAGGAGAAAGGAGAGCAGGAGGGTGTGACAGGAGGGCCCAAAGGACAGGGCGGCAGAAGGAAACACACCCATGTTGCCTCATTCAGCACTATTTCATGCCCTTTCTGCCGGGACCCATCCCCAAGGAGAGATCATATCATGATAGATATTTCCTGCTTTAATTTATCAAGGGTCCTCCTTCTGTCACACACTTGACACGCCCTCTTGGATTGGGTTTCCCAGACACAGAGACAGGGATTCTCAAGCACATACATAGTTGGGAGGTAACCCCAGGATGCTCCTGTAAGCAGGAGCGAGAAAGCGAGACAGATAAGGGTGGGCAGTCCACACTGCATCAGTGAGCAGATGGCCTCTGTGGTCAACTAGGAGCTCTTAGTCCCAGCGGGCACCTTGAGAGGCCACATGGAATACACCAGCCGTGCGTCGGGGAAGTAAAGAAGCTGTATCCGTGCCTTTGGTCTTTGGGGTGCTAACTTGGTACCTGTGGTCTTAATGTGTGCAGAGCCAGCTCCAGTGACCAAAGAAGACCCTCCTTAGGCAGAGACTTGCAGGAGCTGGCAGTAACTTTAACTCTCTCCACTTCCATCTCACCCCCATCCCCTACTTACAAATAATTCTCTCTTGGCACAGTTAAAGCCCACTCAACCAAAAGAATGAGACTACCTGAGGGAGGCGCCAGGACACAGAAGTCACTGTAAAACCTGGCAATGGAGGCTAGCTGCTCCCACCCCAGGGTCAGACCACCTGGGATGATACACTCTCCTCTCATGGGTTGAGACAAGATAAAACCCTAGAACCTAAAAAAATCCCTCGTGACCTTTGAATTCCAGCGCCAGCTAACCCCACCCAGGGCCCAGCCCCTTTTGCAGAAATGAATCTGCTGGAACCCATCTTAAGCAACTGGGAGTGCCGAGGGGCTCAGGCTGGGCCACCGGCAGCATCTGCTGCAAGGCCCGACCTTAGTGAATCCTCCCGGCCTCTGGGGCAGGTACTGTCCTACCCTCCACCTGCCAGAGGAGATGGTGGGGCTGCCTACTGTCACTGCCAGCAGGCAGCACACAAGTTTGGCCTCCTGCGACATCTGCTCGGTGCCCTGTGTGCCCGAGGGTGCCCGCGGCTCCGAGGCCAGTAAGGAAGGAACATGCTGGGGCCTCTGGTGTCAGCAACTTCTGTGGTCTCGGTAGTTTTCTGCTCAACTTGAAGGTCCCCTGGGCTGAGCCCTGTGAATGTGCTAACACATTTAAATCCATGAGGAAGGCAATGGGTGCACTCTGGAAATGAGTGAGCGTGGAGGCCTGGCTGACGTCCCGCAGCTGGTGGGGAATATTGTCAGGGGTGCACTCACTTCTCCGCGACACTTTGTGCTCCACGGCTGCTCCCGGCAAGAACCTGTTCTTTCCTCTCCTCCCCTCTTCTTCCCCCTTTCCTTCCTCTCCCTGGGGCCTGGGCTACACTTGATTGAGACTGTTGCCAACAGCCCTGGACTTTCCAGACCTCACCCTTCCACAGCACTGGGCTGATTCTCTACCCAGGTTGCGCCTGCCTCCACCCCCTCCTCTGACTCTGGCAGCCTTGGACGGCAGAAGAAAACATCCACGAATGCCACAGACTCAGCTGCCCTCTTCCTTCCTCCAAACCCTTGTTCTCACCTCCAGCAGGTGACCAAATTCTAGTCCATCAAGAAACTAAGCTAAAGAGTCAGGAATCTCACCCCAAGAATGAATGGCCCTGAGGGAGCAGGACTGGAAGGAAGAGACGCACTATGAATTCTGAGCCACCGGCTGGAAGAAAGTGAGGGTCTGAACTGGGCTGGGATTGGTGGAGATGCAAAGGAGGGGCAGATTTTGGATTTTGTTCCGAGGAAGAACAGAAATAATAAGAGGGCTCCTGTGGTCGGGAGAGGAGAGGAGGAAGGAGGTGGGGAAGGGGCAGCTGACTGCGCGGCACTCTTGAGTGACACCATCTGGTTTCACCCTTTTGCTTTTGGAATCAAACCTAGCTCCTCAGCCTGGCATCCAAGGGCATCATGACCTGTCTCTGCTTCCCCTCAGGCTTCCTCATTTGGCATCCTCCACTCCAGCCACACCCACCAGCCTTTTCCTCTACTTAACCTGTTTCATTAGAATGCTTCAGCTCATCCTTCTAAATGCTGGTTAAAACCCACTTCCTCCATGAAGCCTTCCCTACTTTCCCCAGTCCTAGGTGAAGGTAATCCCACCTGCCTCTGTGCAGCCATTACCCTCCTTGAACATTACTTGTGTTGATGTACCTATACATATCTGTGTCTCCCTCACTGACTCTCAGTGGCAGAGAATGGGTCTCATCTGTTTTTGTAACCCTGCTTCCAGCACACAAAGACTGGTACACAGAAGGCCTCACATGCACGTTTGTTGAATGAAGATGATAAATTTCAACATGCTGAGCCGTGCAGGCAGATGCAGGGTCCAGAACAGCAGGCTGTGGAAGCGAATGAACCTGCTTGTAGCCTCTCCATCTCCCCCAGAGAAATGAAAATCCAAAATTACATAAAAAAATAAATCAGAAAGTGTTTGCAGTCTTTACCAAAGGACCTTCTATAGCATTCTTTAAACAGCCACCTCCCTTGGTGCATTTGGAATAAGATAGAAATTGCAGATATTCATACAGTGCGTGGGGGCCCCGTGGACTCCATGATGGCAGGACGTCTGTCTTGCTGAGGGAGCTGAGGATGGATGAGGTTTCTCCTCGGCTGTCTGAGAGTTCCCAGCCTCTGGAAGGAAGGACCCTGTGATGGACAAACCATGAGATGGACAAGGTTGTGGTGGGGGGAGCTACTGTGAAAAATGCCCAGAGCAGAGCTAACCTAGAAAGGCTTCCTAGGGGCAAGGTTTAAGTCGTCTTCTGCTGGAGATGGAAGGAAAGTGAAACGGGGAGGGGAGTGGCCTGCAATCTCTCTCCCAGGCTATGGAATTTATGAGGAAAGAGTAGGGGCCCGAGTCCTGGGCTTGGAGGAAGAAAAGAACCAGCTACCTGCCTCAGCCAGACCTCCTAGACTTGCCCCAGCCACTGGGGAAGAAAGGCTGGGCCTGGGCTTCTAGAAACAGGTGAGACCACAGCTCAGACTCTGGCTCCTCAAAGCTAGTGGCCACTTGCAGACTGGCACCTCTGTGACCAAGGCTTCAAGGGCCAGAGCTGCTGGGTCACATAAATCCACTTACTGATCTAGAGAGTCCCAGTGTGCTAGGGGGCCATGACAGAAGCCTTAGAATTAGCATGTCCCCATTAGGAGAGATGGTCACCACTGACCCCTGCCTCTGTGATGGAGCCCCCGTTGCCCTCCCCAGCGAGGGTAATGGATGAACCTTGTTGGGCCCTCAAATCATATTTGGAGCTTGGAAATTTCATAATTTTTTCCCAGGCGATTGCTTGTCTTCATTATGCAATTAGCATGAGAAAATGCAGTTGTGTAATCAGAGCAGGCAATCAGACAACGATTGCCATAATTAGGGAGGAAGATTAGTGGGAATGAGTGGGTTTTGTGACTTGAGGGAAAGGAACAAATGTGTACAGAGAGAACGCTGGTCAGCGGTGGGTCCCAGCCCCTCTGACAAACAACTTTAAGTGCAATCGTGTCACAGGAAAACCAGCATAAAGTCTTTAGGAGAGGAGGAGGGGGAGGAAGAACACCTGGGTGCCTGGAGCCCTTGGTGTAGGACTCTGGGACATTGGCACACAAGGGCTTGAACTCTGTAGGATAAAAGCCAAGGGTCCAGTGGCCAGCCTGGGGCCACCTGGAGCAGCCTGCTCCTTGAATCTCATTTGCTTCCTCTAATGCCTCCCCTCCCTTGTGAAGGTCTCAAGAGACAGGTCATGCCCCCAGGACCCTACACAGTGCCTGACCCATAAAGACATTGTGTATTTATAAAAACTTGGAAATGTGAGCTGTTACCCCCAACTGTCAGGGGAAGACTCCATTGCATGAAGCAACATGCCCACGTGTGATACCCCACAAATGGGCTAAGCCCTCTTGCTGGCACAGGTAGGCAGCCCAGCAGCCTCTGCAGACCCGGCAGGCCAAGGGCATGAAGGGGCCAGGAGATGCTGGTTGACAGCTGGCAGTGGCGGTGCCCTGAGCTTTGGCTAATCTACAACCACTGACTGTGGCTGCTCAAAAGGCTCATGAGCAAGGGACATTATGCCTCTACCCACCTCACTCTCCGGGTAAGTTATCAAGTTATTATTACACTTTAGAAATGTCAGGCTGGCCTTCCAGGGGAGGTGGGGCAGGGGGGATGGGATGCTAGCTGGAGGGGGACTGAGAGATACTGAGAAACGGGGGGATGGAGACAAAGCAAGCAGAAGGAAGGCAGGTGGAACCACAGAAACAGTGGAGAGAGGAGGGGGTGGAGAACGCACAGGCTGAGCACAGACCATGCTCAGAAAGAAGAGGAGTCCAGAGGGATAAGAGGAGTGAGGGGCAGGCAGAGGAGTCGTGCAGAGGCGGCAGGGAGAAGGGACAAAAGGACATTTGTGCCAGGAAAGGAAGGAGGGGGAGAAGGAGAAACAGGAAGGAATTGTTACTGCAAAAAAAGGACAGTGAATACCTCTGCAGGCCTCCCTGCTGAGAACAGTGTCCCTCTTCCCCTCGCCTTACAGTCTGGAAATGGTTCACAGGAAAAACTAGCAGAGAAAGTGGAGTTCAGACGTGGAGAGCCTGAAGTCCTGGTTCCAGCAGCCCCTGCCTCCTCCATGCCAGGCAGCCCCACCTTCAGCACTTCCTGAGCACACACGCAGCGCTCTGCGAGGCCCGCAGGGGAGAGAGCTGACCAGCAGGCAGGCAGAACACAGGCCAGTCCCCAGACACAGGCCAGTCCCCAGACACAGCCCCCTGTTGAACCTGCCCTCAGGCCACCACTGTGGAGTCTGTGCCACTGCCTGTAGCAGTGATCAGGGAACCCCTGCCCCTTGAGGAGGGGTCTCCCAGAGCTGCTAGGGCCAGGCTAGTGAGGGCTGGCCTGGGACCAAGCAGGCAGCTCTTTAGGTGGCCCTGGCCTTGGGTGCTCTCCAGGATGCCTGGCACGCAGGTGTTCAGTAGGTAAATGAGGCCCGTCATCCATCCCTCATCTGCTGGCTGGCACTGGCTGTTTCAGCAGCTGTACCCAAGTGGTCTGTGGCTGCTCCAGTGGGGACCCAAAGCTCCCTGACATGGTTTTAGGGGCCAAGGTTGAGGCAGATAGGCCCAAGCCTGGGCAGGCAGGGAGAGGGAGCTGGAGCAGATGGAGGGCAGGGGATCACAGCGGGCCTTGGGAGCCCAGGGATGTGGCTGCAGCTTCTGTGGGCTGCCAAGCCTCTCTCCAGGCCTCTGTCCTTGCACCCTACAACTTAGGTCCTGCCTTACACTGCTGGCCTGCCGCCCTGGAGATGTCACACTGGCTGGGAGCCTCTCAGAAGCCCAGTGCAGTGCATACATCATGCCACTCAGACTCACACCTTCTGGAAACCCTTGTGGGGCTGCAGCCTACTGTGACCACTAGATGTCACTGGTGACCTCCCTGGCCAGCTCCAGCAGTTCTAACCAACCAGACCTAGGGCCTCCACCCTCTCTGGGCCTGGGCACACAGTCCTGGGACAGGGTCCAGAGCCTCATGTGGAGATGAGCCCTGTCCTCCTGCAGATGGCAGTCACCCCCACCACCCTCAGGGGTCATGCTCTGGGCCGCCGTGCTCCAGGCACAGACATCGGTGCTCACCCTGAGCAGGGCACTGTGCCAGGTGCTGAGGGAAGGAGAGAGGATAGGAAGACATGTCCCTGTGTGGAGGATGCACACACAGAAACCTGTCATTTTAGCACTGGGCATAAACGTGACCATGGAGAGGAAGGAACTCCCAACTCCACCAGGAGGGAGGTCTAGGTCAGAGAAGCTTCATCCAGGAGGGTGCTTGGTGTGTCTGACAGGGGAGCAGGAGCTTGACCGAGAGAGCCCGGCAGGCACAAGCCCGTGTGTAAGAGTGTGGGACTCAGTCTAGCTGGAGTGGGTAGGGGTGGGGTGGGCAGGGGGCGAGAGATGGGGCAGGATAACTGGGCAGGGGCCAGTCACCTTCACGCAAGAATTCTTGACTGCAGCCAAAACTGAATTATCCACGTCACACCCTAAATCCTTGCAGTGCATGTAGGCGCCCCATAGGAGCAGCCCTCAGCTATTGCTCACTCTTATACACACACACACACACACACACACACACTGCCAACCTAAGCTGGGGTCCGCAAAGGGCTTTCTTTCCCACACCGTCTCTGCTCTACCAGGGCTGTAGGAACACCCAGCCAGCACTGCTGCTGAGCGGGTGTTCCCTCCTTCCCAGGCCCTTCCCTGGTGAAGACCCCGTCCGTCATGTGGCTGGTGGCCCGTCATCTCAGTTGGGGGTGCTTCCACCATGAGCCACACCGGGCGTCCTCTCAGCCCATCTGTACCCTTGGCTGTGTGGTTTCAGATGATAAAAGACAGCTTCAGGCTGTAGCCATGGTACCTGACGCTCATTTAAACATACTAAATGTGCTCTGAACTTCAGAGGGGTGCATTACAAAGCCTCAGAAATCAGCAAAATGACTCATCGGAGATGGAGCCATCATCGGGTCCTGGGACTGAGAGTGGGGTGGGGGGGGGTCAGCTGCTTGGAGCCAGGGCTGGTTATTCATGCTGCATCCACGCCTGCGTTCCACAAACATTCCTCACACACTAAATCTGTGCCAGACGTCTGCGCTAGACAGTGGGGAGGAACTCTGAGCTGCCAATTTACCCAGAGCAAGAGGTGGGGCTCAGGCTGGACTCAGACTTGGCAGGTGGGGCAACTAGAAGGGCAGGTGAGATGGGGAGAAGCTGTGTTCTTCTGTCCTAGAAAAAGGACAGATACGAGGCTTTGGGGAGAAAGCTCAGGCAGAAAAAAATGTCCGTCAGGGCAGCATGCAGGGGCTAACCATGAAAAGCCTTGTCCCAGGCCAATGTTAAAGTCCTCTGGGAGGCTGTGGGCAGCACCCAGTCAGATGGTGTCAGAGGCCTGGGGCGGGGTTGTTGTTGCTTAGTGGCTAAGCTGTGTCTGACTGTTTGTGACCCCATGGACTATAGCCCGCCAGGCTCCTCTCTCCATGGGATTTCCCAGGCGAGAATACTGGAGCGGGTTGCCATTTCCTCCTCCAGGGGATCTTCCCGACCCAGGGATCAAATCCACATCTCCTGAATTGCAGGTGGACTCTTTGCCGCTGAGCCACCAGGGAAGCCCTTAGATCGGGGTAGGGGAGAATGTGTGGGGCCCAGTAGGAATCTGCCTTCCTCATCTGGGATCAGGGAGTAGGGAAAGCTACAGGGTCCTGGCGGCTGAGGTGGGGGCTGATATGCGAGGCCAGGTCCGGTGTTATGGGGCAGATTGTGGTTCCACTAAGACTGATGCTCTGTAACCCATCATGTGTCTTCCAGTTCCTGAGCCCATTCCCCCCTTAGCTTCCTAAAACAAAACAATTATAGTCTTGTCTTGGCTGTAACAATAGAAAAAAAGATTTCTTCACATCTAAGCCAGATTAAGTGGAGAAGCAAAAGGGCTCCAGGATCAGGAGGAATGGTGGCAGCTACAGAGACCTGGCTGAGGGACAGAGGGGTCCCAGAGGGCCTAGCATCGGTGGATAGATACCCCCCTGGGAACAGCTTTGATTAATCTTCCCTCCCTCTAGGGATGACAGCTCCTTTGAAGATCTGTGTCATCAATCAGAGTGGCAGGAACCCTCTACTATGCAGCAAAGATCAAACATGATGTGTTAAAAGTGAAGACAGAGGAGGTGCCCACAGAGTGCTGCCCTGAACCCCGTCTGCTCTTGCTGGTTTCATGAGTCTGCCATGGGGTCGGGGTGGAGAAATCTGTAGGCATCTTTAAAGATGCTGCCGCACCCATTCTGCAGGACCAAAGGGGCCCTTTGTTGCTCCTGGGGAGATGCCAAGGCTGGTCCTCCAACAGGGAAGTTTGTGCCACCCTCTCAGCCTGGCTGTTGACCTGAGGATGCTCAGGCCAGCCCTTAGTTGAGATTCTTGCCCACCTGCCCCTTCTCTGAGTTGAGTTATAGGCAGGCTCTTGCCAGGGAAGATGGCATATAACCACCCATGTGACTGTTGCTCCAAAGATGCTGGGACCAAAATGGAGGTCCAGAGAGAAAAGATGAAAGAAAGCTGGAAACAGACCAGATGAGCCTGGGCTTGGGGGAACCAAATGACTCGGCAGGCAGGCCTCTGTCAGGAAGAGAGGTGCTAAGCTACAGCTGACAAAGCAGCTGGTCAACTTGGATTTGATTTGGGCTTGGATGACCCCGAGGAGTTTCAACTGGCAGGTGGGGCACTGGGCTGGGCAGACTGCTGATCCTGTAGTGGTGACTTCTTGCTCCTCTAGCTGACAGCACTAACCACATGCAGCTGGTCATTAGAAGAGGCGGGAGCCAAAAGCAAGAGGGAAAATTTCTAATCCAGCCCACAGCTGGTTGGATGTTCCAGGGAACAGCATGGGGTATATCAACCAATGGAAGAACGTGGGCCCAATCAGGGGCTGCCTCACCTCCTAGGAGATGATCAGAACTCAGTCAGCCTGGGTATGAAAGCCAAGAGACCAGCTGCTGGACTGGCAGCCTGAACTCCCAGATGATAGCCTTCCCGAGGTCACCAACAAGGGCTCAAGAGCTTCTCAGCTGTAAAAATACCATGTTGGACATTAAGTTCATTCACTAACAAGTGCTCCTGGGGCTCCTAGACAAGTCAACTCATTATTCTCACTCACAGGGACCTGATTAAGAGTTAAGTGTCTCGAATGGCAGGGTTAGGGTTAGGGCAGGGGCTCTTTGTCTTGAAGAGAACTAGAGAATACCCAGGGGGCCATGAGCAAGCTGTCAGACCTGTGCTTCCCTTGGCCTCTCCAAAATACTGCCCCCCATTGACACTCAGTATATTAATAGCCATGTATTCCCGCTTAGCAGAACTCTGTACCTCAGATTCAATAACTGAATCTGAAAACTGGCATTTTCAGTTGGTCTGGACACAAGGTGCTTCAAAGAGGCCTGGGAAGCAGTGGGCAGTAGCCGGGAGATGGAAGAGTCAGGCTGATTGGAAGCTGAGAGGTCTTTCAGCCCAAGAGCTGGTCTTGTAGCCCTAACTCTGGACACTGGCTTGCAGATGCCCATCAGATACTGGTGTCTATAGGAGTAGTGTGTCTGCAGTGACAGCCCGGGACCAGGAAGCAGGGTGTGGGAGCCAAGAGGAGAAGAGGAAGCCTCCAGCCTGGAGAGTTGTGGGGAAATGGAATCGAAACCCTGGCTTCTGACCAAGTTTATGTGCTGGAGATCTGTCTTCAGCCCTGAGACCCTCTGGCCCCTTGGCTGAGCAAAGACAGAAGTAATCAGGCTGGGTTCTTTGCCAGACAGAAACCAGTGGCCCAAGAATGGGGCCTGGTGGGAATCTCATGGGTTGGCACAGAGGCTCTTCTCCCCTCAGTTGCTTCAGAGGTCACAGAGTGGTCAGCGCAGGAATCTCCTGAGCTGTCCAAAACCACAGAGCATCCTCTCTAGCTCATGACTGAGGAGAAGGGTAAAAAGGGATCTTGGTGCAGAAGAATTTAGGGTAACAATTAGGGGGAAATTTTCTGACGTAAAGCTGGTATGCTGCTTTCTGTAAACTTTTAGCAATAAAGAGAATGTGCATGAGTGCATGCTAAGTCACTTCAGTCATGTCTGACTCTGGGACCCTATGGATTTTGCAACCCTATGGACTGTAGACAGGCCCCTCTGTCCATGGGATTCTCCAGGCAATAATACCAGAGTGGGTTGCCATGCCAGCCTCCAGGAGATCTTCCCAACCCAGGGATCGAACCTGCGTCTCTTACGTCTCCTGCACTGGCAGGCAGGTTCTTTACCACTAGCGTCACCCAGAAAGCCCAATAAAGAGAAAAAGCCTTGTTTAATTGAACCAGTTAGCCAGAAGCAGGAGGATGGGCAAAATGACCTTGACACACAGATGCTTTTCACAAGCCTTAGTGGTAAACTCAAGCAGGGGTGCCTAGACAGAGAGAACCCCGAGCTCCCAGTCCACCAGGCCTCACACTAATGCCGCAGGAAGAGGACAACTGAGGTGTAACCCTCCTGTTCTGCTCAACAGAAGAGGTGATGAGACGGCCCTACTGTGGCCTAGCGTGGGGACCCCAGGGTGGTAGAATCATAGATTGCCAGAGGAAAGGGAACTCAAAGAGCAAGACCTGCTACTCCCAACAAGAAACTGGGGCCAGAGAGGTAGCTTGCTGCTTTCAGCCCTCTTCTGGAGGGTCTCCACGCCTGTGGACCCCTGGGAGAATGCCTTCCAGGAGAAGAGCCGGTGCCTAGCCTGAGGAAGTGAGGGGGCACAGCCATGGGGAGCCGGGTGTGGGGAATGGTCCCCATGACCCTAGCCAACCTTCTGGGCCCCAGATGAAGAGTGCATCGCTGGTTCCCCTTGGAGGGGAGTAGTCAGTCACCCCGTAAAAGTTTATTTTTATACATGTCTGATCTATTTCACATCCGCTCAGATATTTTGACACATATACAGGAAATGTAACTCTCTCCCATATGGCAGTGTGTGTTTGGCCAGACCTGGGGAAACTCAATAGGGTCACAGAGGAGCAGAGGGGAGCTGCAGCGTCAGGGAAGAATGCCAGAGGCCTGAGGCCACAATGGGCACCTGGGGCCAGCAGGCTGGGGACAGGGGTCAGAGCGAGGTCAATGCAGAAATCCCCCTGCCTGTGTACAGGGCCCCAGGGTCTCACGCCCAGGAGGCTGAGAATGCTGTGGCTGCTGCTCCCCAGGAGGGATGAAGTGATCCAGGAGAGGGCAGCTAGAGCAAGGGGATGGGGCTGTTAGAAAAACAAAGACAAGTTAGGCCTGAGGGCCAAAAGCTGAGACTCCTCAGACATCAGCAGAGGAGTGGGGCTCTTCTCCCCACTCCCACGTGCTGGCATCTGAGCACAAGCACAGGGGGAGACCCACAGCTCCAGTGAAACAAAGGGAGGGGTAAGGCACTCGGCTGGGTGCTACCCACCTGGACCTTCCCTGAGTCAACGAACTCCTGTGGGCCTCCATTTCCTCATAAGCAAATCAGGGTTGATATTACCTAGCTGGGAGGTCGGGAGGATGAAAGGGGAGAATGCACATATTGTTTCTCAAATGGGTCTGATACAGGAGAAGAGGTTGGCATTTGCTAGTTCTCTGTTCTGAACTATAAAATGGGGAGGATGCTGGTGTCTCCCTTGCAGAAAAGTGGGAGGTTGAAATGGGACAATACGGGACGATGTGAGTGAATCACCACGCAAAATGCCTGGCTCCAGGGGTGTGCTTTCCAGGTGGCACAGTGGTGAAGAATCCGCCTGCCAATGCAGGAGACACAGAAGAGGTGGGTTAGATCCCTGGGTTGGGAAGATCCTCTGGAATAGGAACGGTAACCCACTCCAGTATTCTTGCCTGGAGAATCCCATGGACAGAGGAGCCTGGCAGGCTGCAGTCCATGGAATCACAAAGAGTCAGACATAACTGAGCACACACATGCACAGCGGTGGGTTCTTGATCCTTCAGAACACGCTGGGTCTTCACATGATGCTGGCAGGCCCCATGTGGGTGTGAGCACAGCATGCTCTGGAAGAACTCAGAGGGGCACCTCGCCCCTCCACACGGGTCAGAGAGGGTCCTTTTCAGCTCTCGCAGAGAGGAAAGTAAACTCATTTTTTCATGACGGATGGTAGCCAGAATAGCACACTAACTTTATTGGTCTTTTCCCTTTTTATTTTTTGAAGTTTAAATTCATTGACATAGCATTCCTACAGGGTGTCCCATGGAGGCATGTTGATGGACAGGCATCAGTAACTCACAGAGTCGAGATTGGAGCAGATGCAGGCTCTCTCCCCGTGATCCCTTAATGCTGGCATCAGACACAGGGCACGGTGAGACTGGTGATGGCACAATCTCTCCAAACAAAGCCATTTGGACTCTCCTACTCCTATGTGCTTGAACACCACACGGGTAGCCTGGCCTCTGCCTGTTTCCAGGGACTCCTTCCCCACAGCTATGGGCGCTGCTGGCCTGGAATACGTCCCTGCCTTGGTCATCACTGCCCCAGCGAGCTGGTTCAGGATCTCAAAGGGCCAAGGAGGAGCCTCGAAGTCCCTGCTTGGTAAATAGAGTGTGACAGCCAAGAAGTCGCGAAGCCCTCCCCTTCCTCCTTTCTCCTCTGGGACCCAGAAGGTTGAAGCTCGAAAAGCCCAGGGAGTGTCAGTAGGTGGAGGCTGCACTTGGCCTCACCTCACCCCACTCCCCCACCCACCTCCCTGTAAATCCTGGCGACACAACAGGAAGGCCCTTTAACTAGCACATAAAAGTGCTTTGGGCTTTCAAAGCCCTGCTCTGCATTTATGGGGAGCCCGAGGCTTTTACGGGCCATTTCTAGTCCCCCTCCCCCTGACCTACTGATACCTTGTGGTTTCTAGCTGTGGTGTGGGGAATTATCACAGCCCAGGCCTAGTGACCAATGGGGCAGGGAAGGAGAACAAGGGAGCCTTGCACCAGGGAGGCAAGGGTATCTCAGCAAGGCCCAGCCGGTCACCCAGCCTCCATGGGCCAGGCAGTCTTCTGAGGTGACCCTCTGACTGGCCCCTCTATCCTTTGATAGGGCTCAGAATAAGGCCTCACCAAGTTGGTGCTGACGGACTGACTGATCTAAAGCCAGAGTAACCATGGATCAGCCTCAGAAGGGGCTTAGCAAATGCTCCTGAAGGGCAGGGAGGGTCTTGTCCTAAGAGATATTCAGCCTGTTCTGGAGCTAGCCAGGCAGGTGAGCCAGTCAGACTAGTGTTCAAACAATGGATTTTTTTCTTATTTATTTTTAACTGAAGAATAATTACAACATTGTGTTGGTTTCTGCCATACATCAACATGGATCAGCCATAGGTAAACATATGTCCCTTCCCTCGTGAGCCTCCCTCCCACCTCCCCCCCCCCATCCTACCCCTTGAGGTTGTCACAGAGGCCTGGTTTGAGGTCCCTGAGTCATACAGCAAATTCCCACTGGCTATCTGTTTTACATATGTTAGTGTATATCAAACAATGGATTTTGAAGATCTTGTTTGGCCCTGAAAGACTGAGCCTATAGGCTTGTAAGGATGTGGCACAGGGGTTGCAGATTGTTAAGCATCTCTCCAATGTAGAGCTGGAACTTCATCCCAGAAGCCTCAAAGGAGTGTTTTTCCCACCTGGGCCTCTGATCCTCCTTAGTACAGAGAATGCTCTGGCTCTGAGTGTGTGGGCAGTGGGAATAGGGCAGGGGGTGTGGTCCCCAGCTTGGGAGATGTGAAGGCTGGTGGAAAGGAAGAAGCGGCCAGAGTCTCTACCTGCTCCCATCTTCTCCTGCCTCCAGGCTCCCAAAGTAGACCCCAAGACCCCTCACTGAGGTCTGCCAGGAACCCCGCTCCATCCTGCTCACTGCCCCTCCCTTCTTGGTTGTCTTCTCTATCAAGCTCCTTCTCTGCTCTTTTCTTTTTTTTGTTTTTCCTCTCCCTTCTCATTCTCTCCTCTTCCTCTTCATTAGTCTCCCTCCAATTCTCATGCTGTGGACCATTTCACTTTGTTTTTACCTTTTCTTTCTCCTCTTTCCATCTTTATTTGATTTAACCATCTTCCTCCCTCCTCTCTTGTACCAGAGTGTCTCTTAAGGTCTCATTTAACAATGAGATCACATAATTTTTTAAGATTCCATAAACATAGGCCATGCACAGTGCCAGGGGCTTCCATGGTTATCATTATGTTTAAACCTCACCATCACCCTCTGAGGTTGAGGCTGCTCGCATTTTACAGGTGCAAAACTGAGGCACACAGAACAGGCATGATTGCCTAGGACCACACAGCTATCAGATGATGGACCCAGGATTACCTCCAGCTGCCTTCGCAAACAACAGCAACCAAGATTTCTTATAGTAGTGGCATATAGTATGGCTCCAGAATATAGTACTGCTGCTGCTGTTGCTGCTAAGTCACTTCAGTCGTGTCCAACTCTGTGCGACCCCAGAGATAGAAGCCCACCAGGGGCCCCCATCCCTGGGATTCCAGTACATGCCAAATAGAGATCGTATATTTAGTGCAGTTTACAATACAGGGCCAGACACTGTTCTTAGTGTTTGTGTTCTCAGCTCACACTCCTATGAGGCGGGTACTGCTGCTTCTACCCTCATTTTACAGACGATGAAACTGAAGTGTAAGAGATGAAATAACTTGCCACACTATAACAGGTAGGTGGCAGGGGAAGGTTCAAGCCCAGGCCTCTGGACTGTATACAGCATCACTGGGCCCTCCCTTCTCTCCATGTTCTGCGGCAGGCAGTCCTTTCATTGGGAATTTCCGGGTGATGGAGGCATCACTTCTGGCTCAGACAGTAAGAGTCCTCGGGGGCCTATGGGCCAAACCTACCAAGGGAAGGTGTCCACAGCACATGTCTGGGGTTGTGTGTCCTAAGGAACGCCAAGGCCAAGTGCTAAGCACGGATGTCACCGGCAGGGCTTGGCTGAGACAAGAGGATCTTGTCTTATTTCCAGACTAGAGAGAATAAAGGCCTCTATTTGGAGCCCCTGCCCCCCAGCTGGCTCCTCTGCTCCCGGAAGGGCCTCTCATTCCCCTCCTGGGAGGGCCTGGAGAGCGTGCCCTTCCTCCTGACCTGCTCAGGGAGGGGCTCTGCTAAGGTCAGGCAGCACCCCACTTGGGCCCATGGCCGCCCCAGCCGCTGCAGAGTTCTTGGCGGGCACCTGGTCTGGTTCTCCTGGCACGGCGAGGAATGTGCTTCTGTCATCCTATCCTCCCTCCCCAACCCTAACCCAGCGCAGAATTGGATTAAGAACAAAAATATGAGCTGTGTTTGTTTTAATCAGCTTCAAGACATGGGGGCTTTTAAAGGGAAGGAGAGCAGGCCGGAGCTGGCCCCGGGGCAGGCAGGCTGGGCGGTGATGCCATCCCAGGGTCAGGAGCACGCCGAGCCATGAGTGCATCTGCAGGTCAGATCCTGGGGCAGATAAGGGCTGAGAGGGAAAGGACCTGGGGGGCCAGGGGGCTGGAGGAAGGATGAAAAGGATAGGAAGGAGGGAGGGAAAGACAGGGTTTTCCCTAAGCCTGCAGAGGGCCAGCAGCCAGCAGTCCCATCAAGTCCCTCTTGCTGGCATGACAAGAGGCAGGAGGGGAGGATGCTGTGAGGCTGGGGGAAGCCCCTGGAGCCCAGAAGAGCCAACAGAGAATCATTTTTTGGCTCCTCTTGGCCTTTGGAATGAGGGATAATGGAAAGGAGTCGAGGAAGAGTCAACTGCAGTCTCCACCACCCGATGGCAGGAAGAGCCCCTGCCTGGGGTCACCACAGAATCCAAGCAAGGGTATCTGGGCTGGAGCTGGCACCAGAGGGGACAGGTGCTGACAGTGAGTCAACCACACAGAACCCAGAGGCAATTGCGAGGTGTGAGGGTCATGTTGAGGGAATCAAGGCCTGAAGGAGCAAGAGGCTGGGAAAACAATGATCTCCCTGGGTAGATCTCAGGTTACATGAAGACCTGGGGGCCATGGGGTATGGGGAAGGGTTCTGAAGAGGGAGCCAGAGGGTGCTCTGGGATCTTGGAGCAACTGCTTTTTAAAAAGCCCCTGTGGCCATACGACTGTATACTTGCTATACGAGAGGTTATCTTTACATGTGCCCTGTGAGCCAAGGAAAGCTGCCCAGAGAGATTCAGGGACTAGTCCAAGGTCACACAGCCAAGAAGAGAAGTTGGTACAATGACCTCAGGCTCAGGTTTTCTGGCCAGTGCTCGAACCTCCATGGATGGGACAGCCTCGGCTAATTCTCAGATCAAAGCCTCCAGATGGAAACGATAACGTCAGACAGCTGAGGACAGAGCTCCCAGAGGCGTTCCCCAGAACTCTCCTATTCCCCAGCCTCTGGGCATCAGGAGAAAGGCCTGGACTGGCTCCGTCCATGTGCCAATCACACTCCAACACTGTGGGCCATCCTCGCCCAGAGGATGTCTGAGCTAATCCCCAGGTCCCCTTAGATCAAAACATGAGCTCCTCGGGACAGAACCAGGTCTTCTAATTCAGGTTCACAGATGGGTTTCGGTCCATGATGACACTTTTGCCAGTCAGAGGTGAAAGTGAAAAATCAATAATCCTTATATGGTAACATTTGAACTTCCCTGGTAGCTCAGTAGTAAAGAACCCACCTGCTAATATAGGAGACATGAGTTCAGTTCCTGGGTGGAGAAGATCCCCTGGAGAAGGAAATGGCAACCCACTCCAGTATTCTTGCCTGGGGAATCCCATGTTCAAAGGAAACCTGGTGGGCTCAGTCCATGCGGTCGCAAAAGATTTGGACACAACTTAGCAACTAAAAACAATAAAATATGGTAACATTTAGTCAGCTTTTAAATTTGAAATATCGTTCCTGTTCTGATTTTAAATGTTCTTTCTTTCTTGTTACAAAACATGATGAAAGTAGGACTTCTGGAAAACCTGTTCTTGGGAAAATTAGAATTGTCAAACCTATGTCCATCCCCTTAATTTTTAATTGGTCCATAAAATCCACAAGTTTGAGAACAACTGTAATATTTCATTTGGAGACATTCTTACCTAACCTGAGGCACAGGCTTCCCAGGTGGCACTAGTGGTAAAGAATGCACCCGCCAATGCAGGAGATGCAAGAGATGCGGGTTCAATCCCTGGGTTGGGGAGATCCCCTGGAGGAGGAAATGGCAACCCACTCCAATATTCTTGCCTGGAAAATTCCATGGACAGAAGACCCTGGTGGGCAACAGTCCATGGCTGCAAAGAGTCGGACATGACTGAGCATGTGCACACACACACACACTGAGGCGCAGTGCAGAGCTCTGCACACGACAAGCACTCGGTACATGTGGAACAGGGGACGTCTTACAGGCCAGGCCAGCAGGGACTTGGATGTGGAGACCTGGGCTGTAGAATCTCCAATGACTGGGCAGGCCTGAGCAAATTCCTGCCATTTTCAGCCTCAGTTTCCTCTTCTGGAGGAAGAGACAGGAGGAGACAGGACTTTCAGGCAAACTCTAAGATGAATCCCAGGGGCAACATTCCACGGCTCCCAGAAAAGAGACCCACCAGCCTCAAGCACTGAGTCTGCAGCTATGCCCCAGGCAGAAGACTGACAGGGGTGCAGGGGGCTCTTGAACAGATGGCCCATGTGAAAGAAGTTCTAGTAACAACAACAGAGATCTGATGGCCCTGAGAAAAGAGCTTAACTGGACAGTAGCCAAGACTTAGGCCCAAAGCAAATGAATGCCCATTGGCCCATTGGCCCAGGCCTCTGGATGCATCTCCCAGCCCTCCCAGGCTGGGATCAGGGTCAGAGCTGCCCTTTCATTGTGAGTCTCGCCACCCTTCTGTAGGTCGAGTGGATCCAGTCCAAAGCAGCCAAACTGGACTTTCCCCTGCTCTGTGCCAAAGGCAGGGGATGCACACATTATTCAGGAAAATGTGCATACACTAGGGCCACATTAGTCAAATTTCAAATAGAAGTATTCCTCTACTCATGAGGAGGGCATGGCAACCCACTCCAGTATTCTTGCCTGAAGAACCCCCATGGACAGAGGAGCCTGGCAGGCTACAGTCCATAGGGTTACCAAGAGTCAGACAGGAATGAAGCGACTTAGCATGCACACACGTGTAAGTACCCCAGTGTGTTAAGTGGCAATTGGACTAAACAAAATATGAGCAGCCTCCACTCTCAGGGACCAGTCCTTGGCAAATACCCTACTGACCCGAGGGGGATACAGATGGGAGGAGACCCAGTCTTCCCATAACGAGCATTCTGGACCACAGAAAAGGTGGGTGTCATGCACAGACCCAGCAGCAAAGTAAAAGCAGGGGCAGAAGGCATGAACTGTTGGCCGTCAATGGGATCTGGAATGAAGCCATCTCTCTGCATGCTGGAGCGAGATCAAAAAGAGCGTGCTCTGATTCAGAGCCGGGCACTGGTACCCCCAGGCACTGTCTTCAGTGTGTGGGTGACTTTTTAGCTTTGGTCCAGCTGTGAAGAGGAAAGAGGTATCTTTGCCCGGGTCCTCGGGTGCAGGCGGAATGGGCACAGCTGTCCGCACTAAGTATGGAAGGAACAGGGACCATGGGGGCAGGGTGATCACAACCCTTCCACCCCCTCGGGCAGCTTAGCTCTGCACAGTCTCAGCCCCATTCCCCAGACACCAAGGGACACCCGCTGCTGACACCATGGCATTGGGTTTCCCTTGGGCCGGCTCAGGCTACTGTCACCAGGTCTGCCAGGAAATTGCTGCTGACACTCAGGGAAGGGCCCGGGGAGTGGGGAGGCCAGGGATTGTGAAGTCGGTGAGTTCTGAGAAGGCACTAGAAGGGGCTGGAGCAGGGGAGACAGCTCTGGTTCTGAGTCTCCATCCCACTCCTGCCCCTTCTGGGCCGCTGCAGAAGGCCAGGGAACCTGGCAGCTTGTGGCTAGCCTGGCCACGTGGAGTGCCATGGAGGGGAAGAACAGGACTCCCCCCATACCCCCAAACCCGATGCTATACAACTCTGCCCCTTAGCATCCCTCCGGGAGGAATGCCACGCCTGCCCCATCCCCATCTGGCCATGTGCCCAGTACACTGAAGGGCCCACCACATGCTTTAATCTGGATAAAGATCATGTTCCTTCATTGTGAGTCCTACTAGGTCCCAGGCGGTTCTCCGTGCAGCCTCGCCTGTGCCTGTACACCATCTCTTTCTCACTCTCTCGCCTGGGCTTACTAAAATAAAAATATGCAGTGGCTCCCAGGTGCTCCTGAGTATTTCAAAAGTTTGGGAAGAAAATGGGAACAAGGCCAGGGGTAAACGGCAGAAGGCGAAGGGACCTTCAGACTGGGAACTGGGACCCTCCAACTGTCACTGCCCCTTCTGTTCTCTGACAGGATGTATGTGCACATGTGTGAGCATGTGCACGCGTGTGTGCACCTGTGTGTGTGCATGCATGTGTTGGGGATGTCGGGGATGGAATGACCATCAGGGCCACAGAGGGCCACAGGACACTCTGGGCTTCCAAGGGCAATAGTTGCAGGATTTTGGGCCCAAGCCACTTGCAGAGAAACATCTGAACAGCACCACTCCCCCCCCCCGCCCCCACCCCCCCCCCCCCCCCCCCCCCGCCTCCCCAGCCCCCCTCCCCACCCCACCCCCCGCCCGTCAGCCCTGGAATGCGCCATCCACCCTGGCTTTGATCCTGGATTGCCCCACCCTAGTCCCCGGCTAGGCAGGGGGAAGAAGAAGGCTAGAGGCAGAAGCAGACCCTATGGACGTTCTGCAAGGGGCTGGGCCTTCTGGGAGAGAACTGGAGAGTGCTGGCAAGGGTGGTGAGCATCCTGTGAGTATGGGGTGGGGGTGGGGGTGTCCAGCCAGGGGACTCCAGAAGGTGATGTTCAGTTCCTGGTACCAGGCTGGAAGCCACTGATCTCACCAGCCAGCAGCTTGGAGCCTTCAACCCAGACAAAGGCGGTCCTCTCCCTGGGAGCCCCTTAAGGGCAGGGATAGGGCATCTCAGAGGAGGACCAGTCAGTCTATCCATCCATCCACCAGCAGGTGTTTCAAATAGCTGCCAGAGGCCTGACGCTGTGACAAGCGTGCGGAATTTTCTCAAAAAGGCCCACCTCTCCCTCAATCTGGGAGACTCGGGAAGGCAGCTGACAGCGGGGCCAGGCAGGGGAGAGCAGCGCCCGATTTCCTTGAAATTATCACCTACTGTTCTTACTCTTCATTTAATCAAGTAAGGACATTAAAGACAGATAAAAGTATGCTAACACTTTTTAAAAAAAATAAAGAGGATAAAAGGCAGTTCTTCCCAAGATCAATTAGTGACAGAGGTTAGACCAGAGGTTACTTTGTGGGGAACTGACTCAAAGAGACACCAGGAGGCCTGGGGGACACTAGGCAAGCACTAGTTTCAGATTGGGAATACACGGACATTCGCTGGCCTGTACTCTCGGGTTAGTGCACTCTGTTCACGTAAGTTACACCTCAGGAAAAAAAAGCAGAGACAGACAGAAGTCAGATGTTAGCTCACGAAACCACATGGACTAGGGCAACGCTTCATGAATTCAAATTCCAGCTTCACCTCTCAGTATCTATGTGGCTTTGAACAAATTACTTAACCTCTCTGTGCTTCAGCCACCTCACCTCTAAAAGAGGATAATAATTATACTTACCTCAAAGAGTTCCTGTGAGGATTAAATGAGTGAAAACATGTGAAGTCCATCCAACCACGTTTGCCATATAGTAATCACTTGGTAAGTGCTAGGCACTGTTATTAATATTATTTCAAGAAAGTGCAGCTGCCAATTTCATACTGAAATGCAAGAATAAATTTAAAAATTTAAAATTAAGAAAACATAAAATGACACTTTATAATGTGAATTACATGCTGTGACATGGCTTTCTTGCACAAACATAATTAGAGACTCTATATGTGATTACTAATTAATTATTCAACAAATATGTATTGAATGCCAGTAGCTTCTAAAACTATTCCAAACAGTAAAATAAAGCAGTGAATCAGACAAAATCCCTGTCCTCATGAATTTACATGTGGGAGACAGTACAGAAATAAGCAAACAAATATGTAACTCAAGGCTTCCCCGGTGGTCCAGTGGTTAAGAATCTGCCTTGCAATGCGAGGGACATTGGTTCAAACCCTGATATGGGAAGATCCCACATGTCGCAGAGCAACTAAGCCCATGTGCCACAACTACTGAACCCACACGCCGCAACTACTGAGGCCCATGCTTCTAGAACCTATGTCCACAACAAGAGAAGCCTGCACACCACAACAAAGAGTAGCCCCCGCCAGCCACAACTGGAGAAAGCCTGCATGCAGCAACAAAGACCCACCACAGTCAAAACACAAAATAAAAATAAATAGATAAATCTTAAACAAATGTTACTGTATATATTAAGCATCAGCAGAGGACATCAAGCAGGATAAATACCAAAAGATCTACACAAAACCACACCACGCCGAAACGGCAGGAAATCAAGACAAAGAACAAATCCCAGAAGAAGTCAGAAGGGAAAAAATATGCAAATGCTTTACTCACAGAGGAACAAGGTAAGGATTATATCAGACTTTTCCTCAGACACCAAGCAAGCAAGATGAAAGGGAAGTGAAATATTCGAACTGTTGAAATAATTCTGTATCCAGTGAAATCATCCCTCAAAAGTGAAAGAAATGGACTTTCTCAGGCAAACAAGGTCAGTAGTGGTAAATGCTGTGAGAAAAAAGAAAGCAGGGTAAAGGGTTAGAGAACAATGAGGAAGGTGCCGTCTCAGGGAGGTGAGGACATCTCCCGAAGGAGGTCCATTTCCATGGGGACCCGAAGAAGGAGAAGGGGCAGAGCAGGAGCCAATGAGGACCACGGAGGGAGCACAGGCAGAGGGAACAGCAGGGACATAGGCCTTGAGGTGTGTGGTGTGCTGGAGGAGCAGAAAGATACCATCACAGCTGGAGTAGGATGAGCCCGGGGTGGAGGATATGAAGAAGGCAATGCCCGAGGCCTGGGTCACAGGAGGAGTCTGAGTTCAGTTCTGAGTGCCAGGAGAAGCCACAGGAAGAGTCTGAGCTGAGGAGTGATACAGTCAGGCCTCTCTCTTCCAAAGATCACTCTTGGCCTCGGAGTGTGAAGAATGGGGAGGAACAAGGAGAACAGGTCCAGGGCAGCGTCCAGGCAAGAGATGGTGGGGCCATGGACCAGGATGGAGGGCAGAAGGGGGTGAGTGATTCACTGGGTTCTGGATACTTTGGAAGGTGGAGCAATCGGATGAGGGGCAGAATGGATGTGGGGGGTGAGGAAAGGAAAGGGCCCATGTGGGTCTTTGGCCTGAGCAACTTAGAGAGGGGCAGCGCCTGTGGCTGAAATGGTGCCCCTGCAAGAGGAGCCGATTGGTGGCCCAGTCGAGGTTCTGCTTTGTTAGGTTGAGACGCCTTCTAAGCCCGCAATCGGAGAGGACACGCGGACAGCTGGACATACTAGTCTAGCACTCAGGGGAGCGGGCAGAGCGGAAAATACCACTGGGAGTCATCAGCAGCAGGAAGTCAAGCTCACATGCCCTGCCTGTTCTCACGCTTGGGGTTTTCTCATAATCATTATGGAAAATTCCCTGTAGCTCTGCTAAGAAAAGTGGAAACAGTCTTTCTAGGGTTGTCTCATTAAGGCTGGAATATTCTGGGCGACATCAGAGAAGGCGAGACCAGCACCCCTTGTCTCCAGTAACTCCATCGATCCTCTCCCTGTGGGTGGTGAGCAGGTGTCTGATGGCCGAAGATCCAGGGAAGGTGTGGTCGATGCTTTGTGCCAATGGCCAGAGAAAAATACCACCTGGGCAGGACCACTCAGTGCCCTGGGTAGAACTGGAAACAATGTTAGATGGTGCTCTCAAGAGAATGAAATAATCATGCCCACCCACTTCTCTCTCAGACCTGATCACAGTATGCCCTTTGGATAATAGCTGTGTCTGGTCACTAAAACTGTGGCTGATGGGACTTAAACAGCCTTTTACAGTGGCTGACATTCCTGTTTAACAAAAGAAAGCAAACTGTAGACTCAAGGCCTTCCAAAGGCAACTCGAGCTACAATGTAATCACATTCTATGCCTTAGTTTTATTTATTTTTCTGGCTACCCTCTGTTTAAGACAAGTGCTACTGGTGTTCCATTTATAGTAGGACTGTACAATGTCCTTTGAAAAGATATTCATGTGTATGTGGACATGTATGTGTGTGTGTGTGTGTGTGTGTGTGTGTGTGGTGAGTTAATTTAAAGAAAAATGTTAATAGTACAAGTGGCACTCAGATGTGGCCGAGATCATGAAGGTGCTACTCACATGACGAAAGCCTGAAAAAACACGACTATAAAACATGAAGAAATGGAAACAAGAGCCTTGAATCTTATATTCGTACACAAAGCCCATAACCACCCAAATCACCCAGGATCAAGGGCAGGAGCATTTTACTTTTCCTTTATAGCTCCAGCAGGCTGCAGGTAGATAAATTTTCCACTTCCACCAAGAATGTTGCTTTTGGTATTTGCTGTGGCTAGATTTCACCAAAGGGCTTCCCTGGTGGCACAGACTGTAAAGAATCTGCCTGCGATGCAAGAGACCCATGTTCAATCCCTGCATCGGGAACATCCCCTGGAGAAGGAAATGGCAACCCACTGTAGTATTCTTGCCTGGAGAATCCCATGGACAGAGGAGCCTGGTGGGTTACAGTCATGGGGTCACAAACAGTCAGAGACCACTAAGTGATTAACACTTTCACTTTCACAGGTTTCACCAAAGGCAAAAATTCTCTGAATATACAATTCTCACCATCTCAAGGCCACAAATTTGATGTTATTAACACAAATGGTATTTTCCCAAACACTGCAAACTTATGAAATGCTTCTGAATCAGCAAACACTACAATATGCCCTTTAAATAACAGCTGTATCCAATCATACTTCTAACTCATGGAGATAGAAGTTCTGGGTCAAAATGTCCCCAAATGGTACCCTTATCAAAAATAAGGAGTAGGTTTGGGCATGACTCAGATCTTTAAGCGGCATCTGGCCTAGGCCAGACCTCAGGTGTCTCTGTGTATCAGGTGCTCCCCACACAGGACTGCCTGCCCAAGTCAGGTGAGAGTGTCCATGTGGGGTTCCTAGATCCAGGCAGAGAACAGAGCTCCGGAAGAACAAGAACAGAGGATATTCAGATGTGAGTCTTGCTGTCCTCTTAGCACCCCAAAGAAGCCACCACACCCCTTCCCTGGAGACCTTTTGGCCTAGTGGTGTTATCCCCAAAGTAGGAATTATGGGTCCTGGGTTCTCAGCACCTCCAGCTGTGACCGGGCTGAAGGAGGCACAGCTGTCTTGCCAGAGGCTGTGTCTCTTGCGAAGGAGAAACATCCGGCCAATTCCACCAAGAATGTCAGTCAAAATGCAGGGCGGGACTCGGTCAGCTCAGCCATCCTGTCCAGCAGTTCTTGTGTCCTGGGAGCAGGCGCCTGGATAGGCCAGGATAGGACCTCATCTCCACAGTCCTCTCCCATCTAAAACCTGTAGCCTGGTGGGGGCGGGGGGGGGGCGCCGCAGGATGCGGAGGATGTGACCTAGGATGTGGGGACCCGCGGGCTCCGTGGAGAGATATGCAGAGGTGAAAGGGCAAACCTGCTTCTAGTCTCCTTATCAGGAATGGCCGAGGGAAAGGGAAGTGGGCAGCCCTAGAGGTCAGGCTGGGGGGTCATGGCTGGGGCAGAGCGAGACCCACGAGACCTAAGAGGAGAGCCTGCTGGGTGGGGGAGAAGGAGAAAGGGGTGGGGGTGTAGAGGGAGGGTCAAGGAGGAACCAGCTGCACGGCCATTTCCCAAGTGGTGGTTGGGGGGTGGGGGGAGGTTGGTGCAAAAGCTAGGGTGGCCAGCCCTCCAGGTTTGCCTGGGACTGTAGGGCTTCCTGAAAGACAAGACTCCCAGGCTTAAAATGAAGGTGTAGCTCTGGCTGGGGACTCACCACGCCACCGTGCTAGAATGCCTTCTCACTTCTCCCCTCCCGTTCTCCACACAACAAATAATGACACGTCCCTTCTGTGCTAGCCTGCTGCCAGACAGGGGGCTCAGCAGTGAAAGGACAAGCGTGGCCAGGGCCGTGCAGGCTGGGCACCCCTCCCAGCACACGCAGGTGGACTCCGCACAGCACACCCGCCCGGCCAGCCCACCGCAAGGTGCCTCTGGGGCACATTTCTGGGAAGCTTTTTGTCTACCCCACCAAACCCCAAAGGTGGGGACTGGGTCTAGTTCACAGCTCTACCTCCCAGTGAGCCGGCCTAGGGCCCTGAGCAGCATGGGTGCTTAATGCATGTCTTTGGCTTGAGGGGCTAAGGCACTCGGGGCAGGCTGGAAGTGAGGACACCTGTGAATGACCAGTCCCTCACCTGCACCAGTACACAAGCACAAACACACGCGTATGCACACAGGCACACCTAAACTTTGAGCAACATGCTTCCTGACTCAGCACAGAAGGGCGCCCAGCCCTCTCAGCTAGGAAGGGTGACGCCTGTAGGCAGACCCCAGCCTAGGTTAGGGGAAGGTGGTCCCCTAGATGAGGGCGGGCAGAGCTGGCTTGTTCTCTCCTAGCTGTGAGGTCTTAGCCTAGGGCTCCATCATCCTAGTCCCTCAGGGATCCCACCTGCAAGGAGCTCACAATAGTCAATGTACCCCCTGTATGTCTGGGGTCATCATGGGGAATCAGAGCCATGCTGAGGCTCCCCTGACCTTGGTCCTTGCAGCCGGAGAAACCAGTGGGGACCCTGAGGGGAGGCTAGGCCTCTTGGGGCACAAGGGACTGCAGGAATGGAGGCAGTGCTGGAAGAGGGTTGGGGTTCCAGCGACAACTCCAACCAACTCCTCTGCCTGTTTAAAGAGTAGGGGACTATATCACTGAAGTCACCACGGGACTGTAAGCTTCTTGCAGACACACAAGACTGTGTGCACTCATCTTAGTCTACCCAGAAGGGCAGTGCTTAGATGGGCTTTCCACACTTTCCATGGACGTTGCCCTTAGAGAGCAGCGCCCCACGTTTCTGTCCTGCCCCCTGCTGACGTTTTATCATATTGCAACTCATGAGATAAAACGAAAAGCAATGGGTGGGATTTCTGACTGGCTGTGTTCAGCCCGCATTTGGGAAGTCTGGCCTTGGGATATCATTAGGATAAGACCCCTGAGTGTTTCAGGAATAGCTGGAACCTAGCCACTCCCAACCAACTGAGGAGTGGGAGAAAAGAGCAGGATGTGGCAAGACAACTTTAGAGAAAACAACAGCACACTCTATCCACAGAACACAGACAGCAAAAGCACAAAAGGGACCTTGGGCCTTTTAAATCAAAACTTAGGTGTCCAGAGTTGGATTATCAGTCTTTGGCAAATGCACACTCATGCTTTCCTTCAGTTAGTTATTCACTAGCAGTTTTTCATAATTCATAAACACGTATGAACTAGGAATTTTCTTTCTTTTTAAACAGTAGAGCACCACCCCCCCACCTTTTCTTCTAAAGGAAATTTCACGAGAATGCTGGTAAATAAAAAGTGGAACCGCTCTGGCTGCAGTAGGGGTGGGGGCTGGGAGCTGCCTGCTTGGCCCCCCTTTCACTGCTCCAACTGCCCTGAGAAGCCCCTTAGAATGCTGTGGAACATGATCTAAAGCAACATGATCTATGCCCAGAATGGCAGGAACCTGTCTCTTTCATTCCTATGTCCCAGCACCCAGCACATGCCCAGTTCAGTGCCCGGTTTCAACAAATGTTGGGTGAAATGAATAAGTGAAGCTTGCTGCAGTGTCTACCCAGGTCTGATTTGGGGCGAGGGCAATGAGAACTGTCTCTGCCTCCAAATGTGTCCCCCATCAGCCTGCCACAGTGCCTACCATTCCCCACCCCCATGCAGTCTAACGCTGCCTGTTCCCCGGGATTCAGAGCAGATGCCACCTCCTCCATGAAGTTTTCCCAGATGTCCCCCGCCACAGTCATCTTGCTGCCTTTGAACGCTGTGGCCACTTTATAACACCTCTTTCCTGCATTCTTCACACTCACTCAGCCCTCAGCCCAAGTTATTTGCATACATCTTATTTCCCCAACTATGCAGATGCTGCCCTCCTTAAGGGTAGGACAGGTTTGACTGACTGTTTCCATCTCAGCCTTTCAAACAGTAAAAATCATATCAATGTATTTGAGGTAGAAGGAAAGTCTCCTGATTTAAAAGGACACTGTGTCTCCAGGAAGGCCCATTAAAGTTCTCAACAAGGGCACCTGGAATCAATCTGACTAAGACATGAGTGCGAAGTAACTTCTCCACTCCAGCAACCATCACCAAGGAGAGAGCATTCAAGGAGATCCAAAATAGGGAAGTCTGAGTGGAAAAGAGACACGTAGGGCTGCATTAGTCCCAAAACTGTGTGAAGAGGTTGGGTCCCTGGCTCTGAGAAGGATTTGGAAAATGTGGTCCACGAAGAGCTGGAGGAAGGGACAGTGAGAGTAGAGACTGGAGGAGGCTGGAAGAGGGTCCTGGGTCCTGGGGCACTTGAGTTCGCCTCCCCACTCCTGTCTCCAGTGCCTGGCAGGCTGGGACAGGGGGACTAGCTCCCTTTTCCTCCCCCAGAACATCTGGGGCCGCATCAGACTTAACGATCTGGTAAAGAAAATTGTTATGGAAATATGTAACCGTGAGACGTTATCAAAGGCGTCTTTAAAGTCCCTTTTCAACCCCCAGCCGGGTGGAGGGGATTGGAAATTGGAAAACTGGGAGACGATTACAGGACCATCAAAGTGGCCGAAATTCAATCCAACCTGAAGGTTTAAGGATGGCTAGCAGACCCCTGCCCCAGCCCAGAAGGCTGCAAACCCACTGTTTAAAAACCAAATCAACGGCATCATCAGATCCGGGTCTGGAGCAAACAAACGGCGCCCACAAAGGCTTCCCTGGATTTCCCTTGTGTTGAGGAAATCTGAGAAGTGAGGCCCTGGGAAGGCTCCCAGCTTCCAGGGCTTCTATCTTCTCCTCCCCACCCCACCCCACTCCACCTCACCCCACCCCACCCCCATTCTGGGCTCCGCTCTTTGTCTCTTCATCCTTCTCGATGCCTTTCTTCTACATCTCTTTCTGTTTACTCTTTCTCCTTCCATCTGTCTGTCTCTCTTCTCCTTCCATCTTTCTTTATATATTTCTTGTCCTAACAGTGTTCTTCCTCTCCTTTTCCTGTTTCTCTCTCATAGTCTGTCTTTTGTGACATTCCCATCCCTTTGTTGTGAATTTCCATCCATTTTGTCTTTTAGCACTGCATCTGTCTCTCTACATTTTGTCTTCTCTTTCTCTTTTTCTCCCTTTCGATCTTTCTCTTCCTTTTTCTTTCTTTCACAGCAGAAAAACCTTTTCTTCAGCCTCTATTGAATTTTTCTGCCTTTCTCTGCTTGAGGATTTCTTGTACTTTCAGGCTACGTATGAAAGGAAATCCTCTTTGGCCGGTATATTTACCCTTATGAATCCCAGGTATTTCTCCCAGGTGACTAAATATAAATAGCCCTCCATGCATGCCCATCGAAAGACATTAGTCTCAACCTCCATCACCGTGAACTGTCCATAGCGGCAAGATTACTGTGCCCTGTGCCAGCATACACAGGCACTCAAAATGGACATGTGGTTTTACCTATGACCAGGCTCTGCAGACATGGAAATTTATGTCCGGAGGGGTGGAATGCTACAGCACATAAAACTGATACAGACAGAGAACCTCGGTAATTTACAATTCTTTTTTATGTGGAGTGAGAGAAAGAGACTATAATTTTGCTACTAATAAAGTTATCCATATTTATTCTCAAGATTTGAGGGTTTATCTTCGTTCATATTTCTTGCGGTCGTAACCTTGAAGGCTCTGTGAGATCGCAGGTTTGTAATTAGAAAACAGCTCAATTCGCACGTCTCTTTGGAAACACCGAGAGTTTCATTCCGCCCTGCAAAATTTGTCGGTAACCAAGCACGAGAAGAAAGCTCCATATAGTCATTCACCTTCTAAGAATCGTTTCAGAGGCGCAAGGGAAACACATACGTGTTTATGAAAGAACGGAATAGAGAAAGGGCAGAAGAAAACGAAAGCAAGCGCACGGTCCGCGCCGCAGGAACCCCGGGAAGGCGCGGGAGCCGGCGAGGCTTGTTGCGCACAACAGACGGGAAGCCGCAATTCGCTGCTGGGCTGCTCACCACGGCCTGCGGCCCGGATGAGAGCAGGACGCGAGCCGTAGCGGCGGGTTAGGGGCAGGCAGCACCCAACCTCCGGTCCGCCACCCGCTCGTCGTGCCGTCTGTCCGTCACGGGCCCCAGTGCGCAGCGCTCCCGGCTCGCGCGTTTTCTCGGTCCGCCGCCTCCACCTCTGCTCCCGGAGAGCCTGGCCGCGCTGCGGACAAGCCGTTAGTTCACCAGGCCCCAAGTTCACGGGCGCCGCGCGGGTTCCGCTGGCGTGCGCACCAGCTGGGCTCAGGCCCCAGGCTGCGGCGGTGCTGGAATCCTCGGCCCCGGCTGGAGAGAACACGCCGGGCAACCGTAGGCTCGAGCCCCGGCGGGGGGGCCCCCCTGAGCCTCAAGGCCGCGGGTGATCCGGGAAGAAACCAAGCGCCCGTTCTCTTTGATCTGGTTTTATAGAGATTTGATGTTGACATTAAACTTTGAATGCTTTTATCTATTTCGATCTCTCTCTTATTCTTATTTTGGGCGGGGCCTCCTGTGCCAGAGCTAAGGGCTGGCGAGGGCACGCGGGCGGGACGGGCACCGGGGTCGACAGGGCGGGCACCGTGGTCGGCTGGACGAGCACAGAGGTCGGCGGGCCCAGAGGTGACATGGCGATGCGAGAGGAACGCTGGACGTATCCACCTACCCACATCCACATGCAATTCCCGATCGCCCCACGTATCCCTCCGTCCCCCACTCGCAGGCCAGACCGCTCTCTCCATCAGCAACGCCGGCGCGGAAGGCCGAGCAGAATTGAGACGCCGCGGAGAGACCAAGGCTCGGAGGGGCGCAGAGCGCGGAGACCGGGAGTAACTGGGAGCCGCCGCCGCAACTCCGGTCTCCCTCCGCAGCCTCTGTACCCATGCCGAGAGGCTCAATTACTTTCAGGTGTGGACCACTTAATAAAATAAATCTTCCGGGGGCAGGAGGCGAGTTTTCAGGAGCCTAATTCAAATCAGCAGACTTCGCATTTGTAAAGAGGGGCTTCCCTCAAATCCTTGTGGTTGGGGGCGTTGGAGGGATTGGGGGGGGGGGGCCAAGGAGTCAAGAATAGAGGTCTCTTTCTGGGATGATACTGTCAGCGGCTGGGCGGAGGACCCTGGGAGCCTCTCTGTCTCCGTCTCTCTTCGGCTGTGACTTTTTCTGGCTCTGTTCCGGTACATCAGAACGGAACCAACCATTTGGGGTCTGAATCACTCTGTTAAACCGACTAGAGTCCTCTAGCCCAGACAGGAGACCCAGTAGAAACAAAAGGTTCTGTCTCTCTCCATGCCTCCCCCCACCCCCACCTCTTTCTCTCTTTTCTCCTCCTTTGTCTCCATCATCCGTTACCCAATGTCCTCTCCATCTGAGATTTCCAAACCTGGTTTTGCAACACTGGAGGGAAACTCCAATTATCTCCAGGGCTTTGTGAAATGCTCAAAATGAAATAAACCTTTAATTAACTTTAATTATTTAACTGCAGGTTATGGACCCCCCAATTGGCAGGAAAAGCAGACGAGAAGGCTGATGGATTAAATAAAACATCCCAGGGTGTCACAGCTCCCTGAAGGTGAGAAACGCCAGCTTTAGAGATTTCAGGGCTCCGGAAAGAATCCCAGGCTCAGAAGAAGAAAGTTCCCAGGAGGACAGGGACTTAGATTATTAAGGTTTGGGGCCAGAGACTCTGCTCTGCCCTAGGCTTTCTCCCCTCACCCTCTTGCCAACTGTCACCATCTAGGCCTTTAGAGGAGGGAGTGGGCTACTCTCTTCCTATCCCACCCCACTCCCACTTAAGATCCTTCAGTAAGGTCCAGTTTACATCAGACAAAGCAAACTGTTTCCTTCCTCTTTTGCTAGGAAATTCAGACCACAACTGAATTCTTGTCTGAATTTCCCAGGTTCTGCTCTTTTAGAAGAGTTACTCACCCCAAAGTCCCGTCCTCATACCACCAGATCTAGGAAACTGCCCTTCTCAGGGCTCAGGGACGGGAGCCCCCGAGAGGTGACCTCAGATGGCTGAGGTGGAGGGCAACTCGCTCCACAGCATCTGACAAGGGCCCACATGTTTCCCGTACAGAGAACAAATCTGCCCCATTAAAGCGTTACTCCGTTGGGGAAAACACTGATGCAATATTGGAAACATGCTGGGCCCACAGTGAGCGCCGGAAGGAGAGGCAGGTCTTCTCAGGAAGGCAGAGGCGGCCAGTGGGTGAAACTAATCCCGCCACGTCCACCCTCGCTTGGCCCAGCAAATTGAGGGAGGGATTATGGACCAAAACATCCAGATGCAGAGGGAGGCTGTGGGGCTGGTGGTGCATTTACAGAGCGAGCAACTGGGGACAGACGGGGGGAAGAAGGTGCCGGTACCCTGAGGGCAGCAGCAGGAACAGGACTCGGCTGCCTGGACTTGGGGCCGAACTGGAAGGAGAGTCCACTTCCCGGAGCCCAAGCTTTACAACCAATAACTCCATGGTTTGGGCCCCAGCGACACTGCTGATCTAAATAGTTTATTAACAAATGGAAAATACATAAACACATAACAATTGCCTCTAAGAAAAAAACTTATTAAAATCCCCCTGTGTTGTATGTAAAATAAATAGCTGAGACCATATGGGTGAGGGGGAAAACGGTCGTGTCCTAATTGGCTCTCTGCTCCTGGCACAGGTTCCGTCTTTAGGCCTCAGTTCCCTCCTGTGTAAATGAAGGTGACAGCCTAGACGTACACTGGTGATTCTCAAGCTTTAGATGGCATCGATATCACCGGAAAAAAAAAAAAAAAATTAAAAACTGCTGGCCCTACCCCAAGAGTTTCTGACTTAGTAGGTCTCGGGGAGCACCAACAATCTGCCTGTTTCACAAGTTCCTAGATGTTACTGCTGTTAGCCTGAGATCCATACTTTGAGAACCTCTGGACTAGATGATATGTAAACTTCCATCTAGATCTAACACACTCTTCCATCTCCAGGCTCCTGTGTCTGCCCCATCAAGCCCTGAGGAGTCTGGAGCCACATATGAGAGGGGCTGATGTTTTTACCCTCGAGCTTGTACCCCCTGTCATCAGTGCAGAATAAATCTTTCACTGGCCAATAGGGACTGAGGCCCCTGCCCACTGAAGGATCCCAGTCCTCTCACTACACATATTCCAGTCTGAATTAACCCCAGCTGGCTGGCTGTAGGGCCTGAATCTCCAGCAGTGGCTAACACTGCTTTCCCTTTGTACCAAGCAGGGCTGGGCCTAATCCTACTTAAATGTCAAGCAGGCCTATTGTGTACAGGGCTGCCGTCAGAGGGGCTGGCAAGAGCCCAGGGTACATCTTCAGGCCCCTCGATGTAGCCTAGTGTCTGCCAAACACTTGGTCCGCCACACACCCGCGCACACGCACACGCTCCGTCACACGCAGAGCTGGGTCGTCAGGAGAGCTAGTTTTACTTTGATGTACCTCTCCGCTGCACATTTGTTTCAGCTCCCCTCCTGGAGCCACAGCCTTATTTATCTTCTTGGCATGGGTTCTTAGAATACTTCCATTCAGGCAGCAGCAAAATCACTCAGCTCCACTGTTTTACGAAGTTTATCAAACAGCAAAATATCCGGTCTCTTTGTCCAATGGATCTGGTGTGAATGTGCCTACAGAACTGCCTTTCCCAGACGCCCTGGGGTCTGTGTGTGGTTATATATATCCTCCCCTGAGAGGACCCCACAAAATTCAGGGCCTGCCTACTCATGCTGCAAGGGGCCCCCAAAGCAGCCGCAGGGCTCAGAGGCATCTTCCTGAATCAGGAGACCCAGCCACATATACTCCGCACATGCATGGGCTACACTCATACTCCACCAGCAGAGCCTCAGAAGCCCACAGCAGACTAACAGCCCTGCGCCCCACCCCAGTCGCCCCTTCCCCAGGCCTGCCATGGCACCCTCACCCCCAAAGGACAAAGCTTCTGCTAAAATCATTGCTGTCATCTCAATCCCAAAGTTTGGGAGCTCTGTGGAAGGACACACCTCCCCTGCAGCTGAGGACTCGGACCCTCTCCACCCACTTAAAGGGACAAAGGTATCATACCTCCCATAGGCTGACTCAGAATGAGGTCCTTGCTGCTCTTCCCCCTGTCCCTAGACTCCAAGCATCCTGCTGGCTTCCCAGAAATCACGCCTACTCCAGGGCTGGGCTCCCTACCTATAGCCCCCCACCTACCTGAGGCCTTCCAGCCAGGGCTATCTGAAGAGCAAGAGGGCCCACTCAGCACCTGGTATGCCCTGTGCTGTCACCAGGATGGCACTGATCATGCGCTTCCAGAGCCTGGAAGTTCACTTGGTGCCCTCCCTGCTCTGCCTCTTAAGGATCTCCCCAAATTCCAACAGGAACTTTGTAGATGCCCTGGCTTTACAGTTGACAATATATGCTAAGTGAAGAACCCCTTTCACAATGGAAATCTGGCTTAGGGTTCAAAATGTCCTCTGAAGCCATGCCTCTGTGCCTGGTCTCTGCAGCCCCTGTTTTCTGGGCTGCAGGTCATCATACACCCCACCCCCAATGTGGCAATAAGTCTGGTCATTCCTTCCCACTAAATATTAATACCTCTTCCCTTCAGTCATTCCTCCATGGTGGTTCAGATGGTAAAGAATCTGCCTGCATTGCAGGAGACCTGGGTTCAGTCCCTCGGTTAGGAAGATCCCCTGGAGAAAAGAATGGCTACCCACTCCAGTACTCTTGCCTGGAGAATCCCATGGACAGCGGAGCCAGGCGGGCTATACTCCCTGGGATCACACAAAGTCAAACACGACTGAGCGACTAACACTTTGGCTTTTCACTTTCAGCCGTCCCTCTTCATTTCCTCGGCCACATCCTGTCACATCTTTGATACCTCGTGCCTGGACTACTGTCCTATACACTGTCTTGTCCCCTTCTCCCATGTCCCTGGGGAAATAATGCTACCTCCCTCACAAAGAATTCGATAATGTACTTAAAATAACTGGCCCAGGGCTTCCCTGGTGGTCCAGTGGTTAAGAATCTGCCTTACAATACACGGGACACGGGTTCAATCCCTGGTCAGGGAACAAAGATCCCACATGCCACGGAGCAACTAAGCCCGTGTGCCACAACTATTGAGCCCATGCTCTGGAGCCTAAGTGCCACAACTAGAGAGTCTATGCACCTCAAAGAAAGAGCCTGCATGCCACAACTAAGACCCGATGCAGCCAAATAAATAAATATTTTTTTAAAAAAAGAAGTGGCCCATCGTAAGTGCTTAATAAACTTTAGGTACCATCATTGTGCATGCATGCTCAGTCGCTTCAATCCGACTCTTTGTGACCCTATGGACTGTAGACTACCGGGCTCCTCTGTCCGTGGGATTCTCCAGGCAAGAATACTGGAGTGGGTTTCCATTTCCTCCTCCAGGGGCTCTTCCCAACCCAGGGATCGAACCTGCATCTCTTACGTCTCCTGCATTGGCAAGTGGGTTCTTTACCACTAGAGCCACCTGGGGAGCCAGATACCACCATTACTATTTTTATTCTGCTCAAGCTACCAAAATTATATTCCTAAAGCACACCTCTCATTCTCCCACTAAATAACAACAATAATAATATTAACACACTGATCACTTACGATGGGTCAGGCCCTGCTCCAAGTGCCTCTCCATACTCTCCCTGCTGCCCAAAAGAAAGTAGGCTCTGTATTCCACATGTGCCACCTGGTCCCACCCAGCCTAGGTGTTGTCATGTCTATTACTCCTTCACAAAGCCCCTTCGGGGGGCAGCTGAGCTCCTTGTGCCTGGAAATGCCTACTCACTTGACCCAGACTCAGCAGCTATGTGCCCCCTTCTCCATCAGCCCACAGTTTCCCGGACCCTCCCATTTTCTCAGGCTGCTCAGAGATCTCCCAGGATTCCCTGCAAGGGGGGAATGGTCCTGTGTGCGGGTTCTCAAGGTGTGCGGTTGGGAGTCCAGGGCTCAGTGCTGATGTGCTCATGACTGCCCAGTGGCGTCCTTCTGCACCTGGAAGTGGCCTCAGAGGGCACCAGCCCCTCCCTGCTACATCTGTTCCTCAACCTGGCTCACCCTTAGTGGTCATCTTGGAGAACTGAATATTGTTCACGTGTCCAAATCTTGTCTCCCCAGGAGAAAAAATTCCATAAGAAGGATCTACCCAGGCTTGGAGTGCGGCTGCATCTGCCTCCCGCACTTGTGCCCAGCACAGTATCTGCCTCACTGAACACTCAGATTCAGAGTGGCTGGGGGCAGATGCAGCCCTGGCCTGTCTGCCAAGACTCAGGTAGCACACCTGTTGGAGATGGTACAGGCTGACCAGGCTACCTGCTTGGTTCTGTCATTTAGGAAGTATGTGACACCTTGGCCAACTTACTTCATTTCTGTGAGTTTTGTAGTCTCATCTGTGAAGTAGAAATAATAATAGCTACCTCTGGAGAAGATTATATGAAATTTTAAAATGTAGACCTCCCTGGTTCAGACCTACCTCACAATCGGCTCTCAACACCATCTTTCTCCCTGTCACTCAGCGCAAGGTATAAGACCAGAGTTCCTCTGCCCAACTGACAGCAAGGCAAACAGGGAAAGTGAATTCTCCTCTCACGTTAAAGGTGAGTCTGCTTCCTTCCTTCACCCATGTGAACAAAGAGCCCCCATGGAGCCTGAGATCAGCTCACTGTACTGAGTGAGCCCCCTAGGAGTTTGCCTCCTGTGACAGCTGAACACTTGGGGTACACAAAACATGTATTGTCCCATTTGGGGATCTCCCCTGTCTCCCTCAGGACAGGCAATGTGGCTCTCTCTGCCCAGTGGGCTTTGCCACTTGCTTTCCAGGCACCCTGTCATGCCCCTTCAGGTCCCCTTCTTTTTTTTAAATTGGAAGATAATTGCTTTAGAATGTTGTGTTGGTTTCTGCCATGAAAGTAAAAGTGAAGTCACTCAGTCATGTCCGACTCTTTGCGACCCCATGGACTGTAGCCTACCAGACTCCTCCATCCATGGGATTTTCCAGGCAAGAATACTGGAGTGGGTTGCCATTTCCTCTCCAGGGGATCTTCCCCACCCAGGGATTGAAACCGGGTCTCCCACATTGTAGGCAGAAGCTTTACTGTCTGAGCCACGAGGGAAGTCCGGTTTCTGCCATACAACAATGCTAATCAGCCATAAGTAATATAATACCCCCACCCCTCATCAGGTCCCCTTTTTAACCCATGGGTGCAGCCCCAACAGTGGCCAAGGAGCCACATGGTGGAATTCTCTCCTATACAAACTCAGGACTGACTTGTGTGCCCAGTAAAATATGGCAGCAGTAATGCTGTGTGAGTTCTGAGGCTGGGTCATAAATAGCACCTCAGTTTCCACCTTGGTCTTTTGGCTCATTCTCTGTGGGACAAGCCAGCTGCCAGGTTTTGAGGGCTGCTTGCAGCAGCTCCATGAAAAGGCCCACTTGGGGAAGAATTCAGGCCTTCATGAACAGTCAACACCAACCTGCCAGTGATGTGAGAGGGCCACCTTGGAAGCAAATCCTCCATAGAATGACCACTGTCTGATTTGGGGTCCTGAGGTACCCCTGAGACAGACCATTCAGCCAAGGTGCTCCTGAATCTCTGACCCACAATCACCGACCATTGCTATTTTAAGCCACTAAGTTTTGGGGTGATTTCTTATGCAGCCTTAGATAACTAATATACAAACCAATCTCAGCTTCTCCATTCTGTAAAATGGGAATATTAATATCCACCTTATAACATAATAAAGAAGATATGAGATGGTGTTTGACCAGAACATTGTAGGTGACCTATGAGTGGTGGATCCTACTATTACAATCCATCCCGCTCCCTCTGCTTCTCAAGAGACTTCAGAAGAGGCCGGTAGAGCCCTTCCACCCTCTTCACTTGCTTTTCTCCCAGTCTCTTATGAGGTTTAGGCCCTGTCTTCGTATTCTCTTCCACCAACAAAGGAGGAGACCCTGGGCTGGAGTGTACTTCTGTGCGACATGGTGGTGAGCTCCATCCAGAACTCTGGGGTGGGTCCCACGCACATTTCTAAGGGGGTTCAGTGGTGTGTGTTTGCATTTCCTTTGAAGGGCCCCAAATGTGATAATTACATACTTGTTAGCCCTGTAAAATAACAAATCTGGAATCTACACTCTGGAACCAATGGATTTCCTGCTGAAATGAGTTCAAGAGGTGCCCTGACCAGCATTCCCGGTAAGAGCCTGGCCCCGAGAGGCCCTGCAGACCACCCGCCCGCCCACATCCCACAGCTCCTGCGCGCAGCTCTCCACCTCATGGCTCGGGCGAGCAGATGTGCTTTTTGTTGCAGTTGTTTTCCTGTTTTCTTCATATCCGCCCTCTGGGTGTGGCTTCCCACTTAGCCTAGGGAGACTTCTCAGGCCTGAGGCTCCCCCCTCCATGGCTCCCACTAGCAAATCCAGTGCTTGGAGCTGGGCTTGGCAGATGCTGGGGGTGGACACCTGTGGAACCAGCCTGCCTTCCCCCTAGAGCTTCCCTTGACTCCTGTGGACTTCTCCACCTTTGTCTGTCTTCCTCCCACCCTTCCCCAAACTCTCTTCTTGCCTAGGCTCCAGCAATATTCAACAAATCTAAGTTCCCCAAACTTGGCTTCCTCTTTCTCACCTCTGGGCTGTCTTTCTGGAATGCCTTCCCTCCCTGCCACCTCCATACACCTTCCTCTGGCTGACCCTCATTCAACTTTCGAGATTCATCCTGGAAGTGTTCCATGGCAGCTGCCTCCAGCCCAAGGCGGTGCCCATCTCATGGCCCCTACAGCCCCCTGTGCTTTCTTGCCTCAGAACAACATGCCCTGCTGGATACCTGCCTGTTGCTCTGTGTCTCTCCTGCTAGAGTGGAAAAGCCCTGAGAATAAACAGTCTGCATCTCTGAGTCTATTCCCACTGCGTGCCCCCCCCCCTCTCTGGCACATGGCAGGCATTCAATAAATGCCTGATGAACAAACAAATGAATAAAATCAATTCATCAAAGTCTGCCAAGAGGTCTAAACCAGCCCCCTTCTGTTTCACACCAAGAAAGAGTTCATGAAAAACTCTCCCACAAAATGACTTCTCTTGGTCCAAGCCAGCACTTGCCACAGAACACATTTACTGTAACACCAAGGCAGATGTCAGGGCAAACCTGGCCTGCAGGGCACTGCCACATCCCAGATGAAGCTCTGCCTCTCTGGCCCCTGCCCCCATACTAGCCCGACCCGAGGAGGGTGGGTGGAGAAAATGAGCAGAGAAATACAAGTTTGGGGTGGGGGGGACTCAGGCTCAAGAAACATCTCTGTGAACTCATTCATTCCAGAAAAGCTGAACTATAGACTCACTCCCCTCCTTCTTCTGGGGATGAAACTTGAGTTCTCCCATTGAAAGAGATCAAATCAATAGAAGAGAAAAAAGTAGCTCCCTAACTTTCCAGAAATTTTATCCCAAAGCATAGACTTCAGCTTGGGTTGTCAGAATGACAGCCAAGGATCCTGGATATCTACAGCACAAAGCTGCTGCTTCCCCCACCCCACTTCTTTTCTTTTTTTAAAATATCATGGGTGAGGGGGAAGTACCGGATCTAAAGGTTTATTTACCATTCCTTAGTCTGACCTTCCAGGAAGAATGTCACTAATGAGAAACAATCTACGTGGGCTCCCCATCCCAGAATTTTCATAGGGATCAATTTAGGATTTCAAAGTCTAAACAGGACAAGAGTAATATTGACTGTCTTGCCTTCAAAGAAAAAAAAGAAAAAGCAACTGAGTTTTTCCTGTCTGGAAGGAAGTTTTATATGTCAAAGAAATGTCAGATCTGAGGTTCCATCTGTCCTGTTGTTCTGACTGCTCTTGGACATCCCCTGGGAGATAAAGGGGCGCATTCACCTTCGTGCGGCATAGGCGCAGGGCAGTCAAAAAGAGAAAGAAAGCTGAAGTTGGGACCAATGTTCAATTCAAGAACCAACCTTAAAGTTGAGGCTAGAGGCCAGGAGTTCTGCTCTGGAGACCAGATTCCATTTTGATTCACATCCAAATGATTTTTTTTTTTCCATTGTGGAGGAGACATTTCCATTCCAGCAAAGTTGACATGTGGCAGGGGTCACGTCTGTCTTGCTCTCTGCTGTATCCCACTGCCAGCAAATGCCTGTCACAAAGTAGGTCCTCCTATTAAATCAATGAATGAAACAATCAGCCAGTGTAAAACAGTTGCCTAGAAACAGCCACTAAGCATCATGTCCATTTTAAAAGTAGTTTTTCTCAGCAAGTGGAGTGATTTTTCTTTTCTTTCTTTTTTTAATGATAGGACCCAGAATTATCTGGATCATCCTTTCAGCTTATCTCACTGAGTCTCTGGACACTCTGTCAGTGACAAAATGCTATTGTAATTCAACTGGTTATTAAACAGCACGAATGATGAACTCACAAATTCTCTTAAAACTCTGCCCCACATCTGGCTGTGTTGGTGGGTCATAAAACCTCTCAGGTGTTAGACGCTGTTTCATTTGGTCTCAGCTTAGCAGAAACCCCCCTCCACCTAAACTGTCCCAACTGTCATTTGGTGATCAGAAAGGCAGCAGTATGGCTCCATCTTGGACCAACTCTGTTCCCATCCACTTTGGCCTCAAATTGCATCAGGAAGAAGTTCTGAGACCTCCCTGGTGGTCCAGTGGTTAAGAATCCACGTTCTAATGCAGGGGATGCAGGTCTGATCTCTGGTTGGGGGACTTAAGATCCCAAGTGCTGCAGGGCAACTAGCCCACATGTGACAACTACAGAGCCTGAGCACCACAACTAGAGAAGCCCACGTGCCACAAGAGAAGACTGTGCGCTGCAACTAGAGAAAGCCTGTGTGCCGTGAATAAGACCCAGCGCAGCCAAAAAAAAATCCATTAAAAAAAAAGAAGTCCTGACCTTCCCTTGGGAGAAGGAGATGTGCATCTAATGGTTCCAGTTTTGGTATGTTAGCTGAAGAACAACTATGAGATAGCTGGTGGGAACCATGGACCTGAGCATAAATTTTTGATCTGCCACTGATATCCACATTGGACAAATGGCAGCCTTCTGTGGCCTCAGTCTCTCTCTGATAATACGGATAATAATTGTCTCCTTCCTGGGGTTGTTGTGAGGGTCAAGTAAATCAATAGACAGAGAATACGTTAGACAGTGCCTGGCATGCTACATGACGCTACCTGTGTTAGCTATTGTTTTTATTTGTAAAATTAGGTCCCCTATGATACTTCATGATTTCTCAGCTCTCCTAAGAAAGAAAACCTTGAAACTCTGAGGTTGCATTTTTGTTTTTTCTCTGCTCCTGCCCCATCAAACTGGCCAGACCACATATGGATAAAGATGAGTGTGCACTAGTGGTGTCTAAGAGGGGGCAGGAAGGGGCCCTTTAAGAACTGTTTTGCATGGTCCTGGAAGAAAACCCTGCCAGAGGGGCAACCCTATCTACCTGACCCACCTTAAATGGAATCTGGGATTTCCTGCCACCTCGGTTCAATTGGGAACACCATCTCAGCATGGAAATTGGTTCTGTTCAAAGAGGGGGAGAAAGGCAGAAGGAATTTCTGGGTTTGGAAAACAGGGTGGGTCCCTAGGTCTCTCTGCTCAGCCCCCAATTATAGAACCTTCCATCTGAGGTCATGGAGCCTTCTACCAATTCAGTGATGTAGCCCAGAAATCTGGCAGCAGTTTCTGGATCTCTTAATGATAATAAAAATCTCTTAAATGAACACAGTTCATCACATCCATCAAATAAGTGTTCCTCAAATTTTCCTTGTTCATGGGTAGGGCCCACTTTCATGATGAGTAAACTGAGGTTCAGAAAGGTTATCATTGGAGGCAAAACACTTGGCACTTAAGTTTGGCTGCCCTGTTTAGACTGTTGATGATATTTTTCTGTCATACTTTCATCTTCCACAGTAAGCCACTTGACTACTTTGTTGAACAGAAAAGGTGTCCTGAATTGACATTAACATGCTCCTGAAAAAAGTCAACAATATCTACAGCTCTAACCCAATAACTATTATTTTCTAAATTGAGGTAAGTTGATTTACTAACTCAATATCTATTGAAAAACCCCTATGAATGGGCAAAAGTGATCAATACAAGTTGGCTGCCCAGAGCTGGGATCCACTGGATCCTAGAGAATGGATGCCCCTGGTAAGGCCAAAGAGGAAGCTTAATTCCAAGCTAAGCCTCCCTCTTGGCTGGAAATAGCAGCTCCAGGTGCTCCCATCTCACTATTCCAGTCTGCAGTCTGTGATTAGGGGCCCTAATGGCCATAATGCCTCCAATGTGGTGTTTAAACCAATAAGGCTTCAGAGAAGTTATGGTATGTTTAATAATGGCTTAATGACTACTTGTGAGATGCAAGGCTTCTGGTTCCTGTTTGCCCTTGATTTACAGCCCAACTCTGGCTGAGGACAGCCAAGAAACCCCCTCTAAGCCCCCAGCGGAAGAGGGAGGTGTTCACACCAGGCCCCTTGGATTCCTTTAAAAATTGAGAATTCAAATGAAATACAAATGATGTTCAACTCCCCATCCTTCTTGCTAATCTCTGGAGGCAGTGAAAATAAAAAACTGTGTGACCCAGAACTAGGGACTCCTCAATCTACAAAAGTGAGCAGGGGTCCTACGGCCCACAGGTATTTCTTCCCAGATCTTAGGTAAGGTGGAGGTTGTTTCACTTTTAAGAAATTCTAAGCTACTGCCCTAGTCCTGGGTTTCCTTTTGGCTAGGGAGACCCAGCTATTAGGTGACATGGTCCTACTTTGTCCTTCTAAAGTGGCAGGCCTGGGGCAACAGCACCCGAGGTCTGAGCTGCAGACAGCCCTTCTCCAGGCGGTCTCTAGGCACTTTCAGATTATTTGCCCATTAAAAGGCATTCACTCCATGCCTGTTGTTCAAACACAAAACCCTCTAGGAACTCCTCCACCTGCTCCCAAGGTAACCTCTGCTGGACTCTGTTCAGTCCTGAGATGCCTCTACAGCCCCGCTGTCTTCTCTGCCCCTGCCTCTGCTTCTGAAACTCACCAGGAATATATAGAGACTCAGAAGACTGACTGTCCAATGTCCACAGCCAGATGAGAACTGTAAGTGACTAGTTCAAGGCCTCACAGCTAATTATCATACCCAGCTCCCAGCCCCCAGCACCCATTACCAGATTAGAGTTGTTTCCACACAATAATGACTCCTCGACCGGAGGAAAACAAGAGATCTCTATAACGGAGGTGTTTTTGCTGAAGGCCAAGTTTTTCCAACTCCCAGTAAAAAGAGTAAACGTCCCAGCCCAGCCCCTACCTGTTCCTTGGCCATTATCCCAGGCTAAAAGTCAGGAGACCGGACCTAAAAGTATTTGTTGGGCCTGGAGGGGGTCTCTACCCTGAAGTGTCTCACCCTTTCAGAGTCAAGAGCCTCCGGGCCAGATATCAGGGCCAGTGCTGCTCTAAACAAGGGACTCGCCAAGATGCACAGACAAAAGGGACTCTACCCTCCAGAGAGGGGGTGGCTTCCTCCCCTTCTCCCACTGCTTCTGATACCAGGACTGGAGTGAATCAGGGGGCTACCGGGCTCCGAGGGGTTAACCCGCGCGGGGCTGCACGTGACGTGGATGGTTCCAGCATTAAGTCAGAGTGCGGCCCCCTCCCCTGTCCCACCCCCCGCGGCGCGCGCCGCTCCCGGGGGCTCCGCGCCCCCGCGTCCAGGTCCCTCCCCCTTGGCGGGCGCTCACAGGCCGCGCGGGCAGCGCGAGCCCCGGAGCCCCCGGCGGCCTGTGCGCCCCGAGCCGGCATGGACCCGGAGCGCTGCGCGCCTTTCGGCGTGGGGCCCGGGCCTGGCCCCTACGCGGCCGCCGGGGACGAGCCTCCGGGCCCCCAGGGAACCCCCGCCGCCGCGTCTCACCTGCACCCCGCGCCACCCCGCGGCCCGCGGCTGACCCGCTTTCCGGCCTGCGGGCCCCTGGAGCCCTACCTCCCGGAGCCGGCCAAGCCGCCCGCCAAGTACCTGCAGGACCTCGGGCCCGGCCCGGCGCTCAACGGCGGCCACTTCTACGAGAGCCCCGAGGAAGGTAACGCGCGGCGCGGGGCGCTCTCCCTCTTCACACCCCGGGCCCGCCGGGGCCTCCCCGCTTCCCTCTCCCGGTCGCTTATTTCAGAAATTTTCTACCTCTCTCGCCCCTCCGCACGGCTCTCTCTGAAGCCAGACCGGAGCTGGTCCTCACTGGGCGAAAGCTAGCGCCGTGCGGAGAGGCAGAGCCACGCGTGCCTCTGGCGGCGGGAAAGGGAGGCGGGAGGTCCAGGGAGACTGGAGTGGCGACGGCCCCGGGCCCCGTTGGGCCGGAAGACGGCCGGAACCGGGAAGCAGAGATCTTGCCTTGCCGGAGTTGGGCGGGAACTGACACCGAGGCCCAGGAGCCAGGCTTAACTCTTGGCCCCAGTGAGGGGAGAGAACCGCGGCTTTTGTGGTCGGCCCCGATCTACAGTGGCCAAGCCGGACTCAGCTGAGGGAGGTTGCGGCCTGGCCTCCCCCGGGAGAGGCGCTGCTGTCTGCGCCTTAAGGCGCTCGGTACAGTGGCCACGGTTGGTGAGGCAGTCCCGGGACATTCTCAGTGCAGAATAACTGTGTTCTTATTTCCCAGACTAACCTGGCCTCTCCGTCGTATGCACGGCGATGGCCGCCCTTCGAGCAGTCTTGGCTTCCTCGCGCTGGATGATCACCGCGGGGCCGTCGGGAGTGGGCCTAAGTCCTGGGCGCCTCCGGCTGCTCCTGGGCTGATACCCTGGGCGCTAACGCCAGTTGGACCGTGCGGTCTCCAAAGAGCCCGCCTGAGGGGGCCTGAACCCAACCCCGCGGCTGCCACTGCACCGGCTGACCTGTGGAAGTGTCGGTGCCCGCGCCCACCTCATCTTTGCTGCCACATCCCGAAGCTTAGGCCCGGAGCTGAATCCTTAGAGATCGCCTCCCAACTCTCCTCCGCCCCGCTGGCGCCTCGCGGGCCTCTGCGGAGTGGCCAGGCGGCTCCAGCCTTCGCCCAGTCGGGGCTGTGAGAACGTGTAAGGGAGGGCAGGGAGGTGTGTGGGGGTCAGTGGAGGAAATGAGCGAGTCCGCGGAGCTTCGTGTCTGTGCCCTTTGAAAGAGGCTCTCCTGATAAAAACCACAGTTGGGACTTAATGAGAAGCAGTTGGCCTGGCTCCTCTGATCCCAGCCAGACGGCGGCGGCCGCGCAGCGCCGTGAGCACCGCCCGGGACACAGGTACCTGGCCTGGCTCGACGCGCCGCGTTCGGATGACGCACCCTGCGGCTCAGCTTCCCTGCTGGGCACGATGGATCACGGACGGACAGCCGGGATTGCGACCGACCCTGGCGCCGAGCTAACTGCTGAGAGCGCTGGAGCAGAAAGAGCGGCGAGGAGGACTCTAGCGACCGCGACGGTGTCAACAACGAAATGCGTGGGGAAAAAAAAAAACAAAAGTGTAAACAACCAAAAAGAGGGAAGAGGAAATTCGACAAAACAATAGTGGAGAGAGGAAAGAAAGAAAGGTAAAAGGCGATCAGCGAACTGGGCAAAACGGAAAGAAATAAATGAAGAACGAACGAATAAAAAGCGGAGGAGGATCGAAGGAAGAGGGTAAATGGAGAAGAGGGGAACGGACGAAAAGAGAAGCAGCAGACAATATGAAGAAAAAGAAGCATCCTAAAAGTGCAGAAAATAGCAAAATGGGCACAAGTAGGAGAAGGAAACTAACCATGCGGGTTGAGCAGAGGACAGACCAAACGAAATGGAGGCGCGGCGGATGCGAGCCGAAACTGGGTAGAGCCCCGGGCCGCCAGTGGCCTCCCCAGTGCCCTAGCCTGAACTCGGCTGGTGGGCGGGTGGCTTGCGTCCCTGCTATAGAGACGGGCTGCTAGGGAGAGACGGCCCGGGGGACGCGGGCCGTGCAGTCTGCTTGGTGGGAAATGTTGGTCAAAAGGGGGAACCCGCCTAATTTCTCGGCTTTTAAAATAACAAGCTCAAAGCGTTTCCAGTTTAGACCATGAGCGCGCAGCTGTGCCCCCTCTTTTGCGCGATCCCGGCAAGGCCCTTAGTTGAGCGCTCTAAAGCCGGCGCACCGCGCTCCTCTCCAGCCCGTGGCCGCAGTTTGCGGAGAGCGCGCAGCTCCGGTCTGGACCGCGGTAGTGTCGGGGCAGTGCCAGCAGCCTTCGCGCCCTCAGCGCGTGGCTGCTCAGCGGGCCAGAGAAGTGCCTGGCCTTCCCCCCCCCCCGCCCCCCTCCACCACTCTGTTTTGCCGGGGGCCTTCCAGTCTGTCCTCTAGTTTGGCTTCTTGATCTCAAAATGCGCTCGCCGCCGCGGAGGCCCTGAGCCGGCTAACCCTGCTGGCCGCGCTTCCTGGGCCGGCCTCGGACTTACGAGTACCCAGTCGTCAGCCCCGCTGAGACTAGGGCAAGGTTGGAAACCTCTCAGGAGAGCCCCAAGGCCCCACTGGGTGTTTCCAAACGGCGTGTAGGTCTACACCGGCTTCGGATCTTCAGCCGAGCTGGGGAACCCCAGGCTTCAGAGACCTCTGCGGGTGTCTTGCGCAGGGGCACGCGGGGAATAAGCTTTCTGGCGAAAGCTGAAAGCCGGCTAGCTGGTCCTGCGGCATCGTGGACGCCATCCATGGGGGACAGGGCGGCTCCCTATAGGCAGCCCGAGTTGTGCGGCTTCCAAGCTGCCATGGCTTCCAGTCAGTCGCTAGTAGGACCCGGGATGGGGGAGTGCACTGGAGAGAAGGAAGTGAGGAACAGAGCTCTGCTGATGCTCTTCCTGACTCTTGTGGTTCAGGCCGACAGACTGGTTGTGCAGGCCACCTGGCACCTCAGTGCTGGGCTCCAGGCTCCAGTGCTCCAGGAGCACTACCCCCTTAATCTCCCAGTGGCCCCAATAGGTACAAGTGACTCCTGTACAGAGCCCGTGAACACTTTGAATGTACTCCGGGCTTACAGTGCATCGTTCCCATGACAAGCTCAGATTCAGACTACTGGCCTCTGTTCCCACTCTGCCTTTCCTTGACCATTGCCCTCCATTTAGCCCATCACCTCTTTTCTCTTCTGGGCCTTGCTTCTCAGGAGGCTGCTTGGTGTTCTGTGAGGCAAACCCCTGTCCACAGAGGGAATTCTCTGGCCTCACGCTGGAGTCCTCTGGGCAGATGGAGGTTTCAGGGCAATGGCACTGAGGAGGGGAGAAGTTCTGTGGTCCTCTGGGAGGGCTGCAGAACGGGCAGTCCCAGGAGGCCAGCAGAGGCCAGCCAGCTTGGCTCTTTTGGGGGGTAGCTATTCCAAGAAGGCTTGCTGCATTTTCATCCCTGGTAGGTGGGTGGCTTAAGGTCAAGAAGGCAAGTCCTGGAGCCCCAGGTCTGATCCCTTCCAATCTGGGCATATCCTGTCGAGACAGACACTGAGGGCCCGGTGAGAGCTGAGCAAGACCTGGAGCTTTGGGGAGCCCTCTGCAGGGACATCAGAGCTCCTCTGACCCCCATCCCTGAGCCACCCTCACCCTTTTCTGCCTGGAGTCCAGCCATCCCTCCCTCTGAATCTGAGATACCAAAACCCCTCCCTCTCCAGCCTGCAGTGTGTATGGTGCCCCTCCCAGTCTCCCTGGTCTTCCTGACCACTTAACATTATCTGGTTCAAACTACCATTGAGTCGTCCTTCTTTAGGTCCTACCTGGTGGAACTAGCACTATAAGCAAATGTATTGCCCAGGAATAGAAGTCAAGGACTGAAGCAATTTCCCCACCTGTGCTCCACCTGAAACATGAAAGAAGTGTCTGGGCTGTCACTATGGCCTAGCCCAAGGGCAGGCCCTACCTGACTCTCCCCAGCCTCCAGGACATTCATGAAGCATAGCTTTTTTCACAGCCTGGGGAGTCCTGGGAGGTCACTCACCACCTTCCAGCTATGGGGGGCAGGGGCAGGGGTGAACCTCACCCAACTTGTCCTCCACAAGGAGACAGGGACTCATCAGATCCAGAGCTCCAGAACCCATCTCTTTGATCCTATCTCTCAGTCTTTTCTCTCCTGCCCCTCCCCACTTTAGTGAGCCAACACCAAGTCCTAGGAAAGAAACCGCCTCTTGGTGCCAGCTTCCTAGGCTTCCTGGGGGCCAAGCCCCCACTGGAGATGGGCCTGGCGCCAGGGAAGGGGCTGTGTGAATCAGTTGGGCGTCTCTGTGGCGTCGCTGCTGATATCCCAGAGGACTGTTGAGAAGAGATTTCATGGCGACGCTGCTGGGGGTCCTTGCCAGAGGGAGAGGGCGGGGTGATCAGGGTGACCTATTTTTCACCATGCCCTGTCGTGGTGGAGCTCCACCAAGCTTTCCAAATGAGGATGAGCACGTCAGAGTGGGGCTGCTTGTTAATCATGGGCAATGGGGGAGTCAGAGACTCCCAGGGAGTGGGGATGGACGATGGCGAGAATGCTGGGCTCTGAGGCTGTGCTGTTCCCCGCTGTTCCCCACCTCTCCTTCTCCGAGTATAGCCTGTCACCTGTCTCTTGCTGTCTGATGCTGGGGCTTCAGTGCTTGCCCAAACATCAATGAAGAATCTGACAATCCCTCTGGAAGCTTCTTTGCCCTTTCTACACCAGGACATGAAGATTTGACATTGTCCTGAGACTGGGGTTTCAGAGAATAAGGCATCCTTGTCCTTGTCTGGTCCTGGAGCAGAGACCTGGGCATGAGGGTACAGGAGCCAAGGCCTGCAGTCAGGGCTAAGGAGGCAGGAGCAGGGGGCATCCCTACCCTCTCCTCCCACCCCTGGGCTTGGTCCTGCTGTGGCATCAATCCTGGCACCTCCACACTCTGTGGGATGCGCCACCACAGAGCACTTCCCCGAAATGAACCCTCCTCCGGCCCCAGCAGATCCGCCCAGACCACAGAGCACATGGTTCCCCAGGGCCCCCTCCCCAGCTGTAGGCTCAGCAGGCAGGCCTCCGAATGCCAGGCTCCCTTGAAGGGTGGCTGCTGGGAGGACGGAGGAAAAAGGAAGGGGGAGGCGGGGACTGAAGCGTCAACATTCTTCCCCCTCCCTCCATTCCACCCACAAAACCCCCTGGTTCGGTTTCCATCCTCCTTTTTGTGTTTTCCATTGCAGCTGAGGAGAAGGCCTCCAAAGCTGCCAGCTTCCCCCAGCTGCCCCTGGACTGCCGAGGGGGCCCCCGAGACAGGACCTCTAATTTGCCAGGCTCCCCAGGCCCCTGCCTGGCCAGCCTGCGTGTCCCTCTGTCCCCGGGACTCCCTGACTCCATGGAGCTGGCCAAGAATAAGAGCAAGAAGCGCCGGAACCGCACAACCTTCAGCACGTTCCAGCTGGAGGAACTGGAGAAAGTCTTCCAGAAAACCCACTACCCTGATGTATATGCCCGGGAACAGCTGGCTGTGCGCACGGACCTGACCGAGGCCCGAGTACAGGTGAGGGCACCTTGGCCACAGGGCTCCCTGGCTGCCTTGACCACCCAGACCGTGAGCCAGGCCATAGGGGGGCCAGGAGAGGTGGATGCTGGCACCACAGCGTTGCCCTTCCCTTGCCCTGTCAGCCCTCCCGGGCTCCCCTCCACGCCCAGCTCAGCTGCAGCCACAGGCTTGCAGTCCAAGTTGAGGCTCCTGTATGGGATGAGGGTGACAGCCTCCTGGAGTCAGAAGACCTGTGTGGGTGTCCTAACTTTGCCACTTACTAGCTGACCAGGTGACTTGGGGCATGTCACAGTCTTGGTTTCCCAATTTAGGAAAGGAGAATGATAGTACTACCACATGAGGAGTATCTTGGAGGATCACAGGTGTGACAGCATTTTAGATGTGAAATGCTAAACACGTCTCAGGGCCGCTCCCAGGGTAGCTGCCCAGAATGGGGAGGGTCCCTGCCAGGGGTCTCAGGATCATTGGTGCTTAAAGCCAGCCTGAGCCAGTGACCTCAGTGTTGCCAATTCCCAGACCGTGGCTGGGAGAGCCTGGCGGGAAGCCCCTGCCCACAACAACAAACTCTTCCCAACAGAAATCAGGCCCTGGGGCTGGATGGAGCTGTCGCCAGCTTCACTTGGGTGGGGAGCCCAGCCTGTGTGGATGGGGCGGGAGGACAGAGGGATGCTGGGAAAGAGAGAAAGGAAGAGAATCCATGTCCAAGGCTTGCTGGGAGTGAGAAAGAACACGAAGGTGGCGAGCAGGAGGTGGGGACAGAAAAGGGGGCTTCCATACGAGTCTGGCCCAAGAGGAAGATGGTCATTGCTGCCTTGCTCTGAACCTGCTTGAGACACAGCAGGCTCCCTGATGCCAAGCTGGAGGCCCTAGGAGAAGGGTTGGGTTTGGGCTTCTTGGGAAAGGTGAGGAGGTGACCTCTAAGCAAAGGAGAGTCCCTGTCCCAGTGGACCCAGGGCAGAGCTCATGCTTATCACAGCCTGGGTGGGGGCCCCTCCAGAGGCTCTAAGGGAATATGGGAACGAGCAGTCAGTCTATAAAGAGGCCAGCTGCAGCCTAGCAGAGAATGCCCTTCAGTTGAATTCAACATAGGACTCTACTCTGCTGGGTCTTCCTGCTTCCATGTTCCTACCAGGTAGCCCCCAAAGCAGACTGAGAACTGTTCCCAGGGCTCCTCAGGGCATGGGACCATCAGGGTAAGAGGCCCAGCTTTCAAGATAATTCCAGATCACATAAGCTGTGGAAGTCCAAATGTCACATTTCCAGACAGCCCAGCAAGCCTCAGTGGGGATTGTGGCGGGGGGATGCTCTGAATAGCTACCCCCATGGAACTGCTTTGGGGAGGCAGTACACACTTTCCTCACTGCCCTTCTAGGCCTTTTCAACCCTAAAGGGGTGGAGGGATGGCCCAGACCTAGTCCAGAAGCTTCCATGATGCCTGAGGCCCAAGACCAGGGATGCTTGACAGGAGCATTGACACCACCCATAGACCCCACCTCGGTGGGAGGAGTAAGGCGACCACCCATGGGACAGTGCAGGGGGCAGGTTCAGAGCTCAGGGGAGAGCGGGTGGTGACGGAAGAATTACAAGAAAAGTGATCAGCAAATCCAGGCTCCTCCATCTGTCTGCAGAGGTTGTTGTTGCTCAGTTGCTCAGTCGTGTCCAACTCTTTGCAACCCCATGGACTGCAGGGGAGGGAGAGCAAATTAAGGATCAAGGAGGAACCGGTAGTGGGCCCTCCCTAGCCTTGACCCAGGCCTGCTCTGGGATCTGCAACCCTGGGTTAAGGGCCAGGAGTACGCCCAACTTCTTAACTATCGGGCCTTCCCTTCTGTGTGAGAGGGGGTGGGCAGTGAGGGACTCAGATAGGGTTGCTTATACACACATGCAGCTCCTTTTGTTGTGGCTCCCAGCCGAATCCCTGGAAAGTAGGAGAATGTGTTTGGTTTGGTTTTGATAGTGCCGATATCTAGCCTAGAGCTTGACACGTGCACCGGCACACACAGGACATAACCAGGTGACAAATCCAGCCCAGCTACGTGGGCAGCACACAGATGTGCCCCCCTCACCTCCCAGCTCAGTAATGAGTGGGGAAGAGTTTCCAAGACCGATGGTGGCAGTAGGATGCGATGAGTATCGTGAGAGCTCTGCTGGGTTTTTCAGGAAGTCTAGTAGAGGGTGCCCAGCTCACATGTATGTGTGGGGGGACGGGTAGCGCAAGCTGGAAAAACCTAGGCAAAGGCAGGAGGAGCGAGACAGCAGTGTTTGAGACGGCAGCTGGGGTGAGAGGCTGCTAGGAAGAACTGAGTGTTGTTGCCCGACAGGAGATGAGGCTGTAGGGAGGGGCAGGGGTCAGTGCCAAGGGACCGTGTTAAGGAGCTGGGCTTTAGGCTGTGGCCTTCAGGTTACCTTACTGCATTTCTCAGGTGCGGACATTGGGGAAGAGATAAGACTAGAAGCCCAACACGCATACTCGCCCCGGGGCTCTGAGGCCACAGACCCCAACACTACCCTTACCAGACACAGCCAGACTGGAGAACCAGTATGACTCAGCCTGCGGGGTAGGGGAGGGCCCACAGGGCCAGTAAACCCTCTCTGGGCTTGGGCTTCTTTTAGGCCCCATCCCAGGCCCTGAGAATGACGTGAATTTATAAGTTCCTGCAATTCAGAGTCACCAGCCTGGAGCCAGCTCCCCACCACCCACAGGAGGATACAGCCATCAACTCTCTACCCAGTGGGCTCCATGCCTCGTGGCTGCTTTGTCACCTCGTCAACCTTCTCCCAACCTGTCCCCAGGTCTGGTTTCAGAACCGCAGAGCCAAGTGGCGGAAGCGTGAGCGTTATGGGAAGATCCAGGAGGGGCGGAACCCCTTCACATCTGCCTATGACATCTCCATGCTTCCCCGAACCGACAGCCATCCCCAGGTGAGACCCCTCCCCACCCAGACTCAGGGCCTGGCAGTTCTGTGGGAAAGCCAGCCAGAGTGTAAGCTGTGGCCCCAGGGAGAGCAGGAGCAGCCTTAGGGCTCCATGTGACTGTGGGTGAATCACTTCTTTCTCTGCAAGATGGGCTTTGACCAGCCTCACGGATGTATGTAGAGCAGTTGGAAAGCTCAGTTGAGAAGTAACGGCAGGGGCCTTCTGAGATGTCACTGTGAGAGTTGGGGGGTAGGTTCTAGACCTGGGCCAAGAGGAAGCTCTCTCCAAAGCTTCGGGAGCCCTAAGGCCAAGAGAAGAGTCTCTAGGTGAGGGAGGCCCCTGGGCCTTCTGATTCATGGGCTTGCTTCTTCTCTCTTTTCAGCTACAGAACTCCCTGTGGCCCAGTTCAGGGTCTGGGAGCCCCGGGGGTCCTTGCCTTGTGAGTCCAGAGGGCGTCCCCTCCCCATGCATGTCTCCATACTCCCACCCTCATGGGAATGTGGCTGGCTTCATGGGGGTGCCAACCTCTCCTGGAGCCCACCCTGGCATCTACTCCATCCATGGCTTCTCCCCCGCCCTAGGGGGCCACAGCTTTGAGCCTTCTCCGGATGGCGACTATAAGTCTCCAAGCCTCATCTCACTCAGGGTGAAGCCCAAGGAGCCGCCCAGCCTGCTGAACTGGACCACATGATCTGTCTCGTGGACACGCAGACTTGAGCTGCCCAACCCTGTTTCTGCTCCCAGCTGCTCCTACCCCACCGCGGCCTGGATGCCAGAGGGGGCGCACCTCTGCCTCCAAGCCCATTAGTTTCCTGGAGGCCCCGGCAGAGCAGCTGGGACCCTCAGGCTTCCGCAGGGAACGAGCTACAGAATCTTTCCAGTTAGAATAAGGCAAGGCTGCCCAGGAGAAAGGGGGCTTCAAAGCAGGTAGGACTCTTCCTACCACACACTGGGTCCCCTCCCCCAAACTCTGGGCAGGAGGGAAAAAGATACTGCCCTGCTTCCTTCAGACTTCCTTCAAACTGTCAATCCTCCAGCTGAAACAACTGGCGCCTCATTCAGGGAATGCAGGAAAATGGGAGGATGAAACAGGCTGAACTAGGCGTTCCTGCCACTTAGAGGAAACCAGAGTCTTGTACAACCGCGCAGATGGCCTGCCACCACAGGGGGTGTGCACCCAGTGTCTGGTGCTGACAAAGGCCTGGAAACTGGAGGTCAGCGTAGAAGGCGCCCCTTCTCTCCTGTTCCTCTCCTCGTGGCCTATGCCCCCTCCTGCAACATGCTGTGGAGTCCTCTTCCCCTTCCAAGGGGCAGAAGTTCTACCAAAAGTTCTACCAGTATTTGAATTCTCTTCCATGAGATCAGGCCAGAGAAATGCTGTGGAGATCATAGGTTCCCTTGGTTTACTCATTGGATGTTGGTAAGAATAAAACAGATTTCCCCAGACTCAGCCCTTGAGATTCCAAACCCCACTTTTGTAAAGATACTTTTGTAAAAAAAAAAAAAAATGTGCTGCCCAGCATAATAATAAAGGTGGCAGTATTTTTTATACCAGGTGATTGTGTATGCCCAGGGTTCGGCACTTGGTTGCTCTAGGGCTGGTCTGTGCCTGGGGTCCAGGCAGGGATCCTAGAGGATAGGGGAAGATGAACCTGCAGCCAGCCCTCAAGGCCCATGCATGTCATGTCACCTGCCCAGGGTCCCTGTGGCTTTAGCTGGTACAGGAAAGCAAGGGGAAAAGCCTGGCTCTAGGGTTGCTGGGCTCACCTGGAAGGGAAAACTAGGGCTCCGAAGGGGAGTGAGAGAGCTGAAACAGCTTGTGGGTGAACTGACACTGGAGGGGAGATGGAAGTCTGGGGAGCCCACTGAGGGTTCTGAGCTTCCCTGAGCAGGGACCCCAGAGTAGTGGGGGTGGGGCCATTCCCTGCTCCCAGATGCCCCAGGAGCATGTCTGAGCTGTAGGGCAGAGACGAAAGCCAGGACCCTTTCTTGTGGTTTCAGAGTATTACCCATTCTATCCTTCATCCCCGCTTTCTGCCTTATCTTCCTGGAAGGCAGGAAAAAAGCAGGCCCGGCCCTCCCACCCTCCCAGTAAACACAACCACATTGCTCAGAGCAGCTTGGCCTCAGCTAGCAGCCCAGCTACCCCCATCCTGGGCCTCCTCCAGGCGCAGAGAAACCCAAGCACACAAAGACTCCAGTGGCCAGCACTGTGCTTCTTCCCGAGGAGGGCGCAGATCCATCGGATGGATGGATCTGCCTAGTCAGTGACAAGGCTCCACCACCCCCCGCCCCTGAGGACCCCAGTGTCTTCCTTCTCTTCCCTGAGGGCCTGGCTTCTGAGGTCCAGGTGTCCTGAGCCCATGTCCATCAGGAAGGGAAGAGCCTGGGCAGTAGGGAGAAGCAGTCCCAGCCACCACTGATGAGCAGCACCACCTTCCCCCAGCTGGTCAAAGATGAACTGGGAAGCAAACCCACCCTTCTACTTCCAGGGTTAAGAGCACTGCACTATACGCTTCTTCATCTAAGGAGTAGCCAGCAAGATTTTGGACTGTCTCACAGAAGATGATGCAAAGAGAAAGATTAGTTCTCCAGAGACTGAGTGCCCACTTGAGCCACGTCTTATGCTGGCTGCCAGACATAGAGCGGTGGTCAAGAAAAACCACAACCCCCTCTCTCTCACAGCTCAGAAAGAGGGAAGAGGAAGGAATCTGTGAGAGCAAAGGAAACAGAAGTGGGAAAGAGAAAGTGAAGAACACAAAGTCGAGTCGGAGATCAACGCAGCAAGGGCGGGAGAGGCGGGCAGGGCTGCAGCGGGCCCTGTGCGGGAGGGAGGCCCTGGTGGGGGAGGGCACAGGGAGGCCGGAGACCAGCTGCTGGCCCCCATCCAGGGGCATCTGCCCACAGCTCATATTTTTCTGTCTAGTGACAGCCAAATGAAGAGAAAGCTAACTTTACAACCGCCCACTTCACACATAATGAATATGAATGGGCATCCCAGAGCCTGTTCCCTGGGATTATCTGTGAGTTGACGGGTTCTCCCACTGACTGGGCCATCCCAGCCGGCCTGTCCCCTGGCTGGGACTCGGGCAGCCCTTCCACCTGCTTCCCATTAGCCGTCCTCCCATCCTCCCCTCCTCCTCCTCCACACCCTAGGCGTCTCACCCCAAGACACAGCCCCCAGGTCTCTAGACGCCCCTGCCCCCAGTCTCACTCCAGAGGCAGCCTTACTCCTCAGCCTAGTCAAGGCCAGGTTGGGGGCTCTAATTCACCCTTTTAGAAAAGGAAAAGGGAAGTGGACCCACTTGGAATCTTGAGAGGAGCTAGGCTTGGTCTCCCTTTGCTAAGGCTCCTCTCCGCTCCTGTGGGTCCCACCTAGAGAAGCCCTAAATCTTGATCCTGCCAGGGGCTCAGACACCAGACCCAGAGAGGAGAGCCCTATCTAGCATGCCCTTCAGTCTCAGCTTCCAGTCTCAATCCAGCATCAGGAAATGCTTCTTATTACAGCCATTCAATCTTTAGCCCCAGGCACTCCCAATCCTTTACACATCAGCCTGAATTATAACCCCAATGCACAGACCCTCTGCAGCCCCAGACAGGAATGGAGCCCAGCATCCTCAGGAACTGGGCATTTCCTGTATCCAGCAGGGGGAGAACAGCCTTGGCACTGGCTCATCCCTGCTGTGAGCACAAAGCATGCGCTCCAGGAGCCCTTATTCCTGATGCTGGAGCCCCCTGCCTTCCCCTCAACAACTGAAGGCTCCCCTCGCCTTGCCCCTTCCCCAGTAGGAGGGCACTGGCTGGGAGGAATGGGCCCTGTGAGGCCCTCCAGATGTCTGTCTCTACCACATTGCTGCTTCCACTTGCTTTTTTGGCCAGCTCTCCATCGACTGTGAGCTTCTCAAGGAAAGTAACAGTGTGGTGTCTTGTTCACCTGGACACCCAGGACACCCAGAATGGGCTCAGCCCACACCTGGCTTCAAATGGCCAATCTGTCCAGAGCACTGTCTGTGGCCATGGTTAAGGCCCTTCCCCTCCCGGACCAGCAGATGTAGGATTCACCTGCCCAAGCTTTACTGGCCCATGCAGCTTTGATAGTCTTTGTTCATTCTGCATAGATATAAACATATTTACAGACCTTTGCAAACCGAGAGAGAAAATGGCATCTTTGTTAAGGTGAAGCTTCAGAGGAGACATTGGGGAAATAAAAAACCAGGAAGGAGGTAAAAGCCTCTGCTAGGTGGGTTCAGGGAGCCAGGCTGCATGGTGAAATAAGAATGTGAAAATTTATCTTACTCAAACTACAGTCTCAAAATACACACTTGCTATTGATCCTAGTACAAAACAGCAGAGAATCCATCATGTACACATAAATTGTGTTGAATCTCCTTGTCCTGTGCGAGTTACTTTGTGGTAAAGGATAATTGCAGGGACCTTCCATCTCCTAGGCCATGTGACTTACACATGGAGCACACTGCTGGCTCCACCAGGCTGCTCATAATCACACTGGTATGTCAATGCCTGTCCTGGAAGCCCAGCTCTGGGCCTGGACTGAGGCTCAATGGGCAGGTACTGAACGGAAGAGCCAACAAAGGCGAGAATTCCCCCAGAATACATTTCCTTTATAAGTCAAGACCCCTTGGAGACTTAGAAAAACCCCATACGTGGCCTACAAGTAAGATAAGGAAACTTGAAGCAGTTCTGAAAAGGGGACACCCTTTCTCAGCATCAGAACGTAAGATCCTCAGAAGCAGAGCCTCAAGATCCAGCAAGGTGGAGGCAGACATATCCGGGAATCTGAAGGCTGGAGGCAGGCTCCAGGAGGCCTCACTGATGCTGAGCACAAAGGTGCGCCCTTCTTCAGCCACACGGGCCTGCCGACCCTCTCTTTCCCAGGACTCCTGATGGTCTGCTTCCCCAAGCTTTGGGCACTTAAGTCTCCTCTCAGTCCCAAGCACCTGCCCAGTGAGGGCCCAGGACAGACCCCTTCTCTGATCTGGCCCCTCCCCTCCTAGTACTGGAATTGGTTTGGCTGAGGCCAGCTCAAGGGTGTGAGCCAGAAAAACCTGGGGCTCCTAGTGCAATTATCTCTAACCCAGAGGGGTGCAAACAACTTATCACTTCAGCAACCCTGAGCCCTGGGGCTGGAAGCCCTGGAGCAAAACCAGACTAACTGGGGCAAGAACACTTGGGCTAAGTACCAACTCCCCCTCTGCTTCTCCTTCAGATGGGAAAAGTGGGCAGTTTGGCAGGGACAAGGGGGTGATCTATCAATGCTGGCAAGAAAATCCACTTTCTAGACCTGGAGGAGATGTTCAGGGGCCATGTTTCCTGCAGACAAGGCAATGGGCATTGGTTTTGCTTCCTTTTAATGTAAACAGAATACACAAACACATTAAAAACCTCAACATGACACGAGAATACACAGAGATTTATATATAGATATTTACAGACCTTGCACACCAAGAAAAAAAAAACAGCCCCTCCGATTCATGGAAGCTGCCTCTCCCCTAACCCTATCCAAAACCAAAGTGCTGGGGCAGCGGCAAGAGCCTCTGCAATTGCTTCTGGATGAAACCTAGCAAGAGGCTGGAATGACATCAGAAACCCCCAGAGCAAGGCCAAGATTCCGCTCTAATCCCAAGCCCTCCTTCTTTGGCAAGCTGACATGCCAAGGATTTGTGTCTCAGAAGAGTGAGCATGACCCCTGAACTTCAGACATGGTGCATTCCCAGCCCATTCCAGCCTTCAGTGGAATGACAAAGGAGCTGCAACCAACTGTGTCCAAGAGAGGAGGGCAAGGAAGAGTGAAAGAAGAGAGGATCTCAAGCAGAGAGATGACCACTCCCGAGCAGGACCCTGGGAATCAAAGAGAAGCCAGATCCAGACTTGCCCACCAGCCCAGCACTGGCTTGGAAGGGCACAGTAGGGATGTGCTGCCACCTGGAGGAGGAAGGGAGCACTGCAGCAAGGAACCAGGACAGCCCCTGGAGTACCTGGAGATCACCCCTTCTTTCATTTTCAGCCTCCCACCCAGGAGCCTCACTGAAGCAGCTCTTCCCAGGAAATGGGCTTGGAGAAGACCTCCCTTTCTAACCAGAGGTCATAGTTCATCTGGAAGTCCTCAGGGAGATCCACCCGCTGGCCCAGGACACTTTGCAGGCAGTTATCCACAGGCAGAAAGTCGGGGTTGCTGTGGGCCCGGTCATAGCGCCGGGCGTTGAAGCGCTCGATGTTGGCACGGAGGGCACACTCCTCTGCCTGGAAGTCCCAAGGCCGGGCATCGAGATCTACGATGAAGCAGGAGGACATTTTATGTTGAGAGCCAAAGCCTTGTGGCAGCTCCCCTTGGGGTCACTGCAGCTCAGGGCCATACAGGCTTGGGCTTGGACTGTTCAATGTCAACCAATAGCAGGAAACCTCCAAGCCCAACCCTCGGGAGGACTTACAGAACTTCTTTCCTAGGTACACAGGAAAGTCAGGTCAAAGGGGAAACACCAGAGCTACGGAGAAAGAGGCTATACAGCAGTTTATGTGGATCTGCTGAAGGAAAGCCAGGAGTACAACACACTTCTCTGAAAGTCACATTCCCCCTGGCTCTCCCAGATTAGAGGCAGGAACCTGCAGACATGCCCCCTTTGCTTATTCTCTCAAATCCCCGACCAGGTGCTGCGGGCCACCTTGGCTCTGTACAAATTCGGGGCGTTGGGAGTGCAGATGCAGTCACGTGGCCCTGGGGCCGTGGTCAGGAATTCGAAGGGTGCGGCAGCATGCTTGGGGGTACCAGGAAGACCTACTCTGCCAGGGAGGCCAAGGTGGGAGGGGAGGAACACGTGCAGATACAGAGGGGTACAGGGAGGCACCCTGCCAGGAGAGGGAACAAAAGTCCGGGACAGGATGGCCAAGGTGCTCAGAGCCCTCGGTGTGATGGAAGCTGGGCTGAGAAAGTGGGACAGATTACAGAGGACAGGGAGGAACCATGTGTGGGCCTGATGCGTTAAGAGTTTGGCTCTAATTCTTCAGGAAATCAGAAGTCAAAGAAGGATTTTACTCAGAGAGATACCACCACCGGATCTGGGTTTTATAAATATCAGTAGGGCAAAGTCTGAGGCACTGATGAAGGGAAAGGAACTAGAGGCAGGGAAGCCATCAGGAGCTGTGAGAATTTCGGTGACCAGAACCAAGGCAGCTGCAGGGGTGAGAGAAAGGACGAGAGGTCGGAGAAAGTCTTGTGACAATTTCTGGTAAAGGAAAGAGGAGGCACAGAGAGGAGCAGGGATGACCACAGACAGAAGCCTGGCAGTTTCTCCAAGTCCTTCCTGGGCTTCCCTCTCTGATGCTACAGAAGCAGGAGCTGGGCACTGCCAGGTTGGTTGCTCGGAGGGAAACTTAAGAGCAAAGGGAGAGCTGTCGCCTGCCCCCACCCCCCTCCCTCGCCTCACACGGAGCCTCACCGTTGCCGTAGGCCCAGTCGTCGTTCAGCCGATGCCGCACCTTCTGGTAGATGGCAGACATGGTCTTCATGTTGCTCTTTCGCCACTGCCGTCCCAGATACTTGGTCTGCACCTTGAGCAGCTTCAGCACATACAGCTGCATCATGGCCTGTTTCACTTTCAGGGCCCGCTTCAGGATGGGGGCTGACTTGAACACCACCAGCATCTGGAAATGGGCACGAGGGAGGCTGTGTTGAGGGCAGAAATGAACCCTGCTCTATCATCTGGGTAGGGTGACCAAGTGTCGCAGTCTTCCTCAGACTGAAGAGTTTCTTGGGACATATGACTTAGACTAAAGTCTCCTGGCTAAAACTAGGCAAGTCCCAGGCAAACCTGGACGGTTGGTCGCCCAAGTATGGGTCATTCTGGAATTTGAAGAAAGCTACGGATTCCACCACCCGAAGTATCCTTATGTGCAGGTACATACGATTTCAGGGGGTTAGTGGGCCTCCCCACCCGAGGCATCCACAGAGTTAAGACAATTCTCAGAACCCTGGTTATGTTACCGGTGGAGATTAGGAGGCTATACAAAATTCCTTCTGTATTACACGTGAATTTGTCTCAGTGCATGACTGTGCTGCTTCCAGTTCAACTCATCAAGGAACCAGGGATCCGCCCTCAACATGTAAGGATGTGGCTACAGGAGAGTTAGGTGAGGAAGATGTGGCTGCTCCAGCAACCCTGGGGACTCTCTGCCCCCATGTGAAGGGGACAGGATGGTGTGTGGCACTCTGGTTTAAGCTCTGGGACTCATGCCTGCTGGCTGTGCTGACTCACCATCGTCCTTGAATGCTTCCATTTTGTCAGCTTGTTCAAGATCCGAAGCAGATTAATACAAGAAAAGAGGTTTCTCCAGCAAAACTGGTTATTGTCACCTGCTTCCTGCAGGGAAAACCCAGGAACCATTGTCCCCTGCACAGCGGCAGGCGCCCCACAGTTTCCCAGGCCCTCCCATATATGACCTCAGCACTGCTGGGTCACTCCACGTGGGCACCAGGAACCCTCTCCTCTCCTCAGCCTGGGGGAATGCCATCCCAGAAGCTGGCAAAGGGTAGGGGGTGATCCCGAGAATCTTCCTGCAGGCAATGTGGAGCATGACATTGGGGGCTCTGGCCTCAGCCCCCACTACCTGGGGCACCCAGGCTCCCTCAGAGCTGTGGCCCCAGAGTTCCAGCGAGGGGAGAAGGAAACAACTCGACCAGGTGAGCTCTGGGTCAGCAGCCCCTGAAGACCACAGTCCTGACAAAATAATTTCTAAATCCAAATGTTCCTACAAGGTCCCCTCCCTGGTCCTCCTATGCGATGTCAGTGCTTCAAAAGCCAGGCACTCAACAGTGAGCTGACCTGTGAAGACGCCTTTCCCCCAGGTGAGGGGGCAGGTTCTCCGGTCCAGCCCTTACTCAGAGGGAGCGCTGGGGCAGAGGTCAGCTACTCACCAGACTCTCGGCAGTCAGCTCTGGCAGCTCGTGCACCACGCAGTGAGGGTAGTCCAGGACAGAGATGCTGCAGGGGGCAAGAGAGCAAGGCACCCACCATGAGCAAGGGCTGGGGCCTGGGGAACGGCCGCTGGCTTCTGGCTTTCCTCTCTGGCTTGCCGGAGCAGAAACAGCAATCTACCTTGTCTGCACTACCCTGATAGGGAAACACCGCCTACAAGAGCACTCATAAGACCCCTTTGTAGCCAGAGACAAGCTTGTAATCTTGTGAGGGGTGGAGAGAGCACGCTATCCCTCACAGCAACAAACCTGGGGCTGGGGGTAGATTTCTCAAGGCAATTAATTTACACCAAACCCCTGCTGGAGACTGTGTCTGGCTAACAGCTCAGCTTGTGGCGTATCACAGTGACAAACAGTCAGTGTCAAGTACAGCTGGCACCAGGTGATGGGGCGGGATAAGAGCAGACAAGGCATCGCAGTGCACATGGCCGAGCTCCTGGAGCACGCAGGCAGCCCCGCCAGGCTCCTCAAAAGAATGGGGGACACAGAAGGACTGAGGGCAGTACTGGAGCCCAGGATGAGAACCTCCCACCCAGGCATAGACAGACTGAGTCACCTGTCACCAGACTAGCCAGACTCAGGTTTGACAAACTGGCGTTTTCTACAGACTACATCTCTTTCATCTTTGGGTCCTGACATCTGGCAGAGCACCAGCTTGTGGATGCTGACTGGGCTCAGTGGAAGAGGCCAGCTAGGAGCCCTGCCATCTGGCCATACCCACCCCTTCCTGATCCCTGGTCCTTATCACCTGTTCTTGGCAGTGATGTAGGACATAATGTTTTGATTGAAGAACTTTAGGATCAAAGGGATGCAGTTGGCAAACACCAGGTGCTGGGCCATGTACTCAAACTGAAAGCAACAGGAGAAAAAATAAGCATGCCCCTTGGGATCTCACCCTTTCTCTAGTGATAAAAGGCCTCGCGTGGAGGACTGTTTATCTGCACATTTGTGCAGAGCTCAGGGAGGTTTGAAGGCCAAGCCTCCGTTCTTTGGGGCCAGAGGAGCGGCACTGCCCAAGGCCCTGGCCCCGTGGACAGAAGGAAGGGGCTATAGATACCTGATAGACGTGGTTCAGCTTGAAGTGCTTCAGCAACAGCAGCAGGACGGCAGAAATGGCCTTAACGATGACCTCTTTGTGGCGGTTCACATCCACTCCCAGCTTCATGCTCTGCAGCACTGTGGTGCTGGAAGCACAACCCCCGGTGAGCCCCCAGCACGTGCAGCACCTCCTGCCTGGCGCTCCCAGGACACAGGACTCCTGAGCCTTCTCGGGGCAGAGCTCCCACCTAACCCTCCACCCTATGGACATCTCAGAGGTTAGGCCCGGCTCCTCCCACCCACCTCCCAAGCAATCTAGCTCAGTACAACTGACTTCTTCCTTCTGATGCCCCAAACATATTCTTAGCCTATTTCCCTGCTTTTCCTCCAAAAATGAACTTCTCATCTCAAGATCTTCCTTAGGCTTCTGCCACCATACGCACTTGTGTTTCTCAGAGCATGTTCTGCTGGAATACCAGTATATTGAGATGGCTCTTGTTATGGGGAAAAGGGATTCTGAGTCAGATAAATTTAGGAAGTATTTACTTAAATCAGTTTCTTAATTTAGGAGTTAAGTTCTTAATTAAGGAGTTAACTATAACTCTTTATAAGAGAAGATTTAATACTTGAGTCTGGAACCCTTTTTCTGTCAGGTGGCCTGGCGTTCTCTGACATCCCCTTTGGTGTCAGCCAACCCTCCTACTCCCTCGCTGGCTGTCACCACTGGACCCAAGTGGCCAGCCCACCAGGGAGTTAGGCTCAGAGCTGGGCAGTCCTGGCAGGCAGGCAGGAGATCAGGTGCCCAGGTCCTTCTCAAAGTAGAACGTGATCTGAGTTTGTACTCTCACATCAAAAAGATGAGGTCAGGGCCCCAGGGAGGAAGAACCCCTAAAGATTTCACTATCACCCTGAGACATTCAAAAATATTTTTCATGCCAGTTCACTGGTGAATAGTAAGGAATATACACCCAGCTCCAATGGCTGATTTTTGTGCAGAAGCTAAAACTGTATATCCTGAATGTCCTAATCATTTAACAGAGGAGGAAGAGGAAGTGACTTCTCCAATTCACTCAGTCGCAGAGTCTACACTAGAATCCAGGCCAACTAGATGAAAGTGTCCTCACAAGCAATAAAACTAAATATTTTACCCAGTACATTTTCTTTCTTCTAAACCAGGAATACCCTGAAGTTAATCTGCAGAGAAGCTGAGCCAACATAGCAGCAGCAACAACAAAACCAAGAACCACCAGCACCCAGCAACAGTGGACTGAAAGGCAAACACGTCCCCTTTCTGTACATCCTCAACACTCAAGACTTGACACTCACGGCATCTCCTCAGGCAGGACGTCAGCTAGGATGTTGATTGAGTCTGTTTTGGCCTTCGAGGTGGGAGCTGCGGCCAGCAGGATCTTCAGTAGCGCTATCTGGCAAGGAGCAGACATTCACACAGCGTGGCTGAGAGGGCCCCAGGCAGCACAGACTCCTGAGAGGCAGTGCTTTTAGAGGTGCTTACGGGGCAAAAGGAGGCACTCAAGGACACCGGTGGGCATGCTCTCAAGGCCTATGTTGTGGGGCGGTGACCCCATGGCAGGCAGAGCTCTCAGGAGGCGCGCACTCACCATGTACTGTGGCAGGCTGGGGAGCAAGCCTTGGTACAGAGTTTCTGCAGGCACCTGTTCAACTTCCTCTTCTCCCTTTCAATACAATGGGTACAAGGGGCACTGATACAAAGCCTGGTCCCAACAATGCTCTCCCGAGCCAGCCTGCTAGCTGGCTGGAGGAGAATCTCTAAGTATGGACGTAAACGACAATGCTGATGATGATCACAAACTTTCAATAACAAAATGTGCCAGGTACTTCACTTGTAAAGACACAATGAATCCTTCCTACAACTCTATGAAGAAAGTACTATTGTTATTTCCATTTAACAGGCGAGGAAGGGAAAGCAGAAGGAGATCGAGTACCTTGCCTAAGTCCCCATCCACCAAGGGTGGAGCTGGGACTCCGAGGCAGGTGGCGGGCCCAGGTCTGTGCTCTTACCCCTGCACCCGACACGCAGCAGCCCTGCAGCAGGAGCTAGACTGGGAGCTGTGGGAGGGCAGGCCAGGGTACTCTGCAGCCTAGGCCCATACAGTGCTGCGAACGGCTGGGATCCTGTGAGCTGAGGAAGGCTCCCAACTCACCCCTGAGAGAGGAGAGCGAAGGTACTCCTCCTCCATCTGTGCCTGGACCTCTGCAATCGACGTGTACTTGTGCTGCAAAGAGAGGGAAAGAGGCATTAGGGCAAACAGCCTGCACTCTGGCCAAACGCCCACACCTGGGAAAGGCCCCATGCAATTTTCTTCAAACGTCATCTTCTCAAAGAGGGCTAAGTCGCCACAGAGATCCTGAACTAAAACCCAAACCCAAAATATTTTTCTAAGTGGGCACCTATCTCTTAAAACCAGAATAAAAAAAGCACAGAACAGGTTAGGGGGAAAAAAGGAAAATTAAAGGAGAGAAGGGGACTTTCAGATAGCTACAGCTATAGGAGGAAACTTAAAAGCAGAATCAAGGACTCAAGTACTCAGAATCAAGTACTCAAATACTCAAAAAGCCTAGCTGCATGAGGCCCACCTAGTACTACAAATTTCAAAAATATTTTTCAAAAATATATGAACATTTATATTCCAGATACGCTCTTAGGAGATACACCTCTTCCTCATTGTGCTGTTTCCTCCCATTGGAGGGACACGTGTGTACCAAACACCCTGGTCTCTCCCCGCCGCCCCCCAACTCACTCCTCCCCTTCCTGACTGGCCAGTATGGGAGGAGGAACAGGACAGTCTCAGCTCCACCTCTTTCTCTTCTCTCTTAAGGAAAAAGAAAGCCTGTACACTCTTCTGATCCTTGCTGGGCTGAGCAGGGCTCCAGCCCACTCTGGTCTGGGTGGGCGAGTCTGCCCAACTCTGGAAGGGAGGTGTCAGGACACCTCCCGCAGCTGTGCTCTCACAGCACTCCATCGGCAATGAAGCTGGCATCTGAATCTCCATCTGCCTACTCCTCTAACTCAACTCCCTGAACTTGGGCAAGGAAAACGGAGGCTATTTCCTAAGCCCCTTAAAACGCCAACTGTCAGTTAATATAATCTTTAATGGGTACCCCAGTAAGTATCCAATAAAAAAAGCTCAGTTAAAATAAATAAAATGTATGAAAAAGTGTTTTCAAGGATACTGCCACTGTCCACCTATTCCTCCACCCCTGGTTCCTTCAGGCAGACAGAAGTCTAAAACAGCTTCTGCCAACAGGCTGGTCTCACTTTACTCACTTGGGACCAAACTAGGCCAAAAGCTTACCTGAAGCCACCTACCTGTTTCAGAGTCTTGATGCTTTCGTGGATTGGCCTGGGCAGCCCCACCACTGTGTTCGTGTCACTGGAGAACAAAGGCCCTGTGTTAGGTCTGGGTCCTCAAACACCTGAGGCCGGGAGGGTGACCTTCCCACTACCTTTCTTTAAAAGGCACTCAGATCATACTCACCTGCCCAGAGTATAACCTATGAACTTGCTGCGGCTGGACTCGAGGAACATCTCAATGTCTTTCTCTCTGCCAAAGGAAAAGACTGCGGCTTTCTTACAAGTTACCTCAAGGCATCATGGTTAATAAAACACGAAACGTCCAGAAATTGTGAAGCTAAAAGAAAAAGTCTCCCACAATTGTTTTTCTTTTTGAAAAAAGAAAATAAAAAAAAGAAAGAACTGAAACCTTCAAACTATTTTAAAGTCCTTCACAATGCTGTTGGATCAATACTCTGAAAACATATTAAGTGTAACTAATTCATAAAATTAAGGTGCTACATCAAACTTAAAAGCGTACTTTATTCAAGTGTACTTGATGTTAATAACAAGTCTGTCAACAGAATTTCTCAGATATTTTTGAAATTTCCAATTACAGCTGTAAACTACTCATTTTTTCATATGAGTCATATTGTCCTGTCTCAGACCATTAGGCTAGCTTGCATTTTCTGATGACTTGTTCTGTATTCCCATCACAGATCACTGAAAACTGGGGCTTTACTTAGATCAAGAAAATGACTTCTATACCCTTTCCCATGTTCATCTATTTCTTAAGTTGATGCCCTTTTAAACAGATTACATTTATATGCATACAGGAACCTTCAAATCCATAGATTCACACACATGTATCTCAAGCATCTTAATTATGGTTCTAAAGAAGTTCTTCCTTAATCTATAATTTTCTGTCAAATATCATACACAACCCCTGGGAGAGTGGAGATGGGTTTACTTAAATGTCCTTGTTTTAATCTTTTTCGTAATTCCTTTCACTAGTATCGCATCTAACCAAGAGCTAATACACATTACTGACTTGAGAGCCATGTAAGGGCCTCTTTGTGCCAGGCCAGCACCCTGACCCCCCAGGGCCAGCACTGGGTACTTCAAAAGAGGCTCATCCCAAGGCCAAGGACATCCTGGCCTTGCACAGGACCTCATGTGACAACTCAGGCCAGATGCCAGGCCTGCGGGAATGATGACTCTGGTTTCAGGAGTGAAGAGCGTTCGGGAGGTCTGAGACTCACCTGACCTTGGGAGCCCACGGGAGCCCCTTTGGGCAGGTCAGCCTGTCGGTCTGGGGGTGCTGCAGTGGGGGAGGCATGACCTCATCCCGCTCAAGGGGGAACGTCTCCCCCTCCAGACTGTTGTCGTCATCATTCTCCTCCTCCTCCTCTCGAGAGTCATCAGCCTTGTAGGGATCCCGCTCGTTGAAGGCATCCAAGTTGTCCTGCTTTATGAGTGCCTGAAAGCAGAGGAAGGGAGGTCAGACAAGAGCCAACCAACGAACAAGAAAGGGGCATGGAGGCTGGAGAGGCAATTACGTAGAAAGGTGGTAGGAAGAGAGCCAGGAGCAGTGGAAAAACCTGAGAGCAAGTCATGGTCTCGGGCCCAAGTGACCAATCAGTTCTTGCCCCAGAGTCCCTCAGAAGTGCCACGTCCTAAGTGCCCACTAGATCCTGGCCCCTGGGCTGGGGACAGTGTCCCTGCTCTAAAGGCATGCACACTGACGCTGATCAGAGGGGACCTGCAATAACCTGGGGCTCATCCAGAGACCATGCCACTGCACCTGTGCACCCTGAGAACCCTCAGGAGTCATGGGGACCTTGTCGCCCTCACCTTGTGCTCCCGACGGCCCCGTTTCTGCTGCTGCTCAATCAGGTCAGAGGCAGAGGCCGGGGGTGAGGCAGCCCTCATGTTGCGGATGACCTTGATGCTGTCCTCAGGCAGCGGGGGGAGCCCCAGGATGGCGCGCTTCTCGGCCTTCATGCTCTGCAGCTCCTCAAAGCCGCCCAGAGTGCACTGCATCAGACAGGTGTGGAGCCAGGTCAACATGTCCATAAGCCAGTCCCTGTCTGTGTCAGGCTCGAAAGTATCTGTGACACCACGTCTTTACAGAGACGACACAGCCTCTGAACAAGGGACTTAGCCCACCTCCAAGAGAAGCAAGTGACATCATCATGGGAGAGGAGAAAGGGGGGTCAAGGAGGAGAGACACATAGGCTGACAAAGCCTGGCGCAGAAGCACACGTGGCTCTGTGCGGCCCACAGACTCATCAAGTAACAACAAAGCTGCCTGAAGAGCTTAACCCTTTAAGTTCCTAGAAAAGTAGGTGACACTCAAATGCTTCAAATGCTGTACATGCTAGTCTTTCAAACTTAAATTGGGAATATATTGCTGGATGCTCATTAAGAAAACAAAAAACAAAAAAAAAACTTCATCTAAACAGCCCTCTAGAAGTAAAACCCCAGTAGAGCTCAATGATTTTAAGCTGCTTCATTTCACTGTTTCTGAGCAATTCAATTGCTTTCCACTCTGGCTTCAATGAGGCTTCACAGGCAACCAACAGGCTTCTGGCCAAGATGCAATGTGTAGACCACTCTGAAGGGGCCTAAACTCACTGAGCTCGCTCTGCAGAGTTGGCCTATTATGGAAGATGGGAAGGTGAGGCCCAGGGAGAGCAAGAGTACAGACTCCAGCTCCTCTGTCCTCCCAGAAAAAAGGGCTCCTGGTCTGGTATGGGTCTGGCTACTGAGCATGGCCCCCAAGCTAAGGGTGATGGCCAGCCTACTCTCCTGGACCCAATCCTTCCCTACCTAGAAAGTAAGCCACCATACCCTGAGGATAATGCAGGCTCAGGGCTCACCCTTTCTTCTTTCCAGTGACATCTGACTGAGGGGCCCTTTACACCAGCTTTAATCTTGCCTCGAATCATTTTACAAGCTCCAGGTTCAAGAGCAGCCTGTCTGGGGAGAAGGTGTTCCATGATTGCAGAAAACAGTTTCCAGGAACCAGGGAACCAACCACCTATTCTGATTCAAACACAAGTCCTCTTAGGCTGCTGTGAGCCCAAAGTGACACTTTTTTTGTCATTTCCTTTCAGGACCCTTCTTTCAGAGTTTTTTTTTTTTTCAACTAAAGCAGTTATGTATTCATACAATTCAATATCCAAAAGGATACACAGTGAAAGTCTCCCTCCTCCCCTGTCCCCTAGCACCTGAGTTCCCCTTCAAGGAAGTGCTCACCAACACTGTCTTCCAGAGCAGCAAAAGAACCTTTTTCATGGGGAAGTGAGGCGCATGGCCACTGCAAAATTTGGTCACCATCCCAAACAGCATGATGGCAAATGGCTCATTGTTGTACAGCGGGGAACCTGGGGGACACCAAGGTATCAGGACCACCGGCAGCAACAGGACCCTCCCAAAGCCCTCCAGCCTCTGTTCCCAGGAGGGCCTCCAGCCAGGGCCCCCAGAGTCCTACCCAGCTCAGCCCTGAAGGTCTGTCGCATCGTCCTCCACTCAGCCTTATCACCCTCACACTCCTGGTGAACGGTCTCCACAATCAGGTACATGATGTTGAGCAAGACCCTGGGAGTAAGAGGCAGCTCATAAGGGGGCAAGATGGGGGATCAAGGGAGCACCCTGGTTTCCTCACATCCCACCTGACATGAGAAAAGCCTGCACACAAAGGCTGGCTGGGGCGGGGGTAGACGTAGGGCTGTGGGGACTGTAAGGTAGAAAAACTGAAAACTCAGTCCCACAAAACACCTGTGATGTTTCCTTCTTTGTCCTTGGTGCTAAGGTTGGGACCAGACCTTCTATTCTGTGTTTCTAGGGTATGAGTGCTTACTCAAAGCAGATGCTTAATAAATGGCTACTGAATGGATATCCAGACATGAGCAAGAATGGCCCAAAGCATTTACTACCCTAAGCTTCCTGGAATGAGAAAAACACAGAGGCAGGAGTGAGCTGCGGAAGTGGGTGTTGGATCAGACAAAGCAGAGGATGGTCAAGGTGAGAACAAGCAAATGTTTACCCTGTGATGGAGTAGAAACAGGAGCGAGCAGGATGATGGCCAGGGACCCTAACTACGGTAGGGAACGTCACCAGCATCTAATCTGAAAACTTCCAAATTCACAAAAAGAGGTGGATTCTAATCCTCACAAAAATGGAAAGGTAATCTTTCTGTTTAGCAGCTGCTAATCACAATGGTGTAATCACTCATCTAGAGCTAGACATCCTGAATGTGAAGTCAAGTGGGCCTTAGAAAGCATCACTACCAACAAAGCTAGTGGAGGTGATGGAATTCCAGTTGAGCTATTTCAAATCCTGAAAGATGATGCTGTCAAAGTGCTGCACTCAATATGCCAGCAAATTTGGAAAACTCAGCAGTGGCCACAGGACTGGAGAAGGTCAGTTTTCATTCCAATCCCAAGGAAAGGCAATGCCAAAGAATGCTCAAACTACCGCACAATTGCACTCATCTCACACGCTAGTAAAGTAATGTTCAAAATTCTCCAAGCCAGGACTCAGCAATACGTGAACCGTGAACTTCCTGATGTTCAAGCTGGTTTTAGAAAAGGCAGAGGAACCAGAGATCAAATTGTTAACATCTGCTGGATCATGGAAAAAGCAAGAGAGTTCCAGAAAAACATCTATTTCTGCTTTACTGACTATGCCAAATCCTTTGACTGTGTGGATCACAATAAACTGTGGAAAATTCAGAAAGAGATGGGAATACCAGACCACCTGATCTGCCTCTTGAGAAATCTGTATGCAGGTCAGGAAGCAACAGTTAGAACTGGACATGGAACAACAGACTGGTTCCAAATAGGAAAAGGAGTCCGTCAAGACTGTATATTATCACCCTGCTTATTTAACTTATATGCAGAGTACATCATGAGAAACACTGGGCTGGAAGAAGCACAGCTGGAATCAAGATTGCCGGGAGAAATATCAATAACCTCAGATATGCAGATGACACCACCCTTATGGCAGAAATCGAAGAGGAACTAAAAGCCTCTTGATGAAAGTGAAAGTGGAGAGTGAAAAAGTTGGCTTAAAGTTCAACATTCAGAAAACGAAGATCATGGCATCCAGTCCCATCACTTCATGGGAAATAGATGGCGAAGTGGAAACAGTGTCAGACTTTATTTTTTGGGGCTTCAAAATCACTGCAGATGGTGACTGCAGCCATGAAATTAAAAGACGCTTACTCCTTGGAAGGAAAGTTATGTCCAACTTAGATAGCATATTGAAAAGCAGAGACATTACTTTGCCAACGAAGGTCCGTCTAGTCAAGGCTATGGTTTTTCCTGTGGTCATGTATGGGTGTGAGAGTTGGACTGTGAAGAAGGCTGAGCGCCGAAGAATTGATGCTTTTGAACTGTGGTGTTGGAGAAGACTCTTGAGAGTCCCTTGGACTGCAAGGAGATCCAACCAGTCCATTCTGAAGGAGATCAGCCCTGGGATTTCTTTGGAGGGAATGATGCTGAAGCTGAAACTCCAGCACTTTGGCCACCTCATGCAAAGAGTTGACTCATTGGAAAAGACTCTGATGCTGGGAGGGAATTGGGGGCAGGAGGAGAAGGGGACGACAGAGGATGAGATGGCTGGATGGCATCACTGACTCGATGGACATGAGTCTAAGTGAACTCCAGGTGTTGATGATGGACAGGGAGGCCTGGCGTGCTGTGATTCATGGGGTTGCAGAGTCGGACACGACTGGGCGACTGAACTGAACTGAACTGAAACTTGGGACACAGCCAGGAAACATCCTGACGTCGTCAGGACTAACCCCATGCAGATGGGCAAGCTGTGCTTGAAAAGCACAGGTTGTACATGGCTGACACAAGGAGCCACTTCGCATGCTTCATCCCAATACAAAAAGCTACTCCACCAAGCTTCTGGGCAGCAGCATGGGCAGGAGGCCACACTTATACTAAGTGGCTCCACCCTGATTTCCTCTGGGGGTCTCATCCCAGGGCCCACTCAGGGAGCCCTCAGTAGGGCCTGCTCATCATACACCAAGCCCATCACATCCGCAGATTAGCACGTGCAGAAGAACAGCACACACAGCGAGGAAACCCGGAGCCCCTGCCTGCCCCGCCCTCCTTCTCCGGCTATCGCTCAGGGAGCCCAGGGGTGCTGCTCGCCTCACCTCAGGTCTGTGCTGTCCGCCAGAGAGATGGCTGGCTTCCTCACCGCACTGCTGCAGGCAGCACTGTTGCTGTGGGAGAGATGTGAGAGTCAGTGCCTTCCCCCAGGAGGAAGAGAAGTGGTTCCCCCAACAAGTGCTGCCCAACAAGGTGATAAAACCCTATGCGATGCACTTAGACTCACAAGAGCCCACAGGACCCAGCGGGCAAAAACTCAGGCCCTGAACCAGACTGCCAAGGTTGGAATCGTGGCTCTAACACTGCCTAGCCATGTGCCCTTGGACACTCAATTTCTCCATGCCATAGATTCCCCATCTGCAAGATGGGGACGGTAACAGCAGCTATGTTATTAATGAATTAGTACGTATAGTGTCCTTAGAACAATGCCTGGGACATGCAAGCACCCAAGGAGTGCTTTTACTACTGATGGTGTTTTCCTTAGATGAGCAGCAGCTGGCGTGTCCACCAGACAAAGGACTAGTGGAGACGAAGGCCAGAGCAGGTGCTGTTTGAGCCCATGTGCCAGCCTTGTGCCCGGTCTCCTGCTCAGGGGAAACTCAAGGCAGTACGCAGGTTCACAGTGAGAGACCTTTATCTTTTTCTGGAGGAGCACTGTAGGTCGGCAGGAGCTGCACTGTCTAATGAGCTCTTTGGTGTTAGCGAGCTGTGGGCCCCTCATTGGTCTTCGAGGTTTGGGTCAGCATCTCGCCTATTATTCAAGCTGGCTGGTCAGAACAGAGCCCCACGTGGCCCATTTAACCCACTCAAAACTGCTTAGTTCTGCAAGCTCTGCCCCTCTGCCCCCCTTCCCCCACTTGAGCCCCTAAGAAGAACTCACTCTATTTCCATGTTCAGAAGCTCCACCAGAGCGTTGAAGGTGCCCACCTCCAAGAGCAGAAAGGTGTTGTAGCGCATCCAGGACTGAACCTCAGCCTCTGAGCTGCACTCCCCAAAGGTGCCTGCAGACACAGGGCACGGCTCACTGCATCCCTGCCCGCATCTGACCGGGCAGCAGACACAGGGCACGGCTCGCTGCGTCCCTGCCCGCATCTGACCGGGCAGCAGACACAGGGCACGGCTCGTCGCGTCCCTGCCCGCATCTGACCGGGCAGCAGACACAGGGCACGGCTCGCTGTGCCCCTGCCCGCATCTGACCGGGCAGCAGACACAGGGCACGGCTCGCTGCGCCCCTGCCCGCATCTGACTGGGCAGCATCACTGAAGCTGGTGTCGGGGGTCTCTGGGTGTCCACTCAGTACCTTGGGCAACATAGAGAATCGCCCGAGCCACCTTGAGCCTCTTCTCCCTGGCAGTGACCTCCAAGCCATCCAGGAGCCTCATGGCGTGGGTGCGGTGCTGGTTGGTGTCCAGCTCGGTCCACTTTTTATCTGTCACTGCCAAGAGAGAGACTGCTTAGACTGGAGCCCAGAAAAATCCTCCCAATGGAACAGATACCATATTAACCCATCAAATTCAGGACTGCCACAGGACCAGAAGCTCAGAAAGATAAATTACTCCTTACATAAGGGAGGAGGTCACACCACTGCCCCATGAATTTGAAGTGTGGTTGAAATACTGCTATTTTGGGTGCAATTTTAATTACATAAAGCTTCCCCCATGATACACACTTCTGAAAAGCCCCCACCAGAGTACCTGCAAGCCCACCCTACATGTCACATCCAGCCTTGAATAACCATGGTTCAGCAGGCTTTTTAGGCCACTCCAGGATGACTGAGGTCATTCAGATGACTAAGAGAAACCTGTAGCTCTCAGGATGCAGGGTGAAAGGAGCCAAGAAGGAGGGGAATCGTCTCACCATGCATCCGAAAGTCCTCCTCAAAGCATTTTCGATTCATCAGGAATTCTGGTCCTTCCGTGTAGCTATAGAGCTCTGTCAAGAAAAAAGGTCATCATCTCCATGTCGATGTCCCATAGCAGGGCCACAAGTAGCAGAGAAGGTGAGGTGTTTGCCTCCAGGCCCAACTCTGTCCCTGAGTCATAGTGACTCCTGGATGATGCTATCTAATTACTAAGGGGGTCTCAGTGCTCTAATGTGCACAATGGAATGCTGACTACCCTTGCGGCCAGTAACCAGATGCCAGCTAGGCATAAAGCCTGGCATTTCCAGTCCAATGAGCATTGATCCCACCATGCTATGCCAAAGGCTAACTGCCACCATGAACATGTCTCTCTCAAGTGGCATGAGAACAGGGCCTGTACTATGGAGGCTTGAGAAGCAGCTCAGGCTGACTGCATACTATACATGAGCAGCAGTGGCAACAACAGATGGACACAGAGATAGACCCACTCACTGGCATTCCTCAGGACTCCTTGTTCGAGGAGAGACCACTGTCAGGGGGATTGTGTATGGCCAAAGAACATCAATGTCCACAGTGGGACTGGGCCACAGCCAATTGAGCTGACCATGCGGAGATGTTTCATAAAAGTAAAGGACAAGTCAAAGTTATGAGATATGAAGGGCTTGAATCTAATAATAAGTTTCATATATACATATCATTACTAGTACTAACTAGGAGATAAAATGAACTCCAAAATGACACTCACTCTCAATTTTATTAAAGACCAAGTAATAGAAGGCCTCTGCCTTACCTGAGAGTTCTGCAGCCCACTTGTCTGTGTCAGCATACTCAAACTCCAGGTCAGGAGACTCAGAATAGCCCTGTTGAGAAAAAAAGGGTTATATAAAAGATCACCGTGAGTGTTTTCCAAAGGAACAAACACACATGCTTCCAGAGACACCACTGTGTTATAGGACATCACTGCCTTCACTTTTCTGACGTTTTATCTCAACGTTTTTGTCTTCTGGGTTAGTTTGGCTCTCCCTACCAAGCCTTCTCAGAGTACCTTGCACTACTCCTTCATGTCACTTACCATAACTAGTAATTATACGTGCACCTGTGCATCTGTTTCGTGTCCATTCTCACCAATGATTTCACAATGCTCAGCACAGTACTTGGCATGAATGACCGAATGAACAGCGTATACTCAAATAAGTACTTGTTGGATAAATGAACACTAAAGCTTCCATGTGTTCCATGCAGTAAAATGATCATTCCACATGGTACGAAGATTTTAGAAGCCTTGTTTCTTTCTGGCTAGTGGGCTATCAACAGCTCAGTACAAAATAAGTATTGACACCCTCAGTCTTCCTGCCTTTCTCTCAAATTTCAGCAAGAACTGACACAGAAGGCAGCAGCTGAACAGAAATGGCTTCCCTCCCACACATAGGAGAGATTATGGCAAAGAATCTTTTGACTGCTGGAAATATGTGAGTACTGAGAACACACCATCTGGGAAGCCCTGTTCTGGGAAAAGAGAAGAGGTGAAGAAAAAGGCAGTCCTCAGCTTAATTACAATCTACTTGGGAAGACAATGACCACCCACAAAATGACATAACATACCCTCAAACATGAATAACATAAATAACTCTACTTCTTATTCAGAGGCAACAGACTGCACAGTTTCATAAGTTCCTGAGCTTCAGTTTCTTCATTTATGCAATGAGCATGACAAAAATCTATCTTGAAGGTTTTTTAAGGACTAATCAAAATGATGTGGCACACAGTGGGCTCTCATCAAACACCTGCCTCCCTGTTCTGCAGGCATGCCTCAGGCTCCCAGCCGACTGATTTCAGCTTTGACTCAAAAGAGAGCTGTTATCAGTATTTCTAAGAAAATAGATTTTGACAGGTCTCTCAGCTTAAATGTGTTCACTGAATGACCTTCCATGTGTTCAATCTATATAGAAATTAAAGGGTAGAAAGCACATTTAATGGAAACACTTAGGAAAATTGTTAACTATTTAACAACTATGATGCTTCTGATGATGAAACTGGATTCACCCCTACCACTTTAAAAATCCTCCATACTTGAAAAATTATTAAGAAGTCACCACTGATGTGCAATCAGCCCATCATGCAAGGGCTCCTAAAAGGTCGGTTTCATTGCTTTTTCAAATAATTCACTTCAAGCTCAAAGTGTATCTGACTGGAACTTGTCAAATTTTGATGTCTGACCAGATGTTTGTTCTTGCCAACAAAAACCAAGAGCTTGAGAGGTACTGATTTCAGGTGTCTAAAGACAGCATCATCACTCTGGTATGACCTGATACATTATATCTGGACAAGAAAAAATGCCTTCTCATTAATAAGCACCTGACTGCTAATCAGCCTCAGGTGAAAGAAATTTCCTAGTAAGTGCTCTGGGAACATGCTGATTAAGAAGCCCTAAAACGCTGCTACCGTGTGTGTCTTCATTCATGAATTCTACAATGGAATGCAGTGGGAGTAATGCTTTAACTCGGGGTGAGGTGACTAGTCAGCTCCAGACTACGGTGTCTCCGGAATGGGAGGAACAGCCCACTAACGAAAGAAGAGAGATGTTGAGCCCCAACGCCTGTTTAAGTTATTTCTGATCTTTAACAGTTCAGCATCGGGCGGACTGGGCACACCAACCACCGGGCACTGTCTAACCGTGGCCTGAATCTGCAGTGGCTAAGCTCAGAGCAGAATAAGACTGTTCCCCTTTCCAACCATCGCGACCTACAGGCGCGTAGTATTGATACTATTAGTGCTAATTAATTAGCTCAGTCCTTCTCTGAGGTGCCTTCCCAACCCTCGCCAGTCCCTTCCCAGCCCACACACGCCCTCCACCGTGCGCCGCGGAACCTACAGGACCAGAAACTGGAGATGATTAGGGGGTCTGGGGTGTAGCCGCCCCGCCCTCTAGAGCGCACGCAGATCACTGACTCTTCACCCGAGAAATGGGGCAGGGGGCGGACTTCCGAGGGGCTGGGGCCCAGAGGCCGCGCCCACAGCCCGGGCCTCAGAAAAGGCGACACGGGCTCCGGGAGGTTCTCCCGGTCGGCAGAGCTCGGGGCGGGGACCCCAGCTTCACGCCTCCGACCCCCGGGAATGCCTGCCTTGCTTCCAGCTCCTTTCGCTGTAAATGACAACTCCCCTGCCGAACCCTCCAGGAAACCCAGCCTGGACCCGAAAGCGGCCCCGAAGTGGGGTCGGGGTCCACCGCCGCCGCCCGCCTGGTGCTAGCCTCGCCCCCCGAAGCTCCTGACCTCCGAGTCTTTTCGCTGGTTGCGGTTGAACTCTCGGGCTTTGCCACCAGGCAGGAGGCCTCCGGCGGTCCGCGGTGCCCCAGGTGGAGGCTGCGCGGTTGCAGGCGGCGGAGGCGGCGGCGGCTGAGGCTGCTTGTTGTTCATGATCAGCGGGCCGGGAGTGCCGGCTGCCGGCTCCATCTTGGCGGCTCCACACCCCCGGCTCGATTCACTGACCATGGCTGTGATGCAACTCTCGCGTGAATTCCTCCCGGAACGCGCCCTGGTCGCCATATTAAGTGTGGCGGCCAATGCCAGAGCCATCTTGACTGCCCAACACCTCGCGAGATTTTCTCTGTGAAATCTTATCCTTCTTATAGTTTCTGTTTCGTTTCCAGTTTAGAGATCGTTTTATCTGCAAAGCCTCGCTTAGCCCCTCAGCCAGTTTAGTGGAACCCCTCTCTTTCCTTTAACATCGCTTTGCACTTGTTACTTTCACAGCTCTGTCCAAAGCTTGCGGGATATTGTAGAGAACAAAATGGACACGATCCCAGTCTTCATGGAGATTACCTTCACGTGGGGGAGATGTGGGAAACGAATGAGCAAATCAATGAAACAATTACAGTTATGACATTCTTTTAATCATTCATTCAACAAACATTTAATGAATGTCTCCTAGACTTCAGGCAGTGCGAGAGAGTGGGGAACAAAATCAAGTTACTACACTAATGAAAAAAATGAAATGATCTATAACATAGAGCCTGTGAGTGAGCCAGACAATGCGCTCACAAACAAGTGCTAAGAAGAAACGAAAACAAGTGTAAGGCATTGGAAGGTGACAGTGATCGAGGTACAGCTGGGCTATGTTAGGTAGGCTGCTTAGGAAAGGAGGGGCTGAGAGTGATTTTCAATGAGTTCTAAAAGAAGTGAGGGAGAGCCATACCAATATCCATGGAGGTAACATAGACAGAGGGACCAGCTAACTCCAGAGCCTCCTAGGTGGCTTGGCAGGAACTGAGTGAGCCAGGAGAAGAACAGTAGGAGATGAGGGCCATGTAAATGCAGGGGCCAGATAAATATAGGGCCTAGAAAAGCATAGAAAGTAGTCTGGATTTTATTTTAAGTAAAATGGAAAGCCATCAGAAAGTGTTGACCTGCTGCTGCTTTTGGAGAAAGGATTGGGGTGTTGCAAGAGTAGGTGAGGGTGGACAGGTTCAGAGACTATATAGATGGAAATGATGGTGTCTTACGCCAGGTTGGAACATTGGGTTGATATAGTATTTCTGTATTGTGTAGGTAGATTTGCTGAAAGACTGGAATCCTATCAGCAGGATAGGAAGGAATAAAGGATGAGTCCTAAATTTTTGGCTTGAGCAACTGGGTGGGTGGTTGTATTGTTTATTAAAATAGACATGTCAGAGGAAAATAGGTTTGGAGGAAGATCAGGATGTCTGTTTTGGACATGTCATGTTTGAGATGCCCATTTGACATCTTAGAGGTGATATGTAGTAATTACCTGATACTGTGCTGTGAAATCCTTAAAAGCGTTTTATTTATCCTTGTTTCTCCAGAAGTACATTTTGGCTGCTGAGTTCTTGGAAAGTCATTGTGATGCAACTCTTATATGATTTCTGCCAAGGTTCTACCTGGTAGTTGCTTTAAAAGTCTTTGTTGCAAAATAATAAATCCCAAGCTGCTATGTTGGTACTTCCTCCTACCTATGTTCCTGTCCTTTGGTCCCGTTCCTTCTCAAATCCAGTAATATATTTTATAAATTAGCATTTCATCCAAGCTGAGCTGGTTCAAGCTGATAGGAAAAACTAAGGAATTTGCAGGAAAAGGACCAAAGCTGAGAGAATTCTTAGGTAATACCAACAAACTCCGCACAACCGAACACCTGACATCTAGTTTCAGTGACCACAGTTTGGTCACGTTCTAAGACTGACCAAAAGCTTAGAAGCTTTGATCAAGTTCCAAGACTTAATTACCACAAGTTGTATCACCTGGGGAAAAATTTAGACCTTTAAACAGTACACTATTTCAGCTACATTCAGAATAAAGGATATTTTGATTTAGTAATTCCACTTCTAAAAAATTGTTTTATTGTTTTTGGCTGCACTGGGTCCTTGTAGCACAGGGGCTTCTCTAGTTTTGGTGCAAGGGTTCAGCAGTTGTGGCACGCTGGCTTAGTTACACCCCAACGTATGGCGTCTTAGTTTCCCAACCAGGGATTGAACCTGCGTCTCCTGCATTGGAAGGCGGATTCTTAAGCATTGGACCACCAGGAAAGTCCCAGTAATTCCACATTTAGTGATAAGTTCTAAGGAGATAAAACTTTAGGCAAAGATATTGTCTGATGATTTTCCGGGCAGTGATATTTTCAACAGTGTAAAGTTGGTACAACCTAATTTGAAAAATAGTCAATAAGAAAACAGCTAAGTTAAAAAAAAAAAGAAAGAAAGAAAACAGCCAAGTAAGTAATGGGGCAAGCAAAAGATTGACTAAGGAGAAGTCATTATTTATGTTTAATAGTAAGAATTTTTAGGGGCATAGGAAAATACTTATGATATAATTGAATGTACAGTTGGTTCTCATTGTGCTTGTGTTTGTATGTGTGTATAGAAAAAAAGACTGGAAGGAAATACACAAAATTGTAGTAGGTTTAATTTCTAGATGGTAGAAACTTACATTATTTTCATTTCCTTCTTTATACTTTTCTGTGTTTTTGAAAATTTTATTATTAAGGTGCTATTTTTTGAGGTATAATTTATGTACAATAAACCACATATGTTTGAAGTATACAATTTGATATGTTTTGACATATGCATAAACACATAAAATCATGACCATATTCAAGACAAGAACTTCCCTGGTGGTCCAGTGGTTAAGAATCTGGGGGAGATGGGTTCAGATCCCTGGTCTGGGAAGATCCCATATGCTGCGGGGGGATTAAGCCTGTGCACCAAAACTACTGAATCCCACATGCCCTAGAGCCATGCTCCACAGCAAAGAGAAGCCACCACAAAGAGAACTCTGCACACCAAAACTAGAAACAGCCCCTGGTCACCACAGTGAAAGACAGCACAGCAACAAAGACCCAGTGCAGCCAAAGTGTAAAAAAAGTTTCCATCACCCCCAGAAATTTTCTTGGTAATCCTCTCCTATTCATTCCTGTGTCCCTCTCCCATTCCCAGTTAACCACTGTTAAGTTTTCTGATGCTACCGATTAGTTTGCATTTTCTACAGTTTTACAATAACAGAATCATACCATATGCATTCTTTTTTGTCTGGATTCTTTCACTCAACATAATTATTTTGAAATTCATTCATCTTGTTGCCTGATATCAATAGTACATAAATAGAATTCCATTGTTTATCCAATCACCTGTTGATAAATATATGGGTTGTTTCAGTTTTTCTTGCTTGCTTAAACTCAATACTGAGAAGTAACATGCCTTTTTTTAAAAAAAATAAGAATTGTCCCAGGTTGTGTGGAAACATTTCCTGAATGAAAGCAGGATCTCCAAGCTGTGACTAACACAAGAATTCTAAATTGGAGAGCTACTTAAATTAGTACCACTTTTGAGTTCCAGAGAGTACTCACTCCACCCTGGGAAAAACTCCTTGAACTGTAGCATTTGGTAGGAAAAGGAATCGCCAGTGTGAAGAAGCTGAAGCAGAGCTGATAAACTCCCCCTCCCTCACTGGCTAAGACACTTTCAGAGAAGGACAATTCAGTCAGTAGAGGGTAGAAGTTGCAGAAGTGCCTTGATGAATTTCCAATCTTCTTTCCGCACCTACAAAATGAGGATAATACCACCTCTCTCTGAGGCTATGGATCAAATGAGCTAATTTATGGGAAACCTTTTTTAAAAATAATAAATCATTGTTTTCAAAAGAGAATTATTTTTATTACCAAGAGGTGATGCCTATGATGAGAAGGCCCTTCCTTTACCAGAAGCGGTCATGGTTCAAGAAACCAGAGGAAATGAAATTTCAAGTGTGAGCTATTATAGCATTGTAGGTACTGTAAAAACAGTAGTTGTTCCAGCTGGGCTCTGTAGAAGGAAACTGGCACATACTGTGTGTCTATAGAGGAGAAGGAAACGGCACCCCACTCTAGTACTCTTGCCTGGGAAATCCCATAGACAGAGGGGCCTGGTGGGCTATGGTCCATGGGGTTCCAAAGAGTTAGACATGACTTAATGATTAAATTGGAGAAGTAAATGGCAACCCACTCCAGTATTCTTGCCTGGGAAATCCCATAGACAGAGGGGCCTGGTGGGCTATGGTCCATGCGGTTCCAAAGAGTTAGACATGACTTAATGATTAAATTGGAGAAGGAAATGGCAACCCACTCCAGTATTTTTGCCTGGAGAATCCGTGGCCAGAGGAGCCTGCTGGGCTGCTGTCTGTGGGATGGCACAGAGTCGGACATGACTGAAGCGATTTAGCATGCATGCACGCATTGCAGAAGGAAATGGCAACCCACTCCAGTATTCTTGCCTGGAGAATCCCAGGGACAGAGGAGCCTGGTGGACTGCCATCTATGGGGTCGCACAGGGTCGGACACGACTGAAGCAACTTAGCAGCAGCAGCAGCAGTGTGTCTATAGGGTGTCAGATACTGGGCAAGGTGCTTCACATTCATACATCTGTGAACTACTAGCAGCCAGCTTTCCTGGCAGTAGAATAAGAGCGGCAGTCCTGGAGGGGGATTTTGAGCAGTGCATCACAGTATCCAGGATACACCACACATTAGTTTCTAGTTCTGTGTAGCAAATTACTCTAACAGAGGATTAAAACAACACTGTGGAGTCCTATCCCAAGGCCACAGGTGTGAGGCTTTGTGCCAAAGACATAGACGTGGAGCCCAGAACCAAGGTCACCTCTGAAACTGACTAATCCCCTTTGTTCAGTTCAGTTCAGTCGCTCAGTCCTGCCCGACTCTTTGCGACCCCATGAATCGCAGCACGCCAGGTCTCCCTGTCCATCACCAACTCCCGGAGTTCACTCAGACTCACGTCCATTGAATCAGTGATGCCAAAAGCCCCCTCATCTTTGCCAGCCAGCTTCTTGACCCATTAGTCAAAAACACCCACTCCAGTACTCCCCCTATATAGCACCCTAACGAATCATCTAATGCTACCCTTCCAGTAGGAATTTTCTCTTGAGGCTATGAAAATTGGCTACTAGCCCACGATAAACATCAGCTCTCATTTTAGCTGGCCCATTGCTGTAACAGCATCACCCACTCTAATAAACTCTATTCTCCTCTCATTCTGCCTTGTGTCTGGAAATTCTTTTCCAACCTGTGTTTAGACTGCCATGACAAACAACTTTCCTGGTGGTCCAGTGGTTTTAGTCTGCCTTCCAATTCAGGGGATGCGGGTTCAATAATCTCTGGTCAGGGAACTGAGATCCTATATGCCAAGGGGCAACTAAGCCCACAAGCTGCGACTACTAAGCCTATGCACTGCAACTAAGACCTGACGCAGCCAACAAAAACACACCAAACAACAACAAACCCATTTATTATCTCATAGTTCTATGGGTCAAGAGTCTGGGGATGGCTTAGCCGGGTGTCTCCAGCTCACGGTTGTTAAAAAAAATTATTCTTGACATTTGTTAAAATGTAAAGACTTTATTCAGGGCAATTGTGATAGGTGTCAATGCTACTGGAATAGGCAAGAGAGGTGGGGCTCAACTCCAAGTTGAGCTGTCCAAAGACAGCTGGAAATTTGTAGCCAACAAGTGCAATGAAGGGGTCAGTGGGTGAAAAGTTACTCAGAGGAGACATCAAGGGTAGGGGAATTCTTGCTGAAGACAGGCAAGGGTGATCAGATAGTATGGGTAGGGGATGGGGAATATGATCAGATAGCAAGGGTGAAGGCATTCTTGCTAAAGTGACCTAGCAGGATCCTTGTTACAACCAAGCTACGCAAGATGGGGCCAAGGTCAAGGCCTAGTCAAGAAGAAAGGCCAGAGGACCCTGACTAGAGTTTGGTCAAGTGGAGAGTCTTTGTCAAGGTCTCTCCTGAAGTTATAGTCCAGCTATTGGCCAAGGCTGTGGTCTTTTCTGGAGGCTTCATTTGGGGAGGGGAGACCCTGATGCTGGGAAAGATTGAAGGCAGGAGAAGGGGACGACAGAGGATGAGTTGGTTGGATGGCATCACCGACCTAATGGACATGAGTTTGAGTAAGCTCTGGGAGTTGGTGATGGACAGGGAAGCCTCTTGTGCTGCAGTCCATGGGGCTGCAGAGAGTCAGACACGACTGAGCAACTGAACTGAACTTGTCTATGGAATGCTGCTCCACATCCCCTTAAGAGGTATAACATAATAAATTATATATTTGTATATTTCCTAAAAATCTGAAATATTCTCAATTTTAAAACACAGGAGTTTCATAAAAGGAATTGTGAACCTATTATCCTTTGCTGGCCAGAGATGCTATGCGACAACCAGACAATGTGAGAAAACTTGCCATCTGGTGGTTGCAGTGGAGAACAAACAAAAACACTAAAAAAAATAAACAAAATACCATTATTAAAAGTTCCAATTGTGTAACTTCCAATACTACATATATACAAAAAATTGATTACAACTTAAAATTGATTCAGTTCAGTTCAGTTCAGTTCAGTTGCTCAGTCGTGTCCGACTCTTTGCGACCCCATGAATCGTAGCATGCCAGGCCTCCCTGTCCATCACCAACTCCCGGAGTTCACTCAGACTCACGTCCATCGAGTCAGTGATGCCATCCAGCCATCTCATCCTCTGGCGTCCCCTTCTCCTCCTGCCCCCAATCCCTCCCAGCATCAGAGTCTTTTCCAATGAGTCAACTCTTCACATGAGGTGGCCAAAGTACTGGAGTTTCAGCTTTAGCATCATTCCTTCCAAAGAAATCCCAGGGCTGATCTCCTTCAGAATGGACTGGTTGGATCTCCTTGCAGTCCAAGGGACTCTCAAGAGTCTTCTCCAACACACACACAAATTGATTACACACTCTATATTGGAGTCATAAAATTTTTAATAATTTTAAAATTATTTATCTTTCGGCCATGTGGTTATGTGGGATCTTAGTTCCCCGACCAGGGATCAAACCCGTGCTCCCCTGCATTGGCAGTTCAGTCTTAACCATTGGACAGCCAGTGAAATCCCTTAAAATATTTTAAAATTGCTTTATTGGTTTGCTGAGACTTCCTGATCCCAGATTCTTTACCGTCTGAACTACCAGGGAAGAAAAAAGTAGTTAATCTATGGTCCCTCAGTGGTGAAGAATCAGCCTGCCAATGCAGGAGACAGGGGTTCAATCCCTGGGTCCGAGATTCCCGGGAGAAGGAAATAGCAACCTACTCCAGTGTTCTTGCCTGGAGAATCCTATTGACAGAGAAGCGTGGTGGGCTACACCCATAGGGTCACAAAGAATCAGACACGACTGAAGCAACTTACCATGCATGCACTTAGACTAGAATACTCTTTGATATTTTCTTATTTTTAGAATGTCATGTGTATTTAAAGGTGTGTATTCTTTTTTAATTGGAGAATTGCTTTACAGTATGGTGTTGATTTCTGCCATACATCTATTTACATAAATCGTCTATAGGTATATGTATATCCCCTCCTTCTTGAACCTCCTTCCCACCTCCCACACCATCCTACCCCTCTAGGTTGTCATAGAGCACTAGATTTGAGCTCCCAGCATCATACAGCAAATTTCCACTGGCTATCTAACTTTACATATGGTAAAGAAGATGTTTTAATGCTATTTTCTGATGCTTTCATTCTCATTTTCTGCTGTCACAGAGACTTCCTCTTCTTACCTAATAGAACGCAAGTCAAACGCCTTCAGGGGGCTTCCCAGGTGGTGCTAGTGGTAAAAAAACACTTGCTTGCCAATGCAGGAGACATGAGATCCAAGTTGAACCCCTGGGTCAGGAAGAGCCCCTGGAGGAGGGCATGGCAATCCTCTCCAGTATTCTTGCCTGGAAAATCTCACGCACAGAGGAGCTGGTGGGCTACAGTCCACAGGGTCATAGAGTTGGACATGACTGAAGCGACTTAGCAGCAGCAGTAAATGCCTTCAGACACATCTTTCCCTTTATCCCTTTATCCCTAACATAACCTTTATGCCTAGGGTCAGCAAAGTTTTTACATCGAAGACTATTTCAGACTTAGTGGGCCATTTGGTTGTGCCTCCTCAACTCTGCCATTGTGAATGAAGTAGTCTATAGACATTACATAAACTAATGAGTGTGGTTTGTGTTCAAAACTTCATTTACAGACACTGAAATTTGAATCCCGCCAGGACTGTCTGAATCAGAACTAGATTCTGAAGAACTACCATCTTCTAAGACACTAGTATGTAAACTGCTCGGACAATCAGAGAAAGAAACTGCATAAAATTCACTGAAAAATTCTTCACTCAAAAGTTCATGATGTCTCACTTTTGAAAATTTTACAGTAATAATTTTGTGTTAATAATATACACAAGGTTCGAACAAAAACCTAATGAAGCAAAATGTGAATGATAATGACAATTGTTAAGTTGTATAATGAACCCTTGATCAATTTCAAGCTCTAACAACTTCGCATGGTAATGTTAATTGTAAAACGTATTGATGTCGTCTCTGGTCAATAACATTCAGGTAACAAAAGGCATATTAATATGTCTCTGGTCAATAATGTGTTAAGAAGTATTTTATGGAGAAGTGCTCTGAAATTACTTATATATCTCATTCTTTATTATTAAACTGATTCATTTATATCAGTATATAGTTTCTTCTTCTATTCAGTGCTTTATAAACCATTACTTGGGTGCTCAGATTTTTCCAGATTTGCCCTTAAATATCGGTTTCTGTGTCCTTTCGACATGCAATCATTTTTTGAGTACTTCCTTGCTTTCCTGCTCTTCATGTACTTCTGCACAGCCATAGAATCAGCCATTTCTCCAGAGTCCTCACTCCTTTAAGTGGAGAATGTAATGCTTGAATCTGGATGCTAGAGCATGCAGTGCACTGGAGGAAGAGGGGAACTGCTGCTCCAAGGCTCACTTAGTAGACAGAGCCAGGGAATGTTTGTACAAACACCCATTCCCCTATTTCTTTATGCTGAAATTCATGAGTTCACACCAAAACCCTGTAGCTCCTATTCAAACTCAACACTAGAGTTTGTTCTAGTCTTTTCCCTTTCTAACAACTCCTCTAAAAATCAGATAGCTGGCTTCCAATAGCCTTAGCATTTCTTCTGGTTTAATCAAGTTCCCTGTTCCTACACACTCCAACATTGCCATCCCTTTCCTGCATGGCTGTCCTCCCCACCCCAAGTGCAGGGAGACTCCCAGCACTAGGCCACATCCCAGCTCTCACCCACATATCCCAGGCTGGGAACCCATTTGGATAGCAGCCCTACCTAATGCTGAACTGTGGGTAAAGGAAGAGCTCCTCGTTTCACTTGTATCCCGAATATTTAAAACAGATCCTAGCGCATAGAAAGCAATAAAAGACACGTTGAAGAATTAATTTTATAAAACTGCACAGTCAACAGTTCATTTAAATTCTTTATATTCAAACACTTAATTTTCAAATATTTTCCCATCATAATAAACTTTTTATAAAGTTATCAGATTCAGGAAACAGTTTTTTTTAAAAGTTTAACTCTAGGCAACATGAAGTTTATCTTATATTTGGATTTATTTGCATGGATAAAACCTTGCAGAACTAAAAACACTCATTTTACCAATCTGCACTGCAAAATCAACACTGGGATCAGTTTAATAAAATAGAAAGGGTATTACTTTTGAACAATATTAACAGATACACTGTTAAATCAGAAAATATGGAGACTACTTCAGAGATGGATACAGGTATGGTGTGGGGTGGGGATGGGCTAAAGCTTATGTAACTTTGGAGGCATTTTTTAAGAATTAGGTACAGGGTCTTATGAAGGGGACTGTGTATCTGAGGAGGCCTGAATTTTAGGCAGCAAGGTGCAGGAACGAAGTTAAAGTGAAAGTGTGCAGGCCCAATGCTGGGCACAGAGCAGACACAAATTTAAGATATTACTGAGGAACTCTGCATCTAGCCTCTTCCTCTACATACTAGGTCCTAAAAAATCTCTTAGATATTGCTAACTGACCCATGACTTCTCTCATCTTGGAAAACAGATTCTAAATGAAGGTGTTGTTCAACCAAGAATGACACAGGATTCCAATAAGGTCTTATCATTTTAATTGACTTTAATGATTATTGCTCATCTGCAAGGATTAATATTGCATTCATTAAAAATCATTCAATACAAAATAAACTTGTTCCTCCTAAGTTCCTCTCCACATGCTCCCTCTGATGCCAGACATTTTCCCACAGTGTCCTTTGTTACATGGCTTGACAGAGACGGAGCCCTTACCGAGTATTCCTATGGACACAGTAATAGATATGGGAGCAGGGGGCAGGCCAGAGGGCAGCAGGACCTGAGCCCCATCCCTCTAGCAGAGCTGACATGATGGATACCACTGTTGGCCAGGTTATCTCCCCTAAAGGATGTGCTGTTCTGATTGGCTGGTTAAATGCCCTGGGAAAAGGGCTTAAACTCTTAGCATCTACAAAGAAGAAAGCATGGTTGCATTGGCAAGGAGTGGGAAGGGTAGGGAGAAAAAAGAAAGGGAAAAAATTTTTGGCAAGATCACTGTCCCCTGATAGGAAGTCACAGGGTGGAAGCTTTCCTTTCTTATATTTCTGTTTTTAATTAATGCCTGTCTCTCTGATCAATAGCAACAGGGAAATGAAAATTTCTAGTATCTAGCACTAATGCCTGACCCAACTTTGAAGGATCACAAGCTACAACAAGTTGAGGATTTAGAATCCTGGATAATTATGCACTTAAAGCTCATGAGCATAAAGCTCATCTGACCATGCAGAAATGCTGGTAAGCAGGGTTCATGGCAGGGGAATACATCATCTTTCTGATTTCTAAGAGCCTTTCTGGGGATTCTTACAGAGTGTGAGCCAGGACATACCGATTACTCTATGCACAAACTGCCCTTTGAGGTCTCAGTTCATACATTTTCTGTGTCACGTGTAAATCAAAAGTGGTACTACTTCTGTAAAACTAAAGTTATATGGGGCCTAATGTCCCAGACAAGTTAAACAGAGCCGATTTCCTTCGCCCTGGCCCAATTTAGCCTTCCTCCTCCCATCCACACCTATCTCCCTTTAAATATTTTAAATTGCAGAAGCACAGCTGATCAGAAATTTGCTCTTAAAGAGAGTTCAGTGCTATATACTGACTAATGACTCAAGAAATTTGCTTCCAGCACAAGCTGATGGGCAGAGCTGATAAAATCCGCTATTATGGCCTCAGTTCATTGATGCTATGAACTATGGGCTAGAAACTGGGATTATCAGAGTTTGAAATCAGCATTTCTCTAGACTCAACTCTGCACTTTTAGCTCCAAAGGTTCAAAAGATAAACTGATAATAACTAATCACTCAAGCAGCTCCTCAATATTAAGACTAAACGTTTTTCTTACTTAAAAAACAAACAAAAAACCCTAAAACAGAAACAGAAATAAATGCTAGGGGACAAAATTCAACTGAACAGAATAGTCTGGTTAAAAACCTGGAAAATGAGAGGTCTGGTGGGAAGCGGAGGAAGGGCTGTACTAAATCCAAGTGGGCCTACTGGATCTTAACAAGCAACACTCACTAGTACACATCTCTGAACCAAACATACCACCTTTACACAGGAAACAGGGCTTGGAACATCTAGGGGAAATTAACATGCACCACCTACATCTAACCTACCTGCCTGGTAGGTACCATCCCTGCTCCTCTGAAGAAGTGAAAGAGCACTGATTCCAGCAGCTGAGAAATGGGCTCTTTTAAGGCAATTTAGACATTGCAGATTGTTCCACACAGACGGTACCTTAGCGTCTCCTGTTAATAAGGTACCCAATTAAGACTATTAAGTCCCCAGAAATGCAAAAGAAAGGATCACCTTTCTGGGCTGGGAGAGTAAAATCCTTCTTTAGTGACTAGGGTGAGAAATCTTTAATCTCAGTTTCATCTAAAGAGCCATGAAGCAAGTTCCTGCGTGGTCTGTAGAACTTGGATAATGAGATGAAAAAAAAAAAACAAGAAAGAAATTATAGGAAAAAAAAATCAAAAGGAAAGGATTAAGAAGAAAATAAAAGTTATTTTAAAAAATATTTCTTTTAGAATTGTGTGGTTCATGTGTTCTGGTCCTTGGTAATATGGTCCATTAGTATCTGTAAAGAAAGAGTGACTGGTTAGCACTTGTGTCTTCCACATGAGAGTTCCAAGAGAAGAATCAAAAACAGAGAACACTCTCCAGGGTCTTCCCTCGCACAGGCCAGGGATTCCTGCAGTCATTCCCCACGGATCATTTCTCACTGTACTTCCACAGGATTTCCAACAATGCCATCTCTAGCTTTCTCTCCTGCTCCCTAATAAGTCAGTGATTTTCAATGTGACAATATGTTAGAATAATCTGAAGAAGTTTTACAAAATAAGCCTGGGCCCCATTCTAGACTAACTCTATCAGAATCTCTGAGGGGAAGGCTCAAGCTCCAAAATTTTAGAAAATGCTGACTTCTTTACATTTACTACTAGATAAATACTTTTTCTGTTTACTTTTTAGTGTGGGACAGAGTTCTTGTATATTTCAAAATCAGCTATACTACTATTTAGAAAAGTCTGCTTGGCATAATATCAGGGACAACATCTTTTCATTTACTTTCCCCCAAGTTACCTGTAATAATTGGGTTTGAATGGCCCATTTTTGTTGAGTCCCAGATATTTTGCTTGGTCATCTGTCAGCTCTGTCAGGTGGGCATCAAATGATGGCAGGTGCAAGCTGGCAACATACTCATCTAAGAAGAACAAAGCAGCAGGGAGCAGACTCCATATAAAATATGCCTCTCAGGGCATAACCTCCTATTACTTCATCTGAAGCTTTCTGAGAGAGAGGACAAGGCTTGGAATAACACTGGAAGAATCTAACTTGAAATATTCGCCTAATTAAAAAAAACACTCAAAGTTGTCTTTAAGGTATCTTTCAGTACAACCAGAATGTATTAAGAAAGCCATTTGCTAGGGTGGTACGGCAACTTGTACCGCCCCATTCTTCTCTGGCAAAGCTTCTGGGTTCACCTCAATGGCCAACATACCATGGACTACCCTCACCTTCCTGCAGCAATTTCCTTAGCTGAATTATAGTCAAATTCAGAGTCAAGGTGGATCCTGGTGAGCTCAAAAGAATTAGTCATCAACATTTACTTAGGGTAAGATCCATAATGGCTTCAAATCTTTGGATCACAGATTTCTAAGGCAGCTGGCACAACTATATTAGTTTTCCATAGATAAGCTTCCTGGGCTTTTACCTTTATGAATATTAATTAAAAACCAAATAGCAATCAGAAGTAAGCTGCTGGAGGGGACAAGAATAAGGTGGTTTTTAGCTTTAAGAGGACAGGGGTTTGGGCTGACGAATGAGAGGGGAGATTGGCATCATATCTGGAAAGGTAAGCATCTAAAGATGATGCATTGTGTCATGTAAATACAGCACAGCTGACCGCTGGAATGACAGGAGACTGCTTACATGTTTCACAGAGGATGGACAATAAAACCTGTATTTGGTTTCTGTTTCTTCCATTTTGGTCCCGGGCTGTAATCAGTGGTAGTTAAGTTTACTGAACTTCAAAAACTACTTGGGATATAAGAGCATCTACCCTAAACCACTGTGCTAAAGCACCTTTACTCATTAGCTGTATTTCTTGCTACAATTTTGCAATGTACATATTCTCACCTTACCGATAAAGAAACTGAGGCTCATGGAGATTAGAACTTGTCCTGAGGTCCGAAAACCATTAAGTGCCAGCACAGGGATTATAATCCTGACTCTAAATCCAATGCTTTTCATGATACTCATTTTACCAAACCACCCAACATCTAGGGGTCAACACAGGTTTCTCTTTCCACTCACCCATTTTCTTAGGGAGCAAGTATACATCTTGTTTGTATCGTCCCTCAGGCGCATTATAGAGTTCTATCAGTGCCAAAGCCTAAGGCAAAAGTGGGTCAGAAAACACAAAAACACTTCTTAGGGACATTAAAATAAAAGTAGGTTTAACAGGGTCTTGGGGTAAGTACTTAGTGAACTACCACAGCAGCAGCATCCAGGACTTCGATTGTAATAAACACCAGCACACATCATAAGAGGATTTATTTGTGTTTTTGCTTAGTTCCTAATAAAAGAACAGACTACATACAACTACGCTGGAACACTGTATTCCTAATGAAAATAGTTAATGCAAAGGAACACAAATACTGACTCTACCTAACGATTATTTTCTATACTTGACAACTTGTAACTTGAAGAAAACAGGTTGCTAAGAACCCAGGAGGCCAAGCTCGCACTGGAACTCGGTCTAGGCCCAGATCCAGGCATCTCAGTGCAGGCCAGGCTGATGTTCTGTCACGTACCTGTGTTGTAGCTGTGATGGACAGAACAAAGGTAGGGACCGTGGAGCAGCTCAGATTGAGCAGACGACCCTGAAATGTTGAAACAGAGCCCTGGGGTGAGTTGTGTGATCCCTGTCACATCACGAAAGCCACGCAAATGCAAGAAAGGACTTTATACCCCTCTCAACTCAGCTGGTAGAAGTACAGTTCCAAATCAGGACTCTAGGTTTTATCTTATTTTCTGTAAGTCCATCTGAATCTGACACACTAATGAATCAGTTGTGGTCAGGGAGTGATTCTATTTTGGGAACCAGACTATATTTGAGAAATATACTTCTATCCAAAGATAGAGCTCAGGGAACAACAGGCCAAATATGTTTACCCTGCCGCCCCTCCCCCAAGGGTGCTAAGCACACTGCTGTGCTGCCCGAACCCTACAGTATGTGCACCTCTGCCAGAAGGACGACACGTTTGCCATCCGGCCAGATGACATGATCCACCTGAGAACGTACTCGCTCCCATGTCAGCTCAGGAGTGCGGAGGCTGGTCTGAAAGGAAGAGAGCACAGTTGACTGGCTATAATGGAAAAAGGAAAAAAGGTCTAGTAACAGGTAAGAGAAACCTTACCACATCAATTTCTGTGTTTGAGTGGCCCATATTGCATACGATACAACTGTTTTTCATGCGATCCAAATGCTCCCGTGTCACTACATTCTTATTTCCTAAAAGTAAAATAGAGTAGCTGAGGAAAGAAATCCTGTGGGGGAAAGGTACTGACTGACTTTCAGTTAAAACATGGGAAAGAACTCCTGGCACTGAAGAGCATGTATACACTGCAAGCAAAGAAGTGTGTGTTGCATAACAGCTCTTTAGGTTCAGTTATTTCATTTTAAGATCAAGCAGTACATAAAGACATCAAGGAAAAAGGCTCTTTGTTCTGGAAAATATGTTAAGGTTCTGACTGCTTACTCTAGTTCTCAGACTTTTATGTAGGACACAGGTCTTACCTACTTTATATGAAAGTCAACTAGATCACATTCAAGATTTAACCTCAGTTAATACTCTTTCATGTATACCAAAGCACTGCTGGGCTTCCCTGATGGCTCAGACAGGAAAAAAATTCCCTGCAGTGCAGGAGACCTGGGTTCCATCTCTGGGTCGGGAAGATCCCCTGGAGAGGGGAATGGCTATCCACTCCAGTATTCTTGCCTAGAGAATTCCATGGACAGAAGAGCCTAGCAGGTTACAGTCATGGGGTCACAAAGAGTCAGACATGACTGAGTGACTAACACAAAGCTCTGACACTCACCTGTGCAAGTTATTACAACATCAACTTGCCGGATGACTTCATTTAGCTTTACCACCCTGAACCCATCCATGCTGGAAGAAAAGGAAGGAATACTATGAGTAAGAGTAGGACAGAAGCTGGTCACAAAATGAGGCAAATTTGTTTCTGAAGTTAGATCTAGGGCTACCTCACTGGAATGATAAGTGATAAGCTGTGCTAAGAGATACACACTGGCCCCTTCAGACTGCCCAAGATTCCATCCAGGAAGGGAAAATACCAAGAAGCTCTATGAATGCCCTATGATTACAATGCAGAGAACAGAGCAATCATAGCTGTCTCCTCCTTTGAGGAATTTTCCCAAGGACTAGTTAATATAATCAATCACAAACTCTTGGAAATACAAAGTACCTGGAGCCAATCTAATGGTATTACCACTCTGTTCTTACCAGGCCTGCAGAGCACAGATGGGGTCAATTTCCGTGATATAGACAATTGCTCCAAGGGCCTTGAGAGCAGCACAGCAGCCCTTTCCCACCTGCAGACGTAAAACAGAAGTCAGGTACACTAAGGCGTGGGTATTTAGGATGGGTTTCCCTGACGGCTCAGCGGTCAAGGATCCACCTGCAATGCAGGAGATGCAGGTTCGATCCCTGGTTTGTGAGATTCCCCTGGAGTAAGAAATGGCAACGCATTTTAGTACTCTTGCTGGAGAAGGGAATGGCTATCCACTCCTGTACTCATGCCTGAATATCCCACGGACACAGGAGCCTGGTGGGCTATAGTCCAACGGGTTGGACACGACTACTGAGTAACTGAGCACAGCACACACACATTTGGGCAGATAGGCTCTCTGGGAGATGGGAATTAACCTCCCTAAACCCATCAATCATCTAGCAAATCCTTGCAAAGATGCTCCAATCCAAGCAGAGGAGAAACTGATCCTGATTATATTGTGATCAGAGAAGTGATTTAGCAGACATTTCATAGCAAAGGCTGGAGACTGGGACAGTAAAAGAGATAAAGGAAATGAAAGTATCACCATCAGGGAAATGGACCAAGGAAGAGCAGCTTGGTCTGAAGGTTACCTTCAGATTCTTATTCTAGGAAAACTTGATTAATCGTCACTTAATTCATTCCCTATGTCTGTATTTGTAAGTGTGAATAAAGGACTTTTACTACAATTTTGAGATACTTTGTCTAAAAGCATATTTTAAACTCTATCAGTACTCTACACTGACAACACAAATCTCCTTCACTCAACATTTGTAACAAGCCTGTGAAAAGGCAGACACTGAGGCCCAGCTACTTACCTCACCATAGCCACACACTACCACTTGTTTCCCACCAAACATTACATCTGTGGTCCTCTTCAGGCTGTGGAAATAGACAAGGGCTCAACTCAAACATTATTAGCTGAAACACAGTCCCTCTGAAAGTAAGTGTGGGGCAACGCCCCATGAAAACTTCAACTAGAAGCAGGTTGGACTCAGTATGAGATAGAACCCCTCTAACAAACTTTTAAAGCCACTGGAAGACCAGGGGGCAAAAATGGAATGATATCAGACTAACATTATAACCCAACCCAAATTTATCTCCTACAAATCTGAATAATTATACGTTTCAACCTACCCATCCAAAATGGATTCTCGGCAGCAGTATAAGTTATCAAACTTCTGTTTGGTAACAGAATCATTGACGTTCATGGCCGGAACACAGAGCTTCCCAGCTTTGGAGAGCTGATACAGCCTAAAGGGGGAAGAAAGCCACAAAAACAAAAACAAAGTTAGCTGGTAAAACACAGTAACTGGCAAAGTCTGCCTAATTCTCTTCAAGCTCTGTGCTGCCCTCCCCAGTCTTATTTATTGCCCAAGAATATCAGTAAACAAGGTATTTCCTTGTTATCCCTCCTCATGTCTTTTCATTTTCTCTTCCCCAACACCCACTCCTTTTTTTGGAAGGAAAAAAACAATCTTTCAATTTAAGAAATTTACTTCTCTTCCATAAAAGGGGATACAGTTCCTTAGACCAAGCATTTTCTCTATCTTTAAAAAAAAAAAACAAAACCCACGCCTACTTCTGAATAAGATTATCAATGATTCTGATATGGTTCCGTGTGTGTGTGTGTTTAAGCATATGCAAGGTGCCCCCAAATGAGAAATACTCTCTCAGGTATTTTTTTAGGTATTACAACAAGCAAATCATATTTTGCCCAGGTTTATTTTTTATAATATGTATAACATATAGTTTTACAATAGATTTTTTTATTTTAAATATAAAAGTATAATCTAAAATCAAATACAGGTTTTCAAGATATACTCGCTCCCTACCTCCCAGCACTGATTGAGAATCACAGTGGAATAAATGGGTGAGAAAATGTCTGAACTAGAATCTGAAATAACTTCTTTAGGGTCTCCTTGATTTTTTAAAGGTAAAAACTCAAACGTTTTATCTAATGAAAATACTCCCATTTAAGTTACAAGTCGGAAACACAGCCCTAAAGCCTAAAAGAGACCAGAAGAATCTGCTGAGGCAAGGACACAAGGGGCAGCTACTCCAGAGTCTGTTACCTGTGAACACCAGTCACGCTCTCTTCCACAATGCCTCGGATCTTCTTAAACACGTTTGGATACTTCTTATAAACCCAGTGGGTTAAGTCTCCCCCATCATCCAGGATCTATAGAACAGCCAGAAGACTTCTATGGGCATTCAGGCTGCTAGAGCTGGGGGGAACTTTGAACCCACTTTCTGCACTAGTAAGAGAGCCCTATATGTTTTGGAAGAGCACTCCTCAGAGCTCCTTAGAGCAGGTTTAGATAATGGAAACACAGTCAAATTTGTTGGTGTAAATGGTTAAAAGGATTCCTAAGTTTGTTCTAGGCTACAGTGAAGAGTAGTGTAGGCTAATCACAGACTCATTTTTAGTCTAGAGCCCTGAAATACAGCCCCTTGGAACACAAAAGGAGCTGGGGCAGGAAGGAAAGAAACCATAATTCTACTCCAAAGAGATACCATATCACGTTCTTCTATTTCATTCTGCTGTGTTTGAGCCACATGTGTTCAGTTGGTTTTACCCTTCCCCCGCCTTTCCATTCAGCACTGAGACCCATTTTGAAAAGCTATCAAGCTAAACACTTTGGCAACAAAGTAAGTGCGTAAGACCAAACATCCAAAACATATTTAGGGAACCATGCTTTGAGGGAAAAAAGGAAAGAAATCCATTGTCAAAAGTATAGGATGAATATGCATTATTACCATATTGGCTTGCCACCCATCCATGTTCACACAGCGGTCAATACACCACCAGAAGTCATCTTCTGACTCGCCCTTCCAAGCAAACACTGCAACTCCTGTAGAGATGAAAACAAATCAGCTGATTCCTCCTTTGGGCAGTGTCCTACACCAACATCTCTGAGATCTGAAGAGAAAAAGGCTATGGAAATTACTCTGGAAAGGAAACAACTTAGGAAGGGCAAAAAGTTAAAAGAGCATTTAGTCCAGAAATCAGTTAAGAATTTAAGGGATTTTTATTTTTAAAAGTATTTTAGAACCTTAAATGTTATTCTCTTTGGCCAAATTTTTCTTTTAAATGATTTTATTTATTTATTTTTGGCCGTGCTGGGTCTCCGTTGCTGCATGGGCTTTTCTCCAGTAGCGGCGAGCAGGGACTACTCTCTACTTGCAGGCATGTGGGCTTCTCATTGTGGTGGCTTCTCCTGTTTTGGAGTATGGATTCTAGAGCATACAGGCTTCAGTAGTTTAGCACATGGGCTCAGTAGTTGTGGCTCCCAAGCTCTAGAGCACAGGCTCAATAGTTGTGGCGCACGGGCTTAGCTGCTCTGTGGCATGTGGGATCTTCCTGGATCAGGGATCAAACCCATGTCTCCTGTATTGGCAGGTGGAATCTTTACCACTGAGCCATCAGGGAAGCCCCTCTTTGGTCATTTTTTATATGGAACTTTCTTCTAAGGAGATAAAATGAAGCGGGAATCAAAACGAAGTTGTTCATTACATTGTTTATGTTAGCAAATATCATGAAACAACCTAAATGTTCAACATTAGGAAAATAGTGAAGTAAAAAATCACATGGTCACATGACTATTATAAATGATACTGTCAAATTTTTGAGAGACATGGAAACTACTTCTGAAGATGTTATATTTAGGTTATAAAATTGGACATATACTGAGACTTATTTCATCTCTGTAAAAAGTGAACAGAAAAAATGAGAAATATATTTATCATATATCATGCTATGCTATGCTATGGTAAGTCACTTCAGTCGTGTCCAACTCTGTGCGACCCCATAGACGGCAGCCCACCAGGCTCCCCTGTCCCTGGGATTCTCCAGGCAAGAACACTGGAGTGGGTTGCCATTTCCTTCTCCAATGCATGAAAGTTTAAAGAGAAAGTGAAGTCGCTCAGTCATGTCCGACTCTTAGCAACCCCATGGACTGCAGCCCACCAGGCTCCTCCATCCATGGGATTTTCCAGGCAAGAGTACTGGAGTGGGGGGCCATTGCCTTCTCCGATCATATATCATAATATATGATAATAAAAAAAGGAGATAATATATTATCTCTGTGTAGCAGGATTTTAGGTTTTTTTGGGAACCTCTAAAATTTTCTGCAATAGATATCTGAAAAGAGTAGAGAAGAAAAACAAAAGTGAGATACAGTTGCTTTCTGAGGATCACAGGAAAGTGGAAGAACCTTAAAAACCTTCAGAGTGATTTTCCTTTGAACATTTTAACAATAAAAATTGTTTTCTGTTTAACTGAACGCATAACTAGTTCATATATTTTCAGTTCAATACTGAACACCAAATTATCTAATGAACTATCAGATCTAATGAACACAAGGTACTTCTTGTGTCCTCTCAAAAGTGATGAAACTTTTGTGAAAGGAGACCAGCTGAGCTCATACTCATATAGCTCACATAGTTTAAAGTTTTTATTCATTTAATATTAGAATTAGGCATTTCTCCACATATTAGATTCTTTACAAAGATCACTTTTTAAAAAAGTGAATGGGTACAAAGATCATTTTAAATGACTATATAATGTTCCATTATGGATCTGGATCTTCACTGTCCATTTCCTTCCTTTTGACATTTTTTATTATCCTCTACATTTTATAGCTCCTAGACATACATGACAGTAAAGATAATACTGGTATGTAAAAATTATGTTTGGATATTTACTTTGAGGTAAAGTCAGTGAAAAACAGCTGAACTTACCGGCCTCAGCCAGTGCTGCAGCCACCTCATTCTGAGTGGAGTAGATGTTGCAGGCAGACCAACGGCACTGTGCCCCCAGGGCACAGAGTGTCTCAATCAACACCTACATAGATGTGTAAAGAGACACAGTGAGAAAGATGAGGCCCAGACAGGAGTGCTGATTAAGAGAATACCACCTAGGAACTCAGTGGCAACAGGTGCAACACTGGGAAGTAACAAAAGGGTGTAATCCCCTACTTAATAAACTGGAATCTACCTTTACCCAAAATAGGTAATCTGAATAACATATTTATAGCTATCATATTTTGCAACTCTAGATCTCCCTAAGGCAGGTTTGTTAAAAGTAAGCTATACAATCAAAGTAGAAAACCCCGTTATAGTGTAACTGGAAGGTTCAGTTGGTAGTCAGCATTTGGAGGTTAGGTAGGGAAGGAAAAGCAAACAAAAAAAATCACCACGCCCCTCCTCAACCCACCACCAGAAGTCCATCATTTTCTCCCATCAAACTCACCGCTGTCTGGGCTGTGATGTGTGTACAGCCCACTATTTTAGCACCAGCCAAGGGCTTCTCCCCCTGAGCACGTTTCCTGAGTGAAATCAGAGCAGACATGTCTGTGAAAGAACAGAGGATTTGAGCTAGGTCTGCACTAGTGAGATCATTAATTTCTGCCCCAGCAACATCTAGGGCAGAGATGTGGTGAGGTAAGGGAGAAAAACTATTTTTTTTTTTTTTGGCCTTGCCACACAGTTTGTGGAACTTTAGTTCCCAATCAGGGACTGAACCTGGGCCCTTGTCAGTAAGAGCACAGAGTCCTAACCACTGAACCACCAGGGAATTCCCTCTAAGCATATTTATTTGATGTCCAGCAGCTTCAACTGCAGAACAAGAGGAGGCAGGGAGTTGTCGTCTAACCACCTGGAATTTCTCTCTTCCTCTACTGTTTCAGCCTTATATGTAGAGGGCTTGAAAGTGAAAAGTGAAAGTGTTAGTCACTCAGTTGTGTCTGACTCTTTGTGACCCCATGGACTGTAGCCCATTATACTCTTCTGTCCATGGGATTTCACAGGCAAGAATACTAGAGTGGATAGCCATTCCCTTCCCCAGGGGATCTTCCCAACCCAGGGATCAAACCCAGGTATACTGCATTGCAGGCAGATTCTTCACCATCTGAGGCACCAGGGAAGCCTGTAGAGGGCTTATATGTAGTCAAATTCTCAAAAGTGGAAGGTGAGTGTCATCCTTCCTTTGGGAGAAGAAGGAATAGTTATGTCACTGGCTAATGGATTCCTACAGAGTAAAATCATCAGACCTGGAAGAAAGACTTTGCATCAGCAGACGCCACTTGCTTCTGTTTTTCTATGCTGTCTAATCCTATTCTGTCAGTTTTTCTGAGTTCTGTACTCCCGCCCAGTATAGAACATGTTTCCAGTGTGAAAGCAACAAAAGTAAAGAGACATTATTTTGAGTGGGGCTGGGTAGAGAAACCAAGATTTAACTGATGGTCAAATTATTTTTACTCTTGATCCAGCAGAGGGTGCTCAGGATCAAAGATCAAAAGAGACCCTAGGTCACCACATCCTTAGCTGAAAACCCTCCCAACATTTGCTACTTCTGAGAAATCTGGGTCTCTGAGATTGGCAGCGATGGAAGGATCCCGCAGAACTAACCACTAGGTACTGATCCAGGACTTGCTGACTCTGCAAGCAGATCTCTGAATATGGTGTCATGGGGGAGGAAAAGAGAAACTACTCTGTGTAATTACCACACGCTGAGAACAGGAAGCAGCAGAGAGAACAAGAACAAGAATCCTGAGGCTCAAGCTCCATACAGAGAGAGCTGTTACATAAACAGCTCCATACAGAGAGAGCTGTTTATGTCCAGGATATTGGAGTTTCCCAGGAGACTTTCGTTAGCTTTCAAGCCTTAAATTGTTTGTGCATCCTGATGACCAGCAAGTGGGTTGCTTCTGGTCCCCAACCCACTCCCTTTCTTTACCTTGCTCTGCAATCTCAATCTCCCGGCGTCCAAATTCTGCCTGCTTGATGTTCTTCACACAGAAATTGCTGCTGCCCTTGGAGTTGGTTTGCTGCTTTTCTCGGGGGGAAACCTCATCATCAGAGCTATCTGTGTAGGATGCAGCTAAAGCCAGGAAAGAAAGAAATGAGGAAAGAAAAACCTCAATGGCCCCAACTCCACAGGGTGCAGTCCCCAAAGGACTCTCATTTAAGTTAAGCAAATGCTCTTAATTGGAGCCACCTTTAACATCACTCTCTGTTCTACCTTTTACATCACTCTCCATTCTACTTCAGGTCTAAGAAATGGTATGAATGAAACTCCTGTAGATCCTTCAGTGTTGTGGCTCTTTTACCCATCCTGATAATTCTGCCATCAATGCCTGTGATAAGGAGCTACTGATCCCAAAATATGCACCAGCTCATGAGGTGCTTGGTCCCAACTGGGACTGGAACCAGACATGGCGAAAATGGAAGAGTAATTTAGGGCATATAAGGAATGCTATTTCCATAGATCACCAGTTCTCAAAATATCTAAAGCATATACCAGAATCACATGGAAGGTGCACTGAAACACAGAAGGCTAGGTCCCACTGCCAGAAATTCCCATTCGGTAGGTCTCAGGTGGCACCCAGGAATTAACATTTCAAACAGGTGCTGCTGATATCGCTGTTTAGAGGACCAAACTCTGAGACCCATTAATGCAAAAGGATACAAACAATAAGATAATCTTTTATTATAAAATCTTTTAGAGATTTTACACTAGGTTGCACCGAGGAACAGAGAAATGACACAAAAGATAAGCAGCTCCGGTTCTATTGCCAGCCCTGAGACCACTCAAGACATTCAACTTTATATAAGCAGCCTCACAAAACACTAAAGAAGTCCTTTCAGATAGACATGCAGGAGGACATAGAACAGTCACTCTTTACCTTTCAAATCACTCCTTTTCCATTTTCCTCATCACAGACCCAGTATACCAGGTCTCTCAGAGTGCTACATACACATCCTCCTCTGTCCAGCCAGCACAAATAGTACTAAAGGTTATCTACCCACTAGCACAATCTAACTCTCTCACTAAGCTTTTTAAAATGCTCTACTAGGTCCCCATAAAACATGGCCATCAAGATCTTTAAAACTTCCTTAAAGCTTTTGTCACTCATCTCAATTTTCTCTTATAACTCAATCTTTCAAAATTTTTTCTTTCTTAGCTATAACTAGCCTGCTTGTCACCTATCACTTTTTGTATCTATCTCACTCCAGGACACTTTTTCATTTATGACAGCCGTTATATCTGGAACTTTCCTTGCACACAGGCCCACAGTGAGTGTGCACGTTCCCTTCTCTTCGAACTAGACCATGTGCATACACTGCCATTCGTACTTGTCTGCGTATCCTGTCCATGGGGGGGACACAGCGTAGTGGCACAGGGCAGAGGAGAAGTTTCCAAAAACTGTTTGTTTATTTTTTAAAAGTCCTTGTACCTCAAGCCCAGTCCTTAAGTTAATAATACAATGCAAACAAGACTCTGGCAAAAGAGAAGAAACGGCTTTTGGTACAAATTCCTTTGCTGACATTTACAGCAATCTATGACCTTGGGCAAGCAAGCCTTTTAATCTTTTAACAATGTTTCCTCAAGTTGAACATTGAGGGGGTTGGATTATATGCCCCATTTCCTCCAGTACTCAAACTAAGATTGTATATCCTTTTCCATGGTAATTTTCTGATACTCTCCTCTAAAGTTGAGAACAGCACAATTCAAAGCAAAAAAAAAAAAAAGATTACTTTTTTTTATATAAAAAAGATTATATAAGGTTAAGATAGGAGAGGAAAACTAAAAAGAAACAGCTGGAGCCATGTAAATTGGACTCTTTCCCACTCCAGAGATTAACAGGGGAGGATACTTCAACATCAAGGGTAGCCTAGTAACTAAAAAGAGTGAAATACCAATTTTTTGTGATGATTCATGCAGTTAAAAGGCAAGAAAAAAAATAGGTGGCAGGGTATATCTTAAACAAAGAAATCAGAAATTATGCTTCCAAAGTATACCTCTTTTTCAAGGCCAGTTCTGTCAGCCAAAATGATTCTCTCCCTTCTCGATGTGGGCAGTAAACGTGGGAATGGGAACTGGCCCAGTACTATCAACCACGCACTGGCCACAAACCACAATCAGAAATCATCAGGGGAGGAAAGTCTCAAGACGACAAAAGCTTCTCCAGCTACAAGCCTGGCTGGGAACATTCCCATTGCCACCCGCTAGTTATCAGCTTTTAGCACAAAGATGGGCAGTCCTGACATGAGGCATTTTCAGATCCTAGATACGTGAAGAGAACTGGGTAGAGCACTAGCTCAAGGCTCTGGAACAGGGACGAGAGATCAGAGAGAACAAGGAGTTCACACCTACCTGAACTGTAGCTGTCAGTGGAGGACTGAGAGATAGAGCGAGACAAAGATCGTCGGCCAGTCTTGGTGGGGAATTTGGTGAACTCCTGCATGTCATCAGCAAACTGAATTTGCTGTAAGAGGAAGATGAAAAGTTGAAACTTAAAACAAGGATTCTATGAAATGTTTCATTTTTAAAGGCCATACAATGTCTCCCTTAAAGTTAATGTTACCATGTGAAAGTGAAAGTGGCTCAGTAGTGTCCAACTCTGCGACCCCATGGACTACAGTCCATGGAATTCTCCAGGCCAGAATACTGGAGTGGGTAGCCTTTCCCTTCTCCAGGGGATCTTCCCAACTGAAGGATTGAACCCGGGTCTCCCACACTGCTGGTGGATTCTTTACCAGCTGAGCCACATGGGAAGCCCAAGAATATTGGAGTGGGTAGCCTCTCCCTTCTCCAGTGGATCTTCCCGACTCAGGAATCGAACCAGGGTCTCCTGCATTGCAGGCCGATTCTTTACCAACTGAGCTATCAAGGAAGCCCTAATGTTATTATGTGGCTCCTACTAAATCAGCAATTCTTCCACCAGAAATGAGGATGGCAGAAGCTCTTCTTTGACTCCTCCCAAAATGCCAATTACTATCTCTTCTCAAAAGTTTCAGCAGAATTGGTGGGGGGAGGGGGGAGAAGGGGAGCAGAGAGAGAAAGCTTAAGATCCAACTTTGTTCAGCATTTGTTTAATTTTACAGGTCTTCTTTCTCATATTCCATAAAGTTTTCTTTCCTCTTATAACCTTGACACATTAAACTCTTTACCCCCTTGTTCACAACTCTATCAAAAAGCAGGCATAATCTCTTAGGGCTTCTTCTTGTTTTTTATTTCAGAATATTCTCTTGTAGCATATCTTATCCTGAAGTTAGCAATGGTTTTGTTACTTGAAAAGATTATGAAGAGATGCCTTAAATGGTGATGGGCATGGAGGTGCCAATAGCCAGAGTCCAGTCATACACCTATCCTTTACAAAGGCAATGGAATAACACCAGAGCCTGCTATATCCAGTAAAATACTAGAATATCCTAATAAAAATTTAAAAACACACACCATAATAAATTCCAACTAATTTGAAGGAAGGAGAAAATAATAACTTGGTAAACTCTAGGTTTAAACCTTTCTTAAATGAAATAAAGCAGAACAATATAACTGTGGAAAGGATACTTGGAACAACTGGCTTTAATAAATGGCAAACAGCTTACAATTAAAATTATTTATAGATAAATTCATGAGTGTTTCTAAAGTGTAGGAAAACACTCTATTAAGTGTTTTAGACCTTCCTGAATTCCTGTTTAAACTGATAAACCCTTTCTTTGAAATGTAAAATAAACCTCAACCTCAGCTGAAAAACAGAACTTGAGATTCTGAATTGAGAAACAATTCAAGTTTGAGAACTTGAATCAAGCTTCTCCTCACAATCTGACTAAATCTGAAAAGGTTCCCACGGAGAATTCATTAAGCTGTTTTCAGCAAACAACTGGAAAAGTAACCTATTACTGGAAATGTAACCGATTACAGATGAAAATCTTCTCTCCATAATGCTGGCAGCCTGGTTACAGGCATTTTGAAGCCAGCATTAGTAAACTGTCCATTATTTACCTCTGCTAAAGGTTCCCCCTGTCTCATGTACCCTCCGGCTAGGGCAGCAGCTGGTGGTAGTGTAAGAGTCAGGCTTAAATGTGCAGCTAAACGCGAACAAGGCGATTACTGAATTAGGAGGAAAAAGTAAGGAAGAGGGAATCAAGAGAATCAAGATTTGTGTTTTTATGTCAAGAATCAAAGCAGAGAATACTGATGTCTTTGGTGTTCAGCTTTCTTTACGGTCAAACTCTCACATCCATACATGGCTACTGGAAAAACCATGCTGACGTTACTTTGCCAACAAAGGTCCGTATAGTCAAAGCTATGGTTTTTCCAGTAGTCATGTATGGATGTGAGAGTTGGGCCATAAAGAAGGCTGAGTGTCAAAGAACTGATGCTTTTGAACTGTGGTGTTGAAGAAGACTTTTCAGAATCCTTTGGACTGCAAGGAGATCAAATCAGTCAATCCTAAAGGAAATCAATCCTCAATATTCATTAAAAGGACTAATGCTGAAGCTGAAGCTCCAATACTTTGGCCACCTGATGTGAGAGCCAACTCATTGGAAAAGACCTTGATGCTGGAAAAGATTGAAGGCAGGAGAAGGGGACGACAGAGGACGAGATGGCTGGATGGCATCACCAACTCAGCGGACATGAGTTTGAGTAAGCTCTGGGAGATGGTGAAGAAGAGGGAAGACTGGTGTGCTGCAGTCCATGGCGTTGCAAAGAGTTGGACACGACTGAGCAACTGAACAATAATACTGATGTCATAGGTATTCAATTTTGTGGTTTTTCTTTAGGTTATTTTGTGAAATAGAGAGGAGGCAGAGTCCACAAACTTTTTTTTTTAAGTATAAGGACAGATCCTAAAGGCGTGGAAGGGAAAGAGAGCTATATTCTTGGCACCTAGCCCAAGGTCTTGCACATAGAAAGCATTCAATAATTATCTGTGGGATGAGTGAGGCTTTCAAATTTCTTTCTTATATAAGATCAAACCAATCAAATTTCAAAATTAAATACTAAAGATTCAAGCGAAACTACATATACTACACCTGAACTTAATTAACAAACACCTTTAAGCATCTGAAGAAACAGCTTTTTAAGTTTAGGTACTAAAACTTTAAATAGCTTAAATGTCAAAAACACAACTGCCTTTCCAAACCCAAACAAACCCACTTACTGAAGTGGCCACTAGTCAGCATCTGCCCTTCTAAATAGGATTTCCCACTGCGTGTTCACATGACTTCTGCAGTCAACAAAACTAGTTTTACTGAAGGGATTAATCCAGGACCAAGGTGATGACTTTCAACCCAATAGGCAGTTATTTTGGTGGCAGAAAAAAAACACAGTCAAGAGACTATCAACACCATTCAATGCTGCGCAGAGGCAGCTCCTTCTCCAACAGCTTCCCTGCTCCTGATACGGGCAGCCTGTTTGGAAGCCGCTTTCCTGTAATGGCTGTTACAATTCCCCGCCCTGTTCCTCTTTTTAGTTCCAAAGGTTCTGGATATATTCTCAGATACCACCTACCTGGGGGTGGAAGGGTGGGGGAGGGAACTGCAGTAACCTTTTCAGTTTTAAAAACAGAAAACAGAGAGAAAGCCTGCTGTGTCAAGATAGAAATGTATTTCTTTGGCAACCTAAGAACTAACAGTCATAATCCCACCTTGTATTAATACAGCTCATCGGTAGCCTAAAGCTTAGCAAAATCTTTCCCATCTAAAAATAGGAGACTGTTGCACGTGGCTTACTAATCACTGCAGTACCTCAACTCTCAAATAATGAATATGGTCCATATTTCAAGTGGGTAAAAAGTTAACTCAGGCTGTGACATGAATGGGTTACTGTCTATTCTTGCAGCATTTTGATAATCTCAGTGCTTACAAATAAGACGATTCAGATACACACAGATGTATGATAACCTTGTCTTCTCTTCGACCCTGAGTAACTTGCAGAAGAGAACCTGTATCAACAGTTGCTGTTGTGAAATGCAGCTTCTTTGCCAGATTCCACCAGGCCTGCAAGCTCCACTGGCTGTCTTCACAGCAAGAAGCTCTGTCTTCTCTGTGGTGAAGTACCACCTGGAGTGTTATTCACCTTCACATTGTAAATAAAGACAGTGCTGCCAAAAGCAATTTATAGATATCACAAGTTTTCTCTCTAGTGAAATCAGATCTCAATAATAGCCTTCTAACTGGGTTGGACTCACTCCATTTAAGCTAAACATGGTCATTTAGGTGAAAACAAAACACAGAGAATGACTACAAAGTTGTTATGTTTACATTACTTCCTATTTATTATGATTTCTTCTAACCATTATTAAGTTTTTACTGGTATGCTTTCATATTTCTTCAAATCTAGATCTGTAAAGACTGCCAGGTCTAAATATGACATAGGATGGGGATGGAAGGGAGGGGAAAGAAGATAGGTTGAAATCTAAAGTGGATCTGAAAACCAAAAAGTCCTATGCTAAAGAACTATTCTGTGTTTTGATACTCACCTCCATAAACAGCAAATACACAACAAACATACTAATGTCCCTTTTTTTTTTTTTTGGTTTATTTTTGGCTATGCCACATGGCTTGTAGGATCCGGGTTCCCTGACCAGGAACTGAATCTGGATTCACCGCAGTGAAAGCACCAAGTCCTAACCAATGGACCACCAGAGAATTCCCACCAGTGCTCTATTCCTGAACTAATATCAATCACATCTGAGAAAGGTTAAAATATCAGACTGACCCATTCTCCAAATAGGACATTCAAATATGGAAGTCTACTTGCTGTGCCTTAAAAACTCAATTAAATGTCAGGCCAATTTTACATACTAACTATCTTAGAGCACTTTTTAAAAGATGACTCTTATCTATGTGATACTGAGAATGGTAAAGAAAAGTTCTACTGAAGATACAAATTGGGGTATGGTATACCACCATCTCGTGGTAAGTCTGGTGACAGTGAACTAAGAGTTGCTCTACAGAACTTAGCAAGAAAAAGGAATCACAGGCAATTGAAAACAACTCCAGAGAAGAAAAACAGTTGTATACTATTCCTTGTTGCTGCTGCTAAGTCGCTTCAGTCGTGTCCGACTCTGCGCAACCCCAGAGACGGCAGCCCACCAGGCTCCCCCAGCCCTGGAATTCTCCAGGCAAGAACACTGGAGTGGGTTGCCATTTCCTTCTCCAATGCATGAAAGTGAAAAGTCAAAGTGAAGTCACTCAGTCGTGTCCGACCCTCAGCGACCCCATGGACTGCAGCCCACCAGGCCCCTCTGTCCATGGGATTTCCCAGGCAAGAGTACTGGAGTGGGTGCCATTGCCTTCTCTGATACTATTCCTTAGTTGATCCTAATTGATACTGTTTTTACCATCAGAAGCTGAGTTTACTTCCACAAACACATGGTCTATCTACTCAGATATTTAAATAGCTTAGTCACACTTCCTTCCCAGGTCCCACCCAATTTTGCTTTCTAGCTCCTAAATCAGAATTAACAGCCACAAGAATTCTGCTATGATACTATGGCCAATGGACAGTGATCAGGGTAACACTCAGAGTATTACATTCATTTAGTCAACACATCTAGGAGGCACCAACTAAGTTGTCGGTGCTATTATAGGAAAGAGCTATGAAAGGAAATATGGTCCCTTACAATCTGTAGATGTGTTCTGATCCACAGTATAACAACCCAAAGCCATATGACAAATGGCTTTGTCATGGAATTTCACTGTTTCTTTAGGAACATGCTAGATACTGTAGTCTTCACAGCCTAATCTGGATATTGTTTAACTGAGGCCTCCAAAAACCAGAGGTTAGGCTAGACAACTTATTATTAAGATGTTATTTCACATGCCTATCTAATAGTTTTTAATTTCCTCAGAAAGGTTTCCTCCTAAGGGTGAAGAACTAGGCTCAAAGGTAAACAGCAATTATTAGGAAAACACATCATTAAGAAAGCATAGCTTGAAGTGAAGAGAGGGTTCAGTCTTCCTTACTGCTGAGGATTATTTGAAGGGCCAATTATCTTTTCTGGTACACTACTGGTTTTCTCAGATGTTCTCAAATTTACATGATGTCCCACTGTCCCCAGCATATTATCTGTGCAATCTTTTCTGTTTAGAAATTATGGTCAGCACTGAAGTGACTTAGCAGCACATCTCTTAGCTAACCCTTGTCAACTGAGCAAAAAAGTGACTATCAGAAGCTAGAAATTTTAACAAAGGCAATTATTAAGCAGTATGCTAGAACACCTTTCAGGATTCCAACCACATCTTTTCTAATCTTTTTTTCCCACACATCTTCTGGCTAACTTATTCTTTCTTCTACAGACTTTACTCTCATCTGCCTTTTTTTCCCCACTCAGAGGAAAAGAGAGAATGGCTATCAGGATAAAAAGGTCTAAGACCTGTTCTTAATACTTACCATTGATCAGTCTGATTCCCATTTCAAATGAATCCAAAGAAATAGTTATCAATAAACACTAGCTTCTTGGTACAAGGACTATATAAATCTGAACATCTTTCAGACTTGCAATTATAATGCAAAATAAATTTCCCAAAGATGAAGGACATCCTTTTCTCAACTTGTAGCCTGCAGGTATATCAGAAAACAACTCATCTCAAGGGAATCAATCTCAGGCCACACAGTCAAATCAAGAGCCATCTCCAGTCATTTCTTCCATTCCCTGGTGCAGAAACCAGTCTTCTGAAACTTGGTAGGTTTTGGCTGCTCACTCTTCTCCTTCCCTGTCTCAAGTTTCTTAAGTTCTCAGTTCCCCCAGATGGGCCCTGAGTTTCTATAGGGAGGTGGGCAGGCAAGCTGACTACAGCACACATCTCCCTCCCCCACTCCACCTGGCTCTGTGTCTCAACAGTAATAGGATATAAAACACACACACACAGCCAGAAGCCAATTCTGCAGTCAGAACAAACACTGTATCTCAACAGTAGTAGGATAACACACACACACACACACACACACACACACACAGAAGCCAATTCTACAGTCAGAAGAAACACTCCTTTCAAAATGGAACTCAACCTGATCCTTCTTTAACGTTGCTGGGAGCAAGGGGTGAGCAACACCAAGCAAGGCCCACACTGTTGAGTCACTTAAATGGTAAGTGAAGTGAAAGTCGCCCACTCATGTCCGACTCTCTGCAACCCTATGGACTGTAGCCTGCCAGGCTCCTCTGTCTATGGAGTTTTCCAGGCAAGAATACTAGAGTGGGTTGCCACTTCCTTTTCCAAATGAAAGGAAGGAACATAGAGCTTGAAAAACTCTGCCAAAGAGTGGTTTACCCTATAAGCTACTCCCCCTCTCTTCATACCAGACTGTGCATTTCATAGGCTTTCTACTGATATTATCTCCAAAAGTGCACCAGTGAAAATGAGTGATCTTGGCCTCTGATTGCCAAGTAGAGATAAAACTAATAGGTTTAAAAAATGGCAACAAGTAAGAGGAAAGGCGTCCCGATCTTCTGAAAACCAAAAATTACAACAGAACATAACATGCATCCAGACTATGTTTCAAAGCGTATTTAGCTATCTGCCTGGCCAGTTCCTAGTTTCTCGTCTTCAATCAATACCAATATTGTATGAAAACATGCCTGTCATTCTTTTTCTCCTGACACTGAATTATCATTAACTCCAGGTTAATTTTGGGGGGGGGGGTAATAGGTGACTGAAAAAATCTAGGTTCCTGAAATATACCCATGTCTTTAGAGATACACCAAAACTCCTCCCCACTCCAACCACTGCACCCCCCCATCACCACTCTTGCACTTTGCCTATCTTTATTATAATCATTTTCAACATAAAAAATTTAATATAAAGGACATTTGTATACCCTCCATCTAGACTGAAACTTTCCCTTTTCCATATTAGATTTCTTTCTCTATATGCACACATGCATACTTTCTAGCAAAGCTATTCTCCTGCGGAACCACTATAACATTATAATACTTAAGAACATTAACAGTTCCATATCATCAAATATCCAATCTGTATTCAAATTAATTTTTCTCAAGTATATCCTGCATAGTTGTAAACTCAGCTCTACCACCTCAGGATGGAATCAAGGTTCACAAAATATATTTGCTGTTAGGTTCTTTCGGTCTCTGCTAATCTAAACAAGTTCCATCCCTGCCCTACCCCCACCCCCCCCTCCATAATTTTCCTCCAGAGTCCAGGTCAGTTGCAGTATAGAATCTCCCATATTTTGAATTTTTCAGGTTGTTTCCCTCCTGTGAACTGAAAGTTCAGCTTTGAAGTTGGATTAGAGAGAGATTAAATTTGGCAAGAATATTCCATAGTTGATATTATATACTTTACTTTGCACTTCAGGAGGCACCTAAAGTCAGGTTGTTCCACTATTAAGGACACTAACTTGAACCCTTGGTTAGAGTGATTAACATCAGTCTTTGAAAAGAATATTTTCTCCTTTGCAAGCAAAGGTTAATTTGTGCGGTGATCCTTGTCAGCAATGTCCTGTTCCCTAGTGACTTTACCATCTGTTCATAATCCTTGCCTGAGTCAGTTATATTGGGGAGGGGGGGTTATAGAACCCTGATTTCTGTCATTCCTTCCACATACATTAGCTGGCATTCTTTTGCAAAGAAAAGTTCTTTTTTTTTTAACTTGTCATCCGTATTTTTATTTATCTATGTTACACTCAATTGCATGAGTGCACTGAACGCTCCAGTTGTCCCAAACTGGGCCAGCGGGAACTTCCTTTAAGCTAACTTTTCTTCTGACATGATCGCCTTTAAATGACTCCTCTCTTTCTGACATACAAGATATATCAGGCTCATCTTGTTCTTTCTCTGCTTCCAATCTAGAATCAAGTCATTTCTCCAAGGAGCCCTCACTTCTTTCAGAGGGAAAAGGTATTTAGAAACTAAAATTTGGATACAAGGTCTGCCCATTGCTATGAGGTGTCAGTGCTTCTAGCTTCTTGCAGTAGAGAGAGAAATTAATCTTTTGGTTTTACTCATGAATTCATATCAGTACTTCTATTTCAAATTTAACACTCAATTTTTAAACTTCTCATTTTCCTATTTATATCTTTTCTCTTTGGTGACAATCCTGACTTCGAATAGCAATAAAATATTTACTTATTTGCTTTAGCCTACAATGCACATAAAATAATTTCAAAATTACAAGACTAATATTAACAATAATCTTTGCAGTGAAGTGTCAATATTTCCTTGAAGTTCTTTTTGTCCTTAGGATATATTTCATACAAAAAAGGAATATATTTCACAAAGAGTATTGCATAAGCAAAGTACTTTTTTTCTAGGTGACTGTGTAATCTTCCAGATATGTAGTTAGGTTCATTTGTTTGTTTATACACAATTTTAAGGTTTCCTTTGTCTTCTCTAATTTTATTTTTGACATATGAAGTACACCTCAAATTTTAAAGATATATTCAGGAAAGGCTCATTTCCATTCTTATCCCCCCAACTCTGTTCCACTCTCCTCTATTAGTTTCTGGTTTACACTTATGTTCATTTTTGAGGTGGGGAAAGCAAATATGAATTTATATTCTTATTTTCCTTCTCTTTTTTCCTACATTTTCTGAAAAGGTAGCATGCTAAAATATTCTGCACCTTTTTTTTTAACTTGGAAATCATTTGTATTGGTTCATAGAGTACAAGAATCAACAATTCTTGAATGCTGGGAAAGACCAAGTCTGGTTACATATACAAATATTATATGTTGTAATCAAAAGTCATCAGCCTTAATTTGCTCTTTGGTGCCAATATTGATTTTAAGGGAAGCTCACAAAGGGTTGCTGAGGGTTGGACACGACTGAGCGACTTCACTTTCACTTTTCACTTTCATACATTGGAGAAGGAAATGGCAACCCACTCCAGTGTTCTTGCCTGGAGAATCCCAGGGACGGGGGAGCCTGGTGGGCTGCCGTCTATGGGGTCGCACAGAGTCGGACACAACTGAAGTGACTTAGCAGCAGCAGCAGCACAAGATGTTAGGGGGCTTCCCTGATGGCTCAAGCGGTAAAGAATCTGCCTGCGATGCAGGAGTTGTGGGTTCAATCTTTGGGTTGGGAAGATCCTTGGAGAAGGAAATGGCAACTCACACAAGTATTCTTGTTGGGAAAAATCCCAGGGACAGAGGAGCCTGGTGGGTTACAGTCCACGGGGTTGCAAAGAGTTGGACACAACTGAGCTCACACACGCACAGACAAGATGTTAAACTGGCAAACCTGACTGCAAAGTATACTGGAACATTTCTTAAGATGAAAACTTGTCAACTGCTTACAAATTAGGTAAATCTGTATTCTTCAAACAAATCGCTATGAGAAAAAAAAGTTAACACCGAAAGCAAGTAAATAGTGGACAGCTCTAAAGGAAGACGGAGTCTGTGGCATTTTGGAAGGAAAGCCACATAGATTGAATAAATGTCATCTGTTTAACTTCTTAGCCTATCAAGTTGGAACAAGATTAATTCTTCCTTCCTTGATTTGGAAGGCTAGCTTAAATAAAGTTTAAATTCAATGGCATCTTAGAAACTTAAATCCTCTTCACATATTCATCTGAGTGAGTGAATCCCACCTGTGATATGGCAGAAGAAATACAAGTGACTCCAAATAAGTAGCAGCTGAGTCTAAAAAGAATCCGTTTCCAGAACCCTAGACTAATACTCAACAAGGGTTAATGAGACTTTTTTTTAGTCACCATCTACTGCTTTCCATCAAGGAAGGAAAAAGCCATCAAAACTCAATATTAAATAACATAATCTGACTTTAAAGACCTAACATTAAATACTATGTAGTAACAGGCATTGTTTCCAAAGATGAGTGGGTCAATGGGAACTTTCAGAATCCATTCAGTAGTTAGACTGGATATTTTCAAGTTCAATGGACAAGGTGAAACCACTTTAAAGATAAGCAGCACAAGCTTCAGTTTCCCAGCTCTTAAAAATAAAATACATAATTTTAAGCTTCTAGAGGGAGAATAGAGACAATAACACATGGACAAGAATCTATCAAAGATAATCAGTCACATTAAAAACATAATTGTATTTTTAATTATAGAGAGGCAGTATTTGCCATCCTTCTTGACTTTCTAACTTGAGGTGTTTATGTTCAATTTTAGTTAAAAATCTCAGTTTAAAATCATGACCTTAGATAGCCTATAAGAAACAAGCTGGCTGAAGAAACTGTCGGCTGCAACTTCTTTGGAGTTAATGAAACATGAGAGATACCTGTTGCTCCAGAATGAATACAGTACAATCCCCCTCCACTCTCTGCCTCCCATACCAGACAACAAAAGTCTGGGTTTTCCTGACCTATGACTTCCTGACTAGCCATTTTCTAATGAGTAAAGCGGACAGATGCACAAGGATAAAGGTCTCTTGCTTTGGGCTGTATAGTAAATGAATAGTCAAAATCAACTTTTGCATAGGAAAAGTTATTCAGCGAATTTTACCAGTAACAGTGCTAGAATAATATTAATTTAAATGTCTTTTCACACCATTTTTGTTTAAATCTCGACATACAAAGAACAAGTAAAACCACCTGAGAGCACTCAATTAGAACTTTTACTTAAAGCTGATTAGAAGTTTGAAGTTCACATTTAATAGTATTGTGAAAACCAAGGTTGAATGCCAGGATTTCTATGCCTTTCTAGTTTAAGCACCTGCTTCACAATTAGGGCTTCCCTGGTGGCTCAGAGGTTCAAGTGTCTGCCTGCAATGCGGGAGACCTGGGTTTGATCCCTGGGTCGGGAAGATCCCCTGGAGAAGGAAATGGCAACCCACTCCAGTATTCTTGCCTGGAGAATCCCATGGACGGAGGAGCCTGGTGGGCTACAGTCCACAGGGTCACAAAGAGTCGGACAGGACTGAGCGACTTAACTTTCACTTTCACTAACTTTCAAAATTAGTGGCATATGACTAAAATTTTTCTTATAGAGGATCTGTATTTTCGAAACATTTTGGAATCCTTTGACGGTTGGATCTACTCTTTACAGATGACAAAACAACAGGGATGGTGGTTAAGTGCCTTGGTCAAGGCAATCTGCTACCAACATTAAGATTAAAACAAGAACAAAAACTCAAGAGTAAAAAGCAACAAACAAACCAAAAAACCCACCAAAAAAAAAAAAAACCCTCCTCCAAAAATGGTACTATTATCCTTCTTTTGGAATAGTCTAGGGGAAGCAGCAACTTTCCCTTTATTTTCAAAGGGTTAGTTTAGAGAACACTCCACTATTGCACTACTGCTTTCTGAACTTACAATACCAGATGAACATGGTAAGCTTTGGGACGGGAAAAGAACTTTCAGTTCCAAAATCCAGACTGATTTTGGAGAAGTGAAACAATGCAAAGAAAATATTTTAAAGTTGCCTATGAATTGCCATTGAGAGATACCACTCCTTAGACTTGGAAAGGGTGAGGAGACAAATTAAGCCCAAACATTGTGGAAGCAAAGAGCTCCACTCTGATACATACTTCCAGCTGTCTTTTGGGGATGGAGTGGGGAGGAGGAGAATGTACAGGCGACCCAATCATGACACTTTACTAGGATGAAAGAAATGACCTCAGAGTTTACCATCACAATCAAAAGCGATTTTAAAACTCCACCTGTATTTATTAATTTACACAAGGAGATTTTCAATTTGGTATGGTTAAAACTGAATAATAATTTTTGGGGTGTCATTTTGGAAACCTGCTGGCTATTTTCATAAGATATGATCATGCTTTGAAACATGCAAAAGAGAATATACTTAAAATTTGGATTTTATCAGTGTTAATATTTATCCTGTGTAGAACAGTGATGGGAGGACGTTTCTTTCACAGACCAGCACTTAGTGTAGTTAGAGCACATGTCCTAAAATTGAGAACATTCTACTAGGGTCTTTTCTCAACTGGGGCATACCACTCAAACAACACCCACTTCAACTCACCTTGTACTTTGTAACATGTCTGAAAGACCAAGTGAGGTTGCATTTTCCCAATTCAAAATGAGCTATAATAAGTTTGGGGACCTCCCAGTAAAAATTTTAAATAAAAATACATTTTGTCATTGATGCCTTCCCATTTTCTGGTACCACTTCTCTAACTCTACAACTAACAAAAAGTTCCTGTAAGGTTATTAATTTTATTGAGTATTCTGGACTTACTTGACACAATATGTGATTACTGGATCTTGGTTTCATAGCCATGGTAGACATTATTTAAAGTACTCATTTAATGAATAAATTAAAATATCTTGGCTATATGGTTGGCTATATGGTTTTTAAGAATAGAATTTTTCCAAAACCTGAAGAGCAGGTTTTAACTATAAAGCTTCGTAAGCTGAATAGAACCTCAAAACAAATCTAAACAGATGCAGGAAGTGAGGTCTGAAACTCCTTTGATCATTTTAAAGGGTTTCTTTAAAAATAGAAAACAAAGATAACTGGTGGTATGATTATATTCCACTAGATTAGGTAGCTTTGGCTTCAATGCATCATTAAGCAAACAGTGAGATGTCTTTTATGTTAAATAGCAGGTTGTAAGGTTTCACAGCAGATCTGTTTTTTCCATATGCTAGAGCAGTTACAACTGGAACCATCTAGAGTCTCCTGGCTCCTCTGGGAAGGACTGTGACTTCTGTTCTCCGAATTTACAGAAGTGTGGCCTGAAGGGCCTTGAATACAGCACTTATTCAGTAATCCCTCAATGTGGGTCTGGAAAGTTTCCCTTAGAAACAAGAATATCCCTGTAAAGACCACCTTAAGGTGGTCTTGGCCTGTGGTTACACTGGCACAGGGTTCTGCAGTGCATTGTGCTTCAATCTCTAAATCTGGCTGTGTCTTTTTTTAATGTAATTCTTTCTCCTATTGCCCAAATGAAATTTCATTCACATTTCTGTAGTATGTTACACATTGTACTAACACTGGGCAATCCTTTGGCCATTCATGTAAGTTAAACACCAACTTTTCTAGGGATAGACATGTTAATATTTGTATCAATAAAGCCAAACCTTATCTGCCCTTCCTTTTTTATCCTGAGTTCTATTTGATAATCAAACAATAGCAACAGGCCCCTTGAGGGCTAAAAAGGAATAATCTTTTGTCTGAGTCTCAAATCCATTCACTTTGGCTTAAGGAGGAAGCTGCTCTCCTGGCTACCTGGCTTACCAGCTTAGTGCCCTCCTTTTTCTTCTACCATCTTTCTCCAATCTTTACTCTTTGGCTATTGCCTCAGCCCCTCAATCAACTATGGTGATTTTTCTATGTTTTGAAGCCAGAATTTCATGAAAATGTCCTCTCATATAATTTTACTATCACCCTCAGTCCAGGAATTCACAATAACCATGTTAAGGAAATCTTATATTCTGACCTGATTTTTAATCTATTGAGTCCAAGAAGCTCAGCCAACCAGAAGCCAGAGGTAGGAATGCAGATGGAGAGTCAAAATCATTCTTGGCATTTCAAAGACAACACAGACTAAAGAAATGCTATTGATTTCCTGGAGTTCTAGCCATTCCTTATACTATTTCTAGAGGTACCCTTGAGTTCTTGGCAAACTGCCTTGGCTATATAGACGAAGAAATCACAACCCAGTCTTGTTAGGAGAAAAAAATGTCCAAACACCCAAACTCCTGGCCTTGCTTTATCCCAATCATGACATTCTTAATTCCAGGCAAGGTTTTTAGCCTGGGGTCCATGGATGGGCTTCAGGCTGCCAACTCCCCCTTATATGCAAACTGTTACATATATGTAATTTTTCTGGAAGATAAGCATAGCTCTGATAGGGCTCTAAACTCCAAATTGTTAGAACCACTACACCAGACTCATGTGACCAAGTAATAACCTCAGAAGAATGTAAATGCCACAGGACGGACAGGGACGCTTGTCTTGTTCACCAACGTACCCTAAGTGGCCAGCACAGGTCTGGGGACACAGGAGGTCCTCCACCTTGAGCTGACACGGTGGCATGATTTCTGGTTATGGCTTACTCTGTACACCTTGGGAAAGAAGAGCAAGGAGAAGCTGTTTTCAGGACCTCTCACAAGGGGCACAAGATTTCCCTCAAGGTCAAAGTCATCCAAGATAGGTGGTAGCGGCATTACCATCCAAATATCAGATTTCAAAATTTTGACTAGCCTTGCTAGATAATTCTAACAGAGTGTTCTAAGTCTGGGATCTCTCAAGTTTAACTGAGGAAGCTGTACCAAAATCCACATCCCATCCCTTCTCCACTTGCCCCTTACTTTCACACCCCCTCCCCATTCTAATTAAGTAGGTAAGGCTCCAGTAATGAATAGGTAATGAATATTTTTTGGGGGAAAAAAAAAAACTCCCTAGGTGACTGATACCGTTTATTCCTTCTTACTGCATAAGAAGGACTGATCTGAGACAATCTAAGCAGGATCTGGAAAAGCAAACACAGGCACGTGGAGTTTACCAGGCTCTTGATAAAGTGACTCAAGGAACACAGGGAACAAATGAGTTAGACAGTATTCTTCAGAAAAAAATAAGGCCAAGGAAGTAGAAAATCTGCTTTTAATACCAACTCCATCTGTCAGCTGTGGACAATCCATTAGATGGATCCACAGAGGTTTAGTAGAACATGACAAAGAGCCTGTCTAAGGAAGAGAGACTATTTTTACAATGGGTTGGTCCAAATTCAGTAAAAATTGGCAAGGTATTCTCATTCCAAACATGCCCAGGGCTCAGCTAATCCCCTCCCTGTGAAGTCAGAAAAGAATGTGCAGAATTCTGAACCCTCTACTCTCCAAATAGAAGAGGTTCCTTCTCCTGAAAGTAAAGGTTGAAATTAATCCCATCAATTCTCCACTCCTAATTACAAACAAGGTAGAGAAAGGAGGTGCCCCTCAACATGGGTATTCTCTTTAACCTTCATGATTTGTAAACACCCTTTACCCCACCACACTAAATACCAAGCCTCTGCCAACCTTGATCATTCTCAACTGGCAAAAAAGAACAGAAACCATCACCAGAGTAATGCTTCCCTCTGGGAAATTCCAGGGAAGGGGTGTGATAGGGTCAGTCTGTCCAGTATGCATCTTGCTTGGACTTACACTTAGAACACCATGTTCCCAACTAGCTTGGTCTCTTTTCTGTTACAAACCCGAAGTAAACAGATTCTACAGCAGCCACAAGCCTGTTACCAAGGTCACTGTATTGATCAGTATAATTAACATTCACAATTCATCTAGTTCAGTATGACAAGCCAGCTGGGCTATTCTCCATAAGAGCTGAACATTGGGAATCTTCTTGTCTTGCTTGCAAAGAAGTCCGGTGCTCTGGACACTAGAAACAAGTACTGTATTGGAGGCTGGATACCACCTGGCCACCCATAGGAAACTGAATTAGTTACTGGAACAAGTGAACATTTGCCACCTCTACAAAGCACAGATTTCTACTTTTAAAGCTGAAAAATTCTGGAGGTCTTCCATTCCCCTGAATCCTGCCTGGGTTACCTACTATAGAAAAACAACCTACACAGATTTTTCAGTGCCAACCAGAGTCCAAGTTCTTGATTACCGCAAGCACTGGCCCAGCTCCCTGAAGACTGTGACTTGAAGAAGGTGTGTTTCAAAAACAAGGGCACATACAGCTTTTGAGCACAGAGCTCAGCCTTTGGTGCAGAAGGGGCAGTCAGGATTGCAGAATGAGAAGAATCACAAGTTTCCTCAGCACCGCCAGGCAGAGATGTTGTTTATTACTTTTAGGATTCCAACACAGACTCCAAAATGAAACTGTTCAACTCATCATTGGCCCCCAAATCTCAAGGACCCTAAGAGTAAGCTTAAATCAAGAGTAAACCAGAATACCAGTTTCAACTGGTATTCTCTGGGCAGTGTTTCTAATGCTAAGTGTTCAGAACTTGGTGGGAAATTCAAATGACCTTTCCCATTATGTCTAAGGACACCTCTACGCTTCTAGCCTACTGGCTTGTGGTTCTCATCATCTTAGCTCCAAAGATTCTCTTACCTATTTCTGGCATTACTAAGCTGCCGGAAATTTCCATCAATTTCTTACCTGCAGTTCTTGGTACTGCATTATCATTCACATTAGAGGGGTTCAAGAAAAACAACACTGGCCAGCTGAAGGGGAAAGTAAGCCAAAGTCACCAAGAGAGTTCAACCCACTTTCTCTAAGGGACAATCATCTCACGGTATTTTACTCAGTGAACAGTTATTGACACTGTAGGGTGCAAAGCCCTTCATACTATACATATGTTATGGGATATGGTCCTTGTCCTTAATAGACTTGGTCTAGAGAAATCAAATGAAAAGATTCGGATATCAAGTCAGTACTGAAAACAGTCGGAAAAGTACTACACTGAAATCAAACCTACTTCTGAGATACACAGTGGAGCAAATTATTTTACTGAGTTTTGATACTCAGCCTAAAGATGTGAGCCCCCTATTCTAAATACTCCTATGGAATGAACTCTAGAGCTCTTGGGGTATCAAAAGTTCATTTGAGGACAATGGGGCTGAGAAGGTACAAAACCCCCCAAAGTTACTGAAATGCTGGTTTCAGTGCACACAAGTTCCTGAGTTGAACCCTCAAGGCATTGATAATGAGTCTCTTAGGAAGCTGAGGAGCATCCCAAAGAGGGGGGTGAAAAGAACACGAACAACCTCAGCTTTGTTTCAAGGACAAACTGCAAGCCTGGAAATTTAACCTCAGCTGTTTCTGAATCTGTAAGGGAGAAAGATACCATGGCTTAGAGCCCTGTCCTTCTAAATCAAGGTTTTTAAAGCCAGGATCCAGAGATGAGTTTCAGGGAGCCCCATAAGTTCTCTGAAAGCATAAATAAGTTTTTGTGCTCTGGAATTTTGCTGAAGAAAGAACAGTGATTTTTGTAAGATTTTTAAAGGGATCCATGATTCAAAAGATAGGAATCACTGTTCTAGAGTCTCTAATCCAGTGACTACTTCACTGGTTTGAGCATTCCCTCAAACTGGCAAAAGAGAAGCCTATTTATCTAGCTTTCACACAAATTTGTCTACTAATTGACCTCTTTTGAAGTTAGAGACAGGATGCTGCATTTTGAGAATTCAAAGCAAAGAGCTCTTTTCTAAACGCTCAAAATAAAGCTAACTGTCATGAGAGCCCCAAAAGGTTTCCCTTAAAGCCTCTGAGTAAGGAAACAGTGCAGGGTGGTCAAAGGAGGCAGAGAAGAATCGGTCCTCTTAACTTTCCCTGACAGGCCTCTTCTGACTTCAGGATCCTCAAACCGTTAATAGGGTTAGGTCATAGCCCCGAAACTTTGACTTGCAGTCAAGCCAGTCCTGGGGTAAAGGGACACAGTGATTTCCATTATGCCCATGGAAACCTATACTCCAAAGGTTCACCTTAATACAATTAAAAAGTACTAAGAGACGTGGAGCCATTTATGAAAAACAGAACTTCCAAAATCCTGCTGCTGCTGCTGCGTCACTTCAGTCGTGTCTGACTCTGCGTAACCCCACAGACGGCAGCCCACCAGGCTCCTCTGTCCCTGGGATTCTCCAGGCAAGAATACTGGAGTGGGTTGCCATTTCTTTCTCCAATGCATGAAAGTGAAAAGTGAAAATGAAGTCACTCAGTCGTGCCCGACTCTTAGCGACCCCATGGACCGGAGCCCACCAGGCTCCTCCGTCCATGGGATTTTCCAGGCAAGAGTACTGGAGCGGGGTGCCACTGCCTTCTCCATCCAAAATCCTAACACTGCTCAAAGCTCGGAGATATGAACAGCTTCATTGCTACTGCTGCTAAGTCGCATCAGTCGTGTCCAACTCTGTGTGACCCCATAGACGGCAGCCCACCAGGCTCCCCTGTCCCTGGGATTCTCCAGGCAAGAACACTGGAGTGGGTTGCCATTTCCTTCTCCAATGCATGAAAGTGAAAAGTCAAAGTAAAGTTGCTCAGTCGTGTCTGACTCCTAGCGACCCCATGGACTGCAGCGCACCAGGCTCCTCCGTCCATGGGGTTTTCCAGGCAAGGGTACTGGAGTGGGGTGCCATTGCCTTCTCCCGAACAGCTTCACTAGGGAGGCCAAAATGAATGAAACATGGTTACACTCATCTGCTCCAGCCTTTAGTCCCTTCATTCTGCTACTCACCAGCTCACCATCTACCTCACAGAGCTGTGCACAATGCAGATCAGCACGTGAGCACTTTCCTTGGTACCTTGAGCACACAGGCACAGTGGATCCCACCGATGCCACTGCACACACACAGGTTCAGGAAAGAAGAGACAAACACGGAAATAACAGGGCTTGCTCGAGTCGGGCAGTTCTTCAGATTGTAAAGAACTAAACTTGAGGCAGGTCCAAGATGAACAGCATGGAACAGTGAGCAGTCCCAAATCCTTCCTGTTTAAGCCTCCCTGCTAGCACACAACTAAGAACAGGGTGCCCATTTTAAAAGAACTGAACTGGTTTGGGCTGGTAAAGGAGAATACTTTAAGCCCATTAAGCCGGAGAAATTAAGTACAGGGGCACATTAGCTGAGGCACTGGGGCTTTTAAGACAAGAAAGCAGAAACAAGCTTTGCAGTCTTAGATCTGTGGTTTTGTCAAAGTCCTTTCTCAATCTCTACCCAACATCACAAATACTACCTTTTACCAGCAGTTCATTACACTTTTTTACTTTGTGTCCTGTTTGGGCAGTAAATGATTAACCCCATTGTACATTACTAAGCAGTACTAATCACTATATACATTCTGAGATTAAGGTACTTGACTGAATTGTTTTAGAAAAACTGAACAGAGATAGGAACAAAAATGAAACCCGTATGACTGTCAACAAAGGCAAAGGGTGAGCCACCCTAGGTCCGTAATTGCTGTGGAGTAAAGGCCACACATTTCTACAAGAGAAAATCAGTTACACATAATTAAGAGCAGGCTGTTAGAGGAGAGAGAAACAGAACCTGAGTGGGTTTGGAGGGAGCTGGGGTACATAGGGATGGGATCTGAAGGTGACTGTATACACAAAGACAAGGTTACAGCTCAGAAGAGCCTCTGGAATTGCTTCATGTGATTCTAGGATTCTAGTTTTGGAAGATTCCCAAACTATTGGTTGTAGGTTAAGGAAATAAACTCCTGGACTCAGCTAGGCCAATGTCTGAGAAACACCCATATGCTATAGGTACACTGTGTGTCACAGGGAAAGAGGTGGGGGAGCGGTCCAGTAGAACCTACCTCATTTCCGTTACAAGCTCTAAGCTCTCCCACTGTCTATGTACCTCCTGGAACTCAGTCTAGTGTTCAACAGGAATAAGCTCTACATAAAATAACATTTTTGTCAGGGAAATTTCCTGCTGAAAGATACTCCAATAGAAACATCTTTGTTTTCACTCTTTGAGAGTATTTTGAAATTCCATATAAAGCAGGGTACTTTTGTCTAAGAAGGCACTCATTGAATAGCAGGCTGGGATAACAGGCATAAGCCAGAATTGTACTAGGCAAACCAGGACATATGGTCACTCTAGTCAGAAACAAATAAATACACTAATTAGTCTTTATTACATTCTAATCTCAGCTATCCTGTAGTACTATCATTATTCCTCATTTCACAGATTAAAAAAAAAAACAAACGGAGGTTCAAACAGGTTAAGCTACCCAAGTTGTCCAAAGGTCACATAACTTCAAGGTGGTAGATTCTGAAGGCAAACCTTACTGCAAAATCAAGTGCTTAACTTACATTGTACTACTCCTCACAGTTTTAGAAACAGAAAGGGGGACATTAAGAGGTCTTATGTAACAGCGAAACCAAAGTGGGATCGCAAGAGAACTACTTGAATGAGATAAAGGGAAATGAGACAAAGGGAAATATGGAATCAGAACAGAATTCATGTGAATAGAAATTGATGTGAATTTTTAAATATTTACCACATTCAAGGCACTGATAGCACTGACAAGAGTTGGAAGGAAAATCTGTGTTAAGAATCTGTCTTTAACTTTGGATTCTTGGATTTCAGGAAAAAAATTATATTCTATGTGAATGGATTGTTCTTCATACAAGAGGGGTGTGCTTCCGACCCACCTCAATGTGATGTATTCTGAATTATTATATCCAGTACAAGGGTGGCCTTTCTTTATAAAATTTTAATATTCAAATTTCCAAACTTGAGAAACAGTCAGGTATACATGATTCTCCTTTAGTGGCTAGTTCCTTTAAGTAACAGCTTCAAGAGAGAATTAAAGGGTTTATTTACAGATTATAACTACTTGAGGTGGCAGAATAAACTTTTAGGAGTCACAGGCAACTAAAGATCGATATGATTCTATGTATCAAAATATCTTTTACAAACAATTTTACAAGAATAATACACTGGGTAACACACTGGAGCCGGAGGACACTCTCCTCAAGAAACAAAAGGTACAGATTTATAACACTGACAGCAAGGAATGTAGACAATGAACAGATTTCTGTTACAAGCTAAAAATCTAAAGGAACTTACAACAAAGTAATATGAAAACTGTGCCTGACAAACTGAACAGAATCCAATAAGAAAAAGAGAGCTAATCAGTATCTGTAGAGCAATCTAAAAGAGATAGGATCTTCTTACACCTCTGACTCCTGTTCAAAGACTGCACTACAACAGTGGTCATTCTAAAGAGAAGTAACAGATACTAATGATGTGGAGAGGATAGGAAATGCCAATCTATCAAATCACTTCTCAGGGAATCCAAGAAGTACTGGTGTGAATTTTATAAAACTGCACCAAGAATTAGCCACAACAAAACCCTGACTAAAAAAAAAAAAAAATCCTGTATTTCACTTAAATGTCTAAGCATTACTTACTGGGTCTCTATCTGGTATGCTTCCTAAGTCTCAGCTGACCCTTCTGATGAATTAGTTCCACATATGCTTTATTCAAATACATCCTACAAAGAATATCCTACAAGCAAAAGTAGTTCTGTCGTGTTCTTTTTCTCTTCTTCCTACTATGTTGGTGGTAAGGTTTGACTGTATAGATCCTAGTCAAATGCCTAATGTTTCACTCTACAGAGTCACTCTATATGTTCAAAAGTACAGGTGTTCTGACAGGCCTTCCAAAGAAACGTGTCCATCTCAGGAGGCTTCCTCAACAAACTTGGGTTTACACTATGGGGGGAAATTAAAAAAACCAACAATCCAATTTGACATAATCTCAATTTCCAAAGGTCCAAGGACAAATATTACCATTGCAATACAAAGTAGCAGAAAAAGAGGGATGAATACCCAGTGAAGATGAAGAACTGGCTGACTTGTTCAGTTTGACTGATAACTGCCAACATTAAACAAGGATCCTCTTCAGCTGTGATACAATGTACATGGCCCTTACAACTCAAGGTCTCCTTTTCTCTCCCAAATTTTCCTGGCAATTCCATCTGAAATCACCAGTGACAGCTGGCGAACAAGACTTCACACACAAATCATACTATAGCTATTAATACTATCACATGAAAATATCCTTTAGAACTTAGTGTCAGCAGAAGTTGCCTCCCTGAGGAATTGGTATAGATTATTTCCCATGTCTGCTAATAAGACTGTAATTCTGATTCATTCTCCAGCTCCTAGGGAGCTTAGGGTTGCATGTGATGATCAGCCAGCCTCATCAATTGTCTTAGCCCTCAGGGTTAACAACATTTTTTCCCTTTTTTCTATTATTCGGGCTCCTCATGTATATTGTATGTGTCCTGTGTTGTAAATCATTTCAAATGCTCATTAAAGACAGAGAGTATAAGTATACTAATATATTTCTTTTTAAAAATCATTTTTGCTTACTCCCAACATATACCTATCTGCACATATTCCAAACACAAAGCACTTATTCGGCAGATAAGAAAATTGAGGCACAGCAGCTCATTTGCTCAAGTTGGGACCCATTTAGCTGGCTTTCTGATACTCAGATCAAGCTTTGAATAGGACTGTGGAGTCATATTATCTACATAGTACTGTGGCAGATCTCACGGCATACAAAAATGAGTAACTTGTGATTACAGTTTTAGAATCTTGCTATTTATGCATTTAATGGAAGGACATCCAAACTTCCCCAAAGTGAATAAAACTTCACAAGTTGCACAGGAATCTGATCTGACTGAAGACCATCAGGGTCACCCTGAAGTAACCTATAGCCTCTGGCTGGCACCAGAAATGTCCTCATTTCCTAAGGGGCCTCAGGCTTAGAATGATCCAAGGATTAGCTGGTTTAGAGCCATGCTGAATTCTCACAGGCAAAGGACAGCACTATTTGAAGAGGCCTTTTCTCACACCATTCAATACATGCCAAGATAAAATTTTTTCTCTTACTTTGCTCACGCTTTCTCACATTATCAACACATGGCAGAAGTACAAAAGTGACCTAAGTCATAATGTCCAGTTCAGCTAAAGTGGTGAAAAAACAGTTTACTTAGGACTTGCTATGTGACCTTGACTAGTCCTCAACAAACCCATTAACTAAATAAAGGCCTTTTTTATCATCACTGGGGGAAGGGTAATTAGTCATCATAAAGCACTTTAATAGAAAGTGCTGTGCAAACACTAAACAACAAAGCTCACAAAGAGCAAGATTAATAAGAAACACAGGGGTACATTTACCAGCAAATGGAAACTTACAACAGGGTCTTCCCACATTCCTGGCAGAGACCACTCCTTTGAGCTAATGGAATATGAATCTCTTTTTAGAGATTTTTCATTAGTACTTGACCTGACAGTGATACACATTAGCAACATTCCACCTTGGGAAAAAAAGGGGGAAAAGAGTTATTTATTCCTGGTAGGCAGCCATACAGACATCTCAATTACCAGTTAGCCAGCCAGATGGGCAATTACTATTTGAATACCTACTATATGCTTGGTACAGAGCTGGGGCACAATGGATACAATGGTGAACACGCGTTGCCGCCTTGATGGAGTTTACAGTCTACAACACAAACTTTTGTTTTATTACTAGTGGCACCTGCAGGAATAAAACCTTACTAAAATAAAGGCAAGTAAGAATAAAGAGGCCTAATCCCTGAAGCCACTAGGCCAACAAAAGGCTATGCGCAGAGGAAGAGTTCAGGGAATGAGGGTACCAGGGTGTTCCCATTCTTCTCCCTAACTCATCGCCAAGTACTATCCTTAAACATTCTGCTTATGTACACTTTGTCTCCACCTAGTGCAGATTACAACGGAGAAGGCAATGGCACCCCACTCCAGTACTCTTGCCTGGAAAATCCCATGGACGGAGAAGCCTGGTAGGCTGCAGTCCATGGGGTTGCTAAGAGTCAGACACAAATGCAGCAACTTCACTTTCACTTTTCACTTTCATGCACTGGAGAAGGAAATGGCAACCCACTCCAGTATTCTCGCCTGGAGAATCCCAGGGACAGGGGAGCCTGGTGGGCTGCCGTCTATGGGGTCGCACAGAGTCGGACACAACTCAAGTGCCTTAGCAGCAGTGCAGATTACAAAGGGTTACTGCTCCAACAAAGCAGTCAGCTGAACTGAGAGCACTAAAAATAAGATTAATCAGACTTCTTAGAATCAAGGGATCTTCTGCAAGGTTTTATAAGGCATTCTGTGGGGTAAGATCTAAATTTTGTGGGAAGACAGAGCTACAGCACACAATGGTGAACTATCTTCTCAATCCTGTATTAGATTTCTGGAGTGGCAGGTTAATTTCCTTAAAAGAAAAAACAAACAAACAAAAAAATCATCTCTCCCACAGCCTGAAGGACTGTCACTATCTACAAATCTTGCTTTGTGCAGCTTACACCAGCAGTGCATCCCATCAAACACTGCAGGTGGGGACAGCCTTGAAACTCTGTCTTTATATAGGAGGGAAATATTTACCCAGGTTCTTACTGGTTTCAGAAAGGTCACCTCTCTGCAAAGGTTCTCTTGTTCTCCGTTAACTGGTGCCAGTGATGTAGAAAATCAAAATGTGGTTGGCAGTAAACACTCAGAAAGCACCAAGGATCCCAATTCCACCACTCAGAGAGCTGGTTAGATTAATACTTCCAAAGGCTGCCATTTAATCTTCCAAAATAAAAGAATTAGAAGAATGGTCTTTGAGCTCAACCCACAGCATAATAGACTAAACCTGTTCTTCCTCAGTAAGTGCAGTAAAGAATGAGCAATCGCTCCTTACCACCCACCCCTCCAACCCACCCAAGCTCCTTTCTCAAGGGATGCCGAAGTGATCTATTCACACGACTCTACCATCAACCTGTATCCATGAGTGTCTGCTGTCACTAACCTCCAAACGTTAATTTCTTACATGTGTCGAAGCAACTAGACGACCACAGAAGATGAAAATTAGTCTTCAATTTCATGCTGCCCTCATGCTTTTCACCTGCATAAAAGAGCTAGCTAGCTCCACGCATTTTTTTTTTCCCCATCTTGCCTCCAAGATCACACGCAGTTGTTGGCTAAGCCGGCCACTGCTCCCAAAGAAGCACTATCAGATTTACCTGCTCACCTGAGGGGAGAGTTCCCGTACACCCTCATCCCCTGGGGCTGGTCACTGGGGTCAGCAGACTTCGCTCACCTCTCTCCCACTCCCATCTCTGAGGCCCTTCATCTAGGATAAGTCAGCCGCAAATTTAAGGCCTGGCCGTGCTGGGTTTCGAAAAGATCCCGGAGGACTTGGGCCGAGGGACAAAGGAAAGTGAGGTCAGGGTCGGCCTTTCCAGCTTGGGATAGGCCTGGGGCCGCTCACTCTCCACCCCTCACACCACCTCCGTAGTCCTGGGTCCCTGAAACCTCGCCCCTTAAGTCCCAAACTAGCTGGAGCCCGGGGCCGGGGCTGGCTCGCGCCCCTTCCTCGAGGCCCCAACCCGGACCCCCGCCGCCACCCAGAGCCCCCGCACCTTTTTGGGCGCCTTGGTGACGGTGGCCATGAAGGAGTACTTCTCGGCGTCCTCAATCTCCTTGGCCTGCTTCAGCTCCTCCCCGACACCGGGCAGCGGCATCGCGTCAGGCATCGACATCCCCCGGCCGGCCGGGCCCGCGGCTGACCCGCCGCCCCCGCCTCTTTCCCTCACGGGCGCCCGCCCGCCTGCCCGCGCGGCGCCCTCCGACACGCGCTCGCCCACCCTCCCGCCGGGCCCCAAGCTAAGCCGCGTCGGGTGCTGAGGTGCTGTGGCCCGCGCCTCCTCTGCTCCGCGGTCCAAGACAGCCGGACAGCGACAGCGGCGACAGGAGCACCAGAAGCAGCAACGCGGAGCTCCGACCGGCCCGCGCCGCCACCTCCGCCGCACGCAAACACGGACGCAAAGTAAGGGTAGAGGGCGGTGACGCCACGTCGAGTACTGGCAGCTCCCAGCGGGCGGGGGGAGAGGCGGGGAGAACGGCGCTCTGTCATGACGTCACTACGCTGGACTGGGCCGCTGAAGCCACCTTTTCTTCCTCGCTCGAGGGGGAAGGGAAGCTCCAGGGGTGAGCCGCGCCCTTGTATGCCGCCAGGTGGCGCCATTACCTTGCGAGGAGCGCGCGGTTCCTGCAAGGTTGCCGCGGTGCTGGAGGGCCTTTGGACTGCGGAATGCCAGGGGAGGCCTCAGAAGGGTGTAGGGATGCTTGGGAACGAGTACCAGAGCCTTACACAACACAGCCTACAGCCAGTCCTAGGAAGCTTCCGGCGCCCTAGGTAGCCCACTCGCTCAATGCCCCATGCCCAGGCTCTTTGAACCAGAACCTCCTTCCCAAGAGGCAGTGTTTGCCTCTTTGACACCGTAAGAGTGGGCAGAACAGAACCAGAGCAGTGTGGTTTCTGCGCAACACTTTGTGACCTCCTCCACCACCGTCTCCGCTGGGCCTTGCTTGTTTACAAGTTCTTCATGTCGCGGAGCTGATGGGATAGGGCTAACGATGGGTAAGAGGGTGGGAGAGGAAAAGGGGTGGGGGAGGGGAAGAGAAGTCGACGAGCCCTTCCATCCCCCCACCCCCAAGCGTTTCACTCTGCCAGCTTCCAGGGCAGCACTAGGGCATTTATGAAATATTCACATGCTTTTACTGGGCCCGGCTATGTGCTACCCCTGTGCCAAGGCCCTGGATAGTACAGATGTGTGTAATACGTTTTTTGTTTCTAAAGGCTTAGTCCAGCTGGTGAGGCAATGTCAGCTGAGGTTGCTTGTCCTTTGACATTCAAATGACATTGGCTCAAATGTCCACGTCCTGTGGAAAGTCCAATGCTCCCCCCTCCCCGATTTCTGTGAATTACTGGGGGGACAGAAATTTTCAAGGTTACCTCTGGCTCTAGTTTTCTGCCTCATCTGAAGTTTTAGTCGCTATTCTGGTCTTTGTGGCTGTTTCTTTAGTTCCTGCTTGTCAATTCAAATGTGGAGAACAGTCCCTTCTCCTTTCAACCCCCACCCCTATTCCAAAACAACCACAAAAATAATGCTGTAACATGTAGCAGAACTTTTAATGAAGTTTTGTGGGCCACAAGGGAGAGGTTACATCACATCACAAACAATTTGAAGTCACATTTCTGAAATGTTCTAAAAAGTTATTTTGGCCATCTCGTCACCCGGGACTTCTCATTAGCCCCACCACCCCACAAAGCTCCCTAGTCTATTGCCTGTTTCATCCCCTGTCCTCCTGTTCCTCCCTTCCCATGCCTCCGCCTCACCCTTCCCTCTTTGATTGACTGGGAAGCCAGATTCCTCTCCACTCTGCTGAGTGTTCAAGACTTCCCAGGGCTCTTTTCCTAAATTCCTCCCATCCCACCTTCTTCCTTCCACTTCAGAGACCCAACAGGTCAACTCTGAAGAAAGAAGTTGTGGCTTGAAGTAACATTTTCCCAACTGGTTTACAAAAGGTTGGGAAGAGTGTAAAATACTTGCTTCTGGGGCCTCAGGAGTCTTAGTCAGAGAATCCCATGTTCCAACCGCCCAGCCCCATGAGGTTGCCTGTTTGAAATAGGTTGTGGAAGTGTCTGGAAGGATGCATTTCTGCAAATTTTCATTTTAGGATTCTCTCCTCTGCCCACTCTTTTTTAATTAAAAAAAATTATTCAAATGTAGTTGATTTACAATGTTCTGTTAGTTTCGGGTGCTGTAAATACTTTTTTTTCTTTCTGGCCATGCCATCCTGCCTGTAGGATCTTAGTTCCCTGAGTAGGAATCAAACTCAAGCCCCCTGCAGTGAAAGCACAGAGTCTTAACCACTGGACCACCAGGGAAATCCCGCCTATACCCACTCTTTCAGGCCCCTCGACTTCCCTCTCAGAAGTATTTATGTAGCAGAAGGGACAGAGATTGGGGAGCAGAATACGAGATTGATCCATAAGGGTGCCAGACTGGCACTTTCCTTCTTATTTCTCAGCTGAGGCCAGGAGCTATGCCTGCCCACCCAGGACTCTCTGGCTGTATGGCCTGAAGTAGCTTTCATCATGTGGGTTTGGCCAAACTGTTGGCAGCGTCCAGGAATCAGAGCTGTCTCCTTAGAGACAGAGCCAGCTAGAACAGAGGTGAAAACTCCATATCCCATGAATAGGAAAGCATGTGACTTAGGTGAGCTTATTTGAAAAAAAGAAAAAAGCATGGATGTCTTTTGGATTTGATTTTTTAAAACTCCTGTTGTCTGAGAGCTTTGTGGTCAGCTCCAGCTCTGCCATGCATGTTAATGTTCAGACTGCTAGAGAGCTGGCTGGGGACTGGAGTTCAGCCTCTCTTTTATTCCGCCTGAACCAAAGTAACAGGTTTTCCCTCATACTAGACTCACAGAATTGCCTGCTGCTGCTGTGGACAATGGTGACAACAGGGCCAGACCTAGAGGAAGCAGTAACTTTGCAGTCTGAGCAGAAAGAAGATCAACAGATGTGACTTCACTTACCTGAGTGCCCGGCCCAAATGGAGGCTGGGGAGGCTGGCCGAGGGGAGTCAGAGTGCTTGCACTGAAAGTGGGGGGCCAGCACGCCTTGCCCGGGTGGAAAGGCAGTAGGCCTAGGTGGCTCATGTCAGGCGAGAGCCACCAAGGGCGTTCCTGGAAACCAGCCCCCTGCAGAGGACATGGGCGGTTGCCATCCCACCCGCCAGGTATGGGCTGCAGATCAAAGCGTTCACCCAGTCAGAGTGTGATGACATGACACTGGTGAGAACCATTGCACGCTCCCTCCTCCCTCCCCCGATGGCCCCACAAGGCCATGGCTGTGACTGCCTATGCGTGAAAGAAATAAACATCCTACCCAACCTGGCCCTGGGTCTGGCTACCAGCCTACCCACCCAGCTCTCTGAACTGAGCCTCTATGCTGTGTCAGGTGGGTGAGTCAGGGCTTACTCCCCTGAACTGCATCACCCACACAGAGACGGCAGATGCTATGCGGACCCAAGGTCGGCAGGGACCTAAGGACAGGTGCACCTGTTATGCGTGGTGGGGGGAAGTAGTCTCCAAAGGGTCTAGAAATCAGAGGGGGGCCATGCTCTAGAAAGGAGCAGTCTGAGGAGAGAGAGATGAACTAGGACATGCTGTCACCACAAGCATGGTAGCACACTGGTACCATAGGTGGGCTGGGACTGCTTAATCAAATTCATTCTTCTGTCTACCCCCCCCCCAATTACTCTCCATGTGCATTCATTTTTTTAATTCATAAAATCTACAGTGAATGCTGGGCTTCCCTGGTGGCTCAGATGGTAAAGAATCTGCCTGCAATGCAGGAGACCCTGGTTCAATCCCTGGGTTGGGAAGATTCCCTGGAGAAGGAAATAGCTACCCACTCCAGCATTCTTGCTTGGAGAATCCCATGGACAGAGGAGCCTGGCAGGCTACAGTCCCATGGAGTCACAAAGTGTCAGGCACGACTGAGCAACTGACACACACACACCATGACTGCTGAAGATGTGCTCAGAGCAGTACTAGATGCTGGGACCACAGAGACAAGTGAAGTGCCGATCTCTACCTGGGAGTGATGGTGGGTGGAGGATGGGAGGGTGAGCAGGAAAGGCTTTATACAGAAGGTGCTGCTCCAGCTGACTCTTGACAGATAAGCAGCTGGATAAGCCAGGGAAGGTATCTCAGGCTGAAGAAATAGCCTGAGAAAATGCAGGGCCCTGAGGCATCCTGGCATATTAGGAGAGCTGTAAAGATTTCAGTGTGGGTGGGGCATAGGGGCAGGGCTGGGTGGAATGAGAGCCACTGTGACAGCAAGATCCTGCGGAGCCTGGTGAGCTATGGGTGGGTGGTGGTGAAGGCGAGGAGGAGGAGAAGCAGGTCAGGTGGAGAGACTGCTGAGATAAGGAGTGAACTTGAGCCGTTTGAGTTTTATATTTGTGTGCAGTGCACACATATCCCAGAGGCCCCGGCGCTCCTAGGGTGGCGCCCTTCACACCTGCCTGCTCCCTGCTGGCCTGGCACACTCCAGAGCAGGGCTGTGCTCTCCCTAGGGCCCCTTCACCTCCTGTGGTACTGGCCCCACTTTAGCCATCTTCTTTCTGTCCCAGAGCTGCCTGATTGTGCAACCCTGGAGGCACCATAGGTGTAGTAAGTGATGTGAAAGGTGCCCTGGGAACACAGCTTCAGATTGCTGATCTGCCCTGCTGGCCCTGCGGGGACACCCGGGGCAAGATTGCTGGCTGTACCTCTGTGGCTCTGGGCACTGGCTCCCCTGGTGGGCCTTTCTCCTACTTCCCTCAATCCCCTGTTCCCCTCTTCTAGCCTTCTTCCTGCTCTTCTCTGCAATGCCAGCCCTGTTGGGAAGACTCTCCGAGGGCCAAGGCCAAGGAGAAAGGCTCCTCCTCCTCTTCTGCTTATGATGATCATATGTATTATTTATTTTACTATTTATGCTCACTTTGAACATACTCTTTAGAGGAAAGAAAAACCTATGAAGATGAAAATCTCTAGATCTCCATAAGTTCACTTGCAGTTCTTCTCAGTTTACAGAAGTGTACTTTTGCATACCTGATCGGTATGTACATGTCATTCCGTTTTGGTCAAATTATAGTATTTTGAAAACACATTACCACATACTGAGATTGTTTACATACTTATCATTGTCAGTGCTTCCCAAGGGTGCCATCATATTGCCATAGGAGTTTGCTTAACCGTTATCCTCTTGTTCTTAGAGTTCTTTCCAACTCAGTGCAATATAAACAGAGTGTATGTCAGGGTAGGAACAGTATGGGAATGGCTTTCAAGCAAAGCCGACAAGCCGGGGTCACAGCACCAGGTCCTGCTGGAGAGAAGGAGGAAAAATGTTAAGCAGTGGGGTCAATTGTCCTGGCTGTAAACAGGGCCTGGGAGAAGTCACACTTTGGCCGTAAGGGCATGTAAGGTCCACTGCCTGGAACTCACGAGGGCTGACTCATGTGGAGGCTGCATGGTGTGCAGGGAAGCTGGGCATCCAGGCAGACTGGAGGTGTGGCCTCCAGTCTTGACTTGACTACCAAGTTGGCCACTGGAATCCTGTGTTTTTCCTGGTCTCTGCTTCCTCATGCAAAGCAGGATGATAGCTCTCCATCTAGGGCTTGTGATGATCCAGTCCAACAAAATAATAAATATCAAAGAGCTTTGAACAAGTTGCATGTATTGTGCAAATATCAGTTATTAAGATGTGAGTCCAGGCTAGAAATCTGGACGGGAACGGAGTTACTATTGAGAGTTTGGAACTCTCTCTGTGCCCTGCTTCCCAGAATGATAGGAATAAACAGAAACCTGCTGGCTGCAGAAAAGGATTGTCACTGCTGATCCTGAGCACTTGTTTACGCTGGGATTGTACTTCCTTGAAAAGGAGGGCCGGACCTGCTCCAGCCGTGAGCAGCTGTCACTTCTCTGGGTCAACTTGGCTCCGGGTCTGGCTACTGTGTGTCTAGCAGCCTCTCCAGACTTCCACAGGTACTTTTTTCTAGGTTGGACCAGAGAGTCTGATATATTTTTTTTCAGTTTCTGGAGCTGAAGCTCATAAAAATTAAGGCTGAGAAGTCATCCAGTAATTGTAAACAATGTTCAAGGAATCTGTTCTGATGATTTTTTGTGCTGCTTTGTGTACTTTTCTGTGTGTGTGTGTGTGTTTATGGTGAGGAGTTTACCAAAAAGGCAGACTCCAGAAATTGTGAAACTGGCTTTGGCCTTCAGCCTCTGCCCATGTCTCTGCCAGTCAGTTATTTATTGATCGCCAACTCTGCTAGGTGCCAGGGAGCCCAAAGTCAGCAAGACAGACACACTTCCTGTCCTCATGGGGCTTAGAGTCAATAGCAGGCCTTGGTCACCAAATCTGGGTTCCAAATCTGGGTTCCTTCTGAAAGAGAAGCCCTCCTCTTTACTCTCCCCCTGTGCCCCACCCTGAAGAGTCCTTCCTAGAAGTAAAAGTCATCTTCTCCATGTCTCTGAGACGCTGCCAGACCCCAGGGTGGGGAGGAGGACAGCAGTCCAGCCCGAGTTCAGATTGACTTACCAACCCTTGGAGTTGCCCCGAGTCTTTTAGAAGCTTCTAGAACACTATCTCCCTGACAGATATCCTTTCCCAAGGCAATGGAGAGTGGGCTGGTGGAGGTGCCAGTGTGCCGAGAGTAGGCGCAGCAGGGCCTATCTGTGCCTGTCACACGTACCGCCTCCCCACCCACTGCCCGCTACCTGCTCCTTGCCAGGTCAATTAGACACCCTGCTGGGAGCTAGTAGAGGCATCTGCCTTGATTGGAAAGGTCCTACTGGGACTGGCAGGACAGGTGGGAGCTACAACTTCCCAAATCTCAAGTGGCCAGGGTCTTGCCCCCGTTCACCCCAAGGCCCTGCCTGTGGCCAGTTTGTTGGAGCTGGAGGAGACAAAGTGGTCAGCTGCTGGTTGTGTGGAGGCTGCTGCTGGGTGGGAACTCGCCTTCCTCACCCTCTCTGGTGTGCAGGGCGGGCCCCATTGCATCACCCTTGGAGCCTCTGCTCCTGGCTTTGCAGCCAGCTGGGCCCCTGGAGGAGGGACTCTCCCTGTTTTTCAACAAACCGTTAACCATTTCATCCTCCTGGGCCTCCCTCTAGCAGACCTGGATTCCCAAGGCTGTCACTCGAGCCTGCCTGTCCAGACCTTAAAAACTTCCCTTCTGCTTCACAATGCACAGGTGCTCTGCCTTGGCAGCCCTTTGGGGGTTGGAGGCCCCATATTCCCCAACGAATGCCTCACCTCTTCCCAGGAAAAGAGTTAACTTCCGTCGTCCCCACCCTCAGCATTTGTCCCATTCTGCAGCAGTGAGGAAAGCCTCTCAGCCTCCATCATGAGCTCATGCCACTTCCACACTCCAAACAGAGTCGGACAAAGGATCAACACAACGTGTCAGATCAAGACTAAGAGCGGGGCCCAAGCCAGAAGCCAGGCACGTGGACATTGGCCTGGCTCCATAGGACCCTAACCGTTTCCTACAGACCTGCTCAGGCCTTTGCCCTGTTTAGAGGGACCAGGGAAGGTGTGGGTGGGGCGAGGGTCCTCAGGGGCCCAAGGAGCTGATAGAGGAGAGTCCCAAGTACACAGTGTTTCCCTGCTCCTGTAGGGGCTGGGTGAGGAGGCATGGGGGGCGGGGTAGGGACAGGAGGAAGGCAGAGAGGCCCTTCCAGTGAGTAAGGCCCAGGCCACATTCCTGCTCAGGACTTTCATCTCCCAGCCCCAGCCTTCCCCTCACTACCCCACCCATGTCAGGGCCTGAAATAGCCTGAAACTTCATCCAAGCCTAGGCCCAGTTCCCAAATTTAGTTCCACAAACATTTGGCTTCACCATAACTTGCAGAATCCTAGGCTGGGTCCTGTAGAGGATGTAGAGATGAATGAGGTTCAGCCTCTGCCTTCAGGGAGCTTGTAAAATGTTCCCTGTGACTACAGCCAAAGGCACATGATGCCTGCAGGAGAAGAAAAATGGTTTTCTGCGTAAGGAGTGGAAGCAGACTTGTGGAGGAGAATTGTTTTTGTTGAATCTCAAAGACTGAGTAGGACTTCAAAAGGCAGAAATGAGGGGCATTCATTCTGGATGGAAGGAACAGCAAGAGCAAACTTACAGGGGTGCGAAACTTAAGAGTATGTTCTGGAACATGACCCACAGTCTGGACTGGAGCACATGGGAGAGTACTGAGATGTTTTCCGTTTCCAAGCATGTGTCATTTAGCTGACAGTGTGTTTGTCCACCCTTGCTGCAGGCTGAGGGCTCCCAAGAGGCAAAGACATGTTGGTTCTAAGAATTGTATAGACCAGAACACGGAGGCACAGAGAGATCGAAGAAACTTGTTTGGGAGCTGTAAAATACATTAGTGATACAGTGAGGACTAGCACCAGGTTCCCTCACCCTTATCTGTCTTGGTCCAGTACAGGTCCCTTAGTCCAAGGAGCTTAATCCATGAGCTGACTGACCCAGCAAGCTTGCCACCTCTTAGCAAGGATGAAAACAAAAATTTAGCTACTTGGGCTTCCAAGGTGGCTCAACAGTAAAGAATCCACCTGCCAAGCAGGAGATGCAGGTTCGATCGGAAAGATATCCTAAGGAATGAAGTGGCAACCCACTCCAGTATTCTTGCCTGGGAAATCTCATGGACAGAAGAGCCTGGCAGGCTACAGTCCATGGGGTCGCAAAAAGTTGGACACAACTGAGTGACTTAACAACAGGTGTTCCTCATGATGTTGCGTGTAAGCAAAGAATGAATAGCCCCATGTAACTGGATAGGAAAGAAAGGCCAATATTCTCTATTTTTCCAAGTTTATTTAATCAGGTCCCAAGCACCATTACAGTTGGTGAGAATTTTAGTATCATGTTAGGGTTAAAGCCATCTGTTGGCTCACTGGGTTAAAAAAAAAAAAAAAAATTCCCCAGACAAGCATACCAAGAGCCTGATCTTGTAGAACTGGGGAAGCTGGTCCTCGTTCAGTGGAGACAGCCTTGGTGACTCTGTTCCTTGTACCTGGTGTTGAATGCGGATCCTTTCTCTCTGTGGGCACTGTTTCTCCATTCAGACTGCTGGGCTGCCCACTCACAGAGTCCTCTCCCAACAGCTGACCACTAAGTGGTCTTTCTTCCTGCCTCCCTGTCATGGCCATCTTCATATCAGGTTTTGCTATCTTGAGAGGCTGGAGGCTGTGTGTGTTCCAGTTGGATCTCAGCTTGTGGATGCTCATGATCCCCCACCCTCTTCTCAGGTACCAGAAATCAGTCCCCCCCGCCCCCGCACAGGTAAGGCTACTCCCATTTCCCAGTTGGAAGACTAGCCCCAATCCTCTTTGACCTCCAGAACTGGAAGTCCCACATGTCATCCTGGGAGGATGTGGCAAAAATACTTCACATTCTTTTCTGAAGAGTCCACAACCAAGAAAACCAGATATAACTAATTTCTCAATCAGGTTATGCTGCCACACTAAATGTTTGATTAACCAGCCCATTCCACTACCCAAAGCAAAGAAGCAACATGATGACAGCAGTTGATGCACACAAAGCATTTGACAGAATTAAACATCCAGTTATGATTTTAGAAAGGATATGAAGGGAATGTAAATTGCAAAGGAAGAAATATAACTGTCCCTATTCGCAAAGAAGACCAAAGAATTTGCATATACACACACACAAATCACCTAGAACTAATAAGTGAGTTTAACAAGATTGTAGAATGTAAGGTCAATACATAAAAATCAGTCATATTTCTATATACTAGAAATAAAATTTGGAAATAAAATATGTTAAAACCAATACCATTTACAATAGCATAAGATGAAATATTTAAATATAAATCTCTTAAGACATATATAAGATCTTTGTGCCAAAAATGATAAAACACTGATGAAAGAAATTGAGCACGAGTTAAATAGCGGAGCAACATATTCAGGGATTAGAAGACTCATTATATAGATTTAATTCTCTCCAAATTGATAAGTAGATTTAACTAAATTCTAATCAAAACTTCAGAGGATTTTTGGTAGATAGATATACAATCTGATTCTAAAATTTATACAGAACAGCAAAGGAACCAGAATAGCTAAAACAATTTTGAAAGAAATACAAATTTGGCCTGATTTTAAGACTTACTTCATAGCTACAGTATTCAAAACACTGTGGTATTGGCAACAGAAGAGATCCATAGATGAGCGAGACAGAGGCTTCAGGAAGTAAACACATAAATACGGTCCATGGGCATTTTACAAAGGTGCAAAGACAACTCATTGCAGAAAGGATAGCTTTTTTTCAACAAACTGTTGTAGCAGTTGGCCATCCATACGAGGAAAAGCAAACTTCACACCTTATATAAAAATTAACTCAGAATTGATCATGAATTTAAATGTAAACATAAAACTACAAAACTTTCAGATTAAAAAAATAGAAGAAAATCTTCATGGCCTGAAGTTAGGCAAAGAGCTCTAAGACTTGAGAAGAAAAGCATGGTCCAAAAAGAAAATATGGATACAATGGACTTCATCAAAGTTAAAAACTTTTGCTATAAAAGAAGCAATTAAGGAAAATGAAAAGACAAGTTACAGGGTAGAAGAAAATATTTGCAAATTGTTATGTCCAACAATAGATGTGTAAAATATCTAAAGAATTCTCAAATGTTTCTTACTTGACAATAAGAAGGCAAATGATCCAATAAAATGAGTAAAAGACTTCAACATTTTGCTAAAGAGGATAAACAGGGCAAATAAACACATAAGATTATGTTCAACATCATTAATCATTAGCAAAATGCATATTAAAACCTCCATGAAATAGCACAACACATGTTAGAATGGCTAAAATAAAAATACGGATACTGACAATACCAAGTCCACTGTGTGGGTGCTCTCATACAATGGAATGTTGTTCCAATACATTGTTGGTATGAATGCAAAATGGTGCAGCTGTACTGGAAGACAACTGGACAAATTCTTTTTAAATGAAACACAGATTACCATATGAACCAGCAATTGCACTCATAGGTGGTTACCCTAAAGAAATGAAAATTTATATTCCTATGAAAACCTGTCCAGGAATATTTATTCACAATTGCCAAAATTGAAACAATCTAAATGTTTTTCAGGAAGTAAGTAGATTAAAAAAAAAAAACTATAGTTCATCCATATAATGGATTAAAAAGAAAGAAACTATTGATATAGGTAACAATCTTGATGAATCTCTGAGGCATTATGCTGAGTGAAAGAAGTCCCTCCTACTCTCCTAATTATTGTTAGCAGAGTATATCTTTTCTCATCCCTTTAGTTTTAATCATATTCATATTTATATAGAACCTATATTATATCTAAAGCATTTCTTATAGACCACATGTAATTGGGTCTTGGTTTTTTACCCACTCTGACAATCTGTATCTTTTACTTGGTGTAGTAGATTATTAACAATTTAAAGTGATTATGGATATAGTTGGACTAATATCTACCATATTTGTTACTATTTTCTATTCATTATCCTTATTTTTTGTTCTTATTTCTTTTACTTGTTTTTTGGCTTTTGTGATTTTAATTGATCCATTTTTATATTTGCATTTTTCTTTCTTTTCTTAGCATGCCAACTATACATATTTAAAAACAAGTATTTATTATGTGGCTCGCCAGGTGACAGTTGAGGCACATGAGACCTGTCTTCCTTGCGGCCTGCATAATCTTTTAGTTGCGGCATGTGGGAGCTAGCTCCCTGACCATGGATCTAACCAGGCCCCCTGCATGGGGAGCGTGGAGTCTTAGCCACTGGGCCACCAGGGAGGTCCCTAATTATAGGTCTTTAAAAACTTTTTTTAACGTACCCTAGAATTTGTAATATGCATTTGCAGGTAATCCAAGTCCATTTTCAAATAACACTATACCACTGCAGAAATAGTGCTGTATCTTCTAATAACAAGTATTCCTAATTCCGCCCTCTGAACAAATTGTTATCTATCAGATCAATTAAGAATAGAAAAATGAAAGTTTTAATTTTACTTCCATTTAGTTCTTCTTTGATGTTCTTCCTTTCTCTATGTAGATCTGAGTTTCTGACTGATGTAGTTTTCCTTTTCTCTGAAGAAATTACCATTTCTTGCAAGTCAGATCTACTAGCAACAGATTTCCTCAATATTTGTTTGTTTTATTTTTCCTTCTTTTTTGAAAGATAATTTCACAAGGTATAGAACTCTAGGTTGATTTTTTTCTGTCAACACTTGGTTTGCATGGTTTCTGAAAAGTCAAATTAATTCTTATTTTTGTTCCTCTGTAGGTGTAGTGGAGTTTTCCTCTGGCTTCTTTCAAGACTTTCTATTCATTTCTGATTTTATGTAGCTTGGATATAATATATTTAGGTGTAGAGTTCTTGCCTGGAGAATCTCGGGGACGGGGGAGCCTGGTGGGCTGCCGTCTATGGGGTCGCACAGAGTCGGACACGACTGAAGTGACTTAGCAGCAGCAGCAGCAGCAGCAGCAGCAGCAGCAGCAGCAGGGTTATTTATTTATTGGCATCTATCCTGTTCTGTGTACCCTGAGCTTCCTGATCTGTGGTTTGGTGTCTGTCAGTAATTCGGGGGAAGTTCTCAGCCATGATTTGCTTCAAATATTTCCTGTTATTTTTTCCTTTTCTTCTTCTAGTATGCCCATTGTACAAATGTTACTCTTTTTGTAGTTATCTCACAGTTCTTGGATATTCTGTTCCATTTTTTTCAGCATTTTTTTCCTCTTTATTTTTCAATTTGAGAGCTGCTATTGGCATATCCTCAAACTCGGAGGTTTTTTTCCTCAGCCATATTCAGTCTACTAACAAATCCATCAAAGGCATTCTTTATTTCTGTTACTGTATTTTTTTTAATCTCTAGCATTTCTTTTTGATTCTATCTTAGACTTTCCATCTCTCTGCTTACATTATCCATCTGTTACTGAATGTTGTCTACTTTTCCCATTAGAGCACTTAGCATATTAGTCATAGTTGTTTTAAATTTCTAGTCTGATAATTCCAATTTTCCTGCCATATCTGAATCTGGTTTTTATGTATGCTCTGTCCCTTCAAACTGTGTTTTTTGCCTCTTAGCATGCCTTGCAACTTTAAAAAAAAATTGGTTGAAAGCCTGACATGATGTGCTGGATAAAAGGCACACTGGTAAAAAGGCCTTTAGTGTTGTGGGGGTAAGGTGCGGGGGGAAGGGTAAGCGTTCTGTACTTCTATGACTAGGACTTGGGCTGTTAGTGAGTCTGTGCCCCTGGGTTGTGAATTTCATATGTGATTCTCAATTTTCTCTCCCCTTTGGTGGAATAGAACATCTAGAGTGGGTGGAATTGAGTATTTCCCTTCCCCCAGGTTGATTAAGCTGTGATAAAACCCCAGTAAGTTGGGGCCAATAAGTTGGGCCCAATAAGTTGGATAAAGCAGTTCCTCTTGAGAGCAGGCCTTGTTAAGAGGAACAGAAAGAATTTGCTAGCTTATTTCGGTATGGTCATTTTCCCCTTCCCCTGCCAGAATCACGAGGGGACTTTTTTCTGATATTCTCTATGAGAGCCTAGTAGAGTTCCTATAGCTAAAACTCACAGAAGTATGGGGAATCTCCCCTGATTGGACCTCTTGGAGTTTTAAGCTCTCATACTTGTCCATCCTGAGCATCTAGCAATTAATTAATTACAGTGTAGGTTGTTCTACCCCAATACTGGTTTTCACGGAAGTTCCTGCTCTGGGAAGTAGTGATGTTCTGTGTCTGTCTGTCTGTCTCCCCAATCTGGGGAGCAGCAGTTTGCCCTGAGACATCATTTCTCTGATGGATCTAAGAAGAGTTGTTGATTTTCCAATTTGTCCAGATTTTTACTTGGTATTATGATGGAGTGATGACTTCCAAGCTCCTTGCATGCTAGACCAGAAACCAGAAGTCAATTTATGTTAATTTAAAAAAGAAAGGACTCTTAAAATGGTTAAAATGTAACTTTTATATTATGTATATTTTAAATGATAAAGAATTTTTCAAAGGAAAGAATTAGAAATTATAAATGAGGAATAGCATGTAAGGAACAGGGTAATTTTTCCAAATCCTTGCAAGATACCTGTACTTGATAATGCCATCAACATATTTCAGCATGTTTTAAATCCTTTTAACTTACTTTGTTTCCTCTGTTCTTGATTTTCATTATAGTGCCACCTTTCTGTTGGTTACCCACGCTCCAAACCTTGGGCCCTCTTGACTACTCTTTCTTTCCAATCGTCTGTCAGTTGCCATGTCACATCTATTATGTATTCAGAATTCAGCTGTACATCCATTTTCTCTTTTCTTTACCTCCTGCCCCTCCCCCAGTTCATCACCACTTATTAGGACTTTTAAACAATTATTTCCTAACATTTCCCTCCCATAACAGTCAGCTTCAGGAGACTTTCCTGGTGGTCCAGTGTTAAGACTTTTGCTTCCACTACAGGGGCCACGGATTTGATCCCTAATCGGGGAACTAGATCCCTGCATGCCATGTAGCTCAAAAGAAAAAAAAAAAAATGTCAGCTTTGAAATCAGAACTGATCTGACTCTAAATTCTGGCTTTGCCACTATCTCTGTTTTTGACCTTGAACATGATATTCTTAACATCCTTGCTTTGAGGTCGAGCATCCTCTGTAAAATTGAGGTGGTAATACTCAACTCCCAGGGTGATTATGAGGATTGGAAGACACTGCATGCCAGGGACAGAATCTTAAATGCACTATTACTTCTATTGAATGAGACAATGTATATAAAGGGCTTGGCATGGTGCTGGATACATAGTAAGCACTCTATCATTGCTGACTGCTTTATATAATTATTCTTCATCTCAGTTCATTTTAGCCACTATTGTCAAATTGATTTTCCTAATGAGCTGCTTTGATTCTGTCCATCTCTTGCTCAAAATCTTTCTTCGACTCCCTCTTGCTTGTTGAAATAAGCCCAAACTCTTTTGCCAAGAATTCAAAGCTCTTCTTGATCAGTTCCGTCCTGCCTTTCAGATTTTATCGTCTGAATTTCTCTGCTCACTGGACCCCATACATACACCTGGCTTTCCCTCATCTTTAGCTTTGTTCAAACTGTTCCCTCTCCCTGGAATGCCATTCCTCCTCCCATTTTGCTCAGCAAATATTTGCTGAGTAAATAGATGCTATCCTTTGGAAAAGCTCCTCTAGAGAAGCCAGTTCTTATCCATGTCTTATGACCCGCCTGTGGTGGAGACACACAGGGGAGGGTATGTTTATTTTCAGCAGGACTCTCTGTAGGGGAGACATATATACAAACAGAGAGGTTTTAAAGAAGTTACCCCTGCTCCACAACCCCCTCCACCCCTCCTGAATACTGATGCCACATAAAACTGATGCCAAAAGGAGATATTGCTCATGTCCTCTTGTTCAGTGAACCTCTCAGTTCACAGCATATTTTTGGAATACCTATCAAGCACTCTGCAACTTATTGGGAACTGCAACGTATTGGGCGGAGGGTAGTCAGAGCACATTTAAGACCATCTGGTTGGTGGAGAGAAGGCTTGCACAACAATGGCAGGCAATGTGTGGGAACTGATGCTGAAGAGAAGTATATAACCAAGATGAGGTCAGATACTTCAGATACACCAGAGAGGGGGTCAGAGAAGCTGCAGCGAGATGATGCTTTGTGACAGCCATGCCTGGGGTGAGTCTCCATGTTCTGTGTCCTTTGAGAATGTGTGGTATGCTAAGGCAAACATCTGATGTGTGCTCGGGAAATGCAAATCAATGAACTTCTCTCTTCATGTGATAAGCCAGGCCCAGGGCCATTCCTTAAAAGGCAGCTTTCCTAATCACTGGTAACTTTCTGCTGCTAAAGGCATAGGTACAGACTTTTTCTAAGGACCAGCTTCCCACACCAAATGCAATCCATGTGGTTCAGCACAAGCTCAGTTATTTAAAAATGCTAAGGCATCTTTAATAACAGTAGGGGTGATAAGTTTCAGGTTAATGAAAAAATAAGTATGTTTAGCCTTGTAATCTTACTTAAGACCTTAACCCAGTTTAACTCAATATCTAGGTTCTTGAGGTCTCTAATCTAGGTTTTATTCCCAGAACATTCGCAGCTCCTGGATTATTCAGAATAGGATAAGTATTAAGTTTAATCACTTACTAGCTCTGTGACTTTGAAACTCAGGGAAATGCTCTGTGATTAAGTTTCTTCACTTTTGACCGTTGGGATGATACCACTGATGTTAAGGTTTGTTGCAAGGATTTAATGAAATGACACATATGGAGTGCCTGACAGAGTAGGTGTCTTTGATGGTTATTGGAGGCCCCTCTGCCATACTCCAAGCTATGCCCAAACTCTCTCCTTCAAAGCTATCTAAACTCTAAGTTTAACAGCTTCCTCTGTATTTCCTTTACACCACTTATTAACAATAATAGTAGATATTAATAACAATAGCAGTAGCCCAGCTATTACAGTGGGCCTGCTGCATGCCATGCCCTGTGGTGAAACTTTCCAAACTTTATCTTCAATCCTAATTATTTCTAGTTTACCGTGTAGGAAACTGAAGCTCAGAACAAAAAAGCACCTTGTCCAATGTGGCACGAGTTGGAATCAAGAATTTAAGTCTTCTTTCTCTGAAGCATATACTCTTTCTTCTCAACCATATTGTCTCTTCTGGGAAGATATCTCTTCTCTGGATATGAAGACCAGAGATACTAGCTACCCCTAATAACTTTCAGACCTTTTCTAATAATTTGCCTCTGTAACTGCAATTCATTCATTCATTCCACAGATGCTTATGAGTGTTCACTAGATGCTATAGGGATGTAAAACTGAAGAAGAGTCCACGTCTCTAAAGAGTTCACACTCTTGAGCAACATGGGTGGATCACGTTGATAGAGATTATCATACTAAGTGAAGTAAGTCAGAGAGAGGAAGGCAAATACTGCATGATAACACTTCGATATGGAATCTAAGCTGGTACGAATGAACTGATTTACAAAATAGAAATAGACTCAAGACATAGAAAACAAACCTACCATTACAAAAGCGGGAGAGGAATAAATTAGGAATCTGAGTTTAACAGATACACACTACTATATATAAAATAAACAACAAGGACTGACTGTGATGCACAGGGAACTGTATTCAATATCTTAATAATCTATAAAATAATCCAAAATTTTATATATATATAAATATCTGAATCACTTTGCTGTATACCTGAAACCAACAAAATATTGTAAATCAACTATACTTCAATTAATAAAAAAGAGTTCACACTCTCATGTAGAAGACAGACAAGTGGATAAGTGGGGAAATCAATGATTAAGTAAAAGGGCATACTGGGACCTCAGAATCCAGGTCAGGTTGAAGGGAGTAATGTTGGTGTCAGATAAAGCTTTCAAAGGAGGTGGTTTGAATTGATTCATTATCCTGCTCTTTATTTCCTTCATTCCCCAAACATGTTTTAAGGAACTATTGTGTTTCAGGCTTTAGGCTTAGCCCTGGGATTAAACACAGGCAAGTCTCCATCCAGTATATGTCCCTAAGAAACTTACAGTCTAGCCCAGAGGGATAGACAGCAAATAACTCAACATTAAAATTGTGTTGGGGCGCACAAGGCATTGTTGATGCTATATGCCAAGGGTTGTTTCAGAGGTCTAGTTTCTTAAATGTTTTTTTTCTTCTTTTTCCTATTCACCCCAGTCTTTTGGCACTTTAAGCACCTTTCAGGATATTCCACAGACCATGCCAGATAAAAATGGCCATCTCAAACTGCATTTATATTTTATGATATTCTCCAGAGGAAGAGGCTATCATTCAAACCACAATATGTCAAGATGGGGCAATGTCTCCACAGCCAGCAACATCTGGTAAATGAAGGAGATGAAACATTGACCACAGAATTACAAAATGCAGTATTAATTATGTTTTAACTGCCTGTTTGTCCACTGTGGCCTCTTTTAGAGTGACTAACAGTGCAGGACAAAGTCTAGCTGTCCAGTTGCGTGATTCTCATTTCATGAATCATTTTTTCGATCTACTGAACTTCAGACTCTGTAGGTAAAATATTCAGTAATAAGTATTCAAAAATAAGGAAATTTAATATATGGTAAAGGTGTCCTTTTATAACAACTCTTGGCCATTTGGAAAAAAAATTAATTTGATCCATATTCTATGCCTATATACCAAAATAAAATCAAGATGAGTCAGAGATATTTAATCTTTGAAAAATGAGATCCTAGAAGCACTACAGGAAAACATGAGACAGTTTGTATCTTCCTTTTCATAATCCTACAGTACAAAACAGCTAACGCTGTTTGTTGATAATAGAAAGTGTTGATAAATTTCGTCACATGAAAATCAAACGTTTCTACATGACAAAAAAAATCACCATAAATGGTCAAAGTAAAATAGCAAACTGGGATGAGGGTATATCTGAAACTTAATATTAGCAAAAAGGACAATATATAATATCCTTTTAATATAGTAATGTATAATTTAATATATAATTATATGTTATTAATATAAAATACAGATAATTATTATTTTTGGATATTACAGGTAGATCCAAACAATTCTGGATGGAATTACATATTCATTAATATACAAAATTATAGTACATGCATACATATATGTATATGTATATATTTTGTTGTTGTTTTTCTCCAGTTCCCTCCAGAATTGTTCAGATCTACCTGCTCCTGCAGGATCTCAGTTTCTTGCTCAGTGAAGTGTCTGGCCACTGCCCTTGTTACCTGGTTCCCAACATACTGCCTAACTTGTCCTCCACCAGGATGAAGGCTGGACTAGAACCACAGTTGCATTGGTGCCCAGAGCTGAAAGATGTAATTCCTCCCTCGTTTGGACTCAAGTTGAGCATCATGCTATGGGACATGGAACTTGGCTTCCCCACCAGCTATTCTGGGTGATGCAGCCTGGAAGTTCAGGGCCATGATGCCTTGTGGGCAAATGTTGAACTATGAGAGACTACAGATGGGGGGTGAGGAAATGACAGATATGAATGAAATTCGAATCCCCGTTTCTACCTTCTCTCCACCCAGCGTTCTGGTAACTGAGCAACTGTTCGCTCGTGAAGCGGCAGCAGCTCTGTGCTATACCTCCTTGTACTTGCTTTCCCTCCTCACTCCCATTCCCCCTTCAGTCTCACTCTCGTAGATTGTACTCCCAGTACAGCATGAGAATGCCAGCTTTGTCTCAGCCCCTGTTTCCTAGGGAATCTGAGTCAAGATAATGGAATTCTCCAGGCAAGAATACTAGCTGCTGCTGCTGCTGCTGCTGCTAAGTCGTTTCAGTCCTGTCCGACTCTGTGCGACCCCATAGACGGCAGCCCACCAGATTCCCCCATCCCTGGGATTCTCCAGGCAAGAACACTGGAGTGGGTTGCCATCTCCTTCTCCAATGCATGAAAGTGAAAAGTGAAACTGAAGTCGCTCAGTCGTGTCCGACTCCTAGCGACCCCATGGACTGCTAGAGTGGGTAACTATTCCCTTCTCCAGAGGATCTTCCCAAACAAGGGATTGAACCTGGGTCTCTGCATTGCAGGCTGATTCTTTACCATCTGAGCCACCAGGGAAGCCCATATAAAGAACTACTAGAAGACAATATGAAAAAGACCAACAATGCTATAGAAAAGTATGCAGATGTGAAGAAATAGTTCACAAAAACGTTACTTTAAAAGACACTAGAAATAATTTTTTTAATATGAAAAGATTAACCTCACTCATAATAAGAGAAATACAAGGTAAAGTTAAAATGATATATGTTTTTCACCTGTCAAATTGAACAGTCTGATTACATACTGTGCCAGAAAGGTGTGAAGAAAATAGGCACTCTCCTTGCTGGTGGAAATATATATCTGTATAATCTCTAAGGAGGATAGTTTAGCGATATTTTTAAAAATTAAAAAAAATTGCATACTTTTTAACCCAACAGTTTAATAAGCTCATTGTTGTTTTCTTTGTAAATAGACTGGAAATAATAAAAAAACTGGTTCCCTCCATTAGAAACTGGTTTAGTAAATTCTGGTACATCCATAAAAGGACAACTATACAACTATTAAAAACTAGAGAGTATTTTTCTTTTAAATGTACTGATATGGGAAAGGTTTCCAGTTTATATCAAGTAAAAATATCTCTAGAAGGAGACTGGTACCAGTGGCTGCCTCTAGGGTGGACAATCTTAACTTTACACTTTTTGTATCTTTTGAATTTTGTATCATATGGATCTATTTTTTCCTTATCAACTTTATTGAGGAATTAGTGTGTACAGGAGGTATTATACTACATCCAGTTAAAAGGCACAATTCTATGAGTTTTGAGAATTTTATACACTTGTGAAAACATCACCACGATCAAGATACAGAAAACATTTACATCATCTCCAAAGATTCCCCATGACACTTTGCTGTCCATCTCTCTCTCTTCCCTGGTCCTTCACAACCACTGAACTGCTTTCTGTCATTAGAGGTTAGTGTGTATTTGATATAAACTGAATCATACAGTATGTACTCCTGTATCTGGCTTTTGCACATTGCATAATGACTCAAGATTCATTCATGTTGTTATGTGTATCGATAGCTCATTACTGAATAGCGACTTCCCTGGTGGCTCAGACGGTAAAGCGTCTGTCTACAATGCGGAAGACCTAGGTTCGATCTCTGTGTTGGGAAGATCCTCTGGAGAAGGAAATGACAACCCACTCTAGTACTTTTCCCTTGAAAATCCCATGGATGGAGGAGCCTGGTAAGCTACAGTCCATGGAGTCGCAAAGAGTCAGACATGACTGAGTGACTTCACCTTACCTTACCTTACTGAATAGTAGTCTATCATACAGTTGTACCACATTTTGTTTATGTAGCCAACTGTTGGTTAACATTTGGGTTGTCTACAGATTTGGACTATGTGAATAATGCTGTTGTGAACCTTTATGTACAAGTCTTTGAATGCAGCTATGTCTTCATTTTTGTTTTTAGTAAATACCTTGAAGTGGAAAGGCAGGACTGTATGGTATATGTATGTTAACTTCTTAAGAAATGCCAGTTTTGCAAAATGATTGGATCATTTTCCATTCCTACCTGCAGTGTATGAGAATTTCCGTTGTTCTACATCCTTGCTAATACTTGGTGTTGATCTTTTAAATTTTATAATGAGTATATGATGGTGTATTACCTATTTTAAAAGATACACTTTAGATTAAAAATGGATATTTATTCATAGCCTTTCTCCCCAAGTCTGTAACTAATGTGATAATAAGAGAGCTAGATGTTGAAATTTTTAGAAAGGAGGGATATAAGTTTTCTATTGCTGTGCAGAGAAAGTATCACAAACTTAGCAGCTTAAACAATCTGCATTTATTATCTGGTAGTTTCTGTGGGTCAGGAGTCTGGGTGTGGCTTTGCTGGATCTTTTGCTCAGGATTTCACAAAGCTGCAATCAAGATTTGAGCTCAGGCTGCATTCTTTTGTGGAGCTTGGAGTCCTCTTTCAGCCCACATAGCTATTGGCAGAATTCAGTTCCTGTGATTGTAGGACTGAGGTCCATATTTTCTTGCTGTCATCTGGGGCCTGTTCTTATAGAGGTCACCCACGTTTCCTCTCATGGGATGGCAACTTACCTCTTCAAGGAAGGAGAATCTCTCCCCTCTGATATAGTTTATATAATGTAATACAATCACATGAGTGTCTACCTTTACCATTTTCTATTGGTTAGGTGCAGGTCACATATTCTTCCCATACTCAAGGGAGAAGGTTACACAAGCACATAAGTCACTGGGGCCATTCTACATGTGTTCACCATAGGAAGCATACTTTCCAAACTTGGCAGAGATTCTCAAATTTTAGTGTGCGTAAGAATCACCTGGGGGAGTCTGTTAAGAGTAAGTTAGGTTTCCTGGGGCCTATCCTCAGAGTTTCTGACTCAGTAAGTCCAGGATGTGGTCTGGAAATTTGTTTTGCTGGTGTGCAGTTAATTTTTCAGTTGTGTGTAAGGCAAGGTCCCTAGGCTGCCTCTACAGAAACACTGTCATGGAGGTTACCTCGTGACTTTGGAGAGAGGCACACCTGGATCTGAGCCTCCCCTCTGCCAATAAGCAAGTGAGACTGACCGCTTCCAACTTCTCTTTTTGAAGAGCAAGGAAGAGTGTGGATACTATTTATCAGCAGAGCCCAGAGGCAAAGACCACAGCCAGGGATGAAAATGTCTGCAAAACAGAAAAACCCTTAGGAAAAAGTAATCCACCTGAGACATTGCTGAATCAAAGTAAAAATTCATTTACTTTGAACTTCATTTACTGTATGAATCAAAGTAAAACCAACTGGTAATATAATATTTAATACAATTTAATTATGGTTCTACCACTTACTAGGTGTAAAACATTGTCACTTAACCTCCCTGAGCCTCAAAGTATACAAAGCAAGGCTGATAATATCTACTTCCCAGATTTGTTAACACATGTCAATGAGACACTATTGGAAAAAAAATGCCCACATTCAAATATCTGCCAAATTCTACCTAAAAAAATATAATTTCAAAAGGAATTCAAGACTGTCAAAATATTACCATAAAGGTTGATGCTTCTGTTTCTTCACAAAGTTAAAGAAAAGAGGGAAGTAAAAAAATGGTGCAATAAAAATAAGTGCACAATAAAAGATCATATTATTTATATTACATGTCAAGGACATAGACTTCTCTATGAGGAGAAAATAAGTTTAAAGACTGGGTTATAAGATAAATATAACTATTCATTATGTATAAGAAAAATTTTGTCAGTATTTAATCGCTAAGTCATCTACGACTCTTTTGTGACCCATAAACTATAGTCCACCAGGCTCCTCTGTCCATGGAAGTTCCCAAGCAAGAATACTGGAGTGGGTTGCCATTTCCTTCTCCAAAAAATATTCCCAACCCAGGAATTAAACCCACGTCTCTTATGTCTCCTGAATTGGCAGGCAAATTCTCTACCAGCTGAGCCAGTGGGGAAGCCCCAAATAGCTATTTGGGAAGGACATATAAATTTAGGGATAAAAAGCATGCTTTTTATAGTTGACACGATTATACACCTGAAAATTCCAAGAAAAGCAACCCCTAAATTACTAGAATTAATAAATGAATTCAGCAAAGATACAGCCAGAAGAAACCCATGTAGAACAATGGCATTTCCATCTGTCAGTGAAATACAGCTGCATATTAATAAAAACATAAAACAAAAACAGGAGAATGATTTCATTTATAACCACAAACCAAAAATAAGTTTGAGGACTTTCTTTGAGCCACAAGATTTATTCCAAGAAAATTATTAAACCGTAACAGGAAAAGAAAAGGAGGATGTGAACCAATGGAGAGACATACCAGATCATTATTGAAAAAAAATCTGATAAATGTGGCAGTGTTAATAGATTTAATGCAGTGGTAGTTAAAGGCTTTATAAAATACTTACAGAAGCTGAGTAATTGGTATCAGCCTTAGAGGGAGAATAGTGGGAAAAAATATGGACTCTCATAAGATTTAAAATGCATTACAAAAAAATATTTATCAAAACCCTAGGTCCCCAAACAGAAAAAATAAATCAGTAGAACATCTCCACTTGGTATACCATCTTAAACTTAAAACAGGACCAACTCCAAAGTCCAAAATATTTCTCCAAATCCAAAACTGAGTTTGCTCCATCTAAGTAAATGGCAAAACCACCCTTCCAGTGGTCTGCCCCAAATATCCGAAGTCATCTTTGACCTTCTTTTTCACCACTGTCCACATCTAAGAGGTCAAAAATAGATCCAGAATCGCCCCCTTTCACTGCCTCACCTCCATCAGCCTGACAGAAGCCCCACGGCCTCTTGCCAGTGCCACTGTTTCAGGCCTCCTAACACATGTGTGATCTCCACTGCTCTCCTACAGTCTCTCAGCACAACAGCCACCCCACATCAGGCACCTTCCTCCTCAGGGAACCGGGCATTCCTTTACAACTGCTGTTCTCTCAGCTGGAACCTTCTTTCCCTCAGCTATTTCCATGCCTATTCCCTCCCTCTCTTCAGGTCTTAGCTCAAATGTCATCTTCTCAGTGAGGTCTTTAAACTCCCCATTGAAAAATTCAGCTTTAAGGGAACCCTCTTACACTGTTGATGGGAATGCAAACTAGTACAGCCACTATGGAGAACAGTGTGGAGATTCCTTAAAAAACTGGAAATAGAACTGCCATATGACCCAGCAATCCAACTGCTGGGCATACACACCAAGGAAACCAGAATTGAAAGAGACACGTGTACCCCAATGTTCATCACAGCACTGTTTACAATAGCCAGGACATGGAAGCAACCTAGATGTCCACCAGCAGATGAATGGATAAGAAAGCTGTGGTACATATACACAATGGAATATTACTCAGCCATTAAAAAGAACACATTTGAATCAGTTCTAATGAGATGGATGAAACTGGAGCCTATTATACAGAGTGAAGTATGTCAGAAAGAAAAACACCAATACAGTATATTAACGCATATATATGGAATTTAGAAAGATGGTAATGATGACCCTATATGCAAGATAGCAAAAGAGACACAGATATAAAGAACAGACTTTTGAACTCTGTGGGAGAAGCCAAGGGTGGGATGATTTGAGAGAATAGCACTGAAACATGTATATTACCATATGTGAAATAGATCACCAGTCCAGGTTCGATGTATGAGACAGGGCACTCAGGGCCATGCACTGGGTCAACCCTGAGGGATGGGATGGGGAGGGAGGTGGGAAGAGGGTTCAGGATGGGGAACACATGTACACCCATGGATGATTCAGATCAATGTATGGCAAAAACCACCACAATACTGTAAAGTAATTAGCCTCCAATTAAAATAAATAAATTAACTTAAAAAAAAATTCAACTTTCACTCCCCCAATGTCAGCCTCCCTTTTATTCTTTTCTACCTTGTGCATGCATGCTAAGTCACTTCAGTCGTGTCTGACTCTTTGTGACCCCATGGACTGTAGCCTTCCAGGTTCCTCTGTCCATGGGATTCTCCAAGCAGAATACTGGAGTGGGTTGCCATGTCCTCCTCCAGGGGAACTTCCCAACCCAGGGATCGAACCCACATCTCGTATGTCTGCTGCATTGGCAGAAGGGTGGTTTACATCTAATGCCACCTGGGAAGCCCTTTTCTACCTTACTTATTATCTATCCATCTACCATCTATTTTAAAAGTTTGTCTCTTTCCCCTCATTCCTCTACCAGAATGTTAGCTCCGTGAGTGCAGCTATGTTTGTTTTGTTCATTGCTTTACCCTTAGCACATAGAACAGGGCTTGAAGTATAGTAGATGCTCAATAAATATTTGCTGAGTGAATGAAACAAAACAGAAATTCCTGTAGCTTAGATGTCCTATTTTAGCAGCTTAATTACAACGAAAGAGAAACAATACAAAAATGCAGCAAGACTTCATTGGCTATTAATTATCTGGGCAATGGGATAATAGAAAGGAAGTTATTTACTCTAGAGTAATGTATCACATCATATAAATAATAAATTTCAGATGCATTAAAGTAAAATGTACACTAGTATTTTTAAGAATAGGAAAAAATAACATGATTATCTCATGTTTGAAGAGGTGATCAATTTCTGACTTGAAGAAATGAAAAATATTACTAAGGACAAGACAGAAATATGAATATGTAAAGATTATTCTAAATTTTATGGTAGATACATATAAAACAGGCTTCCCAGGTGGCGCTAGTGGTAAAGAACCTGCCTGCCACTGCAGCAGACATAAGAGACATAGTTTGGATCCCTGAGTTGGGAAGATCTCCTAGAGGAGGGCATGGCAACCCACTGCAGTATTATTGCCTGGAGAATCCCATGGACAGGAGAGCCTGACAGGCTACCATCCATAGGGTCGCAGAGTCAGACATGACTGGAGTGACACAGCCTGGACACACCCATGCACATATAAATCAAGGCTATAGAAACAAAAGATGCATGAAAAATATAGTTATTAGCAGCTTATTCCAAAATAGGGAAGAACTGATACAAATATACAGTTTGTGTCTGGATTCCACTCTGTAAGTAGCCAAAGATGAGTTTATTTCTAAATAAAATGGCAGAACAAATATCACATAGAAAAATATACAACCTTGAAAGCAATAAAAAAAATATATTTAAACAACTTAAAGATATTCCAAAACTATCAAACTATTAAAACAAATAAAAGTGGTAGACTGCTTATTAACAGAACTGTGGGGAAATAGATACTGATATGTTGCTGCTGACAATATGAGTTTGTTTGTTTTCTTAAACATTCAAACAATCAGGTGATATGTATCAAAAGCTACAACAATGTTTATCTCTTCCAGACTATTCTATTTTATGAAACTTATCGACAAGTAAATAAATGAAAAATTAAGCAAGCAAAAAAAAAAGTAACCTGTTTTTATACTATGTAAAAAAGTGAAAAATTGGAAATGGCCCAAATGCTAAAGAGTAAAGAAATTTCTAAGTGAACTTTCTTATAATAACATGTTGGACCACTAAAATTGGCAATGTGGGGACTTTTTTTTTAACACTTGGGAATGTGAATGTCAACACAGCATAATTACCATCCAAAGCATTGAACTTAGGTGTGATCTTTCTATAATTAAGCAGAGGTCAACTTTGGGATCAGAATTCTCACCTTTGGGGTAAGGCATCCAGCACTAATTGTAGCAAATGAAGGACCGCCTTACACAGAGTGATGCCAGCTTTTCAGAATGAAAAGTCTAAGGAATTCCTTGGTGAAACTTGAGGCTGGAAGTCAGGGTTTAACTTATGCTCTTGCGGCTGTTAACTTGGTCTTGTGGACACAATTACCCTGCAGTTAGTTAGAGGGAGGAGGAGATAGACAGGACTGAGCAGTTCAGAGGCTGAGCCCAGCCTCCTTCAGTTCAGTTCAGTTCAGTCACTCAGTTGTGTCCTACTCTTTGTGACTCTATGGACTGCAGCATGCTAGGCCTCCCTGTCCATCACCAACTCCCGGAGTTTACTCAAACTCATGTCCATTGAGTTGGTGATGCCATCCCATCTTATCCTCTGTCATCCCCTGCTCCTGCCACCTTTAATCTTTCCCAGCATCAGGGTCTTTTCAAATGAGTCAGTTCTTCGTATCAAGTGGCCAAAGTATTGGAGTTTCAGCTTCAACATCAGTCCTTCCAATGAACACCCAGGACTGATCTCCTTTAGGATGAACTGGTTGGATCTCCTTGCAGTCCAAGGGACTCTCAAGAGTCTTCTCCAACACCACAGTTCAAAAGCATCAGTTTTTCAGTACTCAGCTTTCTTTATAGTCCAACTCTCCCATCCATAAATGACTACTGGAAAAACCATAGCTTTGACTAGATGGGACTTTTGTTGGCAAAGTAATGTAATGTCTCCTTAGAGACTGAGAACCCAAAGAGGAGGAAGCAGTAAAGCGTCTCAAAGGTTCTTGGCAACTAGAGGACCTCACAGGGAGCCCTGGGCTTGGGTGCTGCCCTCAGAAGTTACAGGGGTGGCAAACCTGAGGATGAGAAAATGCCAGAGGAAGGGGCCAACATTAAGGAATTTTATGTGGCTCCGGAGCCCTCTGCATATGAGGCAGGATCCCTGAAAGCTTAGATAGAAGACACGGTAAGATGGAGAGAAGCAGCAGTTTATTTGTCCAGTTCACAATCCAGGTAACCAGGAAGATGAGGTATTTGCTTAAAGTTGCCAGGCTGCCTGGATTTGAACTCCGTCTCCACCGCTTGTTAGTCGAGTTACCTGGGGCAAGTCACTTAAATTCTTTGTGGCTCAGCTTCCCCCTGGGGAAAATGTGGGATAACAATAGTACCTACTTCATAGGGTCACTGTGAGGATTAGATGCCACAAAACAGGTAAAGCTCCTACACTGGAGCGCTTGTCATTTTTAGGCACTTGGGGTGACTTGCTCATACAACAAAGTGTCTATGAGCACAGCTAGGAGAATCAGAAAGGGCTAGATCACATGGGAGCATAAGGAATTTATAGCTGAGAGTTACTGGACCAAGTGAGATTTTATCCACACTCATTTTGTTGTTGTTGTTGCTGTTGATTTGACATGAACTTGGGAGGAGGAAGAAGGAATGCCTTCAAGGCGTTCACATTGGAGATGCTGTGCTGGCTTGGGGAGGTGGGGCATCCCTGAGCGTTCAGGCTGATGGGCTGTCAGGCAGGTTTGTCTCCTCCCCTGACTCCTCCTTGGAGTCAGCTTCTAGGCCCTGGCTGGAGGCAGTTCTCCTTGAGTTTCTTCTTGTGACTGAGAACTGGTCCTAAATATGTCCAAATGAGACCGCCGGGGACTCAGACCCTGCTGTGTGGCAGACAGATCCAGGAACACGCCCAAGAGTTTAGGAAGTGGATGGTGGTTTTTTTTTTTTTTTTTCCTCCCTTGATAGCCTGGCCATTGGTTAAAAGCGAATAGTGTCAAAATTAAATCCTGATGCTCATGTGTTTTCCCTGGGAACAGTTACAAATTTGGCTGCCTGGGGCAGTTGGATGGGCAGGCAAATGAAGGGGCCTGAAGGAGAGGGAGGCATGTCTCCAGGGCATTTTTAGGAAGCTTTGCCATGTAATGTCCTCCTCCTCTATGTCTGCAAGAGAATTTTGCTAAAGACTGATTCATCGTTAAGCGGAGAAGGCAATGGCACCCCACTCCAGTACTCTTGCCTGGAAAATCCCATGGACGGAGGAGCCTGGTGGGCTGCATGCAGTCCATGGGGTCGCTAAGAGTCGGACACAACTGAGCGGCTTCACTTTCACTTTTCACTTTCACACATTGGAGAAGGAAATGGCAACCCACTCCAGTGTTCTTGCCTGGAAAATCCCAGGGACAGAGGAGCCTGGCGGGCTGCCAGGGGTTGCACAGAGTCGGACACGACTGAAGTGACTTAGCAACAGCAGCATCTTTTAAGGCTTCTTTGAAGTTAGATTTCATTGGAATGTTGTTCCATGGAAACAATCCATAGATACAGGGTTATTTTATTTGTATAATTATTTATTAAGCACCAAGTGTGTGTGAAGGGCTTCCCAGATGGCTTAGTGGTAAAGAATCTGCCTGCAATGCAGGAGATGCAGTTTCAATCCCTGGGTTGGGAAGATCCCCTGGAGCAGGAAATGGCAACCCACTCCACTATTCCTGCCTGGAAATTTCCATGGTCAGAGAAGCCTGCTGGGCTACAGTCCGTGGGGTTGCGAAAGAGTCAGATAAGACTTAGAGACTAAACAACAACTATGTGTCAAACACCATATTAGAAACAGAGGTAAAAAAGGTAGACACTTTGCTCTCAAGTTGCTTACAGCCTACTGGAGAGACAGGCAAGCATACAATGAAGAGGTGAATTTGTAAGTATAATGATCATCAGTAGGCTGTAGGATGGCTCCTAACAATATCCAGTCCTAATCCCTGTGAATGCTGCTTATCTAGGTGGGCCCTAAATATAATCAGAGGTGTCCTGAGAAGAGAGAGGCAGGGGGAGATTTGGCCACAGAAGTTAAGGTGGTGATGTAATGGTGGAAGCAGAACTTGGAATGATGTAATTTGAAGACAAAGGAAGGGCCACAAGCCAAGGAATGCAAGTGGTCTCTAGTAGCTGAAAAAGGCAAGGAAATGGATTTTCCCTTCAGAGCTTCTTGAAGGAACCAGTCCAAATGATCCCTTAATTTTAACTCAATGAAGCTGATCTCTGTCCCCCAAAGCTAAAAGAGAATAAATGTGTATTGTTTCTAATTGATTAGTTAATTATTTTTGGCTGTGCTGGGTCTTCGTTGCTGCCCTTGGGGCTTTCTCTATAGTTGCAGCGAGGAGGGACTCCTCACTAGTTGCGGTGTGCAGGCTTCTATTGTGGTGGCCTCTCTTGCCGCACAGGCTCTAGGGCTCTGCAGGCTTCAGTGATTGTAGCACATGGGCTCAGTAGTTGTGGCTTGAGGACTCTAGAACACAGGCTCAGTAGTTGTGGAAAACAGGCTTAGTTGCCCTGCGGCATATGGAATCTCTCTGGAGCAGTGATCAAACCCATGTGCCTTGCATTGGCAGGCAGATTCTTAACCACTGTACCACCACAGAAATCCTGTATTGCTTTAAGCAACCAAGTTTGGTCATGGTTTGGTACAGTAGCAATAAGAAATGAATACACAAGTGTTGAGTGACATAAGGAGCACATAACGGACTAGATGACCTGACTACTGCCCCACTGACATGCAGCACCCACAGATGTTAGAAGAATTCAGAGAGGCATTGCCATTGATTCTTTAGGAAGGACTGTTGAGGCCAGCTTCCTGGCTCTCTCAGGTGTGGAGAGGTGAAGGGATTGTCCAAGGTCATACACATTCTTTCACTAAGCAAACATTTAATGAGCACTGCTCTGAGCTAGATCCTGTATTGAATTTGTTGGGGACCTGAAAATGAGTATGGCAAAGTTCTTGTCCATAAGAAATTTGCAATCCAGCAGGGAATAACAGCATAAAAGCCCTGGGTTGTCATTACACTGGACCGGTGACTTAACCTCTTTAAATTCAGGTCCCTCTGTGTAAATCATACAAAGAGCTACTTCACTAAATGTTGTGAGAACCAAATGATAAAATACATGCAAAATTGTTTTGTAACCAGTAAATCATTTTGTAGGACAGAACCCTGATCTTTCCATAAATGCTTTTTAATCTGCACATTTCTCTAGGCTTCCTCACTTCTACCACCTTCACCTTAGAATGGGTCCCGGCTCCTCATTAAGATGTCCAGAATTAAACCCAGGTGATGTGACTTCAATCAGGCCTCATCCCAGTGCTATCTCAACAACAGGCACAGAGTTAAGGGCTAGTCTTTGTTAGCATTTTCTTTAAAAAAAAATACTGCTCAAATTAAAAAAAAATTTTTTTTTTTTAAATGAGAAAGCTACTCACTGTCAAATCATGCAAAGGATGAAGAGAATAGCTTCTGGGATAAATGGTCTGTTATTGTGAGCCAGAAATCAAATGCTGTTTAAAGTGTTCTATTTGGATCTCTGATGATATTTTCATATCAGATTACATTGTGTTGAAAAATTGATGGAGAAAGTTTGCAAAATAGAGCAAAAGTCCCAGCTCAGCGTATGGTTCCTGGTTAAAAATAAAGAAGCAAATAATTGGTTTTGAAGTTGTATTTGTCTTCTGTTTCTGTTTTGTCTCTTCCAACTCCAAAGAGCTGAATTGAATACCTTCTCTACCCATCCTCTGGTGAAGGAAATGGCAAGCCACTCCAGTATTCTCGCCTGGAGAATCCCATGGACAGAGGAGCCTGGTGGGATACAGTCCATGGGATGGCAAGAGTTGGACACGACTTAGTGCTAAACCACCACCACTCTGCCCATCCGTATGCTATGCAGTGAGCAGGCTCTGTGAATGGAGTTCAAGGCTGGTGAGGCTGTGTGGCAGGCATGCCTCCTCTACCTCAGTATTTAAATCAAATACTTTTAAATCAAAGGGTTTGAACTTTGAACTTTTAAGTCAAAGGGTTATGAGTTTTTTTTAAAAAAAGGATTATGACTTTTAAGGAAGATTCTAAAGGAAAGATTCAAATCTTTCCTTCTCTGTGTGCTCTTCCTGGAACATTAGCTAGAATGACTACGTCTCTCTGGTTTCTTTTTCTCTGCTTCTGTCTCTTTTTATGTCTCTGTCTCTCTATCTCTCTCCCTTCCCCAATCCCTTCCTCCTTTCCTCCTCCAACGGTGCTCAGTCTCTCAGTTGTGTCCGACTCTTTGTGACCCCATGGACTATAGCCCAGCAGGCTCCTCTGTCCATGGACTTCTCCAGGCAAGAATACTGGAGTGGCTTGCCATTTCCTATTCCAGGGGATCTTCCCAACCCAGGGACTGAAGCTGAATCTCTTGCATCTCCTGCATTGGCAGGTGGGTTCTTACCACTGTGCCACTTGGGAAGCCTCTTCCAAGGGTAGCCTTTACTCTGTATCCCCCAGGACAGTTCAGATTTCAAATATTTTGCCCCACAATCCCTACATTAGAATGTGCTACAAATACAAATGTTTTGACAACCAAGCAACAGTTTCTGAAATACTTCTGTGTCCCCAAATAATAAAACAGCAAACACTTTCATAGTGCTGTTTTCCAGGACAATTGGCTTGCCAAGGTCACCTTCATCAGATCTTGACATTTTTTTAGCTCAGAAAATAATGGTCCTTACAATCAGCCATCTTGTCTCTTTCGTGCCTCCCTAGTCTTGTCTGAAAGTTTTGCACATCTATGTCCTTCATCACCTCATGGACAGAAACACTGTTGTAGTCACATGTTTTTGAATGCTTTCCTGTACCTGCTTTGTACTTAATGGAAGCTCAGTTAATAACTGTGAGTTCATTAATCAGCTTAGGGAAACATAGAAGATAAAAGAATAAATAATATTATGAAAATTATAATAATATGAGAAATTATTCATGATTATGATATTAAATATAAAGTTGATATAAAACAGTAAATGCATTATGATATTAACTATGTAAAAATCTAAATAAACTATTAAAAGACTGTAAGGAAATACAACAGAATGTTGGCAGTGGTTATTGATCAGTGGTGTAGGTAAGGGTGATATTATTTCTTTACTTATACTTTTCTGGATTTTCCCATTTACCTGTAATCATCTTGTGATAATTTTATGAACAGAAAAATACAAGTTTTGGAATATATCATCCACTTAAAGGAAAGCAAGAGCAACATGGAAGAGACTGGTCAATCGGAGGGTCTCCTCAGGGGTTGAGCTGCATGAGTGGATTTGGGGTTGTGGTGTGGCTGTCACAGACTGTGTGTGTGTGTGTGTATGAGAGAGAGAGAGACAGCGAGAGAGACAGAGACAGAGAGAGGTATCCATGTCACAATCCAGTGGTTTATATATGAGGGCATAGTTTAAATGATTACTTATGAACTAGGAAACAAAACAATTTCTCTCCTTGTTATAGTTCAAATGGCCCATGAACTTTGGAGGAAACATCCCAGAAAAGATTAATATGTCAGAGTGGGAATGGGGCCACAGAGATCTAAACTCAAATCTTACAGATCAATTTCTGGCAGCTACTTTGTTTAGTACACTGATCTGGGTTGAGCTATACCAGGAAGGAAAAGGTTGAATTCAGAATTAGAATTCTCACATCTTCCTATGTCCGGGTAAGACCTGCAGTTTGGTCCTGTTGCCCTGGAGGAGGGACCCTCAGGCGTGCCTCTGATGGTGGGCTGTTGCACTGGTCTAGCCCTGCTCAAGGTACCTGTCATTGTCACTGGTGGCTCTCACTTCCAATGGGATCATGTCTCTGTGGCTGTGTGTGTGTGTGTGTGTGTGCACGCGTGTGTGTGAAGTCTTGAGTGATTTGGGGGAGAGCTCAGGGCAGTGGGACTGGGCTTTCTGAAGACCTAACTCGCTGGCCAAGCCGGCTAAGCCAAAGAGTCTGCCCCGCTGGCCTTCCTGATGAACTGTTCTCCACTCCTGTGCCCGTGTGGCTGGCAAACTGGGCTCTATGATCAGAATGACCATTCAGAGACATCAAACAACCAGTGACCCACCAGTAACTGACCAATGATTTGTTCAGTTGGTCAAATGGCTTTGTATGTTTGGATCTTGCTGCAGAAGGTAACATTTTGTGGTCCTGTGGAGGACTTCAGGAAAATCACAACTTCACACACAGAAGTAGAAGTTTTACAAAATATTTAAATAATTCATTCTGATTATAAAAGAAATATGAACATTCTAAGAATTGGAAAATACAGAAAGAATAAAGAAAATAAATCCCCCATAGTTCTAATCCTTAGTAATAGTTTCTATTAACATAATTTTTTTCCAAAATTGCTTCATTGCAGAGACTCTAATTCTCCAAGTGATATGTTTGAGTAATTAAAAATGTCAGAATCATCACTTAACAACTTTCAATTATCTGATATCCTTTTCAGACTATTTCTAAGAATTGTATTTGTATGACTTACATAGTATTAAGATTTACAAACACTAGTTATTAATTTCACTAATAAAGAAGTATTTGCATCCTATAAAATGATGCTGCTGCTTAGTCGCTCAGGCATGTCTGACTCTGTGCAACCCTATGGACTGCAGCCTATCAGGCTCCTCTGTCCATGGGATTCTCCAGGCAAGAATACTGGAGTGTGTTGCCATGGCCTCCTCCAGGGGATCTTCTCCACCCAGGGATTGAACCCAGGTCTCCTGCATTGCAGTCAGGTTCTTTACTGCTGAGCCACCAAGGAAGCCCTATAAAATAATAACAGCTTTATTTATGTATGATTGGCATATAATAGATTGCACATATTAAATGTGTCATTGTACACATTTTATTGTTGTTCAGTTGCTAAGTCATGTCCAACTCTTTGCAACCCCGTGGAATGCAGCACAGGCTCCTCTGTCCTCCATTATATCCCAGAGTTTGTTCAAATTCATTGGTGATGCTATCTAACCATCTTATCCTCTGTTGTCATTTCTCCTTTTACCCTTGGTCTTTCCCACCATCAGGGTCTTTTCCAATGAATAGACACTTCACATAGGTGGCCAAAGTATTGGAGCTTCAGCTTCAGCATCAATCCTTTCAATGAATATTCAGGGTTGATTTCCTTTAGGATTGACTGGTTTGATCTCCTTGCAGTCCAAGGGACTGTCAAGAGTTTTCTCCAGCACCAAAATTCAAAAGCATCAATTCTATGATGCTCAGCCTTTTTTATGGTCTTAACTCTCACATCTGTACATGACTACTAGAAAAACTATGGCTTTGACTGGATGGACGTTTGTTGGCCAAATTGATGTCATAGGTTTGTCATAGCTTTCCTTCCAAGGAGCAAGCATCTTTTAATTTCATGGCTGCAGTCACCATCCGCAGTGATTTTGGAGGCCAAGAAAATAAAGTCTCTCGCTGTTTCCTTTGTTTCCCCATCTATTTGCCATGAAGTGATGGGACGGGATGCCATGATCTTTTTTTTTTGAATGCTGAGTTTTAAGCTAGCTTTTTCACTCTCCTCTTTCACTCTCAAGAGGCTCTTTAGTTCCTCTTCACTTTCTGCCTTTAGGATGGTGTTGTCTGCATATCTGAGATTATTGATATTTCTCCCAGCAATCTTGATTCTAGCCTGTGCTTCATCCAGCCCTGCATTTTGCATGATGTGTTATGCTTATAAGTTAAATAAGCAGGGTGACAATATACAGCCTTGTTGTACTCCTTTCCCAATTATAAACCAGTTTTTCCATGTCCCATTCTAACTGTTGCTTATTGACCTGCAAGCAGGTTTCTCAGGAGATAGGTAAGGTGGTCTTGTACTTCCATTTCTTTAAGAATTTTCCACTGTTTTTTTGTGATCCACACAGTCGAAGTCATTAGCATAGTCAATGAAGCAGAAGTAGATATTTTTCTGGAATTCCCTTGGTTTCTCCATGATCTAATAAATATTGGCAATTTGATCTCTGGTTCCTCTGCCTTTTCTAAACCCAGCTTGTACATCTGGAAGTTCTCAGTTCATGTACTGCTGAAGCTTATCTTGAAGGATTTTGACATTTTGACATATGTCTGTATTTGGAAGATAATCTCCACAAATAATATAATACATTATTCATCTCCATAAGTACAATCACATTTGAAAAATATTTCCTTAAAAGAAGTATCCAGCTAATAAATATTATCATATTAAAAAAGCAAAGCAAAACAATAGTTGTTCCTTGCAATTAGTGGTTCCTTCTAAACTTTTTTCTCTGTGTGCATATCTATATCTACATACAAGTATATATTATATATGTCTACATATAGAGAGACATATATATGTGTGTGTGTGTGTGTGTGTGTGTGTGTGTGTTTTGTCATGCCGCATGGCCTGTGAGATCTTAGTTCCTTGACCAGGGATTGAACCTATACCTCTTGCATCAAAACTCAAAGTCTTAACCACTGGACCACTAGGGAAATCTCTATATTTTTTATTCCTGCTTTTTTCCATTAATATTATATGATAAGCATTCTCCATATCCCTCAAAATTCTTTGAAAAGTGTGATTGCTAATGACTGCGTAAAATTCCATGGTAACAATTAACATTATGCAACTATTCTCCGTGTATAGAATAATACATTTAAGCTATTTCTGTTTTAAAGATAAAAATATATAATATCATTTATGTTCAAATTATAGGAAATATGAAAGTCAGAGGAGCACATTAGTGACACTTTAGCACTAAAATCAGCAAAACCCAGATTCCAGGAAACTCTGTAGGACAAGTGAACCAGTTTTTTATTTTTTCAGTAAATAAACTACTGGACCGAGAGATCAGGGGAAGGGATCCTGTAGAGTCTTATGGATGAAAAGAGTTTTAAGAGACATATCAACTAATTGCAATGTATAAATGATATTTGGGTCCATATTCAAACTCTAAAAAAAATTAAGAGAGAGAAATTGAAATACTAATACATATTTGATGATATTTGTTGTTGTTTTAGTTGCTAAGTCGTGTCTGAGTCTTTTGTGACCTCATGGACTTTGGCTTGCCAGGCTGCTCTGTCCATGGGATTTCCCAGGCAAGAATACTGGAGTGGGTTGCCATGTCCTTCTCAGGGGAATCTTCCCAACCCAAGAATCAAACTGGTTTCTCCTACACAGGCAGACAGATTCTTTACCACTGAGCCACCAGGGAAACCCTTGATGACATTAAGAAATTATTATTTTTTTCAGAAGTGATAAGAGCATTGTAGTTATGTTTCTAAAAAATCCTTGCCTTTTAAAGACACAACTGAAAATTTCACATTTTAAAAGATATATTTGGGATTTGCTTCAAAACACTGGGAGGGAGGACAGGGGAATGTATGGAGATACCGATAGGTCAAGATTGGCCACAGTTGTTTAAACTGAGTAATGGGCATCAAGAGATGCATTTTACCATTTCACGCCAGTTAGAATGGCTGCAATCCAAAAGTCTACAAGCAATAAATGCTGGAGAGGGTGTGGAGAAAAGGGAACCCTCTTACACTGTTGGTGGGAATGTAAACTAGTACAGCCACTATGGAGAACAGTGTGGAGATTCCTTAAAAAACTGGAAATAGAACTGCCTTATGACCCAGCAATCCCACTGCTGGGCATACACACTGAGGAAACCAGAACTGAAAGAGACACATGTACCCCAATGTTCATCACAGCACTGTTTATAATGGCCAGGACATAGAAGCAACCTAGATGTCCATCGGCAGATGAATGGATAAGAAAGCTGTGGTACATATACACAATGGAGTATTACTCAGCCATTAAAAAGAATACATTTGAATCAGTTCTAATGAGATGGATGAAACTGGAGCCTATTATACAGAGTGAAGTAAGCCAGAAAGAAAAACACCAATACAGTATACTAACGCATATATATGGAATTTAGAAAGATGGTAACAATAACCCTGTGTATGAGACAGCAAAAGAGACACTGATGTAGAGAACAGTCTTTTGGACTCTGTGGGAGAGGGAGAGGGTGGGATGATTTGGGAGAATGGCATTGAAACATGTGTAATATCATATATGAAACAAGTCGCCAGTCCAGGTTCGATGCATGATACTGGATGCTTGGGGCTGGTGCACTGGGATGACCCAGAGGGATGGTACGGGGAGGGAGGAGGGAGGAGGATTCAGGATGGGGAACACATATATACCTGTGGCGGATTCATGTTGATATAAGGCAAAACCAATACAATATTGTAAAGTTTAAAAAAAAAAGATGCATTTTACTATCTCTTTACTTTGGTATGTGCTTGATATTTTATGTAATTAAAATACAGGAAAAGAAAGGAAAAGGGAGCTGGCATCTCTGATGCCAAGTGCTGAACTTTGCTGTGAAGGAAGAAGCCCTGTACTTGAACAGGACAGACTTCATTTTAGCCCCACCCTTCACACTTACTGATTATGCATCCTTGGGCTGCTTCCCTAACCTCTTTGAGCCTCAGAGCCCTCACTCACAAAACTGATACTATAAAGCCTGCCTCACAGGGTTTTTGTGAAGAAAAACATGGTCTTATCTGGGAAGTGCATGGAAAATTAAGGAACATTGGGTCTTTTATCTTAGGGGCTGAGTAGAGCATGAGGTCAAAGCGCAAGGACAATATGTACCTCTTTCCTTCTCAGGGAGTTAAGGTTCCCCAATTTTTCACTGACAGCTGGAGGGTGAGGCTTTTATAGAAAGTACTTGGGTACACCGTTTTAATTCCCTTGTAGTTTCTTTTATTATGTATTTTTGGTTGTTTTCATAATGGTTGTCCTGGGGAGTACAGTTAGCATCTTAAATTACAACAATCAGTTAAGATTAACACCAGCTTAATTTTGATAGTACCAAAAAGTTTCCTCCTATATAGCTCCATTCTTTCCTGCATTTGTGCTATAATTATCACAAATTACATCTTTTTACATTTTTTACCCACCATCATAGATTTACAACTATTTCTTTGTTCACTCTTAAATCAAATAGGAAAAAAATACATTCAGACTTTTATATTTACCTGTGCTGTTACTTTTACTGATACTCTTAGTTTCTTCATGTGGATTCCAATTACTATCTATTATATTTTCATTTTGGAGAAGGCAATGGCACCCCACTCCAGTACTCTTGCCTGGAAAATCCCATGGACGGAGGAGCCTGTTAGGCTGCAGTCCATGGGGTCGCTAAGAGTCAGACACGACTGAGCGACTTCACTTTCACTTTTCACTTTCATGCATTGGAGAAGGAGATGGCAACCCACTCCAGTGTTCTTGCCTGGAGAAACCCAGGGACGGGGGAGCCTGGTGGGCTGCCGTCTATGGGGTCGCACAGAGTCGGACATGACTGAAGTGACTTAGCATAGCATAGCATATTTTTATTTCAGCCTGAAGAAATCTGTTGGTATTTCTTGTAGGTCAGATCTACTTCATGACAAACTCTTTCAATTTTTATCTGGGGATATCTTTTTTCCTTTTAAAAATTTTTGTTTATTTTTAATTGAAGGATAATTATAATATTGTGTTAGTTTCTGCCATACATTTACATGGATCAGAGCCATAGGTATATGTACAACCCTTCCTTCGCCTTCAGATTTGAAGAATAGTTTTGCTGTATATAAAATTCTTGGTTGACGGTTTTTCCTTCAGCACTTTGAATATGTCATCTCACTGTCTTCTAGACTTCATGATTTCTTTTTCTTTTTTAGATTATTTTAGGTGATAGGTTAAGTTCTTTATCTGAGATTTTATTGTTTCTTGAGGTAGGCCTATATTGCTATTAGCTATCAACTTCCCTTTTAGAACTGCTTTTCTGCATCCCATAGATTTTGAAAAGTTGTATTTCCATTTTAATTTGTCTCAAAGTATTTTCTGATTTCCTCTTTGATTTATTCACAGACCCATTGGTTTTTTTAGTAGCGTGTTTGTGCTTTTCCAATTTTTTTTCTTCCTGTAATTGATTTCTAGTTTTATATCATTGTGGTCAGAAAAAAATTCTTCAGATAATTTCTGTCCTCTTAAATTTAATGAGACTCATGTTGGGGCCTAACATGATTTCTGATGAAAAATCAGCAGCTAATCTTATTGTGGATTCCTGGTACCATATGAGTCACTTTTTTCTTGCTGCTTTCAAGAGTTTCTGCCTTTCGAAACTTTGCTGAACTTTCTTGGATGAGCAAATGAATGTTTTTCATCAAATTCAGAGAGTTTCAAGCATTATTTCTTCAAATATTCTTTATACTCCTTTGCTTCTATTCTCATTTTTGGACTCCTACTATGCATATGTTGGTATGCTTGTTGATGTCCCCTTGGTCTCTGTTCTTTTTTTCTTCATTCTTTCTGTTACTCAGTCTTGATAATCTCAATGAATTTATCTTCAAATTCACTGATTTTTTTCTTCTTGATATTTAAATCTACTGTTGAGCCCTTGTGGGGAAATTCTCATTTCAGTTATTATAGTTTTCAACTCTAGAATTTCTGATTCCTTTTTTTAATTTCTACATCTTTGTTGATATTCTCTGTTGGGTGAGACATCATTCTTATATTTTCCTTTAGTTCTTTGGACATGGTTTCTTTTAGTCTCTGAACACATTTAAAATACCTTGTACCATATGGGTCACTTCTCAAAGTCTTTGCCTCTTAAGTCCAATGTCTGAGCTTTCTCAGGGATTGTTTATATTGATCGCTTCTTCTCCCTGTATATGGACCAATCTTTCTTGTATTTTCACATACCTTATAATTTTGCTGCTGTTAAAACTTGACATTTAAAATGACATAATGCAACAACTCTGGAAATCAGCTTTCTACCCCCTCCCCAGGATGTTGTTGCTGCTACAGAAAAATACTCTGAACATGACACAGGCCTTGGGCCAAATTCCTTCCAAACCTGAGGCTCTTCTTTGGGTAAGTAGACTGTCACAGTGGGTTTTTTGCCAGTGGGCATGGAGCTCATTTTAGGAAGATCAACATGGATTGAGCACCCTCAGTGCACTCTGATCATGATGCCTCTTTGAGTCTCTCCAAAGCATCAGATGCAGCAGCAGGGATCTTCCCCCTCCACACTTCAGTCTTTGGCCTGTCTCCCCAGAATCACTAGAGTGTGTTGAATCTGCAGATGTCACATTCAGTGGTTCTTATCCAGCCTGGCCCACACAATCCAAGCCAGGCCTGGATGACCTCCCCTGGATGTCTGGTTGGGTGTGTGAAGAACAAATTTCTAGCCTCTTCATCCAAGAAGGTCATATTAGGCAAAATAAGAATGACGCCAAAGCCTGTTACCAGCTGGAATGATCAGTGCCCAGATGTCACCTGGGCCAATAATTAACCAGGGGCCTGGAAGATGCCCAAAAGGTGGGCAGGAAGAAAACATATGGGTTACAGACGGTCCAAGCCAAAGGAAGACAGTGGGAGGGCTGACAGTCTAGAAGGGCCTTTCCCAGAGGCACAGATGGTGGGCACTTTGCCCAGGAGGGGCCTTCCTCCTTTCTAGTAGATTCAGGGTTAGGAGAAGAGCTGAGAGAGCAGAAGTCTGTCATAGGCACACCCCCTACCCAGTGCCAAACTGAACAGTCCTGAGGGGAAGAAGGCAAGGATGCTAAGGCCCTGGGGACCTTCAACCCCAGGCTGACACAAGCTATCTGTTTGTGCAATAAGCATCTGTTAAATGCCTACTAGGGTGCGATGTGACAAGAGAGTGGACTTGGAAAACACACAGACCTGAATCCAATTCCAGACTCTGCCACTTATCAGCTATTGTCACCTTGGCCAAGTTTTAAGTTTCTCTAAGAAAAAAAAGAGGATATTCACACTTAGCTCACGAGGTTGTCATGGGGTTGAATGAGTTGCATTTTTATAGAATGCCTCATGCATACTAGGTAGTTGATCAGTGAAAACTGTTCAACCTTGTTTGAAGCACTGAATAAAGGAGAGAAATAGACTATGCCATGTTTCTTGAAATCCTTCTATGGCTTCCTCTGCCTTAATCATCCTGCAGGCCTGCCAGGATGCTTTCCAGGCTGGCACAGTCCACCTTGCTCCCTCAGCAGTCTAGCATACAGGGAGGTAGTTCCTGGTCAGCCCCCTTCCCAGAAACTGGACCAGGAAACCAGGGAACAAAAGTGTTGCTCTGGTAAAGGGTGCCTTCACTGGGGGCTGGGGGGACTTGCCAGGAAATGTGGGCTCTTTCCCCAGGGCTGCCCCAAAGCTGACCTGGGCCTCAGGCTGCCCAGGCACTGCTCACCCCCTAAGAACTTTAGCTCCTCATTCAGGGGGTCATCAGACACCCACCTAGGCCCTGCCCAGACCCCAGTCCTACCGCACCAACCCCTTCCTTGTCATGGCTTGCAGTCTGCATGAGGTTAACCTCAGCTTCTTCCTGGTCGCCTCTGATTCACTTTCCTGGCTCTGGCCGGATAATGGTTTGGGGTTTGGCTGGACACTTCTGCTTGTAAACTCGAAGCCAGAGTTCCTGACCCTGCTGCTAACAGGCACCCGCTGAATCCCTGGGCCATCCCCCACTCTGTTTCCCACCTGTCCTGCCCTTTAGCCAAAAATCCTTGAGCTACAAGGTATCTGAATCTTCACCCTGGCAGGAAGCGCCTGGCTCTGCTGCCTTCTGCTGAATACAACCAGGGTCTGGCAGCATCCTGGGTCCCCAGTGCCTGCCCAGAGAGGGGCTGTGTTTGACCTGGGCACCATGGGACCAGCTGGCAGCATAGCATCAGAACATGCTTTATCTGAGGGCAGCCTTTGGAGTCCTCAAGGTGCTTTGGGGTTCGTCCCTGCATTTGAGCCTCAGATCAGGTATTTTGTTTTTCATTTGCAAAATCACGTCTGACTCTGTGACCCCATGGACTGTAGCTTACTAGACTGCTCTGTCCATGGGATTCTCCAGGCAAGAATACTGCAGTGGATTGCCATTTCCTTCTCCAGGGGATCTTCCTGACCCAGGGATCACATCCACATCTCCTGCGTTGGCAGGCAGATTCTTTACCACTGAGCCACCCGGGAAGCCCCAAATCAGGTTTATTTGTATTCTTAAATCAGTTCTAAAGTTGAGGAGAAACCTGAGGTTCAAAGAGATTAAATACTTCCCCAAGTTCACACAGTTAGGTAGGAAGAGATCCAAGCCAATGGTCTGAGTTCTTTGGCTCTGAATCTGAAGTTGATAGTGTTCCATAGACATAACTGAAGCAGTGCCTGCAGCACATGAAGCCCAAGAAAGGCCTACTGAGATTTTTGGATATCTCCTGGGGCCTCCGGAAAGGAAAGTGAGAAACATGGGCATTTGTTTGTTTATTTGCTAACTCTGGCTTAAAGGCCTTGAAGTATGCATTTTATCTCCTGCACAGGAATCAGTTAGGGTTTTAACAGCCTCATCTCCAGCAGAAGCTGGGGACACCTGCTGAAAATATCTCCTCTGCTAATGAGTTGTAGTCATTAGAAATACATTCCATTTGGCTAATACCAGGAAAGCCCCTAGAAAAGGTCACCATTAAATCTGGCCAGAATTTACCTTACTATAATTTGTTCATGCATTCAGTATTACCTGTTTGATGCACATTTATTGAGCACCTACTGTGTGCCAGATACTCTCAGGCACTGGGATGCAAGGAAGGATGCAGCACAGTCCCTGCCATAGTCAGTGGCCTGGTGGGACAAATAGGCCCTCAGTCTGTGGGAGCACAGGGGAGGAGGGAATTGAGCCAGGGTGGGCCTCCGGGATTTGGGTCAGGCTGGGAAAGCTTCTCAGAGGAGGTGACTTATAAGTTGGGACTTGAAGAAAAAAAATATGAATAAGTTTCTTCCAAAATCTTTTCTGAGGTGCTTTGGATGGAAAAGGAAGAGTTAGCTTAAGAGAAATGATGAGAGACAGGGTAGTAGTGGGGACTTGGGACACAGAGAGAGGTAACTGAGTTGCCTGGATACTTGGTTTCTGGGATATTCACTTGGTGCCCATTCTTACCCTAAAACCTTGGTTTCCTAAGTCCGGGGACCCAAGCTTTCATGCAGTGCTGTCCAATATGATTTTGGAGATGATACGAATGCTCTGTTTCTGTGTTATCCAACATGGTAGACTCATGTGGCTATTCAAATTTGAAGTGTGACTAGTACTACAAAAAAACTGAATGTTTGCTTTTATTTCAGTTTAATTAATTTAAACCCAAATAACCATCACATTAGATAGTGAAGCTCTACATGCTTCTGATTCTAAATCACATGTGAATCCCTTGAAATGTCTTGGGAAGCTTCTGAAGCCTGGTGCCTGAGATTCCAGTTTTGTTGATCTAGGATAGGGCTTGGGTACCAGTCTTTTTGGAAACAACCCAAGTGAGTTTCAGGAGAGCCAGGGTTGAGAACCATTGATTCAATACTCTTAGCAGTGGGAGGCGCCCCACCCCTGCCCCACCTTGTTCCAGCCTTGCCCGGGGTGTGTATTTGGGCTCTGCTGGGGCTTCAGTCACTCTGGACCTTCCCAGCACCCCGCTGCCCCTGAAAGGCTGCAACCTTGGTCTCCTCTCCAGAAGGAAGCTCAGGACTTAGGGCCACTCACAAAACTTGCTGGCTCTCTTTCCTTCTGCCTACCTCACCTTGTTCCCAGTCCACAGACAGGGCTCATTCACCTCAGAGCCTGCTAGGACTGGACAGTAGAGCTCAGTGGTCAGGGAGTCTCATCTTTACCAGGCCCTCGGGCCTTGGACAGAGCCCAACCAGCTGTTTTCTTGGGCTGGGCTAGGCTGTGCTGGGGCAGAGGCTGGTGGCCACGCATGACGTTTGGCTGGTTTTTGTCTGTTTTTCCTACTAAACAGATATGCAGATGAATGTGTTTGAGACAGCGATAATGCAGGAGGTTTTAGTAACAAGAATGAAACTTGGAGACAAACTTCCTTCCCCAAGTATTTTGAAAAATGCTTTCTGAGCTGGAGCTCCCCCAGTAGCTACTGGCCACCCCCCCCCTTTTTTGCCACCCACACCCCAAAAGCAACTTTTTCCATGACTCACACATGGCAGCTTGTGCACTTCTTTTATTATTAAATATAAAAGCAGCTTCCTATTTTTTAAATAGATATTTAAATGACTTCATATAAAATAAATCACCACTTCCAAGTATAAAAACAAAATCTCACAGTGTGTGAGCCAATGTTCCCTCTCGACTTTCTCAGAGAAAAGAAGGGTTCCTGTGCAGGTAGCCGGGTAGCCACCCAGAGGGGCTGCAGAGGCCCCTCCCACTCCTGGGTCACCAAGAGCGCATAGTTTCTGTGATGGGTTGGATTTGCTTTCTTGATCTTTAAAATACTATATGTTTAAGGGGTGGGGAGTGAGGGAGGAATGTTTTTTCTGTGTGTGTTTTTTTTTTTTTTTTCCCCTTCCACTTTTAAATACAGAGTTTTTTAGTATCAAATATAGAGTCTGTGACTAGGAAAATGGGCCTCCTGGGAAAGTTCTCCACTGCCCTTTCCTCAATGGATAGCAACAGGGCAGGCAGGGACCAGAGGATCCTCATTTTCAAGGGCAGGAAGGGAAGCTCATAGGCCCCGGTCCAGCGGCCAAGTCCAACAGGATCTCTTGGTGGAGGGCCCGGAGCAGCAGAAGAGGAGGGACACAGTAGCACAAAGGCTGAAGGCAGTCTACTGGCCTGTCACCCAATGCCCAGAACTCGCAGCCCCTGGCCGCTCGAGGGAGCTGAGGCCCTCAAGGCAGACTGGAAGCAGATGCCTGGACTCTCCAAGTCCCTCTCCCACCCTGGCTCACCTGGTTACAGAGATGATGCTAGTGAGGGGTGGGACGAGAGCAGGAGGGGGTCCCTGCCTCCCGGGCTCCTGAAGGGACACCGCTCAGCCCAGGTGTCTGCTGACAGCAGCCTTTGGACTGTGGTGGGAGCAGGGGCCTGGACAGGGAAAGAGGCCAGCCGGGGGGATCGGGGGTGCTGACCCCTTGCCACACCTCAGGGGCAGGCCCTCAATTTCAAAGACCTATTTGCCGTCAGAGCTCGCCCTGCAGTCTCTCTCTCTGTGTCAGTCCCTCCCCTCCTTCCCTCCCTCCCTTTAATCACGTCCCTCTTGGGAATGTCAAAGTGCAAGATGCAGAAACCTGGGTGAACAACGCAGCCTAAAGACCAGCTCTGGCTGCTGGCCCCGGGAAGTTCTCCCACCCTGATCCATCCCAGGGAGTCAGAGCCGGGTCAGCAGAAGGTCAGGGCTCAGGGGCTCCCTCAGTCGACAGGCGAGGCCGGCTCGGGCGCTCAGTGCAGGAAGCTGGGGAGAGGCTGGAGGAGTGGGAGGACAGACAGGTGTTTGCTCTCCGGGATGGATGGGGCAGGCTGTTCAGCAGGCAGGTTCAGTATTCACAGTGCGATGGTTTCCTTCAGAGGAGAGGCTCTGCACGGCCTCCTAGAGGAGCTCTGGCAGGCCTCGGGGGACGGCGAGGCAGAGGCCAGCGCTTGGTCTTGCCCTGGGCATCGCAAGCCAGGTCAGGCAGGTCCTGAGGGCCGGGTTGGCATCCCCTCTCTGCCTGGCCGTTGGCAGAGGGCACTGAGGCAAGTGGAGGGTACAGACCCGTTCCGGGCGATCAGTGCAGACCAGCAGGCCCAGAGGCCTTCTCTTCCCGTCTTCTGGGCTACACACCTTTACGGGAAATCCAACAACGCTGTCCCGCCCTGTGAACCTCATGCTTCTCTCTCTGGAGACAAGTTCCTGCTTGTCGGTGCTGGGATCCCTTGGCGGCAGGCAGGTCCTCTGACATGAGGGTTCTTCCATTCCTCAGTGCCCACCCTGCTCTCCCATGTCCCATGGGCCTCTGGGTCCCTAGAGGGGAATGGGCCGAGGACACAGCCCCTGAGGGGCAGAGGGTCCCCAGCCAGGCTTGGCAGCCTTCCTTAAGCGGATGGGAGCCTCCAGGGCCCCTGATAAATATCAGCAACGTTGGGGGCATCCTCCAGCCCCTCTTAGTCAGTCCAGAGTCTGAGGGTCAAGGGTGGAGGAGCCCCAGCCTGGCTGCTCTGGTCTGGCCCTGCTCTCCCGAGTCCAGGAGCTCTCATGGTGGGCAGGCCACATTCCCGGGAGAATGGTTGGGGAGGGGTGGTGGTGGCCGTCCCCACAGTTTCTCCTCCCATGGAGAGACTGTCCTGTGCGCCCAGCTGTAGGGGAGAGAAAGAAAGGCTGTCAGCTGAGTGGGAGTCAAGGGAGGGGTCGCTGAGGACATGGGTGGGCGAGCTAGAGCGTTCCTGTGGGCTGCTGGTGGTGCTGCAGACAGGACTTCCTCCCATCCTTTCCCTAGCTTTCCCCGCCACCCCAGACACCGCAAGGGCCCTGGGCAGCTTTCTCTGGCGGCAGCCCAAGCCGCTGGACAGACTGGCCTCACCTCCTACCTCCTCCTGGGGAACCAGGGACCACAGGGGGAGGTAACATGGCCTGGCAGAGGTCTGAGCGGAGCTGGGATGGGCATTACTCAAGTGGAGGGGTCTACCAAGGAGGGAAGGGGGCACTTGAGTGTCCTTAGATGCCCATCCCCCCCTCCCCCTGCCCTGCCCCAGCAAGACCATCTCACTATCTTTGGTCTAAAAAAATCAAGAGTGAATCCTGCTAACTCTAGCAAAGAAGAGGAATTTCTCATTCCCACTCCGCACCATTCATCACAGAGGTCATCACACACAATACTCAGGGCAGCAGGACAGAGGTATCTGAAGGGAAAGAACTGGAGGAAGTTCCAGACAAGGAAACTCCCACCCTTCCATTTGGCCTGCTAAGCCCTAAGCAAGCCAGCCTCCTTCCGGATGGGCCAAGGGACTTGCCTCCCCACATCATGCATAGGAGTCAGGGCCCTGCTGTCTCCAAGCCTTCCCCCATCCTTGTCCTCAGAATGCTTTGTTCCCAGAGCAGAAATCCCCTGGACTCCATCCAACAGTTTGACTTTGGACCCTGTGTGGAGCTTCCCTCCCTGACTATCCCTGGGCCCTACCAGCAAAACCCGTGATGGATAAGGAGGAAAGATGGGACCATAGCTTCTGGCTCCCAGCCCATTCCCATGCTCTGGAAGGCAGGCGGGGAAGACCATAAACTGGACATTAGCCATGCTCGGTATGGCTGGGCCACAGGCCCTGCTGGGGCCAGAAGGGAATAATAACCAAGTGGGCAGGCCCCAGCCCACTGCTCCTATTTCTTGGTTCCTTGGAGTGGAGGGGTCAGGGTCCACATTTCTTTTCTGAGGGTCCCTCTCTCATACCTCTGCCTCTGTGTTTCCCTCTCTCATTAGGGCAGCAGTCTTCAGGTGGCCCTAAGGCTCCAGCTGCCTGGCCTGGAGACCACTTTAGAGCAGGATCCAAGTAGGGGTCTGTATGTGGCTCTGGCCCTGGATCACTCTCTAAGTGAAATCTTAAGGGGAGGAAGAAGAAAGCTTGGGAGGGCCTCAGATTAGGCAGGCAGAGGGCCAAGGCCGAGGAGGGAGGCGGGCGACCAGTCAGAGGGTGGTGCAGCATTGAGCCATGAAGTCCCCAGGGACCTTGTTCCATGCTCTGCTTGCCAGTTCTGAGGGGTCTGCCTCATTCTCACAGCCCTGCCAGTGTCCCATCTGACCCATTTGAGTCCACCTTACCAACGAGGTGGACCCCAGGAAGTGTTATCTCTTTCACATGTGTTCCACATGTGTTATATCTTAAAGAAAGAAAGAAAATGAAGTCGCTTAGTCATGTCTGACTCTTTGCAACCTCATGGATTGTAGCCTACCAGGCTCCTCCGTCCATGGGATTTTCCAGGCAAGAGTATTGGAGTGGGTTGCCATTTCCTTCTCCAAGGGATCTTCTTGACCCAGGGATTAAACCCGGGTCTCCCACATTGTAGGCAGATGCTTTTACTGTCTGATACTGTTCTCTAAATCGGCTCCCGTGGTTTTGAGCATTTGGCAGATACCCTATCTCTCTAGGAGTGGCCCCAACCTGTCATTCTACACATGAGAAGGCCCTGAAGTGCTGGCTTGCATTTGGCATGGGGTGTGACTAGAAACGTGAATGGGTTCTCCAGCTAGTCAGCCAGCCTGCCAATCAGCAATTTAGGCAAGCAGCCAGCTAGTCAGTTAGCCAATCAGCTTCATCAATCAACTAGCTAGTTAGGCAGTGACTAGCTAGTTAGTTGGTCAGAGTCACCTATCCAGTTGGTCGACCAGTCAGAATCAACTAGTTAGCTAGTTAACTGGTCAACCAGAAGGCTGGCCAGTTAGAGACAGTCAGCTAGGGTCAATCAGCCAGTCAGCCCTGAAGTCAATCAGTTAACATCTATTGAGTTCTTAGTGTGAAGCATGAAGAGGTCCTTTCTGTTTAGGACTCAGGATAGAAAAGAAAATGCAAAAAAAGTAGAAGACACAGTCCCTGTGCTTCAGGGGCTTACAGATTCCTTAGGGGTACTCATACGCATAAAGATTTTAAAAATGTATGAAAATAAACAACATCCAAGGAAGTACAAATCAATATAGCAAGTCAAATCCAAAAAAGATGAGTAGGAACTAAAGGAGCAACCAGAGGATGATGGAGACCATCAGGAAGAGCTGATTCCTGCAGGCTGATTGTGGTTTGAGGGGAAGGAAGGGAGGAGGGCTGCGGAGCGCCTGGAATTGGGGCGCCAGGCATGAGGAGTGATAAGAGTCACATGTTTATCAAATACATGGGTGAGGACAACAGAAGACACTCACTGATGTGCAGGAGACACGCTGGGAGGGCTGTGAATACAGAATTAGGATTCAAAACAATTTCAGTTGGCTCGGGTGAGGGGCTGACAAAAACCAACAAGGCGGTTTTTAACAAGGAGGAATATAAATTCCTGCACACTGGTTAAAAAAAAATAAGTTCTCCAAGTACAGGATAGACTCCACAGGTTTATGGGAAATGGAACTGGGGGGTTCAATAGCCCACAAGCTTAACATATGACAACAGAATGATGTGGTGGTTAAAAAACCAAAACAAAAGAGCAATGCAGTCTTAATTGGTACAAATAGAAGAACACTGTCCATATCAAGGAAGGTTACAGTCCCTCTGAACTCTGAGCTGGTCAGACAATATCGGGGAGCACTATGTCTAGAGCTGAGAATCACATTTTCAGAGGGACATTGACAAACGAATGTGTCCAAAGGAGGACGACCAGGATGGTGAGAGGTCTGAAAACCATATCATATAAGAGATGTTTGAGGGACTTGGCCACACTTAGCCTAGAGAATTCTTAAAGGGGACATGGACACATGAGTTTAAATATCGGAAGGCTCTCATGAGGGAGGATGGGGAGGGGGCAGGAAGCCAATTACGTTCAAATAAGGAAGGACTTCCCCACGGTGCTATTAGGGCAGGGCAGGGAGCTTGCCTGTGGCTGAGAGTGTGTAACCAGAAGCTGGCTGACTTCCCATCAGGGATGCAGAGAGGGGAGGCCCCTCTGCAGTGGGATTCTAGACCAAATGACCCCCGAGAGCCCTTCTAGGACCATGCTTCTATGGCTCCATGGATCTAAAAGCAGGAAGGCAGAAAAGGTCTTCGTTGGGAGGAAGGATCCAATCAGGGTGCACACAGAGAAGAAAATGGCAAGAGATGTGTGTGAGGGGCTGCTGCTGGAAGAGCTTGGGAGCCAAGCTGAGAATGTTGAGCTGAAGTGGTTGGTGATGCAGAGCTGCTGAAATTCCCCTGGAGGCTGAAGACTTTACACAAACAGTTTGGTTGCTCTGGGATGAAAGATGGCAGCAAAAGTTGAAGCTCAATGCAGAAATAATAGCCTGATTCAGAATTAACAGTGCCTGGCCTCAGATGGGGTGGAGGGAGTGAAGTGGTGATGGGAGGCCTGAGGACCCGGGGAGCAGAGGGTTGGCCAGACTCGGTGACGAATGAAAAAGGGAGTAGCGGGGAGAGAGAGAAGGGAGTCAAGGGTGGGAGCCTCAGGGAAGTTGGTGGTGCCATAAACAAGTTAGGGTGAGTGGAAAACTTGGGTGTAACCAGTTTTAAGGTGTGGAGATAGATCCAGATTAGAGTCTTACCTTAGGATTCTGTCTACACTGGCAGCTCCTCCTGTCTGTCCTCTTCCTGGGTCAGGAGGCTGTGGGCAGAGCACAGGGCTGGTGTAAGACTTCAGCAGAGGCCAAGGAGTGAGGGAACCCCCAAATCCTCACCCATATGCTCCAGCCCTCTCAGATTTGGGAGACCAGAACTGCCTAACCCTAAGAAGAAACTAGGAAAAATCCCAGATATCTAGGGAAGAAGAGACATGCTTCCTTCTTGCCACCCACCCCAGCATCCTGTTCTGAGCTTCATTTCCTTAGAGCAAGCGGCAGAATGTCTCCTCCAAATCCAGACGGAAAATAAATGCCAAGACAGCCTCCCCTCCCCCATACCTACCAGAGCCCCCTCCCCCAAACTCTCACCTGCCCTCTGGTTGCTCCATGGGAGAATCCACCATCTGTGGCTCTTGATGGCTCTGGGGGCAGAAAAGAGCTGGCTCACTGAGGAGCTGGGGGAGGCTGGGGGGCCAGGGTTGGGGGCCATGGCCCCATCCTCAAGCAGGGCTGCCCTGGGGCTCTCTGAGAGAGCCAGAGGGCCAGAGGGCTTCCAGAGGCCTCTCCTGTCCTGGGACTCCTTACCCCCCAGCTCTGCAGTCTCTGGGAATGCCCTGCCCTGCACAGGCATCACTTTCCTCTTCCATCTCCCTTCCAGGTTCTCACCATGCTGTAGCCCAGGAAGAATGACTCCTCCTCCTCTGCCCTCGTCCCTTTGCTCCATCTTGCAGTCTGAGCCTTCCCCATTCTTGAAGAAACCCTCCACTTCAACCTCCTACTCTCTGTGCTCAGTCAACTTCCTGTCTCTCAGAGCCTGAAGAACCCAGCCTAAACCCAAATCGTCCTCTGCCCTGCTCCTGTGCCAAGGCTGTGCCCCACCCCACGAGATGCCCTCCTCTCCCCCATGGGGCTCTTCTTACCCGACGCCGCCGCCTGTAGAACAGGAGCCCGCCGACAGCCAGCAAGACCAGGATGATACTGGGCACCAGCAGGCGGAAGACAAAACCAGGGAGCTGGGGATCGGAGGCTTCCTTGTGCTGCCTCTCGTGGCCTGTGTCAGTCAAAGGAACGGAGTTAAAACGGGCTGGGGGCCTGGCCGCCCCCTCACTTGCTTGTCCTCCTTTCAGCTCTGCAAGACTCCTCCGGTCCCTGGTGCTCCTCCTGCCTTCCAGCTCCCCAAGGGACAGCACGTGGCCCCAGGAGTGGCTTCTGGGGAGCTTTGGCTGAGAAGAGAGGGCGGAGGGACTGCTGAGGCCTTGCGGGTGCAGTGCTGGGGTCCTGGCCATGTCTGGCTCCTGGTGGTCTCTGGGCGAGGCAGAGGGACGTTCTGTCTTCTCAGGCGTGTGACTCCAGGCCTCAGTGGGTCTCATGGGGCCCAGTGTGGGCAGGTGTGCGCTAGTTGCATCCACAAGCCGCAGCCCCTTTCCTGATCCAGAGAGTGCTGAAGATGCTGGGGGGGTGTGACTGGGGCTGGCAGGCTCTGCCTGGACACTGCGTCCTCCCAGACTGTAGAAGGAAAGCTCTGCCCCTTGGGGTATAGGACCCTCACTAGCCTCTCCGGAGGCCTCTTCCAGGGCTATGTTAGCACCCAGCAGAGAGTCAAGAACGTCTTCCATCCCAGTGACAGGGGCTCCAACCGAAGGGCCGGGCTGAGGAGAATCTCCAGTGGGGCGGCCCTCAACGCGTGGGGTCTCTGGCGACTCAAAGCTCTGGCAGGTGCTCCTGGGTGGTCGCTGCTTGGCACTGCCCGGGTCCACTGTGCGAAGGGCCTGCTCTCTGGGCAAGAGGGAGCTGCCGTCTGTTGCCTCAGAGTCAGCCCAGGTCAAGCCAGCCATAGGGGCTGTGGAGGGGGTGGGGGACTGCTGAGGGGAGACAGAGGCCAGGTCACTGCTAGGGGTGGCTTTGGGGTACAGGCAGTTGCAATCAGGCTTGGTCACCACATCTGAAAGAACCACAGAGAGAAGGAGAGAGAAGGATGGGGAGGAGATAGAGTCACCAGCCTCCAGCACAGCTTTCCCAGAGGAATGGAGAGGGGGTGTGGGTCTGGGGGGTTCCCTCAGGCCCTAACTCAGCCCTGGGGCTGAGGTGAGGACAGGACTGGTGCCAATGCTCATGACACAGGCTTTAGACAGGAAAGGAACAAACTGCAGGAAAAGAGCAAAGAGTGGGGTTTAGACACACAGGTTGGGGGATGGGGTCAGGGAAGACCAGTAAACTGCCCTTTCTGGAGATCCAGCTGGCCAGACGCCAAGCCAGGGGTGACAATAGCCAGCCAAGATGTTGAATAGTGGCCTCTAACACAAGACACCCTCAAGCCCCAAAGACACTGTTGGTTGGAAAGCCGCAAGGTGGGTTCATGCACAGCAGGAGGCTACGCAGCCACGCCCACAGGCGGGAACAGGCTGGGGCTGGCGTGTGGCCAAGGCTTGAGGCCTTGGGGTTGAAGCGACGAGACTGGACTTGGCCATTGGCCGGTCGCAGGGCCTCAGCCCTTGCCTCGGGGAGCAAGGTTGAATGTAGGCGGGTACACGTGGCACAGGACGCAGAGACGAGGACAATGCAGGGTACATATGTGCGCAGCTGGGCCAGCACTGCCAGGGTTTGAATGATGCTCAGACTTCAAATCCAATCTTGTCCCTTGAGGGGACACTCAAGGCGTCCTGGGGACTTCTGGAGCCAGGCTATCCTGGTGATTCACAGCAGGGCTCCTGGAGCAAGCCCTGACTCCTGGATGGAGCCTCTGCTCTGTCCACGGAACCCCCCATACGTTCAGCCAGCCTGCAGAGCCAGTGGGAAAGCTGCCATGCCTACAGGGCTCTCTGAGAGGGCCCCCTTTTCCACTCCCTGATCTCACAGCCACCAGCTTGATCCTTTTTGATGCCTCAACATGCAGACATACGTAGGTGTGCATGCACACACATGTCAGAAAAGACATGTGCCTAGGACCACTCAGAGGTACACGAAGCCACATATGTACACAAAACAAGCACGTCTACACACACAGGAGCACACGAGTAGCAGCCAGGCTGACTCCCCAGGGGTCCCTCCAGCCTGATGCACCACCACCCCCCCACAACCCAGTGCACCTCTGTTCCACTCACCCTGCCCCAGCCCCACACTTGCTGGCCCCTTCCGTGCTTACCATGGCTGGAGCATTTAGCAAAGCTGTTGTTGCAGTTCTTGCTGAAAATGTTCCAGTCCTTTTTAAGGAGATTTTTTGTTTCATTAAAGACATTCTTGATCTTCTCCAGCAACTGGAGAGGCGTCTCATGGAATGTTCGGACACAAGCCTGGAAGGAGAGCAGAGCCCCCTTGATGAGAATAAGCACTGATTCCATGTCTCTAGCTGGAGAAGGCAATGGCATCCCACCCCAGTACTCTTGCTTGGAAAATCCCATGGATGGAGGAGCCTGGTAGGCTGCAGTCCATGGGGTCGCTAAGGGTCGGACATGACTGAGCGACTTCACTTTCACTTTTCACTTTTATGCATTGGAGAAGGAAATGGCATCCCACTCCAGTGTTCTTGCCTGGAAAATCCCAGGGACAGGGGAGCCTGGCGGGCTGCCGTCTATGGGGTCGCACAGAGTCGGACACGACTAGAGCGACTTAGCAGCAGCAGCAGCAGCAGCATGTCTCTAGCTTGTTTGTCAAACTCCCTTGGCCTTTCTCACATCGATCTTCTTTTTCTCTTGTTTTCTCCCTGCTCTCTACCCTGGTTTGTAGGACCCCTATGTCCTAAGGTGGTGAGATTTATCATTTACTCATGGCTCCATTTAACACATAGTTATGTGCCAGGCATATGATAACTACCTGGGAATCGTGTAATGAATGAGAGAGAGGTGGTCCCTGGCTAAGTTGGACATTGAGTTCATCAGGTCACCAGCATTGTTACAAATGCAGTGAGTCCTAAGAAGAATTATCTGAGAGTATTTAACAAGGGGAACTAAATGAGGACTTGGGGGAATCCCCAAGGAACTGACTAAAAGATGAGCAAGAGTTAACAAGGAAAGGAGGTGGGGTTGGAGAGAGCTGTCCAGGTAGTGGGAATAGACTGTGTAAGAAAGAACTTGAAATGTTAAAAGATGAAAAAGAAGGCTAGAGTGGGCTATCGCACAGCCATCCAGGAGGAGAGTGGCCAGAGATGCAGCGGAGAGAGGTCAGCGAGGACCAGGTCCTGTGGGGCCCTGCTGGCCATGTCAAGAACCATTAACCTTATCCACAGAGCAAAGAAAACTTCTGGGGCATGCTGGGGAGGTGGGTGGAGCCTAAGACTCTAATCCTTTAGAAAGAGCATCCTTTGTGGTGAGGAGAAAGGCCTGGAGGAGGCGTGGGGCTGTGGGTCCTTCTCCAGCGTTGGTGTATCTTGACAGGAGAGCCCAGGCTGTCCCAGTCCTGTGTGCTGAGCTGCTAGTTTCTCTTCTGCTCATGGGACCTAGGCCCTCCACGCCCACTGGGGCTCTGAGAACATCACACTCCAGGTTTTCCTTCCTCCCCTTGAGCTGCTCCATCTCAGTCCCCTTACTAGGCTGTCCCCTTCCACTTGACTTTCACAGGCTGGCATTCCACTCACCCCCAGACACTGTGCCCATGGCTTTATGGCATCTATAGCCCGCCTGCTGACGACTCCCAAGTCCTTCCTTAAACTGAGCTGCACGAGGAAGAACTATGGGCTTTACTAGGCACTGAAGTCTTTGAAAGCACCACTGGATGCCCAGGGGCTGTGCACAGTAGGTCCTCAGTAAATGTTTATCAGGTAAAGGAGAGAGGAACACGGGAATGGGAAGCCCCAGGCTTGGTTTCATTACTCACCAACTCAGCAACACTGGCCAAAAGAACTTTCCAGCTTGGGCTCATCTCATTTGTCAAATCAAAACGACAATCCCTGCCTGCCTCCCTGCCAGGGCAACTGTAAGGAAGAGGTGAGCTCTCTTCCTCTTGTTTTTCTTACAAAATATCTGTGTTCTTTATACCTCACCTCATACGCCACAGAGAAAACAAGGACAGAATGTCCTGGTGTCTACCTGTCTCAACAGAGGCAGTGGCTTTTCACCTCCAGAGCTCTGAATCCCTCCCCTGCCAGCTCCTCAGGAGACCTGTTCCTTTAGCTTCACCCGCTCCCTACCTCCCAGCATCCCTGCAATGTGCAGGGCACGTGGCTTACTAAAATACAGATTCCAAGGCCCACCCACAGACCTAGTGAATCAGACTTTCTAGGGGTACATACTGGGAATTTGCATTTAAAAGTTTTTTTTTTTTTTAACTAGAAGTTATTTGAGTTTTTATTTGTTTAAAAGGAAAGGTGTTTTGGAATTGGAAAATTTTAAATGAAGACTTCCTTTCACTTTTATTATTATTATTATTAGCCACACCATGCGGCATGCAGGATCTTAGCTCCCTGACCAGGGATCGAACCCACACCCCTTGAAGAAGAAGTGCAAGTCCTAACCATGGGACTGCCAGGGAAGTCCAGGAATCTGCATTTTAAAGAAGCTCCACAGATGATTCTTATGAACCTCAACCCTGGAAAACCCACAGATCTAATACTTCTCTTATTTAAAAATCTTTCCTCTCTCCATCCCACCCTCCCTCCAGCTAGCTCTCTTTTTCTTCTTTTTTTTTTTTTTTTGAGCCAGGTTCTTCCACAGTGCTGTCTCCACTTCCTCACTCTCTGTTCACTTGCTCTGGCACCTGCCTCCAACATCCATTGCCAAATCCATCAGACACTTTTCAGCTCTTCTCCTGCTTGACGTCTCAAATCCCGGTTGATAAAGGTGACTACACTTCCCATCCTGAAACGTTCTTTTACATGGGCTCAGTGATCCCACGCTCTCCTGGGTTTCCTCCCACCCCTTATGCTGCTCTTCAGTCTCCTTGCCAGGCCCCCTTCCTGTGCCTGACTTCTAAATAAATGCTGAGATTCCTGGGCCTGTTTCTCTTCTCACAGTTGGCAATGTTATGAAGACCCCTAGCTTCACAGATGACCTTCAGACCAACACTGCTTCCGTCTGTCAATCACCAGCCAAACTCCAGACTCGTACATCCACCGACATAATCAACATCCCCACTCAGCCATTTCATAAACATCTCAAGCATAGTGTGCCCCAGCCTGGAACTCCTGCCCTTCCCCCAAACCTGCTCTGTCCCACTTCAGCATCACTGGAACTCTACAGGCTGCAGACAAAACCATTGTCATTCTTCTCTAAACTCAGAAGGTGTCCCCTGGCCTCACCTTCACTGCACAAACCTAGTCCAAGCCACCTGGACTTGCACCTCCTGCTGGCTGCTCAGCCTCCATCCCTGATCCCTACACACCCTTCCCAGCACAGCAGCCAGAATGGTCTCACAGCGCAAGTTAGACTAGGTCCCTTGGAGAAGGAAATGGCAACCACTGCAGTACTATTGCCTGGAAAATCCCATGGATGGAGGAGCCTGGTAGGCTACAGTCCATGGGATCGCAAAGAGTCGGACAAGGACACGACTGAGCAAATTCACTTACTCACACTTTAAACAAAATCCCATATTTTTTAGACCCAGCTGGGAGACACAGGCTCCCACCTCCATGGCTCTCTTGCCTTCACTCCCAGGCCTTGGCCATGCCAACCATGCTGGGTGGGCCTGAATGTGCGTACTTAGGGCTCTGTGCCCAGAATTCTCTATTCTGGAGCACTCTGACCACTTTTCATGCGTTCTAACTCTTACTCATCTTTGAACCTCGAGTGAATACCTTTTTACTCAGAAGACTTCCCTGTCTCTTCTTCCCCACTGCCTTTTAAATCCGAGTCCCATTTCTCTCTTCTGGAGCCCCACATACTTCTCCTTCCTGGCTCTCTCCCTCACCTCCTCTGGTCTTCCCTTTCTAGTTTGCTTTCTGCAATGCAGTTATTGCCGCTTTACTTTTATTTTATTTATGTATCTTGTTAACTGTCTCACCACCCTCACACCAAGCTCCATGAATGTGGGGAATTTTGTCTGATCACAGCTGTTCCCCAGAGTCTAGAACAACAATACACAATAGACACTCTTCTTTGTTGAACGAACAGTCTTCATGGGTTAAAATTCTATCTACTCGTGTCATTGTTTAGTGACTGCCACCCTCATTTAACTATAAGCTCCCAAAGGCTGGGAACCATGTAGTTCCTGCTCACGAGGAACATCAGCAAGGCCTAGTACTGTCCCTCCTGCACTGTGAGTCCTCAGCAAAGGTTTGTGGAATGAATACGTGAGTGAGAGTACAAGTGAGCCATGACCTGGGGTTGAGGCCAGTGAGCATCCCTGTGCTTACAGGCAGGGATGGTACCACCACAGCTGCCCTCTGCCCTCTCTCCCTCAGTGCTCCCAGCTCCAGGGCCCTCCTACCTTGTCCTGCTCATCATAGTCCATGGTGAAGCAGCTCTTCAGCCTCAGAGAGAGTTCCTGGAGCTGGACGATGACTTTGGCATTGGGGGTGTTGTCTTTGAAGCGCATGGTATCCTCCATTATGTCTTGCACCAGGAGAAATGCCTTCTTAAGGTAGCACACGGGATCATCCTGGAAAGTAACAACCTGGAGTTTATGACCTGGCTGACGCCACCTGGGAGCGCAGGCTCTGTGCCGGAGACCCGCCTCCCAGACAGACTGCTCCTGAGGAGAAGACCATCCACTACAGAAGACGGAGAACACTGCCCTCAGCTGGCTTTCACTCTCCCTTGTTGGGATCTGACACTACTGGGGATTGCATGCCCTACTGATTCCCTTTCTTAGAGGGAAGGAAATGTGGATTCTGACCAGAGTGGTCCTTGGATTTCTGAAAGGTGAGCTCAGATTGAAGGTGCATAGGTAGGGTGAGTTCTGAGGAACTTCTCTTTTTCTGTCTCTGACCCTCTTTTGGCTTGCTTTCACAAGAAGCTCTTTACCATATGACTCCTTCTAATCCTCCCAGCCACAGGGGTACTGGAGACTACCCCAGGGTTCAAAGAAAAAAACCCCAGGGTTTTGTCTCCCTAAAAGGATGGTGGATGCCTCAGTGAAGACTCTGCTTTAGCTCTGTATTCCTAGTACCTGGTCCAATAGGTTCCTTGTAGTAAATGCTTGGTGAGGTAGGCGTGAGCAAGTGAGTGGAACACTGAGGTTACTCCTCGGACCGTGAGATTGGTCTCCAGTTCTAATGGAAGTGTCTTTGGCTCAGGTGTGCAGAAGCTCAGAGATGGGAGCAAACCCTGGCCATGATGGTGATTTTGTATCAGGCAAGAAGATAAATAGATGTGGCATAAAGGCTGGGGTGGGGACAGCTGGAAAGGCATTACAGGCATCAGAAAGAGCACGTGCAAAGGCTTGGAGGCAGGAAGGAACACAGAATGGGGTGGTGGGTTGGGCTGTGTGATGGAGACTGTAACTTGTAAACCCAGGCTAGGCAACCAAGGCTTTCCCCTGGAGTGAGGGGGTTTCCAGGTTCAGGAAAGGCAGTGAAGATACCAAGTTGTGGTTCAGAGCGCTCCCCCCAGTGGTGGGATGAGGAGTGCACTGGAGGAGAGGAGGCCATTTAGGAGGTTCTTGAAATTGTCCAAGCAACTGATGGGGTGGGGCCCCAGAACCCAGAGATGCTGAGGAGTAGAACCAGCATCACTCAGCATCTGGTTGGGGGTTGGATAAGGAAGAAGAGGGAAAGGTCTGGACTGATCCCCTTGGTTGCTGGTCTGGCTGTTAGATGGAGGTGATATCCTTAAGCAAAGCGTGTGACCCAGAAGAGGTATTGGTTTGCCTTAGGCCTTAGAGCCTGCCTTCCTGGGTTCAAATCAGACCTCCACTGCTTCCAAGCTATACCCTCTCCCCTGACCTTTTATAAACACGACGAGTGAACCACATAGTTGGGATCAAAAGTGCCTGACACATTGTAAGACTTTGACATGTGCCAAGCCAGGAGAAGGGCACGGCAGGGGACTTGAGCCCAGGACCCTGACCAACCCTGGACCCTGGCACCCCAGACTTGGGCACCCAGGGGTCCTCACATGCATACCCTGTGCAGCTCTAGGATTTCTCCTGCCCACATACACCCATCCTGGTAAGTGCATACATATGGGCCCATGGGCTTTGTAAACAGCCATAACTCACCAACTGCTCCTGGTCTACAAACTCGAAGGAAATTTGGCACGAGGTCTCCATCTGACTGTCAATCTGTAAGAGAGAGCAGGCTAGTGGTGGCAGGTGTCTGCATTTCCACTGAGCTTGCCTAAGAATGGGGACTAGAGTTTTTGGATGGAAACTAGAGTTTCTGGGGTTTGATCCTCATCCACCTCCCCAAACCATACATGAGATGACAGAGCTAAGGCTAGGGGAAGACTTGTGACTTCATATGGCCAGGGGAGGGCTGGAGAAGAACAAGAAGTCTCTGTCTTGTACCTCCTACTTTATGAAGTCTGACAGATGCCAGTTTGTTATAAGGAAGAACTGTCTAATACAGGATAGAGGACATAATCTCCTGTGGGAGGTAGTGAGCTCCCTGTCCTGGAAGGAATTTAAGCAGAGGTTAGACAAGCTCTAGGAATTCAGGATATATATGGACTGGGGCTAGATGCCCTTATAGCTGCTGCTGCCCTTCAGAGCTGTGGTTCTATGATTCTGAGCCTCAAAGAATGCAGCGATTCTTGGTCTACTTTGTATTGCTACGGCAGCTACATACAGGAGGAAAAGCACAGGGGGTAAGAGAGACAGGAGGCCAGCCCACAGGCCCCAAACTCAAGGCCATGGAGCTGACCTTAGCCAGTGGGGCTCCGTCCACCCTGCCTTCCTGGCCAGAGGGATGGCAAATTCTCTTCTGAGCGGGACAGCAGTCATGATAGCAACCTGATTCTGCCTGTTGGGTGAACTCTGGGAGTTGGTGATGAACAGGGAGGCCTGGTGTGCTGCAATTCATGGGGTCGCAAAAAGTTGGACACGACTGAGCGACTGAACTGAACTGAACTGAACCATGCTAGGAATTGTTGACATCTCTGCTGGCCTGATGAGGGTGAGGCATGGGCTCCTTCAAGGCCCGGGTGAGCGGGCCATCCCAGCCCCAGGGTTCGGGCAAGAGCCAGGGAAGTGTCGGATAGGGCTGGAAGTCAGCTGGGAGCCTCCCTTCCAAATCTGACTGAGGCCCTGGTGCCAGGCTGGCGGCACATCTGGGAGTCCAGGAGCTAGAGGCAACATTTGGACACAGAAGGCAGACTGGGCTGGCTCCTCGAGGGAAGCATCCCATCGAGGGAGAGCAGGCTTTATAAGCCTTTTCAGAGTCCTTGATGGACATTCTAGGCCATCATTAACCCAGGTAATCAGCTAGAAGCCCACCCTGTCCCTTGCCTGCAGGAGAGCTGGAGAGGGCTTCAGGATTGGGGGTGGGGGTGGGGTCAGAGTCATTGACCTTCAGAAGGTCAATGAGAAGAACATCCGTGGAGCTAGTGGGAGCCACAAGCCACATCCTGCATGGCTGTACTCTTCTGCCTACAACCCCCTCTTTGGCCCTGTTCCCTACCTCCGTTTCCCCAGTGGGGAGAAGCTGGGGTAGGCAGGGCCAGACACTCACCAGCTGCTGCAGGAACAGCAGGTGTCCGTTCCCAATCATGTGGCTACAGTTCTCCGACACCTCCTCAGTAGCACCATTGCTCACCAGGAGACAGGCCAGCAGCAGCAGAGGGCCCAGCCATGTCTGTGATAGAGAGGGCATCATTTCTCCCCAGCTCTCTCACACTCCCCAGGAACCACCCTCCCCTGCAGAGGATGGAAAAACAAGGATCTCAGACCTACAGTGCTACAGGCTCGGCCTCTCATCCCAGAATACAGCATTCCCAAAGCCACCTTCCTCAAGATTTCCTAAGAACCATGCACAACCCTCCTCTCCCTTGATAACAACCCAAATGTCACCTCCTCCAAGAAGCTTTCCCAGATTAACCCAGGCCAAGCCATTCTACACACTGAACTTCTAATGAGGACATGGGAGTTGTGCCTGCCAGTCTAAATGCCAGTCACATGGGAAACTCCTCGAATGCAGGACTTGCTTCTGCCCATTATTCTGACTCTGTAACATCAAACACTGAGCCAGGCATCTTGGGAGCTGCACACTCCTCTCAGGTTCATGTTCCTACACTGGCTGGCTTCCACACTTGGAGCCAGAGACATCTCTCTGGGCCCAGCCCTTCCTCCTACCTGATTCCACGCATGTCTGGCTCTGCTAATGGAAAAACCAGGGGCCCAAACTCAGTTTCACTGGGAACCTATCCCGCATCACAGACCTTTGGAGCCACAGGGCTGTGTGTCAAGAAGAGCCCAACGGATTAATCAGAGGCAGCAGTGCCAACTCTAGGCCATCCCTGGCTGGCACCTGCCTACTGGAGCCCCATCAGGCTCTGCATCCAGCCTGACAGCTCTTATCATTGCAAGAACATTCTCTGAGATCTCTCCCCTCTTTCAGCACCCCGCTGACCCAGTAGCTGCTCGTCCCCAGAGTGATGGACGAGCTCCTGACACCCTGTCATTCCACTTCCGTCCTCCTTGCCAAGGTCCCCTTAGCCCTCTCCCTGGCTCTAGGTACCCCCTTCTCCAGCCAGAGGCAAAGACCCTGGGGCTGTCTCTCCCCAGCTGGATGTCGCCTACTGGCACGTCTGGGGAAATGCTGTCAGGGTGGGGTGTAGGCTGGTACCTTCCTGGGTTCTGGGCTCTGCCTTTTAATTCAGATGCTGAGACAAATAGTGCAAACAAGTAGCACACTGGAGGCTGTGAAACAGCCCACAACAACATGCTGATTTACATAGAACCAAAAGCCTAAAATGTTTGTCAGCTCTTACCAGGGAGAAGCCCTGGCTGGGCTCCAGGGAGGTTGCAGGGAGGAGGGGCCACAGTAAGACCTTCAAAGATTGGGGGGGTGGGGGGGGTGGAGAACGGGGGCGGAGGGGGTGGAAGGGGGGAGTTGATGGCAGAGAGAGGAGGGGGAAGGGGGGCCTGAAGGAAAGAGGCTCAGGATGGCCCAGTGCTGTTCAGCACCAGGGCCTGGTGAGGGTCCTGGTCTGACCTGGGAGAGGGATACTGTGGAAGAGGGAGAAGAGTCATGGAGGGAACACTGGCCTTTGTTGGATGGTTAAGGAGGGAGTTCTGGGTGGGAATGGCTGTGCCAGCCCTCAGGAACCTGCACTTCAGGACCCACAGGAGGATACTGGGCCATGCAGAACGTATGTCTCTGCCCCAGGCTGGTTGCCCCTGAGACTCCAAGCCTCAGGTGTCAGTGGTTTGGAGGAAAGGGTCCATGGGGAAGGGGATGCTCAGGAAGACAGCCTTGCCACAGACAAATTAAGATATTGATGTTTGAGGGCAGCCAGGAGAGGGCAATGCTTAACCCCAAGGGCTGCCTGGCTTCTGGGGTTATTTCAGGCATCAGTGTGGGGAGTGTACAGCCACCATATGGGAGGCTGACTTTGAAGGTGGCTAAAGGGGACCACCCCTGCACCTGGGGCCTTGACTTGGCCTAAGAGGAGGAGCTGGACAGGTACCCAAGGGTTAACACTCTAGCTTGTGTCTGGCTGGGCTGGCTCTTCTCCCCACTCCTTTCTTCTTCCCACCCACCAGCTTTGGCCTCTGGGACAGCCCTAGGAATCTCTGCTTCAGGCTCAGAGAGACTCTGGGACATCTCAGCCCAGCCACCCATCCTCACCTGCTTCTCACCCTGTCCCAAATTCCCCAGCAAAATGGTCCCTGGAGAGACCTTAGCATGAGTGGACCCTCAGGCTGCCCCTGTCCAAAATCAGCCTTTTTCCTTCCACATTTATCTTCCTCCTCTTTCTTCAGCGTCTCACTTCCAGCCCCTATTTGTCTTGTTGCCCGTCACCTCACCCTTCCTGACTTCCCCTCCTAACCCCATCTCATCTCTTTCAGCTGGCTCTTCCTCCTCATGAAAGGCTTGTCCCTATCACCCTACTTGCAACCTCCCTCCCTTATCCTCTGAATAATTTTCTGCTTCTCTCGCTGCACCCCACTCCCCCACCAGGTTTCTCCTCTAGAATTCCTCAGATGCAAACCCGTTGGCAGACCACTTACTGTTCGTTAATGGAGTCACTCTGCACCATCTAGCAGCTGCCCCAGCTACAGCCCATGGCTCGGGCAGGGCAGCGGTGAACCGCCCGCAGCCCCTGTCCACAGTTCTGCAACCCCAAACCTTCCTTCCACCTTCTCTACCATCATCAAGCCCAGGAGCTCCCCGACTGACTGAACCTGAATCTGCAGGAAGATCCATAGCCGGCACCAGGCAACTCTGGTACCCCCATCCCCCACAAAACAGACTTGATCCAGCCACCCAAATGCCCAACAGCTCCGGTCTGGGAGCTGGAACAAGTAGTGGCTTGCCCAGCTCCTTCCTTCTGCCTTGCGTTCTATAAGCTGGACGGCACCTGAACTTTCCCCATTCAGAAGCTCCCACTCCCCAGCAGGACCTAGAAGCATGCGTATGGCTCGTGTGGAATGCCCACTGGGCAGGCGCCACCCTCAGGCGCACAGCCATTCCGCCTGTCCCTTGGCGGTGGAGAGAGTCTAGGACGGAGCTTCTGCCCCTTGACTGCAAACCCCTCTCCTTTGCCCGCAGGTGGCTCTGTGTGCCTCTTCCTGCAATGGGGTAAGCAGTCTTCCCTTCTCCAAAGAGGTGCCGCAGCCCCTGGAGCAGCTGCAGGGCCGCTTCTGGTCCCAGCCCCAGCGCAAGAGGGGCCTCGCGCAATCGGCGTGCAAAGATGGGCCCGGTGCCGGGGGACTGAAGAGCCTCAGCAGTCGGCGCGCGCTGGGCAGTGGGCTCCGAGGAGCCGTGCCGCGCCGCCAAGCTCCAGTCCCAGCCCGGCCCGGGCCCGGTGCCGCGGCGATCGCTTACCGTGGGAGGGCAGCGCCCGGCGGCGCCCCGCGCGGTCATACGGGCAGCTGGGTCCCGGCCGGGCGCGTCGGCCGCCCTCGCTCTGCTGCTCGCTGTCTTGATCGCTGGCCTCTGCAGAGTCCGCGCCCTGGCCGAGGGCCGCGCTGCTGACCCGGGAGTGTAGAGGGACTCTCGGCAGCGCGCGGAGCACCCAGACAAACTTTCACTTTCCCCGAGCCGGGCTCCACTGGCCAGCTCCTCGGCACAGCCTTTTAAGCGGACTTGTGAGGCATGTGGTTTATGGGAAATCACCTTGGACAGGCGCCAGACACACACACACACACACGCACACACACACAGGCGCGGGCGCACTGACACAGACTCACACACTCCGGAGGCCCACTGAACGCCTCCCCGCCCCCACCCAGCGGGCCGGTCTTCTCCGTTTGTCTTCCAGTCGCCCTGTGTGCTGCGCTCAAAGCCAAAGCCTTCAAGAAAGTAACGCGGGCTCCGCCGCCTCCCGCCCTCCAGCGCGCGGATTTTGGACAGAGCCTGGTCTTTCCTTCCGCGCTCTCCAGGCGGATCCGGTGCGCTCTCTCTCGTTCTAATATTTGTCTCAAGGGACTTTCCCTCTGGGTCTGAAAATTCCCAAATCTGAGCAGGAAATGGCCTGAGAGCAAACACCGGAGACCAACTGCGCTTGCTGCGGCACCTTGTGGAGCCTTAGTCAGCAGGTTTGGGGGCAGCCCTCTCCTTATGCAGCCCCCAAAGCGCCCACCCAGGCTCTGTCTTCTCTTCTGGGGGCAGGGCACAGGCAGAGAAGCTACTACCCGGCCAGAAGGGGATGAATTGTGTCCTGTGACGGGGGCTGGGACACTCTGCTGTGTCCCAGGAAATGCTTCCCACACCTGACCTGCAGGTGATGTAAACTCTGGCTGGAACCCAGGTTCCCTCCTGAGCTTCAGACCTAGGGAGAATGGCACCCAAGCCCTACAGTTCCCTGATGCTTTTGAAAATGCATTTACTGAAATGATTAAGCTCATTTTGTCTCTATATGAAAATGAATCTAAATGAGGCTAAATAGGACGAGCCTGTTAATCATAACGTCAAATTCAAGAGCTTTTTCTTTCTTCAATTCACTAGGATTCAATGTTTCAGTCTCTTTGTGGCTCCACCCACCCCTAGCCCCTGGGAAATATGTTATAGGCAGCCATGTCTGGAAGGGGCATCTCCTGTCACTTATTCCAGCCCCAATTAGTAATTTTATAACTGCTTGCTCTTATTAATACTGGTGCCTCTGTTTACAATGCTCCTTTCCCAACTTGTGCTTAAGGCAAACACCTCATCTGTCAAGGCTGAAGTCACAAACACCACATCCTTCACCAGCAGAGCCTTTTTTGACTCCTCAGGCAGATCAATGATTCCTGTCCCTGTGGTCTCACTGAATTTGGCTCCTTTCTCTGTAGTTTCTCTGATAAATTGTCATTCATTCATTGTCCACAATATTCTAAAAGTGTTTCAAGGGGTGCTGATAGCTATACTCTGGAGCATCAGACTGAAGCTTCAGCCGCACTGAGATGGAGACTTCCTCCAAGCTGGTCCTGTGTTTCAGTTCAGTTCAGTTGTGTCCAATTGATTCTTTGCAACCCCATGGACTGCAGTATGCCAGGCTTCCCTGTCCTTCACCATCTCCCAGAGTTTGCTCAAACCCATGTTCATCGAGTCGGTGATGCCATCCAACCTTCTCATCCTTTGTAGTCCCCTTCTCCTCCTGCCTTCAGTCTTTCCTAGCATCAAGGTCTTTTCTCATGAGTCAGTTCTTGGCATCAGGTGGCTAAAGTATTGGAGCTTCAGCTTCAGCATCAGTACTTCCAATGAATATTCAGGACTGATTACCTTTAGGATTGACTGGTTTGATCTCCTTGCACTCCAAGGGACTCTCAAGAGCTTTCTCCAGTACCACAGCTCAAAAGCATCAATTCTTTGGCGCTCAGCTTTCTTTATGGTACATCTTTCACATCCATACATGACCACTGGAAAAACCGTAGCTTGTCTTGTGTTTATCTCCAAACTGAAAGTGCCCAGCACATACTTGGTACCCAGTTGATAGTGACTGAATCACCTGAAGCCATTAGAGAATAATTCATTCATTTGACAAATGTGCACCATGTGGCTACTACGTGCTGGGCACTGGGCTACACCTGGGAATGTGATGATGGACATGTCAGCATATCTCTGCTTTCACGAGTTTGGGAGTAGTCAGAGCTTAAAAGGTGTGGGGCAGCCCTGGATGCACAGAGACTTGAGGAAGGAAGGCCTGAGACTGAGCCCAGCCAGAGGAAGGAGGCTAAGGCCTTGCTTCCCCTGGGCATTGTCAAATGGTTCCAGTACAAAATGATTTAAGATAGATAACATGTTGACACGACTTGTTCTTAGGACTGATAAGAGGTTGGAGGAAGTGATGTGACAAGATAAACCTCTTGTCTTGTTGTTCAGTTCAGTTGCTCAGTCATGTCTGACTCTTTGCAACCCCATGAACCGCAGCACTCCAGGCCTCCTTGTCCATTACCAACTCCCAGAGTTCACCCAAACCCATGTCCATTGAGTTGGTGATGCCATCCAACCATCTCATCCTCTGTCGTCCCCTTCTCCTCCTGCCCCCAATCCCTCCCAGCATCAGGATCTTTTCCAATGAGTCAACTCTTTGCATGAGGTGGCCAAAGTATTGGAGTTTCAGCTTCAACATGAGTCCTACCAATGAACACCCAGGATCCTTTAGGATGGACTGGTTGGATCTCCTTGCAGTCCAAGGGACTCTAAAGAGTCTTCTCCAACACCACAGTTCAAAAGCATCAATTTTTCAGTGCTCAGCTTTCTTTGTAGTCCAATTCTCACATCCATACATGACTACTGGAAAAACCATAGCCTTGACTAGACGGACCTTTGTTGGCAAAGTAATATCTCTGCTTTTTAATATGCTATCTAGGTTAGTCATAACTTTTCTTCCAAGGAGTAAGCGTCTTTTAATTTCATGGCTGCAATCACCATCTGCAGTGATTTTGGAGCCCAGAAAAATAAAGTCAGCCACTGCTTCCACTGTTTCCCCATCTATTTGCCATGAAGTGATGATACCGGATGCCATGATCTTAGTTTTCTGAATGTTGAGCTTTAAGCCAACTTTTTCACTCTCCTCTTTCACTTTCCTCAAGAGGCTTTTTAGTTCTTCTTCACTTTCTGCCATAAGGTGGTGTCATCTGCATATCTGAGGTGATTGATATTTCTCTGGGCAATCTTGATTCCAGCTTGTGCTTCCTCCAGCCCAGCATTTCTCATGATGTACTCTGCATATAAGTTAAATAAGTAGGGTGACAATATACAGCCTTGACATACTCCTTTTCCTATTTGGAAGCAGTCTGTTGTTCCATGTCCAGTTCTAACTGTTGCTTCCTGACCTGCATACAGGTTTCTCAGGATGCAGGTCAGGTGGCTTGGTATTCCCATCTCTTTCAGAATTTTCCACAGTTTATTGTGATCCACACAGTCAAAGGCTTTGGCATAGTCAATGAAGGAGAAATAGATGTTTTTCTGGAACTCATTTGCTTTTTCGATGATCCAGCGGATGTTGGCAATTTGATCTCTGGTTCCTCTGCCTATTTTAAAACCAGCTTGAACATCTGGAAGTTCACGGTTCATGTATTGCTGAAGCCTGGCTTGGAGAATTTTGAGCATTACTTTACTAGCGTGTGAGATGAGTGCAATTGTGCGGTAGTTTGAGCATTCTTTGGCATTGCCTTTCTTTGGAACTGGAATGCAAACTGACCTTTTCCAGTCCTGTGGCCACTGCTGTTTTCCAAATTTGTTGGCATATTGAGTGCAGCACTTTCACAGCATCATCTTTTAGGATTTGAAATAGCTCAACTGGAATTCCATCACCTCCACTAGCTTTGTTCATAGTGATGCTTCCTAAGGTCCACTTGACTTCACATTCCAGGATGTCCGACTCTAGGTGAGTGATCATACCATCGTGATTATCTGGGCCATGAAGATCATTTTTGTACAGTTCTTCTGTGTATTCTTGCCACCTCTTCTTAATATCTTCTGCTTCTGTTAGGTCTCTACCATTTCTGTCCTTTATTGAGCCCATCTTTGAATGAAATATTCCCTTGGTTTCTCTAATTTTCTTGAAGAGATCTCTAGTCTTTCCCATTCTGTTTCTTTGCATTGATAGTTTTCCTCTATTTCTTTGCATTGATCGCTGAGGAAGGCTTTCTTATCTCTCCTTGCTGTTCTTTGGAACTCTGCATTCAAATGGTATATCTTTCCTTTTCTCCTCTGCTTTTTGCTTCCCTTCTTTTCATAGCTATTTGTAAGGCCTCCTCAGACAGCCATTTTGCTTTTTTGCATTTCTTTTCCATGGGGATGGTCTTGATCCCTGTCTCCTGTACAATGTCACAAACCTCATTCCATAGCTCATCAGGCACTCTATCTATCAGATCTAGTCCCTTAAATCTATTTCTCACTTCCACTGTATAGTCATAAGGGATTTGATTTAGGTCATACCTGAAAAATCTAGTGGTTTTCTCCACTTTCATCAATTTCAGTCTGAATTTGGCAATAAGGAGCTCATGATCCAAGCCACAGTCAGCTCCCGGTCTTGTTTTTGCTGACTGTATAGAGCTTCTCCATCTTTGGTGCAAAGAATATAATCAATCTGATTTTGGTATTGACCATTTGGTGATGTCCACGTGTAGAATCTTCTCTTGTGTTGTTGGAAGAGGGTGTTTGCTATGACCAGTGTGTTATCTTGGCAGAACTGTATTAGCCTTTGCCCTACTTCATTCTGTACTCCAAGGCCAAATTTGCCTGTTATTCCAGGTGTTTCTTGACTTCCTACTTTTGCATTCCAGTCCCCTATAATGAAAAGGACATCTTTTTTGGGTGTTAGTTCTAGAAGGTCTTGTAGGTCTTCATAGAACTGTTCAACTTCAGCTTCTTCAGCATTACTGGTCAGGGCATAGACTTGGATTACTGTGATATTGAATGGTTTACCTTGGAAATGAACAGAGATCATTGTCATTTTTGAGACTGCATCCAAGTACTGCATTTCAGACTCTTTTGTTGACCATGATGGCTACTCCATTTCTTCTAAGGGATTCCTGCCCACAGTAGTAGATGTAATGGTCATCTGAGTTAAATTCACCCATTCCAGTCCATCTTAGTTTTCTGATTCCTAGAATGTCGATGTTCGCTCTTGCTATCTCCTGTTTCACCACTTCCAATTTGCCTTGATTCATGGACCTGACATTCCAGGTTCCTATGCAATATTGCTCTTTACAGCATTGGACCTTGCTTCTATCACCAGTCCCATCCACAACTGGGTGTTGTTTTCCCTTTGGCTCCATCCCTTCATTCTTTCTGGAGTTATTTCTCCACTGATCTCCAGTAGCATATTGGGCACCTACTGACCTGGGGAGTTCCCCTTTCAGTATCCTATCATTTTGCCTGTTCATACTGTTCATGGGGTTCTCAAGGCAAGAATACTGAAGTGGTTTGCCATTCCCTTCTCCAGCGGACCACATTCTGTCAGGAATGAGGAGTTACCCTATGTCCAAGGTAAGGAGCAGCAGCTGTGCTTTGCTGGAGCAGCCGTGAAGAGAGACCCCACGTTCAAGGTAAGAGAAACCCAAGTAAGATGGTAGGCACTGAGAGAGAGGATCAGAGGGCAGACAGACTGAAACCACAATCACAGACAACTAGCCAATCTGATCACATGGACCACAGCCTTGCCTAACTCAATGCAACTAAGCCATGTTGTGTGGGGCCACCCAAGACGGACGGGTCGTGGCAGAGAGGTCTGACAGAATGTGTCTTCTTTAGCTGGAAATAAAATCTTTTCTACTCCCTCCTTCACTGACAGCTGCTGCCCCGGGCTCACGAAGGTCAGTGTTAGGACGCAGTTCTGCCTCTGGAAGGTAGCCATTCTCTGTCAGCATAAGCCTTAAATTCTTGATCCCCCTTAACTAAAATTCTTTACACACCCAGGTTTGAACCCTGACTCCATCACTTAACAAGCTATCTGACCTTACAACTCTGCCCAGTCATTCACTCTGTGACCTGAGATAAATCTGTCTCGGCCTCAGTGTCTTCATCTAGGAAATGGAGACGTTAATCTTTCTCACCAAAGTGCTGAGGATTTAATGGGATGATGCCTGCAAAGTGTTTAGCACAGGACCTGAAGGTAATAAATGCTATTGGTATTAGCATTAGTATTAGTATTATCTGTCCACTCACATGGGACTGAAGCAGTGGCACAGTAGTCGTGCAGTAAACTTGGAAGTCCCAATGCCAGACTTCAGTCCCAGCTCTGCTATTCACTTGCTGCATGATTTTAGACAAAACCCTTATGACTTTTGAGCCACCCTCTTTTTTCTTTTGACAAAGGCAACAACAATAAGCGCTTTACCCAAGGAGTGGTTTGAGGGGTCAAATGGGTGACATGTGGGGGTCTTTAGGGCAACAAGCAGCACAGAATCAGTACTGGTTATAAAAGAATGCTTTGGGATCATAGGCTGTGGGACATTGGGAGGCTCTGCCTGCGTGGAGCTGCAGAAGGATGAACAAGGTCCCAGATAGCCGTAACTCCACAGTAGGGCTTGCAGCTGACTCACCTCTGTTACCTTAAAAGGAGAGGTTTTCAATCTTCTTGGCCTCAGGCAAGCTTTACCACCAGACATGGGGAAATTGAGGCTGGAAATTGAGACATGGTGTGTCTGCTGGGGGACCCCAGACAGCATCTCCCATGGTCTCTCTTGTGCTAGGTGGATACTCCGGCTCCTGCCTGTCTGACTGGGAGACCTTGGGCAGGTAGGTTCTGGCTGGATCTCAGGGCCAAGCCAGCAGGATGCTTTCCATCTGCATGTGGTTCCTTAGCTGTTCACACTCATGCAAGCCTGTGTGTGTCCGTCCGTGGTCATGGAGTGTTGGAACCACAGACCTGACCCGCAAGCTGTTCTATCCATTTTGTCTCAAAGGAGCAAACAGAGGCTTAGGCAGGCAAAGTCACCTCCTCCAAAGTCACACATGATTGGCAAAGTGCGGAGGGCAGGGGCAGGACTCAGGAGAGAGACCTGACTCTGGGTCGCCTATGTTCTCCCTGGTCAGAGTAGCAGCTGTGCTCTCTGCTGACTACTGGCGGAGTCATGTCCGGAGCGGGATCCCAGGGGAGGCATGGAGGAATTTGGAACAATCCAAGATTTGGGGTTTTAATGGTTTCCTAATGTAGCATCATCAAGAAGGCAGCGCTCAGCTGACCCTGGAGGAGGGCACAGGGAGTACCAGAGTGATTCTGCTTGCCAGAGGAATGAAGCAAGGGTGGGAGGAGAGAGATTGAAAAGAGACATGGAGACGGATGGCAGGAAGTGGGAGGAAAGCCTCATTTGCTCACTGTCGAAATGTCATTTCCTTGAAATTATTTGACAAGCAATTTCCCCTTGAGATCTCTTCTACGGAGTTGACTTCTATCACAAAAGACTCCTTTCTTTCTCTTTCATTTTCTTTCTTCCTCTCTGTCTCTTTTCCTCTCCTCTTCTTTCTTTCTTTCCCCATTCATTCCTTTCTTTTCCCCTCCCTTTCTCTTCCACTCCTTCCTCTTCCTTCTTTCTCTCTCCTCCCTCTCTCTCTCTCTCATTCTTCCACTGAAATGGCCCAGGGATCTTTGGGAAATGGACTAGGGGTGGATAGAGTAGCCTTGGAAGCTTGGGGCTGCAGAGGAAATGCCGCTTTCCTGTCCCCATTCTCCTGGCAAGGAGCTGCAGAGATGGCTAGCGTGTGCTAAGACCCCCAGCTAACCCATCTCCCGTGCTACCCACCCAGGTCTTTTACTCTGCGGATGCCCTCCTAGTCATGCCTTCTCCCTTTATATAGAGCAGTGATGGGTGAGGCAGGGGGCAGCAGGAAAAATGGTAGTGCAGCCACAGCTGCAATGGAGGGACCCTTGAACTGGGTTTCTCATCAATTAAACAGGAATGGTAACTCCCAGCCAGGGCTACTGTGAAGACCTGGTATTTGGTAAACTTCCAGGTGCCAACATTTGATACTTTGGAAAATGATGGATAGAGTTGTTGAGACCAGCTGTCCCCCTTGTCCCTGCAGGTACAAAAACACTTGTGCTGGCTCCAGGGCCATGCCACCAGGAGTCTTGCCCCTGGAGGGCTGGCATTCTGGGAGGCTGTCTGTACCAGGGGCCCAGCTCTTTCGTCTGCCCTGAGCTTCCTGCCAACATGATACTGGGCTCAATCTTCTAGAGCTGGACAGGTTCTCTCAGGTGCTCATGAACTCCTCAGAGCTGATCAATCTATCCTAGAATTGAAGAAGCAATTTATTTGCAGTGGATTTTGGCTTCCCAAGTACAATGTCTTCCCCTAGAGTTATAACCCCTTAGCTGAGGACCCTTCTAGAATGAAAGTTTATCTGAACTTTCATCGGAAAAAAAGAATCACGAAGAGGATCATGTGTCTACTGGTTTCCAAGCAACAGACAAGCTTACTTCCTATCTTTGGCCCTGTGTGACTTCAGAGCAAATAAGTCAGACAATTACCTGGAAACAGGAAGTGAAAGTCTATGCCATCTGTAATCATTTGTTAATGCAGTAGGCATTTTTGAAATGTCTGCTGTGTGTTGGGCTCTGTGCTCCTCTTGATCAGGTGAATCACATGTCCTCCCTGCTCACAGACTGCCAGGGAGACAGACACCCTAGGGACAAGCCCACTTGAGGCAGTGAGTATAATGATGGGGAAATGTATTAAGTGCCCCCAAACCACAGTGACTTGGCTTCTGGATGTCACTGAAGGGAGCCAGAAACCTGGAGCAGAGAAGAGTCTGAGGGTTGGAAGAGTTCTAGTCCCAGGGGAACTGGGGGGCAGACCCCTTTCTTCCATCTCTTGTGGCTTAAGATTTCCTCACCTTCATTCTCCGGTTTGCCTAGTGTTAACTGGGAAGTCCAAAAGGAGGCTTTCTTATGTGAGAGCCCAGCTAGGTAGGATGGGAAGGCTCAGAGCAAGGACACGAGTGGGAAGGCTTCCACTCAGATTGCCCTGTGTGAGGAGAGGAGAGGTGAGAATGACTCACACTCCAGTCTGCAGCTCTCTCGCCTCTGTGACTGCCCTCAGCCCTGGGCCAGGGTTCTAGCCCAGCCCCAGGTCCTTCAGCCACATGGCAAATCTCCTTCCCGCTGTCTGGTGCTGTGCACTTTTCCTCAAGGGGTAGGAAGAGTCTGAGCAGCTCTCAGGAGTGGAGTGGTGAAGTGTGATGAGTACGAGCATCAACTCTGTAGCTCTACTGCTTGCGTTGAAATCCTAGCTCTGCCTCCTGCTAGCTCTGAGTCCCTGGGTAGTTTGCTTAACCTTTCTGTGCCTCAATTCCCTCATCTGTAAAATGGGGATTTTAATGGCATCTTCCTCATAGGGCTTCTGTAAAGTTGCTGCTGCTGCTGCTGCCAAGTCTCTTCAGTCGTGTCCAACTCTGTAAAGTTGAGTAATTATGTATAAAATGCTTAGGACATCGGCTGGAACATAGCAGGTCCCATACAAGGGGGAGAGCTCTATCATTGTTAAGGAACAGTGAGGCCAAGAGGGCACTGTGCCTGATGTCCAGTCTGGGCTACTCCAGGCTCCATCCAAAGAGGACTCCAGCCAGGCGACAATGGGGGCGGGAAGGGGGTTGCACATGGCCAAGGCTGCCTCCACCCCAGGAAAGCCCCTCTTCTACTGTGGACATTCCTCTGGATCCTATTGTGAAGAGAGCCCTGTTCTGGGGGCCAGGAGGGTGCTGAGTTGGTGGGGCTAGGCCTCATCCTGGAGCCAAGCGGGTGGACAGGGCCTGTACTCCCAGCTCCCACTTGGAGTTGCTGCCGGGAAGAGGAATGCAGTTTCTTGGGAGCCTCTTTCCTTCCCCTAACCACAACTGGCCCACAGAACTGCAACTACCAATCGGTCCATTCATTAGAAAGCCTCCAGATTATCCAGCTGAGCCCAGCTCCCACCCTCTCCCTCACATTCCATCTCCCAGGCGTGGGGCTGCCGGCTCATCAGGCCTGGAGTGCCCTTCCACTCTCCCCTCCCAAGAACAGGAGTCTGGGATAGAATCCAGGCAGGGCCATGATGATGCCTGGGGGCTCCTTGGGGCTGTTAGATAAGAGTTGTGTTCCTGGGAATTCCCTGGCAGTCAAGTGAATTAGGACTCTGTGCTTCCATTGCAGGGGGTCATGGGTTTGATCCCTGGTTTGGGAACTAAGATCACAGCCACACGGCACAGCCAAAAAGAAAAAAGAAAAGAATTCTGTTCCCAGAATTAATTCCTTCTAAGAAACTGCAGTGTCCAGCTCTGTGCTAGAAGGCAAGAGGGACCAGAACTAGATGATCCAGTCCTCAATGTGGGGTTGCAGATTTGGCTTCGCCTCAGACAGCAACCTTGGCCAACTTGCTGGAAACTTCTGCACGTCAGTTTGTTCATCTGTAAAATGAGGATTATAACAATTGTTAACTCCTGTGAGTAGTGATAATATCAAATTAGAAATTTCCTAGAAAATACTCTGAACTCTTGGAAGACTCCTGCAGATGTTGGCCATCACTAGTAGAGAACTCTGGGTTTAAAGTCGGATTTCAAGTCCAGATCTGCTTCTTAGCTGCAAAACCTAGAGCAATGTAGGAATGTCTTTTTGAACCTCAGATTCCTCATCTGTTAAGTGGAAATTAAGTGGACATAATGCTACCTGTCTTAGTTTGTAAAAAGTCAATACCAGAAATAACCAGACTCTTGTTGCAGAGCAAATGTTCAATGAATGTTAATTACAATCATGCAGAGAAGTAGCAGTGGTGAAATGGCCAGAAGGAACTGGCCATGGGAAGTGAACCAGATTCACACACCTCTTCCCTTCCACACAGGTGTAGCTCCCCATGCTATAGTCACTCAATAAATATTTGCTGATTTATCAAGGATGATTGATCCTAGACTCTGGTGTCAATATTCCTGAACCAGGCCTGGGGCCTCTTTCAAGGGACATGGAACCATCTCGCCTGGAGCCCCTCTCCCCTCCTTTTGTCCCCCTCCTTAGGCCAGATATGTGCTTTCCTTAAAGCTCATAAAACACTATTTCACTTACGCAAGAAGGCTGTCATGCCAAAGCTATTTTATTATGAAGAAAGCAGAAAACCATAAAAAAATATTTTTAGAATACAACAGTAGAACTCATGTTCTGTTTCTTCCTTGAATTTGAAAAATAAGATCATGGGTTATATGCCTAATTTTTAAGCCAACTTCAATGGGGTCTTCCTAAAGCTGAATTTTGGGGGGTGGTCCTAGACTATGGACCCATGTCATCTTGGACACTCTGGGCCACGAGGGAGTTTCACCCCTTTTTGCAGGTGGGAAACAGTCCTCTAGAGGAGAACTAGACACATACCTCTGAAACCACTGACTCTTTTCCAGACATTAATTAATTTGTTCACTTAATGAATATTGGCACCCACTGATCACCAAGCCCTAGTCACTAAGACTAAAATCGAGGAAGAAGATCCATCCTTACCCACAAGGTGCTGACAGGCTGTGAACACACTGCTCCCACACAGGGCAGCAGTGTTAGATGGCGCTCGGAGCAGCTAAGTGGATGGGGAGTCTGGAGGGCTTCTGGGAGGAGACCCTGGAGCTGCATTGAGAGCGATACAGAACACCTGTACCTGTATAGCAATATAGCAATACAGGTACAGAAATGGAAAAGGGAGAAAACAAAAAGGTAACATTTGCCAGGAAAAAAGAAAGAAAGAAAAGGGGAAGGAATTCCAGAGAGAGGAAACAGCATGCACCAAGGCTGGGAGAGGTAAGTGGCAGTGTGACAGTGCAGTGGCTCTGGGCAGTACAACTACTGTGGAATGATTGGAGCTGGGGAGAAAAGGTAGAAGTGGGAGAGAGCCCCAGAGGTCATACACACAACATTTGACTTCTTCACAAGGAGCTGCTGAGGAAGCTGGTCGGTGGGGGAGGCCGGGTGATAAGATCAGATCTTCCATCCATTCATGTTGGTGCATGTTTTCTGAGCCTAGGGTCCTGTCCTTAGGTTCTTAGGGGCCCATAAAGAGATGCATATGGTACTGAATGGACTCTTGTCCTCAGGAAATGCAGCATCTAATCAGGAAGTTGGAGGTTTCGGGTTGACAGAGACTTAACTACTTTTATCAGCTGAAGGGATGTTGCCTAGAGAGAAAGAGGCTAAATAGATGGAGAGATGGAGGCCACTGGAGGAGCAGGGGTCAGAGGGGCAGGCAGGGGCAAGATCAAGGATGCAAGGAAAGATTCGTGGGGTCAAGAGAAGAGATGTTTTGCCTTTGATGTCAGTGGTGTGGGTTTGGCAGAAGAAAAGGGGTTCAGGAGACTGAATGCTGTTGAGAGAGAAGTTTAGGTGATCAGTGATGGGTCTAGATGGGGAGGGAAGGTGGAGGGGCCAGGAGAAGTTCATTGCCTCACTCAGGAAATGGGACCTCTGATTACTGAGCCCTGCAGGAATCAGGGACAGAACAAAACTGCTCAAGTTCCCGCCCCCAGAAGCTCACACCTTCTTCTGCCTGGCCTGCTGTTCCTTCCTACTCCTCCTGGGTTCTTCTGTTGAAATGATGTCTTTCAAGGTGCTGCTGCAATTCCTGCTGTTGCTCTCAGCAGGAATGCTTTTTCCCGCTTCTGGATTCCACAGTGCTTTTCTCTCTGCCTCTCCTGTGTTTGTTTCTCCCTTTGCATGTATAGTTCTTACACTTCTGCCAACTAAACTGAGCTTCTACAGATAGCTTTTGGTCTCTCACAGGACCCAAATATACTAGGTGCTCAATAAAAGTTTTGTTGAATGGATGAATTCATCAATGAATGAATGAATGAATGAATGGATTTCAAGAGCTCAGGTCATCCCCCCTGCTGGAAACGACCTCCCCTCCCCATACCTAAGCAGAGCTCCTCTTTCCCCGTCCCACTGTGGCCTATCCCTGGGCTGGCTGCTGAGTCACATGCTAGTCACAGGCCTTCTGCACTTGGTTGAGATCATGGGCTCAGGCAGGATGCCAGAGCTGCAGGGTTGGAACTCACTGTGTCGGTGAGATGAGGTGTGGGCAGAGCCTGGGGAACCCGTGCAGACTGCAGAGAGCTGGATGCTTACCAGGATGCTAGAGTAAGCCTCGGGCCTTTCTCCCTCCTGGCTGCTCATTTCTCTGCTCTGGCCCTCATGTCTCTGCAGGGCAATTCTGTCAGTGGCTCACTTAGTGCCCCAGTGGCTCCACACACGCCTCTTCCTGGTGGCAGGGCCTTCCTCTGGTTGGTCTGAGCCTGTACTTCAGCCTCATCTCCTATCATCCACCTGTAGGCTCCACAAAGATTGGATACACATCTGCTCAATAAATCTTTACTGAGTGCTTACTACAGCCTGGCTCAAGGTTAGTTGCTGGAATTTTCACAGTAAAAGACAGTCTGCTCTCCAGGAGCTCACAGTCGAGTAGGGCTAGAAGAGGTTCGACAAGTAAGTAGCCGACTCTAATGCCCCAGCCTGCAGTTAGCGCCATAGACAGGGAGCCTGGGTTGGGACCCACAAGAGAGGGTGGGGGAGTCTGGAATAGTTTGCGGGGGAGGGGAGGGGAGAGCCAAGGGAAGAAGAGAAGGGAGGGGCATTTCAAGGAGAGAGAGCAGTGAAGGCCAAGGGCAGAGAGGCGTTTGGATTGGGGTGGCCATGTGTGAGTGACAGGGGTTTGATGGGGTGAGGACGGGTGAGCCCAGAGACCTGTCCCTAGGCCCCCATCCCCACCCATGGAAGTAAACCTCCCAGCTGCCACCTTCTCTAGGAATTCCTCTTTCTCCAACTTGTGTGGTTTCGTCCTTGTCAGAAGCGCATTTTGTCTCCATCTGAGGATCCCTTTCTACATTCCAGCTTATTTAATGTGTGTAGCTGCTCTGCCCTCTCCACCAGACTGGGGGCTCCCCTAGAGCTGGGCTTCCCCTGTCCTTTCTATACTCTCCACAAATACTGAGCCAGGATTTGGGTACTGAGAACGCAGCAGAGACTTAGATGGACACATTGAATTCAAACACCAAAGTGTCCACCAGACCGCCCCTGTCCCTTCATCAGGCCCTCCGATGAATCATCAGGAGGTCATTTCATGAGTAAAGAATTCATCCAAATGGACGAGAGTCGTCTGGTGCCACTTGCTCTGTGATGTTTAGCAAATCTTGTAACCTCTCTGTCAGGGATGAAAGAAACACCTCCCTCAGGATGTGGTCATGAGAAAATGCAGGTAGAAATGTGGAGGTGCCAGGTAAACTTTGCAGCAGGCTCCAGAGGCCAGAGGTTTGGGGGTGGGTGCTCTTCCATTGCTCCCAGCAGAGTGCACCTTCCAAGAGTTGCTCACTCTAGATCTGGACTCCCTGCCCGGACAAGGCCCACAGGGTTAGCTCCGCTCACCTCAAGTAAGTCTCCTCTCCAGCTTGCCTTGATTCTTTTTTTTTTTTTTTTCCACTCAATAAGGAAAAGCTCCTCACCCTACTAGGAGACCTCAAATGTTAGGGTGTAATTTCCAAATGTAATTTCCAAGACTGCAGTTTATCCTCTGATTCTACCTCTTGGTTCCTTTAACTTCTGTGTTGTATTTCACCCAAATTTCAACATCAGAAGAATGGCAGGTTTTCAAGCATGTTCATATGCCAGAGCCCCTAGAAGCTGGCAAACTTGTGGAACTGAAAAAAAATTAGTATGTATAACTTCCAGTCACCCTTGAAAGTGAAAAAGTGAAAGTGTCAGATGTTCATTTGTGTCCAACTCTTTGTTGGACTGTAGCACACCAGGCTCCTCTGTCCGTGGAATTCTCCAGGCAAGAATACCGGAGTGGATAGCCATTCCCTTCTCCAGGGGATCTTCCTGACCCAGAGGATCAAACCCAGGTCTCCTTCATTACAAGCAGATTCTTTACTGTCTGAGCCACCAGGGAAGCTGAGCTAAATCAGAGATCCTTGAGTCCCTGATTCTTGCAGAGATAAACAGTAGCTGAGGCCAAGGTTTAAGAAGAATGTCAGGATCTCAAGTCCTAAATGGTGATTAAAGAAAGGGGGTCATCATTTACGTTTAGGGATGGGACTCTTGCTCTAGGGAACAGAATCTGAGAGCTCTGGATCTCAGAATTGAGCCTTAAGAGCAAAGGCCCAGTGTCATAACGGCTGCTGGCCTCCCAGCTGCCCTAACATTCCCTATTTTCCCACTTTCCTTTCCTTTTTAGAAGGCTACACCCAAATGCTTATGACTTCTTGACTTTCCCTTTCTCTTCCTGTCCCTTCCTAGAAAGATCATGGAACATGGCAGCTAGCTAGGAACAGGGGCTTCAGAGCAATACTGTTTGGGTTCAGTACCTTTGTACTTACTTTTCTGTGACCTGGGACAAGCCTTCTTTGCCTCAGTTGCCTTACTTGTAAAATGACGAGGATGATAATAAACTGGCCTCACAGGCATTGGTGAGGGGTCAATGAGTTAACACAGGGGTCAGCAAACTGTTCTGTGAAGGGCTAGATGGTAAATATTTTTGGTTTACTGTCCACACTGTCTCTGTCATCACTGTTCAACTCCGCCATCATGTTTCTCTCAAAGGCAGCCATAGACAGTACTTACATCAGTGGTGTGCAGGACGATAAAGCTTTGTTTATAAAAGTAGACAGGGAGCTGGATTTACCCCGAGGCTCACAGTTTACCAAGTTAATACACGGAGAAAGTGCTTGGCTTGTCGTAAGCACTCGAAAAATGTTAGCAATTATTATTCACTTATGAATAAACTAAATTTGAGCAGTTATTCTGTGCAGGCACTGTCCTCACAGTTGAGAGCAACATAGACAAGGTCCCTGAGCTGGCGGAGCCTGTGTTCTGGTTGGGGGGTGGGAGCAGATGAGGGGACGAATGACAGGAGATAGCAGATGGTGTAAGAGCAGCTGTGAGAAGAGCTAGGGGCTGAGATAGTGACAGTCACGGAAGACCTCTTAGAAGCCATGATGTTTCAGTCAAGACCGTGACAAGGGCCCAGCACGGTGCCACTCTGAGAAAAGAGTTCCAGGCAGAGGGCCCCACTAGCTCTGGCTCCCACTTACGAACCAGCTGCAGGGTCTGCAGGGCTGGGAGGACTGGGAGAAAGGAAAGGAGAAGGAAAGGACAGAAAGGAAAACAGGGCTCCCTTCTGACTTGCCACTCAGGTGCTGCAGTGGCTGTGGGAAGGACCTACAGACCCTCCCCTGGGATTTGTCCCTTTCCTCAATACTCTTCCTCAACCCAGCTCCCCTCTCACCTTTTCTCCTCTCACTGCCTGCCTCAAAGCCCTCAGCCCAGGCCTGGCACCCACATCTGCTCTTCACACCTACCTCTGGCTCCCAGGCTTGCTAACTCCAGCTGCTCACGACTGCAGCTGGAGGGGAGGGACCCCTTCGCGCCTTCCAGCAGGTGAGCAGCAGGGTCTGGCTTCTGCTTCCCCCTGTGCAGGGGAGATGGGAACTCCAGACAGGAGATGAAGTGGGTTTCCCTGGAGCTGCTCCTAGACACAGAGCCTGGAACCCAAAGGGAATTCAGAATTCCTGCCTTCTGGTTCACAGTTCCCACAACCTTCGGTTGAGAAAACACCTGTGTGTGTATGGATTCTGGACTCCAAGTGCCCTCTTTTCCCTATCTCCACACCCAAACTTGTGGCTTGCTCTCTCTCTTTCTTTTTATTTTTTAATTGATTATTCTAATTGGAGGATAATTACTTTACAATATTGTGATTTTTTTTCCATATGTCTACATGAATCAGCCATGGGTATACATGTGTCCCCTGATCCTGAATCCCCCCTCCCCATTCCCTCCCCATCCCATCCCTCTAGGTTGTCCCTGGGTGCCCTGATTCATGCATTCACTGGTCATCTATTTTACATATGGTAATATACATGTTCATGCTATTCTCTCAAATCATCCCACCCTCGCCTTCTCCCACAGAGTCCAAAAGTCTGTACATTACATCTGTGTCTCTTTTGCTGCCCTGCTGTCTCTCTCTTTCAACGTCTATATTGAAGTGTAACTGATATACACAAAACTGTACAAATTTAATGTACACAATCTGATGAGCGTGGACAGATGCATATACCCATGAAACCATCACCACAACCAACATATCCATCACCTCCAACAGTTCCTTGTGACCCTTTGTGTTTTGTTTTGCTTTGCTTTGCTTCTGTGGTCAGAACGTTTACCAGGAGGTCTACCCTCTTAACCAAATTGTAAGTGTATGAAATGGCATCGTTAGCTATAGGCACCTCAGCCTTCTCTTACTAAACATTCTGGCTCCCACTAGAATCTTGTGGGATGACCTAGCCGAGGAACTAGGCCACCACATGTGATGTCCGTCTCCTATAGAGAACAAATTCTAAACTCCAGTGACTTCGGGGGTTGGAGCCAGTCTGCCTAGCGGACCGTCACAGTGAGTTCACTCTTGCCAGCTTCTATGTCAGAGGGATGGGTTACTTGACCTGGTGTCAGTTCCAGGATACACCCTTCTGGGAGCCAGTGGCCCTCTGCCTGCCTCCTTCAGTTCTCGCTTCCTTAAAAAGCCTTGCCAGATTTCATCCCCACGCTGATGCCCTCACTGGCTCCAGAGTCTACCCCGCCTTCACCCCAACCAGTCTGCCAGGGTTGGAATGGCGTCTCCTTGCTCCTTCATGGATCTCGCACCTCTCATCTGGGTCTCCAGGGCCGCGTGACTCACCAGCAACTGGTGTTGTCAGCCTGGCCGTCATGTGGCACTGTGGGTCCCCAGTGGGTGGGCGGGCAGCGTGGGTCAGGCGGGCTTGCTCCCAGCCCCTTCAGGGGCCTCCCTCCCCACTCTTTGCTGTCCTGTGTTGTTGTCTTGGTGCCCAGGAAGCCTGTGGGGGAAAGAAAGTCTGGCCCCTTTTCCTGTCAGCGATGACTTTCTGCTTGGAGCTGACCCTCTGGGATGAGTCACCAGGAAAGGGAGGCAAGCTCTGTGGTGGAGGAGGAAGCCCCAGAGTTCAAGCTTTCCTTCCATGGCCCAAGGCTGCTGGAGGTCTGAGATTGGGTGGGGGTCTCCCAGTTGAAAGAGGGGCTTGGAAAAGGCTCCCCAGGACCCTCTACTGGGAGTGGTCTCCAGACTCCTCTCTCCCCCAAACCCCTGCAAGCCACACCAGATTAAACATGACTTTGACCATGCCACAGCTTTTGCTGTAATCTTTGGAGGCTCCTTATTGCCTCTGGGATAAAGTCTAGTGCCTTGACTTGGCCCCACCTGCCTTTTGAGCTCATCTTCCTTTACCCCACTCCTGCCCTCCACTCCCATCAGCCGGCCTCCTCCGCTCCTAACTGTCGCGGACCCACGGCCGTCCCACACCTTTGTCTTTGCCACGCCCCTTCTGCACCACTCCCTGTGATCCCTTTTCTTTTCTAGATGCACCCACACTCTAAACCCCATTTCCATTCTCACATCAGCCATCCATCCATTCAAAAAATATTTGTGGAGCACCTTCTACTAGAGTGCCAAGCCCTATGCCAAGAGCTGAGGTTTCAACCACCTGCAAGCTAAACAGGTGAGCGCTGAAAGACCTCCCAGGCTTGTGGATGAGACAGACATAAAAAGGCAATGGCAACGTAGCCAGGTGAGCTCAGGGTGCTAGGGGGAACACCCTGGAGGGACACCTCATCCAGCCTTGAGAAGATGATGTGGTCTTTCTTTGTATGTGTGGGCCTTCTTGAAGTCTTGATTGAATTTGTTACAATATTGCTTCTGTTTTATGTTTTAGGTTTTTTGCCACATGGGATCTTAGCTCCATGACCAGGAATTCAACCCACACCCCCTGCTTTGGAAGGCAAAATCTCAACCACTGGACCGCCAGGGAAGTCCCAAGCATAATGGTCTTGCTGGAAGAGGAGATGCTGTTGATTTCTTGAGTGTGAGTAGGAGTTAGGTAGACAAGAGAACCAGGGAGGGAATGGGGCAGCAAGGATGTTGGGGCCAGAGAAAGCAAAAAGTAGGAAGGCCCGAGGCAAGAGAGTGCATTCTAGGAACTGAAAGTTGATCATAATGTTTGGAGTAGAGAGTGTGAGAGGGAGTGTGGCAAGAGGAGAGGCTGAAAGTTACCCAGGAGCCCTGGAGAGTTTAAAATTTATCCTAAGAGCCACAAGAAGCCAGTAAGAAGTTTACAGTGGAGGCTCAAAATGAGCAGATTTACACCTTAGCTGGTCCAGAGTGACCAAAGCGTAAATTATAGATTAGAGGAGGGCAAGGGACGGGCTCTGTGATCTCTTAGGACTTCAGAGTCCTAGCTCTCCCTCCACACAGGACATGCTGATTTGTGTTACTGAGCTTTTCTCTAAGTGTGGATCATTTTTCTGTTCAGAGAATTATCAGAGGTTAGTTTTTAAAATATCCTCATGATAGGGTTGAGACCCCAACTCAGAAAAAGAGGAAATGGATGCAAGAAATATTTTAAAACAGGGTTTAATGGACTGGTAATTGACTGAGTGTGTGGAGTGAGAGGACAGGAGGAGTCCCAGCTGTGTGTGTGTGTTAGTTGCTCAGTCATGTCTGACTCTTTGAGACCCCATGGACTGCAGCACACCAGGCTCTTCTGTCCATGAAATTCTTCAGGCAAGTATACTGGAGTGGGTTGCCATTCCTTCCTCCAGGGGATCTTCCTGACCCAGGGATCGAACTGGGATCTCCTGCATTGCAGGCAGATTCTTTACCATCTGAGCCACCAGGGAAGCCCAGAGTCACAGCTACCCCAGCTTACCAACACAGGGGACTATTTGAACCAGAGAGCAGGAAGAGGAATGGGTGTCTGGAGGAAGAAAATGGATTAAGTTTTGGATCCACTGAGTTTGTGGTGATGCCTATAGAACCTCTAGCTGCAAAAGCCAGAAGGACACAGGAATTGGAGTGTGAAATTTGGGTCTGGAGTTACATGTGAGGTGGCCTCATCCATCACTTCTCTCCATTCTCCAGCCACATTAACTTTCTTTACAAGCTCATTTCTCACCTCAGGGCCTTTGCACATGCTCTTTTCTTTTTCTGAAACACTGTCTTATTAGACACGTGGTTTATGCACTTAATTCAGGTTGCAATCTGGAGTAGCCCTTTACCCCATCACTCTCCATCTGCTTACCCAGCACTAATTTTCATCATAGCATTCATCACCCATGAACATTCCATTGTGAAGTTGTTTAGGTGTTCTGTCTCTACCACTGGAACATAACTTCCCTCTGGGCAGGGGTTCAGAACCTGGAGGGACCTCAGGGCAACCTCCTGACACCTAGGCCTGGGGAGAGGGCCCCAGGTAGCACATGCAGGGCCAAAATGCCCAGAGAGTGGAGAGTCCTGGCAGGAGGAGGCGCTGAGATTATGGAATGCCTCAGAGAGGTCTTCTCTGAGAAAGACCCTGGGAGGCTGTCTGGTGGTAGCTTCTGGATTGTGAGGGACAGACTCCAGATACAGTGAAGAGTAAATCAGGAGAGGGGCAGAGGCGAGGAGCTGGGCACAGTGTGCCAGGCTCTGGAATAACTGGGGAGGGGCATAGAGGCAGGGGAGGGGAGTCACTTGTGATGAATGATGATTACAGCCTCCTGACTGCCCTTCTGGCCCTACTTGGGCAGTGAGCACCCCATTCAGAGTCATCTTGAAAGCATACATCAGATCAGTTCACTCCCCTGCTTATTGCTTAGAATAAAACCAAACTCCCTAACGTGATAAACAAGGCCCTCCGGTCCTGCCCTGCCTTCCCCTCTGACCTCATCCCTCCACACGGGCCCCATCCACTCCAGCCACTCGGGCTCCAGGCTGGTCCTTGAGCCAAGCATCTTCCGGCCCCAGATCATCGGCACTGCTGTTTCCTCTCCCTGGAACAGCTTCCCAGACTGTGGCTCAGCCCACTTATCCTACTCAGGTTTCTGGCCAAATGTTCCAGGAGACATTCCCTGAGCATCCTGAAGTGGAAATTTCCCACCTTCTGTCACCTTTTCCTTGTACAAGAGAAAATTATATTATAAAGTAAATGTTTATTTATTTGCTGGTTAGCTTCTTGTTCATCTTCCTCACTGAAGTGTAAGCTCCAGGAGGACAGGGGTGTTTGTCTGTTTTGTTCCTTGCTGCATCCTTAGCAACGGAAGGCTTCCTGGCACATAGCGTCGATAAGTACTGTGTCGAATGGAGGTCTGAATCAATGAACAGCTGAATGTCTAAAGCAAATTTACAAATAACCCTTATCCACAATGGCTCTTCAAGCAGCTTTGCAAAGTGACATCCTCATTGTAGAGAAGAGCAAGCCTAGGCTCAGAGCAGTTGAGTGACTTGCCCAGATAGACCCCCAGTGCATGCCTGCTGCAGGCAGGGGAGCACAGACCAGACCCCAAGCTCTTTTTACAATTCCTATCATATTCAAAAACAGAGACATTACTTTGCCTACAAAGGTTCGTCTAGTCAAGGCTATGGTTTTTCCTGTGGTCATGTATGGATGTGAGAGTTGGACTGTGAAGAAAGCTGAGCGCCAAAGAATTGATGCTTTTGAACTGTGGTGCTGGAGAAGACTCTTGAGAGTCCCTTGGATTGCAAGGAGATCCAACCAGTCCATTCTGAAGGAGATCAGCCCTGGGATTTCTTTGGAAGGAATGATGCTAAAGCTGAAACTCCAGTACTTTGGACACCTCATATGAAGAGTTGACTCATTGGAAAAGACTCTGATGCTGGGAGGGGTTGGGGGCAGGAGGAGAAGGGGACGACAGAGGATGAGATGGCTGGATGGCATCACTGACTTGATGGATGTGAGTCTGAGTGAACTCTGGGAGTTGGTGATGGACAGGGAGGCCTGGCGTGCTGCGATTCATGGGGTCGCAAAGAGTCGGACACGACTGAGCGACTGATCTGATCTGATCTGATCTGATGGGTCCTCCACAGAGCTAGGCACTGTCTTGGCTTTTTCCTGGTCTGGGGGTGGGGGCAGATGAGAGGAAGACTGAGCGGAATGAAGAAGTACCAGGAAGAGCATTGGGAGGGGAGGGAAAGGAACCTTGAGGAGCTAGGAGGGGTGGGGAGGAACAGGAAGGCTTGGGCAGCCTGCCTCCCATGAGATCTGAGCACCTTGCATCCCAGCCCTGAAGGGGCACCTTGGATCTCCCAACAGCCCACTTCTGCCTCCCAGGGATACGCAGGCACTCCCCTCAGGAGGGGATGCCCTTGCTAATGCAGCCCTGAACCCCCGGGTTGGCACCCCTCTTCCCCTCCTCACACACTGTGGGGAATTCCCCATTTCCTGGTAGGAACTGGGGAGATTTTCTTCAGCCCAGGAATTCAGGACATTGTCCAACTTTTATCATAACTTCTTCATCCTCTGCATACCACGCCACCCCGCACCGACACCAAGTGGAGGGGAGGGTTACAGGAGGAGTGGAGAGTCTCCTAGAAATCTCTGCACTTGCCCCCAATCAGGCACTTCCACCTCACATCTCCCCAGGGCCCTTTATCGGGTCATTTTGAAGTCACACTGAGAAAATGGACCCCCTCTGTCCTCTTCATAAGGTGGATGACTCGATGGCTGGCACCACAGCTGCTGAACAGAGCCCCCCCCCCACTTTAAGATGAGGCCCATTCACAGTGGTGAGGGAGGGAAGGGGGTGAGGTTCTGCTTGGTGCCTCTCAGGCTGCCTCTCTGCTATCTCAGTGAGTCACTCCAGCCAATCCGTGTGGTTCCTGATCCTGCCCTGCTGGCTAGATTGGCCTGCCCTGCTCCTGGCCACGTGCAGAGAGAGTGGCTAGGGGATGGGCGGGTGCTGGGAGGCCTGATCAGTCAGCCAGACTCGGGGAGCCCCACCGGGATGAGCAGTGATCCCCTGGTGCCTGGGTCTAGGCAGCAGTCTCATGGATGGTGAGCGCTTGTCTGGCCTGAGACGAGACAGGCCAGCAGTTTACTCACAGGTCCCCAGAGCACCTGCCGTTTCTAAGCATCTTGTCCTCTTCACTCATTTCAGCAGACGCTGGTTCTGCCATGCCTAGTACAGGGCACTGGAAAAGTGGAGAATAAAAGCATGAAGGAGACAGCTCCTGTTTTCCAGGAGCCTGAAGTTCATCCTAACATAACACACACAGATCTCTGATGATCTGCCAGCCTCTGGGCAGAGGCATGGGGCCTTAAAAAGACAAAGTATTTTTCTGAGCTCAAGGAACTTATATTCTAGCTAGAGAGACAGACACAAGCCAGTAATTCACTCCTTGGTGAAATTATCACTCCATCACCTATCTCAGCATGCACCGTGAACCTCTGTCATGGCCCATCCGATCGCCCAGCACCCCAGCACCCCTGCCAGCACATGAGCACCTTGAAGGCAGGACCAGTCTTCTCTCTTTGAATTCTCAGTGTCTCATACAGCTAAGCATACTTGTAGTGTAAGTGCTACGTGAACGGCTTCTAAACTGCTTACAAAACTGAAATACATGCTAAATAGAGATGCAGGCCCAGCCTCCTGGCTTTGTTGCAGAGGAAGGGCTGGTTATTTCTAAATGATGAGGCTCAGATAAGGCACCAGGAAGAAGGTGTGATTTCAGCTAAGCCCTACAGGATGCAGATGGAGAATGGCAAGAGGGACTTCTCAGGCTGAGGGGATAGCAGAGCCAAATCTCTACAGTCAAGAAAGAATATTGTTTATTTCAACCAACGTAAAACACCCGGAAGGGCTGGCACACAGTGCGTGGAGGGAGGATCTGGGCAGCAAGGAGCATGGGGCCAGGTCAAGAGGAGTCTTGAATACTATGCTAAGGAGTTTGATCTTTGTTCTGCATGCACAGAGATCCCTGAGAAATTTTGAGGATGGGAACAGTGTAAACTAAGCAGCATTTTAGGAAGATTATACGATGGCTGAGTAAAAGGAGAATGCCTTGCTAGGAGTGCCCTCTCATTGGCCTTGGCCTCTTGGGAAGTGGGAGTAGCTGGGGAAAACTGGGGGGCGGTGTGGTAGGAGGGAAGCGGAGAAATCATTTAAGAAGTGATTGCAATGGTAGGAAACAGACGACAATAGTATGAATCAGCAGGGGCAGTGGGAAGAGAAAGAGGCAGAGTCAATGGCCAGTTGGCTGGGCATGTGAGGCCAAATTTTCTAGCTAGAGTGGCAGAAAGAAAACAAGAGAAGGGGCAGGCTCTGAGGATTTGGGGGGGGAAAACTGCTCTGGGTTATGACCGGTATACTAGTTCTTTGGGCTTCCAGAATAACACCGAGAAGAGGAAGAATCTTAGATTTTTCTCAGTCCTGATGCATACTGATGGCAGGCTGTGGGTGCCTCCAGGCTGGGAAGACTCAAAGGAATCCATTTAGTTCCAAGTTTCTTTAGAATCTGTTTCTACTGTGGAAACATTTCACAGTCCCCTCCCAGTGTGAGCCACTACCAGCTCCCCTCTGCCCGCCTACCACCATAGCAACCCATGTGACCTGACAAACAGGGAAGCGTTGCCAGGACAGCTAAGACATGCGGAGGACACGGGAGGCCTTGCCATCACCATGGGCGACTTCAGCATCCATGAGAGTGACCCAGCGCACACCCTAGCCTCTTGGTCACCCGGTTTCTCCATCTCTGATAACCTCCTGTCCCACTGCCTTGGCCACCCACTCTTCAGACATAGTCATCTCAATTCACTCCACAGAACTCACTCATCACTGAAATGACTAATTCTGACATCTTTCTAGCTTCTCAGCTTATTCATTCAATCACCCAGCCTACACCTGTCCTCTGACCCTCTCAGGAGCACCTGACCCCTCCCCTCTCTTCCAGTTCACCCATGAATTTTATTCTCTCTTGCCTTTCACATAAACTCCCCTTGGTCACACTACCCAGCAAAACCCAAGCTGTGGATGAAAGAAATTACCTTGCCCTCTGAACTGTCCCTGTGTGGTGGGTGATTTCTGTTGGAGAAGAATTGCCACACAAGCAAGCCAACTGGTCTACCATCCCTGGTGCTCACCAAGCTTGACTGGGTCCTTAGCTCTGCCCGCTATGATTCTCCTGTGCTGTGCTTTGCCATGCTTAGTCACTCAGTCATGTCTGACTCTTTGTGACCCCATGGACTGTAGCCCAGCAGGCTCCTCTGTCCATGGGATTCTCCAGGCAAGAATGCTGGAATGTGTTGCCATTTCTTACTTCAGGGGATCTTCCTGACCTAGGGATTAAACTTGCATCTCCCAAGTCTCCTGCACTGGCAGGGGGGTTCTTTACCACTGTGCCACCTGAGAAGCCCCAAGGGAAGTATGTGCCCAGATCAGAACTTCATTCCCTTTCTACCTATATTGTTGCTGTTATTTAGTCACCAAGCCATTGTCGGATATAGCAAATAAAAATACAGGCTGTTCATTTCAATACAAATTTCAAATAAACAAGGAAAACAATTTTAGTATGTAAAATTTAGGACAGATTTATACTAAAAATTATTTTTTGTTTATCTGAAATCCAAATTAAACTGGGCATGTTTATTGTATCTGGCAAAACCTGCATGTCTTGACGTCTTTCTTTGAGGCTCCAGAGGATCCCCACTTCATGGGTCCACAGCCAAACTTCCCATGGAACAAACTTGACCATGCCCAGGGTTATACATGTGAAAACAGCAAATTTGGGGAACACCTGGCTTGAGGGATTCGGGAAGAAGAGTAACCTACACAAGAAGTAGAGAAAGAGGAACTAGAGCTGCAGAGGGAGAACCACGAAGATGCAAAGGCCGGAAACCCAGGGGATAAGGTCTAGAAAAGCAAAGGTTGCACAAGAGTCAGCGCCCTGAGAGCATGAGCTCTGAGAAGTGGAAACTAGAGTTGGAAAATGGGACGTCAGCGGCGACCTATGAAGAGGAAATTAGCTTATCTCTCTGGTTCTGTCTTCACTCTGTTGGCCCCTCAGTGGCAGGGAGAATGCTGTCCTCTCTCTCTGCCCATTTTGACGAGTGGGAGAATTGTTTAAGATTTGGGAAATGGTTGGGGAAAAGGAGAAAGTCAACCCTGGTTGAGTAAGGTCATGGCTATGTGTCCAGTGTTTCAGGCCTGGGACTGTGGGCTGAGGAAGATGGAAATGTGATCCCCAGCCTCTGGAAGCTGACGATCTAATGAGGGTGTCCAGGCGCTGCTGCTCAGCTCCACACCTTCTCAGGCTCAGGGGCCTCATGGCTGGCTCCCTTTATCTCTGTTCCCTTTCTTGCCACCACTCACGCTTTTGCCTGGAGTTTGCCTCCCACATCCCCCTTCTTGGAGCCCCAGAAGCTATTTACAGAAAGAGCCACAGTCTCCCCAGTTCACCACTTCATTCGACCCCCTAAGACAAGCCTCAGCATACTTCTTTACTTACATCCATTTCAAGGAAACGAACAGCAAAACAAGTAACCCGTCCACCTCAGCTTGGGAGTTATGAGGTCTGACAGCTCTCCAATCTCTTCCAGCTGCAGGTGGGTCCTGACCCCTTCTGAGAGCCTTCATGGCCGTCGACCTCAGGATTTGATCCTGAGGGTACAGCCTCTTTCTCCTTTCCACCCTACTCGCCTCTCAGTGCCCCCACTTCCATCTTCGGAGGGTACTCTGTCCTGTGGAGCCCTTGGTTCTGTCCACAGAGCTTCCAACTCATGCAGGAGTGTCCCAATGTGAGGCATTCTCTCCCAGAAAACACAGGATAGATTAATTTTCCATGACAGCAGGTTATAAATAACATTTTCATTATAACACTCGCATGCTGAAAAACTTTCAGTGGCTCCCTTGAGGCCTTGGAGCTGAGGGGAAAACCCTTTGCTGGTGTGCAGAGAGCCCAAGGCCAGCTCCAGTGGGAGAAGTGCCTTCTTTTTCAGGGAGAGAGGTGGGAGGAAATCCACCTGTTTCTCCGCTCCTGGGGCCTCGCTGAACCTGGGCATGCCCCCCTCCCCTGCACAGCCCCACTGTGGGCCTTCTGAGGAATGGGAGTTTGGACAGGAGGAGAGAAGGTGAGTTGGGATAAGAATGAGCTCAGAAGACCTTGACCTTGGGCTCCGCCGAGGCCAGCTCCAGATAGTACAGGATTACTATTACCAAGTACAAGTTCAGCAGCTGGGCAGCCAAGGCCCTTCTGAGCATCTGGCCTCAATCTATGGCCCAGAGGTCAGTAGGCTTGAGGGCCAACACCTTCACCAGTTACTCCCAGACCTTGGACAAGTAGTCCTTTCTCTAGCCTTAGATTCTGTAAGTGAGAATGTGGGAATTGGCTCCTCCGGTCTGTTCTAGCTCTGCCATTCTACAGCTCCTCAACTCTGCCCTTCCTCTCCAGTCCACACACAGCATCCTGGTTCAGCATCAGGCCTCTGGACACTCCAGGCCAGAAAGGCCCATACACTTATGTCCTTGTTAACCAGTTGGTGAGAGCAGCATTGAGAAGGAGTCTGCATTCAGAGTTGATGGGAGGCAGGGCTACAGTCAGCAAAGTCAGCCACAGACAAGCCATAACAGAGTGGTCCTCACGGGTGCCATCTGTTTGCCAAATTTGATCTATACTCTTCCACCTTTTGACTCCAGCAAGTCCCCCTTCCTGAGTTCCCTCCCTTCTTTGCCACCTCTCCAAATTCTTTCAAGACCCAGATTCTTCAAGAAACTGAGGGATTTTACAGGCCTCAGAAACCTCTTCCTCCTCTGGGCCTTTTAAAGTGATTTGGGGGGAACATTTGGTTTATTTTTAAAGGTGGTCCATAGCGCTGTTATAAACAAAATTAATATATAAATAAACCAAAGCCAAAAAGAGGTGATGACTTTTCTGCTCATTTGATATTGAACCCAGGCCACTTTGCGAGGTTAAATTCATTCTGGTGGGTTTGTGTGTTCTCACCATAATGAGACGGTGGGCTTCTGGGCAGCAAGGCCTAGCTTGTCCTGCTTTGTCTCTGGCTGGCGTAGCCCAGAGCCCAGCCTGGAACAGATGTTCAGGAGAGTTTAATGAGTAGGAAACCTGCTTGTACATAGGAAGACCTGGCAGTCAGACCCTGGCGCCTACAGACTGACAGTCAGGTGCCTGAGCTGAATACAGAGAAGGGTCAGAGAAAATGGGCTGAGTCAGACGAGGGACCTGGGGACTGTTTCCCTAGAAATTAGTTTCAAAATAGGGGAGGGCCTTGTTGGGAGAGAGGAGGTGGGGAAGTTCCAGCTGTGAGAAAAGTGTGAAGGTTCAAAAGTGGGAACCAAACAATCCACTCTGGGAAATCTCACTGAAGAGAGGTTCTCATCCTTTCCCTTCCTTGTAATGAAATTGTCTGTGCTTTGCCAAGCTGCTGTCTGTTTTTTCCTGCCTGTGTGCCATCTCTCCCCTAGCTGTGTGTGCTGGCTACTCCCACGCTGATAATCAGCCCATCAGTCAATAAAGTTAAGATGTTGGTGGTGCCCTGGGGTTGGTGGCCAGCAGTGTGAGCGCCCTGAGAGCTATAAATTCAGGACTGGAGCTGGGATGTCGCCAAGGCCTCATAGAGTCGTGATTTATGGGAAGTTATTCTCTAGTCTTCACTGCTGGCCTTGCTATATAGGGATGCTGCGTGTGTGTGTATCTTTAGAGGGGATGGTAGAGAGTGTATGTGTGTGTGTGTGTGTGTAGGGGGGATGGTAGAGAGTGTATGTGTGTGTGTGTAGGGGGGATGGTAGAGAGTGTATGTGTGTGTGTGTGTGTAGGGGGGATGGTAGAGAGTGTGTGTGTGTGTATGTGTAGAAGGGATGGTAGAGTGTGTGGAGGGGAGATGTTAGAGTGTGTGTGTGGTATGGTGTGGTATGTGTGTTATGCATATGTGTAGGGGGGGATGGTAGAGTGTGTGTGTGTAGGAGGGTGGTAGAGTATGTATGTGTGTGTTTGTAGGAGGATGGCAGAGTGTGTGTGTGTGTGTGTGTGTTTGTAGGGGGCTGGCAGAGTGTGTGTGTGTGTGTGTGTAGGGGGGATGGTAGAATGTGTGTGTGTGTGTAATGGGGATGGTAGAGTGTGTGTGAGTGTGTGTGTGTGTGTGTATAGGGGGGATGGTAGAGTGTGTGTGAGTGTGTATGTGAGTGTGTGTGTAGGGGGCTGGCAGAATGTGTGTGTGTGTAGGAGAATGGCAGAGTGTGTGTGTGTGTATGTGTAGGGGGAATGGTAGAGTGTGTGTGAGTGTATGTGTGAGTGTGTGTGTAGGGGGCTGGCAGAGTGTGTGTGTGTGTGTGTGTGTGTGTAGAGGGGATGGTAGAGAGTGTGTGTGTGTGTGTGTGTGTGTGTGTAGGGGGGCTGGTAGAAGGAAAGAAAGGAAATAAAAGACCAGATGTCTGATGTTTAGGCGCAGTGGAGAGGAGCCTCCCCGCTCTGCCTCCTATTGTATTTGGTCACCCACAGTCTGCTATTTAACTATTCTAATCATGATCTGATTTGTATGTGCTTGTTTGCTCTCCCTGACTATTTCACAGGCCCCTTGAAGGCAGACACTGGCTCCTCTTTCTGGCTTCTGCCTCCCCACCCTTCCCAGGCTCCTAGCACCACGCGGGGCTCATGGGAAAGCTGATTGGCTAAGTGGAGGACAGCAAGGGTTAATTAATCTTCGAAGGAAGACCTCCCGGAAGAGTCCTACTGCCTGTTCCCCAAGGGCCCCGCAAACCTCTCCCGGCACCTTCTGCAGCTCCATGATTCCTGTGCCTCGTCTTGCCGCCTGCCACTGCTGGTTCCGCCTGTCCTGTCCCCTTTGGCTTCTCTGGGGAGATGTCGCTGGCTTTGAGTTCTGAGTATTTCAGCTGGTTCTGTGATCAGGGCCTGCTCCGAGGCCAATCTGAATGAATTCAGCCACCTCCCTGTTTTACAAGTCCCTGTTCCTCCAATCATCTCCTCTGCCTTCCTGCACAAATTGTTGCTCTTTGCCTTCCGAGTGGGGAATAAGCCTGACGTCCTGAGCCCATTTCTTCTCCAGGCCCTGTACATCCCCTTCCTCATTGAACAAGGACTTGCTGGGGCCTGACTCTGGGCCTGGGTAGGGGAGTGACCTAGGCAGTGGTCTGGAAGCAGGGAAGGCTCCTGCCCTCCAGCAGCATCATATCCAATGGGGTGGCCAAAACACAAGGCTAATTGCGAAACCCTGCGAGGCAATACTTGCTTGATAAGCACCACATGTGTGCAGAAGAGTGACCGTCTGGGCTCCCCTGGGTGGCCCGGGGTCTGGGAGGGACCCACACAAAAAAATGGGAAGAGGATTCTTCTAAGAGCCAACCAGTTCGGCGGTTCACCAGCTGTGTGACTTTGGCTAAGTCACTTAACTTTTCTGGGCGAGTCACTTAACCTCTCTGGATTTGGGTTCTTTACCCGCACGCCAGCCCTACTGGATACTCTGGGGTTCTGAGAGTATGTGGCACAGAGCTGCAGCCCAGGTGCTAGACAAAGAGAAGGGCCTGGAGAGCTTGCAGAGGTGGAGGCAGAGGCCAGTAGGGATGGAAGTGGGGCCTGTGACCCTAAACATGACTTCCCGTGACCACTAGGTAAGAGGGGTCACACTTCGGAACCACATCCTCTTCTGGGGACCAGGTGCCTCAGGCTGGGGCTCCAAGGCTGCAGTCGGCAAGGAGAGGAGAACCGAGGGGTGAGGGCTGCAGGACCCATATCAGCACCAACCAGAACAAAGACAAGCTGTTCCCCCCAGCCTGAGGTTGTTTGTTTGCAAACAACAGTGTCTGCGCTGGCCACTGTTCTCTGCCTCCCAGGCCAACAGAGGCTGTCTGTGTGCCTGCCCCGCCCCCCTCCCAGGCTCCATCTCTGGCCTCCACCAGGGCCCACAGTTTGTGCAAATCCCCCAGATCTTCACAGCAGCTCTCCACAGCAGCTCTCCACAGATGCAGTGTCAGCAGACTGCTCCAGACCGATGAAATGGTTAGTGGCAGTTTAGGAGGAAGCGTAGAAGCGGGGACATCCAGCTTTGGGGAGAGCCCACCACTTGCTAAGCAGGGGAGGTGTTTGGCCACATCCCAGAGGCCTGACTCTGACCACACCCATCCCAAATCACAGGGCCAAAGCTCAGAGATGGCTCTGGTTATCACCCACCAGTACTGAGAATCTAGGGACTGAAGTACCTCTGAATTGACCTTCTGAGGTCCTGAAGCCCTTAGTCCAGGAGATCAGATCTGCCCAGAGTTTTGGCAAAGTTAAGGGGCAGGGTCTGTTCAGAGGATCCCTGTGTGAGGTCAGACAGCCTCATCCTAGCCCTTCCTTCCTTTGGGATAAACACCTTCTATCTCACGCCTCATCAAGCAGGCAGCTACCGTTGGGAAGGGTGGCCCAAAAACCAAACAAAAATGTGCTTTCTTTTCTGAAGAGAGAAACTGCCCTAAGATGCTGGGTAGGTCCAAGGACCTGGCCAGAGGGGAGACGCTCAGAGCCAGTGGGAAGGAGTCTCAGCACTGGGGCCAGTAGAAACATTCAGTTTCTCCTTTGCTGAAAGAGAGCCCTGGGAGACAGGTGCCTTGCTTTGCAGCAGAAGGTTGGAGGTGAGATGGGATACTGGAGGGGACAGAGTTGCCCCATTGAGCCCCAAGACCACCACCTAAGGAGAAAGATATCTCTTCCTTGCCCACATCCTCAGTCCTTATCTGCTCTCTGCCCCAAAGGACAGGGAAGTCATAAAACTCCAAAGACGGGTCAGCACAACCCCCTCCTTCCCCGTTTCCAAGGCTTAGGCCATCCCTGCAGGCTTACCCCCATCATTCCCAGACCAGCTAGGAGGCTCCAGAGAGGACGAGGCCTCTAGTAAGAAAGCCAGGTTGACCCAGGACTTCTTCTCAGCAGACCTGTGGGCCCAGAAGGGAAGGGGGTTTGAGGGGAGGGCCTAGGAATGGGTGTTGGAGATGTCAAAACCTTGAGCCTCAGGAGCTTTGAAGTCAGACAGCTGAGGGCACCGTCAGGGACCCCAGCCGTGTGGCCTCTGAACCTCTCTCGACCTCTCTGAGCTTCAGTTTCATTCAGATGGGAATGATCCCCATTCCACAGTCAGGAGAATTAAAGCAGGTGCGTGCATGTGTGTATTATGTGTGCACGTGTGCATGTGTGGAAGTGCCTGGCACAGAGTAAGTGTGTATACATTTTTAAAACCTCCCTCGTATCTCAGGCAGGTGGCAGAGTTTTATAACCAACTTTCTAGCACAACTTTAGCAAGGAACCCTGAGTGCATCCAGGAACCCCTAGCCTGGGGTGCTGGCAAAGCTGGCTCTTAGCTGCCTTGCGCTGAAGCTTTGACCCAGAACCAGGCCCTGGAGGAGCAGAGCTTGGCTCTGATAAGTAGGAGGAGCCGCTCTGTGTCTTTCTTGAAGTCACCCTTGAAAGGAAGTCCAGGATGTGCCAGGGATAGGATGGTGTTCAGACTCCTGATGTCACCCCTTGCGGGCAGACTTCTACCCCTCCAGTCAGTCCCCCTTCTCTGGACACACACAGAGAAGCACGCATGTGCACACGGTCTCTGTGTCTGCGGGCAATTAGGGTCAACTCTCTGAGTCCACATGTCCTTCCTATAAACTGTGAGCCCAGTGATCTAGAAGGATGGGGTAGCAGCCGCTCCAGTGTGGGCGCTGTGATGGTGGGGAGGGCTGTGTCACAGATGACTGTATTTACAAGAATCCCACATTTTTGCTGAGAAACCACTGAGTCCCTTGTACTCTCTCCCACCTGTTGCCTCCCTGACTCATGGCCCACCTGTCAGCTCTGAGGAAGCTCCCAAACATCCTAGCTTTGCCACCCCCCAATTTAATTTCAGATATCCAAATAAGGAGCTTTAAAATGTGTCCAAGAGAAGTCCCCAGAAAGCGTCAGGCCTTGGGAGCTCTGTCGCTTTGAGGCAGCTTGATGTGGGGGCAAGAGTGGGTACAGTGCAAAGCCAGCTAGGGTCAGGTGAGCCAAGGGGACTAGTGTCCCAGGGCAAGATGTGCACACCCACCCCATGGGGTCAGACCAGCCTGGGGCATCCGGGGTCTGCCACCGACTGAGTGACATGGTCAGTTAGGTACTCTCTCTGGGCTGAAGGAGACTCATTCCTACCTCATGGGGTTTGAAGGATTGATTTGGAGCAGAGTACAAAGTGGATGACCCGGACTTGGCCCAGAGATGGTGGTCAGTAGCTATAAAGCACACATGATCTCAGTTAATAGCAACTCCACCTCTCCAGGAGCTCGGGCCATTCTTTCTCTCACATCTTCCACCAAAACTCTTAGCAAATCTTGTCATGTCCTGCTTTATCTGGCACCCCACTTCTTCTCATCACTTGCTACCATTGCACCCAGGTCCAAGCTGCCATGGCCTCTCCCTTGACTTATTGCATTGGCTTCCCATCCTGTCTCTCATTGGACCCTCCAGTCTTTTCTCAACACAGTAGTTAGTGCAATCAAGCTGTCCTTGGCTCCCTGTTTCACTCACCCAAGTCTGTGCCATGGCCAGCAAGGCAACTCATGATCTACCCACCTCCTCACCTCTCTGGCCTCTGTTCCCACCACGCTGTTCCTCACTCTCCCTGCTCCAGCCTCCCTGAATCACCCTTGTTGCTCAGCACTCAGGCATGGTTTCCCTCTGCCTGGGGTTCACGTGCCGTCACACCCCTGCAACTCAATCTCCCCTTCCCTATGAGGCCTGCCTTGACCATTGCAGTTGACATCACCACCCACCCCACCCAGCACCCACTCACCTCTTACCCTGCTCCTACATTACTCAACACCTTCTACCGTACCATGTAATTTACTGATTTATTCTTTAATGTCTGTATTCTGTCTTCTCTCATTACAGTAAAAGCTGTAGAAGGGCGAAAATCTTTGTTTTGTCCCCCGGTGTATCCCAGGCACCTAGAACTCAATAAATATTTGTCATGTGAATGATGGAATCTCATCATTATGAGATGGTTAAGGCAACCCACTTATTCTAACCGCAAGAAAAATCCAGGTTTTCTACAGCTAAGTTCTGATCTTCTGAAGGTGCTTGGGGTGAGGGTAGGGAGGACTGAAAACCTGGCTCCCCTATGCCCTTGGCCTCCTCCCTGTTTTAATTCTACTGCTCTGGGGTGCTTCCCCCTTCAACATGCTAGCAGAGATACAAATTCATTCCTTTGACCTCCCTATGCACAACGGAAGCTTCCCTGGTGGCTCAGACAGTAAAGAATCTGCCTGCAATGCAGGAGACCCAGGTTTGATCCCTGGGTTGGGAAGACCCCCGGAGAAGGAGATAGCAACCCACTTCAGTATTCTTGCCTGGAGAATCCCATGGACAGAAAAGCTTGGCGGGCTGTAGTCCATGGGGTCACACAGACTCTGACACGACTAAGTGACTAACACTCTCTGCACATTGGAGGTCAATTGGAACTTGAGTATTTACTATTTCCTACCATGGGAGAAAGTTAATACAGAAAACACAAGAATTATAAAAATGGTCTGGTTTAGGAAGTGGGTGTAGGTGTGCTCTTGTTTCCAGTTCCTTTTGAGACGTCTGCATTCTTGCCTCAGGTGCCTGGCCTGGGTTCCCTCCTTCCTGGGTCCTAATCGCCCACACTCCGCTCACCCCTCTCCTTCTCCCTCCTGTGACCCTGGAGCTAGAAACCCAATCCACTGTTTCCCAGTCACGGTCTTGAGAAGGTCACTTCTCTGGGCAGTTTCCTCTTCTGTAAAACTGGACGGCTCATGCTCTGCCTCTCGAGTCCTGTTGGCAGGCACAGATGAAATAGCAATATGATGGACTTGGAGAACTTTTGAACCTTACAAAAACCCAAGGTAACTAGGAGGTGTCAGCGCTTTCCCAGAGGCAAGAGGACTAATGAATCTGAAATAGGAGGCAGTGGGGGCTGTTGACGTAGCTGGTGTCTACAAAAGCCACCCTTACAGGTCAGGTCACTCTTGCCAGGAGATTTGCATTCTGATCACAGACAAAGGAGCTTTAATTTCAATAAAACAATGATCCTTTGGTCTCCTGACTCCCTGGCTGTAGATGAGGCTGACAGTCTTGGGTGGGCCAGGGGGAAGAGGCAGGACCCAGGGAAACTGAGGCTCCGAGTAGGGCCAAGTTGAGGTTCCATCAAATCTGAAGGGAATCCCAGGGTAGCTCATGTCCTGGGAGGGGCAAATTTGGGGGCAGAATTCTTATACTTCCTTGGGAAACTTTGCTTGGTGTAATGAAATGCATAAAGTACCTACTATGTATCAAGCACCGTGCTAGGTACTGGGGATATAGCAGTGATACAATAGACAGGGCTCTTGCCCTCCAAAGGACATGCTGTCTATCAGTGAGAGAGACATGGAGCAAATACACAAATAATTATTATTAACCACAGAGGAAAGAGCTCAGAAGGAGAAGGATAGGGTGCCATGAAAGTGTGTGATGGGAAACCTGATTTTGTGCACTTGATGGGGGGGGGGCGGGTATCAGGAGGGTTTCCCTGAAAGTTCTACTTGAGCTAAGAACTTGTTGCAAGACATCAGTGGGACACTTTAGGCAAGTCAAAACGGCTCTCCATGTGCCCCTGCAGGCCCCTGGAAGCTGGACAAAGCGTCACCCTGAGGCGCTTGGCAGAAGTCAGGCCTCGGGGCAGGGCACACGACCTGACAGTGAAGGGGCAGGGAGGTCCCCAGGGGTGAAGCCTGGGCTCCTTGCCCCTCAGTCCTTCCAGACCCCACCCATCCCCTGGCATGTCCAGCTAGCACCGTCTGCGAGATCCCAGTTGCTCGGCCACCGATGGATGGAGGCGGCGGGGCAGGGCCCCATGACCTCACTGTAATGGTGTCCTGTAGCCCCGCCAGCAGGAGGAGAAAACAACACTGAAAAGTCCCCCAGCGCTCCCAGATGCCTGCTCAGGAAGACTCAGGGCTCCAGGCTATGGGCTGCGTGCCCAGCTCAGGAGGCCAGAACGGAATTCGAAAGTGCTTGTTTCTCACTGAAAAATTCCAAAGATTGCTCAACATTCCTTTGACCCCAGGAGGTGCTGAGATAGAGGATCCGGAGCCCGAAGGCGTGGCTCAAGACTGTCAGGGAAGAGCTCCTCTGTCCTGCTCCCTGGGGGGCAGAGGGAGAGGGGCTGGGGAGGGCTGCGGAGACACCGGCTCTCGTCTGGACCCAGGGGCACTGATGGTGGAGTGGATTTTGTAGGTCTGAAAAGAGGATTGGGAAACCAGCAGCCTTCAGTACAGGGAGCAGACATTCCCGGTCTTCCCAGGAGAGCTGCTACGTTCCTGAAAGGCCCTGACATTGGGGAACCAGAGTCTCAGACTCTGGGGCAAAGGCTCCTGGAATAGCTCACTGAGATCAACTCCCTGTGACCACTAGGAAGGTCAGCTCCCTCTTCCCAGCTTTGTGTCTGAAGATGTTGTCTCAAACGCCCCCTTCTCCAGGCAGCTTGCTCCCTGCCTAGATTTAAATCCTCTCCTCTGAAAAGGTGCTAACCACACTGTGTTTCACTTTGTAGTTGTTTCTTGAAGTGTCTGCTCTCCTCTGCAAAGGGGGAAATGTCCTGGAAGACAGAGGCTGTTTGGGCACAGGCTAGTATAATTCCCACAGGACTCACGTGGCATAGAAATGTAGGTACCAAGGTAGTCACTGCAGCACTGTTTACAATAGTGGAGAACAGCAAGTTCTCTGAGTGTTCAACAGTGGGGTTTGATTAAATAAGCTGGAGTGTGTCCACATTGGAATGCTAAGCAGCCATTGACAATTACATTTTAAAAAATATTTAAAGATACAGGAGTATGTTTAAATCAATAAACTCCTATCCTGCAGAGCTAAGCACTACTAAGATTTTGGTGTGTTTCCTTTACATATTTTTCTATGTAGATATAAACATGTATTAAAATCCTACCAAAATGGGATTATATGTGGGGATAAAAGTTAAATTGTGTTAAGTGTGGACTGCACACTTGTGAAAATTTTCTTTCTGATGAAAGTAATGGGAAACAGCAATTGGAGGGGAGTCTATATTGTCACAGAATGTAGAGTATGAAGATGTTGAAAATTATTCTGCACTCAGCACTCAGCATTCTGTACACTGAATTAGAAAAGCCACAAATGACCTTGAGGCTGTCACTTCCTAACCGCACCCAGCTCATTCTCAGAAAAGACCATGGTGGGGAGTGGTTTGAGAATGGAAAGAATGGAAGTCTATTGATCATATCAAATTTTGCATAATCACTGAATTTCACATATATTTTAGTGCATTAGAATCATACTGTGTACAAATGCTTCATATCATCTCTTATTTAATGTATCTTAAGCAGCACTCCATCTTACTAAATATTATTTTAAAACATATTGTTATATACATGTTCTTGCTTTTTAAAAATGTTTTTGGGACTCCCTTGGTGGCCCAGTGGCTAAAACGCCACACTCCCAATGCAGGGGACCTCAGTTCAATCCCAGGTTGGGGAACTAGATCCCACATGCTGCAACTAAGACCCAGCACAGCCAAATAAATAAATAAAATTAACTATTTAAAAAATATCTTTGCCCCTTATACATCAGGTGAAATTGCTGGGAAGTAGAAATATTTGAAAGATTATTGAAACATATTTCCAAATTTCCTCCAAAAATGTTGTTCCAAATTACACTTAGCAGTGAATGAGAGTCTTCCCTGGAACCCTGTCAATGAGTGGGTTAATCAATGTTAAAGTAGGAGATGGAATTGAAAGCTACTTCCACAGGTAGAATTGATGGGATCTGATAGCTACTTGGGTACTGGGGGTGATGAAATCAAGAGCAGAAGCAGTTGATACTGAAGTCCTTGGCTTGAGTGTGTATAGAGATGGGGAAGCCTTTGGTGGAGAAAGGGAGGAAAGGAAGAGGATTGGGATCAAAGTAGAAATTTGGCTTGGGAATAGAGGGGATTCCATGGTAGCTCAGCTGGTAAAGAATCTACCAGCAATGCAGGAGACCTCAGTTCGATTCTTGGGTGGGAAAGATCCATTGGAGAAGGGATAGGCTACCCATTCCAGTATTCTTGGGCTTCTCTGGTGACTCAGCTGGTAAGAATCCACCTGCAATACAGGAGACCTGGGTTCAACCCCTGGGTTGGAAGATCCCCTTGGAGAAGGGAACTGCTATCCACTCCAGTATTCTGGCTTGGAGAATTCCATGGACTGTATAGTCCATGGGGTTGCAAAGAGTTGGACATGACCAAGCGACTTTCACTTTACTGTATATTTAAAAGAAACAAGCAAAAAAATCACATGAGACCCAGAAGATAAAGACCTTTCCCCCAAAGAAAACATGCAAATAGTTAAAGAATAACAAAGTACCCATCTTATCATTTTGTTAACTAAGATCCATTTGGTTGAAAAACAGTAGACATTTAAGTTCTGTAAGTTTAGTTAAAGGGGAGAATCTAGGGAATATTCATTTTAAAAACCCAGAAGAACAGAAATACAACTAGGACCCAATCTTTCTCATATATTGACAGGATTCTCTCTCTTTTATCTTAGTGTTTCTCTACAGATCAACCTTATTCTCTCTCAGACTGGCATTACCCACACAGCAAGAAGCAGGCTATTGAGAGTGCCTAAGACTTACCTCTCATATCTTTGCTACTGGGATCTGGTCTCAAGGTCAAAAAATCTCAAGGAAAGGCTCTTATTCACCCAGCATGGTCCTCAACTGAGGTTTAGGGTGAGCTATTCTGAGTGGTTGTCTTAGCTCAAGTATCCGTCCTTGGGCTAACAGTGTCTGGGAGCAGGATTTAGAAGAGAATGGAGTATACACATATGAACCAAAGGGTTAGACAGGACAGACTGCCGTTCATAAGAAGGATGCTCTTCCAGGTGTGTGAAACAATGAGTATTCTACCTAGTATAGCCACATAATTCTCTTTCCATACAAATAATGCCCCTGAGTGTCCCCTCTCTTACCTTAATACAACCATCCTCTTCTCAGTGGGACATAACTCAAAGTCATTCAGGTGCTACTTCTCACTTTAAGGATAGAATCTACAATGGAAGATCTCTTTCCTCTGGTAACTTTTATTTTCTTGTTCACTCTTATTGTTTTACAGCTTTAGATCAGCCTGTGTAAGTGTGGATTTAGTATTTATTCTGCATGCTCAGTTGCTCAGTGATGTCTGACTCTGCGATCCCATGGACCGTAGCCCACCAGGCTCCTCTGTCCATGGGATTCTCCAGGCAAGATACTGGAGTGGGTAGCCATTTCCTCCTCCAGGGGATCTTCCTGATCCAGGGACTGAACTCATGTCTTCCTCATCTCCTGCACTGGCAGGCAGATTCTTTACCACTCAGCCACCTGAGCATTATTTATCCTATTCATTCAGTGGATACCTTCTATCTGAGGATTCTGGAGAATTTTGCACTGTTATCTACTCAGTCTTTTCTACCATTTTCTTTAATCCTTTCTTTTGAATCTTCCCTTTGATGGATCCTCTCAAACTCTTTTCCCTATCTCGTAATTATCCTTTCATCATTTTCAGTTTTTAAAAACTTCTCTGTGCTGAGTTCTGGGTGAATTCCTCGGTTCCATCTTCCAAAGCACTAATTATTTATTGAACTATATTCAGTCCAGAACTCCCCCCTAGCTATTCAGTTTTTAAGAATTAGATGTTTTCCTTTTCCAGGGTTTCTGATTGTTCCTCTTCCATATCCACTTACTCATATTCGTTCCTCCCCTCATCTTTTGAGGATTCTCAACTTGCTTATTTTACAATAATTTTCCTCTTGTTCTACTGTTTTCTCCTCATCTGAAGGGAGTTTATCTCCTGCTGATTGTTTTTGTTGGCAGCCTTTCTTCACATTTAGTCTTTTTATTTCTTTTCTGTTTCCTATCCATGGACATGTTTATCTTCTTTTGAAATGTGACTGTGTCTTTTTATTTCTTCTCTCTCATATGTTTCTCTTTCACTGGAGAGGTGGCAGAGACTGATGTTAAGAGCTCAGGATCTAGAGACTGCCTGTGTTCAGATCTTGGCCCATGACTTAATAGGAGTACAATTTGGGGCAGGTTTCTTCACCTTATCTGTAAACTAAAGGATAAAAATCATAGCATCTACCTAACAGGGTTTTGGGGAGGCTTGAAGGATATGATGCACATAAGGCAATTTGACAGTCCCTAGAACACAGTGCGTATTTAACACATGTTTGAGCAAGCTCTGGGAGTTGGTAATGGACAGGGAGGCCTTTGCATCCATGGGGTCACAAAGAGTCAGACACAACTGAGCGACTGAAATGAACTGAACTGAACTGAGGTATTTTTCTACCCACTTAGAGAAAAACAGTGTGTCCAGACGTGGATAGGATTGGTGCTCGAAGTATCAACTTGGAGGGTCACTTGTTAGCAAGTTCAAGTCCAGGATTCCTAAGTGTGTCTATTCCTCATGGTCAAGACTTCTCATTGCTCCCCGTGATCTTGCCCTCATTGGCTTTGTGATTACTACCAACCACCTCCCACACACCTCGTGTACAATGTTGGTGGGAAACAGGGTAACTGTTATAAATGCTACTGTTGAAAATGGGTGATAACAAGGCAACACACCGTGGTCTCTGGCCCAGCATTTGAACCACATCCAGCTGGACAGCAATGGTGAGGTCAGGGCTGTGGCTAGTGAGTATCACTGCATCTTGGCCACGACTGAGTTTTCTGGTCACCAGTCTGACTCCAGGTTTTGCTTGTTGGGAGCACTGCCCTTGCCCACATCCACCATACCCTTCATGAGCAGGGTGGTGGAGAGGTTTCCTCCACCCTGGGTTGTACTGCCTTATGAAACACTTCCTATTAGTCTCACTACCTGGAAATTACTTCATGATAGAGTTTCCCAAATCCTTTGGGTGATAGAAATCTGGAGAATTTGATGAGAATTGTCAGTCACACCCCTGATCCACTGACTCTCCAGAGAGAGAGGCCTGGGAATCTGTCCTTTTAATAATAACAATCATCTCAGGTGATGCTTATCATCAGGAAAGTTAGAAAAATTACTGCCTTAGTGGTTGAGCAATCACACACCTCAATTTGGCAGATGTGGACTTTTTTTTAGCATTTCAACACTGAAAACCATAATCATTTGACCATGACTTTCATTCAGGGAGATCTCTGATGGCCAATTTCAGAGAATTTTAAGGCAGGCACGAAGGGTACTTTGGGCTCTACTCACATGATTTCAGTCTCTTACTACAGAGGAGGCTCTGCCCCTCTCCCGGGGCTCAGTAGGAAATGTGGGGAGGAAATGCATGCCTACCCTGCCCTCAGTGTGGTCCGTGCTCTGTGACGTCACACTGGGGTGGGGTAGGGAGAGTGTGCAATTCCTCATGAGGCAGGGAGTGCACAGCATGAGGTGCTTGGCTGGTTGCTGTCCTTCCCAGGTATCACTATTCCAATTTCCAGGAGTCTATGGCTTCTTAATCCATGAAGATACTTTGGTGTAGGGCAGAGCATTCAGCTTTTGCAGTTGAGCAAAACTGTAACCTTGGGTACTTGGGACAGCTGACTACCAATGGAAAGACCTCTCTTAAAGTTGTATCAGAGCTCAAGAGGGAGGGAATATGTGTATACATATAGCTGATTCATTTCTTTATACAGCAGAAACTCATACAGCATTGTAAAGCAATTATACTCCAATAAAAAAAAAAAAAAGAAAAACAGTATCAGTCTGTCCATTGGCTCCCTGACTGCTTCCGGGTCTTCTTCTCTCCCAGCACCCTATCTAAGGCTGCAAGAAATTATGACACATTCTGTTATCCTGATATCTCATACCAAGTCTCCCAAAGTATAAGTCTGAATGGCCCTTCATCTGAGTCCCAGGAGCCCCTGGAAAAGAGTCTAACCAACTTCCTTGACAGCATAAAAATAGGGAAGGCCATTTTCCCAGCCTAAGATCCTTGAATGCCATAGCACACCCCCTCCAACCCCCAACCAATCTTGATTCGGCCATTTGCAGGCTCCTCAATTGCCACATCCCTGTTCATGTTCCAGTTTCTTTATCAAGATTCTTTTTGTGGTAAGTAACAGAAACTCAGGCTTCCCAGGTGGCGCTAGTGGTAAAGAACCCCCTGCCAATTCAGGAGACATAAGAGATGCAGTTTTGAGCCCTGGGTTGGGAAGATCCCCTGGAGGAGGGCATGGCAACCCATTCCAGTATTCTTTCCTTTTTTTTTCCATTTTACATATTCTTTTATGCTCCAGTATTCTTGCCTGGAGAATCCCCACAGACAGAGAAGCCTGGAGGGCCACAGTCCACAGAGTTGCACAGAGTCGGACATGACTGAAGCGACTTAGCATGCTGGTACACAGCAGAAACTCAATTTAACCTGATTTCTGCAAAAGAGGCATCTATTGAAATGGTCACATGGTGGAAAAAAGCAGGAATGTATCAGGGGTCCCCAACCTCCAGAATCTAATACCTGATGATCTGAGGTGGAGCTGATGTAATAATGATAGAAATAAGTACATACTAAATATAATGCACTTGAATCATCCTGAAACCATCTCCCCCTCTCCACCAGCTATGGAAAATCATCTTCCATGAAAGTGGTTCCAGGTGCCAGAAAGGTTGACTTCAACAACCAAAACAGCTGAGACGTTCTCCCTGCCCTACTTTCTTGCTATCCTCTGCATGGCAGCATTGTTCTCTTGGACAGGTTTTGTGTGTATGGCAGAGACATGCCCTTGTGACCAGCTGTGACTCACCTCTGCTCAGCACCAGTGCAGAAAGATGGCTTTACTTTCTCTAATCATGGAATTTCTTTAATTACAAAGAAAGGCTCTGAACGACTTAGCTTGGCTCAGGAATCCAACCCAACACTGGACCACGTTTAGAAGGAAGACTAAGAGCATTTCCCAGAAGAGTCTTTTCTGGGTAGACAGAACTAAAGATGTGCTCTATTCCCCAAATCAAAGAAATACAAGTTAAAACAGCCATGAAATGCCATTGGAATGAAAAAAGTGAAGATACTCAATGCAGTTTTCTACTGCTGTGGCAACAAATGACTACAAATTTAGTGGCCTAAAACAACCCAAATGTATTCTATTACAGTTCTGTAGTCAGACGTCTCATGCTGGGCTAAGATCAAGTTGTTGGCAGCATTCTTCTGGAGGTTCCAGGGGAGAATCTGTTTCCTTGCCTTTTCCAGCTTCTAGACATCTCCCACATTCCTTGGCTCATGGTCCCTTCCTCCTTCCTCAAATCCAGCAACATGGGGCTGGGTCATTCTCACACAGCTGTCTTTCTGGTTCTCTTTTCTGTCTTCCTCTTCCACTTTTAAAGACCTTTGTGATTACATTTGGACCCATACAGATAACCCAAGATCAGCCAATTAGCAGCCTTAATACGCCTTTGCCATGTAAGGTAACCTCTACATAGGTTCCTCATCTCTTGTGGGGGTGGAAGCTGTTAGTCTGTCCACCATGGCTTGAAAGAGGGCAGTAAATAGATCCTCTCAAATTCTACTGGTCAAGCTGTGAATTTGCATAAAATTTCTGGAAAATAATTTGGTAAACTGGCCTTCAGATATTCATATTTGTTCATTCAGTAACTCTAATAATCTGTCCTTAAAAATAATGCTAGGGACTTCCCTGGTGGTCCAATGACTAAGACTCTGAGCTCCCAACGCAGGGGTCCTGGATTCAATTCTTGTTGGGGGGACTAGATCCTGCATGCTGCTACTAAAGATTCCACATCCTGCAACTAAGACCCAGTGTAGCCAATTAAATAAATAAATATTTTTAAAAATAATGCTAAATATGTGGCAGTGTGAAGTTTATGCACTAAGATGTTCATCACTTCTTTATTTATACCACCAAAACATGGGAAATAACCCTAATGACTGGTGATGGTAAGGCTAAGTAAGCCATATTATATCTGTATAAGGAAATATTATGTTGACAGTAAAAACTTTCATTCCTAGGAAGCTTTCAATGAAATGAAAATATGTATATCCCCTAACATTAAGGATGGCACCCCACTCCAGTACTTTTGCCTGGAAAATCCCATGGACGGAGGAGCCTGGTAGGCTGTAGTCCATGGGATCGCTAAAAGTCGGACACGACTGAGTGACTTCACTTTCACTTTTCACTGTCATGCATTGGAGAAGGAAATGGCAACCCACTCCAGTGTTCTTGCCTGGAGAATCCCAGGGATGGGGGAGCCTGGTGGGCTGCTGTCTATGGGGTCGCACAGAGTCGGACACAACTGAAGTGACAGCAGCAGCAACATTAAAGAAAAAAGAGAAAGATGTCTGTACATTCTACTCAATTTTATTGTGAAATTAAAACTACTCTAAAAACATTGTCTATGCACTCATCTCACACGCTAGTAAAGTAATGCTCAAAATTCTCCAAGCCAGGCTTCACCAATACGTGAACCGTGAACTTCCAGATGTTCAAGCTGGTTTCAGAAAAGGCAGAGGAACCAGAGATCAAATTGCCAACATCTGCTGGATCATCAAAAAAGCAAGAGAGTTCCAGAAAAACATCTATTTCTGCTTTATTGACTATGCCAAAGCCTTTGACTGTGTGGATCACAATAAACTGTGGAAAATTCTTCAAGAGATGGGAATACCAGATCACCTGACCTGCCTCTTGAGAAACCTATATGCAGGTCAGGAAGCAACAGTTAGAACTGGACATGGAACAACAGACTGGTTCCAAAAAGGAAAAGAGTACGTCAAGGCTGTATATTGTCACCCTGCTTATTTAACTTATATGCAGAGTACATCATGAGAAACGCTGGGCTGGAGGAAGCACAAGCTGGAATCAAGATTGCCAGAAGAAATATAAATAACCTCAGATATGCAGATGACACTACCCTTATGGCAGAAAGTGAAGAAGAACTAAAGAGCCTCTTGAGGAAAGTGAAAGAGGAGAGTGAAAAAGTTGGCTTAAAGCTCAACACTCAGAAAACGAAGATCATGGCATCTGGTCCCATCACTTCATGGGAAATAGATGGGGAAACAGTGGAAGCAGTGTCAGACTTTATTTTGGGGGGCTCCAAAATCACTGCAGATGGTGATTGCAGCCATGAAATTAAAAGACGCTTACTCCTTGGAAGGAAAGTTATGACCAACCTAGATAGCATATTAAAAAGCAGAGATATTACTTTGCCTACAAAGGTCGGTCTAGTCAAGGCTATGGTTTTTCCAGTAGTCATGTATGGATGTGAGAGTTGAACTGTGAATAAAGCTGAGTGCTGAAGAATTGATGCTTTTGAACTGTGGTGTTGGAGAAGACTCTTGAGAGTCCCTTGGACTGCAAGGAGATCCAACCAGTCCATCCTAAAGGAGACCAATCCTGGGTGTTCATGGGAAGGACTGATGCTGAGGCTGAAACTCCAATACTTTGGCCACCTCATGCGAAGAGTTGACTCATTGGAAAAGATCCTAATGCTGGGAGGGATTGGGGGAAGGAGAAGAAGTGGACGACGGAGGATGAGATGGCTGGATGGTATCACCGACTCAATGCACACGAGTTTGGGTGAACTCTGGGAGTTGGTGATGGACAGGGAGGCCTGGCGTGCTGTGATTCATGAGGTTGCAAAGAATTGGACACAACTGAGCGACTGAACTGAACGGATTAAGTTTTATAAAAGAGGAGATACAATAAATTGTTATTATAATATAATGTAATAAAATAGATGTCCAAAAAGACTTGGGAAGGAAAATGTTAAGCATGGTTATGCTATGGGTGGTGGGATTATTTACAGGTGACTTTTTCCCCCTCTAAATAAACATGTTATTTTTAAACTGGCCCTCAGGTACATAGAATTGTGTTAACTGTAATTCTTATTTCCTGACACACTCTTATCATTATTCCAGGCAAGGTCACTTTTATTTGTTTATTTGGTTGGTTTCCTAGCTGTTTCCATAATGGATTAAGTACCCACAAACTTAACACTCAAAACAAAAGCCTCTCTAACCATAACCTCCCCCACACACCCTCCTTGTGACTCTCCCCGTTCAAGATAACCATGATGCTCAATCTCATGTTTATCTTTTCATTGCTTTCATTTTTATGTAGTTTTATTGTATCTATTGTGGGATCACCACTCCCTTGCAGTGTCTTCCTCTCATTATTTCCTGAGAGTCTTGCAAAGGGACAACGTGTTTTTATTCCTAGACAAAAGAAATTCTTCTATACTAAGGCAGGGAATGTTGACAAAAGAGTAACCAATGAAATGCCATTTTAACTATTTTTTTCTTCAAGCCTCTGTGGTCATTCCAATAATACCCATACATGGTTCAGAAGTTGCAGTTCAACACCTAAATGTATGGTGTTCAAATCCCACACTCCTCTTGAAGGGAGGTGTTGTGCCTTTGAGCTTCAATGGGACCCAGGCTTCCTTTGAAGGAAGATCTATTTCCCTTGGTCTCATTCTCTGGTCTGTCTCAGGATGTTCCTGGGCCATTTCTGCCTTATGGGACACAGTTGACCCACCTGGAGTCCAGATGAATACATTGAAGTCCTCTGGCCCAAGCTTCCTCAGGGCCCCCAGGTTGACTTCTGATTTCAGGGATTTCATTTTTAATCAAGCACCTGCTGAATATCTCATGAAGAGATCTCTTTTGAGCAACAGCTGTCCATCTTCAGACCCGTAGGTCTTAACCAAGGACCCTTTTATCAGCATCACCTGAGAAGCTTTTTAAAAATGAAGATACCTAGAATCAATCCCACCCCCAAAAGACTCTGTAAATCTGCTATCAGCAATTATAAGGCACTCCTCCAAAAACCAGATATGCACTCTTGGTTAAGAACCATATCGTCAGACAATACCTAGCCAAGGCCCATGCCTGCCTTGGTCTTCAGCAAATTCTTCGAGGTAATGCCAGCTAAAACATAGCCTTATGTTTCAGGATACAGCTGCTCATTTTTTGTTTTCCCCGTGCCTCCCAGCAAATTGACATCTACTTTCTGACTATCAGGAAAAAGGCCAACTGTCTTTGAGAGATGCTGGCATCAACTATTTTTCATGTTTTGGCTATTGTGGTTTCCTGCAGATGTTGTAGATCTGTTTCACTCTCTCTGGTTTTTCTCTGCTTATCGCTCTTTTTCTCTCTGTCTCCTTCTGTCCCTTTCTGTCTCTCATCTCAGTTTATCCTGAAGTTCAACTCTGTTCTTTTCACCATGAAATAGACACCTGCAGACTTCCATCCTTCACTTCTGACCCAAGAGGTAAAAAGATTTCTCTCTCTAGGACTAGTTTGAAATATCCTTCAGAAAGACCATGTTTGAGAGGCAATTCCAATAATGGCTAAGAGATGGACTCCAGAGCCAGAGCTCAAATTCTGGTTGTGTGAACAGAGACAAATTACTTAACCACCCGTGACTCGGTTTCCCCATCTGTAAAATGAGGAGGATTACTGCACCTATTCCATTAGATTTTTGAGAGGATTCAGTGGGCTAAGATGCTCTCAGAATAGCACCTGGTATGCAGTAAGTACTATATAGTCAGGGGGCTCCGTGTGTCTTGCAGGCAACCCAAGAATGTTTAATTTGCTTCATGAACTTGGTTCTTTAAAAGCAGGAGAAATAAGATGAGCTCTTTTGTCAGACTTGGTTCTAAAACATGTGTCAATATTGGTATGACATGGAAGTGAATGAACCTTGGGAGGAAGAAATCACTTTATCAAGGATCTCTCTATGATACATAAGGGACCTGTCTTCATAAGACATGTTTAGTCATGTTCACTTCATTTAGGGAAAGTATTTCAACAAGTTGGGAAATTTGCATGAGTCAGAAACTTTAAAGGAGACTATGGCTAAAGGGGGATAGAAATCTCCAAGGACTACACTCCTCATTACAGAACCAGGATTAACCAAGGAAGCCTGCTGGCCTCTCCCTCCCCTCCTCTCCTGTTTCATCTCCTTTCAAGGACCGTCCATTTTACATTCCTAACTTGTCTTGCCTTTCTTCTATTCCCACATCACCCACTCTCATTCAGGTTACCTTTATTTTTCAGCAAGTCTACATCAGCTTTCCCTATTGGCCTCCTCACGTCGACTCTGGCCCCTTCCAGCGTTCCAGTGCATCCTCTACTCTCCACACTGGAGCCAGAGTGATTGTCTTGAAATACACATCTGTACTCCTGTTGTCGCTATCCCACCTTCACACCTCTAAAACCACTCCCTGGCTTCCTGGTGCTTTCATAATAAGGAAAAGCAGTTTTAAAGGCTGAATAGCAGGCCCTGTGGAGTCTGCCTCACTTGTCTCTCCAGCTCCACCAGTTCCATCTCACTTGCTCTACCCACGGTGGCCTTCCTTCCGTTTTGCATAATGACCAAGCTTCCCTGTGCCACTGGGCCTTTGCAGGTACTAGTTTCTGCCTGGAAGGCTCCTTCTCCCCACTTCCACTCCCTTTAATTTTTATCTTTTTCACAACAGCCATCAGTTTTTCTTTTTAAAAAAATATATTTATTTATTTGGCTACATCAGGTCTTCATTGCAGCATGAGCACTCATATGCGGCCTGTGGGATCTATTTCAGGACCAGGGAGCGAACTGGGCCCCCTGCATTGGGAGCACAGAGTCTTAGCCACTGGATCACCGGGGAAATCCATCTACCCTATTTTAAAGAAAAACACTTAAACTTTATTTTTTGAGTACTTTTAGGTTCACAGAAAAATTGAGCAGAAAATATAAAGAGTTCCCAAACACCCATCCTCCCACACTCTCCACATCTCAACACAGAGCCTTTCCTACCATGAACACTTCACACCAGTGTGTGCATTTGTTATAACCCATGAACCAACATCAACACATCATTATCAACCAAAGTTTATAGTTCATGACTCACGCTTTGTGCTGTATATTCTGAGTCTGGACAAAGGTACAATGACAGATACCTAACGTTATAGTATCTTACTATTTTTTAATACTATCAAAGTGTTCTCACTGCCCTAAAAATCCCTTGTCCTCCACTTATTCACCTTGCTTGCCCGCTAATCCCACAGCCACTGCTGATTTTTATCACCTTGATAGTTTTGCCTTTTCCAGAATGCTATAGTTGGAATTGTATGATATGTAACTTTTTCAAATTGGCTTCTTTCACTTAGCAACATGCTTTTGTAAGGTTTCTCCATGTCTTTTCATGGCTTGATAGCTCGTTTCTTTTTAGTACTGAATAATATTCCATTGTTTGGCTGTACCACAATTTGTGTATCCACTCATCCACTCAAGGACATATTGATTACTTCCAAGTTTTAGCAATTATGAATAAAGCTGCCATAAACATTTGTGTGTGTGTGTGTGTGTGTGCAGATATAGTCTTCAATTCATTAGGGTAAGTACCAAGAAGTATGATTGTTGGATACTATGGTAAGCGTATGTTTGGTTTTGTAAGAAATCGTCAAACTGTCTTCTTCTGCCACTTCAGTGGCTGCACCATTTTGCATTCCCACCAGCAATATGTGAGTGCTCCCCCGGTCCACGTCCTTGTCAGCATTTTGTATTTCAGTATTTTGGATTTTGGCTAGCTGTGTATACATCTATGTTAGTTTATAATGGTATTTCATTGTTGTTTTAATTTGCAGTTTCCTAATGTCTGTGATGTTGAGCATCTTTTCAGATGCTGTTTACCATCCGTGTAGCATCTTTGATGATATGTCTGTTCAGATATTTTGCCCATTAAAAAAATAATATTTATTTTTGGCTATGCTAGGTCTTTGGTGCCACATGGGCTTTGGCGAGCAGGGGCTACTCTCTATTGTGGAATGTGGGCTTCTCATTGCAGTGGTTTCTCCTTGGGTGGCTTCTCTTGTTGCAAAGCATAGACTCTAGGGTGCATGGACTTCAGTGGTTTCAGCTCCTGGTCTCTGGTCTGGGGGCTCAGTAGTTGTGGCACATGGGCTTAGTTGATCTGAGGCTTGTGGGGTCTCCCTGGATCAGGGATCGAACCCATTTGCCCATTTTTAAATTGGATTGTTTCCTTCTCCCTTTCTGACCTCAATATATCCTTCTTTCTCAAATTTAGATCTTAAACCAGCAATCTCTTCTTTGCACCTTTGTCTAGATTAAAAAAAAAAAAACACCTCAAATTCCTGGAGAACTATTCTACCTCTTCAGTTATCAGAGTTGTAATTTATTATTATTGGAATGAAGTCTGTAACAATAGGTACTATGTCTGGTTTCATTCCCTGATGTATTGATGAGCCCAGCACTGTGCTTAAGGTAAATAACTATGGGATGAGGAATAAACTAATAACCTCAGTGAGAAAGAAGGTGGAGAGGGAATGAGGGGTCATGTAAAGAAACCAGTGCAAAAATAGAGTGAGGCCAGAATTTCAATGAGCAGAGGGGGCAGAGGGCCAAAAACAAATGCCAAAAGTGCAAACCTGTAAGCCTGGTGTTAGGAATACTGAAGTGTAAAATGAGCTGAGGCTGAAACAAATGACTGAGACCACAGAAGACTATTTTAGAAAATTCTTTGGAGCAGGAAAAATAACAAGGAAGAGCCAGACCCCACACTTAGTGTGGCAGAATGAGGCATAACTTTTCATGCATGATGTTTCTCTCCCTCAAGAAGAGTAATTCTCCAGCCAGAAAGTGTAAAGGCAAACTCCAGAAGAAGAATGGCAAGCTCAAGATCAGTGAAGAGTTTTGGGAGCAATTAGCCACATTGCGTGAGCTCCAGTTTTGGATTAATCTCCGCAGGACTTGGAAATATGATTGCAGAGTCACTGTCCATGATTTCTGAGAAATTTGGGAAAGGAGCCAATAGCCAGGGAAACGTGAAACATTTCTCCATTTTTAAACAGGGAAAGAATGTGCATTTGGGTAAATTTATTGACTTCTGACTTCCAAATATGACACTGATTCACTGCACAAGTATGTGCTAGATTTGTAACTGGATGCCTAGAAAGTAGGATTTTATATTTGTCTACCTCAGTAGGCCACCATTTCAAAGTCACCAGGCAGCTAGGTGGAAGCAGAGAATTACCTTGGAGGAAGTGTTCGTTCCTAGAAAAATCACACAATTGATACCTTCAGTGGTGTAAATGTAGGCACCCAGTAACCTCAGAATAGAGCATAATTGGACATTTCCCCTAGTGTAGAGCTTGACAAAGGCTGTTCTCCAAATTTCTTGGTATGAATAGCTGGGTTGCTAGAAGCAATTGGGCAAATTTATACAGCTACAAGGAGCCTTCTGGAAGAAAAAGGATCAGACTCATTCCCTTCTCATTTGAGGCTAAAGACTATTAGATCCTCTCTGATGTGCTGAAATGGCCACACCTGAAAAGATGACCAAGCACCGCCCCCCACAGGGGGGACACTAACCATATGGTGGGGGGAGTGTGAAACCACGACTTGATCATCCTCCAGCACTGTGTGTGGCTGAGGCCAAAGCACCCACCCAACCCAGCTGCCCTAGCAGAGAGGCTTTGCAGTAGTGAAACAGGAGGGAAGGGGGCAGGGCACACCTTTAAAAGAATACGTATCTACAGGACATGACTGGAAAACCCCATGAGTGGAGGAGCCTGGTAGGCTGCAGTGCATGGGGTCGAGAAGAGTCAGACACGACTGAGCGACTTCACTTTCACTTTTCACTTTCATGCATTGGAGAAGGAAATGGCAACCCACTCCAGTGTTCTTGCCTGGAGAATCCCAGGGACGGGGGAGCCTGGTGAGCTGCCATCTGTGGGGTCGCACAGAGTTGGACACGACTGAAGCAACTTAGCAGCAGCAGCAGCAGGACATGACAAGAGTTGATTAGAGCCAACTAGGTCCAAGATGGTGGAAGTCTCAACTTCCAGTGGACCTTGAGCCTCATTATATGCTCATCGTAATGCATTAGCATAAGCTAAGTGACACAGCCACCAGCGCCATGACAGTTCTAAGGCACCATAAAAGGTCAAAAGTGGACAGAGGCCCAATTCCTGGAAATCTCCGCCCCTTGCCGGAAATAGTTGAAATAATCCTCCCACCCATTAGCCTATGACATTACCCACCCCATAAAAACTAACCACCCCATATTTCAGGGCCTCTTGCCTTCTGAGATGGCCCACGTTCTTTCTTTGGAGTGTGTTTGTCTCCAAATAAATCCACTTTTTAACTATCACTCTGTCTCCCACTGAATTCCTCCTGGGATGAGACATCAAGAACCTGAGTTTCACTAAGTTCTGAGACCAGATGTGTGATTTCAATGAAAAGACAGTGGGTCCAAGCCCCAACCTGGGTTTGGGGTTTGAGTCCCATCTGAGTTGCACGGTTTCAATATAAGCCCATGTCTGGCACATTCTCTTGTAATCCTGATGCTAGGGAAGACTGGCCATGGCCTGTGAAGAGAGCTGGGTGGGCTGTTGGCATTAGTGCACACGAGCTGGGTGGGGCCATCTGCCTTTAGCAGTGATAGATATGGGTAGCAGCAGCAGAGAGAGCTTGAGTCCCCCTTGGCCAAACACAACCATACACAGGGAGCCCAGGGATTTTTACTGATATGGTGTACTGGGCTGGAAAGTATTCCCCTCCACCCCTCAAATTCATTTCCACTTGTAACCTCAGAATGAGGTCTCATTTGGAATAGGGTCATGGTAGATGTAATTAGCTAAGATGAGGTCACATTGGCCCTAAATTTAATAAGACTGGTATTTTTGTAAGAAGAGAGGATTACATATAAAGACTCCAAGGGAAGAAGGCCATGTGACCATGGAAGCAGAGACTGTATGATGTGGCTTCAGCCAAGAAATGCCACATATTGTCAGGAGACCCAAGAATCTAGGAGAGAGGCACGGAACAGATTCTTCTTGATTTCAGACTTTTGACCTCCTGAACTATGAGAGAATAAATGTTGTTGTTGTTGTAAGCCAGCAAGTTAGTGGTACTTGGTTACAGCAGTCCTAGAAACAAATTGATTCAAGAGATTAATCTGAAAAAAAAAGAAATGATGTGAATCTTATTTGAATCTCAATCTGGTAAAACAAGTTATGCTAAACACAGCTTATTAACAGCTGGCTTATCTCCTGTGATAAACAAGAAATTGCAGAGATTACACCTTTTAGTATTTTTATGGATAAATTAGAGAAATGTATGTTAGATGACAATACAAGTATGAGGGTTGTCAGCCAGCTTAACACTCATTGGGATGAATTGATTGATGATTGAACATTGCATGCCTCTGTGCTTTTATAATGACTTAGATAAGATTTTGAATGTGTTCTTATCAAATGTATAAATAATATGAAGTTGGTAGGAATAATATGATAGACGTGACAGATACCATGCTCAAATTAATCAGAGTGGCTAGAATGATGAGCCAAAGACCTCAAGATGACATTTTATGGGGGAAAATGTAAAATTAAACCTTTAGTTTCTCAAAGTCAATTGCAAGAGTGAACTGGAGGTGACCTAACTTGAGAACAATACATGGGAGATTTATAGTTAACCCAAGTTTAAAAGGAGGCAGCAAAATGACATGGTTACTCAGAAAGGTAATAAATTTTAGATCACACTGATACAGATGTACTAATAACCACCAATTCATTAGTCAAATTCCTTACAGATAGATTAAAATGATTTGAATATAGGTCATCTAAGTATTTTCTGTGACAACCAGATGATTAACAACTAGCTTTTATACACAGGAGTCATGAACTGAGTGTATTGACAAGGGGAGGAAGGCAGTTTCTAGAAAAATGCTCAGCATATATTAAATATGAAAAAAGCAGCCTCAAGATTTCAAACTGTTCTTTCCCAATGCTGTTCTTCCATGCCAAGGAGTCAGAAGAGCTGAAGCAGATCAGGCAGTAGCTGTGGATGTGGCCACCGCCCCTCGCCATCAAGGGAAAGCAGCAGATAAGCGGTATCCACAGAACCTGCGAGCACTCCTCACCCTGCCTCCTCCTGCACAGGCTGTTGTGACTTACACTGACTGTGACATAAGCAGAGAAGGAAAGTCTGGGGGCTGCAGCTCCAGTTCGAAAACATGCAAATCCCACACAACATCAGAAAGACTATCTTTGAACTTTTCATTTAGAAACAATTTTAGACTTATTAAAAGCTGCCAAGGGACTGCCCTGGTGGTCCAGTGGTTAGGAGTCTTTTTTCTAACACAGGTGACTTGAGTTCAATCCCTGGTCGGGGAACTAAGCTTCCAAACGCCGGAGGGCAGCTGAAACCATGCACCGCAACTACCAGCCCAGGCACTGGAAAGCCCACGCGAGAGCCTGCCCGCCTCAGTCAAAGTTCCTGCAAGTCAAAGCGAGGATCCTGAGTGCCACAAATAAGACCTGATGCATCAGATAAATAAATATATATTTTTTTTAAATTCCACAAATATTATTTTAAAAATTGCCAAAAGAATTCCTGTATATGCTTTACCCAGCTCTCCCAAATGTTAACATCTGATGTAGGTGGAGTACAATGATCAATACCAGAAAATTAACATTGATCCTGTTAACTCATTTGCAGGTGCTACTGAAGTTAGCTCAATGGTCCCACTCATAACCCTTTTCTGTACCAGGACTGGAGCCAGGCTTCCACATAGCAGTTATTAATAGTTGTTGCGTCTCTTTGGTCTCCTTCGAACTGGAACAGTTCATCAGTCTTATGAAAGAATATTTGAGGGTAAACGTGACAAACCAGAAAATGCCAAGAATAGTGTGGGTTGGAAAGCAAGAACCCCGAGGGAACTTTGCCAGGACTGGAGCTGTCAGCCTAAAGAGAAGTCTTAAGGGGACATGTTAGTTGTTTGCAAGGTTGTCTTCAAACCCTGGAGGAACCTCATGCAGAAGATGGAGTAGATTTGTTCACTGTTGCTTCAGGGAATGAAAATAGAACCAAGAGGTGGTGTTAGCGCAGGAAGATTTCCACTTGGTACTATGCAGAACATTCTGTTAGAACTAACCAACCATACCCTGGACCTTGGCAGCACTGAGCTGGATCAGGGCAGATAGATAAGTCTGAGTAACAAGAATTCAGGGAGAGGCAGGTCAGTGGTGGGTGGCAGAGCAGGAATGACTGTGGAGCAGCTGGTCAGGGCCCTCATGACTTCAGGATGTCAGCTCGGGAGAGAGAGTGGAGCAGAAAGAGACTTGATTGGCAGGTCCAGCAAAGAAGGCCGGGGAGAACAGCTAGAGCAGAGAATGCCTCATTCATCAGGTTTGTTGCCAAAGTCCACTATTAATAGGCAACTGTTGTCCACAGCCCTACGAGCAGCTATCCATCCAGTCTGTCTGGTCTACCTACTCTCACAAGCTCTCTGACCTCTTAGGAAAGGGAGAGTTCCTGGAGGGACGGAAATCGTGTTCTTTGTTCCAGGAGTCCCAAGTTGGGAACGAAGGTACAGGGACACCTCTTGGAGGGAATTGAGGTGTATTGGGGGCTAAAAAGATGCCAAATCCCTAGCATGGACTCCAGACTGGGCAGTTCCTATGGCTGGAGGTTTGACCAGGATCCTTCTGAAGAATATCAATCATATCTATTTGAAATGCATATCATCACTGAAAAACAAAGGTAACTAAATGGAAGGAAAAGCAATGAGTTAATGCTTAAGTAAAGGTCTTACTTTTCTGCTTTTTCAAAACCAGTCAGTTGTTGAGATTTTCTTGCAGATTAGCTCCGCAAACATTCCGTTCACCGTGAGAATGTGCTAACAGCCACATCACAGTGCAACTCTGTCATACTATGGCTGCATCCACTTATCCAGCCACAGGTCTTGGGTCTATCTTGCCATTCATTCATCTGACCCTTCACTCATCCACTTATACCTTCATCCATCAAGTCAACGTTTGTCTAGCTTCCACTATGTGCCAGGTTCTATGTTGGACATTGGGGGTGTAATAATGAAAAATACCATTTTTCCTGTCCCCATGGTGTTTATGGCTTAGCAGAAGCTGAGAGGATGGAGGTGACAAAACAATGAAGCTGTCATTGGGTGAAATGCAGACTTCAACTAAGGAAGTTCAGGTTTCCATTTAAAACTCACCCAACTGAGCAGTTTCTAAGGTGATTCAAAATCATCTGTAAGGAGTACAGAAAAGTTATTTGAATTTCCACAGACAGGTTCAGATTTTATGTGAGTCACAAGAAATTCTTGGGATTGGAATCAGATTCAATGAAATTAGGTGTGGTAAGTATTGTGTGCCAAGGTGGATGAAAGGAATCACCACCCCAATCCCTCTCCTTTTCAGACTCAAGATTATGAGAACCTCTCTGGTGAGCTGACCTGGTCCCACCAGAGGACCACTGGTGGGGAAGACCACCAATACCCCCAAGAAAAGGGAAAGGGTCTGTAAAGAGGTGACTTAACTGTCACCTCCCAATCCAATTGCTCTAGCAGAGCAAGCCTGTGTGTAGAAACCCAAGTGTGATGCTTTCTTGGCTGCACCTGACACTGAGAGCACAGGAGTGTACTCCCTTGAAAAACCACCATGGCCTGTTCAGGGATCTGAACTGGGTGCCACTGCAGCCATGAACTGGGTGGGACTGTCCGTGATCAACAGCCACTGCTTGTGGTCATAAAAGGACCTGAATTACAGGCACTCCTCTGTCACTCACTGGCCATCCGAGTTGGCTCAAGTCCCCACCCATAAGTTGGGGACATTATAATTTTCTTCTCAACAAAGTTGTTTAAAGACTAAACGGAGAGACTATGTGGGAAGGCACTCTGTCACTAGAACAAGAGTGTGTTTAAGGAACCAGCTCCAGTCAGAATTCTCACATCCTTAGATGGCTAGTCAAGCATCACCTCCTACTAATTTTCACTTTGACTTTGGGTGAGACATTGTTGACAGGACAGTAAATCATCGATTGTTTTGCCCTATTTTAGACAGTAGCATTCTTTACTCTTTTTCTTTAACCACAACAAGTCTAAGCCTAACTGTGATGGGAAATAGGATAACACAATGTTCCTTAATGGGGTAATTGTAAAAATTAAATTAGGTATCAAGTGTCTACCACAAGGCAGAGCCTGGCACAGGCTTTGCCTATGAAATCAATTCTTGCTTCCCACCCATATTGCTCAATCTTTAGCATTAGTGAATACATGCAGAGAGTAGTTCTCAACAACAGTTAATAACAATTAACATTAATTGAGCACTTACTACAAGCAGGCACTGTGTGATGTGCCTTTTTTGTGTTATTTCATCTGATTCTCACGATAGCCCAATGAAATGTACACGATCACTATCCCTGTTTTACAGACGGGAACTAGGGGAACAGAGAAGTTAAGTAACTTGGCTAAGGTAGCACAGCTGGTAAATAACAGAGCTGGTATACACGCCCATACATTCCAATCTCAGAGCCCTTGCTCCTGAGTGCTGTACTCTGCTGCCTTATTACTGGGGTAGAGACACAAATTCAGTTCAAATTCAGCTTGAAAGTGGCTGATAGTAATAAATTGTAGGTTACTTCTAATTTGTGCTAAACCTTGACCAAAGGCAGCTTAGTTCCACCTGCTTTTCTCTGCCCATATAAACCATCTCAACAATGTGTTTCAGTCTGCTTATCTCCCTTAATTTGTTTATATCAGTCACCTAAGACAGGAGTAATTTGACCTTTTACACTTTAATAGCACTCAATGATTCACATGTCTGAAAGAGAGAGAGAGAGAAACAAGGTTAACAAAATACCATGTATCATAAAGAGTAGCCTGGGTCCAGCTGGACATGGAAAAAATCAGGGCAAATGGAGGGGGCAAAGGGAGGATTCTCTTTTGAGTAATAAATTTAGAAGCTAACATTTTGTCCTGAGTCACAGTGCAACATAAAATTTCCCATATTAAAGAAGCCTGGGAATGATACAAACTGTGGCCCCAGATATGATCAGTATGAAACAGAAAGAGAAGTCTGATGCAGTTGGTACCAAAGTGGAAGATGGAAGTAAGGAAAGACATATAAACAGCCAGGAAACCAGAGTTACCATGGAAACCCATGGTGCTGGGAAATGCAGCTCGGAAACACGAGGGAAGAGAGAGCCCAGGCAAAGAATGTGGGCAGGCTTACTTAAGGGAGTTCTGCCTAGCTCTTCCGGCTGGTGTTGGAGCCAGGAAGTATCCTGGTTTTCATAAAAGCTGGGGTGAATGATCCTACACTTACACTTTGGACACTGATTATGCATCTGCCCTTTAGTGAGGGCCAGGATGCAAAGATGCACCAAAGGTCACAACTGGCCTCAGAAAGTTTACCAGCGACTGAGACAGACAGACTGGCAGGCGTGTGATGGGCGTGCTGTGTAATGGATGCTTCTGTGGACCCGGGGAAAGAGTAGCAAAGAGGGGGCAGGTCCAGTACAGGGAGGGTCATATCGGGGATGCAGTTTGGGGAATGACGTGGTATTTTCGAGGGTGGCGCTGAGTGTCATCATTCCTGGCAGGGGAACCTTCACCTGCAGAGACCTTGGAATCTGAGCTCGTTTGGTGGGTTTGGGGAAGCATGTTGCAGGGTATGACTGGAGAGAGGGCCTCTGGAAACACAGCGAGTGATGGGCTGGAGGTCCGGCAGAAATCAGATCACACATCATGCATTTAGTTTATCCTGAAGATGCCTCTTTTCTCTGATGGTTTGTTGAGAACCCTGAACAGAGCAGACTTTGCCTGCCTGGGTGCTTCTGGGCTCAAGACAATACTTATTAGTATTTTTCAAACTATCAGTTGTCGATAATGAATTTAAAAAAAAAGAAATGGACTAAACCAGTGACTTTTGCATGGATGGCCTGCTTTTTTAAAAATTCCAATCTGTCATGGACTGATACTTCATAAAATACAAGGCAATAAAAATTAATTACTAGAAAAAGGATCATGCTCCTGGATGTCACAGTGATATCAAATTACTGTAAAAGTTTCTAAAAATTCCTACTTTATTGAGATATAATATCCATACCATACAATTCACCCATTTATAGTATACAAGTCAATGTTTTCTGTATATTCACAGAGTTGTACAACCATCACTACAGCCAATTTTAGAACACTTTATCACTCTTGAAAGAAGCCTTCTACCCCTTAGAAGTTAATGCACTTTTTCCTCTAGACCCACTCTTCCCAGCCTTAAATAGTCACCAATCTACTTTCTATCTTTAAAGGTTTGCTTATTCTGGTCATTACATACAAATGAAAACATACAATAATGTGCTTTTTTGTGACCGGTCTCTTTCTTTAGCATAACGTTTTCAAGGTACATGTATGTTGTAGCATGGATCAGTACTTCATTTCTTTTTATTGCAAATAGTATGCCATCCTTTGAGTATATCATGTTATTTATCCATTCATCAAGCTTCCCAGGTGGCGCTAGTGGTAAAGAACCCACCTGTCAATGCAGGAGGCATAAGAGACATGGGTTCAATCCCTGGGTTGGAAAGATCCCCTGGAGGAGGGCATGGCAACTCACCTCAGTATTCTTGCCTGGAGAATCCCCATGGACAGAGGAGCCTGGTGGGCTACAGTCCATGGGGCCGCAAAGAGTCGGATACAACTGAAGGGACAGCACCCACGGCACGCATCCATTCATCGGCTGACAGACAGTTGGGTTGTTTCCATCTTTGGGCTGTTTTGAATAATGCTGCTATGAAGATTCTTGCGTGAAGGCATGTTTGATTTCTCTTGGTATATACACACCCGGGGGTAGAATTTCTGGGTCATATAACGCTATGCTTATCTTTTTAAGCAATCGCTATACTGTTTTTCACAGCAGCTGCATCATTTTACCTTCTCAATAGCAGTGTATGGGGGTTCCACTTTCTGCACATTCTCATTAGCACTTATTACTTGAGCCATCCTAGCGAGTGTAAAATGATATCTCGCTGTGGTTTGTGTTTGCATTTCCCTGATAGCTAATGATGGCAGGCATCTTTTCATGTGCTATACACTTAATTTCTGCACTTATCTCCTTCCTGGCTGCTGATAAGCAGCTCACAGACCACACTTCAAGTAGCACTGGACTGGAAAATGTGAGTGCATTACATGGAGTCAGAAACCTTTTGTTTCGGTTAGGCACATGTGTTTACATGTTCGGGACTGAGATAATAAAATGTACTTGTACTTCTTATTGTTTGAATCCCTTCCTGACATCCCTCTTTATCTAGAGTGACACAGGCCATCCTAGAAGAGGGACATTGTCCTTCCAAATATGCCTCATGGCTAAGTGCCACTGCCAGAGCCCTGAGAAAACCTGACTGGCAGCTTCAAAATATGAAACTAATAAAAAAGGGTTTAAGTCCCAAACCAGTTTAATTACTAAAATATATTCACTGTTTTGAACTCAGTAAAATATTTTAAAAAATTTTTAAAGACTCTCCGTTGTATTTTAATGCTCTATTAATTTGATGAGGGTTTTAAAAAACCTGACTTTATTCCATGAAAATGTGATTGCTTAAAGGAGTTGGTTGACTCTGAGGTACAACCAAAGGCAAGGTATGCCTGGGTGGCCCTCGTGGAGACACATGTACACACCACTCAATTGTGAGTGTGCTCATGCCTTCCTGTACATGAGTACCCATGCAACTCCCTTTGCTTCAATAGATGCTGCTGTTCACTCTTGTTCACTGCAGTATTATTCACAATAGCCAAGTAGTGGAAGTCACTCAAGTGTCCACTGACAGAAGAATTAAAAAATGTGGTGGGTCAGTGTGCTCGGTTGTCTCTTTGCGACCCTATAGACTGCAGCCCCCCAGGCTCCTCGGTCCATGGGGTTTTCCCAGCAAGAATACTGGAATAGGTTGCCATTTCCCCCTCCAGGGAACCTTCCCCACCCAGGGATGGAGCCAGTGTCTCCCACGTCTCCTGTATTGCATCTCTTTCATTGTAAGTGGATTCTTTGCTGCTGAGCCATCAGGGAAGCCCAAAAAGCATGATATATACAGACAATGGAATGTAATCCAGCCTTTAAAAAAACAAGGAAATCCTGGCACACACTGCAACATGGATGAAATTTCAAGACACGCTGCTAAGTGAAATAAACCAGTCACAAAACAACAAATACCGTATGGCTCCACTTAAATGATGTCTCTAAAGTAGTCAGACTCGCAAATGCAGAGAGTAGGATGACGATGGCTAGGGCTGAGGGGAGGGGAAAATTAGGAATTGTTCTTCCATGAGCACAGAGTCTCCGTTTTGTAAAACGAAAAGGTTCTGAAGATCTGTTGCACAGCAATGTGAAAATGTTTAATACTACTGACTATATACTTAAAGATTAAGAGGGTAAATTTTATGTTGTGTAAAATTGAAAAAAATTAAAGATTAGGCCACTTAGAAGCCACACCACTTAGCAGACAGAACTGGGTGTTGGATTGACAAATCTGGATTTACATCTCCACTCTGCCTCTCCAGAGCTGTGCGACTTGGGTGAGTGATGTCAACCCTTGATGCCTGAGTGCTTTCTACAAGAAAATAGCTAGTTCTTAGTGCCAGCAGAAGGTTAGGGGTGAGTGAAGTGCCTGGCAGAAATTGAGGAGAGTCCAAAGAGCGGTGTCTTCCGTAAGCAGTATGAAACTTACAGCCCCCTCCCACGGCACTCCTGTCTATCCATCCTCTAGTCTACAGGAGCCAGTTTGCACAGCTGTGGCTGTAGTGCCGGGATCTCCCAAGTCGATCAGTGAGCTCAGCTCCATGGACAGCGGCCTGCACCTAAACCTGTTTGTTGTTGTGTTGTTGTTGTTTAGGCACCAAGTCATGTCCCACTCTTTTGTGACCCCATGGAATATACACCTCCAGGCTCCTCTGTTCATGGGATTTCCCAGGCAAGAATACTGGAGTAGGTTGCCATTTCCTTCTCCAGGGGATTTTCCTGACCCACGGATCAAACGCACGGATCAAACCCATGTCTCCTGCATTAGCAGGCGTTCTCTTTACTACTGAGCCACCAGGGAAGCCCAAACCTAAGTTACACCCGCTGACAACAGGACTTTCTGCTCCTCTGAAGCTCTGAGGGATCCAGTTTTAGGGTTCCTTGACAGAGCCTTTTACCAGCTCAGCCTAGCTTCTGGTCTCATAGAAGGCAGCCAGACACACGTTGTGGGATTTTAGGTGTGTTCCAAGAGAGGCAGTGGGGACTTTCTGTACCCAGGAAAACTCCCTAGCTAGTCAAGGCCTCATCCCTTGGCTCAAGGCTTTGCACTCATAAAACACACACATTTCTGAGATCATACTAATACCATTACAATTAAATAATTTTACAGTTCCCTAAGAGATCTCACATACAGAATATTCATCCAAACTTATTATCTCTGCTTTTACAGATGAAAATTTTAATGAGCACCTACTTTATGCCAAGCCACTTTCCAGGTTCCTTCTCCCAAGTTATCTCTCTCTGTTTCGTAAATAGCCCAGGAAGGACATGAATGGTGCTTTTCCCAGAGCACCTCAGCTCCCTTCTGAGTCATCAGTGAACCATCAGGCCCTTGCAGAGAGCAGATTTTCCTGAGGCAAAGAGCACAGCAGGCAGTACCTAAAAGAGATAGACCTTCCCAACAGAGAAGGGTGCAGACAACAGTGGCAAGATGAGGGGCCATCGGAATGTGGAACCCAGGACTATGGATGGTCTCGGCTCTCGGCCAGCCTGCCGGGCTTCAGTTTCCCGGGCTCTCTTGTTCTCTCTCCTCAGAATCCCTCCTCACAGCCCCACCCCACTCCCATAGTGGGCAAGCTCATTGGCTTGGGAGGCACACAGATCTGGCTCCAGTCTCTGCTAAGCCTCAGCCTTCATCAGTACAATAGGGACAGTAAGTGGAGCTGGCTCTTAGGAGACTGTGAGTGTTCCGAGAACTGCTGCATGTGAAGTGCCAGGGATGTTCGGGCTTCTGGTAAGAACTCAGTATAATCTGCCATGGTGCTTCGGCCCTGCCTTTCAGGGGCTCCTACCTCCAGGGCCACTACGAGTCCCTCTTTTCTCACCCAATCCCACTCCAGCCAAACCCCCACCCTTGAAAAAGCCACAGGGAATTGCACAAGAAACAGAGTGCCAGCTGGGAGTGGAGGGGAGCTGGCAGCAACAGAGCGTCCCTACCATCTCCCCTTCCTCCTGGAGGACAGGCTGACCCTCAGACCTGGCCTCAGAGACTAAATCCAAACTGCCTCCTTCCTGTTTACTCTATCAGCATCCTGGCATTTAATTAGGCCCCAGGGAGAGAAGCTGTGGGTTCAGCCTTAGAAGCGGCAGAGACCCTGGGCTGGGAAAGCCACTGGTCTGAGTCTCCCAGTGGGGCCATCCCATGCTACAGACAGGCTCAGATCAGAGGAGGTGAGAGCTTGCAGGCAGAAGGCAGGCTTGCTGGACCCAGGGAGCATTCTGCACAAGCTCTATCTGATGAGGCTTCCGGCAGCCTCCTGCTAATGCCGCTGGTGACATCCCAAAGGAAGTCACCAGTCCTTAGAAGTCCCGCTCCTCCCCCTCCCAGAGTCTCACTGCCTTGAAATTCTCTCACCCTGTGGGAGAGTGTCCCACCGTGACTGCCTTTCTGAGATTTTTGAGGAGATGCTTAACTCACACCCCCTCTAACTTTACATCTCTTTAGCAAGACCACAAAGAATGGGTATCATGATGAAGCTTTCATAACACAACGGAAAGACTGGGCTTAGTAGCCAATAGGCTGGCATGCAATCCCCAGTCACGCTATTTACTCTAAGTTCTTCAACCCCTTTGAACTTCAGTTTCCTCACATCTATAATGATTCTGATGACACTTAGTCCAGAAGGTTACTATGGAGATTAAGTCAGGTGATCTGTGACAGTACCTAATATGCTGGGCACATATAAAAGATGCTTGATAAATACTGTTTCCTCCCACTTTTTCCAGAGGGAATATCATGGACCATAGCTTAGTCAATCAGCCTTTTAGCATCCTGTACTTCTCAGTAGCATTCAACATCTGTTGGATCATAGACAAAGCAAGCGAATTCCAGAAAAATATCTACTTCTGCTTCATTGACTAGACTAAAGCCTTTGATTCTGTGCATCACAACAAACAGTGGAAAATTCTTAAAGAGATGGGAATACCAGACCACCTTACCTCTCTCCTGAGAAACCTGCATGTAAGTCAAGAAGCAACAGTTAGAACTGGACATGGAATAATGGACTAGTTCCAAACTGGGAAAGGAGTATGTCAAGGCTCTATATCGTCACCCTGCTTATGTAACTTATATGCAGTGTAAATCATGCAAAATGCCAGGTTGGATGAAGCACAAGCTGGAATCAAGATTGCCGGGAGAAATACCAATGACCTCAGATAGGCCGATGACACCACGCTTAAGGCAGAAAATGAAGAGGAATTAGAGAGCCTCTTGATGAAAGTGAAAGTGAAAAAATTGGCTTAAAATTCAGCATTCAAAAAATGAAGATCATGGCATCCGGTCCCATCACTTCATGGCAAATAGATGGGGAAACCATGGAAACAGTGACAGACTTTATTTTCTTGGGCTCCAAAATCACTGCAGATGGTGACTGCAGCCATGAAATTAAAAGACACTTGCTCCTTGGAAGAAAAGCTATGACCAATCTAGACAGCATATTCAAAAGCAAAGACATACTTTGCCGACAAAGGTCCATGTAGTCAAAGCTATATTTTTTCCAGTAGTTATGTATGGATGTGGCAATTGGACCATAAAGAAGACTGAGCATCGAAGAACTGATGTTTTTGAATTGTGGTGCTGGAAAAGACTCTTGAAAGTCCCTTGGACTGCAAGATCAAACCAGTAAATCCTAAAGGAAATCAACCCTGAATATTCATGGAAAGGACTGATGCTGAAGCTGAAGTCCCAATACTTTGGCCACCTGATGCAAGGAGCCAATTCACTGGAAAAGACCCTGATGCTGGGAAAGATTGAAGGCAGGAGGAGAAGGGGATGACAGAGAATGAGATGGTTGGATGGCATCACCAACTCAATGGACGTGAGTTTGAGCAAGCTCTGAAAGATGGTGATGGACAGGGAAGCCTGGTGTGCTGCAGTCCATGGGATCGCAAAGAGTCATACATGACTGAGCAACTGAACAACAACAATTTAGAAATGATTCGAGTGGGGAGGAGATATTGTCTCAGCCCTGGAGCAATTCCCAAGTGGGTGAGGGAAACCATAATACATGTGCTTTACTAGCAAACCAAGATGGTGTGACCAATGCCTCCTCTGGGTCTTGAGATACTGAGAGGTCACTGCTGCTCTCAGGGGCCCTGCCAGCATAGCTTCAAGGCATTGCTGTCTAATAAGAAGTGGAAGAAGGTGGGAGGGATGTTCATGTTGGTGGGGGGGACATGGTAGGTCTATGGCTGATTCATGTTGATATTTGGTAGAAACCAACACAGTAGTATAAAGCAATTATCCTTCAATTAAAAATAAAAAAGTTTTTAAAAAAGGGAAGGCTGCAATATTAATTTGGAGTGCTCCATTGTTTTGCTCAAGAACTCCCCAAATGGTCACATTATGTTCCAAGGGCCCTCTCCTGAAATGGAGCTATGATTCTGAGAAGACTCTGACTTGTCTACTGAAGGCAGAGTTGCAACTTTGCAAACCAAGCTGCTGTGGACAAATGTATTCTCACTAAGGAAGGGACAGGACTGATGAATGGCTATGGAAGTTTTCCTCTCCTTTTGCTCCCTGGGCTGAGAGTGGGGCCCTGGTGTTAGTGGAATAAGGGCCAGAAGCTGGTGACTGTATTGTGAGAGGCCGTGTGAGACTCTGGGCACAAGCTCAGCTGCTATGGGACACAGGTGAGAAAGTGAGGTGCCAAAGTTGGAAATGCCAGTATCTCTGATGGCTACTATGTCTATATCTTACCCTCCTAATATATCTTGAATGAAGTAATTGCTGGGACATAGGAAAGTTGTTAACGGCAGAGTGGCCAAGAAAGCAGACCCAGGGACCAAACCACCTGGGTTTAGGGCAAACCACTGAACTTCACTGACTTAGGTTCCTTGTCAACAAAATAAGGACACTGGTTCCCTTCCAAGGCAGCACATGTAAGGCACTTACAAGGGAGCCTGGTATGGGGTATGCTCTACGTAAGTGTCAACTGTTACTTTATTTATTTTTGGCTGCTCTGGGTCCTTGTTGCTGCTCGTGGACTTTCTCTAGGTGTGGTGTGTGGGCCTCTCACTGCGGTGGCTTCTCTTGCCGGGGAGCACAGGCTCTGAGGCATACACTGGCTCAGTAGTTGTCACTTGTGGGCTCTAGAGGGTGGGCTCAGTAATTCTGACCACCAGGCTGAGTCGCTCTGCAGCAAGTGGAAACTTCTGGGACCAGGGATCAAACCGTGTCCCCTGCATTGGCAGATGGATTCTTAACCACTGGACCACAAGGGAAGTACTCAACTGTTATTTTTGAGCCACATAAAATATTTACCTTTCAGTGAATGCTCTCACGTTTTCTAGGTTTGCAATTATATCATCAGTGAATAATGAACAACTGGCCAATTCTCTTTTCATTATCCTACTTCCTATTTCCTGCCTTACTTCTATGCCCTGCCTTATCTCTTTGGCTATAATGTAGGCCCTTTGGGGGAATGGTGAAAACCATGTTGAATATTCAGGCAGCTACGGGAAGGATGGATATGGATGTGAGACAAGAGTGGCCAGAAGCAGAACGCTGGCTAGACAGCTGCTGTTCTAAGTTAGCTTCAATGTGAAGATGACTTGGCTATGGATAACACCTAGAAAATGGCAAGGGGTGCTCCAGCTAAGAGACGTGCATGCGTGCACGCTCAGTCTCTTCAGTCATATCTGACTCTCTGCAACCCTATGGACTGTAGCCTGCTAGGCTCTTCTGTCCATGGGATTCTCCAGACAAGAATACTGGAGCCTTTCCCTTCTCCAGGGGATCTTCTTGGCCCAGGGAGCGAACCCACATCTCCTTACTGCTCCTGCATCGCAGGCAGATTCCTTATCTCTGTGCCATTGGGGAAGCCCCCAGCTAAGACAGCCTTTAGAGGAAAAGTTGATTGGATTTAATTGTGATACGAATCACAAAAATAAGGGACTAAAATTGACCATCAGAGCAATTCTATTATAATATTCATCTGGAAAGGAGAGAAAGAAGGGGAGAAAATCATATGGTTAGTTTTGAGTCAACGCATTTGGGAGAAGTTTGCAAACACTTTTTCTTTCTAGTCTATAGTTAGCTATTTCAAAAATACTCTATAGTTCATTAATGCTTGTAAAACTCAAGTTTACAAAGCAAACATACATTTGGCCTTATTTTGCCTTCACAAAATCCTATGGTAGATGTTACTAAGCACCAGATATGAGGCATTATAATAAAGTAGATAAAAACACGGCTCTGGTGTTTGAAGCCTGGCTTACTAGCTGTGTGACCTCTGGTAAATCACTTAACCTGTCTGTGCTTCAGTTCTGCATCTATGAGATGGAGGTAATAATGTGCTCCCTGTCACGGTGCTGCTTAGTCATATCACTAAGTACCTGTTACTGTGAATATAGGAGCTTCAGACTTGCAAAGTTCTCTTCCTTTCTTACCTGACCTTCTTTGATGCTCATACACTTGTCACACACTCCCTTTCGATTCACACTGCAGTTACCCATGGCCTGCCCTGTTACTATGTGCCACACGAGCCCACCTCCATCTGGAAACCCTGCTTCAGTCAGGAGAGTGATGGTTCCTGGGTGGTGAGGCTGAAGGCTCAGCCTGGTCTTTCAGAAGGAAGAGGAGTGAAGCTGCTGGACCCTGGAAGCATGACAGGGGCTCAGTTCCCATGCGCTGAGCCCCATGGCAGCCCCTCTGCTTAGGGCGGCTGAAGGACCTATAGTGCTCTTAAATAATTAGTCCAGGGTGACAGCCCTGAGCCACACCTGCCCTGGGCAACCAAGGTGTGTGGTCACTTGGCCTATGAGGGAAACTTTTTCTCCCCAGACCAAATCTCTGTCTCCCCAGACCAAAGTCTTCGTCCCACATCTCAGCCTGACACTGGCCCTCTGTGCTTCTATCACACATGGGCACTTGCAAAACTCCATGATAGATTCTGCTCCGGCCTGTTCTCCTCGGTCAAACCACTGGGGCATGCATGGAAGAGGGACAAACGATGTAGGAGCAGAAAGTAGAGACCACTCAGCTGTCAGAGCTCCCGGACAGACACGGGGCCAAGGGGAGGCTGGGGCTGGAGGGGAAGGAGAGGACCTCTGGGAGATGGGGGTTTGGGGGAGCAATCTGAAGGGGTGTCTGAGGAGGGACAGGGCATGGCAGGAAAGCAAAGGAACAGCGTGTGTGCAGGCAGACACAGAAGCGGGTTAGGCCCACAACAGAGCTGGGAACAGCTATGTGGTGCAGTGGAAAATCCCAGCCAGAGGCAAGAATTCCATTCAACAAATATTTATGGCACCTACTCAGTGCAATGGGGCCAGACTGAGTCACTGGGCACGGCCCTGTCCTGGCACTACTGCATGGCTGACTGAGGGACCTCAAGGGCCACAAGTGCAGACGAGGGGCTTAGAGAGGGAGCTGGAGCCAGTCCTGGTGCTGAGGACCACCTGGCTCTAGGCAGTGCTTCAGCTTTAGGGGGACCTGAGCCCTGTAGCCAGCTGGAGCCCCACTCGCTGGCAGAGAACTACTGAGTCACAGATCACTGGGACTACTGCCCAGGCTGATGGAGGGGGACCCATCAGATTTATGGGGAACTGAATCTCTACCATAGTACAGCATGGGGCAGGCGCCACAAGAATAAGCATCAACAGGCCCTTTCCTTCCTCCCCACCAGAGGCAGCCCCAGAGCTGAGGATGCTGAGACTGGGGTGGGAGTGGGTGGGGGAGGGGCAAGGAAGGGACGGAGCTCTGTCCGTCTCTCCATCTGTTTCTCACTCTACTGTTTCCTCCATAGCCCCACAGTTCCCCTATGTCTCTAACCCACTCCTAGCTTCACTCACTTGCTGCCCCATTGCCACAGGGTCCCTGTCCTGCATCCTGCCCTGCCCTGCCCTACCCTACACTGGCCCTGCCTTCTCATGCCTCGTTGTCCCAGCCCTCATGACCCAAAGACCAGAAGTAGACCTAGAAAGTCCTCCAGTTCTAGATTCAGACTTCTGGTTCCTTTGCCCCCAAGCTCTTCACAGCAGGCCCCTGAGACTCTGGGCAGGCAGCAGCTGATCCCAAACAAACTGACCCCATGGAAAGTATGGTAAAAGTAAAAAACATCATCCTCTACCTGAACACTAGCCAGCCTGGGTGAGAGCAGCCATCTATGACCACTCCCCAGGAAATGGCACCCCAAAAGGTCAATGCAGAAATGGGCTCCTGCTGAGGTGCTACCCCAAGAAGGCCTCAAGTTTGCAGAGCTATTGACAGCTTGCAAAGCACAATCACAGCTGATTTTTATAGAAACCCCAGAGTCACAGTGATCCCATTGTACAGATGAGGAAACTGAGGCTCAGGCATATTAAGTGCCCAGCCCAAACTTGGCAGCTAAGCAATAAAACTTGGACTGGAACTCAGGCCTGTCATATTCTGGTCCTCACACTCTACATTAAACCAAGATTCTTGCTCACTCTTCATCTGACATCAAGTCCAGATGACAGGTTGTGATAGGTGGTGATTCCCTCCTCACCTAAAGCAATCACTCCTGCTTATTCACATCCTGGCATTCATCACCCTGCAAACATTTCCTCCTTGTGCCTCCTTTAGTTACCCTCACCTAAGTGGGCCCCTGCCCTTTGCCCAGAAGGTTCTTTCCCATTTGCTCCTTGAAACCAGTCACCACCCTTTTTTTAGGAAATGTCACCTCCTCTGTGAAGCCCTCCCATCATGACTGAGCAGAGCCACCCCTTCTCTGCAGGCCCCCACATCTCTCTGTCCCTGGACTTCTGCAGGCTCTGATGTTAACCCACCATGAGAGAATCACCCATCTGTGATGTGCGCCCTCCACTCCCCCCACCAGCACAGAAGCCCTGCTCTTTGTTCTCAGTGGCTGCTGGTGGAAGGAAGAAAGTAGGGAGAGAAGGAGGGAAGGAAGGAAGGTTGGCTGTCCAGGGAGTCTGATCATGTGTCTGTAAGAGGGGCTTGCATCAGGAGGGCACCCAGTCATCTTGAGAGAATGGAGAAGCCGAGGCCAGGAGAAAAAGTGACTTCACTGGCCCTTGAGCCACCCAAGGGTCACATGTCCTCCTCATTTCTGGCCCTCCCCCGGGAGGACATTACTCAGCAACTCCTCAGCTCCACCCACTCCTCCTTGCTTTACTCAGGAAACAGACATCTCATGCAGTCATCTTTCCTACCTCGGTGTTTTTTTTTCCACTGACCATGGAATCTCCCTAAAGCCACCTTCTCCCTCACCCCTGTCTATGTCCCCCACTTCCAGAAAGGCAAAGGGGACTCCCCAGGAAAGGTCTATCAGGCCTCCCTCCCTCTCTCAGATGGAGCCAAGGGAGCAACCAAGCCTGAATCAGGGACTCACTCTGACCTTTGGAGGCCCACGTTTAATAAAGACAATGGCACCAGTGGTCCTCCTGCCCTCCTCCTTTGAGCCAAGGCCCCACACCCCAGCTCCCTGCTCTACAGAGCCAGCCCCCTCCAATGTGGGGCCCTCAGAACACAGCTCCAAGGAGCCCCAGGAGAAGGCTACCCCAGCTTGTTGTCCAGGCCTGCTCGTGTCAGAGCCTCTGACAGCCCCAACCTGCAACGACAGCAGGATTCTACCATTAGAATCCATTCCTCAGATGGAGCCCAGGCCTTCAGCTACCTTTCTGGGAAAGCCAGCTGATCATGGTTGCTTATTTAACCTCTTTGCAGAGCCACTTGGCAGAGATGGAGTCTACCAGAGAGGGCAGGTGTAGAGGAGGGTGCTGGCTCCTGGCCACAGCGTCAAGATGAAGAGTAGCTCCAGGATTCTCAGGCTGGGAGAGCTGGAAGCCAATGTCCTGTTGACCTGAGAGAGAAAGGAAATGAAGGCTTGACCTCCCAGTCCTGCTTTGAGGCACCCCTGGAGGTTTGGGCCAGGGGCAGGGGGGCAGGGCGTAACAAAGTTGGCATTAGAGGGGTTAACCTGGGTTGCCCAGCCTCTGTGTACAAACAGGCTTCTGAAGCTGTGCCTTCTTACTGTAAGTAGAGGTAGAGCCCAGACTGGCCTGGAGCATCTCAAGCCACAGCCTCCCCGAACCAGCTCCTGCTGCACTTCCCCACCTCCCAGCCCCATCACACCCCACCCTTCCTTGAATCCTTGTCCCAATCCCAGGAAGCCACTGGTGCTGGCACGGGACCCAGGCGACTGACTCATCCACAGGACCGGCGGCTGCCCCAGCCGCACTCGCACCAGCCACATCTGCTCTCTGCGCCTGCTCAACTGTCCAGCCAAACTGGCGCTCCCACTAGGGTGAAGGTGAGGCCCGGCCCAGGCCCAGACGACGGCAGGCTGTGCTTTGGTCCCAGCTGCTCAGAATTCTTCCATGAAGTGTGTGAACCCCACTCTGACTGACTACCTCCTAACTGTTCTCCACATGCCACTCACGGCCCCACTCGGCCTCTGTGCCCAGGCCATCAGGCCCAAGAAGCACATGCCAACCCTAGCTCCTGACCAGCCACAGAGAGGATGAAAGACAGGGCCACATGGCAGCCCCCAACTCATCCCCTTAAAGGCTCTCCCCACTGCCCTGGTACCCAGGCTCCTAGCCCTTGACCTTCCCCCACTGTCTATCCTGTCTTCCCTCCCCTTGGTGTCCCAGAAGCTGGCCTCTTTTCCTACTGGGCACATTTACCAGCCTCCCTTCCTGCTGGCAAGTGGGATGGTTTGGAGCTGCCGAGATCATGATGACTTGATCTCTTATGGTCTTACATGCAAAGGCCAAAGTGTTCCATGACCATGTGGATCCCTCAAAGCCATTGTCTAGTGCTGGGGGAGAGGATTCTTCTCCTGCACCCTCCTCACCCTTAAGGCCCATGGTCCTCCCAGCAGGGGAGTCAGGGTGCAGCACCCATTAGAGTTACATCTGAGGCTCGGCTCTCCGCTGACTAGCTGGGTGGCTCTGTGTAGATATCCTGCCAGTATCGATGTGGCTGTGATTTATTAATACAAACAGCAAAGGCTTTACCAAATGGATGGGAGGCATGTCCATCCCCCTGAGGGGCAGCTATTAGGTGGTCTGAAGGAGAGAAGGGGAGTCTGTCCTCTCTGTGCACAGAACCAGCTGAAATGGATCTGCCCACCCAGCCTAAAGGGACACATCAGAGCCAGGCAGCAGGTCTATGCCCAGACAGAGGTCACAGGACAGGGACAACACTGGGAGCCCTTGTTCCTGGAGACAGATGCAAGAAGATACAATCTTTTAATTACATACTCAGGCTTCCTGGGCTGTCGGCCAGGGTACACTCAGCCCTCAGCCTCCTCTCTGGGCCCAGCAGGAATACTGCCTCCCTCTGCCCTGACCCTCTCTGGGGAAACAGGAGTCCAGAGACCCCCAAGACAGAGGACAGGAGGCAGCAGGCCTGCCAGGGCTGGACTTGGAGCTCTGGCAAGTTCCCATCACAACATACCCACTTGGGCTCTGCCAAGACCTGAACGGGGAACAGGGAGAGTGCTGCCCCTCAAGGACAGCCCAAGCCTCTGGTCCAGATTCTTCAAAGGGCCACTCATCAGCCTACTGGATCCAGGCAGTTCCCAGTGTGTGAAGCAGCCCTGACTAAGTAGGGAGGACTGGCTCCACGTGTCATGCAGGCAGCTTCAGTTGCTCAGGCCTGTCTGACTCTTTGTGACCCCATGAACTGTAGCCTGCCAGGCTCCTTTGTCCATGGGATTTTCAAGGCAAGAATACTGAAGTGGGCTGCCATTTTCTCCTCCAGGGGGATCTTCCTGACCCAGGGATTGAACCCACATCTGCATTGACAGGCAGATTCTTTACCACTGAGCCACCTGGGAAGCCCTGTAGGCACTATGAGGTGAGAGCTAAAGAGGGGGACCCATCGTCTCCCACCTGAGGTACTCAGAAGTCTTCTTATGTGCTATTTTTGCTGGGCAAAAAAAAAGCCAGAACTGATCAGTTTGTGATTGACCCCTTCAGCTGATTTCCTTTCATCTCCCAAGGATCCCAGCCTCTCTGAATCCAAGTGAACAGGAATCCCTCTCTGGTGGGTCCCAGGGAGTGGGGCTCCATCCTTCCCAGCACCTGGTGCCCTGTCTCTTTAAGACAGGCAACAACTCTGAGACGGGTAATCTTTAGCTAGTAAGGGAACAGAGTCTAAGTGAGAGGTGATAACACACAAGTTCCAGAACATGAGGGTTGGATTTTGCTGTTTAGGGTTTGCGCTCTCTCTCAGGAAACTCAGGAAACCAACTTGGATTTATAGAGCAGTTATGCATTTATGAGGGGCTTTCCCATGTCAAAGCACATCTAATCCCTTGGCTTAGAGAGGGGAAGTCTGGGATGCAGAGAGAATAATGCCTCATCTCAAACCTGGGAGAACCAAGACTGGGGACCAGGTCTCCTCACTCAAGTTCTAGGTTCTTTTCATCTCAACTAGCCAGGCTAGCCCTGCACTGATGCAACTGGTGTGGGCACTGGTCCTCTTCGCCCACTCTGCTCAAGGTCACCACCTTTGCAAAACCCCCAGCAGATAGAGAAGATGGATGGCACCAAGGGAAAGAGTGTGCTGGGCGTTGACCTCTGTGTGCCACTGTGGCCCCGACCATGAAAAAGCTGAATGGTTCCTCTGCTGATGAGGCCCAAGTCTCAGGCTAGGTCCTGCTCGAGACAGCTCACTTTACACAGAGATAAGGACTTGGTCACTGGTCAGATTAGCCTCCCCACCACTGCTCCAGCCAGCAACATACAATACGAGGGGAGAATACATAGCCTAGAGCCTTTCATCCTGGGCTGAAACCTCAGCTCAGCTACCTGATAGCTGTGTGGGCTTGGGCAATTTCTTAACCTCTGTATGCCTCAGGTTTCCCATCTATAAAATGAGAACATTTAAAAAAAAAAAAAAATTGAGAACAATAATGCAGTACTTACCACATAGGATTCTCACAAGAAGTATATAAGTTAATATGCATAAGGTGCTTAAGACAATGCCGGGCACATTGTAAGGCACATTGTAAAGCAGTTGATTTATTATTACTATTAACTTACTATTTTATGTCCCAAGAGAGACTATGAATATTAAAGCAAGCAAAACCGTAACACCCTTGAAGAGTTTCCATGGGAGGAAGGGAAAAGGCCTGTTATGCAACGGATGCAAGGGACTGTCAGCCTCCATGGGCGAGTGGGTCATCAACAGGGTTACATCAGGTGGAAATTGCCATTAATAGCAGTTCCTTCTGGGGCCAGTCACAAACCCACAGAGCACGAGGGGGTGAGAAATTTTACTATTGTAGGAGTGAGAAATGTTACTACTGGGCACAATTCCATTTTTAGAATGTGGGAAGTTATTTTGAGCAGAGGGTTGATGTTTGTTATTTCTTTAATAGCCTCTGCACTCTAACAATACAGACAAGTAGGGGCTCTGACTAGAAACCAGGGCACAGTGGGGAGCCTTACTGCGCTTCTAGGGTTGCTAGGCAACCCCTCTGGCCTCCCACCCCAGCTAAGGCCTAGTGGAGAGCCAAGGGTGGGCTCCGCAAACCCCCCACAATCCCTCATCAGGAGTGCCAGAGCTCTTCTGATGCTTCTGGGACTCTCTCAAGGGTGTCTAGAGAAAGCAATCGGCTACTCTTTTCAGACTGAGCAGTGTCTAGGGAGGCAGGCAGATCCTCAGGGAAGAGCATTTGGTACAGTTATAGTTATGCCTCTCTTTCAAAAGTTATGTTGGTTTCCTATGGCTGCTGTAACAAACTGTCATGAACTTGGTGGCTTAAAACAACAGAAATCTATTATTTTTTAGCCCTAGAGGTCAGAAGTCCAAAGTCAGTATCACTGGGCCCAAATCAAGGTTTCCACTGGGCTATGCTCCCTCCAGAGACTTTAAGGAAGAATCTGTTCTTGGCCTCCTATAGCTTCTCATGGCTGCTGACATTCCTTGGCTTTTGGCTGCATCACTCCAGCCTCTGCCTCCATGGTCACATTGCCTTCTCCTTTTCTATATGTGTCAAATTTCCCTCTGCCTCTCTTGTTATTGCACTCAGAACCTACCTGAATAATCCAGAAAGGCATCCCTCCATCTCAGAACCCTTAACTTAATCTTACATCCGCTAAGAACTTTTTTCCATATAAGGTAATATTTATTCATTTCAAGGAATGAAGATCTGATATCTTGGAGGATCATCATCCAGCCACTGGGCTTCCCTGCCTCAGTTGGTAAAGAATCTGTCTACAATGCAGGAGACCGCCTACAATGCAAGAGACGTGGGATCGATCCCTGGGTTGGGAAGATCCCCTGGAAAAGGAAACAGCAACCCATTCCAGTACTCTTGCCTGGAGAATCCACTGGACAGAGGAGCCTGGTAGGCTACAGTCCATGGGCTTGTAAGAGTCAGACACGACTTAGTGACTAAACCACCACCACACATTCAGCCTATTATCCAAGCCAATGTCTTCCACCAACCAAATCAGATAGCAGGTCGCCACTCAGCCCTGGTGTGCTGCCCTATCACTGTCTCCCTTACACCAAACACCGGGGTAAGAACAACTGAAAACTCAGCACTGATCTGAAGCCCTGTCCATCCTGCAGGTGCTTTGCATAGATCTGCCAACAGGCCAGGCTTGGAGTTTCTGGGAGGAATGGGGGAGTTGGACTGCACACCCAGGCAATGACAGCTCCCTTGAGGCCTCTAGTTACCACAAAAGGAAACAGGGAACTATAGACCAGATGCCAGGATCGTAAGAATTCAATAAGGACGTGAAAAAAATAGAAAATGCTAATCCTTCAGAATGCCAGCTTCTGGAGATTAAAAAAAAATTGCCGTGTAAAGTGATCTTCTTTCTAGAACTTTTTCTATTCAGATAGAAGCATATACTTATAATTTTAGAAAGCAAAAGTGGGATTATACTACTCATCCTATTCTTCAATCTGCTTTTTTTTCAATAAATGAAATATTTGGGGTGTCTTTCATGGCAGCCCATGTAGCGTTTCCTCACTATTTCTAAAGGCTGCTGACAAAGGACCATGAGTAGTTACCCTATTCGTGGGCATTTGGATTGTTTTTAATTTTCCAGTTGAAATAAATGTGGCAAGATAGTTCAGTGAGAGATTAATAGCTGACTTGCCAGCATTGCTACAGGAGGCTCACAATGATGGGGAGGCATTTTTCGCTCTCCTTCACACACCACCCCAACACACCTCAAAGTAATCAAGCCTTCAGTGAAAAAATCTGGGGCTTCCCTAGCTCCTAGGAAGAATTAATCGGCCCTTGTTTTCCAAGACTGAGCATCACAGAGACAAAGAACCAGATTGTCAGAGAGGAAAGGGGCTCTGTGTTTGTGGGAGCTTCCATTGTAGGCAAACAAACATCTCCGCTCCATCTGGCTTAGACAATAGAGAGAACGTATTGCTTCCTGTGTCAGAGAAACCTAGGGGCTAAGTGGGATTCAGGTGTGGTTTGATTCAGAGGTTCTCAGTAGCCTCGGGCTCTGGTTCTGTTTTCCTGTGGTTCTCTTGACTCAGTCCTGCTCTGTAGGTTAGCTTTGTCCACAGAATCATTTTTTTCCCTTATAGTGAAAAAACTTAGCTCAGGGCCCACATTCACTCATGACACTACTCACAGGAAAAGAAATGTCTCTGTCCTAGTCTCTGTTCAGTAAAACTCCTGAGATGCATCTTGACTGGACCAGCTTAGGTCGTGTGCTTACCACTGAACCAATCACAGTGATGGGAAGGTGGAATGTCCTGACAGATCTAGTCTGGGTCATGTGTTTCCAGAGAGTTTAACCCTCTGAGGTTATAGAAGCAGATGGTTTTCCCAAAGTCAGAGGTATTTTTCAAATAAAAATTAGGATGTTGGGAAAGGGGAAACAGGAGAGTAGAAACTGAGGAGGTAACCAACAGGGGTTCATGAATAAGGATGAATGGGTTCAAAGTGGTCCTACTTAGGGAAAAGCAAGTGGGTTTTCTGGACTGTATAAACCCCACACCCTGGTGTGAATCCCAAGGAGGTAGAGGGCAAGCACAGTGTATGAGGAGCAAATTCATACCACTTCCCCTAAAATGCACCATAAGCATCCTGATATATGAGCATATACCTGAATGTAAGGGTGCTATGCTAAGTCACGTCAGTCGTGTCTGACTCTGTGCAACCCCATAGACGGTAGCCTACCAGGCTCCCCCGTCCCTGGGATTCTCCAGGCAAGAACACTGGAGTGGGTTGCCATTTCCTTCTCCAATGCATGAAAGTGAAAAGTGAAAGTGAAGTCGCTCAGTCGTGTCCGACTCTTCGCGACCCCATGGACTGCAGCCCACCAGGATTCTCCGCCCATGGGATTTTCCAGGCAAGAGTACTGGAGTGGGGTGCCGTTGCCTTCTCCGGAATGTAAGGATAAATTTCTAGAAATAGAACTGTTGGGACCAAGGGCTTGTGTATTCAAACTTTAATAGACCTTGCTAAATTACCCTCCACAAAGGTTTTACCCATTTCTCCTTCCAACAATACTGTCTATGAAAAGGTCCATCAACCCTCTTCTTGTTAGTGTTCAGTTCAGTTCAGTCACTCAGTCATGTCCGACTCTCTGCAACCCCATGAATTGCAGCACGCCAGGCCTCTCTGTCCATCACCAGCTCCCGGAGTTCAACCAAACTCATGTCCATCGAGTTGGTGATGCCATCCAGCCATCTCATACATACTAAATATTACCCATCTTTCTAATGTTGGCTATACCAGTGGGTCTTCCCTGGTGGCTCAGTGGAAAAGAATCCGCCTGCAATGCAGGAGATGTGGGTTCGATCCCTGGGTAAGGAAGATCCCTTGGAGAAGGAAATGGCTACCCCCAGTATTCTTGCCTGGAGAATTCCATGGACAGAGGAACCTCACAGGCTACAGTCCATGGGGTCACAAAGAGTCAGACACGACTGAGTGACTAACACACACAAAGAGTTAATTTGTTTTTTTTAAAACTATAAGGTAGAGTGAACATCTTTGCACACATTTATTAACTAATTATAATTCTTCTTCTATGGATTACCTGCTCGTGGCCTTTGTTCATTTTTTTATTGAGTTGTCTTTCTGCTGTTGATTTGTGAAAGCTCTTTGTAAATTAGGGATATAAGCCCTTTGTTTAATCTGTTGCAGATATTTTCCCCAGCTTGTCCTTTGTGTTTTGACTTTTTATAGAGAGCTTTTGTTGTCAGAACTTTACAAATTTTGTGTGGTTCAGTATATCAGGCTTTTCTGGTTTTCTGCCTAAAAGGTCTCACTCCCCCTAAAATAACACACAATAAAACGTCAACCGTGGTTTTCTTAATGACATCTGTGGTTTCTTTTTTATATTTAAGTACTTAACCTATCTGGAGTTTTAAAAATAGCATTATACATACAAGGCAGGAGTGAATTTTCTCTTTTTCAATTGGAGAGTCGATTGGGATGTAAGAACTCTGTGAGATTCCAGAACTTTCATAACTTCTCTGCTGTTCTAATTTCCATGGAGTGATTAGAAGGGGTTAAAAGGAACTTTGTTGATGCTTGTTTTTAAGCTCAGGGACAGCCAGGAATGGGGGATGAGATGAGGCTGGGATGCACTCTTCAGACAAGGCTGGGAGGATGCAATGTGGTACCTAGAGGAGGGGAAGCAGCTGAGCTCTGCAGTGAAAAAGAAAGGAGGGCATGAAGAGTCAGGCTCCTCTTGAGAAGAGTTCAGGGACCAAGAGAATGACCCCTGCAGCGTCCACCGCCCTCTAAGCCCCATACCCATACCTAGAAGTCTTTGGAAATTTTGCTGCCTCTTTCCAATCTTTCCACCCAGAGGTCTGAGCTCATTAGTGTGTGTTTGTTTCTTCCATGAGTATTTTTGACCACCTCCTCTGAATCCAAGAAAGAACCGCTATATCTGGTCTGGTATGAACGGAAGTTTGTGATATAACCCTGAGACAGCAAGGAGAATGCTTGCGGGGACTCTTCTGAGTTGCAGGAGGCAGGAAGTCATTTTACAAAAATTTCCTTTGGATGTGGTATTTAAAATGTTGTCCTTCAGATCTGAAAAAGTATTTCCCTGACTCCTGGGAAAATGAAAAGGGCCATATTATTAACACTTGTGAACATTCATGCCTTTCCTGAAAGAGCCGTCCAGGTGTGCTACCTGCCTCGTTTGGGAGAGGTCAGAGGTCAAGAACACCCGAAGGGAAGGACACCACCATCCGCAGCCATCCTGGTCTCCGTTGCAGGGGCTGGAGGTCAAGGGCTCCAAGCAGCCAGCCCCAGCAGCTTTCACAAAAGCCTGTGTACATCTCTGTCCCCACATTGACCTGGAATCATCTTTTAGGTCATCCTCCCAGTTGGAAGGCACAGTTCATGCATCTCAGTGTGGTCAGTGCTCCATGAATGGTTGAATAAACTAATGAGTCCATGACAGTGGAGAGCAGGTGGCACTGCCAGTGGGCCAAGCCCAGCTGAGGACCATGCAGAGACAGAGCCCGTGGCAGGCAATGGATGTCCGAGTGCAGCCTGTGAGGGAGCATGGCACCTTACCTCTGCTGCTTCACACACAGGGTTGGCTGAGAAATGCCATTGCTACCAAGTCCTGAGGCCATAACCCTCTCTTTCCTGGAACAGTGACCTCCAACGGATAGCCCCTCATAAGAACGGCAGCCATTTCTCGCTCAGAAGCTTCAGCAACTGCAAGTCCAATTCTCTGAGCCCTTTCCTGCTGACTCACCGCAGTCCCCCTGGGTCCGAGCTTCCTGCCAGGAGCCCAGTGGACTGGAGGGGAGAGGGGGAGGAGGCTGTGGACACTGCATCAGGACCCAGGAATGCTCCACTGGACGGGAAGCAAAGACAGCCAACTTCCTTCCCAGTTTCTGCTGCTCTGAGGGGTGACCAGAAAATGGGCCATCTGGAGGGTTGAGTGGACTCCTCTGTCCCTGACTCAGTCACAGCCAGGCCCTCGCCGACCCCCATTTCGAGAACAAGGCGCCCCCAGCCCCCTGCCCTGCCGCTTGTGTTAAGCACATTTGGGACCTGCCAGGTCATTCCTCTGATTGCCGGCGACGGTGTGTGGTTGTGCCCAGTTGCCTACGAGTGTGTGTCCTCACCTGCCTGTGAGTGTGGCTAAGTGCGTCTGTGGTTGTATAAAGTGGTATGAGTCTGTGCGTGACCGTGCGGATTCAGAATCCCTGCATGCCACGGCGTCCAGTTGTGTGATTACACGCAGACGAACGGGTGAGCATCAGTGCCTGCCGTTAATTGTGTGATTACACGCAGACGAACGGGTGAGCATCGGTGCCTGCCGTTAATTGTGTGATTACACGCAGACGAACGGGTGAGCATCGGTGCCTGCCGTTAATTGTGTGATTACACGCAGACAAACGGGTGAGCATCGGTGCCTGCGGTTAAGTCTCCCTGTGCACTGTGTGTTCTCACGTGCTTGTGTGTCATGGTGTGTGAACGCATGGTCGCCTTTGGTGACGTGTGACTCTACGTGGCTGTGTGCTGCTGACAGTCATGGTGTGTGACAGTGTGTGTTTGTGGACGGTTGTGTGTGACTAGGTGGGCTTCGTATGATTCTGCAGGCCCAGGGAGGTGAGAGGTCTGAAGCCCATATTTCATGGTAGGTGAGGAAGAGGTGTGTGTGTGTGTGTGTGTGTGGTGTATGTTGTGTGCTTTCTCTTTTTCTAGGTTCTACTCCTATAACTTTTGAAAAGAAGTATAACTAGGTTCAGGATGTTCTTCCCTGGGTCACTGACTGGTCCTAGAGTGTTTTCTTGGAACAGGCCAGGCTCAGGAGCAGCGCCAGCCTGTCTGAGCCCTCACGGCAGCTCCCAGTGCTCCCAGCGCAGCCCTGGCTTAGGCCCCGGCAGCTCCCCCTGCAGGGGCACAGCCGGCTTCTTTCAGTCCGGACAGCTGTCCCTAGCTCTCCCCAGACCTATTTTGAGTGCAAAAGTAACATTGGTACCCAGCTGTCTTTCTCTCCTTACCCTGAAGACCTGCCTTTAAGGAATTCACCCCCCACACACAGACTCCTTCAGGGAAAGTGGAGGGGGATCTAAAGCAACTCAGATGAGGGACTGAGGAGTGTTTCAGACTCTCACAGGCCCTGACAGTCCTAGCCCCCAGGCTGCTGCCTGTGGCTTCTGGCCTCCACTTTTCTACTAAGGAGGGTGGGTGAACCTCCCGTCTAACCGGCCCCAGGACGGGTGACCTCGCCCACCACCTTCCACCCTCTGCAGATGGGCCTTCTGCAGAGACTTCAGCTCTTGGGGCCATGGCTCTGCCCAGAAATGATGACATGACCTCTCTGGTTTGTCTTCTACAGATCCAAGTTTGGCAACAGGTGCCCAGGTGTGTGAGCCTCAAACTGCTTCTGCCCCTGCTGGAAAGAATGTTTGCACTCTGGATTGGATGGGCTGAGTGGCTGCTCCAGTGCCAGGCTGAGGTTGAGCAAGGTGCCACCTCCTGAGTCAGCAGGAGTCTGGAGCACACCAACCAGAGAAAGTCCTGGAAGCAGAGGTAGAGGGGAAGAAGAATTGAAGGTGGGAACCAGGGCTCTATAGAGAGAACTGGGCCAGGCCAGGAGTGCGCTACAACACCAAGGCCCCCCCAAGGGGGAGAAGAAAAACCTGTTGAGAGAAAACCCTGGACCAGCAGCCCAGGATACCAAGGTTCTGTTCTAATTCTACCTCCCAGAGGCTGTGTGACAAGAGGAAGCCGCTTTCCTTCTCTGGGCTTCTGTTTATCTACCTTGAAGGTTGAAAAAACAGAGGAAATGAAATATGTAAAGCGTGGAGCCCAGAGGCAGGAGTAGGTGCTCAATAGACATGAGTTCTCTTCCCTTATCCTGAACACGGCTGTTGATCCCTCTCCAGGGGTCTAACTAAGGCACTTTGCAGCCCAGATAGTCCATGTCTCTGAAGGAATCCCTCTTTTCTTCCCCCATTAACACTGGCAGGCTCAACACACCCAGATCCCAAAGAGACCCTGCTTGGAGTGGGCGAGGTGGGGTGGGGAAGGGAGTTGAACACTAAGAAGGGGAGGAAGCTAGGGGTGGAGGCAGGTGCACACGCATGACAACAGGAGCTGGGGTCTCCCCATAGCAGGGCCCGACAGGTGGCTCCTTGTCCTCCCTGACTCGGCCACTCAACCTATTCTGGTTCCCTCCCTCCCACCCCCACCATGTGCCCTCTGGGTCTATATAGCTCCAGATCCAAATTGTTCTGGTGAGTGCTGTAGCTCAACACTTGTGACATTCAGACTGAATTCAACATCCTAAGCCCAACAAGCTAAGCACCGGAGGCTGGAAAAGTTAATAAGATACACTACTGATCTTCGAAGATCTTTAAGCTACAATAAAAAGAACAGCTATTGATCATACTATCTAATGCCATTTGGCAAATTCAAATGCCTTCAAGAGCCAAACAGATTTTACAAATGGCTGAAGCAGTTGATGGACATAGTAGGGCCTGGGGGCCAATAATGGATCAACATTTGCTATTCCCACGCTGGCCAAAGAAGAAACAGCTGCCTCTAGCTGCCTTTTATGGCATTTTCTGAGTTTTCACTAAGTGCCAGGTACTGTATGAAGTGCTGTTGTGCTTTCATTTAACTCACTCAAGAATTTTGACAGATTAGTGTCATAGGAGACAGATTCTAAGGTGACCCCCATATCCTCATGTTCATGCCCTTGTGTAATCCCCTTCCCTCGAGTGTGGACAGGACCTGGGATTTGTTTCCAATCAATGGAATAACCATTATGCCAATATCTAACCAATATTGGCAAAGAGGATTAGATGTCCCTTCCATGATTACAGCATGTTACAAAGATCCAGTCTCACCAGCAGGCTGGTGCTAGAGACTTCCTCTCTCACTGACTCTGAAGACATAAGCTCCCTTGTCCGGGGAGGGCCTATACAGAAGTTCTTATGGCAAGGAACTGTGGGTGGCCTCTTAGTGCTGAGAGCAGCCCCCTGCCAATAGCTACCAAAATTCCAGTTTTTTAACCATAAGGAGATGAATTTTGCCAACAACCTGTGTGAGTCTGAAAGTGAATCCATCCTCACTAGAGTCTCCAGATATGAATGCAGCCCTGCTTGTCATCTTTTCTTTTCTTTAATTTTTTATTGCAAGATATTTGCTTTTACAGTATTGTGCTGGGTTCTGCCATAGATCAACATGAATCAGCCACAGGTATACATATGCCCCCCTGTCCAGCATCTTGACTGCAGCTTCGTAAAGGACCCAGCTCCCGACCCATGGACACTGTAGATAACAAACATGTGCTGTCTTAAATTGTGAAGTTTATAATAATTTGTTATGAAGTCCCAGAAAACATTAACATAAGTATTATCACATCTTACTAAAGAACCTAAAGCCCAGAGACTGATTGGAGTCTCCAAGGCACAGCAGGACCAGAGCCCCACCTCCAGCCTCTTCAGGCTGATGTTTTCTTCAGCCTGCCATGGCTTGTCATTGTTCTGTCAGTTTCTACCAAGAGACAAGAGGGGTAATCTGCACGGTGTGGATTGTAGTGTTGCTTTTCCATTTCAGTTCACCAGTTTGCTGAACCCCTACAGTGTGCCCTGCACCGTGCCAGGGGTAGAGAGGTCAGCAGCACAGACACGGGGCCTGCTCTTAGGGAGAGGATGGAGCACTAGAGGACATAGACAATGGACAAGTGATGTTGGCACGATGAAAGTTACAAAACAAGGAGGGATGGGGTGTGCTGGGAACACGTCATGGGACAGCCAGCTTCAGCCAAGGGCTAGGGAGAGTCTCCTTGAGGAAGTGACGCTCAGGTCCCTCGAGGGTGGGCTTGGTAAGGAGTGTGCCTCTGCATTGCAAGTGAGTGAGTGGGTGGGTGAACTTTCCTGAATGAGAGTCCCCAGGGAAGAGGCTTCTTCCAGCAATGTGAAATCACCCTGTCTCTGTGCACTGGCTCCCAAGACACCTTGTCCCAAGGACCCAGGGTCTCTCTGACTGGCCGGTGATGTCCAAGACTTCAGAGCATCACTTCCCGGATGTATCATGGTTGGACAGGGTAGGGGTGAAAGTTGCTTAATTCTCACTCTCATCCCTTAAACATCCTCAGATATCTGGCAGGGGAAGAATGACAGGTGAGGGCTGGAGGCAAAGCAGTAAGTTAGGGGAGGAGTGAGGTGTGAGCAGAGGCAGAGAAAAGAGTAGGAATTAGAAAGCCCACCACCAGCCCCCATGGGCCCCCATCTCAGGGCAGGGCCCATGCTCAGTGATGACTCAGCAGACCCAGGGGTCCTTGCTGATGAGCTGGCAGGATGGTATGGATCAGGAAGATCCTAGCAGGAAACAGGCAGCATACTTCAGTTGGACCATTAGAGGAGCATTCAGTAAAGAGATTCTTTTCAAAGGTAAGACCAGGGTGTAGGAAAGGATTGCAGGAACCTTGACCAAGAGTAGCCATCTATTCCACTGCTAGGCCTGCTGGCCTGGGGAGGTGACCAGAATGGTTTTGAATGGAGAGGCTGCTTGAGCATCTCTGTGGCCTCGGTTGCGGGCCGCAGCCATACTGTGGCAACCCCACAGGGAACATTAGTGGGAATAAGTGCCTTAATTCCCTCTCCTCTCTGCCTCCCATCAGCTGGCAATGCTCCCCACTGGTCAAAGCAGAGGGGAAGGGTACCCATCAAAGTGATTCCACAAGTGAGCATCCCAGGGCACCACAGAGCAGGGTGGAGAAGTTGGGGAGCAGACCTGGAAGTGAGAGGACACCCAGTTCCAACTCCCCCCCCCCTTCCCAGACAGCAACTCTGGACAAGCCCCTCAACTTTCCTGGGCCTCAGTTTCCTTCTCTGTAAAAAGGACAGTGAGTGTGCTTATGCTGTTCCAAGTTTGAAGTTCAGTGATGAATTTAAGGCTCCAGCTTGGAGCCCCAAGTACACTGACTGGCTGCCAGCACTTGGTTTCCAAGAGTCAGCAACGAGAACACAAAATCGAGGCCACTAAGGAGCCAGACTCCCCGGACATCCAGCCCAGAAACCCTGGACATCTGAACTCCACACCAATGAGAGGCTTGCTCAGCAGCTCGTGGAGGCCCGCCAGGACTGGAACCCAGAAGCAGTCTCTCTCTCTGCAGGACTCTGAGGGGTGCGTGCACGCGCGCGCGCACACACACACACACACACACACACACACACACACACACAGTGGAGCTGTAGGAAGGGCAGTGTCTCACCTCGGCCCCTCTGGAGAGAAGCAGCAACAGGCTTGTCACAGCCCAGGTCTGCTCTCTGCATGGCTGAGGTCAGTGGAGGGACAGACAGCAGGGCTGGGCCTCCTAGCCCTGCCCAGAATCATGGGCCCAGCTAGAAGGAAAACTTGGTGGCACTAGACCACCTCCTTGTGAAGAAATCCTCCCAGGCACCCTAGACACGTGTCATCTAGGTGGGACAATGGCAACCCACTCCAATATTCTTGCCTGGAAAATTCCATGGACTGAGGAGCCTAGCGGGAGCCTAGGATTAGGAGCCTAGAACTCGGAGCCTAGGACTCCTAGCCTACAGTCCATGGAGTCGTAAAGAGTCGGCCACAGCTGAGTGACTGAGCACACAGCCCGCTGGCAGCAATGGAGGGGGAGCTCACCACCTCACAGGGCACCCTGGGCAGCCACCTGCCCCTGGATGTCAATGCCCCTCCGAGGCAGCCCTTGGAACCTCAAGGTCAGACTCCAGGCCCTCACCCCACCTCTGTCTACCTGAGATATCGCTTCCGTGCCCAGAACAAAGGCCTCTGGTGAAACCCGCAGCCCTCTGCCCTTTACTTCTTTATCACCCGCGTTTCAAGTTCACAGGAAGAGGGTTTTCAAAACATCACAGAACGGCACTGTGGTCAATTTTTTCAAAAGAAAGGAAACCAAAAAGGATCAAAGAACTGCAGGTGCAGCAGATTTAGGCCCTGCAGGGTGGGCAGAGGCCGAGGGCAAGGAAGAGTGTGCCCACCTGCAGGGGAGTCCACTGCTTGCCCAGACCCCCAGGGTAGGAGCGGGCAAAGGGGCAAGGAGCGGGGGCAACTGGGAAACGACAGCAGGTCTGCCACACAGCTTTGTAGGTTGAGAGGATACAGCTCATACGGCCCAGGTCCTCGCCAGCTCTTGCCTGCGCCTGTGACAGTCTCTTAAGTCTCTGCAACACAGTGGCAAATTTCCTTTTTCTGAGCAATGCCAGCCATGTTTCTTGTGTTCCTGACATCTCAGCATCCTGAGCTCAGAACAGGAAATGCTAGTGTGCACGTCTCTGCTGAGACTGTCATTGAATTCACCAAGCTGATTATTAAAAGTGTGCACCATGAGATTGTTTCTTTTACTGCTTAGACGTCCCTTTCGCTTCACTTTTCTGGTTTTCTTTCCCTTTATTTTATCTTGTTTATTGAGTGAATCTTTTTAGAAAAAAAAGTTGTGAAATGTTTTTAAAATGTGAAAAAGCAGAGGGATTATATAATGAGCATCCTAGTATCCAGCTTTATCAGTTGTTATGAACAGATTGTCACATTTTTTTCCTCTTTTTGCTGTGGTACAATATACTAACACAAAATTTACCATATTAACCATTTCAATCTCTTTTAGAAACATAACATTATACATACAGCTAAAGAGCCTTTACGGCCTCTCCACCATGCCCTTCCCTTCTTCCCTAGAAAAGTGAAGTGGCTCAGTCATCTTCAACTCTGCAACCCCATGGACTGTAGCCTGCCAGGCTCCTCTGTCACTGGATTTCTCCAGGCAAGAATACTGGAATGGGTAGCCATTTCCTTCTCCAGGGGATCTTCCCGACACAGGGATCGAACCCAGGTCTCCTGCATCGCAGGCAGACTCTTTACCGTGTGAGCCACCAGAAATCCCACTATTCTGAATTTGATTCTCCTATAGAAGTGATGCATGGATGTTGTAAAATAATCCATGTAGTGGAGAAGATACAGAGCCAAAAGTAAACTTTCTCCTGCTTCCCCCAGCCTTAAACTCACTTCCCCCTTGAAGTAAACATTGTTAAAACTTTCTATGAATCTTTCCAGCTATCTTTTAATACAAATGAATATATTAGTTTGTTTTCTTTCTTTATACACGTGAGCTTACACTATGCATAATGTTATCCAACATGCCTTTCGTTTCCAGTTATCACTGTTCCTTGGAATTTTTCTGTGTTAGTACTGCTAATTCTCCTGTGTTCTTTTTAACAGCTGCATGAGATTCTACTTTATTTGATAGTTTCCCATGCAAGGGTATTTAGGTGGTTTCCAGAGGCTTAGCTATTCTAAACAAGCCTACACGGAACATTCTTGACATATAGTTTTGCTCACTTGTGGGAATACTGTGTATCTGTATAATACATACATGAAAGTGGAGCTTCTAAGTAAAAAATATTGAACATTTGACACCTCGAAAGATATTGCCAACCCCCGTCTAAAAATGATCAACTCAAACACCGACAAACTGCATGTGAGAGTTTCTCTCTCCCCACATCCTCGAGAACATGCCTTTTCATACCACTTTTGGCCTTCTGTTTATTTTCTTCTGTAAGCTGTCTGCTCTTACCCTCTTTGAACCCTAGCATTTTATGGGCTGGCTTTTTACACTTGAATCTTTGATCCATCTGGAATTAATTTTAGTTGATATTCTTTTCAATGAACATCTATTGATGTTCCCACTCTGTAAACAGATTGAATGAAGTACCGAGATAAAGGTGAAAGCAGATTTCGCTCCATTCAACAGGCCACAACTAGCTGATTTTGCCTTCCCACTTAGAACCAGCTCATGTCGAGGCTCTAGGCTAAGAAGTGGGCCATCCCTAATGGAGGAGAGAACACAGAGGCACTGCAGACATCCAGTCAGTGATTTGTTCTATAAACAAGCAGCAGTGGATTCAATCACTGGAATTTTGGTTTTTTTCCTGAAGAGATATGTATTGCATGTGGGAAGAGGGGTGTACACACGCTTGGTTGGTCAGAGGAACAGACCGTGGCAGAGAGGAAACAGTCCACCAAATCCATTCTCCCTCTTCCACTATGATGAACTTGAAGCTGAACATGGCTGCCCATCTGGGGATAGTATTTCCCACCTCCGTGCATTTAGAAAGGGCCATATGACTGCACGGGCTTCCCCGGTGGCTCAATTGGTAAAGAATCCACCTGCCAATGCAGGAGATACAAGAGATGTGGGTTTGATCCCTGGGTCAAGAAGGTCCTCTGGAGAAGGAAATGGCAACCCACTCCAGTATTCTTGCCTGGAAAATCCCATGGGCAGAGGAACCTAGTGGGCTACAGCCTGTGGGGTTTCAAAGAGTCGGGCATAACTGAGCACACACAAGCACACATGCACTCGTATGACTACATTCTCACCAGGGGAATGTGAGTGGAGCTGGTATTAGCCCCTCTGGCTATAATGGTTTTAAAATTCTTTGACTCTCAACTACCAAGTGACAGGTGTCTATGACCGCTCCGCCTGAACCTGGGTGGTCTTCATCCCAGAAGAAAGTGGAAAGTCATGTGATTGTTGAGGCTACGGCATAGAAGACTGGGCAGCTTCTGCCTTGTGGGAAGACTTGCTCTTAATGCCCCAAGTCTCAGTAAAAGAAGTCCAACTCCTGTGAGGACCCCAAGTTAGAGAGGCCACATGTAAGTGCCCTGGAACAGGCCCCACTGAGCCCAGTCTTCTAGCCAAGCACCAGGTGAGTGAAGACACCCCCAGAAAATTCAACCCCTACCACTTGAGTCACCCCTAGCCATCTGAGTCTTCCCAGATGAGGCCCCAGACATTGTAGAGTACAGACACAAGCCACAGTCCAGGAATTCTGCCCCAACTCCCAGCGTTCCTCACAGACCCACAGAATCAATGAGAATAATGAAATAGTTGATGTTTTATAGCACTATTTCAGAGTGGTTTGTTATCCAGTAATAGATATCTGGAACCAAACCAAGACCAAGAAAACTCTTTCCCTTCCTGCTGACTCCAACCCAGATGTGGCAATGATCCAGCCCCCACAATGCAGGTGACAATTCCTAGGATGACAGAGCCACTGGAGGAAAGGACCCGGGTCCCGAAGGATCACATGGAGCACTGTTGCCAGCTGATAAGAAAAACTCACCTCGAGGGGTATATGTGAGAGAGGAACACTTGTCTTTAACCTTTAAGCCAGCAGTCCCCAAACTTTTTGGCACCAGACACCAGTTTCATGGAAGACAATTTTCCCACAGACCAGAGGGGATGAGGGGATGGTTTCAGGATGATTCGAGCATATCATATTTATTGTGTACTTTATTTCTTATCTAATGCCACACTGACCTGACAGGAGGTACCTCTCCGCAGCCCAGAGGTTGGGGATCCCTGCCTTAAGCCAAACAAACAATGCATGCTGTACACAGGAAACGAACACAACATTGTTCATCAACTACACTCCAACATGAAACAAACAATGCAAAGATACAGCAGTGAGCAAGGCACACCGTTTCTGGGGAAGAGGATGGAGGGGGGGGGTCACAAGGACAGATCAAACCCCGCAAGAGAATACAGTTGTTTATTTAATGATAGTTGTAATCAGTTCTTTGCAGAGATATACAGGGAGCTGTGAAAACCATTCCAAGGGCTCTCGCCCAGTGTGGGTGGACAAGGAAGGTAGCCCTGAGGAAATGATGCTGCTTTGAGACCCAAAGGGTGAGTAGAAATTAAGTAGAAAGATGGAGAGGGAAGAGAGGAAGACTGCTAAGGCACCAAAAGTGGGTGGAACATGTACAAGGGCTCTGAGTCAGGAAGGAGATGGTGAGTTTGAGGAACTGGAAAAAATAAAAACCACCGTGGGCCTCATGGGTCATGCTGAGGATTTCAAATCTGACCTCTAAGAAATACGAATTCATGGGATAGTTCCAGCAGGAGAGTGACTTGATTGGATCAGCCTCTGGAAGCTGAGGGGAAGACACGGGGGCAGGGAGACCAGTGGGAGGTAGATGAAGACCCTGTCTATGGTGGGGGCTGTGGGGAGAAGTGATTGGGTCTGATGGATATTTGGGAGGTGGTTGGTAGGGCTTGGAGGGTAGGGGGAGATGGTTGCAAGAGAGATGAGTCAAGGATGAAACACCAATAAAATGATGTCTGGTCTATAAGTAAGTTATGATGTCATGGCCTAGACAGAGGCAACCTAGACAGGGCCAAGTCCACAGGTAGCTCAGATCAGGAGAGCGGGGATTGGACTTGGTGGTGGGTGCCTTTGAGCAAGCCATTTCCTCCATCTTTATAAACTGTCTATAACATGAAAACAACTTACTACACAGAACAGCTTTTTCGTAAGGACAATGGCTGCCTTCATTCACCCCAAAACACTTCGTGAGTGGTGCCTGCCATGTGCAGTAAACAAGATAAACACATAAAGTGCATGGTGTGCTAGTGACTGTGCCAAGGAGAGCAAGTAAAGTCGGGAAAGGAGACAGAGGAGGAGCGAAGTTTTAGATAAGATGTTTAAGCCATACACTCATGAACAGGGTGTCCAGGACCTGTGGAACCTGAGTGAGGCTTTCCTCTGGAAAATAAACATTAAAACATCTTATTTTTTCAAATTTCACAAAACACATGGCTCTATGAATAGACTTCTAGGGCTTGGAAGGGGTAGGTATGAGTAAGGGGGCCCAGAGCATAGGCATCAAGAGTTTTCTCAGTAATTCCACCTCTGCTCATGAGTAACAGAGCCGTAGGAGGGGTGGAGGGTGACTGTGGGTGTCACCAAAGAACCTGCTTTATGTGACTTACAGTAAGTCACTCAACTACTCTGACACCCAATTTCCTGAGCTGTAAATGTCCTTATAAGGTTTTAAAGAGTAAATAAAAGCATGTAAATCAAATTTCCAGCTCAGTGTAATATGTGGTAGCTAATTATTTTAATTTTTATTTTTATCTGACACAGGGAGAACCATGGTCTGGGCTGTGGGAAGTAAGCAAAATGAAAGAAGGATTATGAGCCCCACACTGCCTGTGAAGGCTGGGGTCAGTGGCTGCAGGAGGTTCACACTCTGTGCGTGGTTTTGACCTGTGGAACTGGTATGTGGCAATGGCCCTCGTGTGCTGCCTATTGGAGAACAGCCTTAGGGAGACCACACGTCGAATGAAGTCCTAGCTGCCCCTAGGGACTTGAATGCATGAACAAGATGAACAGAAAGAGGGGAGGCTGAGCACACGGCTAACATTGCACAATAGTCATCCTCTGCACAACAATTACAACTGTCTCCCGAGCCTTCGCTCTCCTGTGAACAAGGGCAACTCTTAAGGGAAAACTGATTGCATGGCTGCAGGAGAGGAGGCAACAGTCGCAAACAATAGAATCATTGCAGTGGGTGTTGGACAAGTAGGTATGGCATGTGCCAGCAGCATTCTGGGAAAGTCCCTGGCTGATGAACTTGCCCTTGTGAATGCTTGGAAATGCATCTGCAGCATGGGAACATCTTTCTTCAGACACTTAAAATTGCGGCAGAGAACAGATCACCCTGTGACTATGGGGATAACCTCAGGAGTCCACCAGCGAGAGAGAGAGAGAATCATCTCAGTCCGGTGCGGAGGAATGTTTTCTTCAAATTCATTATTCCTGCAATCATCAAGTACAGTCCCAATTGCATCATAAGTGAGGCTTCCAACCCAGTGGATATCCTCATATATATTACCTGGAAACTAAGTGGATGACTCAAGCACCATGTGATTGAAAGTGGGTGTCAAAGGTTTCACTATTTTATGGCTGAAAACTTGGCATTCATTCCAGCAGCTGTCATGGATCATGGATGGATTTGGGGAGAACACGGTGACTCAAGTGTAGCTGTTTGGAGTAGAATATATGTGGCCAGCATTTCTGTTTGGGAACTGAGCCCAGAAATGGGAAAGAACAATAACAGTGAAAATTGGAAGGAAGAATGTAAGGTGGTCAGAGAAGGCAACGGCACCTCACTCCAGTACTCTTGCCTGGAGAGTTCCATGGACGGAGGAGCCTGGTAGGCTGTAGTCCATGGGGTCGCTAAGAGTCAGACACGACTGAGCAACTTCACTTTCACTTTTCCTTTCATGCATTGGAGAAGGAAATGGCAACCCACCCCAGTGTTCTTTCCTGGAGAATCCCAGGGATGGGGGAGCCTGGTGGGCTGCCGTCTATGGGGTCGCACAGAGTCAGACACGACTGAAGCAACTTAGCAGCAGCAGTAGCATGTAAGGTGGTAGTGGAAAGTGCCTGTGAAATCACCAAGCTAAAAGGGTAACCAACTGGTCTGTTGGATGACATGTGACTGATCTCATTGAATCCATGATGAAAAATCTATCCAGGATTCATCTGGTGTCACAATGGTGAAGGAGATGCGTGGCATTTAGAATTAAGTCTTCCTCAATCATCCGTGTGTCCTTAATGCTCAGGGGTTAACCAGTGTAATCAACCAAAAGCTGAAGGCTAATAAGGTTGCTCAACTCAAGAAAAGTGCAGATACACTGAGGGACATCCAGAAGGACCTGCAAGGCCTGTGGCTTCTGGGTTCTAAGCTGTAGACATTTTAAAACTCCTATGTGAGGGAATTCCCTGGTGGCTCCATGCTTCAGACTCTGAGCTTCCACTGCAGAGATCACGAATTCGATTCTGGGTCAGGGAAATAAGATCCTGCATACTGCGTGGAGTGGCCAAAATATAAAAATGAAAATAGAAACAAAAACACTCCAATGTGATTATCCATGAGCCTTTGGTTTTCATCCATGTATATGGATCACAGTTTTCTTTTTCTCTTCCTAGATGTGTGAATTTGGGCTCAAAGAATCAAAGGCCATGCTTGTGGTTTAATGTTTGCAATAGGAGCCCTTGCTCTAGGAGTATTAATTATCAAAATAAAAAATAAAAAGCAAGATGGAAGGAGAGAAAGAAAGGATGGAGGCTGGGAGCTTGGGCAGGTCTGGATTACAATCCTACCTCTGCCTCTGACAACCTGTGACCATGGCTGGTGGCTTCATATGCTCGAGCTGCCACTTCCTCAGCTGTCACACGGCAGGACAGTCCTGACAATGCTGGGCAGAAGGGTTGTGATGACATAAAGTGCAGACATGCACAGAGCGAGGGGTCACTGTTCCTGCTCCCTCCTCTTCCCAGTCAAATACACACTCTGGGACCTGCACCAGGAGGAGGCACGTCTATGACTACAGCCTTGGGCACCTGGTGACTGAAAGTTCTCCAAGGCCCTGGGTGCATGGCTGTCACAGCATATGCTCTCAGCCATGTCACAAAGCAAGCCTGGCTCATGGTGGGTGTCGGTGACGTTCGATGACCTAAAACAACGAAACCCATAATCAGAGGGTGCACTGACTTGGCTGCTGTGGGTTTGTTTGCCCACGCAGGAGGCACAATCATCTCGCTTGGAGTTGCATCGGCCGTTAGCCCTCAAGTTCTGTTGCTAAGAGATTATGAACCAAATGATGTTTCCAAAAAATAACCACTACAGGATGTTTCAGGATAGAACCATAATAACAGCCTAAACAGAATGGGTATGTTGTTATTGATAAATCCTTATGAAGAGCCAAGGAATGGGGTGACTGGGGGGTAGCCTGGCCAAACACATCCTATGGAAATTACTGGTTTGCCAAGGTCTTGAGTATAACAAAATAGACTCAGGGATAAAACTGTAAGGGACATAATATAATGCCCTCATGATTCTGAAATCAAGCAAGCAAGATGTATTTGTTGGGAACTTATTATTTGCCTGTTTTGTGTGTGTTTACAACAATGTCAGCCACATTAAGTTACAGGCTGCTGCTAAGTCGCTTCAGTCGTGTCTGACTCTGTGCGACCCCGTAGACGGCAGCCCACCAGGCTCCCCTGTCCCTGGGATTCTCCAGGCAAGAACACTGGAGTGGGTTGCCATTTCCTTCTCCAGTGCATGAAAGTGAAAAGTGAAAGTGAAGTCACTCAGTCGTGTCCGACTCTTCGCTACCCCATGGACTTCAGCCCACCAGGCTCCTCCGCCCATGGGATTTTCCAGGCAAGAGTACTGGAGTGGGGTGCCATTGCCTTCTCTAAGTTACAGGCGGTGGTGACTAAGTCTGGCAAAGCTGTAACCACCCCTGGTTGGCACAGTGCCCATGGGCCACAACTGATTAAGTGATTTAACAGCCGTTTGCTGCCACCTCCACTATTGCTGTGTTGCTGGGGCAACAGGAACCAGTCTACTAACAGAAGCCCACGTTAGAGCAAGACAAGAGATTCCATCCACAGGGTAGTCAGCAAACAGGGCACTTGTAAGGGACTGATGATTGTCACTGGTGCCTAGACCAGTGCTACCCATGGGATTTTCCTGGGAAGATGCAGCCATTCCACTGCAGGTCCTCACCTCTAGGAGATCTCTGTGAGGCAGGTGGATGAGTGCAAAACAGGTGTTATCTGTTAAGAAAGTAACTCCTGATCTCTGCCCGCCTTTCTCCTGACCAAGGAGCTGAGCAGTGTGATGCCAGCCCCGCCCACTTCCCCCCTCTTTCATCCCCGCCCTCACCGCCACCCGCTGGACCCCAAAGGAGCCCCTGTGCTTGCTGTCTGGCTGGTTACTCTGGCTGCAATGGCCTAATGGTCTACATTTCATCTCACTGGGCAGATAAATGGAGGGCAAATTGTTGTGTTCTTCTTTCTCACTTTACAGGTGTGACAGCCAGGGTCACAGAGGGACAGAATAAAGTGTCAAAGCACAGAGCTAGTAAGTCAAGGGCAGACCCATGTCATCTAGCCCCAAATCCCAGGATCCTCACTGCTTGCCAGACCCCAAGACCCGTGATGCTTTGCGCAGGAAACCGCCGAGTGTTGCAACGCACCCAGAAAGGGGTCAGTGTTTCCACGGGTCAACCCTGGTGACCCTCTGTCACTATGTGGCACCCAGGGGAGGGGGCAGAGCCGCCAGCACTCTGACTTCCTCTTTCCCCCAAGGGACAGAAGAAGGGGGTCACAAACCAAGCAAATCATTAACATCCCAGCCTCAGAAGCTTATCCTGCCACTCGGTACCTGGGTGACCCCAGGCAAGTTAATCTTTTGCAAAGCTGTTTGCTTTCTTAAAATTAGGAGCTCAGGACATATCTACTTCGTATGGAATTTATGAGGAATGCATGAGATTAAACAGGTAAAGATGGTTAGCAGTATGTATGGGAAACAATAAATGCTAACAGCAGCAGCATCTGGGGCTGTAACAATACCCTCACTTTCATTGCCACCATCATCCACTTCTGCTCAGGACTTGGGGTGCAAGTGGGTAGGAGGATGGCACCAATTAGAGTCCCATTACAGTCCCCAGTAGTGACCGGCCTGTGCTATGAAGGCCTCCGCTGACAAAGGGAGACATTTCTCAGGGTTCCTGGCAATAGATGCTTCGTTTTTCACAAGCTAGACTCAAGGAACAGAGAAGTAGCTTTGCGGGTTTCCATGGCTGTCTAAACACATGTGCTTCCAATTGGCTCTCGGGCTGGAATTCCCCGGTGCCCGGCCCAGGCCAGCTCTCTCCACTGCCCAGTGCCCCCCACCCTGAATTGTGCTGGGCATCTTCCCACGACCAGACCTAGGGGCCTCAATCGCAGATTGCATCGTACCCATCATTTCTTAATTCCATCCCTTGGAATGGGAAGAGCTGGGGTAACCCCCCCCCCACACACACACAAGTCTTTCTGAAGGTTTTTACTCTGAGAGTCTTAAAACTCCAGCCCAGAGAAGGGCATCTGAAGGTGGGCTGGGTGGAGGGTGGAGATGCAGGCTGAAGTGGTGGGATCATGAATTCACCAGCCCTGCCACTTGGCACCCACCCCCAACACAGCGGCTCCAGTTATCCTGTGGGGTCAGGATGCTGTTTCTGCTGAGTCATCCTTTCTTGCCCAGAGGGATCCTGGCCCAAAGCCACATTCCTGGTGGGGTCTGAGTGCCACAGAATACAGAAACTTCCTTTCTCACCAGCCCCTTGGCTCTCCAGCCCCGCACACAGGCTGGTCTCTCAGCAGCCTCTGCCGGCAACAAACACCCTCCACCAAGTCTGTGTGTGTCCCCCCAGGGCTCCGGCCCACCCTGGACCCTGAGCTCTAGGAGCAAAGAACATCCCACAGGGAGGAAGGCAGCAAGTGTGCCAGTGCAGGAGGGAAGGGAGGAGAGGCAGGGCCCAAGGGGAGGAGCCCAGAGGGGGACTGAGGAGCTACTTAAGCTAAAATTCCTGCCTGTCCACTTGGTGGGCCCTCATGTCAATGCGGGTCCAGCAGCCACTTTGAGAAGGACAGGCCTGGGCAGGAACCCCATTTCAAGCCAAGAAGCAATGAGACAGTCTAGGCTTCAGCCCTGGGCCCATCCTGCCCCCCACCCAGCAAGTCCAGCATCCCCCGATCGTGCAGAACTTCAGGGTCCCCAGATAAGCACCTTCTGCGGAGCCCAGGTTTCAGGAACATCTTTGAGTACCCACTGTGTGCTAGACTCCATACCAAGCACTGGCCCTACTAGAGAGGACAAGATAGATGCGGCCAAATCCATGATGTCTCTCCCATCTTTTCCAGGCCCACTGCCCTCACCTCCACTCATGCTCTCATTGCAGACTGCTTGGGTTACAATCTGGGTTCCCCACTTTCAGCTGTGCGATCTTGAGCAAGTTACTTTACTTCTCCGAGCCTCCATTGCCTCACCTGTAAAATGGAGGCAAGCTAGTACCTACTTTACAGGGATATTACAAGAGATAAGGGAGAAGGCAATGGCACCCCACTCCAGTACTCTTGCTTGGAAAATCCCATGGACAGAGGAGGCTGGTAGGCTGCAGTCCATGGGGTCACTTAGGAGTCGGACACGACTGAGCGACTTCACTTTCACTTTTCACTTGCATGCATTGGAGAAGGAAATGGCAACCCACTCCAGTGTTCTTGCCTGGAGAATCCCAGGGACAGGGGAGCTTGGTGGGCTGCTGTCTATGGGGTCGCACAGAGTCGGACACGACTGAAGCGACTTAGCAGCAGCAGCAGCAGCAACAAGAGATAAATGAGTTTGCTGCTGTTGCTGCTGCTGCTGCTGCTAAGTCGCTTCAGTCGTGTCCGACTCTGTGCGACCCCATAGACAGCAGCCCACCAAGTTCCCCTGTCGCTGGGATTCTCCAGGCAAGAACACTGGAGTGGGTTTAAATGAGTTTACATATGTAAAATATTTAAGACAGGGCCTGGCACGAAGAGCTCAGTGTGTGTATGTGTGCGTGTGCGCGCGCGTGTGAGTGTGTCTGCGTTCCTGACCTTGAGTGTTTGCTCAGGCTGTCCACTATCTGGAATGCTTCCTCCCTTTTCTGTGGAAACTTGGGGATTCAGACTTGGCAGAGTTTCCATAAGGGAGAACCATTAGATCCTGAGATCAGGCCACAGCCAGGTGAGAGAGCCCTTAAAACTTGCGGAGCATTTTCCTGTTCAACAAGGGTTTTACACCCTGTGAAGCAGATGAGGGAAGGGGGCTCAGGGATGTTGACACCTGCCCGAGGTCACAGCCCTCGTCAGCACTGGAGTTGAGGGTGGAGGCTGGGACTCCTGACTGCATGTAGTACAGTCCTTGCCCCAGCCTCACAATGTTGGTCCCCAGGAAGCTTCAGACACCCTGAGGCCAGGGCCAGGATAGCAAAGCTCCCCCAAGGCTCAGCATGCAGAGGACAGGACCTTCTTGGCCCTTCAGGGACTCTGGGGTCAGTGGGCTTTGTCTCTCAGAGCCAGACAGGGCCACAGAGAGCCGCAGGACAGGGGGCACTTGCTGGCAGAGCCCTGAAGAGGGCCCCGCAGGAAGGGCTCAGCCCAGGAAACTCTGAGCCATGCTGGCAGACCACAGGGCCCCCAGGCTTCCTGCTCCCTCCTCACAGGCTGCCCTGTCAACGTCAACGGGTTTGTGAAACCCTGCCGGGCAGGCAGTGGGAACTCAAGGGCCCCCAGGGTTCACGGGCTGTGGTCACCCTGTTCCTTCTCGGCCCAGGAGAAGGTGGCTTTCTAAAGATGGCCCTCCTCACTGAAATGGGATCCAGCTGCTACAGGAGACAGGCACCTGAGAGCGGCCCCTTCTCGTTAGGCCCCGAGGCCTCCAGATGCCAGCGTTCTTCCCTGCAGGCCCAGATCTCCCGGGCCTCCACAGATGCACGGAACCCTTAGACGCAGATGCAGGGGGATCTGTGATTGAAAGACTTTGGAGTGAGAGATAATGTGGATTATGAACCAGCTCATAGCTTTGCTAGCTGTGTCATTTTGAGCAAGTTGATTAACCTCTCTGTGCCTCTGTTTCCTCTTGTGTAAAATGGCAATAAAAAAAAGCAGCTATCTTGTTTTGAGAATTAACTAGAATAATGTATATGGAAGGTTTGGCACAGTATCTGGCACACTGTAAGCTTTTGGACCACAGAAGCTGCTACGTTAGTAACCGCTATGTGTGGCAACAGAATGCAAATACTATTGCATTTCTTTGATTTTTGAATTTTACTTAAAACCATCTAGACCCAACCTGCTATACTTGAAGGAATTCTGTGCCTTCCTCTGGAAGCTTCCTCTCCCTTTGCGTTGTCCAAGAACCCCAAGTCTTACGTGCTCCAAAGGGAGAGGTGGAAGGTCCAACTCCCCAAAGTGGGCCAGGAGCACTGGGATCCTGACCAGTCCGGTGCCTGGTGACACTATCCCCCCATGGCAGAAGGAGAAGCCCGTCCTATACTCTCAGGCCACATGGATCTCCCAGGGGTGCGACTCCACATATGGGCCCAGGTGCCGCCAGCCCTGCCTGCTGAGGTGCTCCCCACACTCATGCTGCTCATGCTTACACGTGGTCATCCCGTGCTGCATCTGCAGGACTTCTGGGTCCACTCCCTGCAGACGGGAGTTCAGTCCCTTTTCCTTCCCCAGGATCCCTGCTGGGGTTGGGGCTACTTCTCCTCTTCCTACCCTAAAACACAAACAATCTCACTACTCCTCTGTGTTTGAGCATCCCCGAAAGCCGCACACCTCGGCCACCTTCCACGGTTAGCCTCAGTGCCGATTCACCTGCCCACAGACCACCAACTTGGTAACTTTCACATGGAACAGAAAAAAATTGGTCTCTGTGGGGCATCCTGCCAGATCAATGTTTTTTTCAGTAACTGGCAGCAGGGAGAAGCCAATCTTGAGGCCAGGGCAGCAGGGGAGCCTTTTCTCTTCACACCCTGGAAGCCACAGATGTGAGCTCCTGGAACCAGGGATGCAAGAGAGTTGCATTACAGTATCCCTAGCAGCTGGCTCCAGCTCCTGAGCTCTTGCCAACATGTCCATATGGTTCAGTGAATGCTTGTTGACTGACAGACTGACCAACGGAGAGCAAAAAGACCTATCTGAAGGAGGGGGTCAGGCAGAGGTGCTGGCTTGGACAAAAGAGGGCTAAATGGACCAGGGACACCAGGGTAACGGGAGAGCATGTGGGTCTGTGAGGGGGGGTGGGCTCCTTGTGGGGGTCAAGGAAAGAGGGTGCACTTCTAGGGCTGCCTAAGGGCGCGGGGCAGTCAGGGTGGCACCGGGTTTGCTGAGGGACCTAGGAGGCACCTCTGGAGATTCCAGACTCCTCCAGGTACACAACAGGAGCTGGGGAACGTGATAGTAGGACCTGGGGAGGCAGCAGCCTCAGAAGCTAGGTGAGCAGGACCTGCTCCTGGGCAGCGGGATTCAGGGGCAACCATCAAATTGTAATTCCTCTCTCAGAAGGGACATCTGGGCTCCTGGCGGGGTACGGTGGGCATTCAGGGGAAACCATCAAATCATAATTCCTCTCTCAGAAGGGACGGCTGGGCATGGTTCAAACTGTGATTCGGGCACACTGCCCTTGACAATGTCCAGAGCTCAGGTTGCTCAAGAGAGGGGCTCCTACGGCCCAGAGGTGGCTCCAGCATTCTCTGGGTCCATTTCAGTGCCCTGTGCTAAGATCCTCAGGGACCTCTGGGCCTTGAGCAGCTTGGACCTGAGCTGGACTCCCTCGGGAGCAGCAGACACAAGGAATGTCTGAGGGGGACAGGAAGAGCCAGGGCCCACTGGCCCACTGGAGTCATCGCCTTTAGAACCCAGTACCTGAGCTTCCCTTGTGGCTCAGCTGGTAAAGAATCTGCCTGCAATTCGGGGGACATGGGTTCGATCCCTGGGTTGGGAAGATCCCCTGGAGAAGGGAAAGGCTACCCACTACAGAATTCTGGCCTAGAGAACTCCATGGACTATACAGTCCTTGGGGTCACAGAGTCAGACACGACTGACTGACTTTCACTTCACTTCACCTGGGTCCAAACCCCAGTTCTGCCACTTACCAGCTATGTGACAAGTACCCTCTGTGAGTCTGTCACGTGCCTCATGGAGCTGCTTGTGAGGATTTAGTGAGGATGTAAAGCATTTAGCACAGAGCGTAGCCCAAGGCACAAAGAATAATGGAGCCCCCACTTGGCATGACCCTGAGACAGGTGTGCCGAGGAAGCGGGTAAGGGTGATAGGGACCTCTCCCAGGCTCGTGCCTTTCTAAGAACCTTCTTGGCATCTCTTCCTCCTCCAGCCAGGGCTCCAGGCCCAATTAGAGGAGGCTGGGCCTTGGCCCAGGAGCACAGGAGGTTTCTCACCGTGGCAGAGAAATTGCTGGGTTGGGGGTGTGGGCAGCCACAGTGACCGTCTCCAGGCAGGACGGATGCGGCTTTGCTGACAGAGAGTCTGCGGCCAGGACATGCCAGCGGTGCAGGTCTGAGGTCAGCAGTGGGGAGCCAGCTTCGCCGCTCCCGCCAGGGCCCCACCGGGGCAAGGCGTCTGCTTTCAATCAGCTGCCCCTTGGCTCAGGGAGGGGGGTAGGGGCCTGAGACCTCTTCCTCAAGCCCAATTTCTCATCACTTGGAGTGGAGATACTCCGGGCAAAGAAGGCAGGGAGAAGCTCCAAGGACCCAGGACAAGGAGACAGGGGTTGGAGATAAGGTTAATTATTGTTAGGTCACTTAAACGCCTTCACCTGATACCTCGCAAGGCCATGCCTAATCAGTTGTCAGTCCACGTCCGCCTCCCCCCATGTCCCGTCACAAGCCTCTGGCTTACTCCCCGCTCCAGGACTTTGCTCTCATGCCCTGTACCCAGAGGCCCTTACCTGCCCTGTACAAGGCTGACCATTCCCTTCCCTCAGTTTAAATCTTATTTCCTCGGGAAAATGTCCCTGATCCCACGTTTGATCCTGTTAAATAATCTCGTAAGGCACAATTCATCTGGTACTTAAGTATTTGTCTGTGCTGCTATTTCATGCCTGTCTCCCCTCTAGATGCTAAGCCCCATGCAGATAAGAATTGTCTTCTTTGGGACTGTATCCCTAAAATCTAATGCATGGCCTGGCATAGGTTATGTGCTCAATAAATACCTGGAGAATGAATGAATGAATCATGCCATGAAATTTTTCTAGCAGTTTCCTTTTGTAACCTTCAATTTTTTGATCTCTACTAAGTCCCTGCAGGATAATCAGTGCTTATGCCTATTTTGCAGACCCGAAGTCAAGGTCACAGGTGAATTCCTGGCCCCTGGCTCCTAATCCAGTGCTTATCCTTTGTCTAGAAGGAGACAGTGGAGGCATGAGCCATGGACTCAGAGATCAGAGAGAGGGCTGGGCGAGGGCCTGAGGAGGGTGGGGGTACTGCCAGACCCCTCCAGCAGTCAGGCCTGCCCACAAATAATACATAAGTCAGCTTGAAGTGTTCCCCGTTTCCAGAGAAAGTCCAACAGAAGCCAATGGGGATATGCCTTGGCAGCCCCCCAGCTCTCACACCCCATCCCTGAAATAGCCTCCACCACCACCTCAGGCTGGTCCTTAGCCGACCCCCAAGACTGAGGGGCATGCCTCAACCCCATGAAGGAAGTGGTCTTGGCAGTCAATCCCCCTGGTCAAAAAAAAACAAAAAACAAAAAAAAGCAGCTATTCCATATCAGGCTGGTTATTCACTTCTCAGAGCCTCAGTCTCCTCACCTGTAAAATGGTACAATAACAAGGCTTAACGGGTTGTGGTGAGATTCCATGAGCTCATGAAGGTCAAGTGCCTTGCCCTAAGAATTGGGTCTCTGCTGTCGCATAGCCCTCATTGGCTTCTGGGGACCATCTTAAAGGCATTAAGTGGTTTTTCTGTGGGTGGTGGCCAGGCCTTACTCTCCTCTCCTGGGAGTGACTGGAGGACAGACGCCAGGTCCCATGTGGACATTGCTAGACTAGCACAGGCCCAGGCTGGCTGCTCAGCCAGCTGCATGGATATGAGAGTTTCTGCTTGGGTCCAGAGGAGAAGTTCTGCTATTGTCCTGCTGATGAGAGGGCCGGGGACTGGGAGGAGGCTCCTCTCCCTCTGGGATCTAGCGGCTGGAGGATGCATGTGGAGGGCAGAGCTATAGCACAACAGGAGCTTTCAGAGAACCTGCAGTTTCCAAAAGAGGCCGCAGTAAACTCCAGAAGGGAAGTGGGGATTACCCACTGGAGAGGGGGCACAATCCAGAAAAGAGGTTTCGATGGAGGTAGTTTTGGCCTGGGACCCAAAGTATAAACCCCGGGGCCCCCAAAGACAGGAGAGGATGCCTGGGAGGGAACAGGAGACACCCTAGACCTCAGCCAGCTGGTGGAGAAATCCAGCTAAAGGAGGCAGAGGAACCCAAAAAGCAAAGACATCAGCGTGCAAGCTTGAATGCTGGAGCCCCTGCCCAGGGGAGTGCCCGTAATATTACGGGCACTGCAATCCCATGAACTGTACAGCCCATGGAATTCTCCAGGCCAGAATACTGGAGTATGTAGTCTTTCCCTTCTCCAGGGGATCTTCCCAACCCAGGGATCGAACCCAGGTCCCTTGTATTGCAGGCAGATTCTTTACCAGCTGAGCCACAAGGGAAGCCTGTATATATATATATATATATGCTGCTAAGTCACTTCAGTCGTGTCCGACTCTGTGCGACCCCATAGACGGCAGCCCACTAGGCTCCTCTGTCCCTGGGATTCTCCAGGCAAGAATACTGGAGTGGGTTGCCATTTCCTTCTCCAACACATGAAAGTGAAAAGTGAAAATGAAGTCTCTCAGTCGTCCCCGACTCTTAGCGACACCAAGGACTGCAGCCTACCAGGCTCCTCCGTCCATGGGATTTTCCAGGCAAGAGTACTGGAGTGGGGTGCCATTGCCTTCTCCATACACACACACACACACACACACATACTGGGCACGTGTTCCAGGCAGGCACTGTTCTGGGCAGTGCTGCTAAGGGGACACCCATAAATATATATATTTAACAAAGATGGAGTTCCACCTCTGGATATCCCCTTAGCAGCACTGCCCAGAACAGTGTCTGCCTGGAACACGTGCCCAATCAACATTCAGTAAATGAATGAATAAAGAGGAAGATTTTTTTCTCTCAGCTTCTCAGTTGATCTCTTGGCCTCCCTGCAGCCTGCCCTCCTTATAGCAGTTCCAAGATGCCCCCACGGGGAGCAGACCCTGGCCCCTCACTCCCACCCCGAACCTCCGGTACCTCCCCTCCCACCCCAGCCTGAGGTCACACTTGTGGCCTCTGAGCCAAATCCAGCTGGCAGACCTTTCCTGTTAGGCTTGCATGTGTGTTATTGTTTTGCTTAGTGTTAAATCTGGATTAATTACTAACATCTAAAAATAAAAGAAACCACATAAAAATCTCAGTTTCCAGCTTCTCTGAAGACTGAGTTCGGCGACATGTTGACTGTGCCTGTTGGCTCACCTTGGGGAAAAGACCTGCCCACTTCAGAGCAATGATTTGCACAAGCATCTTCACACCCCAACCCCCTATCCGGGCCCTGCAGGCAGCTGAGTGGGGGTCCCCTGCCACAGACTAAAGTCCCAACCCCTCAGCCAGGCCCTGGAAACACTGAGAAGTGACCCTCAAGACAAGCATCTCTGTCTCCACGGTCTTTGTCCCCAAGGTCTGGCCACCACGCTCCCTCTAGTTCTCTGACAGCCCAGGCTCTTTCACACCTCTGGTGCAAGTGGGATCTCCAGCCACGGTGCCTCTTCCCTTCATGGGGACCTTGCTGATGTTCATCCACTATACAGTGTAGGAGGTGGCGCCTCCTGCTGCCCATCCCAGGAAGAGCAAGCATCCCCTGCTCCCTCTGCAGCCTGAGGGAGGCTCCCTCAAAGTGCCTCCCTGCTTTCTGCATTGTACCGCCGGCCGTGGACTTGGGGCTGTGGGAGTCATGTCTTATTCTCCCTCTATCTCTGGGACCCACAGGCCATCTCTGACCTAGACAAGTCTTCAGGGCATGCATTCTTTGAGGAAATGCATTAAATAGAAGTCCTTAATTTCATGGGTGGCAGAGGCATACAAATTCCCCAAACAACACCAAAGAAATTGAGAAGGCTTTGCTGTGACTTTACCAAGAACCACAGTGATGACATCTACCCCAACACACACACACACACACACACACACACACACACACACACACACGCACACACTGCCCTGGCAGTTCCAGGACAGACTGCCCCAAGCAGGCCTGCTCTAGAAAAACAGGAAAATGGGACAAATGTTATTTTTAAAGATGTACACACACAAATCCACATAAAAACACACATGCAGATGCATGCGTGCACACCACTACACATATACACACACATGTGCCATGTCAATGACCCTCAACTACCTCCTCTCTCACCTCCAGCTGGGGGCCCTGTGTCTCCTTCAGGTTCTAGGCCTTTGCTGAAACCCTGAAGGACCCACCTTCTCCCCCCACAGCAGCTATGTCCTAGGCCTACTCTTTGAACCCAGCCCGCTAAGTTGACTGTAGAGTTGGACAGCCCAGACCCAGATCTAGTGGCAGATTCAGGTGTCAGACTGGAGAACTGAAAGGGATTTCAAGACCCACCCATGTTCTGGGTGAGAACAACCAGCCTACAGTCAGACTCCTTCTCCCAGCCCTTCTCAGGTGGGCAGAGCCTGGCTGGGAGAAGAAGGGCCCCTCAGCCCTCTGCTGAGCCAACACACCAGGGTCACCCAGTCCCCATAGGAGCAGGGCATCCTGCCAGGCCGCATTGGCAGAGGCAGAACCAACACACAGTCAGCTCCGGTGAGGCAGGCCCTCTGCTAATCTCTCTGGTTCCGGCTCTGGTGCCCTGTTCTTCACCACCATATTCTGAGCGTCACTATTACCTAAAACTGGGTTCACCTCTTGGTAGGTGTCAAACCAAAGGATACAACCAAGCCAAAGACTTGGAGAAGGAAGGATTTATTACTTGCAGCAACCAAGGAGAAGGGGGTGACAGAGGATGAGATGGTTGGATGGCATCTCTGACTCAACAGACATGAATTTGAACAAACTCAAGGAGATAGTGAAGGACAGGGAAGCCTGGCATGCTGCAGTCCACGGGTGAAGGGTCAGACACAACTTAGCGACTGAACAACAAGAACACTGGAGATCTTTCCCAAAGCAGTGTCTCCCTGAACAGCAAATTGCGGAAGTTTTTTAAGCTAAGGGTACATGTATGTTGATGAAGGGTCTTGAGAATAGAACAATCCAGTGTAGAATTAGGGCAAAGATGGACAGAATCCAAGCTTTAGTTGATTGAAGTCAGGAGAGTCAGCATGCTCACTCTGCCCTCCACGTGCGTGGGGGCCTTAGTTCCTGCAGAACTCAAAGATGGGCATCAGATAGCGATGTATATCCTTGAGGAAGATCCAGGACTCTGTTTTATGGCTGAACTATTATTTCTTGACTGCTTTCCCTTTGTTCCTGCATTTCCTCACTTCCCTTAAGATCATTCATTACCAAGACCTGTTTAAGGGCAAGCACTGTGGTCAGACTTAGATCAACCAAAATGGTTTAGGACAAAAATGGCTTCTCTTATGTCAAGAAAGCCATGCCTGGTTCTCTTTCTCCAGGGCCCCCTACCCTATCTGCTAACATTTTCACTGGCTGTTGACAGGCATGAAAGGGAAACCAGCTGATACGCCTACTGACTTGCATTGTACACCAGAGCAGCATTCAAATTTGTCATCATGGTAGATCTGTATATTTACTCAGTGAATAATCTTCTGCAGGCCAACATAAACCATGTCGAACAAAGGGTGGTGCTTTCTCAATGTCTCCCCAGAGACTCCGTTTGGGTCCAGGTCTTATTGGTTGAGGGCACTCACAAGATAAGGAGGGTTAAGGAAAGCGCAGCCAGGCACTATCTATAAGCTAGCTACTTCTTGGCCCTGTTTTCAGAGGAAGCTCAGGCTCCACGGGATGAGTCACATGCCTCAGGCGCTTTTCCAGGACAGAACACGGGTAGACCTGCCCCTGGCCCTGCCCTGGCTCTGTCCCCTCCCAACCTCAGGTCAGCTCGCCAGGCAGAGAACAGGGCCCAGCCTTGTGCCCTGGAAGAGAAGGGACATCTCTCCTTCTCCAGCCCTGGAGGGAGGCGATGGGATGCTGGGTTCCACAGAACCACCACTACCCTCCGGGGTGTCCACCACAGGACTGGGAATCTGGGGCTTTAGGGTGTCAACTCAGGTTCTTCTTGGCTGCCTCTTCCGCCTTCTGCTGCTCCCGCTACCATAGCCAACCCCATTAATCACCTTCGCTCTCGCCAATCCCCAGGAATGTGGCGGTCTCATAAAAGTCAGCCCTGGGTTAAACAAACAAACCAACCTGGAGGCTTCTAAGTCAGCTGTGAGGCTCTACCAGGCTTCTCCTTCCCTGCTCTGCCTGCCACCGTTGCCTACCCCCAGCCCCTGCTCCCACTGGGATCTCAGAGCCTCCTCCCACACACCCCAGGACCAGGAGGGAACAGCACAACCCCAGTGAAACCACCTTTAGGCTGAGCAGGGAGGGGCTTCCCAGAAGCCTGAAACCCACCTCCCCCTGCCCAGGGCCTCCCGTCACCACCTGCTCTATCCTCCACAATCTCTGCCCCTTACTCCTTCATATTTGGTGTCTAGCGGCCCCACTTCCCAATCTCAGGCCCTGCAAACCAGCTCTTATCCTGCCTGGGTCCCTCAAAGGAATGGAATGTGTCCCTGGGAAGATTCCCCCAAGAATGCGGAGAAGCCAGAGAGGTTGGGGCCAGCTGGGAGCCTCCTCCTGCTCGCCTTCCTGCTTTCCACATGCTCTCCTCCATCCCCAGGACTCAGCATCAGTAATGTCCCACTGAGTCTGGCCTGGGAGCAGGCTCAGGGACTTTCTGCTAAGGGAAGAGGGACCCACACCCCTAACTGCCTGTAAACAAAGAGGAAAATATGCAAACACTCAGCCCACTCACAAGAACACAAGAATTCACAGCTGGACCGAGGGATGTGCACAGGTGCAGACCACACTGCTGATCAAATGAGCTGCGCTGCCGGGTCCAGGGCTGCGGCTGCGGCTCCCACGCCGGGGCCCCCAGCCCGACGGTGCCTCAAGCCACTTAAAATATTTCAGAAAGCCAACAGACAGCCTACATTTAGCCACAGCGAGGCTTCTGGGATTAACAGTGAGGCTTCTGGGACTCTGACTTTGCTTTAGCCAGAGTCATATCAACTCAATGCAGACCATTTCATGCTGATAAGCATTCTGAGGGTCCATGTACCAGAATTAGATTGAGAAAATAGAGAAAGAAGTCATAAATTAGCAATCTTTATTTAACAAATTTTTTCTAAATATGGAGTATATAGCAGATAATAAAATGGATCTTATATGCTTATTTCCTTAATATACAAAGAGCTCCTGCGAATCAATGAGAAAATGATGCATAGACCTCCCTTGAAATGGTCAAACATCAATAACATGGGATTCACAAAAAGAGAAGAAGAAATTAAAATAGTCAACAAATATAGGAAAATATGCTCAAACTCACTCTAAAAGGTACTTAATTTTTAATGAGATATTATTTTTCACCTATCAAATCAATAAAGATTTAATGGCAACCCACTCCAGTACTATTGCCTGGAGAGTCCCATGGATGGAGGAGCCTGGTGGGCTGCAGTCCATGAGGTCGCTAAGAGTCAGGCACGACTGAGCGACTACTCTTTCACTTTTCACTTTCATGCATTGGAGAAGGAAATGGCAACCCACTCCAGTGTTCTTGCCTGGAGAATCCCAGGGATGGGGGAGCCTGGTGGGCTGCCGTCTACGGGGTCGCACAGAGTCAGACATGACTGAAGCGACTTAGCAGCAGCAGCAATACTCATATTGGTAAAGATGCAAGAAAATGGGTATTCTCATACACTACTGATGGTATTGTAGGTTGTTACAGTGTTTTGGGAAGTCAATTTGGTAACAAATATTCAAATTTTAATCAGCAGGCAATTAATCTACAAATATAGCTGTTCATCTCAGCACTATCTGTAATAGTAAAAACTGGAAGCATCTTAAATGTCCAGCAAAAAAACGAACTGGTTACTTGAGTCTTTACAAGGACTTTGCAGTCAGTACAAAAAATGGGTGGATATACAGACATTGACATAAAAAGGAGGCCCAAAATATGACATTAAATGAGAAAAAAAGCTAGCCATAAAATAATATAGTTATGATTCAACTGTGTTAAAAAAATACAGTGATGTGTATCTATATATGCTTGTTTATAAGGAACATGCCTTAGGGATAAACAAGAAATTGTTAAGAGTGGTTCCCTGGGGAATAGGATGGGAGCAGGAGCAGGGGTGGACAGAACGCTCTTAATTTTTATGTGCCTTCCCTTGATCTTATAGTATTTATCAAAATTTTTATAACTTTTAATGATTTTTATTCAGTATAATTGACATATGACACAGTTTCAGGTGTACAACATAATGATTTAATATATGTATGTAAATTGATTTTTGAAGAATGCCTACCCACTCCAGTATTCTTGCCTAGAGAATTCCCCGGACAGAGGAGCCTGGCAGGCTACAGTCCGTGGAGTCACAAAGAATCAGACACAACTGAGTGACTTTCTCTTTCACTTGGCAAGGAAAAGATTCAAGCTCCCAGTTTAGAAGCTCTGGGTGATTTCTAAGAAGGGCCCTTCAGAGGATGTGAGGATGGCTGTCCCAAGGTCCAGAGCAGAGGCTTGGAGGGGCCCCTACAGAGGAGGGGAGGCCCGTAGGAGCAGGCCTGTCTCTCATCTGGAAGAAGATGTCAGTGGAGGGAGCTCTGCTCTTTCAGTACCTCACCCTCTCAGGCAGGGAGACAAGCCTTGAAGGGGCAGGTTGACTTGCCCTGGGGTATGGTTCAGCCCCCTCTCCTCTCCCTCCACCCCAGGGCTCCTCCTTCTCTTTCTGACCCAGGCCTGGACAAAATCTCCAACCCACAAGAATACAATTAGAACAACAACTTTTTTTAAAAGGAAAAGCAAAAGCTACAAGACGATCAGATACATAGCTGTTTGAGAGCAGAGTGTTTGACCGGAAGATCTCACAGCCTGGCCAGGGATGCTAAGACCAAGGGTGGGGTCCTCTGGAGGAGGAAGACTTTTCTCGTCTTTGTGATATTCCTGCAACCCACTCACCCCCATCTTAACTCCAGTCCCACAGAGGCAGAGTAGGGTCACATGGTTCTTGACTGGTAGGTCAGCTCCTAAGTTTCTTATCAGGGCTGTCACTTTGCTTCCCTGGCCATCAGTCTCTTCATCCATAAAGTGGGCATCATGGCACCCTGAGGGTTGATGTGAGGATTAGAAACATAAATAAATATTATAGCAGGAGGAGTGCCACACAAAAAGCATATGGTTAACTACCTTTATGTGGTAGTAATTTTGCAATAATAATTATTAATTGCAATTGCCACTGTAATCATTTTACAATATATACCTATATCAATTCATTGTGTTGTGCATCTTAAATTTATACCATGTTACATGTCAATTACATCTCAATAGAGCTGGGGGTGGGAGCATATATAACTGTTCATCAGTGTTCTCTTATCACAGCCTCACCTCTGTGTCTTTGCTATGCTGGTTTCCCTGTTCTGGATGCCCTTCCTTTTTCTCCATCTGGCAAAATCTTACTATTTTAAGACCTACCTCCAGTATCACCTCCTTTGAATCCACCCACCAATGCAGGAGGCGCAGGAGATGCGAGTGTGATCCCTGGGTTGGGAAATCCCCTGGAGAAGGAAATGACAACCCACTCCAGTATTTCTTCCCTGGAAAATTTCATTGGCAGAGGAGCCTGGCAGACTATAGTCCAGGGCAATAGTCGGACACAACAGAGATCGAGCATACACACCAGTATCACCTCCTTTGTCAAAACTTTTGAAGTGCTAGATGAGCAGAAGCATCCTCTGCTCCTCAGGACTTCTGGGCACTTTACTCCTACCCCCTCAGCCCTTACCAGCTAGGTCTTGGGAGTCACTGACCCTGTGCACCAGGAACTCTGGGCTGGGATGCTGCCCTTTCGTGTCCTGTCTAACATAGAAGCCACTGGGCAAACCTTTGTCAGATGCCCACAGAATGACTTCTGCTTGTCTCCTAACAACCTTCCCCACTCCTTTTTGGGAATGGGCCTTCCTTTTCCGTAGGTACTTTCCTGGATTTGGGTTGATTCCAAAGAAGTTGGGGTGCCCTCAGTGGGGGCCCAATTCAGATACTCTTGAGGTTGGGGCTCCCTCATTATGGGGAGGAGCTGGGGATACCAAAAGCAAGGGGCACAGCTGGAGAGCTGGACTCGGCTGGGACACGTACCCTAGAAGGGTGGATGCCCAAGGCAGGGCTGTCCTGTTAGGTCACCCGAACTCAGTGGCTTCAGAGGCCACGCATGGGCCTTTTGAGGGAAAGAGCTGGCCTGCCCTGACCCCCACCACAACACACACACACACACACACACACAAGCACACACAGCTGTGCACAGCTGGATTGTTCCCTCTGAACTCTCTGAACCTGGTGTTCCTCCCCACTCTCAGAAGGGCCACCCCACCCCAGACCTCAGGAAACATCGTGGGTCTGTCCTGCCCCCTGCTGGCCTCGGAGAAAATAGCCCTGAGGAAAGTGCAGGGCGCTGCCTGGCCACTCTGCCAGGCGTTATTCCTGAAGACAACGACCACCCCAGCCCCAACCTTCCCGCTGTCCTGTGGGTCTCACCATTTGACCTTAGTTACTGTTCAAGTCCAAACTCTTTGGCTGGGCAAAGTCCTTCAGGACCTGATTCCAAAGTCCCTTTCCCATCTGACTTCCTACCACTCCCTCCCCAAACCCTGGTGCCAGCAAAGCATCTGTTTTTTTGCCCCTGGAATACACTCTCCAGTGTGTTCTGACTGCTGGCCTTGATGCAGGTTATCCCTTTCCAGCAATGCCATGGCCCTTTTCCTCTGCTTCAAGATCCAGTCAAGTCTCACCTCCTGGCTGAGCACCCCAGCTCCAGACGCGCTCCAGCACTCAGCCAGAGCCCATCCCTGTCCCCTGTGGCTTGTGCCCACCCTCGTTCCATCTGCAGCTAGACGAAGGATAGTCACATCGAATGTGCACAGACTCAGGGCTTCAGCACAGGGCCGTGCACACAGCCAGTGCATATACTCAGTGCTGGTGGGATAGGTGATCAGTCCCAGCACCTCATGTTTCCATTTCTCCCACCAGCCCCAAGGGCTGCGGGGAGGCTGGCAGGGTCCCCTGGGAGGGGAAGGGTGCTCTCAGTTTAAAGTGTAGGTCCCTGATCATCCTCCAGGCCCCTTGCCCTCACAAAACTAGTATCTGGATGGCACCAGCTGTCAAGGAGAGGCGGGAAAGGGGAGGCCCCCTGACGTGCAGCTGGACCTGGGAGAAATGTGTGTGCAGGGGATGCTGATTACCCTCCTCCAGGTCACTCCCTCCTCTCCCAGTCACTTCTGCTCTCCTGACTTCTGGTTCCTGTCTATCTTCACTCACTCACTCCGTGATCCTCTGTTAGGTGGCAGACACGGGTTTGGCTTACACAGAAAAAGACACAAAACCCTGTCCTCAAGAAGTACTTTGTCTAGTAGAAGAGAAAATGAAGGTCTTCACCAGTATCTCGCATTAAGGGTTCTGACAGAGATAGAAGAAGCTGTGTGTCCTCCCAGACCACAGCTGAACCAGCTGAGAGGCAAGGGGAATCCAGGCACCCTGCCAGGATGTGGGCGTGTTGAAGGTGAGATGGGAAGGAGGCACCCAGTCATTAACCAGGCAGCAAAGGTGGGGAGACAGAAAGTGAAGCCAGGTCTGGATTTCTGGGCACTTCTTTACACATGGATTCAGGGTGGGAAGAGGAGATTTGCAGAAAGCAAATCTCAAGTGCCATGGGCAAAGATAAGGACTTTGATTTTTTTTTTTTTTTTTCCCTTAAAGCAAAGGGAGCAACTGAAGGATTTATAAGCAGGGAAGTGACGTGTGTACATCTGAATTTTAGGCAGATCTGTTAGGCAAAGTTTGGCAAGCAGCAAAGGGAGCATCCGTAGGGAGGTTTGGGAGGCTGTGGTGAAATAAAGGGGGTGGGGGTGGGTCTGAATTAAGGCAATAGCAGCAGGGATGGAAAATCATAGCAGATTCTGGAGTTTCAAGCAAGAAAACATACGACTCAGTCCTAGATGTGGGGAGTAGATGGGGGGACCACAGACTGAGATGGGGACACTGGAGAAGGAACAGGCTCAGTTTGGAGCCCAATCTCTGGGGCCTCTGTCCTCCCCAAGGATAGTGTTCCCTGCATGGATGCCGCAGCCCGCATGACCCCTGCCTTGCCCTTCAAGACCTTCCCTGGAACTGCACCTTGCTGGTGGAAGGACATAGCAGGAACCTTGGCCTCTGCCCTGTGTCCTCCCCACCACACGGGTTCCTGCCCTTCCTCTTTGCAGCCCCAAAGGAGTTGGGTGGATGGGATTTAAAAAAAAAAATGGAGGTGAAGGAGCTAGGGAGCCCACTAGGACTGAGCCGTTCAGCTCCCCTGCAAGAGAGGTTGGGGGTGGGAAGCTCCCCAGGCCAGGAGCCATGAAGGCAAATTCTACCCAATGAGGTGGCAGCCCCGGCTTCAGTTTCCTCAGCTGTAAAATGCCCAGCTCTACGGTAGGGCTACCGGCTGTGTGGTGGGACTAATGGCGACCTCCTCCAAGAGGACTTATGCCAACACGCTGTGCCTCCCAAGACTGCTGCTGCCAGTCCCCCTGTCCCTGTGGCAGGCCACTGCTAGCTCACACCTCCACAGAAGACCCTCAAACACTCACAGGCAGGACGCATTGGAAAAGACCCCGATGCTGGGAAAGGCTGAAGGCAGGAGAGGTGGACGACAGAGGCTGAGATGGTTGAATGGCATCACCAACTCAGTGGATGAGTTTGAGCAAACTGCGGAAGATTGAGAAGGACAGGGAAGTCCATGGGATCACAAAGAGTCGGACACTTCTTAGTGACTGAACAACAAAACTGCTCAGCGGGGTCAGGCCACCTTCGAGGTCCCACCCACAATAACTGCCTGTGATTCCACCCTGTCCTGTCTGCAATTCACCTACTAGCCAGCAGAGGGGGCCCACACCCCTTCCCAGCCAACCTGGAGCCCGGCCAGGAAGGCTGGCAAAGAGACAGGAAACCTGACTAAATCACCGCTGTGTGGAGCATGTGACTTGCTTAGTGCAGCACTAGGCCTGGGAGCCTGGTGGGCTGCAGTCCATGGGGTCGCTAGGAGTCAGACACGACTGAGTGACTTCACTTTCACTTTTCACTTTCATGCATTGGAGAAGGCAATGGCAACCCACTCCAGTATTCTTGCCTGGAGAATCCCAGGGCGGGGGAGCCTGGTGGGCTGCTGTCTATGGGGTCGCACAGAGTCGGACACGACTGAAGCGACTTAGCAGCAGCAGCAGCAGCAAGCCTGGGACACTCATTCAATAAGTAGGAGCCATAGTCTACATTTTGCAGATGAGGAAACTGGGATTCCAAGAGTTACATTTGAACCCAAGGGTTCAGGCACCGATGACTATTTAGGCAGCTCCAGGAAAGCATGATAACACACTCTTAACGTGTGAAGAACTTACCTTAAAAGAGGGAACACCCTGGGTGAATGTTCCAGGAATACAGGCCTGACACCGGCTTAGGAAAGAATGTTCCAATGGTCAGGGTTGGCTGGCTGGGACAGGGACTGCCTTGACGGTGAGCACGGTCTCTGAGGGAATGTTTTAGGCAGCCAGGAATTAAGGGGTGGTGGGTCTCTCTAAAGCCCCCTCCAGCCTAGAGGACCACATTCTGAGAGGACTGAAGGGCCTAGTGCAGTGGGTGCCTGTCCTGCGTCAAGGAAGCCACTGCCCCTCTGGGGGCTCAGCTGTCTCCGGTGCCTTGCAGATGTCCACACTCTCCCCAGGACACACTCAGCCTCAGGGCCGGAGAGGCCCAGGACCTTCTCTGCAGGCTCTGGATCCCAGTCACGAGCCCAGGGGCAGCCCCACTCCCTCCCCCCACCCCACCCCCACTCCTGGCTGCCCCACAGCTGGCCCCTCCTCTGAGGCTTGTTCTGGAATCCAGGGCAGGCCTCTCAGGGCAGGGTCTCTGCTGGCCTGAGTTCTGTGCTCTTTTCACAGGGCTGTGGCCCTGCCAGTCTGCTGGGGAGGGCAGCCTGCCACAGTCAGCAGGCTTATTCTGAGAGCCCTGCGAGGCTATGGCTCAGGCCTCTCTTTGGACAAGTATTCTGGGTCCAAGTTGGGGAGGCCAGGGTTCCTGACCTGAGCCACTATCCAGTTTCAGAGCAGAGCATGGTGGATTATTTCTCTGAAAGGATGCTCCCTGACTGTGGCACAAGCACACCCCACGGGGCACACCCAGGGGACTGAGGGGGAAGAGGGGAAGCAGACAGGACAGCCTCTCAGGTCCAAGTCAGACAGCAGCAGCCCAGCACGGGCCTCTTCCAGGTGACACGCTTAAGGAAGGGTCTCACCAATTGGTTCCCATGAGAACCACGGGGGAGATTGTGAAACTGGATTCTGGGACTTGTTCCTGGACTCTCCATGGCTGGAGTGTTCAATCATGCTGCCCAGGGATCCCCACAGACCAGGTATGTGAGACACTGCTCTAGAGAGACCGAGGTGGCAGCCTGCCTGGCGCTGCGCCGTGCTTTTCTGGGGTGGCTGCGGGAGCTTGGGGAGGCCTGCTGGGGGAGACACCCCTTGGACGCGTGGAGTCTACTCTGCATGGCTCCGCAGGGAGAGCTGGGAGCAGCAGCACTTACAGGGAGGCCCGAGTTGGGAGGCAGATTTACAGAGCCCCTTCCTGCTCCAGACTTGTGACCTACGATATCTTATGTAATCCTTAGTCATCACCGGCTCTTCTGACAAACTTCTGACAAAGCTCAGAGAACTCAGGTTCCAAGGCCACACAGCTAAGAGCCAGAACTAGGGTCAAACTAAGTGTTTCTGGCCCTGAGTCCCTTGCTCTGGACTGTATAGGGTCCCACACAGCCTACATTGCTGGTGAGGTAATGGGGACTGGTCACTAAGAGGGTCCCAACAGCAGCTGGGTGCTGCAGAAGGGAGCCTTGCTCCCTGTGGAGGAACCACGTGGGGTGGGAATATGTAGTGGGGGTGGGAGGGCCAGGAAACCACAGAGAGGCTTCCAGACTCCCCCACCAGTCCCCCACCCCACCCCCACACGCTCAGCCCTCCCCAGGGCTCGGGAAGGACAGCACAATCTGTCCAGTGCCTCTCAAGGGCAACCAGGGTGTGGCCTGGACCCAGCCCACGCTCTGGGTGGCCTCCATGAAGAGACCCGAGATTCCTCAGGGGCACAGCCCAAGGCCTTTGGGACCCTCAGGGACCATGTGGCACAGAGGGGAGGGTTGAGCCCTCCCACTGGCCTTCCCAGGGTCTGGTGGGGGTCCCAGGACACTGATCTCACCCTCCAACAGCCAGCTCTGGGCAGGACTGAGTCCCAGGGCTGCAGGAGCAGCACTTTCCTGGGACAATTTTGTCTTGTTTTGTTACTTTTAAAACTCCCATTTATTTTGTGTGGGGTGGAGAGGGAAAGGAGAGGCACTGATTAAAAAATAACATGCTTTTTGGGAAAAAGTTGAAAAATATAGAAAAGCACAGAGAAGAAATCACATAGAAGCCGCCCCCCACCCCCAAAACCCTAAAGAGATCTGACATTGTTTCTTTCAGTACCTTTTCTTCAAGCCAAGATGCTGCTGCTAAGTCGCTTCTGTCGTGTCTGACTCTGTGCGACCCTAGACAAGCTGCTCAGGTTCAAATTGCTGTCCTGTCGTCTCAGGGGTGTGACGCGGCATAAATGGCCTCTCCCCTCTTTGCACCTCAGTTTCTTCATATCTAACCTGGAGATGAAAATAACAGAGCCTACTTCAAAATGTTGGTGTGAGCATCAGCACATCGGTGCCTGTCACAGACTAGATGCCAAGAAAGTGTTTAGATTCAAACACTGATGTTTATTTTTATGTTTAGATTTTCGTGATTAAAATTGTTTATAAAATTGAATATTGCCATTTCATAACAAGCTTTTTTCACCTAATACATCACGAACATTAGCTATATTTAAGATTTACATGATTGAAATGCTTTGTTTCTACTTATAAGGTTACGTGTGTTTTTAGATTTTTTTCTATGTTTTTATTTATATGATCTCAATTTATGTGTTTATTTGTTTATTCAACTAAACTAGTATCTACACAGTATCTACTACTGTGTGGCCTGCCTTCTTGTGCTGCGCCATGAACTCCCCCGACGCCCCCCCCCCCTTCACTGAATAATAGACTTTGAATGGCTGCATTGTGCTCGCCGGGCAGTGGATTGAAACGCGTGGACAGGAACGGAAGTGCATGATGGAGGCGCTGGATGAGTGCCCTCCCCTGCACACCCATAGCAGGCAGCCAGACCAGGCCCAGGGAGGATGACCCAGGGCGCTGCCCCTCGTGGGACAGTGAGCCAGGCATATATCCATCCCCTCCCTTAAGATCACCGAGGATAGGCCCTTCTTTGAGGCTCCGCGTGCTAAGCAGCCCTCCCCAGTCTGGCCTGAGGTTCCTCTCCACCCCAGCCTCTCTGGATGCCTGCTCTGAATCACCGTCCAAGGGTCAGGCCTCTGGTGAAGAGGTTTCCAGGCGTCCCTGTCAGCCTTTCTGCCAGGGCTGTCTGGGTGAGAGGAGGCTGGAGGAATCTCGTCCCTTGGGACCACGGATCTCCCTGGATGAGGGGTGGGATGCAAAACAGAGGGGTGGGATGAGGAGGTATGTGTGGGAGTCACCACCCCATCTAAGGCTGGACGAAGGCCGAACCCATTGCCCAGAAGTGGGGGAGGGACACTGAGAATGTCATCTAGAGGGCCATCCTGCTGCCAGGGACAGTTAGGAGAAGGATGGAGAAACAAGGCCTGAGAACTGGCTTGGGGTGTGGGGGCTTAGGAGACTGAGGAACTCAGGACGAACAGGGCAGATGAGGGTGGGCCCTGGGATTCCGACCCCAGCCTCCCAGCCCCTGAATGGAGCTGTTTCCAGGAGTACCTGAAGCCCAGCCTTGTCTCCTGAAAATCTAATCCTCCAACACCACCCTGGCTGCACAGTGCTTACCCTCAAGCCACCCGCTCCCAGCCTCCCCCAGCTGCAGACCCCTTTCCTCTGCATCTGTGGAGCAGGAAGGTGAAGGTGGAGGCAGGGAACACAACAGAGCTGCTCTTGGGAACCAGGCCAGAGGCCGTGTATGTGCAGAAATCCCGGGCCGGCTCAGACCCCTCCTCTCCCAGGGAGGCCAGCTCCTCCCTCTACACTCTGGACCCCACGCTGAGCATGCTTGTTTCTTCTGACCCCCAGAAGGTAAGCTCCAAGTACAGGGACATCATGGCTCTTGCTGACTCCTCTGTCTGGCTCACAGAAGCAACTCGCCCTGCGTGCCAGTGCTGGGGGTAGCTGAGATGCACTGCTTCTGTGACTGCCTGGCAGCCCCGGGACCATCCATCAGCCCCAGCCAGGACCACCATGACTCGGGCCCCACCCCTGATCTGACGTGGAGGCTGTGCCTTGTCTGTGCAGGGCGCCAGTCAGACCTCTGGCTGGACTCTGCTTGTGGCATCCATTCCGTGAGCCTGAGACGCTCCTAGTTGACATTCCACCCCGGAGCCTTTCAGCGACGGAAAGGCTCCGCCCTCCATGAAACCAGAGCCCTCGTTCCCCAGAGTCCTCCAGAGTTGCCCCCTGCTGACCAGGGTCTGCTCTGGAGTTTCCAAGAAGCCCAGGACTGCTTCCATGGCCAGGCCAGGGTAGCCTGGAGGGGCTCCTTGGCCCCTTCAGCCTAAACCCTGTGCAGCTGGGTCCATTTCTACCTGGTGCCTCAGTAGCCTCTCTCTAGGCCCTGAGAACCAGCAAGTGGCAAGGTTCTCCCAGGGGTCGGGAGCATGGGGAGGGGGCGGGGTTGGGGCAGGGAACAGCGACATCCTTGTCACATCTTTGTGACACTCAGTGACTCAAAGCACTCAGTGACTCCACTTACCACCAGGTGATAAAGACACAGATATTCCCTATCACCTGCCATCACCATCTTCACTCACACACACACACACACACACACACACACACTGGCCACTCCCAATGTCTACCACTCCATTTCACTCATGCATCCAACAGGATTTTTACTCCCTCCACCTGGCATTCCCTTCCCACTTTGTCTCTGGGCCTGACTCATGTGTGATTTTTAAGCTCTGGCCCCAGCATCCCCTCCTCTGGGAAATTTTCCCTGATGCCCCCAAAACAGTATGTGGTCTTTTGTGCCTGGGGGGCCACAGTTCATGAATTTGTCCACAGGTCCTCCTCTCCCCTGAGGTCTCTGATGTGGACTTTCCCTCAGTGTGCCACATGCAGTAGTGGAGGGACGTGTGAACCAGGGCCTGGTCCCCACCAGTCTCAGGCAGTGGGAAGGCTGCTAGAGAAGGTGGGGCTTACAGGTAGACAGGAAGGACAGTGGGCGTTTCCCAAGGGCAGAGAGAACAGCCTGCCTACCAAGTCATGACGCATCTAGGAACCAATCATGAGTCAGTCTCTAAGCTGAGTGTAAAGTACAAGCAGCACGAAGTGAGGGGAGATAAGGGCTGAACCCAGAGGCTGGAGCCTCAAGTTCACAAAGCTCCTACTCCGTTAAGTTGGAACTATGGCGCTGTTTGCTATATCTGGGTAAGAGAGAATGCCAGTCTCTCATCTAGCCACCATTTCATGTGCTGCTGCGGACTAGTTTATCAAAGCGATGGTTCAGAGTCAAAAGGATGCCTAAAGTGGGTCCAAGTCCCATTTTAATGAAGAATATAAAATTGAAAGCTTTTAGAAGGAATTCTTTCTAAATCTTCTGAAATCCAATCCCTCAGATTCTAGATTTCCTAGAGATAATAAGAATTTGTCCAATAACTTGTTAGATATCTCCAAAGTTTTAATAAATTTCTGCATCTTTTTTAAGCGCTGTGATAAGGAATTTGGATCTTGTCCTGAGATCAGTGGGGAGTTAGTGATGGGTTTTATACAGAGGAGTGGATGATCAAATTTCCAGCTAAGGAAGATCCCCTGCCTGCAAGGATGAGGGGGACTAATAAGAACAAGATTGGAGGCAGGGGGTGTAGGAGACTACGGTGCCCTCACAGGCAGACAGTCTGACAGTGGGCAGGACTCAGGACGCGGAGGCGGGATGGGAGGAAGGTGGACCTGTTGTTGGTGTTGTTGTTTTGGTTGCTTAAGAAGTTGCTAAGGAGATGGGACTCGCAGGAGGGGTGATGGGCCAGGTGCAGAGGTTGTGCCCTGCTTGGACACTTGACCAGTGATAGTGCATTTGCTGAGCTAGCAACATGGGAGGAGAGGCTGGGTGGTTTGGAGGGAGATACTGAACTCAAGCTGAGTTCCAAGGTGTCCCCTAGCATGTAACACAGTGTCTGGCAGACAGGAAGTCCTCAGTATATAGCTGTGGAGTGAATATATAAGTGAATAAATGAATGAATGAACACGGTCTTCCAGGCTTCACAGCCTTGTAATTCAAGGAGATGCCTCTGAGCTTCTAATCCCTTCCCCTCACACCTGCGTCTGGGCTCCTGGTGTCCCAGTCAGGATTACTCTGCCAAAGAATTTCTTTGACACCTGGAGCTTTCTTTGTGGAAGCATCAGTTATGTCCCCCTGGTCCCCAGGGATGAGGGGCTTGGCCTCGCCATCGCTCCAAAAGCTCCCTTCCCTGGAGTAGTTCCACCATGCTTGGCACTGAAGCAGCCCCAGGCCCAGCCCCACCCAAGCTGCCAAGGGATCCTGTCTGAGGAGACCTGCCCTGCTCCTAAGGGCACTCCTACAGGGCCCTGAAGGAGCAAGATGCTGAGGATGCAAGCGGAGCTCCTTGTTTCTCCACCTGAAGATTTCACAGGGATCTCTGCAGTGGGCCAGGCCCCTCTCCCAGCCTCTGCTCCCAGGCTCCATGAGAGTACCTGCAGTGCTTGTCCCTCAAACGCATGGAGAGGCCTGTGGGAAGGACAGGGTCCAGCCTGAGCTGGACAGGAACGCAGTCTTGGTGGGGCATTCTGATCAGGGCTGGCGCTGGGGTTGGGGGAGGCAAGGAAGGGACAGGCTATCCTGTCCTGAGAGAAGCTGAAGGGCCAAGAACCTCAGACCCATGGAACAGAGCAGCAGGGGAGGTCAGGAGAGCTGGATCCATGAGGCCACGGCTAGGGCTGGCTCAGCAGCCCTGTGACCCCTGGGCCTCTAACGCTGGCTGCCCAATGGACTGTCTCCGCTGGAAGGCCTGTGGACAAGATCCTATCCCTGGACTCCAGGCCATCTAGGGCTCCGTTGGCCGGGGTAGGGGTAGGGGAGTAGGCTGAGATCTCCTGGGATGGCCCCAAGGAAGCCAAGGGTGGGAGCTAGACACAGGCTCTGCTCCCAGACCACAGGACTCTCCAAACACAGATCTTAACCCTACAAAGCCGAGTCTCTGACCATGAGACCACCACCACACAAACACAGGTATTTCCCTCCCTTCTTTCCCCTCCTACTTTTGCACTCCAGTCCCCTATAATGAAGAGGACATCTTTTTTGGGTGTTAGTTCTAGAAGGTCTTGTAGATCTTCATAGAAACGTTCAGCTTCAGCTTCTTCAGCATTACTGGTCGAGGCATAGACTTGGATTACTGTGATGTTGAATGGTTTGCCTTGGAAATGAACAGAGATCATTCTATTGTTTTTGAGACTGAATCCAAGTACTGTATTTTGGACTCTTTTGTTGACTATGATGGCTACTCCATTTCTTCTAAGGGATTCCTGCCCACAGTAGTAGATATAATGGTCATTTGAGTTAAATTCACCCATTCCAGTCCATCTTAGTTCACTGATTTCTAAAATGTCAATGTTCACTCTTGCCATCTCCTGTTTGACCACTTCCAATTTGCCTTGATTCATGGACCTGACATTCCAGGTTCCTATACAATATTGCTCTTTACAGCATCAGACTTTACTTCCATCACCAGTCACATCCACAACTGGGTGTTGTTTTTGCTTTGGCTCCATACCTTCATTCTTTCTGGAGTTATTTCTCCATTCTTCTCTAGTAGCATCTGGGCACCTACTGACCTGGGGAGTTCATCTTTCAGTATCCTAACATTTTGCCTATTCATACTGTTCATGGGGTTCTCAAGGCAAGAATACTGAAGTGGTTTGCCATTCCCTTCTCCAGTGGACCACGTTTTGTCAGAACTCTCCGCCATGACTCGTCCATCTTGGGTGGCCCTTCATGGCATGGCTCATAGTTTAATTGAGCTAGACAAGGCAGTGGTCCATGTAATCAGTTTGGTTAGTTTTCTGTGATTGTGGTTTTCATTCTGTCTGCCCTCTGGTGGATAAGGATAAGAGGCTTATAGAAGCTTCCTGATGGGAGAGACTGACTGAGGGGGAAACTGGGTCTTATTCTGATGGGCAGGGCCATGCTTAGTAAATCTTCAATCCAATTTTCTGTTGATGGGCGGGGCTGTGTTCCCTCCCTGTTGCTTGACCTGAGCCAAACTATGATGGAGGTAGTGAAGATAACGGCAACTTCCTCAAAAGGTCCCTTGCAGAACTACTACACTCAGTGCCCTCGACCCAGCAGCAGGCCACCACCGACCCATGTCTCCGCCGGAGACTCCTGGACACTCAGGGGCATATCTGGGTCAATTTGTGGGGTTACTACTGCTCCTTTCTCCTGGGTCCTGGTGTACACAAGGCTTTGTCCTCCAAGAATCTGTTTCCCCAGTCCTGTGTAAGTTCTGGTGGTTTTATGGTGGGATTAATAGAGACCTCCTCCAAGAGGGCTTATGCCATACCTAGGTCTGCTGCACCCAGAGCCCCTGCCCCTGCAGCAGGCCTCTGCTGACCCGTACCTCCACAGGAGACACTCAGACACAGTTCTGGCTCAGTCTCTGTGGTTTGGGCATGCGTTTTGTGCCCTTTCCAGGTTGAGCAGCTCAGGCGATCAGGTACTTGCTGAGCACACTGTCCCAGGTGGGCTGTGTGTCTTAATCACCTCCCTGGTCCCAGTCACTCAGTTTCCTGGGTGTGCTGCAAGAGCACCATCTCAGATGTGCCGTATGTCTCCTATGGAGAGCTAATCTCAGGCTGTGACCCTCCTGGCGGATGTCAACCATCCAGGATCTCAGGAAGATGTGGTTAGCAGCTGGGAGCCTGCTCACAGCCTTCTCTGGGGACAAGATTGCAGCAGCCCCTTGCCTTCTGGCTCTGGCTGTCGAAAGCCTGCCTCTCTGCCTCCAGGTATCGAGGGACCGGTATGCAGCTAGCTCTCCTTTGGTATTTGCTCAATCCTTTGTTCTCTGAGCCGGCGAGGCTGCGCGTTAGGCAGTTAGGTTAGAGCCTTTCACGGGAAAGTTCTCTCTTCTGCAGTTGCAGTTAGGCGTGTATTTTGTGGGTTTGGGGTTTTTTTCCTCCCAGTTATGTTGCCTTCTGAGATTCTAAAACACCCCACAGACCCCTCTGTGAGACAGTTTCCTACTGTGTGGAAACTTCTCCTCCTTCACGACTCCCTCCCCAGAGCCAGACTTCCTGGAATGCAAAGTCAAGCGGGCGGGCGTTAGGAAGCATCACAACCTACAAAGCTAGTGGGGGTAATGGAATTCCAGTTGAGCTATTTCAAATCCTAAAAGATGATGCTGTGAAAGTGCTGCACTCAATATGCCAGCAAATCTGGAAAACTCAGCAGTGGCCCACGGGACTGGAAAAGGTCAGTTTTCATTCCAATCCCATAGAAAGCCAATGCCAAAGAATGTTCAAACTACCGCACAATTGCTCTCATCTCACATGCTAGCAAAGCAATGCTCAAAATTCTCCATGCCAGGCTTCAAAAATATGTGAACCATGAACTTACAGATGTTCAAGCTGGATTTAGAAAAGGCAGAGGAGCCAGATATCAAACTGCCAATATCCTCTTGATCATCAAAAAAGCAAGAGCATTCCAGAAAAACATCTACTTTTGCTTTATTGACTACACCAAAGCCTTTGACTGTGTGGGTCACAACAAACTATGGAAAATTCTTAAAGAGATGGGAATACCAGACCACCTGACCTGCCTCTTGAGAAATCTGTATGCAGGTCAAGAAGCAACAGTTAGAACCAGACATGGAACAACAGACTGGTTCCAAATTGAGAAAGGAGTACATCAAGGTTGCATATTGTGTCCTGCTTATTTAACTTATATGCAGAGTACATCATGTGAAATGCCAGGCTGGATGAAGCATGAGCTGGAATCAAGACTGCCAGAAGAAATATCAATAACCTCAGATATGCAGATGACACCACCCTTATGGCAGAAAGTGAAGAACTAAAGAGCCTCTTGATGAAAGTGAAAGAGGAGAGTGAAAAAAAGTTGGCTTAAAACTCAACATTCAGAAAACAAAGATCATGGCATCCTGTCCCATCACTTCATGGCAAATAGATGGGGAAACAATGAAAACAGTGAGAGATTTTATCTTCCTGGGCTCCAAAACCACTGCAGATGGTGACTGCAGCCATGAAATTAAAAGATGCTTGCTTCTTGGAAGAAAAGCTGTGACCAACCTAGACAGCATATTAAATAGCAGAGACATTACTTTGCCAACAAAGGTCTGTCTAGTCAAAGCTATGGTTTTTCCAGTGGTCATGTATGGACGTGAGAGTTGGACTATAAAGAAAGCTGAGCACCAAAGAATTGATGCTTTTGAACTGTGGTGTTGGAGAAGACTCTTTAGAGTCCCTTGGACTGGAAGGAGATCCAACCAGTCCATCCTAAAGAAATCAGTCCTGACTATTCACTGGAAGGACTGATGCTGAAGCTCCAATACTTCGACCATCTGATGTGAAGAACTGACTCATTGGAAAAGACCCTCATACTGGGAAAGATCGAAGGTGGGAGGAGAAGGGGACGACAGAGAATGAGATGGTTAGATGACATCACTGACTCAAAGGACATGAGTTTGAGTAAGTTCCGGGAGTTGGTGATGGACAGGGAAGCCTGGCATGCTGCGGTCCATGCAGTCACAAAGAGTCGGACACAACTGAGCGACTGAACTGACTGACTGACTCTCCCCTCCTGCCTTACTCCCTGTTTCTGTCCTACCTCCCTTGTTAGACTGTGAGCCCCCAGAGGGCAGGCAGCCTGGATGCCAAGGAAGGCTCTTAAATATCATGAAGCATGAAGACTGGATCACATACAGGGACAGAGGTAGGGTCTCAGTTTCACATCTCTGTTGAAGCTGCCCAGGCTCAACCAGAAGTCTGAGGGCATGGGGTCAGGTGGGGAGCAAAGAGTGGAAGAGGGAGAATGGTGAGGGCAGGGCTCCCTGCTGGGTCAGAGGGGAAAGAAGCAAAGGCAGGATGAGTGGGCCCTGCTGCGAAGAAATCTCAGTCCTCCACCTAATGCCCGTAGTGGTCCCAGCTCCCACCCGCCATCAACTCTTATGAGCCCCACATCCTGCTCACAGGCACCACTTGGGCACCCATAACCACACACCCCCATGGGCAGCACACACAGGCACACGTGCCAGCCCACACTGCCCCCAAGCCTGGGTCCACCTCCACCCACCTGTGCCCGGGGTGCCCTCTCCTGCTCCCTGCCCCAGTGCCTGATGCTGACCTGGGGCCTCAGGGGAGGCACCCACAGGCAGAGGGAAGAGGGTTACGCTAATGGCAGAGGCAAGTCAAGCAGGAAGCCTGGAAGCAAGGGGCTCTGTCTAAGCTAGGGACACCTGTCGGCGCAGGCACGGCACAGGCCTGGGTCCTGGCACGGGGCAGGTAGGCCGCCCCACCCACTAAGAGTCCAAAGAGCACAGGTGTGGCTGCCTCCCGGCCTCCGCACTATAAGACCGGTCTGCTTCAGGGCTCAACTGACCACAGGGCGCCTGCCCGGGACTGCGCCACTAGCAGAGAAGCCATCGTCTTCCCACCACCAGCGCCAGGCCACCAGCTCAGACACCTGCCCCTTCGGAGGCACCAGCCTCCAGGCCTCACTGGAGCCCAGGTAAGGGCCTGGCCCTCAGGAAGATCAGGGCCCAGCCAAGCCGCAGGAGGTCCCGACATAGTGGGGACAGCTCGGTGGCTTCCCAGGCCAGGGTCTCCAGCCCATTCTCGATGTGGTGGCCCTAAGGAGGGCTTGGGACTCAGCTGAAGGCTAGCGGGCCAGGGAGCAGAGCGTGGGGCAGGCCGGGCTCCAGCAGCACCTCTGGGCTGCTTCTCTCCAGGGCCCGTGATGCAGACATGAACTTCTTCCCTGCTTCAACTCCCTAAACTTGGGGGATAAATGGGAAAACTGGGCTGCCACAGATTCTCTTACCCCCCACCAGAGGCAAGACAGACCAAAGTCAGCCCCCGTTCCTCCACCCCTACCTTTCATCCCCCATCCCCATCCCACCTCGTTGTTGTGATGTGGAGCAGGAGATGTTGCTTGGACCTGCCAAGAGAGACTGTTGCCAAAATCCTGGCTCCCTGTCTACCGATGCCAGATAGAAATAAGGAGACAGAGTTTGGAGGAAGTAGAAAAGAAGAGCTTCATTATTTTTGCCAGGCAAAAGGGAAATACAGCAGGCTAGCGTCTCAAGAACTATGCCCCCCTTTCTTGGGAATAGGGAGAGGTTTTATATCCTCTTGAAGGCCTTGCATTTTCTTTTTCTTTTGCAACATTTCAAAACGGCCACAGTTGCCATCAGGCAACTCAGCAACCGGGTCTTGTGTTCCTGAAGTTATCAGCCCTTGACCTTCTTTCTGAAATGCAGAATGCTACATGAGAGTGGAGGGGGAGAGGAATGCCAGGTGCGGAGTATAATCTATATGGAGTCAGAGAGTAATCAGCCTTGTGGAGGACAAGTCCAGCTACAAGTGTTTGTTACTAGTAACAGCTAAAGAATAACCAAGATTGTTTAACTCTTGTAGGCCTGTTCGGCTGGAATGTGCCACAGGCTGCTCACTCATTTCTGTTTTGCTGCAATAAGACCCACAGGGACCATCCTGTGTGAAGGGCCTGGCAGGTAGGGAGGGGTGCTAAAGAAACAAAGTTCATTTTCTCTTCTTTATCTTCTGGATCTAGAAGCAGGAAGTGTTGCAGCCTGTGGGGTGCAGCTGGGGAGAGAGGGAGCAGGCTTTTAGAACCCCTTACCCTTGGAGAGGAAAGGGATCCTTCCAAACGTGGAAAACACAGACCCATAGACAATCCCTTGTTTACTAGCAACTCATTTCCCCAACACTGAGTCATCTTATCAGATCTTCTGCTATTTTCATAGCAGGCCTAGTTACAGGGGCGTGGGCTGCTCTCTGATACTTTGCCCAGGATATTCCAGGGTTTCTGTACAACTCGGATGCATCACGGAAATGCAAGGACATCACAGAACTGACACCTGTCCATGATGCATACACACATCATTAGCACATACCCTTGACCCACACACTCAGCTAACTCCTGCCACACCCCCACACATCTCATTTACCTCCATTCCACTTCAATATATGTATATATTCTAGACTCCCTCTATGCTAGGAAGGCACTGGGGGAACAGCAGGAGCAACATAAGTCCACTCTCAGGAGGGCACAGCCCAGTGACAGAGGCGCATACATAAACAGTTAAAGCATGAAGCTTGTAGTCAGACCCAGGCTGAGTTCATTCTCTATAAAATATTTACTTGTGATCTCAGACCTGTTATCCTCTTTGAACTGCCACATCATCCTCATCTGGTCAGAGGGGTAATAACAGGACCCACCCAGCAAGGTTGTTCTGAGGATTAAATGAGTTGTTGGGTGTAACATCTGTAGAAGAGCACTCAGCACATGGGATCAAGGAAGTATAAGTGACGGTGCTGTGCTGTGCTGTGCTTAGTTGCTCAGTCATGTCTGACTCTCTGCGACCCTTATGGACTTTGGCCAGTCAGGTTCCTCTCTCCATGGGGATTCTCCAGGCAAGAATACTAGAGTGGGTTGCCATGCCCTCCTCCAGGAGATCTTCCGAACCCGGGGATCGAACCCAGGTCTCCCACATTGCAGGCAGATTCTTTACCTAAACCACCAGGGAAGCATAAGTGATGGTAGTGAAAATTAAATGACATAAAGTTCATAGGCACTTGACACTAGGCTCACAGCACTAACCAGGGTGGTGCTGTTGTTAGAGAGGAACTTATAAGACTCGGTGTGGCATTAGGCAGATGGGCAGGGTTGAGTGGGGTGGTCAAGGAGGGCTTCAATGAGGAGGTGATCCTTAAACTGTAATATATTTAACTTATTTTTTTATTGCGTTAACCTTGGTTTATAACACTATATAAGTTTCACGTGTACAACATTATATTTCTAATTCTGTACACACTATAACATGCTCACCATCGAAATTTACTTTGTCCGTCATCACACAGTTGATCCCCTTAACCCGTTTCACCTTCCTTCCTGCCCCTTCCCCTGTGGTAACCTCTACTCTGTTCTCTGTACCTATTATCTCTATTTTCATTTGGTTTAGTCTATTCATTTATTTTGTTTTATTTCTTATATTCTACATAAGTGTGGAGTCATACGATATTTGTGTTTCTTTTTCTGTCTTATTTCATTTCGCATAACACCCTCAAGGTCCATGCATGTTATTGCAAATGAAAGGCTAATATTCCTTTGTATATACTACATCTTCTTTATCCATTCACGTGTGGATGGGCATTTAAGTTCTTACCATATTTTGGCTATTGTAAAGGCCCGGATGAACATGCCTGTGAGTGTGCTCAGTCACAACCAGCTCTTTGGGACCCCATAGATTGTAGCCCCCCAGGCTCCTCTGTCCATGGGATTCTCCAGGCAAGAATACTGGAGTGGGTTGCTGTTTCCTTCTCCAGGGGATCTTCCCCACCCAGAGATCAACCCTCGTCTCTTGGGACTCCTGCACTGGCAGGTAGATTCTTTACCAAGGTGCCCCTTGGGAAGCCCCCATGATGAATGGAGGGGTGTGGATATCTTTTTCAATGAATATTTTCATGTTCTTTAGATAAATAACCAGAAGTGGGATTGCTGGGTCATATGATTGTTCTGTCCTTAGCTTTCTGAGGAGTCTCCGTACCATCTTACACAGTGGCTGCACCATTTTACATCACATTTAACTTATCAACAGTGCACAAGCATTCCCTTTTCTTCTTTACCAACATTTTTATTTCTTGCTTTCTTGATAATAGCCATTCTGACAGGTGTGAGATGATAGCTTATTGTGATTTTTGACTTGCATTTCTCTAAGAATTAGTGATGTTAAACATCTTTTTATGTGCCTGTTGGGCATCTGTATGTCTTCTTTTGAAAAAACATCTATTCCCTTGAGCTGGAATTTACAGGGTTGGGTGGGGAGGGGCTCTGGGCAGAGGGTTCCGAGTATGGAAAGGCAAAGAGAGGAGATTTAGTAAGACATTTAGGGAAGTTCAAGTCACTAACACATCCTACAGAGCTCCATCATAAACGTGCAAACATATGTGTGTGCATACGCACACACGTACACCCCTCTTGAGTGGCTCCCCCGCATAAGAGCCAACACTGGCCTCCTCCCAATTTGAAGAGTTGAAACAGGCTTGGACAAGAGGCTTGCTGTGACAGGGAAGGCTGCTGACCCTCATGCCTCCCCTCCAGAAGCCAGGCACACCCATCCAGCACCTTTTACACTCAGGCCCAGGATGGGATCTGGTCCCAGGTACCTGTCCACACAGCTTCCCTGGGGCCATCAGGATGAGCGTTATTGGCCAAATAATGGGAAGTTGGGAGCCTGCCTGGGGGCCTCCGAGGCCCAGCCAAGATGGAGGGCTCCTTGCAGAGGTCTCGGCTGGAGACGGATCCAGAAGGAACGGTGGTTTGAGCCCCAGACCCAGGTCAGGGATGGGCTGCGACAGCAGCTCTTCCACCCAGCTCTGCCTGCTCATCCCTCTCCCCAGTCCTGATCGCTGTCTCTTCTGCTCAGTTTGGGTTTTAGGGAGTCATCTCAGCAGCATCAGAATGTCCCGGCCAAGCAGCAGAGCCATTTATTGTAAGTGGTCCCCTTCTCTCCCTCTGGGTTCCCTGAACCCCTGCGTCCAGTCTCTCCCTCCCCACACTGACCACCTCCTATAGTTGTGCCTGTCTCAACTTCTTCTTCTGCCCTCACCCCCTTGCTTCATGCCATGGCAGTGCACCGGAAGGAGTACTTGCAGAAAATCGCCTTAGAGCCCACTCACCTGCAGCACAGGGTGGAGGTGAGTAACCCTAGGGCCCCATACAATTTCCTGATTCAAGCCAAGTTCTCCTACGTGCCCCCAACCCTGACAAAAAGCAGATATCTGAGATAAGTCTGCCATAGAAGCCAATGGCCTGACCCGGCCAGAATAGGTGGGCTCAGGTCCAGCAAGCCTACCTGAGCATTTGCTAAGTGCAGGGGAGGAGGATGGGGCAGCTGGGCATGGGCAGAGGAAGCTAAGCCAGTGGGCATCCCATCCCCAAGTAGCAGAGGGATGGGCCAGGATCCACCACTCGATCCTGCCCCTTCCTGTCTCTCAGCTCATCGCTTGCCCCAAGAAATTGCTTTTTGCCCAGGATCTGGTACAGCTGGAGGACAGAATGTGTGAGGTCAGCCAGCGGTCCTTGTGCAGGGACTTGAAAGGACCACTATCTGAGAGGGGAGCCATCTGGGCTTGAGCTTCCTGTGCACGGCTTGGAGCCTGGAATGGAGGCTCTGGCACTGCCTGGGAGAATGACACTGGCACTGCCAGATCTAGTTGCCAGGACAGCTGTTGACACCACGTGAAAGCTCAGATTGGAAGGGTGTGGCAGGGAAGAGCAGACACTGCATCAGGCTGAAGGTCTGGGTAGAAGCCACCCCCAGACAGCAGTAGATTTAGCACTCACCCCGAGAAAAGGCAGGGAGGGATGCTGGAGCAACCGTCTGGAAGAAGTCAGCCTTCCCCAGTCAGCTGAGCTGGGACTAAGATCCCTGGGCTTCATGGAGGGAATGAGGATTGGGAACTGGCTTTGTTTAGGTCTAGGAGGCAAGAGCAGGGGAGGCATGTCCAGGGTGCCAGGGCATTTGCCCATGATATCAGGGCTCCTGAATATGCTGGCCGAGTGAACTTGAAGAAGAGCTGGGAGCTATGCAGAGGACAAGGCAGTGGGGTCAAGGGGCAGGAGGCAGATGGCATCCTCCCAGCAAGGGCCTGGAGGCGAGCACAAGGGACAGGACTGTGACTTTTGAACATGGATGGTAGAAGCGAAGAGTATCCTTGAGAAGAGAGAATAACAGCAAAACCCTGCTGTAGTGATCAGACTAGCAGGGGACAAGGGCCTAAGTGGAGACTGAGGTCAGTATGGACCTCTCTGGGAAAGAATCAGGGAGAAGGGCGGTGGGCTTGACTTATTCCTGAGAGACTGGGAGGTAATGGATTATCAGAAGGGGGACATGCATGCTGGGCGTGGGGCGCAGCATGCATGGGGTCAGAAAGGCTAGGTCAGGGAAGAGACGGACCAGGCTGGGTGGGCGATTCTCAAAGAGAGCAAAGAAAAGTAGGGGACAGAATTTGAGCATCCTGTAACCTACCTGGAGAAGCTGAGACTTATATGTTGGATAGCTGAAGCCCACGCCCCCTCCCCACATTTACCACCATCTAGACTGTTACAGGCCATGATTGTCCTTCCTCCAGAGTTCTAAATCCCCTCCTACAGCCCGTCAGTCCCCACCTTGCCCGACTGCCTCCAGACCTCACATTGTCTCTTGAAGTCTACTTTATGGGGATTGCCTGGGGCCTCCCCAGTGAGGAGGCCAGAGACATGTCATCCCCTTCTGCTGCCCTTCCCCCACCCCCACCCCTGTCCATCCCCACCTGTGAGCCCCCTCTCCAAATCTTCTCCCAGCCCATCTCCTCCTGTCCCCTCAGCACCTGATGACATGTAAGCTGGGGACACAGAGAATCCAGGAGCCCAAGGATGCTCTGCAGAAGCTGCAGGAGATGGACGCTCAGGGCCGGGTGTGGAGCCAGGACTTGCTCCTGCAGGTCAGGGATGGCTGGCTCCAACTGCTGGACATCGAGACTAAGGTCAGCCTCCCACCATTCCCTGCAAGGGGTCATAGCTAACCTGGGCTGTGGGAAAGCAAGCCCCAGGGCATGAACACCATCCCACTATGCCCCACATGGCAAGCACCCTTCCCCCCACACAATACACACCCAGGACTAGGAAGAAACAGGAGATAGAGGCACAGGGGTCAGGGGAAAGGACACCCCATCCCAAGCCATTGGAAGGGTGGAGCAACCCAGGTCAGGAGCTCCTAGGGGCCTGTCGGGCTCTCACTGACTTCACAGCCAGTCTCTCTGCTTGGCCCAGGAGGAGCTAGAGTCCTACCGCCTGGACCGCATCAAGGTCATGGACGTGGCGCTCAATACCGGCTCCTACAACTCTGTCCTGTCCATCACCGTGCAGGATTCAGACCTGCGAAGCACTAGCACTCTGCTTTTCCAGTGCCAAGAAGTGGGGGTGAGATCTAACAACCATCACCACCCCCAACCTAACCCCTCCCCTCCCCCATCCCCCAAGCCTGTCTGATTGCCGGTTCCTCCAGGCAGAGCGACTGAAGACCAGCCTGGAGAAGGCTCTGGAGGAGGAGGTAGAGCAAAGGTAGGCAGCCTGTGCCCCCGCCCACCTGCAGAACCCTCGAGCTCAGGTCTGGGTGGGCTAGACTCTGCCGCATACCTGGCGGAGCTCAGGGGCCTGTGACCCAATAACACAGACATTGACCTGGGGAGTAGCGAGGCTGGAAGCAGGGCGCAAATGAGTGCTGGGCCCAGGGGCCACTGGAGACTATCCTCAGAGACTGATGTGGGACCAACTGGTCCCGGAGGGCAGGCCGATGACGCCGGGGAGAGTCAGGGAAGGGTTTGGATGGAGACTAGGGGGCAAGGCTGGTGGGGCTCCTGGAGAGGGGCAGTGGTACCCCCTGGGTTCTGGGGCAGAAGTGTGGGCAGAGCCTCTGCCCCAAGAACCCAGTCAAAGCTGTGTCCTTGTCACGTGCTTGACAGGCCCCAGTTGGGAGCCCTTCGCCCAGACCAGGACCGATGGAGGGGGTCTTCTCTGGAAAGGCCGCTCCCTAAGGAGCAGGCACGTCCTCTGGAGTGGGGACCCCCTCCAGAACAGCACTACTTGATGAGCCCAGAGCACAGTAAGTTTGGGCGTGGGGGCCAGTGGGAGGAAAGGTTCCCATCAAGGAAGTTCTGGGCCATGGTCCCCTTCCTCTGCAGACACCCCACCACCGTCTCCGAGGCCCCTGCCACACCGCACCAGCATCCGAGAGCCAAGCATCTTCTTGCTGTCTCCTTCAAGGAGGTCCCCATCCCCTGAGGACCCAAAATGGGATAAGGTAACTGCAGACTGTCTTGGGCTTGTTCAGGCTTTTGTGGTCTAGCCAAAGGGAAGACACCAGTTGTCTCCCTCGCCTCAAGGAGCCAGGCCCCAGGTCCACCAAGGCAGGGCCTGGCCTAAGAGGGGACACAGAGGCTTGGTCAGCCCTGGGCTGGGCCTGAGGCTCAGGCTTGTGGTGGAGGGAGGCAGGATTGGGAGTTCCAGGGTGGGTCTAACTGCCCACTCAGCCAGGGGTTGTTTGGGCCCCAGGAGGTGCTGGACCATGTCCTAAGGGACATCGAGCTGTTTGTGGGGAAGCTGGATGAGGCCCAGTCTAAGACCAGTCGTAAGAAGAAGAATCACAGGAAGAAAAAGAAAAAGAATAAGGAAGGTGAGTGAGGAGGGCCAGGGGAGAGGAGTCGGGGTTTGGGGGAGGGGAGGAAGTCTTGGGATGATACATGACCCACCATCTATCCCCTTCTTGCTATAGAGATAACAGAGGTACATTACATCGACTGCTTCCAGAAGATCAAGTACAGCTTCAACCTCCTGGTACGTGACTCCCCACAAGTTTCCCAGCTCTTTTCGCTCCCTCCCTCCCCTCCCCTACCTCAGCAATCCCCTCCTCTCCCTCCCCTCTCCCTACCACCACCCCCCCCCACCACCGAGCAATCCTGTTCTCTCTTCTCTCCATGGACATCCCATGCTGCTCCAGCTTCTCCCCCTGGAACCGCCCCACCCCACTCTTGGGTTACTTTGGGAGAATGCCAGGCTCCCCACCAGGGCCCAGAACAGTTATGGGGCCCTGGGATCCTAGTGAAGGTGGGGTGGGAGGAAGGCTGGTGACAGGCTTCACCCTGTGTCTTCAGGGAAGGCTGGCCACCAGGCTGCAGGATACAAGTGCCCCTGAGTTTGTACACATCATCTTCAAAATTCTGGACTCCGTGAGTCAGGGCAGGGCTGGTGGGGGTAGGGGGGAACAGGGTGGTACAGAGGGACGTGCTGAAGTTAAGATGAGACAGGCCAGGGTGGGAGGGAGGGGGCAGAGGGAGGTACGGGTCTGCTCCTTGCTCACCGCCAGCATACCCTCTTCCTTGACCCCAAGACACTACCCCACTGTGCACAGCAAGCACCTCTCAGCAGACTAGGTGCGCTGGGGTTGGAGCCAAGGACACCAGTGAGGGCAGGAAGGAGCAGGCCTGGGGCAATGTAGGAAGCCAGGGACCCCGAGCCCTTTCCCACTCCTGCCTGGCCCCGAAGAAGCTCAGGCTTCCTGACACCTTTCATCCTTCCCCAGATCCAGACCCAGTGCCCTGAGTCTGACTTAGCAGCCCGAGTGATCTCACCCCTCCTCACCACCAAGGCCATCGAGCTGCTGCAGTCCTGTCTAAGCCCGTCAGAGAATAACCTCTGGGAAGGGCTGGGCACAGCCTGGACCACCAGCCAGTAAGTGACAATAAGGCCTGAACGAATTGGAGGCAAGCAACATGGGGGTGTAGGGCAGGAGGTGACAAGCTCTACATTGTATCTTAAAACGAATTCTATACCCGTTAAAACTATACCCATTCCTCCACTCCCCAGCTCCTGGTAACCTCTACTCTACGAAATTTCTAAAAACAAATCAGGGAAATCTACCTTGAGTTCCCAACATTTAATTAGGCTAAGCACAATGGGAAAAAAAAAACAAACCAATACACTTACCATCGCCCACCATTGCAGGAAAGCATTATCTCAGAAAATAGAACAGTTCTTCCCAAGAAAGGAGCACTGGCAACCTTCTACTAAAATTTTTCTCATTTTTGTCAAGGACGAAGTAAAAACTTTGTCTCAATGTAGCCCAGATTTTAACAATTACGGACATAAGAGATGTTGCAAATGTAACATCAATAAGATTTGCAACCAACTGGCAGAGGAGCTAAGAGAAGCGATATTTCATGTGGGTGGAACAGTGACACAGGCAGTTGGGCAGCAAGGCAAGCTGATGAGCGCAGCGGGTGGGATGTGAAATCAGTTAGCACACCCTGAGTGAGGTGTCTGCAGAGACTGGGTGGCCTGGCCCTGCAAGGAGAGGTCTAACCTGGCTACGAGGGTTTGACAACAGTCAGTACAGATGTAATAGTTGGGACCCCCTGGAGGTAAGCACTGCAGTAAAGTAAGCAGAGCCCACTTTAATAAGCATGGCCTGCTCTCCCCACGAGAAACAGGCCTCGGAAAACTTTGAGGTGGCAAAAAGAAACGGATAAGGAGGTAAAGGAGGCAAAGAGAAATTCCGGAGAGTTAAAAAGGAGAAACAAAAAAGCAGAAGCATGAAAACCAAGAGAGAAGAGGGTTTTAGAAAGAGAAATCAACTGGGGGAAAAGCCAATGGTTCCAGGAGTCTTTTTGCCTAATAAGCAGTTTTGTTTTGCTTTTCAGTTCAGCCCCATTAAAGGACATCTGTGTTCAGTTCATCTAAAGACATAAAATATAACTTAACATAATCTATTTATTTTATTGTGGTAGAATATACATAGGATAAAATTTATTTTAACTATTTTTAAGTGTATAAGTCAATGCCTTTAAGTACATTAACAATATTGAGCAACCATCACTCCTATTCATTTCCAGAACTTTCTCAGCATCCCAAATGGGAACTCTATACCCATTAAACAACCAAACAAAACTCTTTACCCATTCCTTTCTTTCCCCAGCCCCTGGTAACCTCTATTCTATTTTCTGTTTCTGCTTATCATTTTAAATATAAGATTGACGTCAGGTGTGCCCTGACATGTTTTCTCATTTCTTAAAACAACCAAAAATTAAGGAATGAATGAAATGAAAGACAGAAACACAGAGAACAGAATTAACTAAAGAGATGTAAAAACCTTCAAAAGAGTTCAATTTCAGGCAAATTTTATTCAAACTATTTGGCTTGAAGCAAATTGACCCAAAACTATGCTGCTGCTGCTGCTGCTGCTAAGTCGCTTCAGTCGTGTCTGACTCTTTGCGACCCCATAGACGGCAGCCCACCAGGCTCCGCCGTCCCTGGGATTCTCCAGGCAAGAACACTGGAGTGGGTTGCCATTTCTTTCTCCAATGCATGAAAGTGAAAAGTGAAAGTGAAGTTGCTCAGTTGTGTCCGACTCCTAGCGACCCCATGGACTGCAGCCTACCAGGCTCCTCCATCCATGGGATTTTCCAGGCAAGAGTACTGGAGTGGGGTGCTATTGCCTTCTCCAACCCAAAACTATAAATGACACTAAATTCTGTGGTAATAGACTAGAAGGATACAGATCACACAAGGCCATTTGGATTTGGCAATCAGAAATCATCAGGGCTTTAGAAGAACTAGTTTCAACAGAGTAATGGCAGAGGTAAAAGTCATGTGGTAAGGAATAAAGAAAGATCCAAAGGTAAGAAAATGTAGGCAGGGCCTATGGACACATCCTCAAAAAATTTGATAAAGATAAGATAATAGGATGGCATCTTTAAAAGCATAGTCAAGGGAAGACTTGAGCATGTTTTTAAGGCAAAGAAAAGGAGCCAATGAGGACTTCCCTTGCAGTCAGTGGTTGACTTCACCTTCTGATGCACGGAGGAGAGGGTTCTATCCCTGGTCCAGAAGCTAAGATCCCACTTGCCTCCCGGTCAAAAAATCAAAATATAAAACAGAAGCAATATTATAACAAATTCAATAAAGGTTTTTTAAAGGGCCCACATCAAAAAAGGAAAGAAAGAAAGAAAAGGAGCCAATAAAAAAGATTCAGAAGAGGGAATAATTTGTTCCCATTGAATACATATTTATTAGGGGTTCCCTTTTGGCTCAGCTGGTAAAGAATCCACCTGCAATTTGGGAGACCTGGGTTCGATCCCTGACTTGAGAAGATGTCCTGGAGAAGGGAAAGGCTACCCACTCCAGTATTCTGGCCGGGAGAATTCCATGGACTGTATAGGCAGTCCATAGGGTCTCAAAGAGTCCGAAATGACTGAGTGACTTTCACTTTCACTGCCTCCTCTGTCCCTTCTGCACTATACTCTGGAGACAGCTATCAAGGAGATCAACATAGAAAGAAACACGGATAAGTGAGAATCATGCGCAATTCAGAATGTGTGTGCACAGTGCAAAGAAGCAGCATTCCCATCAGTCTCTGGGAGGCAGGGAGACACTTCCTCCAGGAGGGGCCTCCGCGTTCCCCAGGCAGGCAAGCAGAGCCAGCCTGGAGGCCACAGGCAGTGCTGCTCCTCTGGCGTCCCAGGCAATGGGTGAGGGGGCAGGCCGAGAGGCAAGTACCAGCCCCCGCCCTAGAGCCAGCCAGAGTGCCCTGTGGTGATCACAAGGGGGAGGTCCACACACGAACCAGCTAGAAAGAAAGATATGCTGCTGGGGAACCGAAATAGGTTAGACCCCAGGAGTGTCTTCCAGCCCTAACACTGCAGTTCTGCCACTTTCATTCAAACTCCCCATCAGTGAGTTAAAGTACTCATCTCTTAGGGTGTTGATATGTCTGCACATTCTCGGGCAGAGGTGAGGCTGGCCCACAGATACCTGTGCCGTGGGACCTGTACGTGCTTAGCTGTGGGCTCCTGTGTCCTGGGGCCTTTCATCTGTGCACACGGGCCACTTTCTCCATTACCTAGAAGATCCCCCAGGCCAGCTGCTGTCCTCTCCGCCTTCTCCACATCCCACAGTCTGGCACGGAGTGGACTCAGCCCTGTTCTTTCCCTAGGGCCAACTGGACAGGCAGCGAGCCCCTGCCCTACAAACCCACATTCTATGATGGTTGGCAACTTCCAGAAACTTCCTACCAGGTAAGGGGAGCTTAGCACAGAGCCCGAATCAAAGCCCTAGATTCTGGCTAGTTTCCACCGTCTCAGTCCAGCCATGGTCACGTGACTCCTAAGTGGTAGGTGGGTTCTGTGTGGAAAGCGGGCAGGCGAAGGGACGTGAGGCAGCTGTGCGCGGGCGGGCCTGTGGCCTCACACCCCTGCTCTCCACCACCATGCAGCTGACGTCCTGCTCTCACTTTGTTCTGCCCCCACAGGCGCTCTCAAGTTACCAAGACCCTACTTCCATCCGGTATGCCCTGGGCTTTGTCAGGACCTTGTGGTTCTGGGGAGGGAAGGACCAGGCTGATCCTGCGGATCTGCAGATTCTACGCCTCACTGACCTCTAGGCTCTCTTTTAGTCAGACACGCACAAGCACATCTCTCCCCTACTTTGGGTGAAAAAGCAGTTTTTTACCTTCCTAGGATACAATCCCTCTTCTTTCAGTATTCCCCACATGTAGCTCTGATTTCTCAGAGATTGAGTATGAAATACTCAAAGGAGTGCTCAGATACAGAAGACTCCACTGCCAGAAGAGTCTTGAGAAATCACCAACATCTAGACCCCTTCTGCCTATAGAAACACACACCCCAAGCCCATTTAAAAGTGACCTGCCCTCAAGCTCTGTGGAAACCCCAAAAGTCATTGCTAGACTCCAAGGGGGAGATGTCTTGGGCTGAGACAGGGGCGGGATCTCTGAGGCCCCACTCTCCAGCCATCCTGACTCTGTCTCTGGGGGGCTAGTAGGGAAAGCCCTAGATTAAGGAGCACCTCGCACTTTGCTCAAGAGGAGACACACAACCATGGCCCCAGCCCTGTGCCCTCCAGACCCGGATCTGTCAAGCCAGCCCTGAAAATGCAAGTCCTCTATGAGTTTGAAGCTAGGAACCCACAGGAACTGACGGTGGTCCAGGGAGAGGTACTGGAGGTGAGGCATGGACTTGAGCTGAGAAAAGGAGGCGGCGGTTGGCAGTTGATGGGAGCTACTGGGAGCATGGGGGGTGGAGGGATTGGCCTGGAGAAAGTGAAGGAAGGTTGGGAAGGGCCCAGAGAGAGAAAGTCCGGTGGGGGAGGGGAAGGCTGGCTGGAGAGAGGCTCGGGTCACTGACGTAGTGACTCCCTGGCAGGTTCTGGACCAGAGCAAGCGGTGGTGGCTGGTGAAGAATGCAATGGGACGGAGTGGCTACATCCCCAGCAACATCCTGGAACCCCTAGAGTCGGGAGCCCCCAGGAGCCAGAGCGAGTCACCCACTCGGGTACCTCCATGCCTAGACTTCAGAAGCTATAAAGCCTGAATCAGAGGTGGGGGCAGGGAGGATTCTTTGACAAGTGGAGGAGATGGCCCTGGTTCAACTGAATCAGTATTATCACGTTTATTGTGGGGCCAGAGCAGAGAACAAGCCTTGTGCTTGTCGGACAAGCAAACCATGGAGTGAGACACATGGTTTGATGAAAGCCCAGAGAAGGGACCCTGATGAGAGGGGCTGTGGGTGGCTCTGAGATGAGATGGCTTCTGACTCCCACTTCCCCTGGTTCTAGGGTCCGATGCTTCGACTTAGCTCAAGGCCTGAGGAGGTCACAGCCTGGCTACAGGCAGAGAACTTCTCCACTGTGTGAGTGCCAAGTGCCACAGCTTTACCTCTGTAAAGGGCACCAATGACCACTGCCCCCCACCTCCACAAGTGTCTCTTCCAGGGCACTTGTCCCTTCAACCCCAGGAGTTTATGGAGTTGGTTTAAGCCAGTTTGTTTATCTTACTCCCTGACCTCCAAACACTCTTTCTGTGAATTCTCCTGTCACCCCAGCCCTCCAAGCCCAAACACCCCCTTCTCCACCCAGATATCCAGGGCTGGGTCCTTCCACCCCACCACTGACAGTTTCTGCTCTATGTGTTTCCAGGACCGTGAAGACCCTTGGGTCCATGACAGGGAGCCAGCTGCTTCACATGAGACCTGGAGAGCTACAGATGCTGTGTCCACAGGAGGGCCCCCGGGTCCTGGCACGGCTGGAGGCTGTCAGAAGGACGCTGGGGGTGAGGACACATAGGGGTCCCAAGCCCTGCTGGAAATGTGGGGTGCTCCCTGAATGAGCATGAGAGTGCCCGGTGGGCAAGCCAGCAGGCCCGACCCTGGGGCGGTACTCACTGTGGCAGGTCTGGTACAGGACCGTCCCCCAGGGGCTTGACTTCACGTGCACAGGCACACCCTGAAGCTCCTGACTGACTGTTGGCATGAGCTCTGGGGTCCCTCATCTGGCACTGGCCTCACCTCAACCTTTTCTTTCCTCAGATGAGCCCTTAGGCAGCAATTCAGACACCTCCAAGACCAAGACTTTCTCACAAGCAAGATGGTGGATCTGATACTCTTTAGAGCCCTGAGAATTCCTCTTCCAAGCCCCTAGGTTGCAGCAAACCCCACACCCCAGCTCACACAGCAAAGAGGATGAACAAGACCAGAGGTTGAGACAAACTGTGCCCCTTCTCGCTGTGTGGAGAGGTCTCCCCAGTTGCCACCTATTTATTGCATCTCTCTCCTGAGCTTAGAACATTTATGCCTAGATTTGTCAGGACTCTGTTTAGACCCTCTCCTCCCCAATAAAGGTATCCTCAAGCTTGTCATGTGCCTCTCTTGCAGCTTCCTCTGGCCCTGGTGGAGGCCAAAGGCAGGGAATCAGGAAGAGCTAGGACACTGGGCATGAAACAGCAGCAGCCCTACATCCATCACTGGGCCAGACTATAAGTGGGAATTCACTGGAGCAGAGTCAGAATTCAATGATTATGGCCCAACTCTCCTTAATTTCTAAATAAATTTGAAAATAAGGCTATACTCGACATCTTTATCTTTCTGTGTACATTTCTCCTGGTATATTCCAAGACACCCAGTACAGGTGAGGGCAGAACATCAGAGCAAGGAGTACTGAGGCTGACAATTGCAGGTTTTGATCAGCCACACTGGCCAATGATGCAAAGACACACTAAAAAGCATGTCCAGGCTCTACCTGGCAACTTCCTCTTTTAGTACTTTTGTCACTTCCTGTTGCAGTGAGCTAATTTTGAGCCCCCCTCCCCAGCTTGTCTCTTTAGTGGTGGAACATAGGGAACATTGGACTGGCTACGTGAACTCAGGGCAAGTCATTTCACTCTCTGGCTCTCTTTTTCCTCTCAAATGTTAAGTGAAGAGTCTGAACTATCTGTGGCTTCTAATATTTAGGATATACAGCCTTCTTTAATCTCAGAACAATCACAAGACTCCCCTCCTTATATAACAGAGGTTCTACTTTCATTCAGTTAGTCTGCAGATAAGGTTTGTATACATGTGAATTAAGGGCCCCTTAAGAGTCCTTAAGATGTTCCCTTAGTACAATAGCCAGAACATGGAAGAAACCTAGATGTCCATCAACAGGTGAATGGATAAAGAAGTTGCAGTACATAGATAGAAAGGACTATAAGTCAGTCATAAAAAGGGACAAAACTGAGTCAGTTGTAGTGAGGTGGATGAACCTAAAGTCTGTCATACAAAGGCAGAAAGAGAAAAATATCACACATTAATGCATGTATGTGGAATCTAGAAAAATGGTATTGATGAACCTATTTACAGGGCACAGATAGAGACACAGATGTAGAGAATGGACTTGTGACACAGTGGGGGAGGAGAGGGCAGGACGAACTGAGAGAGTAGCACTGACATATTTACACTATCACGTGTAAAACAGAGCTAGTGGGAAGCTACTGCACAACACAGGAGCTCAGCCTGGTGCTCAGTGATGACCTAGGGGTGAGGTAGGGGTGGGATGGGAGGGAGGCTCAGGACAGAGGGGATCTATATACATGTAGTTGATTCACCCTGTTTTACCGCAGAAACTAACACAACATTGTAAAGCAATTATGCTGCAATAAAAAAAGAAGACAAGATCTTCCCACAGTCACTCAGTTGAATCTGTCCATGACGCTAACACTGCCAAAATATCCTATTTTTTGCCTGCCTATCTCATTCCCTCAAGTTCCTGGCCTCAGAAAATCATCTCTCCTAACTGGTAACACTGAATAAAAAAGCAAATAGTTTCCCTTACAAAATAGAACAAAGGTGAGACCCTTAAGGTTTGACTGTCAAGAGCAAAAGTTAAATAGCAAAGTTAATTCGGGGGAATGAGGAGAGGCGATATTGACATATTGTCTTCTGGGGCTTCAAGGAGCTGAAGCAGTCCTAGAAACAGGGAAAACTTCCAGAACCAGGTAAAAAAGTATTTTAACCCAGGGCTCCCCAGATTTCCCAGCAAAGACTGAGATGAGGTGAGACTGTTTGGATACCCAAGTGCAGAGGATCTAGCACACGTTGGGCTATTACACAGACCTAGTTTTGAATTCTCGGAGAAGGCAATGGCACCCCACTCCAGTACTCTTGCCTGGAAAATCCCATGGATGGAGGAGCCTGGTAGGCTGCAGTCCATGGGGTCCCTAAGAGTCAGACATGACTGAGGGACTTCACTTTCACTTTTCCCTTTCATGCATTGGAGAAGGAAATGGCAACCCACTCCAGTGTTCTTGCCTGGAGAATCCCAGGGGCAGGAAAGCCTGGTGGGCTGATGTCTATGGGGTCACACAGAGTCGGACACGACTGAAGTGACTTAGCAGCAGCAGTTTTGAATTCTAGGCCACCCATGGACACTTGAAATTAGAACGGCAACTCATCCTACCTTTCTACGCCTCACTAATCTATAAAATTGGTGTAACAGCTACTTCACAAAGTTGTTGTGAAGCTTAAATTGGAATAAATTAGCTAGCATACAAGAAGTACCTAGACTATTGACTAGCATATCATAGGTTTTCAATAAGCATTAGTCTTATATCCCAAGTTAATTTGTGACTGGCCTGTTATCGTAGGAGGAGAAATCCAAACATTATAAATTCACCTGTCCCAATGCATTTGTACTTTTTTCCTTTCTTCTTTTAGTGAACTGTCCTTTTAAAAAGTTTCATCTTTGCTACACCCAAACTAGGGGGAAATGTGTTTTCCCACGCCTGGCCTAAGGGGTTTAGGGCCTCTGTGTTCTAAGTGTCTGTGCTGCAGGGGCCAGGCCAGGCACCTACCCAGTAGCTCAGAACTCCTCGTCATCCACACTCTGTGCACACGCCAAAGAGAGCGATTCCCTGATGGTCAGCCTCTGTCGACTCCTGGTGCTTGCCCACTTACCCCCAAACCTCCCATCCCCCCTAGATAAATATTTATGGCAACTAGGGTAACAGGGTCCTCACGGCCTGGACTGCTAGGGCTCAGCCCCATTCCACTCTAACTGAACTATTAAACAGAGTGCGGCTTCACGCGCGGAAAGTTCAGAGACTCAATCACAGGGCGCGGGCATTCTCCTCACGGGTCTGGCCTCGGGAGAATCCTCCCCCAACGCCAGAAACTGCAGAAGTCGCGCGGGCACGCGGCCAAGCGGACACTCGGAAGGTGGGGAGGGGGCGGAGTGAGGGGGTGAGACTACGGTGGGGGCGGAGTCAGGGCACGCACGTTGGCACCACCTACCTACGACGGGTATAAAGCCCCTCCTGGTAGCCATCTACCACCAGTGCGCTAAGGCACACAGGCGATATCGACATGGCTTCGTCAAAGTCTATGGTTCTAGGTTACTGGGATATTCGCGGGGTGAGTGCGGTCTCAGCGGCTAAGCCACTCGGTCTGGGCGACTGACGCGGAGGTAGTTGGGGGTCCTCTTGGTCAGCGGTCTCTGAGGCCAAACCTCCTACGCCGCGCTGCGCAACGGTGCGCGGCCGGCCCCCTGCGAGCTCCGGGGCCGCGGAGACGCTGGCCTTGGGGGAGAGGGGCTGAGGGCAGCAAGCCAGCCCGGGGTAGGTCTCGGGAGCTGCTTAACCACCCCATCCCGGCGGGATGCGGCGTCTCGGCAGCCCTAGCAGGGACGTTGGCGGGTTGGGGGTGGAGGATGTTGGGGGTGGGGTGGGGGTGGGGGGGGGAAACTGCGCAGGTGCTGACCGAGCGCTTTCCCCACCCCCACCCCTCTTCCCCGACCCATCAGCTGGCGCACGCCATCCGCATGCTCCTGGAGTTCACGGATACGTCTTATGAAGAGAAAAGATACACGTGCGGGGAAGGTAATGCCTCACTACGTGCCGGTGCGACGCCGCGTTGAGCTGAGCAGGTCTTCCAACTGTTCCTGTCTTACTGTGCCCAGAGGGTGGCATTACGCCAAGGTCGGGTGGGACTTCTGCCACCAGTCACCTGAGAGCTGTCTGTTGTGTTTAGTGTGGGGAGAGAGCTGGGAATTTTCCTCCTGCCGTTGCCCAACTCTGCCTTAACACTGATGGTAATGGCTAAGCTTTTGGGATCTGGGTATGTGAAGCATTGGGCTTCCCAGGTGGCGCTAGTGATAAAGAACCCACCTGACAATGCAGGAGACATGAGATGTGGGTTTGATCCCTGAGTCAGGAAGATCCCCTGGAGGAGGGCATGGCAACCCACTCCAATTCTTGCCTGGAGATTCTTGCCTGGAGAATCCCATGAACAGAGGAGCCTGGCAGGCTACAGTCCACAGAGTCGTAAAGAGTCGGCCACACTGAGGCGACTTAGCACGCTTGTGAGGAATTGGAATTAGGGTGTGTCTCTAAATCTTTCCACGCTCCTCAGGTGGGATATTAAGCTGGTTGGATCCCACTTCATTCTTTCTCTTACAGCTCCTGACTATGATAAGAGCCAGTGGCTGGATGTGAAATTCAAACTAGACCTGGACTTCCCTAACGTAGGTGGTTTTAGAGGAGGGGGCAGAAGGGAAGGCCTTCAACTGTATCCTTGCTCCTTTCCTCTCTCCTCTAGCGGTTTGTAGAATAAGGGCTCTTCATCTCGATAGAATAGATAGAATGCAGGGTGTCCTTAGGCTTGGATGAAGAAAAAATTACATTTGCATTTCTACTAACCGCTAGCTAAAAGTTAACAGTTCTTTCTGTTGTGAATGTAGGCAATGTAACCTTGATTATTAGCCAAGCCTGTGACTGGGTATTTTTGCATTACATGTGTTGCAAATATAAATAAATATTATTTACACTTATCATACTTTGAAAGTATGATAGTCATTACATCTTCTTGTTATTTAATGCATTCATAGGCACATATTACTCTTAAAATTTTGTTCTTTTAATGTTATATAAATTATGTAATATGTGTAATTTGCTTTGTGCATTTAAAAGCCTTATTCGGAGAGAAAGTGCATAGCGTGCACATACCCGTACACAAACACACACTCAGTAAAGCACCCTGTCTAGAATTAAGTGTAGACTCAGTTGCTACCTTTTACTTTCTTTCTTCTTTCTTCTAACACAGCATTTTTTCTCTACTGTTCTCTTCCCTGCAAGTCGTCTTTCCCAGGAGAGAGAGGCAGGGAGGCAAGAGAGAGGTTGTTCATTTGGCCTGTCCTTTTCTTTCCAGCTGCCCTATCTCATGGACGGTAAGAACAGGCTGACCCAGAGCAATGCCATCTTGCGCTACATCGCCCGCAAGCACAATATGTGTGAGTTGGGGTAGGGCTGGTGTTGTGAGGGCAGCTCACTTGGGAATGGATAAGGCCAAGGGTGATTTCCTGTCATTTGGCCTACAGGCGGTGACACTGAAGAGGAAAGGATTCGAGTGGACATCATGGAGAACCAAATAATGGATTTTCGCATGCAACTGGTACAACTCTGCTACAACCCTGACCACGTGAGTTTCCTGAACAGGAAGGCATCAAGAACAAGGAGCCTTTAGGAACTCAAGGCTTAAATCTGCCCCATTCTACTGCGGCTACCTTCCCACCAAGTCTGTCAGAATAAGAAACAGAACTCTTATTTCTGGAGGATTGGTCTGTCATGTAACTCTGGTGTTGGCCCTTCTTCTTTCCACATCCTTCCTTTCCATCTGCCCCCTCTCCCTGAAGGCATGGAGAGGAAGGCACCTGGAGAAAGGGCTGCTAAGTGTCCATCACTGGCCCATGCCCTGATTCATGGAGATGATGGCAGCTGTTCTCACTTTTGCTTTTACTTCTCCCCCAGGAAAAGCTGAAGCCTCGGTACTTGGAACAGCTACCTGGACAACTGAAACAGTTCTCCTTGTTCTTGGGGAAATACTCATGGTTTGCAGGGGAAAAGGTAGAACAAAGGAAAGGGAGGGGATCCTTTTCTGTCTCTGCAGGTATTAATGAACTCCCCAGACCTGATGATCTTATTGTCCCTGTAGCTCACCTTTGTGGATTTCCTCACCTATGATGTCTTAGATCAGAACCGTATGTTTGAGCCCAAGTGCCTGGATGAATTTCCGAATCTGAAGGCTTTCATGTGCCGTTTTGAGGTGATGCCCCTTGCACCTTTCTCTTAAAAAACACAGGCTGCCCTGGGCCCTCAAGGGACCCCATTGTTGTATATTCTTGCCTAACACCAACTTTTGCCTAAAGGGATCAGTGGTTGGACACCTCTAAACTTTAAGTCTTGGGAGGGCACTGTCTATAAGAAGTGGTGGGAATGAGGGACATGGGGGTGGAGTCAGGCAGCATGCTCGTGCTACTATTTTGAAATAGGTCTTTTGGCCTGGGTTAGAGTCTTTATAAGATTTGGTGTGCTTTCCCTTCAGGCTTTGGAGAAAATAGCTACCTACATGCAGTCTGACCGCTTCCTTAAGATGCCTGTCAACAACAAGATGGCCCAGTGGGGCAACAGGAGAATCTGCTGAGCAGGAGGCAGACTTGTACTCCTTTTTTTGTTCCATTCCGTCCCTAGGGTACTTGTACTCCCTCTTTCCTGCTCTTTTCAATAAATAGCATTCAGGCTACTGGTGTCTGGCTTGACTTCTGTTGGAAATAAAGGCCAAAGGGGAGTAAGGACATGTGAATTAAATCACTGCAAATTGGCGTTCGCCTACCCTACACCTGAGTTCAAGAGCTAGAGGCTCTTGCCCAGACCTTGAGAGTAAGGTGAGATTTCACAGCTGTAGATAGCAGGTTGTTAAATGAGACTGTACCCTCTGTGAAGACTTGAAGTCTTCAAGTAAAGGTGTGTGGTAGATTTGGGAAGATTTCAAGTAAAATTGTGGGGGATAGTTGTGGAAGATTTCAGGTAAAATTGTGTGGTACTATGGACTCAAAAGAACTGGAGATCAGAAACAGACCCTTGTGTATGTGATAAAGATACTTCAAACTGGTGGACTAACCCATTTATAGGAATAGGACAGTTACTTAGCAATTAAAAATAATAGACTCCTACATTATGCTATTCACTAAAATTAATTCATCTGGAGTTTAAGGCCCCAATGTTAAAGCTCTAGAAGTATTAATGAAAATGTATGAAATTTTGTGATCATAGGGAAGAAAAAGTTTTTCTAAATACACCATTTTAAAAGCTATAAAGGGAAAGATTTTACAGATTTACCATTATTCCAGATTGTAAAGATTTTTTATGACAAGGGATAACTAATGGCAAATGAGATAAAAGACCAATATGCTGCTGCTGCTGCTAAGTTGCTTCAGTCGTGTCTGACTCTGTGCGACTCCAGAGATGGCAGCCCACCAGGCTTCCCCATCCCTGGGATTCTCCAGGCAAGAACACTGGAGTGGGTTGCCATTTCCTTCTCCAATACATGAAAGTGAAAAGTGAAAGTGAAGTCGCACAGTTGTGTCCGACTCCTAGCGACCCCATGGACTGCAGCCTACCAGGCTTCTGCGTCCTTGGGATTTTCCAGGCAAGAGTACTGGAGTGGGTTGCCATCGCCTTCTCCGAAAAGACCAATATAGAGACTATTATATAAAGAATTCTAGTCAAGGCTATGGTTTTTCCAGTAGTCATGTATGGATGTGAGAGTTGGACTATAAAGAAAGCTGAATGCCAAAGAATTGATGCTTTTGAACTGTGATGTTAGAGAAGACTCTTGAGAGTCCCTTGGACTGCAAGGAGATCCAACTCAGTCCATCCTAAAGGAAATCAGTCCTAAATATTCATTGGAAGGACTGATGTTGAAGCTGAAACTCCAATATTTTGGCCACCTGATGCGAAGAGCTGACTCATTTGAAAAGCCCCGATGTTAGGAAAGATTGAAGGCAGGAGAAGGACGACAGAGGATGAGATGGTTAGATGGCATCATCCACTCAATGGACATGAATTTGGGTAAACTCCGGGAGCTGGTGATTGACAGGGAGGCCTGGCATGCTGTGGTTCATGGGGTCGCCAAGAGTCGGACACGACTGAGCGACTGAACTGAACTGAAATCATTAAGGCATTCCAGATATTTTTTTAAATTAACATAATTCCTTGTGCCATTCAGTAGGTCCTTATTATTTATTTTATATATAGTGTCTGTCAGTTAATCCCAAACTCTTAATCTATCCCCCGCCATTGCCCCCACCTTTTCCCTTTGGTAACCATAAATTTATTTTCTATGTTCATTTGTATCAATTTTTTAGATGTACATACAGCAGCAGCAGCAGCACATGTAAGTGAAATCATATGATATTGGTCTTTCTCTGACTTAGTATGATAATCTCTAGGTCCAGCCACGTTGCTGCAAGCAGTGTTCCATTCTTTGTCTGAGTAATATTCCACCATGTATATGTACTACATCTTTTTCATCCACTCATCTGTCAGTGGAATTTAGTTTGTGTCCACGTCTTGGCTGTTGTAAATAGTGCTGCTAGGAGCATTGAGGTGCATGTATCTTTTCAAAGTAGAAATTTCATCTCTTCTGGGTGTGTACCCAGGAGTAATATTGCTGGATCTTATTGCAGCTCTATTTTTAGGTTTTTAAGGAACCTCCATACTATTCTCTGGGCTTCTCTGGTGGCTCAGACAGTGAAGAATCTGCGATGCAGGAGATGGGGTTTGATCCCTGTGTTGGGAAGATCCCCTGGAGAAGGGAATGGCTACCCTCTCCAGTATTCTTGACTGGAGAATTGCATGGACAGAGGAGCCTGGTGGACTACAGTCCATGTGGTTACAGAGACTTGGAGACAATTGAACTACTAACACTTTCACTTTCATGCTGTTCTCCATATTGGCTGCACCAATTTATATTCCCACCAATAGTGCAGGTCGGTTCCCATTTCTCTACACCCTCTTCAGCATTTATTATATGTAGACTTTTAATGATGACGTTCTGACTGGTGTGAGATGATATCATTATGGAGGTAACTCAGTTTTTTAAAAGTGAACAAAAGCTATGGACAGATAATTTATGGAAATAGAAATATTGATGGCCCAAAAGTTTAAAAGATGTTTATAATTCAAGAAATTGAAATTTATACCAGTAAGAGGACCATTTTTCAGATGAACGAATTTACAGTTTATTAAGTATTGGAAAAGCTTGGGAAATTGACAAGGATTTCTTGCTGGTGGACACTTTCCCAGGACTCATTTCTCCAGGGACTGAAGGGCCAATTTCCCATTTCTTTGCCTCTTCCCTGTGGTGAACAGACTTTAAAATGGCCCTCATAATCCCACCATCTTGTACTCAGGCTCTTGTGAAATCCTCTCCCTTTGAGTGTGGGCAGGACCTATGACTTCTAATAAACCACAGCAAAAGTAATACGATGGAGAGATGTGGCTCCCCCAGGTCCCAACTGCCCCTGACTCTAGTTCTAAGATGGGCAAGGAGAGAATGCTCTCACAATGTCTGCCTTGAAGCAAAGAAGGAAAGTGGACACCCTGTCACCCCAGAGGCACAGAGATCGCACAAGTGTGAAACTAGTCGACTAGTGATGGGTTTGTGCAAGTAGCATCAGTAAGAAGATTTTAAAACAAAAAACTTGTGATAGCTGAATGTGGTGGAGAAGTTCCCCCAAAAGTAGAGAACTTCCATTTGTATTCATTATTGAGCAGCTAGATAAAGGCATTTCCAGTTCAGAAGAAAATAGCTTATGTGAGTCAAGAAAAATTTGTAGAGTTATTTCATGGATGGGATAGGTGATGTGTACAGAAATGGATCTGCCTTTAAAAGTAGTTTAACAGCTTATTAAAACACCTGGACTTGGTACAGAAATTGCATTTTCCTTATCCCTCAGCTGCAGGACTAGATGGTACAGTAAGCCACGTGGATCAAAGGGATTTAAGGAGTCCAGGTGGATGGTAGAGGAGGGAGGAAGTAACATTTAGCCAGTGATTTTCCTAATGTGTAAGTTTGCTTACATCATTGCTGCTTGAATATGGTAGGCCTTCAGAAAAAGACAGTCTCCTCCATTTTGCAAAACCATAGCCTGACCTCTGCTTCCTCTCCAGCTACATCTCTTGGCAGATGTCCGTCCCTTTCCCTGGAGCATTGGGTTCTAGCTTTTCTGAATACCCTAGACTCCAGAGTCAGGCTGCCTGGGTTGGGATCCAGGCCTTGCTACAGTAAACTTCTGGCCTCCTGTGCCTTCTCTGACAAATGAACCGCCCCCTCTCCTGCTACCCCACCCAACGCCCACTGGACCTTGTCAGGAATAAGCCAGTATTTCTAAAGCATTTAGAATGGATGAATGTTACATAAACTTACAAATTATCTAAAAGCACCATGTTCCTTTTTATTCACGCTTTTGCACTTGCTGTTTTCTCTGCCTGGAATGCTTTTGTTCTGGCCAGCTAAGCCTGCCAAATGCCTATTCACCATCTAAGGTAAGCTGAGAAGCCCCTACCTGGGGGGAGCCACAACTGATAATCCCTCTGGGAGGTATTAGTGATTGTCACCAATGATTTATGATTGTTTCCCTTTTAGAGAAGTGTCACTTCCCTCTTGAACTTACATGTAACATTCTGACTTGTTTTGGCCAATTAAACACAGTGGAAATTACACGTTTTCTGGGCAAAAAATTTAAAAGCCACTGTGCGGGTGAATATATCTACTTCAGACTGCTGTGGAAGCCTCCATCAGTCTGGGTCTCTGACAGACCAGGAAAACCAGGGGCTGTTGACTGCAGTGGACAGAAAAGGTGAGCAAGAAATAAACATGCATTAAGCCACTGAGATTTGGTTTCACTTGAGTGACATTCCTCCACCTTCCACCCAGCTAATTTCAGTGCACTGACTTTAAATCCCTGTTCCTATAGGAGTCAATGTTTTCCCCTGTCAGCACTTACTGAACTCTAGTTGCTGGCTTTAAATGTCTATCTCTGCCATTGAACAATATGTTGCCTGAGAGCAGGGACTGTGACTTAAGCAAATTTTATTTGAAGCTTGTGTAGAGCCTGACTCAAAGTAGGCACAACAATGCATTGATTCCCTTCTAATGAAAATGGAAAGAATAAAGAAGAGTTTGCTTCAGAAAAGTACTTAATGGTCTCAAGGAACCTTAAGAATTTCACTCTGTTCTGGTTGGGAGATAAAACACAGCACAGAATGCCCTGTTCTTGAAGTAGATGGCAGAAGTGCTCGGAGGGAGCACGGAAGATCAGGTTCAGGGAGATCCCAGAGATCAGCCAAAAACTCTGAGGCTGGAGAGTGGGTAATGAGATTTCATGGTCTGGTCTGCTGCTTGCTTAGGCCAGATTGTAACGAAACATCTCTGAGGACCAGCAGGTATGAGCTCTTTGTGTTTGGGGAGGATTTTCAATAGAAATAGGTGCGTCACACGTGAGATTTAAATCCAGAAGAAAAGATTAAATAAACGTATGTATGTTTGAATTTCAAACGAACAGGTGCTGCTGTGCAGAGGCCACATAGAGACAGAGGGCCAACCTGAGGTATTGTCGCTAGAAGGGGTGTTTACAGTGGTGGGGAGACGTGGGGCTAGAACCAACAGGATAGTTTGCGTGCTGGGTGAGACGTTTGAGGGAAAATGAGGCTAGATCTGTATTTTATCTTCTGTGGTGTAATGTTTCCAATAGTACTAACAGATTTTTGTAAACCATGACTGAAACCCTATCTGCTTCTTTCCAGAATTATGTTTAAAATGGGAAGAAAAGTAGAATGTAGGAAATGCAGAGTGGCTGTTGGGTCTTTTAGACAGGACTGTGCTTTGTCGGGGGATTGTGTTGGGAAGACTTGGGAAAAGCCAGGTCTGATTAACAGGAATAGAATAATGGGCATATTCTGGAAGACTTGTTATGGGATCCACCAGGACTGGACCTTCTTCTTTGCTTCCAGGTCTTGAGTAGGCTGGTCTCTGTGTGTCTGTCATCAGTCAGGTGGTAGACTAAGAAAGTGGGTTAACAGTGAACCTGAAAGTGAGGTCACCAGAGGGATGGACGCAAGAGCCAACCCAGGGAATAACTTTAGTTTGCAGATATCGATGTTTAGTGTAAAAGCTTTATTATGCAGTATCTCTTTGGAATCTCTCACCATAGAAGGGCATATGTGTGGTAAAAACAAAAAAACAAGTGTTCAATCATGTCCCTATGGACTGTGGCCTGCCAGTCTCCTCTGTCCACGGGATTTTTCCAGGGAAGAATACTGGAATGGGTTGCCATTTCCTCTTCCAGGGCATCTTCCCAACCCACGGATTGAACCCACATCTCCTGTATTGGCAGACGGATTCTTTACCACTGAGCCGCCTGGGAAGCCCCTATATGCGTGGTGAATAAAGGCAAAACAGCTTATTTGCAAATGTGAGTGTAGGCTGTTTTCTATTAAATTACAGAGCTCTTCTAATTTTGCCTTTTTTCTACCTCTCATTCCCTTAATATTTCATATGGACTGAATTGGGAGTCATTGACATTGTGCTTTAGTCTGGCATTTTCAGAATATCAACATAAGTGTTATCCCAAAATGCCAGACTTGGAGCTGGATGCAGTAGTTAATGACACTGGGTTGTCCCTGTTTTGGTGAAAGAGGGTGGATGTATTTTTGTTCGTACAGGGATGGTTGTATTACGGTAGGCGTGAGTATCCTGTTGTGGTGATGGTAGTGATGACTGGAAATGCACATGTGCAAAAGGATGTTTCTGTTCGGCGTCTGTCCTCTGCATCTTTTAAACATCCTTCCCACAGGTGGGGAATTTCTCACACTACAGGTCCCACCTCCCCCAGGTGGAAGACTGCTAGTTGACTCTCGATATCCATGTCCCCATCTTCTGTTGTCACAGAGTCTCCACTCCTCCTGGGCATGTTACTTCCCAGGCAGAAGATGTCATTTCCAAAATGATGAAGTTCTAGCTGCTGCTGCTGCTGCTAAGTCGCTTCAGTCATGTCCGACTCTGTGCGACCCCGTAGATGGCAGCCCACCAGGCTTCCCTGTCCCTGGGATTCTCCTGGCAAGAACACTGGAGTGGGTTGCCATTTCCTTCTCCAATGCATGAAAGTGAAAAGTGAAGGTGAAGTCGCTCAGTCATGTCTGACTCCTAGCGACCCCATGGACTTCAGCCTGCCAGGCTCCTCTGTCCATGGGATTTTCCAGGCAAAAGTACTGGAGTGGGGTGCCATTGCCTTCTCCGGAAGTTCTAGCTAATGAAATATAAATAGAAGTGTTATATGTTACTTCCAGCAAGTTTTTCTGTAAGAGGGAAAGAGCAAGAGCCACTCCTCTTTCTCCCTCCAGCTGTTTGCAAAGAGCAGCTGTTCTGTGTCTATGAAGTGACATAGAGAATGGAAAACACCCATTCAGGATGATGAAGCATAAAGTTAAAAAGCTAAGTCATTAAGACTACTATGAAGCCAGCATTCCTAGTACTTAACTATCTACCTCCAGAGATCTTTTCACATGAGAAATAAACTTCTGTCCTATTTAAGCCACTGTTTATATATATATATAATTTTTGGCTGTGCAGAGTCTTTGTTGCTGTGCGTGGGCTTTCTCTAGTTGTGACAGTTGCAGTGCGCAGGCTTCTCCTTGCGGTGGCTTCTCTTGTTGCAGCTTCTGGACCCTAGAGCTCAGGCTCAGTAGTTGTGGCATACAGACTCAGTTGCCCTGCAGCATGTGACATCTTCCCAGACCAGGGATCACACCCATGTCCCCTGTACTGGTAGGTGGACTCCTGATCCCTGGACTGCCAGGGAAGTCTATGCTGCTGCTGCTAAGTCACTTCAGTCGTGTCCGACTCTGTGCGACCCCATAGACGGCAGCCCACCAGGCTCCCCCGTCCCTGGGATTCTCCAGTCAAGAACACTGGAGTGGGTTGCCATTTCCTTCTCCAATGCATGAAAGTGAAAAGTGAAAGTCAAGTCGCTCAGTCCTATCTGACTCTTAGCGACCCCATGGACTACAGCCTACCAGGCTTCTCCGTCCATAGGGTTTTCCAGGCAAGAGTACTGGAGTGGGGTGCCATTGCCTTCTCCGAGGGAAGTCTATAAGCCACTATTATTATTTAGTTTTACACAGAACTTAATTCCAATGAATTCACCTGCTTTTCCAGCCTCCCTTGTGGCTGAGGTAAAGGCCTGTGACCCAGGTTCTATTAACTGCACACAGTAGTTCAGGACCTCAGTTCTAAAGAAGCAGACCCTGAGCATTTATCTGGCACAGGTAGTGGTGGAGGGATCAGGATGCTGGAGGCAGCAGTGATGAGACATTCACATCCGGTACCACATGACACAGGTAGGAGCTCCAGCATCTGTGCCCCACAGTGGCTGTGGGGTTGTCTCTAGGACAGCCCCTCATGTGGTTAGGCACACTTCCTAGTTACCCAGCTTCCAATGCCAACTCCCTGGCCTCCCCAGAGATTTAGTGAGCTACCAATACCTTTAAAAAATTATTTTCCTGGGCTGGGCGAACCTGGGCGGCGCGGGGCGGGGGTCGGGTCGTGGTGGACTGGGGTCGGGTTGTGGCTGACAGGGGGTCGGGGGGAGCGGTTCCCAGTTGTGCTTATGGGGTTGCCATTGCGGCTGGGAACGCCCATTTCGTGTGCTCCTGGGTCCCCTTGGATCGGCATCCAGTGAGCAGAGCAGAGGGGTAAGGACCACAGAATATATAGGTGAACTATAAAGAAAGCTGAGCGCAGAAGAATGGATGCTTTTGAACTGTGGTGTTGGAGAAGACTCTTGAGAGTCCCTTGGGCGGCAAGGAAATCCAACCAGTCCATCCTAAAGGAAATCAGTTCTGGGTGTTCATCGGAAGGACTGATGTTGAAGCTGAAACTCCAGTTTTTGCAGAGCTGACTCATTTGAAAAGACCCTGATGTTGGGAAAGATTGAAGACAGAAAGAGAAGGGGACGACAGCGGATGAGATGGTTAGATGGTATCAGCAACTCAATGGACACGAGTTTGGATAAACTCTGGGAGTTGGTGATGGACAGGGAGGCCTGGAGTGCTGCGGTTCAATGGGGGTCTAAAAGAGTCGGACACGACCGAGCGACTGAACTGAACTGAACTGAACAGAAAAACAAATGCTGTTCAAGGACACTGAAAGAACCCAGATGTTGAAAATCAGATCTGTATCGTGAGCAATACTTAGAAATCCATGAGTTGACACATAGTATTAGGCCTATCATCCTTGTAGTTCCCTCAGTGAAATATGTTGGGAAAAGCTCTTCCTTCGTGGTATAGATTCATGAAGAAGCTAAATAGCATGAATCCTTTACATTGACAACTGTGAATTTAAATCTCCTGTGAATCCTATGTGACAACCACACATACCAACGTGATTTATTAGTATTATATCAATATTTTTAGTCCTACTGTATTTCAACTAAAAATGTCACTATATGATGGTACATGAAGTCAAGACATAAAATCAGGGCAAATACAAAATATTCCATCCTTTGAGAAAGGGAGCAAAAAAATAATGTGCTTTGCCTATTGCATTTTTATGTATTAGATCCTTAAGTATTTATTCACCATACCCAACTGAATGGTTCACAAATGTTTCAGAGAGGAAGGATTACTTCTCTTTAACAATGAGGAGTTCAACTGCTCTCAAAGCAAATACCGGATGGTAATCACCATGAAGGACAAAGTTGATTATTCATATTTATATTACTCATTTGTTAGCTTGCCAAAGGTTCTAGATCTGTTACCACATTTTTTTTTTTAATAATATCCGCATGTGAAAGTGAAAGTGGCTCGGTCGTGCCTGACTCTTTGTGACCCCATGGACTATACAGTCCATGGCATTCTCTAGGCCAGAATACTGGAGTGGGTAGCCTATCCCTTCTCCAAGGAATCTTCCCGACCCAGGAATCAAAACCAGGGCCTCCTGCATTTAGAAAAATCATGTCCTTTGAATTTCCATTTTACTGTATAGGACCACGGCAATGTGATTACATAAAATTATTTACTTTCCTTTAAAAAAAAATATTATTTTCCTGTTTCAGCAAGGAACACTAAAGAATACTCCACTCCCCTTTGGTCTGTCTGAAGATAAAGGTCTTATCTTTAATACTTTGCTTTATATTCTCCCTGCTTGAAACCACTACCTTAAACCCAAAGTTTCTCCTTGTCTTGGGTTTAACCTTTGTCCTCTCTCTCCTGGGTGTGGGAGAGACTGAAACTGGCCACAAAATCTATTTTTCTGTTGAAATATGTGTCTACCCTTGTGACTAGGTAAAGCCACACCTCTGATCACAAATGGAATGTGATCAGTCATGATGTGTGCAACTTCTGCCTCACTTGTATACTAACTTGCTTCCTTAGGTTTGCTCTGTTTTCTTCCCCATACTCATGTTACATCTGCTACCAAGGAAATGAGGAAGCAACCTTGCTAATGGCAGAGCCACAGGATGAAATGAGCTTCAGTTCCCGAATAACTGCCTCAACAGCCTGACCTGTTCATTATGGGACATGAAAGAATAAACTTCCATTTTCTGTAGGCTGCTAGCTTGGGATCTCTCTCAGCTTCATCTTTCTCTGCTGCTACAACAATGATGGAGGAACACTAGGCATGGAACTTGTATTAATAGCAGGTAATTTCAGGTCAATGCGGGAGATACCAACGCACTTGATGGTCAGGATCCAGGGGTAAGCCAGGAACTTCTTGTAGTGCAGCCCAGTCTCTTGACTTGACACAGTCCACCTCCTAACTGTGCCCCTTGATTCTGCTTTAAGAGTCCTTGGGCATCTGTGATACTGCGGGTCCCAGCCTCTTAATTGGCTGAGGCCAGTGCTTCAGGGGTCCCTCTGGTTCGTGTAAACCCTTTAAGAGTGAAATCCCCATTCCCCCCAGGCCTGTGGGGCCCCTGCAGTTACTCCCCATTGGCCTTCAAAGCTAGACACTGTAAGGGCTCATCTTCCCAGTGCTAGACTCCCAGGCTGGGAGCCTGTTGTGGGTCTCAACTCTCACTCATGCTTTACAAGCAGTCTCCTACCCCCAGCTGCAGCGTCATGCCACAGTTCTGGGGACCTCACAACTACGGTGGAGCTCAATATGTCTACCCCATCACCCTTTAGAATCTTCATTAACTTTTTAATAATGTCATACATTTCTATAAGGTTAGATTAGTTTTTTTTAAAAAAACCTATTTGCATTCCATATTTCAATAAAATTATATTGGTAGTGAACAAAAACAGTTCCCCTATAGGAGAACCTGGGCTTTCCAGGTGGCGCTAGTGGTAAAGAACCTGCCTGCCAATGCAGGAGAAGCAGGTTCTATCCCTGGGTTGGGAAGATCCCTTGGAGAAGGAAATGGCAACTCACCCCAGTATTCTTGCCTAGAGAATCCCATGGACAGAGGAGCCTGGTGGGCTACCATTCATGGGGTCACAAAGAATCAGACACGACTGAAGTTACTTAGCCCACGCATGGAAGAACCTATGCAATATAATGATTCTCAAGTTAGTGGGTCACCCCCATGGGAGGTATGGGATTTCACGATAGCAGGAGTCCTCCCTGCCTACCTGTCTTATTGTGGTTCCTTCTTTATGTCTTTTAGTTATAGAAGATCCTTCCTGGTAGGCCCCAGTCTTTTTGATTGATGCATCTTCTGCAGATAGTTGGGACCTTTGGCGTGCTCACGAGAGAAGGTGAGCTCAGAGTCTTAATACTACACCATCTTGGCTGCTCTCTTTTACTGGGCTTTTTTTTTTTTCTTTTCTGTCATACCAGTTTTATCTTTAATCATATAATTCTTAAAGACTTTACAAGTATTCTTACTGTTCTCTGTTTATTTAAACTGCTAGACAACTGTCCAGCAGGATACTTCTCTAAAGTTACTCCTTGTTTTGAGCTAAGACTTGATTTACGCCTCAGGTATTGAGGCAGTACTTTTGCGGTTTGCAGGTGCAGGTATCCTGATATAAGATGGCACTCCACCTTCTGACCACACAGAGTGGCTACGCTAGACCTGCCCACTTCAGGTCAAGTTATACAAGGGCCAGTTACAGCCTACTAAATGCTTAGGTTAATGAGACCTACTGGCTTTCCCCCAGACCTGTAGATTTTAAATCTTCTGAAATTTATTCTTTACCTCAAGTGGCTGAGATAATTATATCCAGACCTCTAAAATCCATATAATTACTGTACACTTTGCAGGGCTTTAACTAGAGATAGTTCTTTCAAATTTCCAACTTTTCATTAAATATTTAGTGTGCCAGGCAGCAAAATAGATATGAGACATAAAGTCAAATAAGACATGGATTCTTTCCTCAGTGACTTTATGGTCAAGCTGGAGAGGAAACCAAGTATAACACGACTGTAATATAGTAGGGGCAGACTTTACTGAGATATGTTTTAAGAATGCACATGAAGGGTATCTAAAGCAGGGTAAGCTTTCAGGAAAGGGTGACAGAAGCAAATCCACCAGGATCCCACACCATCAGTAGACTACTCAGACCCCTTCTCCAGCCCCTGAGAGTCCCCTGAACCATGACACAGAGTACTGCAAGCTGACAGGAGGCAGCCCATGAATGCTGAATTAAAGAGGAAACCAGGCACAGAAGGGCCCCCCTTCTGTAGAGACTTAATGCTAAGGAACAGAGATGCGTGAAGTGGAGATAGAAATGAACAAGCAAGCCCCACCCGCTCTACACACACACGCATGCCCATCCATGTGACCCTGCAGTAAACAGCAGAAGAGAGAATGGACACCCCTATACACCCAACACAGTCATTCATGACTCCAGGAAGCCAGGAGGGAATAAGACAAGACACAGCAGGTGTGAATAAGGCTTTCCTGGGGATCAAACAGGCTGGGCGGGAACCACACTGGGAAGCATGGTCTGTACACCAGGCCAGGTCTGGTCTTCAGGGCAGTGCTGGGAGCTCAGAGCAGAGCGCTATGGGCCAGGGGTCTGGCTGGGCTCCTCACAGCAGAAGCAACCATGGAAGGGAAGAACAGCCTGGGTGGCTTCAGTGCAGGAGAGATAATGTGGGGTGGGGGAGGAAATTTGCTCAAAAATTATGGGAAACTGAATCTTTAAAGTAGGGATGGAAAGGGGTGTGGGAGAGGGATAAGGGGGCCAAGAGAGCATCTAGAGTGAACAGAAAGAGAAAGAAAAAGACAGAAGGTTCTGTGTGCAGGAAGGTCCATCTGGTCTCCAGGGCACTGGCTCCTCGTGTCATCTCCTAGTTGGAGGCGTTACTTGTTTCCCCACACGGCAAGCTTTAGAAACATAGGGTTTGGGTGGAAGCGGCTAGACTTCATGTAGGCAGAGATCCTCTTCAGGCCCTGAGGGTGGGAAAAAGAAGGTCAGGCCTCAGGTCTGCTGCCCCAGTAGGGTTCATGGAGTTCTCCCTAGGTTTGGAGGGCTAGATATAGCCCTTCCATGTGGAGTCAAATATTGGGGGAAAATAAAGTCCTCCTGGTGTCCCCAGCTCTGCAAATTTAAGTTTTCCAATTTCCTGTAATTCAAGCAGTATCTTGATAAGACATCACAAATGGAGACTCCACCCACTCCTGGGTGCTAGAGATGATGATATAGGTTTAGAATCTCTATGCCACTATCCTGCAAGATGGGTTCTACTGTCACCATTTATCAGAAGGGAAACTAGCCACACAGAAGTTAAGGACCTCTGTCATGATCACACAATTCATAAATAATATGGCTAGAATGCAGCCTGCTCCCTCTTGCCCCCTTTCTCTCTCCCCATTCTGCTGCACCCCCTTGCTCACAGTTGAAAACAAAAAGAACCAGGAGGCTCATTCATCATCCAGTTATACAAAGAGTTAAGTCACTACTCAAGGAAGCCACCCACCAACAGTGTGCCAGGAAGGCAATTCAGGATGGGGAAAAAAAAAGATGAAATATTCTGTGTTTTGGACACATGGTTCCTAGACTGTTAAGATGCATCTACAGAAGAACTCTAATCACCCAAGATTTGCGCATACATACACACCCAAGATCTTTTCGTATATAGAAAAGCACTAAAATCACTAACTAGAGATCCCTGGTTTTTGGTGATTAGCAGTAATCTTACCAAGATATATAGTTGATTACTCCTATTTCCCAGACCTCCTCCCCTGCCTCTTGAAAGCAGTTCCCCCAGAGCTATCTGAGAGGCTGTGTTCTAGGATATAGTCCTAGAATATAGACCTCAGTAAGGTCCCCAAATAAAAGGGAAACTCAGTGCTTTGCATTATGTGGGTTTTACTTTCCAGTGGATGGTTTTGCTGACCACAGAGGGGCCCAGAGGAGACTCCATCCCCTCAACAAAACTTTACAAGGATCTGGAGCCTTGCTACCAGCAGGGCCCCTTGTGCTGGTCCACCTCTCTACATGTGCCTACAAATTTGGGTGAATCTCTCATGATCTCAGATTTATCATCTTAGTTGATGATCCTGAATTTTATTCAGTGGTAGATGAATAAGCCATACCTGGCCAGGTATGGCTTTCTCAGGCAATTGAGAAGCTTGCAGCAGAGGTGGAGACCAGTCCTCATACCACACAGCAGTCCCATAAGGAAACCGACTCTTTAAAGAAACTTGCCCATTTGGGGAACACACACAAAAAGTTTGGCAATCCTGGCTTCCCAGTGCTCACCATGGTTTTAGACTGTCAAAGAGGAAAACTGAGACATGTAAAAAATCTGAAATGACTACTGGGTGACAACTAGGAGAGTTAAGCTCATAAACAGCAGAAGGGCCCCCCACATACAGTTACCAATAGCAGTTTATCCTGACAGACTCTGAAATGGGAAAGCTTTCTAGACAAAAGAAAGAGGAATGACAGATTGCTAACCAATGACTAACATCATGGTCAGGTTTAGGTACATTACATATGGACCTTATACTTGCAAATACTTACTTAATTGGGATAAAGGGCTTCCCTGGTAGCTGAGATGGTAAAGAGTCTGCCTACAATGCAGGAGACCTGGGTTCAATCTCTGGTTTGGGAAGATCCCCTGGAGAAGGACATGGCAACCCACTCCAGTATTCCTGCCTGGAGAATTCTATGGACAGAGCAGCCTGGAGGGCTACCATCCATGGGGTCACAGAGAGTCAGACATGACTGAGCGATTAACACTTTCACTTTACTTAATTTGGGACATTATACCAAAGGAAATCTCAACCTAAAAATCACCAAAATAGGGTTCTTTTGCCATTTCAAGATTGAGAGGTTTTTTTTTTTTCCATGAACACCAGCTAGAGAAAGCAGACTAAAAGATCTGCTGAATGGAAGACCTCTTTTGATTGGTATTTAGAAGCTTTTAAAAGAGGAAATGAGAAAGTAACTTCTTACGGAAAACTGACAAAAGATTGCTTGAAATTATATCAGAATTTTTAAAAGGCTCCTGAATTTGGTTGGCCCTGCTTTCCACTGCTCCTCCCTGCTCCTCTAAGCATCTCCTTCAATGCTCTCCTACATCGTGTTCGACTCTCTCTGAACTTCCTTTTTATAACACCAAAAATTGATTCCCATGAAAGCAACCATAATTCAGAAGGCTTGGTAAAGTAATTATTTTGGCCAAAGAAGTTTTAAAAACTTTTTTTTTTCCAAAATTCTGACAATAAGAAAGCCAAAGCCTTTCTAGTAGGAACTTGAATCATTTGCCTGTGCCTTTGAGATACAAATGTTCTAACTAATCTTAGGCACCTTCCACTTTGTTTCGAGAGCTTGGTCAGCCATCAGATAAGTACACATATAATGCGTATTTGGCAACCAGTCAAGTAGAATGGGATTCTGAGCAGTCTCTTTGTCCAGCTAGGCCAGGTTTAGGGAAATGTGTCATATGGAGTTCCAATCTGTAAAGGGCCTTTATTGTCTCAACCTATTTTGTATCTGCCTATACAACAAGGCCTTTGTTTTCTTAGCCTATACCAAGGAGTAAACTTTCTGGGTCTTGTGAAGGCTGCATAATTGCACCCTCTTGTGAGAATGCCTCTTGCATCTTCGTGGTTTAAGTTACTATTGGGACATCCTAAAAGACACTTATTCCTTGGAAGAAAAGTTATGACCAACCCAGACAGCATATTAAAAAGCAGAGACATTACTTTGCCAACAAACGTCCATCTAGTCAAGGCTATTGTTTTTCCAATAATCATGTATGGATGTGAGACTTGGACTATAAAGAAAGCTGAGTGCCAAAGAATTGACGCTTTTGAACCATGGTGTTCAAAATGAGAAGACTCTTGAGAGTCCCTTGGACTGCAAGGAGATCCAACCAGTTCATCCTAAAGGAAATCAGTCCTGAATATTCATTGGAAGGACTGATATTGAAGCTGAAACTCCAATACTTTGGCCACCTGATGTGAAGAGCTGACTCATTTGAAAAGACCCTGATGCTGGCAAAGATTGAAGGCAGGAGGAGAAGGGGATGACAGAGGATGAGATGGTTGGACGGCATCACCAATTAGATGGACATGAGTTTGAGTAAGCTCCAGGAGTTGGTGATGGACAGGGAAGCCTGGTGTGTGCAGTCCATGGGGTCGCAAAGAGTCGGACATGACTGAGTAACTGAACTGAACTGACTGTAAGATCTTTAGGACTATTAATAAATATGTTTGGTACCACACTGACAAATTTTTATACAGAAAAAGCACATATTTTTAGAAATCAAAAATAGTATTTATAAATTTGCCAATCTACAGAATACTAATATAAAAGACAGTTGACAATTGCTTGTTTCTTCAGTTCAGTTCAGTACTCCTTTCCCAATTTCAAACTAATCTGTTGTTCCATGTCCAGTTCTACATACAAATTTCTTAGGAGGCAGGTAAGATGGTCTGGTATTGCCAGAAATTTTCCTCAGTTTGTTGTGATCCACACAGTCATGGGCTTTGGCATAGTCAATAAAGCAGAAGCAGATGCTTTTCTGGAATTCTCTTGCTTTTTCAATGATCCAGTGGATGCTGGCAATTTATCTCTGGTTCCTCTGCCTTTTCTAAATCCAGCTTGAACATCTGGAAGTTCACGGTTCACGTACAGTTGAAGCCTGGCTTGGAGAATTTTGAGCATTACTTTGCTAGATGAGTGCAATTGTGCGGTAGTTTGAGTATTCTTTGGCATTGCCTTTCTTTGGGATTGGAATAAAAACTGCCCTTTTCCAGTCCTGTGGCTACTGCTGAATTTTCCAAATTTGCTGGCATATTGAGTGCAGCACTTTCACAGCATCATCTCTTACGACTTGAAATAGCTCAGCTGGAATTCCATCACCTCCACTAGCTTTGCTTGTAGTGATGCTTCCTTAGGCCCACTTGACTTTGCATTCCAGGATGTCTGGCTCTAGGTGAGCAATCACACCGTCCTGGTTATCTGGGTCATGAAGATCTTTTTGTATAGTTCTTCTGTATATTCTTGCCACCTCTTCTTAATATCTTCTGCTTCTGTTAGGTCCGTACCATTTGTCCTTTATTGTGCCCATCTTGCTTATTTCTTAGTTTTCACTAGAAACTAAGGTATTAAAGGTTAAGAATTCTAATTAATGTATGTAATTAAAACTATTAAAATAAGGAAAAAAAGCCTTTTTGGCAAAGGGGGAATTATAAAGAATAAAAATACGACAACTATATACCAATAAAATGGACAGCCTGAAGAAATGAATAAATTCGTAGAAAGGTACAATCTCCCAAACTGAACCAGGAAGGAAGATAAACTATGAATAGACCAATTACGGGTACTAAAACTGAATCTGTAGATACAAAACTCCCAACAAACGCACGCCCAGGACCAGATGATTTCACAGGTGAATTCTACTAAACATTTAGAGAAGACTTAACACCTATCCTTCTGAAACTATTCCTGCAAATTTCAGAGGAGCTACTGAACTCTTTCTATGAAGACATCATCACCCTGATCCCAAAACCAAACAAAGACATCATACAAAAAAGTATAAGTATATAACTAATAAACAGATATGTAAAAATTCAAAGAAAGACATCACACAAAAAAGTGTAAGTATATAACTGGTGAACAGATATGTAAAAATTCTCAGCAAAATACTAGCAAACCAATCCAATAATACATTAGAAGGATCATACACCATGAATAAGTGAGATTATCCAGGGATACAAGGATTTTTTTCAGTATCCGTAAATCAACAGTTGAAACACTGTATCAATAAATTAAGACTAAAAACCATATGATCACCTCAATAGTTGTAGAAAAAGCTACTGATGAAATTCAAATTCCATTTATGGCAAAAAAAAAAATAATAAAAGAAAAGAGATTCCCTGGTGGTCTAGTGGTTAAGAATTCACTTGCCAATGCAGGAGACACAGGTTTAATCCCTGGTCTGGGAGGATTCCACATGCTGTGGAGCAACTAAGCCTGTGTGCCACAACTACTGAGCCAGCAGCCTAGAACCTACAAGCTGCAGTGGCTGAGCCCACGACTTCTGAAGCCCATGTGCCTAGAGCCTGTGCTCCACAACAAGAGAAGCCACTGCAATGAGAAGCCTGAGCACTGCAACAAAGAGCAGCCCCCACTCACTGCAACTGGAGAAAGCCCATGTGCTGCAGTTAAGGCCCAACACAGCCAAAAATAACTCATCTTTAAAAAGATACCATTCTTAAAAAAAAAAAAAAACTCCATAAAGTGGGCATAGAGGGAACATACCTCAACATAGGCTATGTATAACAAACCCACAGCTAGCATAATACTCAATGGTGAAAAGCTGAAAGCATGATCTCTAACATCAGGAACAAGACAAGGATGCCCACTGTCACTACTTTTATTCAATATAGTTTTGAAAGTACTAGCCACAAGCAATCAGACAAGAAATAAAAGGAATCCAAATTGGAAAGGAAGAAGTAAAACTGTTACTGTTACTATACATAGAAAATCCTAAAGATGCTATCAGAAAACTAGTAGAGCTCATCGATGAAGTCAGTAAAGTTGCAGGATACAAAATTAATAAACAGAAATCTCTTGCATTCCTATACAGTAACAATAAACTATAAGAAAGAGAATTAGGAAACAACCCTTTTTGCCATCACATCATAAAGAATATCAAAAATATCTAGGGATAAACCTATCTAAAGAGGCAAAACACGTGGACTCGGAAAGCTATCAGATACTGATGAAAGAAATCAAAGATGGCACAAACAGATGGAAAAATATACCATGTTCTTGGATTGAAAAAATCAATATTGTCAAAACGACCATATTACTCAAGGCAATCTACAGATTCAGTGCAACCTCTATCAAATTACCAATGGCATTTTTCATAGAACTAGAGCAAAAAAAATCTTTAAATTTGTATGGAGACACAAAAGACCCCAAATAGCCAAAAGAATCTTGAGAAAGAAAAATGGAGCTAGAGGAATCAGGGTCCCTGACTTCAGATTATACTACAAAGCTATAGTCATCAAAACAGTATGGTACTGACACAAAAGTAGAACTATAGATCACTGGAACAGGATAGAAAACCCAGAAATAAACCCATACACCTACAATCAATTAACATATGACAAAGGAAACAAGACTACACAATGTTGGAAAGCAGTCTCTTCAACAAATGGTGCTGGAAAAACTGGACAGCTACATGTAAAAAAAATGAAATTAGATCATTCTTTAATACCAAACACAAAAATAGACTCAAAATAGAACCAAAGACCTAAATGTGAGACTGGACACTATAAAACTCCTAGAGGAAAACATAGGCAGAACACTCTGACATTTGCAGCAACATCTTTTTTTATCTGACTCCCAGAATAATGGAAATAAAAACAAAAAATAACAAATGAGACCATTGAAAACTTTTGCACAGCAAAGGAAACAAAAACAAAATGAAAAGACAACCCACAGATTGGGAGAAAAATTTGCAAATGATGTGACTTGACAAAGTATTAGTCTCCAAATTTTATAAACAGTGCATAATGCTTAACAGCATCAAAACAAAAAACTCAGTCAATAAATGGGCAGAGGACCTAAATAGACATTTCTCCAAAGAAGACATACAGATGGCCAAGAGGCACGTGAAAAACTATTAAAGAAAATGAAAACTACGATGAGGTATCACCTCACACCAGTCAGAATGCCCATCATCAAAAGGTCTATAAATTGTAAATAGAGAATGGAGAAACGAGAACCCTCTTACAGTGGGGTGGGAATATGAAATGGTGCAGATGCTATGGAGAACAATATTGAAGTTCCTTAAAAAACTAAAAATAGAGTTACCATATGATCCAGCAATCCCACTCCTGGCATGGATCCAAAGAAAATTCTAATTCAAGAAGATACATGCACTCCTATGTTCACAGCAGCATGATTTACAATACCCAAGACATGGAACCAACCTAAGTATTCATCAACATATAAATGGATAAAGAAGATGTGGGTGTGTGTGTGTGTGTGTGTGTGTATACACACAATGGAGTACTACTCAGGAATAGAAAAGAATGAAATAATGCCATTTGCAGCAACATGGATGGACCTAGAGATAATAATACTAAGTGAAATAAGTCAGACAGAGAAAGACAAATCTCATATGTATCACTTATATATGGAATCTAAAATTATGATAAAAAATGAACTTATTCACATAATGGAAACAGACTCACAGACATAGAAGATAAATTTATGGTTACCAAAGGGGAAAGAGGGGGAATAAATTAGGAGTGTGCTACTAACAGAGAAGGCAATGGCACCCCACTCCAGTACTCTTGCCTGGGAAATCCCATGGACAGAGGAGCTGCGGTCCATGGGGTCGCTAGGAGTCCAACAGGACTGAGCGACTTCACTTTCACATTTCGCTTTCATGCACTGGAGAAGGAAATGGCAACCCACTCCAGTGTTCTTGCCTGGAGAGTCCCGGGGACGGCGGAGCCGGGTGGGCTGCTGTCTCTGGGGTCACAGAGTTGGACACGACTGAAGTGACTTAGCAGTAGCAGCACTAACAGATACACACTACCATATATAAAGTAAACAAAAAGGAACTACTGTATATCACCAGGGACTATATTTAATATCTTGTAACAAACTATGATGGAAAAGAATATGAAAAAGTATATATATATATATATATATATATATATATATGTACATTCTGAATTATATGTAATTGAAACACTTTGCAGTACACTTGAAACAGTACAAAACTTGAATCAAAAATACTTCAATTTTAAAATGGAAATGTACTTTGTTAAGGGAAAATAAAGTGATTTTGTGCTAAAGCTGATTATTTCTCTTTTTTCCTTTTTTAAAAAAAGTTATTTCTAAATGGGAAAGAAAACGAGAGACAAACTAATATGGATATAGAAAGTTGTAAAAGGCTTGTGAGAAAGAAAAGATAACTTTAGAAAGGAATTCTATGTGTGGTCCAGTCTGGCTAAGATTAGAATGAGCTAAACTAAGTAAATAAATTTCAGTATTAAATGTCAGGTGGTGCAAAACTAGAATCTGATTTTTCTTTCCATTGAGAGGACAAAGTTTTCTTGAAATATTGATTTTTTGGTAACAATGTAAAACGTTTCTTTACCTCTTAAGTGATCTATTATAATTTCACATATTTAGACTTTAAAATCTTTTACTGTCTCTTTGGTTAAGTGAATAAGTATTTATTGGGACCTATGATCCTACTTGGAGAAGGCAATGGCACCCCACTCCAGTACTCTTGCCTGGAGAATCCCATGGATGGAGGAACCTGGTGGGCTACAGTCCATAGGGTCGCTAAGAGGACACGACTGAAGTGACTTAGAAGCAGCAGCAGCATGATCCTACTTTCAGTTCAGTTCAGTTGCTCAGTCATGTCCGACTCTTTGCAACCCTATGAATCGCAGCACGCCAGGCCTCCCTGTCCATCACCAACTCCTGGAGTTCTCTCAGACTCAAGTCATCAAGTCAGTGCTGCCATCCAGCATCTCATCCTCTGTTGTCCCCTTCTCCTCCTGCCATCAATCCCTCCTAGCATCTGGGTCTTTTCCAATGAGTCAACTCTTTGCATGAGGTGGCCAAAGTACTGGAGTTTCAGCTTTAGCATCATTCCTTCCAAAGAAATCCCAGGGCTGATCTCCTTCAGAATGGACTGGTTGGATCTCCTTGCAGAAATGCTATAAAAACTTGATATCTTTGGCAAACCTTCCCCAAGTCAAATTCTAAATGAAGTTCTTTTGACAGCTAACACTTTGGAATGATTCAGCTGCTGCTGCTGCTGCTAAGTCACTTCAGTTGTGTCCGACTCTGTGCGACCCCATAGATGGCAGCCCACCAGGCTCCCCCGTCCCTGGGATTCTCCAGGCAAGAACACTGGAGTGGGTTGCCATTTCCTTCTCCAATGCATGAAAGTGAAAAGTGAAAGTGAAGTCACTCAGTCTGTGTCTGACTCAGCGACCCCATGGACTGCAGCCTGCCAGGCTCCTCCCTCCATGGGATTTTCCAGGCAAAACAGTACTGGAGTGGGGTGCCATTGCCTTCTCAGAGGGCCCTAAAATAACTCAAAGAGAGATACTAATTACACTTTTCGGTATGTTAAGTAACATGGGAAATGTTGTCAAATGAGTTATAATGAACACTTTTAGATTATACTATATAGATAATTAATTCTAATGCTAAGTCTCTTCAGTCATGTCCGACTCTGTGCGACCCCATAGACGGCAGCCCACCAGGCTCCGCCGTCCCTGGGATTCTCCAGGCAAGAATACTGGAGTGGGTTGCCATTTCCTTCTCCAATGCATGAAAGAGAAAAGTCAAAGTGAAGTTGCTCAGTCGTGTCCGACTCTTAGCGACCCCATGGACTGCAGCCTACCAGGCTCCTCTGTCCATGGATTTTCCAGGCAAGAGTACTGGAGTGGGGTGCCATTGCCTTCTCCAATATAGATAATTATTATTATATAAAATTACTAAAAGTATCCTGGCATCTTATGTGTCATAACTCTAGTTATTGTATTAAAATTTTGTATGCCACAGAAATAACCAAATTTTACTGACAGTTATATTGTAATCAGATCATTTGTCTTTTGACATTTATGGGCAGTTATTGTTTTACTCTGATTCTTTTTAAAAGAATGTAGATCTTGACGATTCATAAGAAGGACCTTTTTACAAATACACATTTCTGGTAACTTTTAAATGATCCCACTGAACTGAGTGAAAAATTTACAAAACTGTAAATGGAAAACCTGATGGCTTCATAAAACTACTAACAAAAAAAAGTCAAGGTCAACAAGATTTAATTCCATGGCACTGAATGAAGTGAATTTATAATTTTATGGCTGTTTGAAATATTGCCGGCTTTTAATCTTTGTTCTCTGGATATGAGGAAACATTTCCTCTTATGCCTACTAACTTGCAGCAAGTTGATAAAGTATACCTTTGCAAACAAAGATGGAGCATTTATCTTTTTCTTTCTATCTAATCCCTTCAGCATTTGGCCTCTCCAACTGGCCCCTCTCTGGACTTGATGGCTTCTCGTGATCTAGACTGCAACAAGTTATATTAATCATTGTTTTAATTTATTCTTTGTTGTTTTCAAACTATTCATGCTTTGCTTCCTTCATTGTTGTACTGTGACCTTAAAATGTTACTAGCTATATTGCTTATACCTTAATTATTTTATAAGATTATTGTTTCTTGCGTTACCTTCTGTGCAGCCGGGTCTCTGATAAAATTAACGATGGTAAACCTCTATATATCACACATATATACCTCCATATTGGTTTCTCAGGTGGCCCTAGTGGTAAAGAACTGGCCTGCCAGTGCAGGAGACATAAGAGATGTAGGTTCGATCCCTCAGTTGGGAAGATCTCCTGGAGGAGGGCTTCACAGCCCACTCCAGTATTCTTGCCTGTATAATCCCCATGGACAGAGGAGCCTAGCAGACTACTGTCCATGGGCTCACAAAGAGTCAGACATGATAGAAGTGAGTTAGCACACACACAGCTCTATATAAAATTAATTGTGATGATGCAACTCTAGATATGGGAAGAAGTAACAAAGGGAAACATATTCTGGGTCATAATAGACTAGTTAGTAAGACAGATGATCCAGAGACGTTTTAGTATATTCACAGTGTCCAGATATAGCATAGAAGTGACCTGTCAATGAAGTCCTTGTCTGACCTAGAAATGAGCCTTCCTAGCACCATGAGACAAATCGGTGATGAAATGCCTCCCAATCCTTGGTCAAATTTATGGCCTAAAGCTATAAACAAAAAGAACAGAGTCTCACTCACTACCTGGTTAAGGAAAGGACTAAGCTGTAACCCACTGCAATCACTCACAGACTGTGTGCCTTAAGGGGAGTTCAGGATGGAGAAAACCAGGATGAAACATTCTGTGTTTTGGACACAGGTCCCCTAGAGAGTTGGGTTGCATCTCGGATGAAGAATTACAAAGACCCGAGATTCACCCATCTTCCTACACCTAGGAAAGCATTAAGATCATTAACGTGAGATGTTGGTTTTTTGATGATTAGTAGCAATCTTTTACCAACATGTATATTTGACGATGTCATGAAAAAAATGCACAACCTAAAAGTTCAGAATTATGTTTTATACTGTAATTCTCTGAGGACTTCAGAGCAGTCCCTTAGAGCTACCCGAGAGGCTGCTTCCTGGGCTTAAAGAGGTAAGGAAGGAGCCAGGATATATACGAGTTTTGTAACAAAACCAAGTAGTTGGAATATCAAAAGATTACTGTTAATTAAAGAAAATCAGACATCTCAAGTTAATGAATTTAGCACTGTTCTCTGTATAGGAAGCTACAAAAGTTTGGGCTCACTGAAGTTGTTACTTTGATATGTACCTCCGCTACCTGAGGCCAGTATCCTGTGTTTTCCCATCTGGAGTCTCTGCTGGGCACACTGCTGGGCACACTGCTGGGTGCGGCTGCAGTGGATGAAGGCTAGGTGGTGGGCACTGGGTTTACATCCTGAATTCCCTCAGGACCCACCACAGGGGACAACTATAATGCAATGGCTTGATGGCTGCAACATCCTTAGTTTACTGCCTTTGGCAGGCAAATTTCTCATTCTCAACTATATGTATTTTCAAGGTGAAAATTTATATATCTGCTGTCTTCTACCTTACCTCTTCATAGCAGTTACTCAGAGCTCTCTGAGAGGCTGTCACATAGGCTACAAGTCCCCAGTAAGACCCCCAAATAAGACTGAAACTCACTGCATTCACATTGTAGTTTTTTATTGTCTTCTCCCCCCCACTCCCCAGGGGACATCTCCCTACAGAACAACTTCTCATTCTGCAAAACAATTCTCTTTGTCAGAAGGAAGCTCTTGGCTCCCCAGGGCTTGACCACAGGTGGACCCCAAGCACAACAAAGGGGCTTAGGGAGTAGATAAACAGCTTGAAAGAGACACCACATCTCATCCAGCAAAACGTGGATGAAAGGTGATAGGAGGTGTGGAGCAGCAAGGCCAGGCCAGGCCACACTCTGATTATTCCACTTAAAGGACACAGAGCAACTGCCTGGCCTAGGACCTGAGCCCCTTCTCACTGAGCCCCAACCTCCCTCATCCCCGGTCCTGCTGCAGCCAACCAGGCGCTGAGATGCTCAGGTGCACCTGTGCACCATCTTCCCAAAACAAACAGTGCCCGAGAGTTCCCAGGACTCCAAAGACCTAGGGCTGCTTGTACCGCACAGCGCAGGCCCCAGCAGGCCACACACTGGAGCCCACTTCTGTCCCACATCCTCCCTGCTGCGCAGTCATCCCGGTTCTTGCAAAAATTTCAGGTCAACAAGCCTTGGACCAAAACCAGAGCTGAAGAGAACTGGCTGAGGAGGCAGATTTCATGATGGGAGTGGGAATACAAAACAAGATTAGGCTGAAAAACATATTGGACTAGAGCTTCAAATTCCCAAGTCCATCATAAAGAGACTTTCTTACTCTCCAGTTGGTAGATTGAGGGTGAATGACGAGCTGGGAGGTGCAGTCAGACTGTGCTCCTCTAGAACCAAGGTGGCTCCATGTACTCTACACAGCTCGGGGTTCCAGCTGCACTGAGCCCCAGAGGCTGGGTGACAGGACTGTGTGACTTCTGCATCCCCCTCTGCCTGACATAGTGCCTCATAGAGGGAAGAGGATCAGATCAGTGAATGTAACTTAAAATGATGTATTACCCCATCTCTGAGATGGAATCTTGGATAAGTAGAAGGAAGAAAGAAGGAAGACATGGAGGGAAGGAAAGTGCCCATCGTAAGAGGCATCCCTATAAAATCTTCCCAAGAAGGCACCTACATATGGAAGAAAATCCCAGCACCAATTACATTCCTGGAAATCTCAGTACAACCCCAGAGAGGGAGCCAATAGCCAGAGAGCCTTCTGGAGAGCAGGAGAAAATATTGTTTGTGTTTTTATTACTTCATATCAACCCTATTGTGTCTCAACTCTACAAATGCCAGCTGCATGCAAACTCCTGAAGATTCTGCTTCATCCACACTTTCCAGAGCTGTGAACCCAGTCAACAAAAGAACCTGAGCTTTTTTTCATTTTCATACAAGAAACAGAGAGCCCCTGACTGCTGCCCATAGAAACCAGACACTCTGACTGTGAGCCCAGCACAGTCTGTACTGGTTCTGTGACCTTCAGAAATTACTTATCCTTTCAGCTTAATTCCTGATCAGTAAAACGGAGAGGATGATTATTCTACCATGTAGGAATGTTATAAAGGTTAAATCTGACACAATATATGTCAGCTGCTGAGCAGAGATCCTGGAATAAACCAAGTTCTCAATAAATTCTATTTCTCATTGTAGTTCCAACTAGGAAAGTATCAGAAAGTAGAGGGAAGAGAAGAGAGATATAAATAGTAGGAGGACCAGGGAAATCACCTCGAAACGGGTAATGAAGTCTTTCAAGTTTGGAAATTCATCCAGACATGTAGGTTCAAATATGCGGTGCCGGTCAAGGACATCATAAGCCAAGAAATCCACATAGGTGAGCTGCAGAAAGACAAAGCAGGAATGTGCACCAAATTCTGAGTAAGAAAATACACCAGTTCTCCTTCCTCTGAAGCCATCCCACTGACCTTGTCCCCTGCGAACCAAGGCCTCTTCGCCAGAAAATCTGAGAAGAGCTTCATCTTTTCAGGAATCTCCTTCAAGAAACCAGGCTTCAGTGTCTCCTAGACAAAAACCAGCTGTCACCACTCTCAGACACAGACTCCCTGGCAGAGAGCAGGCTTCCCAGGGCTGTGTCTGATCCCAGCTGTGGGTGAGGAGCAATGTCCCCTGACTGAACCTGGGTTCGTGCCCACTCTGCAATTCAATCCACCTGTGTTCACTAAACTCCTATGGGTACCACCTCACATCTGTGAGAGGCGATGGGAAGGCAAAGGGCAAAACCACACTCTCCCTGAACGTGTCACCACTCAGCTTCAGGCACCTGCCATGGGTCAGACCAGCAGTGCTGTGAGGCCTGGCAGAGCTCTGTCCTCAGACCTCAGGCTGATGGTCTTAGTGTTGACTAAAATTTAATGTTGACTAAAATGACTAGGAAAGAAGTCCTACATTCCAGTGTGGGAGATAAGAATGGTGTGGATGCCTGAGCAGTTTCTGGACAGTTGGGGACAATTTGAGAGCCTGAAAGGAAGGAGGGGGAGAAACAAAGTCTGGCACTGGGGTGCCTACAAGACACACATCCTGAGCCCTGAGATGCCAGGAAGAAGGACCTGGGCTAATGAGGTAAACACCATCTAGGAACTGAATCTCCACCCAGGGGAGGCTGGACTGCTCCTAAGATTGGTGGGAATTAGAGTTTGCATTTTATGTTCTGGGGGTTCTGAGAGTCACTCTGGGGACTCTGTAGGGACAAGCTTGGTGGATCAGTAGCACCAAATGGTTCAAATGGCAAAAGGACCAGTGCAGATGGACCCTGTCCTACACTTAAACTCTGTGCAACCCAGCCCAGTGGAAGGGAACTCACAAAGTCAGGGCTGTAACAGATCCTGGCCATGTGCAAGCGGACGTCCATAGTCTGGTTCTCCAAAATGTCCACACGGATCTTCTCCTCCTCTGTCTCCCCACCTGTGGCCACACAACAGAGACTCACCCTCAGCGTCCCACTCCAGCCCAGCCCAGGGGAGTAGGCATGTGTTCCCCAGCCCCACTTACACATGTTGTGCTTGCGAGCGATGTAGCGAAGGATGGCGTTGCTCTGGGTGAGCTTGTGAGCTCCATCAATTAAGTAGGGCAACTGGAAGAACAACACGGCCTTTGTTGTGCAACACACAGGAGTCTGTGTTTGAACTCCAGACTGCCCTGCACCCGCTCCCTGACCAAGTACAGAGATGAAACCTGGCACTCGAAGAGCCTGGCCCATTGCTTGCTTGCTTGCTTGCTTGCTAAGTCGCTTCAGTCGTGTCCGACTCTGTGCAACCCCATAGACGGCAGCCCACCAGGCTCCCCCGTCCCTGGGATTCTCCAGGCAAGAACACTGGAGTGGGTTGCCATTTCCTTCTCCAATGCATGAAAGTGAAAAGTGAAAGTGAAGTCGCTCAGTCGTGTCCGACTCTTAGCGACCCCATGGACTGCAGCCTACCAGGCTCCTCCATCCATGGTATTTTCCAGGCAAGAGTACTGGAGCAGGGTGCCATCGCCTTCTCCGGAGCCTGGCCCATGGTAGACACTAAATAATATGCTGTAAAATGGAGGGATGAGCTGGACACAGAGTATCATTGAAGGGCAGGGGAGAGAACCAGGAAGCTGAGAGACAGAGCAGAAGGCACCAGATTCTGAAACCTCTAAGCCGGGAAAGGAGATGGATGGAGACACTGTCCACTTCTTCCCACAGACCCCAGCCCCTGTACCTACATTGGGGAAGTCCAGGCCCAGCGTGAATTTTTCACTCAGCCACTGGCTTCTGTCATAGTCAGGAGCTGAGAAAAAGAACATACAGTGAAACAAATTTCCCGAGTCCAGCCCTCCTTCCCAGGGGACCCACCAAGGAGTCAGAGGCAAAACTCCCTGAACTGGTGGATGTGGATTCAGAACCGCCAATCTCACATGGAGCTTTGGGGGAAAGCACATTTATAAGGTTTTGGAACCTCCCTGAGTGAGGCTTACAGAGAGTTAGTGCAACACTAACAGGCGCCCAGGACTGATACAGGGCTTAGCTATGGGCTCTCGTGTCCTTCCTTGGAGACCAGCTGCACCCTCAAAGTGTTTGGGAAGGGGCAGGCCTCTGCTCCAGCTGGTGGAGGGCAACAGAGGCAACAGGGACAAGGATATGAGTGGGCTTGGCACCAAATCAGTGTGACTTGGCCAGAATTCAGGACATGAAAAGGATGCTATTACCGTCCCCCATCGTGTACTTCTTCTCCTCATAGTTTGAGTCTGTATACTCCAGGAGCAGGCGGATGGCATGGGCCAGCTGGGAGAGATGCCAGGACAGAGAGCAGTTGTCAGGTCTTGACTGCCAAACTCTCACTGCTCCAGGTGGCTTCCATACTCCCAACCCTCTCCCTTCACCACCACCCCCAATCCTGCATGGGAGCCACCCACACACACACACACACACACACGCCAACACCAGGTAAGATGGTGGGGTAAGGAAAGGGGCTCTGCTGCAGCAAGCCCTGTGGAAGCTTCTGGTTGAACCAGTCCCACCACCCGGGATTTCCCCACCCGCCTCCATCTTCCCAGCCCTTGTGGACCCCCGCTCACCCCACGGATGTCCCAGTAACCCAGGATCATGGGCATGGTGCAGTTATGACGCTCAGAGTGCAGAAGCTCCAGGACAGCTGGACTTGAAACTTATCCTGTGACCGGGGGGGTCAAGGCAGGCCCGGAAACACCAGCCCCTCTTTTCGGTCCCACCCCCGGCACAGACCCTGACTCAGCCCCAGACAGGCAGAGCGAGGACTATTCCTGTCTCTTAGCAGAAGGAATTGGAAGCCAAGCTCTGGTCGCCTAGAAGACTAGGGCCACCTGAGTCGAGCTCGCCAGGTTCCTGCCTCAAGTCAGTCCTTGACTATTCAGGGGAGATGGCAGTGCCCTCGGGGAAACAAGCCTGAATCATAACAAGAGCAAGGCTCCTCCCTCTCCACTCCCCTCTCTGGCTCAGCTCAGCCTTAACTCTGGCTGCAGAGTTCCTGCGGGCTCTGGGCAGCTCTGACAGCCAAGTTTAGGCTAAGAGTCATGCGCCTGAAATGGAGACATTAAATCGGTCCCTGAGGACATTCCTGGTCATCCAGTGGCTAAGATTTCCCACTCCAAGTGCAGGGGAATGAGGTTGGATCCCTGGTCAGGGAACTAGATCACACAAGCCGCAACTGAGTGTTTCTGCATGGCTGCCGAACAGCCTGCATGTCTCAACAAAGATGTGAGATCACCAGTGCCTCAACTAAGAACTGGCAAGCCCAAATAAATAAATATTTTAAAACTTGGCTCCTATTAGAGGAAGATCAAGACTCCAGGCCATCCTAACACTCCCCCATGATTTATTTATATAATCCATGATAGCTGCAGTCTTCCAGAACAGAATATCACTGTAATAGGAAGAGGTGAAAGTGAAAGTCGCTCAGTCATGTCCAACTCTTTTCGACTCCATGGACTACGCAGTCCATGGAATTCTCCAGGCCAGAATACTGTAGTGGGTAGCCTTTCTCTTCTCCAGGGGATCTTCCCAACCCAGGGATTGAACCCAGGTCTCCTGCATTGCAGGTGGATTCTTTACCAGCTGAGCCACAAGGGAAGCACAAGAATATTGGATTAGGTAGCCTATCCCTTCTCCAGGGGATCTTCCCACCCCAGGAATCAAACCAGGGTCTCCTGCGTTGCAGGCAGATTCTTTACCAACTGAGCTATCAGGGAAGCCCAAGGAAGGAAGAAGTGAAGAGGCAGAAGAAGGAAATGTGGTCTCTGTGTTTTCCTTTCAGGGACTATGGGTGTCCCTGCCATCCTAATGTGCCTAAAAGTAATGACACAACATAAATTAATCAAGTAGTTTATGGCCTCACTTGTGAATCTAAATCCAGATTCACTCGCAGCAGAGAGGGTACCCAGGTGCAGCTTCAGAGATGTCCTGACAGACAGCTCCATGTCCCTCACATTGATGGGACAGTGATGGGGAATGTGGTGGGAATGTGACCCAGGGGAGAGGACCTGTCCTCTATGTAGATGGCCAGAGAGGGTGGCCAGAGAGGAGTGGCAGCCTGGACGACTCCACACAGGACGAGTCAGAGTGGCCCAGACACCCCTGGATCCACAGATTCCAGCCCTCATCCCATCTCCTGACCCATTGTGGTTTTAGGAGAGTGATCTGTGCCTTAAAAAAAAATTACATTGAAGTATAGTTGATTTACAATGCTGTGTTAGTTTCAGGTGTACAACAAAGTGATTCAGTTAGTTATATATACATATACATATATATATATATATATATATATATATTCACTCTTTTTCAGATCCTCTTCTCATATAGGTTATCACAGAATATTGAGTAGAGTTCCCTGTGCTGTACACTAGGTCCTTTCTGGTTACCTGTCTTATTTATAGTAGTACGTGGGCTCAGTGTTCTTTGAAGTCACTCTGTGATCTGTGACCTGTGGTACAACACGCACAAGAATGATGTCCTACCTGCCAACTTTCTTCTTTGCAGGCAGAAGTTTATTTCAAAATTAGGAGAATAGGACATAGGGTGGGCTGTGATTTCTTTTCTTTATTGAAAGGATATTACAAAGTAATGGCTGTAGGAAACAGATGAGAGCAACATTAAAAAAACAAATGAATTTTATAAGTTGAAATACAAAGTTGGTACACGAAAAAAAATATGTTTAAAAATAGGTAACACTTTTTTAGGATAGAAAGGTCTGCACCAGTGTTCAATAAAGATTCAAATAACTAAGATGTGGTATGGAGTGGGGTTTCAATCCCTGTTAAATCACAGACTCAGAGTCTGCTCATCTCTGCTTAGCTGGGGAGCAGGGAGAATGTGTCAGCAGAGACCAGAAGAGCTCAGTCCCTCTACGGATACTCCCAGCCATTCCCACCCTGCCAGTCCTCAGGGCTCAGCTCTGGGTCCAGGCTCAGGATGCAGCTCAAGGTCAGGTAGATTACTGTTTTTGTTTGCCCACAGGGAGGTGATGGTGTCTGTGTCACACAAAAGTGCTGGCTCATACAAAGGTTACACATTTCACAATACATTAAGGAGCTGCCATTTTGAGTTTTATACATCTTGAGCTTAGAACAGAAACACAACCAGATTTCACTGAGAAAATTATTTTAAAAGCTACATTAAATAGAATAATATTTAAAACAGGTTAAGCGATATTGTAATATAATGTAATTCATCCATCCATCCCTCATTCCTTTTTTGAAAAAACAGTCACTATGATCCTGACATATAGCAGCACCATAAGTAAGACCATCCTGGGTAATAAAGGCTGGAAGTCTTCTGGGAAATACAGGGAGGAATTTTTAAGTATGGAAGAGATTTTCAGTGTTCAAACACCGAGGGGCACTGAGATGGACAGAGCTTGAAGGCAGGAGAAAGAGGCCGTGCCTGCTGAGACAAGGAACTGAGGACACAGGGATGGGCCCCGAGCACAGGCGGCTCCGTCAGGAGGAGGACGTCAATCCTGCAGGAGGAGGGGGGCTGGCGGAGCAGGCTCTCAGACTCAGCCTCCAGGCCCAGGGGTCCCACTGGTGGGGGCAGCGGGTGTGGAAGGCAGTAGGGGGCAGGGGGACTCGGGAAACTGGAGAGGGGGCTGAAGGGCCTGATGCAGCCAGTGGTTGCCTCGCTGATATTCAGTGTCAGTGTGGTCACGTCTTCTGGATTTACATGTGCTCACTTAACTGTAAATATTAACAAGTTCTAGTATTTTAGAGAATACTGTGCCGGACATAAGAGCATATAGTGTCCGGTATCCAGTTGAGAATTCTGCCTCTGATTTGACTCTACACTGCATTCCATTCTTTCAGCTCTACTGCTGATATTCTGAACTCTCAAATAAATTAACAGAAGTTCTATATGAAATAGCCTCAGAATACAAAATTACATAGTGTAAATAAATACAGTAGAATTTAAATGTGTCCTTCATCTTGTTAATTTTTTAAGGTTTTACATATTGTCTGTGTAAGCATAGGATATTCGGGCTATAAAGAATATTTTTTTACCCTGAAAATAATAGAAGTAACTGCTCACAAGATACTACAAAATTATATATGAGATAAAATTTTTCCACTGACATAGTATTTTGAATAAGAAGAGGTAAACTAGGGTTTCAAGAATTTAGAAAAGGAACCAAGTTCAAGATGAAACATATGAAAAACAAGGAATACTAAGAAGAAAAAATTCACATTTAAAGAAATGTGTTTACACTTCGTCTGTCTTCATCATCACATATTACCTTGTTTTGAGCGTCACCTTTTACATCTGAATCTAAGATTTAAGTTTTAATATAGCTATGCCCTTTTAATTTGAGCATCTAAATCTGGAGTCAGGGAAATAAGTCCATCTGTTTTTGAAGTTATGTCATGCAGCCCCATCCATTCATTTATGTATGGTCTATGGCTGCTTTCATACTACAGAGATAAAGGTGAGCAACTGAGACCATATGGAGCAATTTGAGACCAAAATGGAGACCACATGGCCTGCAAAGACAAAAATATTTACTGACTTACCAGTTTCATTAGCTTTTAGTTTACTGGACTTTTTGTTAGCAGTTTCACTTTTTTAAATAATCATTTGTTTATTATTTCTTAAAATAATCATGTATTTCACATTATTCCTTTGCTACCTTTTTATTCAGTGACTGCAAGAAATGGCCATCTAGACGAACACCCAACAGGACTCTTCTCCAAAGCCCAAGGCCTATCAGACTTCAGGCCAAGTCAAGACTTAAGGCCATGCCATAACAAGGTCCAAACCCACCATCCAGCCACTCTCCGAGCTTGCTAATCGTATTATCTGATGAGTCCTACACTTTGCAGGTATCCTAACATAAAATAGCACACCACCTCCTGATTGCACAGATAGGCTACACCTTGGCCCAGCACACTAGACCTGCCCATTTCAGGTCAAGTTATCCAAGGCCCAGCTACAACCTAATCAATGCTTAAGTTAGTGAGGCCTAATGTCTTTCCCCCAGATCTACAGATTTTAAATCTTTTGAATGTATTCTTTATCTCAAATGGCTATAACCACATTCAGATCTGTAAATCCATATAACGACTGTAGAGTTTGCCAGGGTTTTAACTAGAGATAATTCTTTTATATTTTCAATTTTAATGAATATTTACTGTTTGCCAGGCAGTGTAATAGATATGAGATTTAAAGTAAGAAAAGATATTGATTATCTCCTTAGTGTCTTTATGATCAAGTTACAGAGGAAAACAGGTAAAACAACAATTATAATACAGTGGGGGTAGGTTTTATTGAGATACGTTATAAGAACACAGGGAAAATTTCTAGGAAAGGGTGACAGAAATGAGTCCACCAGGATCCCACACCATCAGTAGACTACTCAGACCCCTTCCCCAGCTCCCATGAGCCCCCTAAACCATGACACAGAGTGCTACAAGCTGAAAGGAGGCATCCCATGAATGCTGAATTAAAGAGGGAACCAGGCACAGAAGGGCCCCCCTTCTGTAGAGAACCCATGCTAAGGAACAGAGGTGCATGAAGTAGAGATAGAAATGAACAAGCAATGGTTATAATCCCACCTGTGCCCAACCTCCCACCACACACACACACGCGCATGCCCATCCATACGGCCCTGCAGTGGACAACACTAGGAAAAATAGACACCCACACACACCCAACACAGTCAGTCATGACTCCAGGAAGCCCCGAGAGAATAAGATAAGACACAGCAGGTGTGATTAAGGCTTTATTGGGCATCAGTCAGGCTGGGCAGGAACCACACTGGGAAGCATGGACTGCACACCAGGCCAGGTCTGGTCTTCAGGGCAGCGCTGGGAGCTCAGAGCAGAGCCCTGTGGGCCAGGGGCCTGGCTGGGCTGCTCACAGCAGAAGTAATCATGGAAGGGAAGGATAGTCTTGGTGGCTTTAATGCAGGAGGGATAATGTGGGGTGGGGAGGAACTTTGCTCAAAAATAGTGGGAAACTGAATCTTTAAAGTAGGGATGGAAAGGGGTGTGGGAGGGGGATAATGGGGCCAAGAAGCCATCTAGAGTGAACAGAAGGAAAAAGAAGAAGACAGATGGTTCTGCAGGCAGGAGGTCCACCTGGTCTCCAAGGCACTGGCTCCTCACGCCCATCTCCTGGTTGTGGGCACTACTTGTTGCCCCACACAGCAAGCTTCATGAACAGAGGGCCTGGGAGGAAGCGGCTGGACTTCATGTAGGCAGAGATCTTCTTCAGGCCCTGAGGGTGGGAAAAAGAACACCAGGCCTCAGGTCTGCTGCCCCACTGGAACCCAGGCAGCTCTCCCCAAGTTTGGGACCTGGGGTACAGCCCTTCCATGTGGGAGTCAAATGCTGGGGCAAAAGATAGTCTTCTGGGGTCCCCAGCTTTGGGAAGTTAACTCTTCCAGTTTCCTGTAATTCATCTGACATCCAGACTCACCACATATAGAGACTCTATACTGTATTAGGTGCTACATATCCACTAGACATGATGACATAGGTTCAGAATCTCTACACGACTCCCCTGCAAGATGGGTTCTATGGAGGCCATTTACCAGAAGGGAAACTGAGGCACTCAGAAGATAAGCACCTCCCTCATGATCACACCGGACATAAGCAATATGGCTAGAATGTAGCCTGCTCGGTCTCCCTCTCCATTCTGAGTCTCTCTGCTGTACCCCGTTCCCCACAGCTGGAAACAAGGAGGCTCACTCATCATCCACTTACCCAAACAGTTAAGGGCAGTTGCCCCCCATGCTGTTACATTGTGTGGGCTTTCCTTTCCAGTAGACAGGTTTGGTGACTCCAACAGGGCCCAGAGAAGACTTTTTCCCCTCACCAGAACGTTACAAAGAGGTGGAACATTGGTACCAGCAAGCCCCCTTGTGCTGGTCTACTTCTCTACATATGAATACGAATTTGGCTGAGTTCTCTAGTGAGCTCAGATTTACCATCTTGGTTGACAATCTTGAGTTTTCTTCAGTGGTAGGTGAAAATGTACCTGACTTCTCAGTTCAGAAATACTGAGAAAGTACCCAGTAGAGAGAACAGGTCAGGATGAATAAATAAATCAGGGGTTGGCTGGTGTCTTTCCTTGAATTGACCGCTTTACCAGAGTCAGTAGGAATATAGTGTAGATACTACAGGCAAGCGCTTAGCTCTTTAGATAAGGAACAGAGCTCCTCCTGGCTAAGCAAGGCTTTCCCAGGCAATTGAGAAATTGTAGCAGAGGTGGAGGCCTCATACCATGGAGTCCTCATACCATGCAGCAGTCCTCATACCATGCAGCAGAAACCCACTCCTTAAAGAAACTCGCCCATCTGGGAGACATATACAAAAGGTTTGGCAATCCTGGGTTCTCAGTGCCCACGGTGGTTTTACATTGTCAGAAGGAAAAACTGAGACATGTATAAAACCTGAAATGAGAGTTAAGCTCACAAACAGCAGAAGGGCCCACTACATACAGTTATCAATAGCAAGTTGTCCAGACAGACTCTGAAAAGGGAAATCAAACTTTCTAGGCAAAAGAAAGAAGGGTGACCGGTTGCTAACCAGTGACTTAACACTACAGGTTTGGATACATTACATATAAAGCTTAAACTATACCGAAGGAAATCTTGTCCTAAAAATCATCAAAGTGGGTTTCTTTGACATCACAAAATTGGGGTTTTTTTCGTGTACACAGCTAAAGAAATGGACTACAAGATCCAACAGACTGAATAGAAGGTCTGTTTCAATTTGTATTTAGAAGCTTCTAAAAGAGGAAATGAGAAAGTAACTTTTGCAGAAAACCAACAAAAAATTGCTTGAAATTTTATCAGAATTTTTAAAAGGCCCCTGAAGCTGGCCCTGCTCTCTACTGCTCCTCCCTGCTCCTCTAAGTACACTCTGCAATGCTCTCCTTCATGCTATTCAACTCTCTCTGAATTTCCTTTTTATAACACCAAAATTGATTTCCACAAAAGCAACAATAATTCAGAAGACTTGGTAAAATTGTGAATATTTTGGCAAAAATAGTTTTTAAAACTTGTTTTTTTTTTTTTTTTACTTTAAGGAAACAAAAGGCCTTATAGAAGGAACTTGCTTCATCTCCCTGTGCCTTTGAGACATCAGTGTTCTACCTCATCTTCTTAGGCATCTTCTAGTGCATTTTGAGAGATTAGTCTCTGCAACTGTACAGGAACACATTTGGTGAACACTCAGCACCAAGCTGCACAGACTGCAATTCCAAGTCCTTCTGTCCAGCTATGCTAGCATTAGGTAAATGTGTCATTAGGGGTCCCAGTTCATAAAGGGTCTTTGTTGTTTCAATCCTCCTTGTATCTCCCTGTACAACAAAGGCCCTTACTTTCTTAGACTATATTTGTGAGTAAACGTCCTGGTTCTTGAGAAAGCTGCATCCTTTGCACTCTCTTGCAGGGATTCCTCTTGCCTCTTACTGGTTTGAATCACAACTAAGAATCCTAACAATGGATCTTTTAAACTGGAAAAACTTCTAAATTGGTAAATTTTTAGAGACCTCTCATTGTAAAAACAGTTGTTTTATTGGTACCCATGGAAAGATAAAATTAAAAGGTGGATATGCACAATATTGATAATCAGCTATATCCCCAAAGAAAATTAAAAGTTTAAATTAAAACAAATTTTTTTTAATTAAAGATGGATACAAAGAAATATAATCATTGCTAACCTTAAGAACTTCCTTAGTTTCAAATCAATCAACCAACAAACAAAAGTTGTTCATAGAGCCTTATTTGTGGTCTCACATTTCCCCTCAATTGATCTTACAGGTGCTAATAAAAACAATAGAATAACTAAAGTTAATTAGGTTAATAAACAGGGAATAGATAAAAGCTGAGGGGAAAATCAAGTGATTTCTTCCTACAAGTAGGAAATTTTAAAGGGACTGGTCCCAATAGGATAAAAATCTTGATATGGTTATTAAGAGATGAGATAAATGAAACAGACTTTGATGGCATGAAAACAAAAGTTTTGATACAACACTACCAAAAAGGACGTTTTTGATGGGCCAGAAAGACCCCTTTATCAGTCCCCCAAATATAAAGGGACCCAAACAAGTCCATTCTACTTACCCCAGTTTAGAAAAATTTTAAAGGTAAGAGGGTAAAAAAAATTACACTGAGATACTTGACCAGCAATTGCATGGGGCAATAAACCAAAAAACCCAGTTAAAGACTGACAAAAAGGCCTGGATCCCTTGGCTCAACCCCTCACTGGAGCCCAAAACCCTTTATACAGGACTGGGTTAAAATGGCCTGGGAAATAAAAAGGGAAGTTTCTAGGACTCTTTATAAGACCAAGAGTTGCTAACAGAGTCCTGACAAGGGCTACGGTTAAAGGTATAACAGTTGATAGAACTGAGATTTGTTACGGATAGAAACAAACTCTGATGCAATGTTGGATCTGTTTCTTTTACTTTAAGCATTGCTTCCCATTGCTTTTGTTCACTAAAAGGACACTGTCTATACCTAATAGCCTCCACAGGGGAACCCTGCCCCTCTGCCTAAATGTTAAACCGAAGTACCTTTGTTCAAGACCCTGGCTACCTATGGCTACAGGAAAGAAGAAATTAACACATCCCCTCCAGGAGGCTGGCCAAGACATTTGCAAGATTAATGGCTTTTTTACTTTACGGTCTCACCTACCCACTCTCAGTTCTATAAAACTGAGGCATATGGGCATCCAGACCCTGGTAAGTTGGTTATTTTGGGACATTTGTCTGCCATCTTCTCAGTCCGCCAGCTTTCTGAATAAAGTCACATTCCCTCCCTCAACACCTTGTCTCTCAGATTATTGGCCTGTTGTGCAGCTAGCAGACCAAGCTTGGACTTGGTAACATATTTAAAAGTGGTATATTTGAACAGCTTTATGTAAGATGGTTACATCTCTTTTACCTGATTATACTGTAGGGATATACAAACATGTCTCACTGGGGAATGCTCCCCTGCCTCGCATAAGAAACAGCATATAATCTGCCTCTCAAACAATTTTAATTAAACATAATAAAGAAAACTAATAGGGTTACCTAAGCCAACAAACTATGAGATAAAAATTGCAGTCCAATATTCAGATACTCTAATATTCAAATACTCTTTGCAACCCCATGGACTGTAGCCTACCAGGCTCCTCTGTCCATGTAATTTTCCAAGCAAGAGTACTGAAGTGGGTTGCCATTTCCTTCTCCAGGGGATCTTCCCGACCCAGGGGATCTTCCCGACCCAGGGATCAAACCCGGGTCTCCCGCATTGTAGGCAGACGCTTTACCATCTGAGCCACCAGGGAAGGTGCTCAATATTCAGGGCCTAATAGAAGCAATAACGGAGTTTGGTCTGGGAGGTTTGTTTGGTTGGTTGGTTTTATCTTTGTTCCTAGGATAAACTGGCCTGAGTTTGACTTGTGCACTCAGAAAGATGGCCTTCTGCAAACATTTGAAGACATGATACATTGATCCCTATAGTTCTAGAATACAGAAATCTTTTGATTTCCAGTTTAGTTGGAAATTTTCCTACTGATATAAAAAAGCAAATGAAAGAAAACGTACTTGGGAAAATCAATCTTTTGACATCATTTGGGTGGCAGCCCAGTTCTTCAGAGAATTAAAAGCAATTGTGTTTGTCTTGCAAATCTCCACTTATCAAGGGACTTCCCTGGTGGTTTAGTGGTTAGGACTCTGCCTTCCAAAGCAGGGACTCGGGTTCAATTGCTGGTCGGGGAACTAAGATCTCACGTGCCCTGGAGCAACGAAGCTCTCACATCATAGCCACTAAGCCCAGGAGCTCCAGAGCCTGCACACCACAACTGGAAAAAGCCCGAGCACCACAATGAAAGATCCTGCATGACGCAACCAACACGCTACGCAGTCAAACAGATGTTTTTTAAAAATCTCCACATACCAGAAATGTAAATACAGCTCACAATGACCTGAGACTAAGCAGGATTAACTTAATAAGGTAGAACCTGACACCAAAGGGAAGAAATAACAAAGAGGCCTCTTTAAACTCAAATGGTTGGAAAGGCTTCTTCACTCACAATATACTTGCTGCTGCTGCTGCTAAGTCACTTCAGTCGTGTCCGACTCTGTGCAACCCCACAGACAGCAGCCTACCAGGCTCCCCTGTCCCTGGGATTCTCCAGGCAAGAACACTGGAGTGGGTTGCCATTTCCTTCTCCAATGCACGAAAGTGAAAAGTGAAAGTGAAGTCGCTCAGTCGTGCCCGACTCTTAGCGACCCCATGGACTGCAGCCTACCAGCCTCCTCTGTCCATGGGATTTTCCAGGCAAGAGTACTGGAGTGGGGTGCCATTGCCTTCTCCCACAATATACTTAATGGCCTCTTTAAGGGTTTGTCAAAAATGAATGCAAGGACTTCCCTAGTGGTCCAGTGGTTGAAAATCTGCCTGCCAATGCAGGGGACATGGGTTTGACCCTGGACTGGGAAGTTTCAACATGAAACTTCATGAACCACAACTGCTGAGCCTGGGCTCTATAGCCAGAGCGCACGCCTAGAGCCCATGCTCCATGACAAGAGAAGCCACTGCAATAGAAGCCAGATGACCACACTAGAGATTAGCCCCAGAAGGAAATGGCAACCCACTCCAGTATTCTTGCCTAGAGAATCCCAGGGACAGGGGAGCCTGGTGGGCTGCCGTCTATGGGGTCGCACAGAGTCGGACACGACTGAAGCGACTTAGCAGCAGCAGCAGCTGCAACTAGAGAAACCTGTGCCCAGGAACGAAGACCCCAGCTGAGACAAAAATAAATACATATTTTTTTAAATCTATGAAAAAAAAGAATGAATACAAATCTTATTCTTTTCCATGAGGAGTAAAAAGCCTGAAGATTTTTCTTCATTATTAGTTATAGAAAGGGGTGAGCTGCCACCAACTGCAGTCACTCACAAACAGTGTACCCTGAGAAGAGCTCAGGATGAAGAAAACCAGGATTAAACATTCTGTGATTTGGACATGGGGTCCTATAGAGAGTTAGGATGCATCCCAAACTAAGAATTACAGTGACCTAAGATTCATGCATCTTCCTACACATAGAAGAGCACTAAGGTCATTAACGTGAGATGTTGGTGTTTTGATGATTAGCACTAATCTTTTATCAAGATGCATGCTTGGCTACATGTATTTCCGAGTCAAAAATGTATATACCTACTGTCTCTTACCCTACATCTTCAGAGCTCTCTGGGAGGCTGTCTCTTGGGCTACAGTCCTCAGTAAGGTCTCCAAATAAAACTGTAACTTGCTGCTTTTAAGTTCTGTCAAATGTTTTCCAATCAACATCTCATTATAGGAGTATTTGTTCTTTTCTTTATGCAAAAATATTCTCTTTTTCAGAAAAGGCTCCTAGGTTCCCAGGGTTTGCATAGACAGATGGGCCCTTAGCAAAACAAAGGCACTCAGAAAGTGCCTGAGCAACTTGCAGAACCACATCTCACCCAATGACTCAGCAAAACATGGATGAAACATGATAGGAGGGTGTGGAGCACCAAGACTAGCCCATGCCACACTCTAATTATTCCACTGCAAGGACACAGACCAACTGCGTGGCATGGGACCTCAGCCCACTCTCACTGGGCCCCAACCTACCTCATCCCCAGTCCCGCTGCAGCCAACCAGGCAGCAACACTCAGGTGTACCTGCGCACCACCTTCCCAAGACAGACAATGCTCAAGAGTTCCAAGCACTCCAAGATCTAGGGCTGCCTATGCCCCACAGCCCAGGGCCCAACAGGCCACACGCTACAGCCCACATCTGTCCCCATCCTGCCTGCTGGGCAGTAATCCCAGCTCTTGCAAAATTCTCAAGGCAACAAGCCTTGGACCAAAACCAGAGCTGATGAGAACTAGCTGAGAAAGCAGATTTCATGATGAGGAGTGGGAATACTAAACAGAATGAAGGCTGAAAGCCTTTAGGGCTGAAGCCTCAAATTCCCAAATCCATCACAAAGCAGACTTCTTTGCTCTCAAATTAGTTGACCGAGGGTGACAATGATGAGCTGAGAGGTGAGATCAGGCTGTGCACCTCCAGAATCAAGGTGGCTCCACCTATACCACACAGCTTGAGGTCCCAAGCTCAAGTTCTCCAGCTGCACTGAGCCCAAGAGGCTGGGCGCCAGGACTGCATGACTTCTGTATCCCACTTGTGCCTGACACAGTGTCTCATACAGGGGAGAGGATCAGATCAGTGAATGTGACTTAAAATGAATGCACTGTCACATCTCTGAGATGGAATCTGGAGTTAACATGAAGGAAGAAGGGACAGGAGATGAGGAGTGAAGGAACTGCCCACCATAAGAGGTGTCAAGATAAAATCCTTGCATAGGACACCTCTGTATGCACCCAAATCCCAGCACCAACTACAGATGTGACAATCTCAGAAAAACAGGGCGGGGCTCAATTGCTGCAGAGCCTTTTGGAGATCAGGAGAATATATTGTCTGTGTTTTTAGTACTTGATATCATTCCTACTGTGTCTCATTCTACTAATGCCAGCTGCATACCATCTCCTGAATATTCTGCTTCCTACACACTTTCCAGAACTGTGAACCCAGACAATAAAAGGACCTGAGCTTTTCATTTCAGTACAGGAGATGGACAGCCACTGACTGCTGCCCATAGAAGCCAGACAGTCTGACTAGGAGTGCTGACCCAGCACAGCCTGTACTGGTTGTGTGACCTTCAGAAATTACTTATCCTTTCAGCTTAATTCCTTATCTGTAAAATGGAGAGGATAATTGTTCCACATGTAGGAATGTTATAAAGGTTAAATGTGACACAATACATGTCAGTAACTGAGGAGAGATTCTGGTAAACAAAATTCTCCATAAATGCTAGTCTTCATTGTAGTCCCAACTAGGAAATCAGGGAGAATAAGAGAGAGAAGAAAGATGTAAATACAAGGGGTTCAGGAGAATCACCTCAAAACGAGAAATGAAGTCTTTCAGGTTTGGGAATGCGTCCAGGCACTTGGGCTCAAATATGCGGTGCATGTCAAGGACGTCATAAACCAGGAAATCCACATAGGTGAGCTGCAGGAAGACAAAGCATGAATGCGGACTGAACTCTGAACCTGGGGAAATGACAGTTATCCCGCCCCCAAAGCCGTCCAACTCACCTTGTCCCCTGCAAACCAAGGCCTCTTCCCCAGAAACTCTGAGAACAGCTTGATTTTTTCAGGGATCTCCTTCAAGAAACCAGGCTTCAGTTTCTCCTGAGACACAAAACAGTTGTCACCACCCTCACACACAGACTGAGAGAGAGAGCAGTCCTCAGGGCTGTGTCTGATCCCAGCCGTCAGGTGAGCAGTCATGTCCCTTGACTGTACGTGAGTCAGGGTCCAGGGCCAATTCAACCCACCTGTGTTCACTAGACTCCTATGGGAACCATCTCCCATCTGTGAGAGACTGTGGGAAGGCAAAGGGCAAAACGCACTGTTCCCGGACCTGTCACCACTCAGCTCCAGACACCTGGGCTGGGTCAGACCAGCAGTGCTGTGAGACCTGGCGGAGCTTGGTCCTCAGACCTCAGGCTGATCAACACTAAAATGACTAGGAAAGAAGTCCTACATTCCAGTGTGGGAGACAGGAATGGTGTGGACGCCTGAGCAGTTTCTGGACAGCTGGAGAGAACTGGAAGCTGAAAGGAAGGAGGGAGAGGAAGAAAGGCTAACCCTGGGCTGCCCAATGGACACATGTCCTGATCCCTGAGATGCCAAGAAGGAGGCTATGTGGTAAGGAGAAAAACATTCAGTTTACGAATTGAATTTCTATCCAGGGGAAGCTGGACTCCTCTTAAGATTAGAGGGAACTGAGTTAGAGTTTCAAAGGAAATGTCCTGGTGGATCACTAGCTCCAAGATCAAAATCTAAAAGACCAGTTGATGAGATCCTGACAAGCACCTCACACCCTCTCCAACTCAGTGGGAAGGACTCACAAAGTCAGGGCTGTAGCAGATCCTGGCCATGGCCAAGCGGACATCCATAACCTGGTTCTCCAAAATGTCCACACGAATCATCTCCTCCTCTGTCTCCCCACCTGTGGCCACACAACAGAGATTCACCCTCAGCCTCCCATTACAGCCCAACCCAGGGCATGGCCACTCGTGTCCCTGACCCCAGCTCCAGACCCACTCACACAGGTTGTGCTTGCGAGCGATGTACCGAAGGATGGCGTTGCTCTGGGTGAGCTTGTGAGTCCCATCAATTAAGTAGGGCAGCTGGAAGAACAACAGGGTCTGGTTATTTGGGCCACCAGACTCCCCTGTACCCCCTCTATTGACCAAGGGCAGATATGAAATCTGGCACTCACAGAGCCTAAATACTGTGGTGGGCACTAAATAATATGCTGCAAAATGGAGGGATGAGCTGGGACAGAGTATCATGGAAGGGCAAGGGAGAGAACCAGAAAGCTGAGAGACAGAGCAGAAGGCACCTGTTCCTGAAACCTCTAAGCCAGGAAAGGAGATGGATGGAGATATTGTCCACTCCCCTTCCCAGCACCCCAGCCCCTGCACCTACATTGGGGAAGTCCAGGCCCAGCTTGAATTTTTCATTCAGCCACTGGCTTCTGTCATAGTCGGGAGCTGAGAAAAAGAAGATGCAGTGAAACAACCTCCCAGGAATCCAGCCCTCCTTCCCGGGGGGACTGACCAAGGAATCAGAGGCAAGACCCCCTGAACTGGTGGATACGGATTCTGAATTGGATTCTAATCTCACATGGAGCTTTGGGGGAAAGCACACGTAGAAGGATTTGGAACCTCCCTGAGCTGAGGCTTACAGAGAGCTAATGCAAGCACTAAGCAGAGCCCAAGGGGCTCTCATGTCCTGCTTTGGAGGACAGCTGCACCCTCAAAGGGTTTGGGAAGGGGCAGGTCCCTACTCCAGCTGGTGGAGTTTGAGGGATGGGAGCAACAAGGCAGAACATGGGTTGCTTGGCAACCAATCAGCATGAGCTGGGCAGAAGTCAGAATAGGAAAAGGATTCCATTACCATCTCCTACCGAGTACTGCCTCTCCTCATAGTTTGTGTCTGTGTACTCCAGGAGAAGGCGGATGGCATGGGCCAGCTGGGAGAGACGGTGGGACAGAGGGCAGACGTCAGTCTTGACTGCAAAACTCTCACTGTTCCAGGTCACTTCCACACCTCCAACTCCCTTAGCACCATCACCTGCACCAGCCCACCCACGCCACACACACACACATGCCAACAACCAGATAAGATGATCGGGGTGAGGGGAGAGGGGCTCCGCTGCAGCAAGTCCTGTGGAAGTTTCTGGTTTGAACCGGCCTCAGCTTTGCAGCATTTTCCCAAGGGGGCGCAGCATTTCCCCACCCGCCTCCACCTTGCCCGCCCCGGGGGACCCCAGCTCACCCCGCGGATGTCCCAGTAACCCAGGATCATGGGCATGGTGCAGGTTATGACGCTCAGAGTGCAGAAGCTTCAGCGCAGCTGGGCTTGAAACTTGTCTTCTGAATCCGGGATAAAGCGGGCCCGGAAGCACCCGCCCCTCTTCTCGGCTCCGCCCCCAGCCCAGCCCCTGACTCAGCCCCCGGCCTGCAGAGCAGGGTCTTCTCTTGTCTCTCTCTCAGCAGATTCCTATGGAAGCCAATCTCTGGGCGCCTAGAGATCAAAGGCCGCCGAGGTCGGGCTCGCCTGGTTCCCGACCCCAGAGAGACGTCAGCTAACCGGTGGAGTTGCCAGTGCCCTCGGGAAACAAGCCTGAATCATGACATTAAATCGGCCCGTGTTACAGGAAGATGAGAACCCCAGGCAATCCTAACGTTCCCCCATGATTTGCAACCCTAACGCTCCCCATGATTTACAATCCATGATAGCTGCAGTCTTCCAGAAATGAGTATCAGTGCGATAGGAGCACTCCAGTATTCATGCCTGGAAAATCCCATGGACCAAGGAGCCTGGTGGGCTACAATGCATGGGGTCGCAAAGAGTCGGACACGACTGAGCGACTTCTGTGTGTGTGTGTGCGATAGGAAGAGTAGAAAGGAGGCAGAGAAAGGAAATGTGCCCTCCATGTCTTCCTTTCAGGGACTGTGGAGGGTCCTGCCCTCCTCATGTGCCTGAAAATAAAGATATAACATAAATTAATCAAGTAGTTTATGGCCTCACTTGTGAATCTAAATCCAGATTCATGCACAGCAGAGAAACTACCCAGGTGCAGCTCCAGAGATGTCCTGACAGACAGCTCCATGTCTCTCACATTGATGGGACAGTGAGGGGTAGTTTGGTGGGAATGTGACCCAGGGGAGAGGACCTGTCCTCTGGGTGGGTGGCTCCAGAGGGTGTCTAGAGAAGGGTGACAGCCTGGACGACTCCACACAGGACCAGAGTCAGAGTGGCCCAGACACCCTTGGCTGCCTAGATCCACAGTCCCAGCCCTCACCCTGGGATATGTTATTCAGTTCAGTTCAGTTCAGTCGCTCAGTCGTGTCCGACTCTTTGTGACCCCATGAGTTGCAGCATGCCAGGCCTCCCTGTGACCCAATGTGATTTTAAGAGAGTGATCTGTGCCTTTAAAAAAAATTTTATTGAAGTATATTTGATTTATAATCCTGCTTTATTTTAGGTGTACAACAAAGTGATTCAATTATACATAAACATATATCCATTCTTTTTCAGATTCTCTTCTCATATAGGTTATCATAGACAGTATACTGAGTAGAGTTTCCTGTGCTGTGCTTAGTCGCTCAGTTGTGTCTGACTCTTTGTGACCCCATGGACTATATGTAGCCCACCAGGTTCCTCTGTCCATGGGGATTCTCCAGGCAAGAATGTTAGAGTGGGTTGCCATGCCCTCCTCCAGGGGATCGTCCCAACCCAGGGATCAAACCCAGGTCTCCTGCATTGCAGGCAGATTCTTTACCATCTGAGCCACTAGGGACGCCCGTAGTGCCCTGTACTGTATAGTATGTCCTTGTTGATTATCTGTCTTATATATAAGTGTGTGGGCTCGGTGTCCTTTGAAGTTACTCCATGATCTGTGACTTGTAGTACAAAATGCACAAGGACAATGTCCTACCTGCCAACTTTCCTCTTTGAGACAGAAGGTTATTTCAAAACTAGGAGAATAGGACATTGGGTGGGCTATGGTTTCTTTTGTTTGTTGAAAGGATATTACAAAGTAGTGGATGTAGGAAACAAATGATAGGAACTTTGAAAAACAAACAAATTTGATAAGTTAAAACATAAAGTTGTGCTATGGGTTATGTCCTAAGTTGCTTCAGTCATGTCTGACTCTTTGCAACCCCATGGACTATAAACCTGTTAGGGGAAGCACACTGACTGAAACCACCCACCCTGGCCAGGCACCATAGTAACCATTTGCATGAGTTGTTTTATGACAGGAGATCCTGATACGGAACACAGAACTAATAAGCCACCACCAACCGGAAGAGTTCGGAAAAGGTCGAAAGGAGACACCGGGTGTCCGTCTACTTCCCAGAATCCCTCTCCCTAGCATCCATCTTGGCTGAGTGATGATGTGCCACCAGGAAAGACTGAATTAGAGTGATTGGCCAAAGACCACCCAGAAACTAATCCCATTACCATAAAACCCAAGACTGCAAGCCACAGGGCAGAGCTATTCTCTTGGGTTCCCTTACCCTATTGCTCTCCACCCGGGTGCCCTTCCCAATAAAATCTGTTGCTTTGTCAGCACGTGTCTCCTCGGACAATTCTTTTCCAAGTGTTAGACAAGACCCCAGTTTAGGGCCCTGGAAGGGGTCCCCTTTCCTGCAACAAGCCCACCAGGCTCTCTTTCCATGGGATACTCCAGGCAAGAATACTGGAGTGGATTGCCATGCCTTTCTCCAAAAACACAAAGTTGGTATACTATAAAAATATATGTTTAAAAATAGAGCTTCCCAAGTGGCTCAGTGGTAAAGAATATGCCTGGCAGTGAAGGAAACTCAGGAGCCATGGTTTCCATCCCTGGGTTTGGAAGATCCCCTAGAGGAGGAAATGGCAACCCACTCTAGTATTCTTGCCTGGGAAATCTCAAGGACAGAGAAGCCTGGCTGACTATGGTCCATGGGGTCCCAAAGAGTCGAACATGACTAAGCACAGCACAGCATGACACTTTGTAGGATAGAAGGGCATGAACCATTGTTCCAAGAAGATTCAAATCACCATGGTATAGTATGGAGTGGGGCTTGGAAGGCAGATAGACTTTTTCTGCTGCTGCTGCTGCTAAGTCACTTCAGTCGTGTCCAACTCTGTGTGACCCCATAGACGGCAGCCCACCAGGCTCCCCCGTCCCTGGGATTCTCCAGGCAAGAATACTGGAGAGGGTTGCCATTTCCTTCTCAAATCCCTGTTAAATCACAGACTTAAAGTTTAGCAAATCTCTGCTAAATTTAGAAGTATAGAGAGTGTGTCAGCAGAGACCAGCAGAGCTCAGTCCCTCAATGGTCCCAGCCATTCCTACCTTGCCTGTCCTCATGGCTCAGTTCTGGGTCCAGACTCAGGATGTGGCTCAGGGTCAAGTGGATTCTCTTGTCCTTTTGCCCACAGGGAAGCAATGGTGACTATGGTCACCAAAAGTGCTGACCTTCACAATAGTTACACATTTCATAACGTAATGAGGAATTACAATTCTGACCTTTCTACATCTTGAACTTACAGAAACACCAGTAGATTTCAATGAGAAAATGATTTTCCAAAGCTACATTAAGCACAATAGTAATGTTTAAAATAGGTAAAGCAGATGCTGTAACATACTGCAATCTAATTCATCCATTTATCATTTTCCTTTATGAAAAAACAATCACTATGATCCTGACATATAGCAGCACCATAAGACCATCCTGGGTAATAAAGGCTGGAAGTCTTCTGGGAAATACAGGGAGGAATTTTTAAGTATGGAAGAGATTTTCAGTGTTCAAACACCGAGGGGCACTGAGATGGACGGAGCTTGAAGGCAGGAGAAAGAGGCCGTGCCTGCTGGGACAAGGAACTGAGGACACAGGGATGGGCCCCGAGCACAGGCGGCCCCGTCAGGAGGAGGACGTCAGTCCTGCAGGAGGAGGAGGGGGGCTGGTGGAGCAGGCTCTCAGACTCAGCCTCCAGGCCCAGGGGTCCCACCGGTGGGGGCAGCGGGTGTGGAAGGCAGTAGGGGGCAGGGGGACTCAGGAAACTGGAGAGGGGGCTGAAGGGCCTGATGCAGCCAGTGGTTGCCTCGCTGATATTCAGTGTCAGTGTGGTCACGTCTTCTGGATTTACATGTGCTCTCTCTCTTGACTGTAACGTGTTGACAAGTTCTAATATTTTAGAGAATGCTGTGCAAGACATCGAAACACACAGTGACCAGTATCCAGTTGAGAAGTCCAGCCTGTGGTCTTTCTTCTGTGTGGCCTTCCATAATTCCCTCCAGCTCTACTTCTGACCTTCTGAATTCTCAGTGAATTAACAGTGTTTCTAAATGAAATAGCCTCAGAACACAAGATTAATAGTATAATAAATACAAACAGAAGAATCTAAATATGTATTCATCTCGCTAATTTTTTTTTTTTTGAGTTTGTAAGTGTTGTCTGTGTAACTTTAGGTTATAGAGAACATTTTTTAATCTTAAAATAAGACATTAGAAATAACCATTGACAAGTGTTGAGGTCCTTTAATGGGCCGGAACCTGGTGGTCCCAAGTCAACCGATAAGAAAGTAAAGGAGAGAGAAAGAGGCTGATATTCCTCGGTTTACGCAGAAAACCAATAAAGCCCCTGCACGGGGCTTGCTCTGTTCACGAAGGCCTCAGGCGCCCTGTCGAGGAGGTGAAGGAAGCCCCGGCAGGAAAGTGAACCCAGAGGGCCTCTGCGCTCCAGGGTATCAGCCTGAAAAAGAGAGATGGGCGGGGGAGAGAGAGAGGGAGAGAAAGCAAGACACGGGGACCAAAGCTCTGATGGAGCAGAGATGTTTTATTCAACATTGTGTGAGTATTTATACTGTCTTACAAGGCAGCTATTTTCAGCAGAGATAAAATCAAAACTTACAAGTTATCAAGGAAACATGAGGTCATCCATATGAAAGAGAGAGGGTTGTAAATAATCACTTTTACCGTATGGTTCATAAAAAGGAAGAGGGTCGTAAATAGTTGCTTATCACTGTATGTAAATGCATGCATACTTCAGCCCCCGGGAGTAGCTTGCTGCTCCACTTAATTCCTGAATATTCAGGAATTAATAAGGGACAGAGGATTCATGACAGATCCAAAACAGCACACAGGAAGCCTCCTGTTAAATGCTTCCTGACAGACAAGATACTGACAAATTATATATGAGACAAAAATTTTCCACTTGCTTATAACATTTTGAATAACAAAATGCAAACTAGGATTGCAAGAATTTACAAAAGGAACCATGTTTAAGATGAAAAGTATGGAAAACAAGAAATGCTATTAAGAAGAAATATTTCACATTTAAACAAATGTGTTCATACTTGATTTGCAACTGTCTTCATTATCACATATTGCCTCACTTTTTTTAAAAGGACTGAGTTATTTTGTTCTTTAGGTTTTTTTGATGGTCATCTCTTACGTCTGAGTCTAAAATTTAAGTTTTAAGATAGTTATTTATTATTTATGTGGAGGATAATTTCTTTATAATATTGTGTTGATTTCTGTCATATAATCAACATGAATCAGCCATAGGTATACATATGTCCCCTCTCTCTTAACCCTCCCTCCCACACTAGCTGCTGCTGCTGCTGCTGCTAAGTCGCTTCAGTCATGTCTGAGTCTGTGCGACCCCATAGACGACAGCCCACCAGGCTCCCCCGTCCCTGGGATTCTCCAGGCAAGAACACTGGAGTGGGTTGCCATTTCCTTCTCCAATGCATGCAAGTGAAAAGTCAAAGTGAAGTCGCTCAGTCGTGTCCAACTCTTAGCGACCCCATGGACTGCAGCCTGCCAGGCTCCTCCATCCATGGGATTTTCCAGGCAAGAGTACTGGAGTGGGGTGCCATTGCCTTCTCTTCCCACACTAGCTATGCCCTTTCAATTTGAGCATATAAATCCAGAGTTAGAGAAATAAGTTCACCTGTTTTTGAAGTTCTCTTGAAATACAGCCCCATCCATTCATTTATGTATGTCCCATGGCTGCTTTCACACTACAATAATAAAGGTGAACAACTGTGATGATGGAGAACATATGGCTTGCAAAATCAAAAATATTTACTGACTTAAAGTTTCATTAACTATTAGTTTACTGGACTTTTTTATGTTAGCAGTTTTACTTTTTTAAATAATCATTTATTTATTTAAAAAATCGTTTTTACTTCACATTATTCCTACTTTTGCTTAATATTTTTTTGCTTAATAACTGCAAGAAATGACCATCCAGACAAATACCCAACAAGACTCTTCTCCAAAGCACCTGAGGGCTATGACTTGAGGCCAAGTCAAGACTTGAGGCTGTGCTATAACAAGCCCAACTTCACCATCCAGCCACTCTTTGAAGGATCTGCCAATCATATTGTTATCTGATGAGGCCTACACTTTACCTCAAATGGCATTCTCCCTAATGACTGCACAGAGTGGCTACACTTTGGTCCACACACTAGCTCTGCTCATTTCAGGTCAAGTTATCCAAGGGCCAGCTACAGCCCACTAAATGCTTAAGTTAGGGAGACCTAATGGCTAGACCTAACAGAAGCAGAAGATATTAAGAAGAGGTGGCAAGAATACACAGACGAACTGCACAAAAAAGATCTTCATGATCCAGATAATCACAATGGTGTGATCACTCACCTAGAGTGAGCCAGACATCCTGGAATGTGAAGTCAAGTGAGCCTTAGAAAGCATCACTACGAACAAAGATAGTGGAAGTGATGGAATTCCAGTTGAGCTATTTCAAATCCTGGAAGATGATGCTGTGAAAGTGCTGCACTCAATATGCCAGCAAATCTGGAAAACTCAGCAGTGGCCACAGGACTGGAAAAGGTCAGTTCTCATTCCAATCCCAAAGAAAGGCAATGCCAAAGAATGCTCAAACCACTGCACAATTGCACTCATCTCACACACTGGTAAAGTAATGCTCAAAATTCTCCAAGCCAGGCTTCACCAATACATGAACTGTGAACTTCCAGATGTTCAAGCTGGTTTTAGAAAAGGCAGAGGAACCAGAGATAAAATGACTCTTGAGAGTCCCTTGGACTGCAAGGAGATCCAACCAATCCATTCTAAAGGAGATCAGTCCTTGTTGTTCTTTGGAAGGAATGATGCTAAAGCTGAAACTCCAATACTTTGGCCACCTCATGCGAAGAGTTGACTCATTGGAAAAGACCCTGATGCTGGGAGGGATTGGGGGCAGGAGGAAAGGGGGACGACAGAGGATGAGATGGCTGGATGGCATCACTGACTCGATGGACGTGAGTTTGGGTGAACTCCAGGAGTTGGTGATGGACAGGGAGGCCTGGCATGCTGCAATTCACGGATCGCAAAGAGTTGGACACGACTGAGCAACTGAACTGAACTGAATTGAATGGCTTTCCCCTAGACCTATAGATTTCAAATCTTCTGATGTTGATTCTTTATCTTAAGTGGCTCAAGAAACTATATAGTGCTGAATCGCTTCAGTTGAGTCTGACTCTTTGTGACCCCATGGACTGTAGCCTGTTAGGCTCCTCTGTTCATGAGATTCTCCAGGCAAAGATACTGAAGTGGGTTGCCATGCCCTCCTCCAGCGGATCATCCCGACCCAAGGATCGAACCCTGCATCTCTTACATCTCCTGCATTGGCAGGTGGGTTCTTAACCACTAGTACCACCTGGAAGCCAGGTACCTATATGCAGAGCCCTAAATCCATACAATGGCTGTAGAGTTTCCCAGGGTTTTAACTAGAGATACTTCTTTCACGTTTCCAACCGTTATTGAACATTTACTGTGTGCAAGGTAGTATAATAGATGTGAGATATAAAGTCAAATAAGAAATGGATTCTCTCCTCAATGTCTTTATGACCAAGTTAGAGAAAGAACAAGTTAAACAATGATTATAATACACTGGAAGCAAATGTTATTGATATATGTTGTAAGAACACAGATGAAGAGTATCTAAAGCAGAGAAAACTTCCAGGAGAAGGTGACAGAAGTGAATCCACCAGGATCCCACACCATCAGTAGACTACTCAGACGTCCCCAGCACCCAAGAGCCCCCTGAACCATGACACAGCTACACATACTACAAGCTGAAAGGAGGCAGCCCATGAATGCTGAATTAAAGAGGAAACCAGGCACAGAAGGGCCTCGCTTCTGTAGACACCTCATGCTAAGAAACAGAGGTGCATGAAGTGGAGATAGAAATGAACAAGCAATAGTATAATCCCACCTGTGCCCGACTTCCCACCACACGCCCATCCATGCGGCCCTGCAGAGCACAACAGAAGGGAAAATGGACACCACCACACACCCAACATAGTTGGTCATGACTCCAGGAAGCCAGGAGGGAATAAGACAAGACACAGCAGGTGTGATAAAGCTTTACTGGGGATCAGACAGGCTGGGCAGGAACCACACTGGGAAGCACAGACTTCACACTAGGCCAGGTCTGGTCTTCAGGGCAATATTGGCAGCTCAGAACAAAGCTCCATGGGCCAGGGATCTGGCTGGGCTCCTCACAGCAGAAGCAACCATGGAAGGGAAGGATAGTCTGGGTGGCTTTAGTGCAGGAGGGATAATGTGGGGTGGGGGAGGACCTTTGCTAAAAAAAAAAAAAGAGAGAAAAAAAAAAGTGGGAAACTGAAATAAAGGATGGCTGGAAAGGGGGGGTGGGAGGGAGATAAGGGGGCCAAGGAAGCATCTAGAGTGAACAGAAGGAGAATGAAAAAGACAGATGGTTCCGCAGGTAGGAAGGTCCACTTGGTCTCCAAGGCACTGGCTCCTCACGCCCATCTCCTGGTTGCGGGCACTACTTGTTGCCCCACACGGCAAGCTTCAGGAACAGAGGGCCTGGGAGGAAGCGGCTGGACTTCATGTAGGCAGAGATCTTCTTCAGGCCCTGAGGGTGGGAAAAAGGTCAGGCTTCAGGTCTGCTGCCCCACTACGGTTCATGCAGGTCTCCCTAAGTTTGGAACCTAGATATAGCCCTTCCATGTGGAGTCAAATATTGGGACAAAATACCATCCTCCTGGTGTCCCCAACTCTGGAAAGTTAACTCTTTCAATTATCTGTAATTCAAGTGATATCTTGATAAAACAGGACATTTGGAGACTCCACCCAGGGCTTGTTGCTGGAGATGATGACATAGGTTCAGAATCCCTAAATGACTTCCCTGCAAGATGGGTTCTACTGAGACCATTTATCAGATGGGAGACTGAGGCACACAGAGGATAAGCACCTCCCTCGTGCTCACACTGCACATAAGTAATATGGCTAGAATGCAGCCTGCTCGCTCTCCCTCTCAATTCTGAGGTCTCTCTGCTGCACCCCCTTCTTCACAGCTGGAAAAAAAACAAAAAACAAAAAAAAAACAAGGAGACTCACTCATCATCCACTTATACAAACAGTTAAGTGACCAGTCCTGGCAGTTGCCCACCAACAGTGTGCCCGTAGGGGAATTCAGGATGGGAAAAAACAGATGAAACATTCTCTGTTTTGGATACACAGTCCCTAGAGAGTTACAATGCATCTAAAGAAGCACTCTAATCAACCTAGGTTTGTATAGTTTTCTACCCAGAGTAAAGCACTAAAATCAGTAACTTGAGATCCCTAGCTTTTGGTAATTAGCAGTAATCTTTACCAAGACGTATAATTGATTACTCCTATTTCCCAGACCTCCTCCTCCACCTCCTGAAAGCAGTTGCCCAGAAATATCTGAGATATCTGAGAGGGTGTCTCCTAGCATACAGGTCTCCAAATAAAAGGGAAACTCATGCTCTTACATTGTGTGGGCTTTGTTTCCAGTGGACAGTTATAGTGACCACAAAGGAGTTCAGATGAGACTTCTTACTGGTATTGGAACCTTACAAGGAGCTGGAGCCTTGGTACCAGCAAGGCCCCTTGTGCCGGTCCACCTCTGTACGTGATCATATGAATTTAGGTGAATCTCTCATGATCTCAGATTTACCATCTTGGTTGACAATCCTGAGTTTTCTTTAGTGGTACATGAAAAAGCTTCCTGTCATCTCATTTTAGAGATACTGAGAAAGTACCCAGCTGAGACACTGGGAAGGTTCAGGTTGGGTGGGAAGGTTCAGGTTGGGTGCGTAGGTCAGGGACTGGTTGGTGTCCTTCCTTGGATTGACTAATTTACCAGAGTTGGCCGGAATATAGTGTAGATACCACATGAGATCTCTTAGCTCCATAGATAAGGGACAGAGCTCCTCCTGGCCAAGCAAGGCTTTTTCAGGCAATTGAGAAAACTTGCAGGAGTGGTGGAGGCAAGTCCTCATACCACACAGCAATCCCATAGGGAATCCCACTTTTTAAAGAAACTTGCTCATCCAGGGACACACACAAAAGGTTTGGCCAACCTGTGTTCCCAATGCCCACGGTGTTTTCAGACTGTCTGAGACATATCAAAGACCTGAAATGACTACAGGGTGACAACGAGCAGAGTTAAGCTGACAAGTAGCAGAAGGGCCCACCAGACACACTTATCAAAAGAAATTTACCCTGACAAACATACTGTGAAATGGGAAACAAAGCTTTATAAACAAAAGAAAGAGGGGTGACAGATTGCCAACCTGAGACTGACACTACAGGCAGGTTCAGGTACATTACATATGGAGTTTACACTTGCAAATACTTACTTAATTGGGGAAACTATACCAAAGGAGATCTCATCCTAAAAATGGTCAAAAAAGGGTTCTTTGACACTCAAAATTAGGGGGTTTTTGTGTACACAGCTAGAGGAATGGGTTTTAAAATCAATCAGACTGAATGATTTAGAAGGCCTGGTAAAATTGGGATTACTTTGGCCAAAAAAAGTTTTGTTTTCAAATTCTGACCTTAAGGAAACAAAAGTCCTTCTAGGAAGAACTTGCATCATCTCCCTGTAGCTTTGAGACATAAAAGTTCTACCTCATCTTCTTAGGCATCTTCCAGTGCACTTTGAAAGCTTAGTCTCTCTGATCATGAAGGTACACATACGGTGTATGGCTGGCAGCAAGTTGCACAGACTGTGATTCCAAGAGCCTTTTTGTCCAGCTATGCTAGCATTAGCTCAGTGTGTCATTAGAGGTCCCACTTCATAAAGGGTCTTTGCTGTTTCAACCCTCCTTGTGTCTCCCTGTACAACAAAGGCCTTTCCTTTCTTAGACTATATTTGTGAGTAAACTTCCTGGTTCTTGAGAAGGCTGCATCCTTTGCACTCTCTTATGGGCATTCCTCTTGCCTCTTATTGGTTTGAATTATAACTAAGAATTCTAATAATGGATCCTTTAAACTGGGAAACCTACTAAATTGGTAAATTTTTAGAGATCTCTCACTGAAAACAGTTGTTTAGCTGGTCCCTATGGAAAAATCAAACTAAAGGGTGGATACACAGATATATAATGGTGGCTAACCTTAAGAACTTCCTTAGTTTCAAACCCATCAACCAACCAACAAAAATTGTTCCTAGAGCTTTATTTATGGTCTCAGCTTCCCCTCAATGGATCTTACAGATGCTAATAAAAACAAAAGAATAACTAAAGTTAATTAGGTTAATTAACAAGGGAATAGTTAAAAGCTGAAGGGAAAGTCAAGTGAGCTCTTCCTACAAAGTAGAAATTTTAAAGGGACTGGTCCCAATAGGATGAAAATATTTAGATGGCTATTAAGAGGTATGATAACTGAAACAGACTTTGATGGCATGAAATTAAAGATTTTGATCCAGCATTACCAAAAAAGATGTTTTGGATGGGCCAAAAAGACCCTTTATCAGTCCCCTTAAATGTTAAAGAGACCCAACAAATCCACTCTATTTACCCCAGTGTAGGAAAATTTTAAAGGCAAGAAAGTAGAAAAATTCACCAGCAATTGCTCAGGGCAATATGCCAAACAATCCAATAAAGATGGAAAAAAAAGCCTGGGTCCCTTGGCTCAACCCCTCACTGGGACAGAACTGGGTAAAATGGCCAGGGAATAAAAGGGAAAGTTTCTGGGACTCCTTATAAGACCAAGACTTGTTAACAGGATCCTTACAAGGGCTATGGTTAAAGGTAAAATATTAATAGTTGATAGAATTGAGATGAAAGTTATTTGTTATGGGGAAGAACAAATCTGCCTCAATGTTGGATCTGTTTCTTTTTTTTTTTTTAAGATTTGTATCTTTTTTTTTCGGCTGCACTGGGTCTTCATTATGAGCCTGGGCTTTCCCTAGTTCCAGCCAGTGAGGGCTACTCTTCATTATGATGCAGTCTTCTCATTGCAGTAGCTTCTCTTGTGGTGGTGCACAGACTCCAGGTGCGTGGGCTTCAGTAGGTAGTTGCAGCACATAGACTAGTAGCTGTGGCTTTCAGGCCCTAGAGCCAGGCTCATTAGTTGTGGTGCAGGTTTAGTTGCACTGCATCATGTGGAATCTTCCCAGAACAAGGATTGAACCCATGTCCCCTGCATTGACAGGCAGATTCTTATCCATTGTACCAACAGAGAAGTCTAGATCTGTTTCTTTTACTTTAAATTTTGCTTCCCATTGCTTTTGTTCACTAAAAGGATACCCTCCATACATAATGGCCTGCCCTGGGGAACCTGCCCCTCTGCCTGAATGTTAAACCAAAGTGCCCTTATTCAGGACCTGTCCACCTGTGGATGGCTACAGGAAGGAAAAAATTAATATATCCCCTCCCCAAGGCTGGCAATTCCAGGAGATATTTGCAAGATTAATGACCTTTTTACTTTACTTCCTCACCTCCCCCATTTCTGTTGTATAAAAGAACCTGGCATCCAGACCCTGATAAGATGGTTATTTTGAGACATTAGTCTGCCATCTTCTCAGTCTGTACCTTGTCTCTCAGATGATTGGCCTGTTGTGCAGCAAGCAGACTAAACTTGGACTCAGTAACATACTAAAAAGTGGTATATTTGAACAGGCTTTATGTAAGATGGTTATATCTCTTTTACCTGATTATACTGTGGGGGTATACAAACATGTCTCACTGGGGAATGCTCCCCTGCCTGGCATAAGACACCGCATATAATCTGCCTCTCAGGCAATGTTAATTAAATATAACAGAAGAAACCAACAGGGTTACCTGAGCCCACACACCATAAGGTTAAAATTACAATCTAATATTCAGGGCCTAATAAAAGCAATACTGGAGTTTGGTTTGGGGGTTTTGTTTGGTTGGTTGGTTTTGTTTTTGACCAAGGGTAAACTAGTCTGAGTTTGACTTGGGCACTCAGAAAGAGGGCCTTCTGCAAACATTTGAAGACACAATACACTGATCCCTAAAGTTCTAGAATAGATCTTTTGATTTCCAGTTTAGTTGGAAATTTTCCAACTGATATAAAAAAACAAAATTTAAAAAAAAGGTAGTTGGTCAAATCAATCTTTTGATATCATTTAGGTAGCAGCCCAGTTCTTCAGGGAATTGAAAGCAACTGTGTCTTGCAAATCTCCACAAATCAGGGGACTTCCCTGGTGGTCCAGTTGTTAGGAATCTGCCTTCCAGTGCAGTGAAGGCAGTTCAATTCCTGGTCAAGGAACTAAGATCCCACATGCCCCGGGGCAACTACGCCCGCACACCACAGAGCCCATGTGCTCTGGAGCCCACGCAGCACAAGCAGAAGCAGCCTGAGCACCACAGTGGAAGACCCCACACGACACAACTAACACCAAGGTAGCCAAAAAAATTCTGTATTTTAAAAAATCTCTTCACGTCAGATATGTAAATATAGCACACAATGACCTGAGACTAAGCCTGATTAACTTAATAAGGTAGAATCTAACACCAAAGGGAAAAAATAACAGAAAAGAGGTGTTTTTAAATTCAAACAACTGGAAAGGCTCCTTCACGAAAAATCTAATTTACAGCCTTTTAAAGGATTTGTCAAGAATGAAGGACTTCCCTGGTGGTCCAGTGGTTGAGAATCTGCCTGCCAAATCAGGGGACGTGGGTACAATCCCTGGTCTGGGAAGATTTCACATGCCCCGGGGCAACTGAGCCTATGCTCTACAGCCTGAGAGCCACAAGTACTGAACCTCAAGTGCCTGGAATCTGGTGCTCTGCAACAAGAAAAGCCACTGCATTAGAAGCCAGAGCACCGCGACTAGAAAGTAACCGAGCTCCCTGCAACAAGAGAAAGCCCAGGCCCAGCAACGAAGACCCAGCCCAGCCAAAAATAAATCAATAACTTTTTAAAGTTTATGAAAATAAAAGACTGAATGCAAATCTTATATCGTTTCCATGAACAGCAAAAAGCCTGAAGATATTCCCTCCTAACTGGTATAGAAAGGGGTATGCTTCAATCTACTGCAGTCAACCACAGACAATCCACCCTGACATTTCAGGATGAAGAAAACCAGGATGAAACATTCTGTGTTTTAGACAGGGGGGCCCCAGAGAGTTAGGATGCATCTCAAAAAAAGAATTTTCATGACTCCAGATTTACCCATCTTCCCACACAGAGAAAAGCACTAAGATCATTAACTTGAGATGTTTGTTTTTCAATAATTAGCATTAATCTTTTACTAAGATGCATGCTTGACTATATGTATATCCCAGCCAAAAATTCATATACCTACTGTCTCCTACCCTACATCTTCAGAGCTCTATGGGAAGCTGTCTCCTGGGTTCCAAACAAAATTGAAGGTCTCCAAGTAAAGTCAAAACTCACTGTTCTTAAGTGGTGTCAAATGTTTCTCCATTGACATCTCTTCATAGGAGTATTTGTTCCTCTCATCAAGCAAAAAATAATCTCTTCCTCAGAAAAGGCTCCTAGTTCACAGGGTTTGCCCACAGAGGGATGAAGGCCTAGCAAAGCAAAAGGGCTCAGAAAGTGGCCAGGCAACATAAAGAAGAGACCACATTTCACCCTATTACTCAGCAAAACATGGATCAAACATGATAGGAGGGTGTGGAGCAGTAAGCCTAGCTCAGGCCAGACTCTAATTATTCCACTTAAAAGACACAGACCAACTGCCTGGCATGGGACCTGAGTCCACTCTCACTTGGCCCCAACCTACATCCTCAGTCCTGCTAGAGCCAACCAGACAGTGAGACACTCAGGTGTACCTGTGCACCATTTTCCCAAGACAGACAGTGCCCAAGAGCTCCCAGGACTCTAAGATCTAGGGCTGCCTGTGCCCTACAGCCCAGGGCCCAACAGGCCACACCGCAGGCCACGTCTGTCCCCATCCTGCCTGCTGGGCAGTCACCCCAGCTCTTGCAAAATTCTCAAGGCAACAAGCCTTGGACCAAAACCAGAGCTGATGAGAACTAGCTGAGAAAGCAAATTTCATGATGGGGAGTAGGAATACGAAACAGATTGTAGGCCAAAACACCGAGTGGACAACAGCTTCAAATTCCCATATCTGTCACAAAGCAGACTCTGTTGCTCTCCAGTTGGGTGAATGATGAGCTGGGAGGTGAGTTCAGGCTGTGCTCCTCCAGAACCAAGGTGGCTCCACCCACACCACACAGCTCAAGGTTCCTATAGTTCTCCAGCTGCACTGAGCCCAAGAGGCTGGGCGCCAGGACTGCATGACTTCTGTATCCCACTTGTGCCTGACACAGTGTCTCATACAGGGGAGAGGATCAGATCAGAGAATGTGACTTAAAATGAATGTACTATTGCATCTCTGAGATGGAATCTGGAGTTAACATGAAGGAAAAAGGGACTGGAGATGAGGAGTAAAGGAACTGCCCACCATAAGAGGTGTCAAGATGAAATCCTTGCACAGGACACCTCTGTATGCACCCAAATCCCAGCACCAACTACAGCCCTGAGAATCTCAGAACAACAGGTGGAGGCTCAATTGCTGCAGAGCCCTTTGGAGATCAGGAGAATATATTGTCTGTGTTTTTAGAACTTGGTATCATTCCTACTGTGTCTCATTCTACTAATGCCAGCTGCATACCATCTCCTGAATATTCTGCTTCCTACACACTTTCCAGAACTGTGAACCCAGACAATAAAAGGACCTGAGCTTTTCATTTCAGTACAGGAGATGGACAGCCACTGACTGCTGCCCATAGAAGCCAGACAGTATGACTAGGAGACCAGCACAGCCTGTACTGGTTGTGTGACCATCAGAAATTACTTATCCTTTCAGCTTAATTCCTTATCTGTAAAATGGAGAGGATAATTGTTCCACATGTAAGAATGTTATAAAGGTTAAATGTGACACAATACACGTCAGTAACTGAGGAGAGATTCTGGTAAACAAAATTCTCCATAAATGCTAGTCTTCACTGTAGTTCTAACTAGGAAATCAGGGAGAATAAGAGAGAGAAGAAAGACGTAAATACAAGGGGTTCAGGAGAATCACCTCAAAACGAGAAATGAAGTCTTTCAGGTTTGGGAATGCGTCCAGGCACTTGGGCTCAAATATGCGGTGCATGTCAAGGACGTCATAAACCAGGAAATCCACATAGGTGAGCTGCAGGAAGACAAAGCATGAATGCGGACTGAACTCTGAACCTGGGGAAATGACAGTTATCCCGCCCCCAAAGCCGTCCAACTCACCTTGTCCCCTGCAAACCAAGGCCTCTTCCCCAGAAACTCTGAGAACAGCTTGATTTTTTCAGGGATCTCCTTCAAGAAACCAGGCTTCAGTTTCTCCTGAGACACAAAACAGCTGTCACCACCCTCACACACAGACTTCCCGGCACAGAGCAGTCCTCCCGGCAGAGAGCAGTCCTCCCAGGGCTGTGTCTGATCCCAGCCGTCAGGTGAGCAGTCATGTCCCTTGACTGTACGTGAGTCAGGGTCCAGGGCCAATTCAACCCACCTGTGTTCACTAGACTCCTGTGGGAACCATCTCCCATCTGTGAGAGACTGTGGGAAGGCAAAGGGCAAAACGCACTGTTCCCGGACCTGTCACCACTCAGCTCCAGACACCTGCCCTGGGTCAGACCAGCAGTGCTGTGAGACCTGGCGGAGCTTGGTCCTCAGACCTCAGGCTGATCAACACTAAAATGATTAGGAAAGAAGTCCTACATTCCAGTGTGGGAGACAGGAATGGTGTGGACGTCTGAGCAGTTTCTGGACAGCTGGAGAGAACTGGAAGCTGAAAGGAAGGAGGGAGAGGAAGAAAGTCTAACCCTGGGCTGCCCACTGGACACATGTGTTTAGGCCTTAGATGTGGAGAGGAGGTGCTGGGGTAAGGAGGAAAATATCCTGTCTAGAAAGTGAATTTCCATCCAGGAGAAGCTGGACTCTTCTTAAGATTGGTGGGAACTGAATCAGAGTTTCCAAGAAAATGTCTTGGTGGATAAGTAGCTCTAAGGAAGTAAAAATCTAAAAGACCAGTAGATGAGATCATGACAAGCGTCTCACACCCTGTCCCCCCAAGAGAGAGGACTCACAAAGTCAGGGCTGTAGCAGATCCTGGCCATGGCAAAGCGGACATCCACAACCTGGTTCTCCAGAATGTCCACACGAATCATCTCCTCCTCTGTCTCCCCACCTGTGGCCACACAACAGAGACTCAACCTCAGTATCCCCTCCAGCCCAACCCAGGGCATGACGACCTGCGCCCCTGCCCCCAACCCCAGACCCACTCACACATGTTGTGCTTGCGAGCGATGTACCGAAGGATGGCGTTGCTCTGGGTGAGCTTGTGAGTCCCATCAATTAAGTAGGGCAGCTGGAAGAACAACAGGGTCTGGTTATTTGGGCCACCAGACTCCCCTGTACTCCCTCCATTGACCAAAGGGCAGAGATGAAACCTGGCATTCACAGAGCCTAAATACTGTGGTGGGCACTAAATAATATGCTGCAAAATGGAGGGATGAGCTGGGACAGAGTATCATGGAAGGGCAAGGGAGAGAACCAGGAAGCTGAAAGACAGAGCAGAAGGCACCTGTTCCTGAAACCTCTAAGCCAGGAAAGGAGATGGATGGAGACACTGTCCACTCCCCCTCCCAGCACCCCAGCCCCTGCACCTACATTGGGGAAGTCCAGGCCCAGCTTGAATTTTTCATCCAGCCACTGGCTTCTGTCATAGTCAGGAGCTGAGAAAAAGAAGATGCAGTGAAACAACCTCCCAGGAATCCAGCCCTCCTTCCCGGGGGGACCGACCAAGGAATCAGAGGCAAGACCCCCTGAATTGGTGGATATGGACTCTGAACTGAATTCTAATCTCACATGGAGCTTTGGAGGAAAGCACACGTAGAAAGATTTGAAACCTACCTGAGATGAGGCTTACAGAGAGCTAATGCAAGCACTAAGCAGAGCCCAAGGGGCTCTCATGTCCTGCTTTGGAGGACAGCTGCACCCTCAAAGGGTTTGGGAAGGGGAAAGTCCCTTTTCCAGCTGGTGGAGTTTAAGGGATGGGAGCAACAAGGCCAGGACATGGGCTGCTTGGCAACAAATCAATATGAGTTGAGCAGAAGTTAGAATAGAAGAAGGATTTCATTACCATCTCCTACCGAGTACTGTCTCTCCTCATAGTTTGTGTCTGTGTACTCCAGGAGAAGGCGGATGGCATGGGCCAGCTGGGAGAGACGGTGGGACAGAGGGCAGACGTCAGTCTTGACTGCAAAACTCTCACTGTTCCAGGTCACTTCCACACCTCCAACTCCCTCAGCACCATCACCTGCACCAGCCCACCCACGCCACACACACACACATGCCAACAACCAGATAAGATGATCGGGGTGAGGGGAGAGGGGCTCCGCTGTAGCAAGTCCTATGGAAGTTTCTGGTTTGAACCGGCCTCAGCCTTGCAGCATTTTCCCAGGGGGGCGCAGCATTTCCCTACCCGCCTCCACCTTCCCCGCCCTGGGGGACCCCAGCTCACCCCGCGGATGTCCCAGTAACCCAGGATCATGGGCATGGTGCAGGTTATGACGCTCAGAAAGGAGAAGCTCCAGTGCACTTGGGCTTGAAACTTTTGAATCCGGGAGAAAGCGGGCCCGGAAGCACCCGCCCGTCTTCTCGGCCCCGCCCCCAGCCCAGCCCCTGACTCAGCCCCCGGCCGGCAGAGCAGGGTCTACTCTGTCTCAGCAGATTTCTTTAGAAGCCAATCTCTGGGCACCTAGAGATCAAAGGCCGCCGAGGTCGGGCTCTCCTGGTTTCCGACCCCAGGGAGACGTCAGCTAACCGGTGGAGTTGCCAGTGCCCTCGGGAAACAAGCCTGAATTATAACATTAAATCGGCCCGTGTTACAGGAAGATAAGAACCCCAGGCAGTCCTAACGCTCCCCCATGACTTATTAATATAACCCATGATAGCTGCGGTCTTCCAGAACAGACCATCGGTGCGATAGAAAGAGGTGAGGAGGCAGAGAAAGGAAATGTGGTTTCCCTCTGCTCCTTTCAGGGACTGTGTAGGACCCATCCCTCATCATGTGCCTAAAAATAAAGATACAACATAAATTAATCAAGTAGTTTATGGCCTCACTTGTGAATCTAAATCCAGATCCACACACAGCAGAGAGGGTACCCAGGTGCAGCTCTAGAGATGTCCTGACAGACAGCTCCATGTCTCTCACGTTGATGAGACAGTGATGGGGAGTGTGGTGGGAAAGTGACCCAGGGTCGACCGTTCCTCTGAGTGTGTGGCTCGGGCGGGGGTCCATAGAGGGGTGACAGCCTATACAACTCCACACAGGACCAGAGTCAGAGTGGCTCCACACACCCTCAGCTGCCTAGATCCACAGATTACAGCCCTCATCCTGCCTCCTGACCCAATGTGATTTTAAGAGAGTGATTTGTGTCTTTCAAAAAATTATATTGAAGTATAGTTGATTTACAATGGTGTGTTAGTTTCAGGTATACCACAAAGTGATTCAGTTATACATATACAGATGTTCACCCTTTATCAGACCCTCTTCTCATATAGATTATCACAGAATATTGAGTAGAGTTCCCTGCACTGCACAGTACATCCTTACTGGGAATCCATCTTATATACAGTAGTGTGAGGGCTCAGTGTCTTTTGATGTCACTCTATGATCTGTGATCTGAGGTATAATCTGCACAAGAATAATGTCCTACCTGCCAACTTTCCTCTTTGCAGGCAGAAGTTTATTTCAAAATTAGGAGACTAGGACATAGGTTGGACTGTGGTTTCTTTTCCTTGTTGAAAGGCTATTACAAAGTAGTGGATATAGGTAATTAATGAGAGGAACTTTAAAAAACAAATAAATTTTGTAAGTTAATACACAAAGTTTGTATACTACAAAAAAGTATTTAAAAATAGAGCTTCCCAGGTGGCTCAGTGGTAATGAATCCACCTGTCAAGGCAGGGGGCACAGGAGACTCAGGTTTGATCCCAGCATCGGGAAGATTCCCTGGAGAAGGGAATAGCAACCCACTCCAGAATCCTTGCCTGGAGAATCCCATGGACAAAGAATCCTGGCAGGCTAGATCCATAGGGTTGCAAACAAATGGACACAACTGAAGCCACTTAGCATGCATGCATGCACACATGCATGTTGTAAGAACACAGATGAAGGGTATCTAAAGCAGGGTAAGCTTCCAGGAAAGGGTGACAGAAGCAAATCCACCAGGATCCCACACCATCAGCAGACTATTCAGACTCCTTCCCCGGCACCCGAGAGCCCCCTGAACCATGACACAGAAAAGGCTCCTCGTTCACAGGGTTTGCCCACAGAGGGATGAATGCCTAGCAAAACAAAAGGGCTCAGAAAGTGGTCAGGCAACATAAAGAAGAGACCACATTTTGCAATACTGCAAGCTGACAGGAGGTATCCCATGAATGTTGAATTAAAGAGGGAACCAGACATAGAAGGGCTCCCCCTTCTGCAGAGATCTGATGCTAAGGAACAGAGGTACATGAAGTGTAGATAGAAATGAACAAGCAATCATATAACCTACTCATCCCAACAGTCTACCCCACCCCACCCCCCACACACACCCATACCCATCCATGGAGCCCTGCAGTGGACAAGAGGGGGAAATAGACACCCACACACACCCAACACAGTCAGTCATGACTCCAGGAAGCCCCGAGAGAATAAGATAAGACACGGCAGGTGTGATTAAGGCTTTATTGGGCATCAGTCAGGCTGGGCAGGAACCACACTGGGAAGCATGGACTGCACACCAGGCCAGGTCTGGTCTTCAGGGCAGCACTGGGAGCTCAGAGCAGAGCCCCGTGGGCCAGGGGCCTGGCTGGGCTGCTCACAGCAGAAGTAATCATGGAAGGGAAGGATAGTCTGGGTAGCTTTAATGCAGAAGGGATCATGTGGGGTGGGGAAGAACTTTGCTCAAAAATAGTGGGAAACTGAAATCTTTAAAGTAGGGATGGAAAGGGGTGTGGGAGGGGGATAAGGGGGCCAAGAAGCCATCTAGAGTGAACAGAAGGAAAAAGAAGAAGACAGATGGTTCTGCGGGCAGGAAGGTCCACCTGGTCTCGAAGGCACTGGCTCCTCACGCCCATCTCCTGGTTGCAGACACTACTTGTTGCCCCACACAGCAAGCTTCAGGAACAGAGGGCCTGGGAGGAAGCGGCTGGACTTCATGTAGGCAGAGATCTTCTTCAGGCCCTGAGGGTGAGAAAAAGAACACCAGGCCTCAGGTCTGCTGCCCCACTGGAACCCAGGCAGCTCTCCCCAAGTTTGGGACCTGGGGTACAGCCCTTCCATGTGGGAGTCAAATGTTGGGGCAAAAGATAGTCTTCTGGGGTCCCCAGCTCTGGGAAGTTAACTCTTCCAGTTTCTTATAATTCATCTGACATCCAGACTCACCACATACAGAGACTCTATACTGTATTAGGTGCTACATATCCACTAGACATGATGACATAGGTTCAGAATCTCTACACGACTCCCCTGCAAGATGGGTTCTACTGAGACCATTCATCAGAAGGGAAACTGAGGCACTCAGAAGATAAGCACCTCCCTCATGATCACATCGCACATAAGTAATATGGCTAGAATGTAGCCTGCTCGGTCTCCCTCTCCATTCTGAGTCTCTCTGCTGCACCCCCTTCCCCATAGCTGAAAACAAGGAGGTTCACTCATCATGCACTTACACAAACAGTTAAGTGACCCTCAGGGCAGTTGCTCACCAACAGTGCCTACAAGGGAATTCAGGATGGGAAAAAACAAGATGAAACTTTCTGTGTTTTGGATACATGGTCCCTAGATGGTTAAGATACATAAGCTCCAGAAAGAATGAAGTGGCTGGGCCAAAGCAGAAACAATGCTCAGTTTTGGATGTATCTGGTGGTAAAAGCAAAGTCTGATGCTTTTAAGAATAATACTGCATAGGAACCAGGAACGATAGGTCCATGAATCAAGGTAAATTGGTTGTGGTCAAGCAAGAGATGGCAAGATTAAACATCATCTTAGGAATCGGTGAACTAAAATGGATGGAAAAAGGAGAATTTAGTTCAGATGACCATTATATCTACTACTGTGGTGAAGAATCCTTTAGAAGAAATGGAATAGCCCCTATAGTCAACAAGACTCCAAAATGCAGTACTTGGGTGCAATCTCAAAAACGACAGAATGATTTTGGTTCGTTTCCAAGACAAACCATTCAATATCACACTAATCCAAATCTATGCCCCCACCACTGATGCCAAAGAAGCTGAAGTTGATTAGTTCTGTGAAGACCTACAACACCTTCTAGAACTAACATCAAAACAAAACAGTCTTTTTTCATCATCAGGAATTGGAATAGAAAACTATGAAGTCAAGAGATACCTGGAATAACAGGCAAGTTAGACCTTGGAGTACATAAATGAAGCAGGGCAAAGGCTAACAGAGTTTTCTCAAAAGAACAAGCTGGTCATAGTAAACACCCTTTTCTAACAAACCAAGAGACAACTCTACACAAGGACATCACCAGATGGCCAATACCAAAATCAGACTGATTATGTTCTTTGCAGTCAAAGATGGAGAAGCTCTACACAGTCAGTAAAAACAAAACTTGGAGCTTACTGTGGCTCAGACCATCAGCTCCTTATTGCAAAATTTAGGCTTAAATTGAAGAATGTAGGGGAAACGACTAGGCCATTCGAGTAGCACCTAAATCCACTCCCTGATAATTATACAGTGGAGGTGATTAATAGATTCAAAAGATTAGGTCTGGTAGGCAGAGTGCCTGAAGAACATGGATGGTGGTTCATAACATTGGACAAGAGGCAATGACCAAAATCATCTGAAAGAAAAAGAAATGCAAGGAGGCAAAGTGGTTGTCTGAGGAGGTTTTACAAATAGCTGAGGAAAAAGGAGAAGTGAAAGGCAAAGGAGAAAGGGACGGATATACTCAACTGATTGCAGAGCTCTAGAGAATAGCAAGACCTATTAAATGAGATAAGGCCTTCTTAAATGAACAATGCAAAGTAGAGGAAAACAATAGAATGGGAAAGAATGGGAAAGACTAGAGATCTTGTCAAGAAAATTGGAGAGATCAAAGGAACATTTCATGCAAGGAAGGGCACAATAAAAGAAACAGTAAGGACATAACAGAAGCAGAAGAGATTAAAAAGAGGTGGCAAGAATACACTGAAGAACTACACAAAAAAGGTTTTAATGACCAGATAACCACAATGGTGTGGCCACTCACCTAGAGCCAGACATCCTGGAGTGTGAAGTCAAGCGTGCCTTAGAAAACATTACTACAAACAAAGCTAGTGGAGGTGACAGACTTCCACCTGAGCTACTGAAAATCCTAAAAGATGATGCTGTTAAAGTGCTGCACTCAATATGTCAATAAATTTGGGAAACTAATCAGTGGCCACAAGACTGGAAGAAGTCAGTTTTCATTCCAATTCCCAAATAGGGCAATGCCAAAGAATGTTCAAACTACTGTACAATTGCACTTATTTCACATACTAGCAAGGTTATGCTCAAAATCCTTCAGGCTAGGCTTCAACAGTACGTGAACCAAGAACTTCCAGATGTAAAAGCTGTCTAGACAAAGGCAGAGATCAAATTGCCAACACTTGTTGGACCATGGAAAAAGCAAGGGGGGTCCAGATAGACATCCACTTCTGCTTCATTGACTGTGTGGATCACATCAAACTGTGGAACATTCTTAAAGAAATGGCAAAACTAGACCACTTATCTATCACCTGAGAAACCTGTATGTAGGAGAGTTAGAACCTTAGATGGAACAACAGACTGATTCAAAATTGGGAGAGGAGTAAGACAAGACTACATACTGTCAGCCTGCTTACTTAACTTACATGCAGAGTACATCATGAGAAATGCTGGCCTGGATGAATGACAAGATGAAATCAAGATTGCCGGGAGAAATATCAGCAACCTCAGATAAGCAGATGATGCCACTCTAATGGCAGAAAGTGAAGAGGAACTAAAGAGCCTCTTGATGAGGGTGAAAAAGAGAGTGAAAAAGCTGGCTTGAAACTCAACATTCAAAAAAATAAGACGATGGCATCCAGTTCCATTGCTTCATGGCAAACAGAATGGGAAAAAGTGGAAGCAGTGACAGATTTTACTTTCCTGGGCTCCAAAATCACTGTATATGGTGACTGAAGCCATGAAATCAGAAGATGTTTGCTCCTTGAAGGGCTTCTCTGGTGGCTCAGATGGTAAAGAATTCACAATGTGGGAGACCTGGGTTCCATTCATGGGTTGGGAAGATTCCCTGAAGAAGGGAAAGGCTACCCACTCCAGTATTCTTGCCTAGATAATTTTATGGACAAAGGAGCCTGGCAGGCTATAGTCCATGGGGTCACAAAGAGTCAGACACAACTGAGTGACTTCCACTTTCACTTGCTCCTTGGAAAGAAAGCTATGATAAACCTAGACAGCATATTAAAAAACAGAGACATCACTTTGCCAACAAAGGTCTGTTTGGTCAAAGCTATGGTTTTTCCAGTAGTCATATATGGATGTGAGAGTTGGACCATAAAGAAGGCTCATCACCAAAGAATTGATGTTTTTGAACTGTGGTGCTGGAGAAGACTCTTGAGAGTCCCTTGACCTGCAAGGAGATCAAACCAGTCAATCCTAAAGGAAATCAACCTGCAGTATTCATTGGAAGGACTGATGCTTACGCTGAAGATCCAATACTTTGGCCACCTGATAGGAAGAACTGACTCATTGGAAAAGACCCTGATGCTGGGAAAGACTGAGGGCAAGAGAACAGGGCAACAGAGGATGAGAAGGTTGGATGGCATCGTTGACTCAATGGACATGAGTTCGAGCAAATTCTAGGAGATGGTGAAGGACAGGGAGGCCTGATGTGTAGCAGTTCATGGGATTGCAAAGAGCCAGACACAACTGAGCAACTGAACAACGACACTGTCCTTAAGTTGTGAGGGTTTTTTCCAATTGACACTTGGTCATAAGAGTATTTGTTCTTCTCATTCTCCAAAATTATTCTCTTTCTCAGAAAAGGCTCCTAGTTGCAAGGGTTTCCACAGAGAGATAGGTCCTAGCAAAACAAAAGTGTTCAGAAAGTACCCAAGCAACTTGCAGAAGAGACCACATTTCACCCAATTATTCAGGAAAACATGGATGAAACATGATAGGAGGGTTGAAGCAATAAGACTAGGCTAGGCCAGACTCTAGTTTTTCCACTTAAAAGACAGAGACCAATTGCCTGGACTGGGACCTGAGCCCACTCTCACTGGGCCTCAACCTACCTCATCCTCAGTCCTGCTACAGCCAGCCAGGCAGAAACACTCAAGTGTACCTGTGCACCATCTTCCCAAGACAGACAGTGCCCAACAGTTCCCAGGATTCCAAGATCTAGGACTGCCTATGCCCCACAGCCCAGGGCCCAACAGGCCACACTGCAGGCCACATCTGTCCCCATCCTCCCTGCTGGGCAGTCACCCCAGCTCTTGCAAAATTCTCAAGGCGACAAGCCTTGGACCAGAACCAGAGCTGATGAGAACTAGCTGAGAAAGCAAATTTCATTATAGACGTGGGCATACAAAACAGATTGTAGACTGAAAAACCTCTTGGACAAGAGCTTCAAATTCCGTATCTGCCACAAAGCAGACTCTGTTGCTCTCCAGTTGGGTGAATGATGAGCTGGGAGGTGAGGTCAGGCTGTGCGCCTCCAGCCCTAAGGTGGCTCCACCCACACCATACAGCTCAGGCCTCCTATAGTTCTCCAGCTGCACTGAGCCCCAGACGCAGGGCACCAGGACTGTGTGACATCTGTATCCCACTTGTGCCTGACACAGTGTCTCATACAGGGGAGAGGATCAGATCAGTGAATGTGACTTAAAATGAAAATACTAACCCATCTTTCAGACAGAATCTGGAGTAATGGGAAAGAAGACAGGATGGGAGATGAGGAGGGAAGGAAAGTGCCCACCAAATGAGAAGTCAAGATAAAATCCTTGTACAGGACATCTATATTATGTTAGCAGAAATGTTATGTTAGTCACTCAGTCATATCTGACTCTTTGGGACCCCACAGACTGTAGCCCCCCCAGGCTCCTCTGTCCATGGAATTCTCCAGGCAAGAATACTGGAGTGGGTAGCCATTCCCTTCTCCAGGGTATCTTCCCAACTAAGGGATCCAACTGGGGTCTCCCACAGTGCAGGCAGATTTTTTACCATCTGAGTCACCAGGGAAGCCACCAACTACAGCTCTGAGAATCTCAGAACAACAGGCAGAGACTCAACTGCTGCAAAGCCCTTTGGAGATGAGGAGAAAATATTGTCTGTCTTTTTAGTCTTTGATATCAATCCTACTGTGTCTCACTCTACTAATGCCAGCTGCACATCATTTCCTGAAGGTTCTGCTTCCTCCACACTTTCCAGAGCTGTCAACACAGTCATGAAAGGGACCTGAGGTTTCTTTTTCCTACAGGAAATGAGGAGCCACTGATGCTGCCCATGGAAGTCAGACGCTCTGACTGGGAGCCCAGCACAGCCTGCTCTGGTTCTGTGACCTGCAGAAACTACTTGTCCTTTCAGGTTGACTCTTTATCTGTAAAATGCAGAGGATAATTTTTCTACCGTGTAGTAATGTTATAAAGATGAAATTTGACACAATATATGTCATTGCTGAGCAGAGATTCTGGCATAAACCAAGTTCTCCATAAATGCTATTCTTCATTGTAGTTCCAACTAGGAAATCATCCAGGCTTCCCAGGTGGCACTAGTGATAAAGAACTCATCTACCAATGCAGGAGATGAAAGAGATGCAGGTTCGATCTTTGGACTGGGAAGATCCCCTGAAGGAGGGCATAGCAACCCACTCCGGTATTCTTGCCTGGATAATCCCATGGACAGAGGAGCCTGGCAGGCTACAGTTTGTAGGGTCACAAAGAGTTGGACACGACTGAAGCAACTTAGCATGCATACACCCAGGAAAGCATCAGGAAAAGGTGGGGGAAGAGACATAAATACTAGGGGGATCATGGGAATGACCTCAAAACGGGTGAGGAAATCTTTGAGGTTTGGGAATTCATCCAGGCACCTGGGCTCAAATACGCGTTGCAAATCAAGGATGTCATAAGCCAGGAAATCCACATAGGTGAGCTGCAGGAAGACAAAGCATGAATGTGCACCAAACTCTCAACCTGGGGAAAAATGACAGCTCTCCCTCCCCAAAAGCCATCCCCCTTACCTTGTTCCCTGCAAACCAACACCTCTTCCCCAGAAAAACTGAGAAGAGCTTCATCCTTCCAGGAATTTCCTTCAAGTAACCAGGTTTCAGTTTCTCCTGAGACACAAAACAGCTGTCACTGCCTTCAGACAGACTCCCTGGCAGACAGCAGGCCTCCCAGGCCTGTGTCTGATCCCAGCTGTCAGGTGAGCAGCCATGTCCCCTGACTGCACCTGGGGCAATTCAACCCACATGTCTTCATCAGACTCCTATGGGTACCACCTCCCATCTGCGAGAGGCGATGGGAAGACAACGGGCAAAACCACACTGTTCATGAACATGTCACCACTCAGCTCCAGACACCTGCCCTGGGTCAGACCAGCAGTGCTGTGAGACCTGGCGGAGCTCGGTCCTCAGACCTCAGGCCAATAAACAGTAGAATGACTAGGAAAAAAGTCCTACATTCCAGTTTGGGAGTGAGAAATGGTGTAGACGCCTGAGCAGTTTCTGGACAGTTGGAGAGAATCTGAGAGGCTGAAAGACAAGAGGCAGAGGAATAAAGTCTGACCCTGGGCTGCCTACTAGGCACCTGTATTTATGCCAGAGATGTCGAGGAGGAGACACTGGGTTAACAATGTAAACACCTGTCTAGGAACTGAATTTCCACCCAGAGGAAGCTGGAGTCTTTCCTAAGATTCTCTAGTGTAGAGGACTGTGTCCAGCGTTTCAAACCCTGTCCAGTCCAATGTGAAAGGACTCACAAAGTCAGGGCTGTAGCAGATCCTGGCCATGTGCAAGCGGACATCCATAACCTGGTTCTCCAATAAGTCCACTCGAATGTTCTCCTCCTCTGTCTCCCCACCTGTGGCCACACAACAGAGACTCACCCTCAGCATCCCACCCCAGTCCAGCACAGGACATGGCCACCTGTGCCCCTGCCCCCAACCCCATGCCCACTCACACATGTTGTGCTTTCGAGCGATATGGCGAAGGATGGCATTGCTCTGGGTTAGCTTGTGAGTCCCATCAATTAAGTAGGGCAGCTGGAAGAACAGGGCCTGGTCACTTGGGCCACCTGCATCTCCTCCCTTGCATTAGAGAAGAGATGAAATCTGGCACTCACAGAGCCTGGCCCACTGCAGACACTAAACACTGCTGCTGCTAAGTCGATTCAGTCGTGTTCGACTCTAAGCGACCCCATAGATGACAGCCCACCAGGCTCCCCCATCCCTGGGATTCTCCAGGCAAGAACACTGGAGTGGGTGGCCATTTCCTTCTCCAATGCATGAAAATGAAAAGTGAAAGTGAAGTCGCTCAGTCGTGTCCGACTCTTAGCGACCCCATGGACTGCAGCCTACCAGGCTCCTCCATCCATGGGATTTTCCAGGCAAGAGTACTGGAGTGGGGGCCATTTCCTTCTCCAGCAGACACTAAATGATATGTTGTAAAACAAAGGGATGAGTTGGGACACAGAGCATCATGGAAAGGCAGAAAACAGAACCAGGAAGCTGAGAGACAGAGCAGAAGGCACCTGTTCCTGAAACCTTTAAGCCAGGAAAGGAGATGGATGGTGACACTGTCCACTCCCCCTCCCAGCACCCCAGTCCCTGCACCTACATTGGGGAAGTCCAGGCCCAACTTGGATTTTTCATTCAGCCACTGGCTTCTGTCATAATCAGGAGCTGTGAAAAAGAAGATGCAATGAAACAACCTCCCAGGAATCCAACCCTCCTTTCTAGGGGGACCCAGCAAGGAGTAGAGGCAAGACCCCCCTGAACTGGTGGATCTGGAATCTAAACCACTAATCTCACATGGAGCTTTGAGGGGAAAAACCAACTTAGAAACTTCTTGAAACTAGGTGAGTAATCCTTACAAAGGCTTCAGGTAAGCACTAAGCGGAGCCTGTGCCAATGGCTGATACAGGACCCAGCTGTGGGCTCTCATATCCTTCCTTGGAGGCCAGTTGCATCCTAAAGGGTTCGGGAAGTGCAGGTCCCTGCTCCAGCTGGGCGGGCTGGAGGGGAGGACGACAGACGTGAACAACAGGGGTCAGAACACGGGATGCTTGGCACCAAACCAGCATGAGTTGGGCAGAAGTCAGGACATGATAAGGATGCCATTACCGTCCCCCATCGTGTACTTCTTTTCCTTATAGTTTGAGTCTGTGTACTCCAGGAGCAGGCGGATGGCGTGGGCCAACTGAGAGAGATGGCCAGAGGGAGAGCAGATGTCAGGTCCTAACTTCCTGACTTTCTGTGTTCCCACAACCTCAACACCAACCCCCACCCACACTCCCGCGCACAAGCCCCGCTAGAGAAAAAAGGGCAGAGGAATAGGACTTCGGGCTTGGCTCTACCAAGCTCTGAAGAGGAATATTCTAGTGAAATCAATCCCCATTGCACAGCATTTCCCACCCGCAACCCTCCCTACCCTGCCGGCCTCCATCTTTCCCGCCCTGGTGACCCCAGCTCACTCCGCGGATGTCCCAGTAACCCAGGATCATGGTCATGGGGCTGGTTTCCGTGCTGAGTGGAGACACTTCACAGGGGCTGGACTGGAAATTTATCCTCTGACCCGGCGGTGAAGGCGCGGCCGGAAGCACCCGCCCCTCTTCTAGGCCCCACCCCCAGCGCGGCCCCCAACTCCTCGAGGCCTTTCCCAGATGCAGCCCTCCGCAAGCGAAAATGAGACCTATTTCCGCCTCAGAGCCAAGGGGTCTCCAGAGACATGGTGCGGGCTCTGGGATGTCAAGAACCCCCGGGTCGGGCCCACCTGGTTCCTGATCCCAGTCAGATCTCTGCTAAGTCGGTGGAGTTGGTGGCACGCTCAGGAAACAAACCGGAATCAACAGCAGCAAGGCTCTTCTGCCTTCCCTTCTCTCTCAGGAACCGCTTAGTTTTGCCCTTGGGCTTCAGATATCCCACGAGCTCTGGGGAGCTCTGTCCACTAAGTTTAGGCCAAGAGCAGGTGCCCCTCAAATTGAGGGTTTAATTGGCTCCTTTCACAGGAAGAACAGGACTCCAGGCAATCCTAAAGCTCCTCAGTCAGTTACGATCCCTAACAGCCTCAAGTCTTGAAAGAAAAGCCTATCACTGGGATAGGAAGAACCACCCAGGTCAAGAAAACCCAGTCAAGAAAACTGCCTCAGTGCCCAGCCTTTCCCTGCTGTTCTAAGAGTGAAACTGATCAAATGTATATTAACCAACTGGTTTATGGTTTGGATTATGAATCTAAATCCAGAACCAGGCCAGCAAAGATATCAAAGTGCAGTCCAGAAATATCCTAACTGCCAGCTAGATGTCCCTCACATGATACAGTGATGGGGAGAATGGTGGTCACAGAAGGAATGTGACTGAAAGGGGAAGAGCTGTCCTCGGAGTAGTCAGTCTCCTCTCTTGTAGCAGAGAGTTGCCAGAAGGGGTGGCAGTCAGGAACCTGAAGGACGGTGCACAGGACCGCGGTCAGAGTGGGCCCAGCACACCCTCAGCTGCCCAGGTCCACAGATTGCAGCCCTCATCCTGCCTCCTGACCCCTGTGTAGTTCTGTGTATGAGAGGATGGTTCAAGTGTCCTTTGAATTCTCTCTGTGATATAACCTCCAGAAAACCAGCTTCTACCTGTCAGTGTTCTTCTTGGAAGTTTGAAGACTATTTCAAATTTAGGAGAATAGGACATAAGTTGGCCTGTGTTTCCTATTCTTTGTTTAAAGAGTATTACAAATTAGTGGATATATGAAAACAGATGAGAAGAACATTTAAAAACAAATGGGTCTACAAGTTAAAACACAAGGTTGAGGGACTTCCTGGGTGATCCAGTGGCTAAGACTGTATGCTCCCAATGCAAGGGGCCAAGGTTTGATCCCTGGTTGGGGAACTAGATCCCACATGCCAAAACTAAGAGTTTGCATGCCACAACTAAAAAAAAAAAAGGATCCCACATGCCACAAAGAAGATCAAAGATCCCCCATGCCGCAACTAAGACCCAGTGCAGACGAATAAATGAATATTTTTTTTAAATAATTCAAGGTTGATGTACTAGAAAAATAAGTTAAACTATGTAACACTTTGTTCAGATTGAACTAAGTGAACCAGGTATTCAATAAAAGTTTCAAAACACCAAGGGGTTGAGGATACAGATAGACTTTATCTAATTCACATTAAATCACTGAGTGTGCACATCTCTGCTAAGTTAGGGAGAAGGGAGAGTGTATCAGCAGAGACCAGCAGAGCTCAGTCCCTCTATGTCTGTCTAGTCCCTACCCTGTAAGTCTTCAGGGCTCAGCTCTGGGTGCAGACTCAGGATGCGGCTCATGTCAGGTAGATACCCTGGTAGGTTTGTCCCCAGGGAGATGATGGTGGCCATGCAAACACAAAAGTGCTGGCCCTCTTGAAAATGATATGTTTCATAGCACATTAAGGAGTTGCCATTCTGGGTTTTACCCATCTTGAGCTTAGAACAGAAACATGACTAGATTCCATGAGGAAAATGGCTGTTTCAAATGAACAAAGAGAATAATAACATTTAAAGTAGGTAAAGCTGATACTATAATATAATGTAATTTGTTCATCTGTCCTTCATTCCTTTTTTTGCAAGAAACAATCATTGTGATCCTGTCATATAGTAGCCACGAGAGTAAGGCAATCCTGGGTAATAAAGGCTGAAAGTCATCTGGGAAATAAAGGAAGGAATTTTTAAGTATGGAAGAGATTTTCAGTGTTCAAACACCGAGGGGCGCTGAGAGGGAGGGAGCTTGAAGGCAAGAGAAAGAGGCCGTGCCTGCTGGAACAAGGAACTGGGGATACAGGGATGGGCCCCAAGCACAGGCAGAAGACGCAAATCCTGCAGGAGGAGGAGGGGGGCTGGCAGAGAAGGCTCTCAGACTCAGCCTCCAGGCCCAGGGGTCCCATTGGTGGGTATGGAAGGCAGTAGGGGGCAGGGGGACTCGGGAAACTGGAGAGGGGGCTGAAGGGCCTGGTGCAGCCAGTGGTTGCCTCGCTGATGTTCAGTGTCAGTGTGGCTGTGTCTTCTGGATTTACATGTGCTCTTGTTTGACTGTAACATGTTGACAAGTTCTAATATTTTAGAGAATACTGTTCAGGACATCAAAACATATAGTGTCCAATATCCAGTCAAGAAGTCCAGCCTCTGGTCTCCTGCATGGCCTTCCATAATTTCTTCCAGCTCTACTATTGACCTTTTGAATTCTCTAGTGAATTAACAGAAACTATATGTGAAATAGCCTCAGAATACTAAATTATACAGTATAAGTGAATACAAACAATACAATTAAAATGTGCCCTAGTTGTTAATTTTTTTAAGACTTGGAAATAGTCTGTGTAAGCTTAGGATATCCAAGATATAAAGAACATTTTTTAACCTGAAAATAACAAAATGAAAAAACCCAGTGACAGTTTACTGCCAAATTGTATGTCTGACAAATTTTTACTACTTGCTCATATTATTTTCAATAAGGAAAAACAGATGAACGGGTTTCAGGAATTTAGCAAAGGAACCAAGTTCAAAGTGAAAATTATGGAAAATAAACAATGCTAAGAACAAAAATTCCACATTTAAAAAATGTTTCTAAAACCCTTAGTTAATTGTCTGAAAACATTAGTAAATCAATATAACAGTAGTCTAACAAAAAAAACAAAAGGTTTTACATGATAGTAAAAATCAGGACTGAGGAAGATACCTAAAAATTAGTCAAACAATTTCTAAAGGTGGGGGAAATCTCTCTCAGGTAATGACTAATTAATGTTACAAACAAATGGAACAAACATACACACATCAAAACATGTGCTAAAGAAACAAAGATTCCAAATGAATAATAGCATTATAAAGAACAATAATAACCCAAAAGGACACTTGGTCCTTGGGAATTTTTTTGGTAATTTTTCAAAACTTTCTAAACAGAAATGCAATACAGAAATTGTCACAAACTGTAGACAAGTGTGGCCTGAATACCCTGAAAGGACAACACAGGTGAGAACAATGATAAATCACTGTCACTTATGAACCTAAACCCAAACATTAGCAATGACAGCTTAGAGCACAGAGGGTGGTGTTCTGGTACAAAAGGCCCATGTGCTCATAGGGAGCATTTGAGAAACAGAGAAGACGGAAGGAGAGGGAGGGGAGAAGGCAGAGAAATCAAGTGTGGAAAGTTAGTATTGGGGTCTACACAAGTTCTTTGTACTTTTGAAAATTTTCTAAAAGTCTGAAATGTCAAAGCTTAAAAATAATTTACCAGATGATCTAGGACATACATGGATATATTATTAATCAGAATAGAAGTTTCATCAAGGAAGACTGACCTTATCAACATGTGTTGCATTCTGATTTTCCTTTCTTCTTTTTTTTTAAATTTATTTTTATTATTTTTGGACATGTAGGAACTAAAAAGCCTCTTGATGAAAGTGAAAAAGGAGAGGGGAAAAGTTGGCTTAAAGCTCAACATTCAGAAAACAAAGATCATGGCATCCAGTCCCATCACTTCATGGGAAATAGATGGGGAAACAGTGGAAACAGTGTCAGACTTTATTTTTTGGGGCTCCAAAATCACTGCAGATGGTGACTGCAGCCATGAAATTAAAAGACACTTACTCCTTGGAAGAAAAGTTATGACCAACCTAGATGGCATATTGAAAAGCAGAGACATTACTTTGCCAACAAAGGTCCGTCTAGTCAAGGCTATGGTTTTTCCTGTGGTCATGTATGGATGTGAGATTTGGACTGTGAAGAAGGCTGAGTGCCGAAGAATTGATGCTTTTGAACTGTGGTGTTGGAGAAGACTCTTGAGAGTCCCTTGGACTGCAAGGAGATCCAACCAGTCCATTCTGAAGGAGATCAGCCCTGGGATTTCTTTGGAGGGAATGATGCTGAAGCTGAAACTCCAATACTTTGGCCACCTCATGAGAAGAGCTGACTCATTGGAAAAGACTCTGATGCTGGGAGGGATTGGGGGCAGGAGGAGAAGGGGACGACAGAGGATGAGATGGCTGGATGGCATCACTGACTCGATGGATGTGAGTCTGAGTGAACTCCGGGAGTTGGTGATGGACAGGGAGGCCTGGCGTGCTGCGATTCATGGGGTCACAAAAGAATCGGACACGACTGAGCGGCTGAACTGAACTGATACACTTCTATATTTATTTATTTATTATTTTATTTACTTCTGGCTGTACTGAGTCTTCGTTGCTGCTACAGGCTTTCTCTCATTGCAGAGCTTCTCATTGTGGTGAGCTTCTCATTGTGGTGGCTTCTCTTGTTGCAGAGCACAGGCTCTAGGAGCACGGGCTTCAGTAGTTGCAGTAGGCAGGCTCTGTAGTTGTGGCCCTCAGACCCTAGAGTGTGTACGCTTTAGTAGCTGTGGCACACGGGCTTAGTTGCTTCTCAGCATGTAGAATCTTCCCTGACCATGGATTGAACCCATGTCCCTGCATAGGCAGGTGGATTCTTATTCACTGCACCTCCAGGGAAGTCTGATTTTCTTTTCTTTTTAAATGCTAGCCTCCATTCACTACATCATTTGTCTTCCTTTGAGGCGGAGAGTGATTCTTTCCCTTAGGGGACATTTTCAGTGTCTATGGACACTTGTGATTATCACGACTGGGAAGTGCTATTGGCATCTGATGGGTGAGGAGTTGGGATGCTGCAAAAAACCTCAATATGCATAGGACAGCCCCCCACAATCTAAAATTACACCATCTAAACTGTCCGTGGTACTGAGGTTAAGGTATTCTAGTCTACGACCATAGGTCAAAACCTGCAGCTGGTTTTCCTCCTACTGCCCTGGCAGGAGGAGCCAGAGCACCCACGAGCCTGGTCACAGACTGACAGCAGGAAGGGCTATCTGCAGGGACAGCCTGAAACGACCTGCTCTGGGGGCTGTCTCCGCGGGCACCGGGCAGCAGATCAGGACAAAAGCCCAGGACAGCGGGGCAGAGAATGTGGTGCTGGGCTGGCAGCCTGGGCTTCACGGGTGCAGAGTGTGGTGTGGGGTTGCTCTGGTTGTCAGACAGTGGCTCATGCGGAGCTCCCCAAGGTTCATTCCAGGGCCACAGCGCTGACCTCCGCCAGGACAGTTAATTCTCCAGGAGCTGCTGACATGGCTACATGGGAAGAACTGAATGGATTGTTAAACCATGTCCACCAAGGGGCAAGTTTGGGGGAGGTCTTTGGTGTGGCTCTCACAGCACAGCCCTGCTTAGGTGCCCACTTAGACTGGGGGAGCTGGGTCAGGTGGTCATCAGGACACCCCTGTCTGAAAAGCAGTGGCGTGCTCAGGAGAAGCCATGCTCCCCACAGCCAGGTGCTGGGGTCCACAGCTCCTGTGACAGTCTAAAGGCCATCTTCCTGCCCTGGGCCAATGGGGTGGCCCTGCAACAGAGGTGGAGCAACCCCATTACACCAAAGGTGAAGAGCTGAGACTGACCAGCAGTTTCTGGGGGCCCTGCTGGGAACTGACCTGGCCCCAAGGAGAAAGGGAAGAAGTTAAAAGGAAAAAAACTGTCCACATGACTGAGAAAGACGTACAGAAAATTCTTACAAGTTACTGCTTTAAAAATAAAATATAATCCCCTAAGGAAAGGAAAATGAAGAAAAATCCACAGAGGAAAACCTAGAAAATGGACCCCTGTAGCTAATGAGGAGCCAAATAAAATGAAGCTAGGCAGTTATGATGGACCTGGATTTCAGTCATGTGCTCTGTTTTCTTAGAAAACCACAAGCAAAATCTACAAGGATGCCTGTTTTTGCAAAAGGTCCTATCTTAAAAAAAAAAAAAAAAACACCCTAGTAGGAAGCTCGAATGACAACCAATCATTGAAAACAATCTTGCCATCACTCAGCCAGGATTTGTGGCTGCAAGGACCATCCGGTCCCATTACAAGTCTCTCAAACTATGGTTTCTGTGGGTTTTTTTGTTTGTTTGTTTACAAAAATTACTCACTCCCTCTCCCTGTGCCCCGCCTCCCAACATATTTTCCGTTCCAGCCAAAGAATGAATATCCTCAGTTTGCAAACCTTGAGAATAAAGCTGTCCTTTTACTTCAAGATATCCCTGATTTTTCTCTGGGGGTTATTTCTATTAAGGATGACACTGGCAACTCACGATGTCTAGACCAGGATCCTCTCTGTTTTTAACACCCTCATAGGGTGACCACAGTTGAATATGTCAGCACCTAATGACTACCACACATGGATATCAGTGATGGAAGTAACCATAGAAACAGCTCCTTCTCCATATTTTATGTACCACTCAAGGCCTCCTAGAGACACTGATGCACACACATCAGGTGGGCAAAACATGCAGGCAGACATGTTTGTGACTTGCTCTTTAAAGGCTTTAAAACAGTCCCTATGATCAAGGAGACTGACCAGTAGAAAAAAGGACCTCTTCTCTCCAAACCTCCTTAGACTTCTATTATAAGATATCTCAGCCAGTCCAGTTTGATAGAGGAGACTTCAAAAAAATGGGGTGCTTTAGCTCTTTATATTATGATTAGTTTTACAAACATATTCATTGATTATTATAATTATATATTTATTTATAATTACATATTTATTTGCTATGTGGTAAGAAGTGCAAAATAAAACCACAAGTAGTTCCACTTTGCCTATGAGAAAAGGTTGTGACTGCTGCCACCTCATCTATGATCCAGAATTAAATAAATCGTGGATGAACAAAGTCAAACAGCACTGGACACAGGGAGATTCACAGACAGGGATTCATTCATCAGCTGTAAACAAGCACAGCCAATAAACACCAAAAGTGGAAACATCTTATGGTGGAAAACCATAAGGTATGATTATGAGCCCGTAAAACTAGCATCAGATGAAACTGTGACACCCCAACTGCCTAAGATACTGCAGAAAGAAGTCCACATGCCTTGCTGGGGGCACCATCATGTAAATTACTCTCTCTGCAGAGCAATAAAATAATCTACTATCAAAGCTTAAAACCGTTCTCACCCTTTGCCTTCTAGTATCTGCTTGGGGATCTACCACATAAAGGAAATAAGACAAAGGAAAACATTAGTTTAAGATAATCCTATAGTGTGGTAAAAAAAAAAAAGGTAAAATATTAGAAAACCCCACATGTCCAACAGTGTGTGACTGACAAGGCAAATTGCACTTTATCTGTTCGAAAGAATGAAACATATCCAGTAAGTACTCAGTAGTATGTGGACAGGCGTATGGCCAATAAGTATAGATTTAAAGGGAAATGTCAAAGGAAAAGAAGAAGAACCTAAGGATATATGTACACAGGTAGAAGTGAACATAGACAAAACATCCTCTGACATAAAGCATACCAACGTTTTCTTAGGTCAGTCTCCCAAGGCAATAAAATAAAAACAAAAATAAACAAATGGGACCTAATCAAACTTACAAGCTTTTGCACAGCAAAGGAAACCATTCAAAAATGAAAAGACAGCCTACAGAACGGGAGAAAATATTTGCAAATGGTGCAACAGACAAGGGCTTAATCTCCAAAACATACAAATAGCTCATACAACTCAGCAACAACAACAACAACAAAAAAAAAACAACCTGATCAAAAAATGGGAAGAATACTTTAACAGACATTTCTCCAAATAAGACATACAGATGGCCAGTAGGTACATGAAAAGATGCTCAACATGACAAATTATTAGAAAATTGCAAATCCAAGCTACAGTGTGGTACCATCTCACACCAGTGAGAATGACCACCATTTAAAAGTCTACAAAAAAAAACAAATGGAAAAAAAAAAAAATAGATGCTGGAGAAGGTGTGGAGAAAAGGGAACCTCCTACACTGTTGGTGGGAGTTTAAGCTGGTGCAGCCACTATGGAAAACAATGTGGAGATTCCTCAGAAAACTAAGCATAGAGCTACTCTATGATACAACAATACCATTCCTGGGCATGCACCTGGATAAAACTGTAATTTAAAAGGATACCTTCACCCCATGTTCACAGCAGCACTGTTCACATAACTAAAGTATGGAAATAACACAAATGTCCATCAGCAGAAAAATGAATAAACAAGATGTGGTATATATATGTATTCCACATACATATATACCTAGGATTATATAAACCTAGTTCTACGGGTCTCTGCCTAGGGCTAGGAGGAAGAAAAACTCCACTCTGAGGTCCATGCTCCGGCTGAGGCCTTATGGGACCTATATTTTGAAAAGAGCTGTGGCTGTCTGCCCCTCCGGTGTGCCTAGCAACTCCCCCCAGCCCCAACCCAACCGGGGGTCTCATGCCTCACACTGCCTTCCATCAACATCTTAAAGTAACAACTGTGCTGAGCCTGTAAACAACACAGCTTTTCTGGGCCACCTCAACAGGGTCTTGGCATGTCCCTGGAGGGGCGTGGGTCCTCTCAGGGCTCAGAACCCCTGCAGCCTGTTTCAGACACCTGGGGAGCCAGCCTCACTGCCCAGCCCACCCCAGGGAATGAGCCCCACTCAGGCAGGAGGCCAGGGGCCCCGAGGCAACTCTGGATTTCCCCTTTCAAGCAATGATAGGGAGCTGTCCAGAGTGGGCCACAATAGTTTCAAAATCCCGAGTAAAAGCTAATAGCATTTGGGAATCTCACCGTGGTACTGCACCTCTGTAACCTGGGACCAGCCACAAGCAAATGGGAGGAAGAAGCTGGGATGAGGATGGGGAAAATGAAATAATGCCATTTGCAGCAACATGGATGAACCTAGAGATTAGCATGCTAAGTGAAGTAAGTCAGAAAGAGCAAGACTAATACCATATGTGGTATATAAAATATGGCACAAATGAATCGATCTACAAAACAGAAACACTCATAGACAGAGAGAACAGACTTGTGGTTGCCAACGGGGTGAGATGGGGAGGGAAGGACCGGGAGTGTGGGATTGGCAGATGCGAACTGCTATATATACAATAGGTAAAAAACAAATGCAATAGCACAGGCCATCATACTTGATATACCTTGTGATAAACCATAATACAAAAGAATCTTTTAAAAAAAGACTTTTTTACACAACTAGGTTGTGTATAATTGAGTCACATTGCTATACGGTAGAGACTGGAACACCTTTGTAAATCAGCTATTGTTCAGTTGCTCATGTTGTTCATGTCCAACTCCTTGTGACTCCATGGACTGCAGCACACCAGGCTTCCCTGTCCTTCACTGTCTCCTGGAGTTGGCTCAAATTCATGTCCATTGAGTCATAATGCTATCTAACCACCTCATCCTCTGCTGCCCTCTTCTCCTTTGCCTTCAATCTTTTCCAAAATCAAGGTCTTTTCCAATGATTGTCTCTTCATATCAGGTAGTCATAGTATTGGAGCTTCAGCTTCAGCATCAGTCCTTCCAATGACTATGCAGGGTTGATTTCCTTTAGGATTGGCTGGTTTGATTTCCTTAAAGTCCAAGGGACTCTCAAGAGTCTTCTCCAGCACCACGATTCAAAAGCATCACTTCTTCAGTGTTCTGACTTCATTATGGTCCAACTCTACATCCATATATGACTACTGAATAGCTTTGTCTATAGGGAGCTTTGTTGGCAAAGTGATGTCTCTGCTTTTTAATACACTGCCTAGCTTTGTCATAGCTTTCTTTCCAAAGAGCAAGCGTCTTAATTTCATGGCTGCAGTCACTATCCACAGTGATTTTGGAGCCCAAGAAAATAAAATCTGCCACTGCTTCCACTTTTTCTTCACCTATTTGCCATGAAGTGATGGGACTGGGTGCCATGATCTTAGTGTTTGAATGTTGAGTTTTAAGCCAGTTTTTTCACCTACCTTTTTCACGTTTTCCAGAGGCTCTTTAGTTCCTCCTTACTTTCTGCCATTAGAGTGGTAACAGCTGCATATCTGAGGTTGTTGATATTTCTCCTGGCAATCTTGACATCCAGCCCAGCATTTCTCATGATATACTCTGCATATAAGTTAAATAAACAATGTGACAATATACAGCCTTGTGTTACTCCTTTCCCAATTTTGAACCAGTCAGTTGTCCCATCTAAGGTTCTGTTTCTTCTTGACCCAAATACAGGTTTCTCAGGAGACAGATAAGATGGTCTGGTATTCCCATCTCTTTAAGAATTTTTCACAGTTTGTTGCAATCCACACAGTCAAAGGCTTTCAAGTAATCAATGAAGCAGAAGTAGATGTTTTTCTGGAATCGCCTTGCCATCTCTGCTGCTGCTGCTGCTAAGTCGCTTCAGTCGTGTCCAACTCTGTGCGACCCCATAGACGGCAGCCCACCAGGCTTCCCCGTCCCTGGGATTCTCCAGGCAAGAACACTGGAGTGGGTTGCCATTTCCTTCTCCAATGCATGAAAGTGAATGATCCAACAAATGTTGGCAATTTGATCCCTGGTTCCTCTGCCTTTTCTAAAACCATATTGTACATCTGGAAGTTCTCAATTCATGTACTCCTGTAGCCTAGCTTGAAGGATTTTGAGCATAACCTTAGTAGCATGTGAAATGAAGGCAACTGCACAGTAGCTGGAACATTCTTTGGCATTTCCCTTCTTTGGGATTGGAAAGAAAACTTATCTTTTCCACTCCTATAGCCACTGCTGAGTTTTCCAAATTTGCTGACATATTGAGTGCAGCACTTTTGCAACATCATTTTTTAGGATTTTAAATTACTCAACTGGAATTCCATCACTCCACTAGCTTTGTTCTCAATAATGCTTCCTAAGGCCCACTTGACTTCACACTCTAGGATGTCTGATTCTAGGTGAGTGACCACACCATCGTGGTTATCCTGGTCATTAAAACTTTGTTCATATAGTTTTGTGTATTCTTGCTGCCTCTTCTTTATCTCTTCTGCTTCTGTTAGATCCTTAGCATTCCTGTCTTCTATCATGCCCATCCTTGCATGAAATGTTCCCTTGATCACTCCAATTTTGTTGAAGAGATCTCTAGTCCTTCCCTTCTATCGCTTTCCTCTACTTCTTTGCACTGTTCATTTAAGAAGGTCTTAAATGGCAACCCACGTCAGTACTCTTGCCTGGAGAATCCCATGGACAGAGGAACCTGGTAGGCTACAGTCCATGGGGTCACAAAGAGTCGGACACGACTGAGTGACTTCACTTCACTTCACTTCACTTTATCTCTCCTTGGTATTCTCTGGAAGTTTGTATTCAATTGGGTATATCTTTCTCTTTCTCCCTTGCTTTTCACTTCTCTTCTTTCCTCAGCTATTTATAAAGACTTCTCAGATAACCACTTTGCCTTCTTGCATTTCTTTTTCTTTGGGATAGTTTTGGTCACTGCCTCCTGTACAGTGTTACAAACCTCTGTGCATAGTTCTTCAGGCACTGAATCTGCTTGTCACCTCCACTGTTAATCATAAGGGGTTTGATTTAGGTCGTATCTGAATGGTCTAGTGGTTTTCCCTACTTCAATTTAAGTCTGAATTTTGCAATCAGGAGTTCATGGTCTGAGCCATAGTCAGCTCCCGGTCTTGTTTTTGCTGATTGTATAGAGCTTCTCCATCTTCGGCTGCTAAGAATATAATCTATCTGATTTCAGTATTGACCATCTGGTGATGTCCTTGTGTAAAGTTGTCTCATGTCACTGGAATAGGGTGTTTGCTATGACCAGCGTGTTCTCTTAACAAAACTCTGTTAGCCTTGGCCCTGCTTCCTTTTGTACTCCAAGGTCAAACTTGCCTGTTACTCCAAGTATCTCTTGACTTCCTGCTTTTGCATTCCAGTCCCCTATGATGAAAAGGTCTTTTTTTTTTTTTTTTGGTGTTAGGTCTAGAAAGTGTTGTAGGTCTTCATAGAACCAGTCAACTTCAACTTCTTTGGCATCAGTGGTTGAGGCATAGACTTAGATTACTGTGATGTTGAATGGTTTGCTTTAGAAACGAGCCAAGTCATTCTGTCATTTTTGAGATTGCACCCAAGTGCTGCATTTTGAAGGCTACTCCATTTCTTCTAGGGGATTATTCCCCACAGTAGATATAATGGTCATCTGAATTAAATTCTCCCATTCCCATCTATTTTACTTTACCTATACCTAAGACGTCGATGTTCAATCTTGCCATCTCCTGCTTGAGCAGGTCCAATCTACCTTGATTTATGGACCTAACATTCCAGGTTCCTTTGTAATACTGTTCTTTCCATAATTGGACTTTACTTTCACCACCAGACACATCCACACCTGAGCATCCTTTCCACTTTGGCCCAGCTGCTTCATTCTTTCTGGAGCTATTAGTAGTTGCCCTCTGCTCTTCCCCAGTGGCATATTGGACACCTTCTGAACTGGGAGGCTCATCTTCTAGTGTCATATCTTTTTGCCTTTTCATACTGTTTATGGGGTTCTCGCAGCAAGAATACTGTAGCGGTCTGCCATTCCCTACTCCAGTGGACCATGTTTTGTCAGAACCCTCCACTATGACCCGTCAGTCTTGGGTGGCCCTGCACAGCATGGCTGATCACTTCTTTGAGTTATACAAGCCTCTTTGCCATGATAAGGCTGTGATCCATGAAGGGGAAAATCAACTATACTTCAACCTAAAAAATTAAATTAAAAAAAAAAAGCACTCTTTTCTGTTCTAATTTTTGTCTATGTAGGTATGTAATCAGATCTGAGTTCTTAACCTCTCTAGTATCTAATGATGCTAAGCACCATTTCATATGCTTATTGGCCTTCTGGATATTCTTTTTTAGGAAATGCCCATCCAAGACTTGGGCCTTTTTTCATGGATTATATTTTTAAATAAATGTCCTTTGTTGATTTGCAATGTTTTCTCCCAACTGAATGTTGCCTGAATACCATACCCACAAAATCAGCAGCTACTTACGTATGGTAGGACAGTTTTTGGGGACTCCTGAGATACTAGAAACTTCCTCTTAAGCAGACCACTGGGCAGTGTGATTTGAAATTCCTTCTAGTGGATGCAATGCAGAGAGAGGAGCGGTGACTGGTAAATCATGGTGGAGAAAACTTGTGCTTAAAATATTCATGGAAGGGTGTAATGGAAAAATTTTTCACCTGTGGAGGTTAGAGAACGTCATTGGCTTTTATGACTTAAACATTATGTCAACAGAACAGCCTATTTTGTGATCTGTCAAACGTGGATTGTATATCTGCTTTAATCTTTAAAGAAAAGAATGCATCTACAGATCAAAATGCAGTAACTGTGGTTCAGGCATCCAAAATGGAGCCCTATGGCCATTGTGGATATAATTTCAGATGTGTTCCTGTGCTGCTGCAAACTTCTTCTCTGAGCAAGATCAGATCCTAGGACACTAGCCCTGCCAGCTGCAACCTTATGTTCTCAAGGTCTCCCCTCACAACTATGCAACCATTCTGGATCCCAATCAAGCCTTGCTTAACAAGCACCCTTACTTCTTGCCAACTTCAATTATAATTCTTCACAAACAACTTACATAATTTTGTGGGGTTTTTTTTTTTTGCCCTTATAAGCCTCCCTTATTTTGCAGTTTGGAGGAACACAATTCAAGTGCTTCTTGAATCTGTGTTTCCTGGGCTAAATTTCTCAGTTTGCCTCAAAGAAAACTCTTTTCTGTTATAGATTGGATTGTTGATTATTTCCACAGACATTGCTTGGCAGAGTCGACAAGATATCTGAAAATCTACCTGAGGGCACTTGGAGTCTATGTGGTAGACTTAGTACAGCACTTGGTACAGTGCTCAGTACTAAGCTTGTGCCTTCTGTGTCCCCCTTCCCTGAGCCTTATAGAGCACTTCAGGTGCTTCTGGGAGCTCTTCCTGATATCTGGACCTCCTTATGGTAACTTTATTTGAAATCTTAGGATAATTTCACTTAATAAGGATTATTATTTGAAATCTTAGGATATTAAGACTTGAAGTCTTTAAGTTCTGCTTTGTTTTGTCTGGGCTTCGTGGCTTGCAGGATCTTAGTTCCCTGACCAGGAATCAAACTTGGGCCATAGCAATGAAAACGCCAAGTCCTAACCACTGGACTGCCAGGGAATTCCCAAGACCTGAAATCTTAATAGGGTAGTAGTACATTTCCTAGATTAAAGTAACCTATGAGGAATCTATAAGCAAGAAAGGTCTAGAAGAAATTTTTGCACATTTCCACAGTGAAATAAGCCTAGGAAACCCTAGGCAGAAAAGCCTAGAAAAAATATCTGGAGTGATTTACTAGGCAAGAAGCTAGAATTGATTTCTTAGCAGGAACCTAGAAGAAATCCAGAGACAGGAAAAGTCTAGAATGAGCCTTGGAATGAATTGATCTGACTGACTTTTTTTTTTTAAATATGGCTTAAAATTGGAAAGATTTGTACTTTATAAGAAAATGAGAAATTGTATTTCTAAAGTCTGTCAAAATTATGTTTCTGAAAGCCTTCCTAAATGAGCAATGCAAAGAAATAGAGGAAAACAATAAATGGGGAAGACTAGAGATCTCTTCAAGAAAATTAGAGATATCAAGGGAACATTTCATGCAAAGATGGGCAAAATAAAGGACAGAAATGGTATGGACCTAACAGAAGCAGAAGATATTAAAAAGAGGTGGCAGAAGAACTATACAAAAGTTCTATACAAAAGAACTATACAAAAACTATACACAGAAGAACTATACAAAAAAGGTCTTCATGACCCAGATAATCACAATAGTATGGTCACCTAGAGCCAGACATCCTGGAATACAAAGTCAAGTGGGCCTAAGGAAGCATCACTACAAAGCAAGCTAGTGGACGTGATGGAATTCCAGTTGAGCTATTTCAAATCCTGAAAGATGATGCTGTGAAAGTGTTGCACTCAATATGCCAACAAATTTGGAAAACAGCAGTGGCCACAGGACTGGAAAAGGTCAGTTTTCATTCCAATCCAAAAGAAAGGTAATGCCAAAGAATGCTCAAACTATCACACAATTGTACTCATCTTACACACTAGCAAAGTAATACTCAAAATTCTCCAAGCCAGGCTTCAACAGTACATGAACCAGGAACTTCCAGATGTTCAAGCTGGATTTAGAAAAGGCAGAGGAACCGAGATTAAATTGCCAACATCCGTTGGATCATCGAAAAAGTAAGTGAGTTCCAGAAAAACATCTATTTCTGCTGTATTGACTACACCAAAGCCTTTGACTGTGTGGATCACAATAAACTGTGGAAAATTCTGAAAGAGATGGGAATACCAGACCATATTACCTGCCTCCTAAGAAATCTGTATGCAGGTCAGGAAGCAACAGTAAGAACTGAACATGGAACAACAGACTGGTTCCAAATAGGAAAAGGAGTACGTCAAGGCTGTATATTATCACCCTGCTTATTTAACTTATATGCAGAGTACATCATGCAAAATGCTGGGCTGGATGAAGCACAAGCTGGAATCAAGCTTGCCAGGAGAAATATCAATAACCTCAGATATGCAGATGACACCACCCTTATGGCAGAAAGAACTAAAATGCCTCAATGAAAGTGAAAGAGGAGAGTGAAAAAGTTGGCTTAAAACTCAATATTCAGAAAACTAAGATCACAACATCTGGTCCCATCACTTCATGGCAAATAGATGGGGAAGCAATGGAAACGGTGAGAGACTTTATTTTTATGGGCTCCAAAATCACTGCAGATGGTGACTGCAGCCATGAAATTAAAAGGCGCTTTCCCCTTGGAAGAAAAGCTATGACTAACCTAGACAGCATATTAAGAAGCAGAGATATCACTTTTCCAACAAAGGTCCGTCTAGTCAAATCTATGGTTTTTCCAGTAGTCATGTATGGATGTGAGAGTTGGACTAAAGAAAGCTTAGTGCCAAAGAACTGATGCTTTTGAACTGTGGTGTTGGAGAAGACTCTTGAGAGTCCCTTGGACTGCAAGGAGATCCAACCAACAATCCTAAAGGAAATCAGTCCTGAATATTCATGGGAGGACTGACGCTGAAGCTGAAACTCCAATACTTTGGCCACCTGATGGGAAGAACTGACTCATTTGAAAAGACCCTGATGTTGGGAAAGATTAAATACGGGAGGAAAAGGGGACAACAGAGGATGAAATGGTTGGATGGCATCACCGACTTGATGGACCTGAATTTGAGTAAGCTCCAGGAGTTGGTGATGGACAGGGAGGCCTGGCGTGCTACAGTCCATGGGGTCGAAAAGAGTTGGAGACGACTGAGTGACTGAACTGAACTGAAAGTCTATCAGCTCCGGGGCTGGCAGCCACCCACTAGAACTCCAGCTGGCTTTGTGTACAATTGGTACACAGCCAATACCTGAAAGTCCTTATCTTGCCCCAAATTGGCCAGGATAGGGTTCTTTCATCATTCCCAAACTGGTTTTTTGTTTCTGAAATTAGAGAAAAACATTTACAGATTCCGAACTTGAGGGAACAGAAGTGCTCCCAGGAGAAAGCTTGTGATTATAATTCTTACCAAGTCCTGAGACCTGTAAACACAGCCCATATTGCCTGAAACAGCAGCCTTGGGTCCATCAGTAGAACCTAAAAATGAAGGAAAAAAGGGGAAAGAGTTATAGGTCTTTCTTTAAATTCAAGGTGTAAATGAATTATTCCAGCTTACAAATTAGTGAATTTACAATACTTGATTCATGACTAAGTATTTTTTTTTTTACTTTTAAAAAATATTTCATTTATTTATTTGGCTGTGTGAGGGCTTAATTGTAGCATGTGACCTCTTAGTTGTGGCATGTGGGATCTAGTTCCCTGACCAGGGATCAAAACTGGGCTCCCTGCATTGGGAGCATGTAATCTTAGTCACCGGACCACCAGGAAATCCCCATAACTAAGTTTTAAAATAAAACTGCGAGATCTCTGTGTCTATCTAGATGTATGCTTGTCTGTGCACATTATAAATATGATATGCTTTTCCCTCAGAATAGCATTATTAAAATTAATTAATAAAAGAATTCTATTTAATTGACTTAAAAGTGTTTACAAATTAAATATTTCTAAATGTAACAGAAACTTGTCCCCAATTTTAAAACTATATTTAATATTTAATGAATGAAAACCAGTTTAAGTTATTGGTTTAATTAATACAGCCACGTCTTTAGGGTTATGGATATTGTGGTTGCTTCAGAAGCACATATACTAAAAGTAGAGTCACCAACATTAAGAGCCATCCACCAGAGATTCAGGGAAGAGTGCCATCACCCTCCTATGAACAACGCTGAATTCTAGAAGCTCTGACTAATTTCATCAGAGGCTTGAAGATCTTCGTCTTAGACTTCTATACCCAACCAAAATGTTGGTTTAATGTACACTAGCAATACATCTGCAGATATGCAAGGACTAAAGAAATGGATCTCCTAGGGAGCCAAGAAAATGAGGAAGCAAACCAAGAAAGAAGGTCCTGAATAATAGCTGTGTGGCAGCCAACAGAAGGCGCCTTGAAGGCATCTGAGAAAAGAGTGGAGATGGGACCCTAGACACATTCCAGATGTGATAAAGCCAGGCACTATAAAGGGAAACGAATCCTGTTCTCTCCACCAGGCATTCCCACCACTCTGAGCCCTGCTAAGACACACAGCTCTACAAAGCCATGAGCTCTTAATAAGGAGGAGGAATGGATGAGAGATGGAGGCTCAGGAAGAGGCCTCCCTTCTATTAGTAGAAGGACCCCTCTGAGAACTCCTGCTCTGAGGGCCTCAGAAATGGGAACAAGAAGTCTCAGAACATCTTACTACCAAACAGGATCCCCACGCACCCAGCCACTGCCAGTGTCACCACTCTATCCCTAGGAAGCAGCAGGGCCAGTTGGACAGTTCAGATGGTCAGGAGGAAAAAAGATAAGACATAGCAGGTGTGGTTAAAGCTTAATTGGTGATTGGCAATGCTGGGCAGGGCCCACGCTGGGAGAGCAAGGCCTGCACACTAGGCCTATTCTGGTCTTCAGGGCAGTGCTGGGGGCTCAGGCCTGAGCTCTCCAAGCCAGGGATCTGGTCAGGCTACTCACAGCAGGAAAAAAAAAAAAAAAAACATGGAAAGGAAGGATGATCTGGTTGGCTTTAGAGCAGAAATGATAACATCAGGGGATGACTTCTCTGAAGAAAAATGGGGTATTGTAGAGCTTAGAGATCCTAAATGAATGGGATTGGAAAGAGTTGGGGCAAAATAGGGCCTGAGTGGGGACGAACAGAAAGAAAGAAGGAGAAAACAAGACATCTGGTCCTGGGGTGTAGGAAGCTCCAGCTGTTCTCCAGGGCCCTGGTGCAGCAAGCATGGCGCTGGCTCCTTCATGTAGGCAGAAATCCTCTCGAGACCATAAGGATGAGAAAAAGGAAGTCGGATCATGATCAGCTGCCCCACTGGGGCTTCAGCAGCTCCATGTCAGATACCCAAGTTGAGAAGCCCAGTACAGCCCCTCCTTGTGGGGGCAAGTGTTACAGAAGGCACAGTCTTCCTGCAATCCCTAGTGGTCAGAACTCAACCCCTTCAGTTTCCTCTAACTAATGTGCTATCTTACTAAGACCTACCACACATGGAGACTCCACTCTGAGGATATCCACCAGAGAGGGTGATGTATAGGCATCTCTGGTTCTATCACACTTCACTTAATTGTGCATCCCAGGTATTGTGTATTTTACAAACTAAGGTTGGTGTCAACCTTGCATCAAGTAAGTATATCACCAATATTTATTCCAAGAGCATTTATTTGCTCACTAAAGGTCACTAAATGTCTCTGTCACACTTTGGTAATTATAGCACCATTTTCAAATTTTTCATAATCATTACATTTGTTAAGGTGGTCTGTGATCATTTGATCTTACTATTGCAAAACTCAACATTCAAAAAATTAAGATCATGGCATCTGGTCCCATCATTTCATGGCAAATAGGAGGAAAAAAAGTGGAAGCAGTGACAGATTTTCTTTTCTTTGGCTCCAAAATTACTGCAGATGGTGACTGCAGCCATGAAATTAAAAGACGCTTGCTCCTTGGAAGGAAAGTTATGACAAACCTAGACAGCATATTAAAAAGCAGAGACATCACTTTGCTGACAAAGGTCGCTATAGTCAAAGCTACGGTTTTCCCTGTAGTCATGTACGGATGTGAGAGTTGGACCCTAAAGAAGACTGAGCACTGAAGAATGGATGCTTTCAAATTGTGGTGCTGGAGAAGACTCTTGAGAGTCCTTTGGACAGCAAAGAGATCAAACCAGTCAATCCTTAAGGAAATTAACCCTGAATATTCATTGGAAGGACGGATGCTGAAGGTACAATACTTTGGCCACCTGATGTGAAGAGGTGACTCACTGGAAAAGACTGATGCTGGGAAAGATTGAGGGCAACAGAGGCAACAGAGGATGAGTTGGTTGGATGGCATCATTGACTCAATGGACACAAGATTGAGCAAACTTCAGGAGATAGTAAAGGACAGAGAAGACTGGTGTGCTGCAGCCAATGGGGTTACAAAGAGTCGGACTTGAATTAGTGACTAAACAACAACAATTGCAAAAACACTACAATTCCCTGAATGCTCAGATGATGGTTAGCATTTCTTAGCAATAAACTATTTTAAATTAAGGTAAAATACATTCTTTTTGTAGACATAGTCAAGGCTATGGTTTTTCCTGTGGTCATGTATGGATGTGAGAGTTGGACTGTGAAGAAGGCTGAGTGCCGAAGAATTGATGCTTTTGAACTGTGGTGTTGGAGAAGACCCTTGAGAGTCCCTTGGACTGCAAGGAGATCCAACCAGTCCATTCTGAAGGAGATCAGCCCTGGGATTTCTTTGGAAGGAATGATGCTAAAGCTGAAACTCCAGTACTTTGGCCACCTCATGCGAAGAGTTGACTCATTGGAAAAGACTCTGATGCTGGGAGGGATTGGGGGCAGGAGGAGAAGGGGATGACAGAGGATGAGATGGCTGGATGGCATCACTGACTCGATGGACATGAGTCTGGGTGAACTCCAGGAGTTGGTGATGGACAGGGAGGCCTGGCGTGCTGCGATTCATGGGGTCTCAAAGAATCGGACACAACTGAGCGGCTGAACTGAACTGAACTGAATGCTATTGCACACTTTGTAGATTACAGTAGGGGCTTCCCTGGTGGTTCAATGATAAAGAATCTGCCTGCCAATGCAAAAAAACACAAGTTTCATCTCTGATCCAGGAAGATCGCATATGCCATGCAGCAACCAAGCCCAGGCGCCACAACTATTGAGCCTGTGCTCTAAAGCCCAGGAGCCACAACTGCTGAGCCCACATGCTAAACTACTGAAGCTGCGTTCCTAGAGCCCGTGCTCAGCAATAAGAGAAGCCACTGCGGTGAGAAGTCTGCCCAATGCAACTAGAGAGTAGCCCCTGCTTGCCACAACTAGAGAAAAGCCAGCCCAGCCGTGAAGACCAGGCACAGCCAAAAATAAATAAATTAGAAAAAAAAAATTTTTTTTAAAGATTACAATATACTATAAACATAACTTTTATCAGAGACAGGCTCCAGGCTTTGCCCACAGGGGGCCCCCTAGCACCACAAAGAGGCTCAGAAATACATAAACAACTTGCAGAAGAGACCACTGTACCCAATGACTCAGCAAACCTGGATGAAAGCTGATAGAAAAGTATAAAGCTCAGTACCAGATTCTAATTATTCCTCTTAAAGGACAAAGTCCAACTGCCTGGCCTGAGACTTGAGCTTAGTCTCACTGGGCCCCTAGAGTTTCAAGGATCCAAAGATCCTGGGGCTGCCTGTATCCAACAGTCCAGGCCCCAGAGGCCACACACTGCAGCCCACATCTGTCTCCAACTCACTTCCAGGCAGTCGTCTGGGTGATGATCCAGATGACTCTTGAATGATCCCCAAGGCGGATCAGCTTGGACCGAACCAGAACTGATGAGAACTAGCTGAGAAAGGAGATTCCATGATGGAGAAGGGGAATAGAAAGCAGACTGTAGGCTGAAAATCTTTTGGACTAGAGCTTCAAATTCCCAAACCTGACATAAAGCAGACTTTGTCGCTCTCTAGTTAGTTGACTGAGGGTACCAGTGGTGAGTTGGGAAATGAGATCAAGCTGTGCTCTTCCAGAACCAAGGTGGCTCCACCCACACCACACAGCTTGGGGTTCTTATAGTTCTCCAGCTACGCTGAGCCCCAGAGGTTGGGCACCAGGACTCCCTGTGCCTGATTCAGTGCCTCATGCACAGGAGAGGGTCAGATCAGTGAATGTGACTTAAAATCATGTACTATCACATCTCTGAGACAGAATCTGGGGTAACTGGAAGGAAGAAGGAAAGGAAGACAGAAAGGGAAGAGTAGTGATCACCATAAGAGGTGTCAAGAAAAATACTTCCACATGGGTATCTACCTATGTTTTCAAATGTCAGCGTCAATTAGTCCTGGGGCTGCTGCTTAGACGTTTCTGTCGTGTCTGACTCTGTACAACCCCATGGACTGCAGCCACCAGGCTCCTCTGTCCATGGGATTCTCTAGGCAAAAATACTGGAGTGGGTTGTCATGCCCTCCTCCAGGAGATCCCCCTCAACCCAGGGATCAAATCTGGGTCTGCATTGCAGGCAGATTCTTTACTACTGAGCCCCCAAGGAAGCCCCCAGTTAGTCCTAGGAATCATAATACAACCCCAGGCAGGGATATGATTGCTGCTAAGCTCCCCAGGAACCAGGAGAAAAAATTGTGTCCGTCTTTGGTACTTGATATCAATCCTTCTGTGTCTCATTATATCACTCACAGCTGCATACCATCTCTTGAAAGTTCTGCTTCCTCCATACTGTCCAGGGCTGTGAACTCAGACAAGGAAAGGACCTGAGCTTTTCTTTTCAGTACAAGAAACAGAGAACCACTGACTGTTGCACACAGAAGCCAGATGCTCTCACTGGGAGCCCAGCACAGGCTGTCTGTGATCTTCAGCAATTACTGTCCTTTCAACTTAATTCCTTACTATAAGACAGAGGTGATAATGTGCACCCATGGGTGATTCATGTCAATGTATGGCAATAACCACCACAATATTGTAAATAAATTATCCTCCAATTAAAATAATTAATTTAAAAAGATGGAGGTGATAATTCTTCTACCACGTAGAAATGCTGCAAAGATGAAACACAATATATGTACGATGTTCAGCAGATATCCTGGTATAAATCAATCATTGATAAATGGTAGGTAGTCTTAATTTTTAGCCCTGAGACTAAGAAAGTATCATGGAGAAGACAGAAGAGATATAAATAGTGAGAAGACCAGGAGAATTACTTCAAAGCGGTTGAGGAAGTCTTTTAGGTTTGTGAATTCATACAGGCACTTGGGTTCCAATCTGTGGTGCAGGTCAACTATGTCATAAGCAGATAAATCCACATAGGTGAGCTGCAGAAAGGCAAAGCAAGAATGGGCTTTAAACTCTGAACCTGGGCAAAATGAACTCCTGGCTCTCAAATCTGCCCCTGCACTTACCTTCTCTCCTGAAAACCAATGCCTTTTCCCCAGAAGTTGGGATAAAAGCTTCATCTTCAGAGGGATTCCCTCCAATTATGCAGGTTTCATTTTCTCCTGAAGGGAAACACAGCTGTCACTGCCCTCAGACACTGACTCCCTGGCAGAGAGCAGGCCTCCTGGGGCTGCGTCTGAACCCAGCTGCCAGGTGAGCAGCGATGTTTTCCGCTTGAACCTGGGTCGGTGCCCGGGCTGCAATTCAACCCACCTGTGTTCACTAGACTCCTATGGGTACCACCGCCCATGTGTGAGAGGCAATGGGAAGGCAAAGGGCAAAAACCACACTGTTCCTAACCTAACTCAGCTCCAGACACCTGCCCTGGGTGTCTCAAACTGGAGAGTGATGCAGGGTGTGACGCAGCCAGTGGTTGCCTCGCTGATATTCAGAGTCAATGCAGCCGCATCTTCTGGATTCACACGTGCTCTCTCTTGCTTATAAAACGTTGACGAGTTCTAATATTTTAGAGAACACGGTGCAGGACATCAGAACATATAGTGCCCAGTATCCAGTCAAGAAGTCCAGCCTCTGATCTCCTGCATGGCCTTCCATAATTCCCTCCAACTCTAGTGCTGACAGACACTCTGAACTCTCTAGTGAATTAACAGAAATTCTATGTGGAATAACCTCAGAATACTAAATTATGTCGTATAAATAAATACAAACAGTAAGATTTAAATGTGTCCTGCTGCTAAGTCGCTTCAGTCGTGTCCGACTCTTTGCGACCCCATAGACTGCAGCCCACCAGGCTCCCCCGCCCCTGGGATTCTCCAGGCAAGAACACTGGAGTGGGTTGCCATTTCCTTCTCCAATGCATCAAAGTGAAAAGTGAAAGTGAAGTCGCTCAGTCGTGCCAAAGTGTCCTAATTTATGTTAATTTTTTAAAGATTGTTAAATGTTGTCTGTGTAAGCTTAGAATATGCCAAACAAAGGAATATATTTTTCACTTGAAAATAAGAAAATGAAAATAAACATTAACAAGAATCTGCCAAGTGGGATATCAGAAAAGAAAATTGCCTACTTATATTACTTTGAATAAAGAAATGCGACAAACTAGGGCTGCAGGATTTTAGAAAAGAAACTAAGTTCAAGGTGAAAAATATGGAAAATAAGAAACAATGCTAAGAAGAAAAATTTCAAACCTACACCGGGAAGAACTGAATGGATTGTTAAACCGTGTCCACCGAGGGGCAAGTTTGGGGGAGGTCTTTGGTGCGGCTCTCACAGCACAGCCCTGCTTAGGTGTCCACTTAGACTGGAGGAGCTGGGTCAGGCGGTCACCAGGACACCTGTGTCTGAAAAGCAGTGGTGTGCTCAGGAGAAGACTGGACGGCCACGCTCCCCACAGCCAGGCACTGGGGTCCACAGCTCCTGTGACAGTCTAAAGGCCATCCTCCAGCCCTGGGCCAGTGGGGTGGCCCTGAAACAGAGGTGGAGCAACCCCATTACACCAGAGGTGAAGGGCTGGGTTGGCTGGCCGTGCCTCTAGAATCACAGCTGGAAACCTCCCTGGCACTGAGAAACAGGAAAAGAAATTTGAAAAACAAAATAATAATAATAAAAACCCCACATGACTGAGAAGATTGTACAGAAATTTGCAACACGTCACTGCAAACTCAGTGTCTAGACTGAGAACTGTTTTTATCACCCTTGTAGGGTGATCGAAAGTTGAATATGTAAGCATCTAGTGACTGCCACACAAGGATATTGGTGATGGACAGGACCACAGTGTATCTCAATTACCACTGCTGGCCCATCACTCAAGGCCTTCCAGAGACACTCATATACATCAAATTGGCAAAACACGCAGACTGACACGACTTGCCCTTTAAAGTCCTTAAAATAATGACAATGTCAAGGAGATTGACCAGTGGAAAAGAGGATCTCTTCTCTCCAAACCTACTTAAAGTTCTTTTATAAGGCGTCTCAGCCAGTCCCCTCTAATTCATAAGTCCTGTAAAAACAGATTGCTTTAGCTCTTATGTTTTGCTTTAAAAACATATTTATTATCATATTCAATGTGTGTGTTCATTTGCTCTAGATAATAAGCTAGAATAGAACCACAATGAGTTCCACTTTGCCCATTAAAAAAAGGTTGTGACTACCATCACTTCACCTTTTAACTGTGATCCAGAATTAAATGAGTAATGGGGCGAGCATAGGACACAGGGAGATTTATAGACTGGGATTTATTCAGCAAGTGGAAACATGCATAGCCAATAAACAATTGGAAAAATGTAAAGGTCGGAAACAGCAGGGTAGATAATGAGCCCATAAAATTAGCATACAATGAAATTGTGACACCCCAAGTGCCTAAGGAACAGGAAAAAGAGGCCCACGTGCCTTGCTGGGGGCACCATCAAGTAAGTTACTCTCTCTACAGAGCAATAAAATAGTCTGCTATTAAAGCTTAAAACCATTCTCACGTTTTGCCTTCTAGTATCTGCTAGGGGATCTACCAAATAAAGGCCACAAACCAGAGGAAAACATCAGTTTAAGATGACACTATCGTAAGGAAAAGTAAAAAATAGAAAACCCCACATTGCCCAGTAATGAGTGACTGACTAGGCAAATTACACTTTATCTACTGGATCCAGGAACTATTTAGTAGAATGTGCACAAATGTATGGCTAATAGGTATAGATTTTTAAGGGAAACCTTAAGAGAAAAAAGAGCAGAACCTAAAAATGTATGTACACACAAATTACATGTACCCAAAGAAGTAGGCACAAGTAAAAATCAAGTGAGTACTTGAAGTGATCCCCCTAATATTAAATACAACTAGCTTAATAACTCTTCATTGAACACCCAGTATCTTCCAGGTGCTGTTCTGGTTGTATAAAAACACCTGTAAGACCAGGAACAAGAAGAGACAGAAATGCCTGCTTTCATGGTATTTATATCCTACAGGGAAGACTGATGATAAAGAAAAACATAAGCAATATAACAATGAGACCATGTCTATGTCCGTCACAAGCAGTAAGGTGCACCATCTTAAGTGGACAACTCAATGGGTTTTTAGATATGTATATTTTTATGGAATCACCACCTGGGTCAAGATAGAGAACATTTCCAGCCCCACACAATCTCTTCAACAAAGACAAGCTCACCATTCAGCTGACCTCTGTTACCCTGGACTTATTTTGCCTACTAATAATCATGTAAATAGAAGGATGTGGTAAGTGCATTTGGTGTCTACATCCTGTTGTCCACATTGTGTCTCTGAGAGTCATCCATGTTATTGTGTGTAGCAGTAGCCCTTCATAATATTTTCATCATATGTATATATATCGTGTAATACTCCATCATATGAATAATGAATTTGTAGCAGATCCAACCAGTCCATTCTAAAGGAGATCAGCCCTGGGATTTCTTTGGAAGGAATGATGCTAAAGCTGAAACTCCAGTACTTTGGCCACTTCATGCGAAGAGTTGACTCATTGGAAAAGACTCTGATGCTGGGAGGGATTTGGGAGCAAGAGGAGAAGGGGACGACAGAGGATGAGATGGCTGGATGGCATCACTGACTCAATGGACATGAGTCTGAGTGAACTCCAGGAGTTGGTGATGGACAAGGAGGCCTGGCGTGCTGCGATTCATGGGGTCGCAAAGAGTAGGACACGACTGAGCGACTGATCTGATCTGATCTGATGATGGACTTATATAACATATCACAGCTTATTGGTCCACTCTTGCATTGCCAGACATTGGAAAGTTGCCAGTTCTTGGCTCTTTCATATAAAGCCGCTTTGAACACTATGGTACATGTCTGTTGAAGACATAAGCACACATCCCCATTAGTATATAACAAGGCATGGCATTCCAGGGGCATAGGGTAGATGTTATGTTTAGTTCCAGGAAGTGCTGTTGGTTTCCAAAGTGGTTGTTCCACCAGCAGTGACTGATGGTTCCAGTTACTGCACATATTTGTGAACAATTGTTGGTCCTTTTCATTTTAGCTTCTGTGAGTATATAATTGGATTAACTGTGTTCATAACTTCCCCAAATCCAATATTGTTGGGCACCTTTTCATATACTGATTGGCCTTTGGAATATTCTCTTTTGTAATACCCAATCAAGACTTGGGCCTTGGAGTTGCCTGGTGGCCTAGTGTTTAGGATTCTGGGCTTTCAATGCCAGGGCCTGGGTTCAACCTCTGGTTGGGAAACTGAGATCCTACAAGCCACATGATGCGGCCAAAAAGCCACTTAGGCCTTTTTTTTCATTGGTTATATTTTTAGCTAAATATTTTTGGATAAAGGTCCTTTGTGATTTGTAATATTTTCTCCCAACTGAGCCTTGACTGAATACTAGACCCCAAAATAAACAACTATTTATGGTAGCATGGTCTGGGAACTCCTGAGGTCCTAGAAACTTTCTCTTAAGCAGACCACTGGACAGTGTGATTTGAAATTACTTCCAGAGAATGCAAAGCAGTGATGAATGGTGCCTGATAAAAAGGAGACCAGGAAACTTAGTATACTCATAGAAGGATGTGAAGTGAAAACACAACAGCCCCAAGATCTCTATATAGACTCTGGACTCGGATACCTCACATGGGCAAGAACTGAAAAGCAAGTGCCTTAAGTTAAAAAATATATGTATCCATCAGATATTCAAGAGATACTGGATATTCAAGAGAGACTGGCATCACCCATCCCGTGAACAAGGCTTAATTCTAGCTGTGTCTAATTGCATCAGAGGCCTGAAGGTCCTTATCCTAGAATTGTATAACCAACAAAAACGTTACTTTAGTGTACACTAGCAACACATCTTCAGATATGTGAGGACTAAAGAAATTTACCTCGCGGGTAGCTAAGAAAATGAGGAAGTAACCCAGAAAGACAGTCCTGAATAATAGCTGCGCAGCAGCCAACAGAGAGCGCCTGAGCTCTTAACAAGGAGGAGAAATGGATGAGAGATGGAGGCTCAGGAAGAGGCCTCCCTTCTATTAGTAGAAGGAGCCCTCTGAGGACTCCTGCTCTGAGGGCCTCAGAAATGGGAACAAGAAGTCTCAGAACATCTTACTACCAGACAGGATCCCCATGCATCCAGACACTGCCAGTGTCACCACTCCATCCCTAGGAAGCAGCAGGGCCAGTTAGACAGTTCAGATGGTCAGGAGGAAAAAAGATAAGACATAGCAGGTGTGGTTAAGGCTTTATTGGTGATCAGCAGGGCTGGGCAGGGCCCACACTGGGAGAGCAAGGCCTGCACACTAGGCCTGTCCTGGTCTTCAGGGCAGTGCTGGGGGCTCAGGCTTGAGCTCTCCAAGCCAGGGATCTGGTCAGGCTACTCATAGCAGGGGAGAAAAAAAAAAAAAAAAACAGCAACATGGAAAGGAAGGATGATCTGGTTGGCTTTAGAGCAGAAAGCATAATGTCAGGGGGTGACTTCACTGAAGAAGAGTGGGGTGCTATAGAGCTTAAAGATCCTGGATGAATGGGGTTGGGAAAGAGTTGGGGCCAAATAAGACCTAAGTGCGACAAATGGAAAGAAAGAAGGAGAAAACAAGACATCTGGTTCTGGGGTGCAGGAAGCTCCAGCTGTTCTCCACACACAGCACTGGCTCCTCGCTCCATCTCCTGCCATCCAGAGCACTACTTGTTGCCCCACACAGCCATCTTTGAATATACAGGGTGTGGGAGGAAGCGGCTGGACTTCATGTAGGCAGAGATCCTCTTCAGGCCCTGAGGGTGGAAAAAAGAAGGTCAGGTCTGCTGCCCCACTGGGGCTCATGCAATTCCACTCCAGACTTTGAGTTGGAACCCTGGTCCAACCCTTCCTTGTGGAGTGAAGCAATCAGCAAAAATCTATCTTCCTAGGGTCCCCAGTTCTGATAAGTTACCTCTTCAGTTTCCTGTGACTAATGTGGTATCTTACTAAGACCTGCCACACATGGAGAACAGGCTGTGTTAGCTGCTGTATATACCCAGAGATGAGAAAACACAGCCATCCCTCATTCCAGTCCACTTCAAATTACTGTGATTCACACGTTTTGTGTATTTTACAACCTGAAGCTTTGTGCCAACCATCATTAAGCAAGTCAACCGATGCCATTTTTCCAACCACATCTGCTCACTTTCTGTCTCTGTGTCATCTTTGGTGATTTTCCCAATATTTCTACTTTTTCATTATGATTATGTTTGTTATGTTGATCTGTGATCAGGGATCTTTGATGTTACTGTGGCAAAAAAATCAAACTCCTGATGTATTGAGGGTTTGGGTCTAGATGCCCACAATACAGTGAAGCGAGTCATAGCTTTTTTGGTTTCTCAGGGCATGTAAAAGTTGTTTATAGTATACTGTAGCCTGTAAAATGTTCAATAGCATTATACCTAAAATATAAATATATATTTATCTTAATTTAAACATCCTTTATTGCTGGGCATTAATTCTCTGGCAGTCCAGTGGTTAGTTAGGACTCCATGCTTTCACTGCCAGGGGCTGGGTTTGATCCCTGCTCTGGAATCTAAGATCCCACATGCTGCACATCTTGGCCAAACAAACAAACAAACCTGAAACTTTCTTGCCAAAAAATGCTGAGACCCTCAGTACATCAGGGAGGGTTGTACCTTGAAGTCTCTATAGTGGGCAGTTTCCTTCCCTCTCTTTCCTTCTTCCAGTTACTCATGATTCTGTCTCAGAGACAGGATCGTACATTCATTTTAAGTTACATTCACTGATCTGAGCCTCTCCCCTGTATGAGTCACTGTATCAGGCCCAGAGGGGATGCAGAAGTCACACAATCCTGGCGCCCGGCCTCTGGGGCTCAGTGCAGCTGGAGAACTACAGGAATTCTGAGGTATATGTGACAACTGAGAACCTCCACAGAAGTAACCTAAGAGTGGTTAGTGTGTCCTTATCTGGGGGGAAACGGGATCACAGAGGTTAAGTACCTTCCTCACGTTCAAGCCACTAGAAAGTGATAGCATGGAACACAGCTGGCTCTCTCTCCAACTCTGTGCTCTTGGCAAAGCACTCCCTTCCTCCATTTCCCCACAGGAGGGCTTGTCTTTCCTCCTGCACACAAACCTGGTTCTTTCGAAGAGGGAGACTCCAGGCTTTGCCCACAGAGGGACCCCTAGCACAACAAAGAGCCTCAGAAAGTACATGAGCAGCTTGCAGAAGACACCAGATCTCACCCAATGACTCAGCAAAACCCAGAAGAAAGGTGATAGGAGGGTGAGAAGCAGCAAGACCAGGCTCTAATTATTCCACTTAAAGGACAGAATCCAACTCCTGGCTGGGACCTGAGCCCACTCTCACTGGGCCCCGACCTACCTCATCCCCAGTCCTGCTACAGCCACCCAGGCAGTGAGACACTCAGATGTACCTGTGCACCATCTTCTCAAGACCCAGAGTTCCCAGGAGTTCCAGACCTAGGGCTGACTGTACCCCACAGCCCAGGGCCCACAGGCCACACACTGCAGTCCACATCTGTCCCCATCCCCCTTCCCAGGCACTCATCTCAACTCTTTGTTGCTCTCCAATTATTAATAGTTGACTGAGGGTGACGATGAGCTGGGAGGTGAGGTCAGGCTGTGCTCCTTCAGAACCAAGGACGTTCCACCCATACCACACAGCTTCAGGGTTCCTGAAGTTCTCCAGCTGCACTGAGCCCCAGAGTTAGGACTCCAGGATTGTGTGACTTCTGTATCCCTCCTGTGCCTGACAGAGTGCCTCATACAGAAGACGGTCAGATCGGTGAATGTGACTTAAAATGAATGGGCCATCCTGTCTCTGAGACAGGATTATGAGTAACTGGAAGAAGGAAAGAGAGGGAAGGAAACTGCCTACTATAGAGACAAGATAAGATCTTCCCAAGAAGGCATCTACCTATGGAAGAAAATCCCAGAACGAATTACATTCTTGGAAATCTCGGTACAACCCCAGAGAGGGAGCCAATAAGCCGCAGGGCCCTTGGGTGATCAGGAAAAAACATTATGTCTTTGACACCTAAGATCACTCTTACTGTGCCTCAACTCAACTAATGCCAGCCACATCCAAACTCCTGAGATTTCTGCTTCCTCCACACTTTCCAGAGCTCTGAGCCCAGACAACAAAAGGACCTGAGCTTTTCTCTTCCACACAGGAAACGGAGAGCCATTGACTGCTGCCCATAGAATCCAGACACTTTAACTGGGAGCCCAGCACAGCCTGTACTGGCTCTGTGACCATCAGAAATTACACATCCTTTTGGCTTATTCCTTGTCTTTAAGATGGAGGTGATACTTCTTTACCTTGTAGAAATAAGGCAAAGATCAAATCTGATACAATGTATGTAAAGTCCTGAGCAGAAAACCTGGCATAAACCAAGTTCTCAATAAATGCTAGTTATACTTGGTTTTCAGAGAAGGCAATGGTATCCCACAGTACTCTTGCCTGGAAAATCCCATGGACGGAGAAGCCTGGTGGACTGCAGTCCATGGGTCACTGAGGGTCGGACACGACTGAGAGACTTCACTTTCACTTTTCACTTCCATGCACTGGAGAAGGAAATGGCAACCCACTCCAGTGTTTTTGCCTGCAGAATCTCAGGGACGGGGGAGCCTGGGGGGCTGCCGTCTATGGGGTCGCACAGAGTCGGACACGACTGAAGTGACTTAGCTTAGCTTAGCTTAGCTTAGCTTATACTTGGTTTCAGTTCCAATTAGGAAAGCTGCAGGGAGAAGAGTGTAGAGAAAAGAGATGTATTAATAGTAGGACGATCAGGAGAGTACCTCAAAATGAGAGATGAAGTCTTTCAGGTTTGGGAATGCATCCAGGCACTTGGGCTCAAATATGCGGTGAATGTCAAGAACATCATAAACCAGGAAATCCACAAAGGTGAGCTGCAGAAAGACAAAGCATGAATGTGCACCAAACTCTGAACCTCAGGAAAGTGACAGCTCTCCCTCCCCTAAAGCCATCCCACTTACCTTGTCCCCTGCAAACCAAGGCCTCCTCCCCAGAAACTCTGAGTAGAGCTTCATCTTTCCAGGGATCTCCTTCAAGTATTGAGACTTTAGTTTCTCCTGAGACACAAAACAGCTGTCACTGCCCTCAGACACAGACTCCCTGGCAGAGCAGGCCTCCTGGGGATGATTCTGATCCCAGCTGCCAGGTGAGGAGCCATGTCCCCCAACTGAACCTGGGTTGGCACCCACCTGCCATTCAACCCACCTGTGTTCATCAGACTCCTATGGGTACTACCTCCCATCTGTGAGAGGTAATGGGAAGGCAAAGGCCAAAACCACACTGTCCCTGACCCTGTCACCAGTCAGTTCCAGACACCTGCCCGGGGTCAGACCAGCAGTTCTGTGAGATTTGGCAGAGCTCAAGCCTCAGACCTCAGGCTGATCAACACTAAAATAACTACGAAAGAAGTCCTTTGTTCCAGTGTGGGAGACAGAATAGTCTGGATGCCTGGACAGTTGGAAAGAATTGGGAGCTGAAAGGAAGGAAGGAAAGGAATAAAGTCTGACCCTGGGCTGCCCACTGGACACAGGTCCTGATCCCTGAGATGCCAAGGAGGAGGCACTGGTTGAACTCATAAACACCTATATAGGATGTGAATTTCTACCCTGGGAGGCTGGACTCTACCCTAAGATTGATGGGAACTGAGTCCAAGGTTGCATTTCATGCACTGGGAGTTCTGAGGGTCACTCTCAGAACTCTGTAGGGACTAGCTTGGTGAATCAGTAGTTTCCAAGGAGTTTAAATGGCAAAAAGACCAGTGTAGATAGGACCCTGTCCAACTCAGCAGGAGTGGACTCACAGTCAGGACTTTAACAGATCCTGACCATGTAAATGTAGACCCAGCCCTGCCCACCGGGCAAAATGGGTTTATGCCTGAGATGTTGAAGAAGAGGCATTGCACTAACAAGGTAAATATCCTGTCTAGGAACTGAATTTCCACCTTGGGGAGTCTGGATTCTATCCTTAGATTGGGGAGAACTGAGTCAGAGCTTCTATATCCTGAATTATGAGAATCACTCAGGGGACTCCATATAGACCAGCTCAGTAGCTCCAAGGAGATCAAATCACAAAATGATCTGTGTAGAAGGGATAAACTAATCTAGTCTCCTTTTAAAGCACATCCAGCCCAGATCAGCGGGAGGAGACTCACAAATTCAGGGTTGTAGCAGAGTATAGCCAATTCATTAGCAGTGTCCATAGTCTGGTTCTCCAATACATCCACGCGAATCTTCTCCTCCTCCGTCTCCCCACCTGTACCCACACAACAGAGACTCACCCTCAGTATCCCCTCCCAGCCCAGCCCAGGGCATGGCCACCTATATCCCTGCCCCCAACCCCAGCCCCACTCACACATATTGTGCTTGCGAGCAATGTAGCGAAGGATGGCCTTGCTCTGGGTGAGCATGTGAGCTCCATCAATTAAGTAGGGCAACTGGAAGAACAACAAGGCCAGGTGAGGTGGGCCACCAGGCTCAGTGCATCTGGTCACTTGAGGAAGGGCAGAGATGAAACCTAGCACTCACAGAGCCTGCCCCATAGTAGGCACTAGATAATATGCTATAAAATGGAGGGACGAGCTGGACACAGAGTATCATTGAAGGGCAGGGGAGAGAACCAGGAAGCTGAGAGACGGAGCAGAAGGCACCTGTTCCTGAAACCTCTAAGCCAGGAAAGGAGATGGATTGAGACACTGTCCACTTCCCCTCCCAGCACCCCAGCCCCTGCACCTACATTGGGAAAGTCCAGGCCCAGCTTGAATTTTTCATTCAGCCACTGGCTTCTGTCATAGTCGGGAGCTGAGAAAAAGAAGATGCAGTGAAACAACCTCCCAGGAATCCAACCCTCCTTCCCAGGGGACCTACAAAGGAGTCAGGGGCAAGATGCCCCTGAACTGGTGGATCTGGAATCTGAACCACTAATCTCACATGGAGCTTTGAGGAGAAAAACAAACAGAAATTTCCTGAAACTACATGAGTAATCCTTACAAAGGATTTAGGTAAGCGCTAAAGGGAGCCTGTGCCAATGGCTGATACAGGACCCAGCTGCGGACTCTCACAGCCTTCCTTGGAGGCCAGCTGCACCCTAAAGGGTTCGGGAAGGGGCAGGTCCCTGCTCCAGCTGGTGGAAGGCGATAGACGTGAACAACAGGGGTCAGGACATGGGATGCTTGGCACCAAACCAGCATGAGTTGAGCAGAAGTCAGGACATGACAAGGATGCCATTACCGTCCCCCATCGTGTACTTCTTTTCCTCATAGTTTGAGTCTGTGTACTCCAGGAGCAGGCGGATGGCGTGGGCTAGCTGAGAGAGATGCCAGGACACAGGGCAAATGTCAGGTCTTGACTGCAAAACTTTCACTGTTCCAGTCACTCCCATACTCCCAACCCTCTCCCCCTATCCACCCACTTCTGAGCGCGCGCGCGCGGGCACACACACACACACACACCTGGGAAGGAGGCGGCGGTGAGAACACACACATACACAGCGGTGCGAACACACACACACACTCACACACACACACACACACACACACACACACACACCTGGGAAGGAGGCGGCGGTGAGAACACACACACACAGCGGTGCGAACACACACACACACACACACACACACACACACCTGGGAAGGAGGCGGTGATGCGAAGGGGCTAGGCTGCAGCGGCCATCCCACCCTTCCTAGCGGACCCCCGCTCACCCCGCGGATGTCCCAGTAACCCAGGGTCATCGCCATAGTCAGCGTCTGTGGATCGGATTTCCAGCTCTGCACCGTTGATTTGGAAGTTTATCCGGTGCCTGGGTCAAGTCTGGGTGTGGCCTGAGTGAGGCCACGCCCCATCGCCTCTCTCCGCCCCGCCCCCAACTATTGCCCAATCTCCGAAGCTTCCTGGCACTCTGGTGGGCACCCCGGACTCTTCAACGAGGCATCTGCGCCCAGGGCAGTCGAAATAGTCCATTTCCCCCTCCAGCCTCAAAACTCGGGAGCCGAGCTCTGGACACCAGGACGCTGAGGGCAGCCTGGTTCCCGTCGCCAGTTCGATCTCAGCTAAATCGGAGGAGTTGGTAGCACGCTCGGGAAACAAGCCTGAATCCTAACGACAGCACGAATCTTCCACCTCCCCTGCCCTCCTACAATCATTCAGACTTGCTCCTGGATTACCGAGTTCCCTTGGGCTCTGGGAAGCTCTTAACTGCCAAGTTAAGACTAAGAGTGGGTGCCCCTCAAATCGAAACTCTAAATGAGCCGCTGGCACAGGAAGATCAGTACTCCAAGTAATCCTCACGCTCCCCCGACTCTTTATAATTCCTGACGGCAGCATGTCTTCTAGAACAAACTATTAATGGGATACAAGAAACACCCACAAGGTGCAGGAAGAAGTTTGTCAGTGCTTTTCTTTCAGGGACTAGAGGGGACTCATCCCTTCAGTCGTGTAGCTAAGAGTGATAATCATCAAATGTAAATTAATCAAGCAGATTTATGGCCTAAATAATGGATCTAAATACAGAAGCAGGTCCAGCAAAGAAGATATCCAGGTGCAACTCCAGAAATAACCCGACAACCAGCTAGATGTACTCCATTTTGACTGGGTCAATGACCTGGGCTTTGGTAGTCACAGAGGGCTCTGAATGAAGAGGGGAGAGCTGTTCTTTGAGCAGCTGGGAGCCTCTCCTGCTGCAAGGGGGACCGGTAGGGGAGGCCAGCAAGGAGCCTGGAGGACACCACACAGGACTGCAGTCAGAGTGGGCCCAGCACAGCTTGGCTGTCCCAGTCCACAGATTCCTGCCCTGATCTTGACCCAGGTGTGGTTCTTGTAGGAGAGGGTGGCTCAGGTGGCCTCTGATGTCACTCTGTGATACAACCTCCTCAAAAACAGTGTCCTACCTGCCAACTTTCCTCTTTGAAGATTGAAGGCTATTTCAAAATTACGAGAAGAGGACAAGGTTGGCCTGTATTTCCTTTTCCCTTGTTTAAAGTACACTACAAAGTAATGGATACACAAAAAGAGATGACAAGACCTTTTAAAAACAAATCGATTTCAGAAGTTAAAAGGCAAGCTTGGAACTCTACAGGAAAGTCAGTTTAAAATTAGCTAACACTTTTTAAGGATAGAAAGGTCCCAGTATTCAATAAAGGTTTCAGACCACCAAGATAAAGTATGGAGTGGGGGTTTGAAGAAGACAGACTTTCTCTAATCCATGTTGAATCACAGACTCAGAGTCTACACATCTCTGCTAAACTGGGGAGCAGGGAAAGTGTATCAGCAGAGACCGGCAGAGCTCAGTCCCTCTGTGGATGCCCCTAGCCATTCCCACCCTGCCAGTCTTCAGAGCTCAGCTCTGGGTCCAGACTCAAGAGGCAGATCAGGGAAAGGCAGATTCTCTTGTCGTTTTGCCCAAAGGGAGGAAATAGTGGCTCTGGCCGCACAAAAGTGCTGCCTGTCTTAATAGTTATATTTTTCATATAATAAAGGGGTTGTCATTCTGAGTTTTACACATCTTGAGCTTGGAAAAGACACATGACTGGATTCCACTGAGAAAATAACTTTCTTAAAAACACTAAACAGAATAATAACAGTTAAATAGATATTGTTAATAACAGTTAATAATAACTGTTAATTGTTAGTTAACAGTTAATAATAATTGTTAGATATTGTTAAAAACAATTAATAATAACTGTTAATTGTTCATTAACAGTTAATAATTGTTAATAACAGTTAAACTAGAAATTGTTATGCTAGTATTCAGTCAGTCAGTCATTTATTTACAAAAATCATTGAAATTCTGTCATAGAGCAGCACTAAGAAAAAGAAAATTCTAGGTAGTAAAGGCTGGAACTCAGCTAGGAAATACAAGGAGAGATTTTAAAATATAGAAGAGGTTTTTAAGTGTTCAAAATCTCTGAGGGGCACTGAGAGAGAGGGAGGCTGAAGGCAGGAGAAAGAGGCCGTGCCTGCTGGGACAAGAAACTGAGGACACAGGGATGGGCCCCAAGCACAGGCGGCCTGTCAGGAGGAAGACGTCAATCCTGCAGGAGGAGGAGGGGGGCTGGCGGAGAAGGCTCTCAGACTCAGCCTCCAGGCCCAGCGGTCCCACCGATGGGGGCAGTGGGTGTGGAAGGCAGTAGGGGGCAGGGGGACTCGGGAAACTGGAGAGGGGGCTGAAGGGCCTGATGCAGCCAGTGGTTGCCTCGCTGATATTCAGTGTTAAAGCGGCCACATCTGGATTTACAGGCGCTCTCGCTTGACTGGAAGTATTGATAGATTCTAATATTTTAGAGAGCACTGTGCAGGACGTCAGAACACATGGTGTCCAGTATCCAGTCGAGAATCCTGCCTAACTCTGCACTGTACTCCATCCTTCCAGCTCTACTGCTGACATTCTGAACTCCCAGAGTAAATTTAAAATTCTATGTAAAACAGCCTCAGAATACAAATCAACACATTAAATACCAACAGTAGTATTAAATTGTGTTCTACTTGATAGAAATTTTTTAAAGGTTTTTAAAGTATTATCTAGATAAACTTTTGTAACCCAGGATACAAAGGATATTTTTTAATCTGAATAGAAAGTAAAAACCATAATTTATAAGATTCTGTCATAGCAGTATATAGTTTAAGATGGGGACTTTACAGGTGGTGCAGTGGTAAAGAATCCGCCTGCCACTCCAGCATTCTTGCTTGGAGGATTCCATGGACAGAGGAGCCTGGTGGGCTACAGTCCGTGGGGTCACAAAGAGTCAGATGTCATAGTTTTAAGAACAAATAAATATAAACAAAGGCTTCAAGAATTTAAACAGGAATTAAATTTAAAATAAATAACATGTGGAATTGTATTTCTATGTGTTTCTGTCCTGTCGTGTTTTGTGTTTCTAGGAACATTTTTATTTTATCTAGATTATCCAGTTTGTTGGCATATGATTCTTGGTAGTATTCTGTTGCAATATTTTTATTTCTGTAGATTCAGTAGTCCTGTCCCACTTTCATTTCTGATTTTAGTAATTTGCATCTTCTCCCTTCTTTCTTAGTCTAGCTAAAGGTTTGTCAATTTTGTTAATTTCATAAAATCTTTCAAATAAATTTCTTTAAAATTTTCATTGATTTTCTCTATTGTTTTTCTATTTTATTTTTCTATTTATCTCTGCCATAATCTTTATTATTTCCTTTCTTCTATTTATTTCGGTTTAGTTCTTTTCCTAATTTCTTAATTTATAAACTTAGGATGTTTATTTGAGATCCTCTTGTTTTTAAAGTAGACATTTCTAGCCATAAATCTCCCCCTTAGCAATGCTCTTGCTGCGTTCCTTAAGTGTTTGCATTCTGTGTTTTCAGTTTCTCTCCTAAGTGTTTGTGCTTTCTTATTTTTTGTTGTTATTGTTCAGTCACTAAGTCATGTCTGACTCCTTGCGACCGGATGGACTGCAGCATGCCAGGATCCTCTGTCCTCCATTATCTCCCGGAGTTTGCTAAAATTCGTGTCCATTGAGTCAGTGATGCTATCTAACCGTCTCGTCCTCACCTGCCCCCTTCTCCTTTTGCCTTAAATCTTTCTCAGCATCAGGGTCTTTTCCAATAAGTCTGCTCTTTGCATCAGGTGGCCAAAGTATTGGAGCTTCAGCATCAGTCCTTTCAATGAATATTCAGGGTTGATTTACTTTAGTATTGACTGGTTTGATCTCCTTGCAGTCCAAGGGACTCTCAAGAGTCTTCTCCAGTACCACAATTGGAAAGCCTTCTTTAGGGTCCAACTCTCACATCGGTACATGACTACTGGAAAAACCATAGCTTGGACTATAGGGACCTCTGTTGGCAAAGTGATGTCTCTGCTTTTTAATATGCTGTCTAGGTTTGTCATAGCTTTCCTTCCAAGGAGCAAGCATCTTCTAGTTTCATGGCTGCAGTCACCATCCACAGTGATTTAGGAGCCTAAGTAAAGAAAATCTGTCTCTGCTTCCACTTTTTCCCCTACTATTGGCCCTGAAATGATGGGACCATGTGCCATGATCTTAGTTTTTTCAGTTTGAATTTATACCAGCTTAATTCAAATAGCTCTTAAATACTTTGCTCTTATACATCTCTGTCCTTTCTCTTTGATTATCGGTGTCACAAAATTACATTTTTATGCACGTGTGTCCAAAACCATAGACTAATAATTCTTATTTAATGGACTAGTCTGTTTAATTACTGTGATACTGAATGGTTTGCCTTGGAAATAAACAGATCATTCTGTCATTTTTGAGATTGCATCTAAGTACCACATTTCAGACTGTTTTGTTGACTATGATGGATACTCCATTTCTTCTAAAGGATTCTTCCCCACAGTAGAAGATACAATGATCATCTGAGTTAAATTCACCCATTCCAGTCCATTTTACTTCACTGATTCCTTAAATGTTGACATACACTCTTGCCATCTCCTGTTTGACCACTTCCAATTTGCCTTGATTCATGGACCTAACATTCCAGGTTCCTATGCAATATTGCTCTTTATAACATCAGACCTTCCTTCCATCACCAGTCACATCCACAACTGGGTGTTGTTTTTGCTTTGGCTCTGTCTCTTCATTCTTTCTGGAATTATTTCTCCACTGATCTCCAGTAGCAATTATTGGGCCCCTACCAACCTGGGGAGTTCATCTTTCAGCTGCTAAACTGCTATGTCGCTTCAGTCGTGTCCAACTCTGTGCGACCCCGTAGACAGCGGCCCACCAGGCTTCCCCATCCCTGGGATTCTCCAGGCACGAATACTGGAGTGGGTTGCCATTTAGTCCTATCTTATTGCCTTTTCATACTGTTCATGGGGTTCTCAAGGCAAGAATACTGAAATAGTTTGCCATTCTCTCCTCCAGTGGACCACATTTTGTCAGAACTCTTCACCATGACCCGTCCGTCTTGGGTGGCCCTACATGGTATGGCTTATAGTTTCATTGAGTTAGACAAGGCTGGGGTCCATGTGATTAGATTGGTTAGTTTTCTGTGATTGTGGATTTCAGTCTGGATTATCACAGTAATCGAAATCTATGCCCCGACCAGTAATGCTGAAGAAGCTGAAGTTAAACAGTTCTATGAAGACGTACAAAACCTTCTAGAACTAACACCCAAAAAAGATGTCCTTTTCATTATAGGGGACTGGAATGCAAAAGTAGGAAGTCAAGAAACACCTGGAGCAACAGGCAAATTTGGCCTTGGAGTACAGAATGAAGTAGGGCAAAGGCTAATAGAGTTTTGCCAAGAGAACACACTGGTCATAGCAAACACCCTCTTCCAACAACACAAGAGAACATTCTACACGTGGATATCCCCAGATGGTCAACACCAAAATCAGATTGATTATATTCTTTGCAGCCAGAGATGGAGATGCTCTATACATTCAGCAAAAACAAAACTGGGAGCTGACTGTGGCTCAGATCATGAACTCCTTATTACCAAACTCAGACTTAAATTGAAGAAACTAGGGAAAACCACTTAACGATTATACAGTGGAAGTGAGAAATAGATTTAAGGGACTAGATCTGATAGACAGAGTGCCTGGTGAACTATGGAAGGAGGTTTGTGACATTGTACAGGAGACAGGGATCAAGAAATCCCAAAGAAAAAGAAATGCAAAAGAGCAAAATGGCTGTCTGAGGAGGCCTTACTGCTGCTACTGCTAAGTCACGTCAGTTGTGTCCGACTCTGTGCGACCCCATAGACGGCAGCCCACCAGGCTCCCCCATCCCTGGGATTCTCCAGGCAAGAGTACTGGAGTGGGGTGCCATTGCCTTCTCCAGAGAAGGCCTTACAATAGCTGTCAAATGAAGAGAAGTGAAAAGCAAAGGAGAAAAGGAAAGATATACCCATTTGAATGCAGAGTTCCAAAGAATAGCAAGGAGAGATAAGAAAGCCTTCTTCAGGGATCAGTGTAAAGAAACAGAGGAAAACAATAGAATGGGGAACATGAGATCTCTTCAAGAAAATCAGAGATACCAAGGGAATATTTCATGCAAAATGGGCCCAATAAAAGATAGAAATGGTATGGACCTAACAGAAGCAGAAGATATTAAGAAGAGGTGGCAAGAATACACAGAAGAACTGTACAAAAATGATCTTCAACCCAGATAAATCAATGGTGTGACCACTCACCTAGAGCCAGACATCCTGGAATACGAAGTCAAGTGGGCCTTAGGAAGCATCACTAAGAATAAAGCTAGTGGAGGTGATGGAATTCCAGTTGAGCTAATTCAAACCCTAAAAGATGATGCTGTGAAAGTGCTGCATTCAATAAGCCAGCAAATTTGGAAAACTCAGCGGTGGCCACAGGACAGGAAAAGGTCAGTTTTCATTCCAATCCCAAAGAAAGGCAATGCCAAAGAATGCTCAAACTACTGCACAGTTGCACTCATCTCACATGCTAGTAAAGTAATGCTCAAAATTCTCTAAGACAGACTTCAACAATACATGAACCATGAAGTTCCAAATGTTCAAACTGATTTTAGAAAAGGCAGAGGAACCAGAGATCAAATTGCCAACACCCGCTGGATCATGAAAAAAGCAAGAGAATTCCAGGAAAACATCTATTTCTGCTTTATTGACTATGCCAAAGCCTTTGACTGTGTGGATCACAATAAACTGTGGAAAATTCTGAAAGAGATGGGAATACGAGACCACCTGACCTGCCTGTTGAGAAATCTGTGTGCAGGTCAGAAAGCAACAGTTAGAACTGGACATGGAACAACAGACTGGTTCCAAATCAGGAAAGGAGTACATCAAGGCTGTATATCGTCACCCTGCTTATTTAACTTATATGCAGAGTACATCATGAGAAACGTTAGGCTGGATGAAGCACAAGCTGGAATCAAGATTGCTGGGAGAAATATGAATAACCTCGGATATGCAGATAACACCACCCTTATGGCAGAAAGTGAAGAAGAACTAAAAAGCCTCTTGATGAAAGTGAAAAAAGGAGAGTGAAAAAGTTGGCTTAAAACTCAACATTCAGAAAACGAAAATCATGGCATCTGATCCCATCATTTCATGGCAAATAGATGGGGAAACAGTGGAAGACTTTTTTTTTTTTTGGCTCCAAAATCATTGCAGATGGTAATTGCAGCCATGAAATTAAAAGATGCTTGCTCCTTGGAAGAAAAGCTGTGACCAACCTAGACAGCATATTAAAAAGCAGAGACATTACTTTGCCAACAAAGGTCCATCTAGTTAAGGCTATGGTTTTTCCAGTAGTCATGTATGGATGTGAGACTTGGACTATAAAGAAAGCTGAGAGCCAAATAATTGATGATTTTGAACTGTGGTGTAGGAGAAGACTCTTGTGTCCCTTGGACTGCAAGGAGATCCAACCAGTCCATCCTAAAGGAAATTAATCCTGAATATTCATTGGAAGGACTGATGTTGAAGCTGAAACTCCAATACTTTGGCTACTTGATGCGAAGAACTGACTCATTTGAAAAGACCCTGATGCTGGGAAAGAGTGAAGGCAGGAGGAGAAGGGGATGACAGAGGATGAGATGGTTGGATGGCATCACCGACTCAATGGACATGAGTTTGAGTAAGCTCCGGGAGTTGGTGATGGACAGGAAGGACTGGCATGCTACAGTCCATGGGGTTGCAAAGAGTCGGACACGATTGAGCGACTGAACTGAGTCTCTTCAATTATATAGAAAACAAAAAGAGTTATAAAACAAAGTAACGATAGTAGTACTAGCTTTTATCACTATACATATATTTACCTTTTCCAGGATTCTTTACTTCTTCAACATGGTTTCTCATAACTCTCTGGTTATCCTTTCACTGCAACCTGAAGGACTCCTTTTAGCATTTTTTGCAGGAAAGGTCTACTGGTGACAAACTCAACTTTCACTTATCTGGGAATGTCTTAATTTCACCTAATAAATGAAGGACAGTTTTGCCAGATATTGGATTCTTGGTTGACAGGAAAACATTTCCTTTATCACTTTGAATATATCAACTCACTGCTTCTGGCTTCCAAGGTTTCTAAGAGAAATCTGATAACAGTCTTTTTGAAAATCTCTTGTATGTGTTGTTTCCTTCTTGCTGCTTTTAAGTAATGGCCTTTTAATAATTTGCACTGTGTCTTGGTGTGCATCTCTTTGAATTCATCCTACTGGGAGTTTCTTGAGCTTCTTGAATGTTTATATTTGTGTATTTCATCAAATTTGGTAAGCTTTCAGACATTATTTCTTCAAAAATCTTCAGTCTCTTTCTCTCTCATCTCCCTGTAGGACTCCCACGATGTATAGGTGTTCCACAGGTCCCTTACATTCCATCCAGTTTTCTTCTTTTTTCTTTCTATTCCTCAAAGTCAATCATTTCACTTATATTGTCCTCAATTTCCCTGACTCTTCTTCCTTCTTGAACATTCCTTCAAATTCTTCCAGTGAATTTTTCATTTCAATTATTGTAATTTTCAGCTCTAAAATTTACTTTTGGTTCCTTCTTATGTTTTTTATATCTTTTTTGATCTTTCCATTTTGTTCGTTCATTGTTTTCTTAACTTTGTCCACATCTTCTTTTAGCTCTTTGATCATCTTTAAGACTATTGGCTTAAAGTCTTTGTCTAGTAAGCCCATAATCTGATCTTTCTCAGAAATAGTTTCCATTGTTTTTCCATTGATTTACCTCCTCCCCTTTGGAGTGGGCCATACTTTCCTGTTTCTAGTATGCTTTGTGACTTATTTAAATGGATATTTGGATCTTATAATGTAGTAACTGTGGAAATCAGATTCTGCCCCTTCTTTAGAATTTGCTGCAGTGTATGTGTGTTTGTGTTATATGCTGTCTCTATGGGATCAGTCTGAGATGTACTTGTAAGGTCTGTGTGGTACCTTTCTAAATCCTCCCATATATATGCTTGCTTTTGAATATCCTAGACCTTAAACATCTGGCTTCCAAAAGGATTAAAAGTGAAAAATAAAGAATGGGGAAATATGGTGCTGGCCCTTTAAATCTCCTAGAAGCAGTGGGGCTAGTTGGTGAGTCCAGGTATCCAGGAGGGAAAAAGACAAGACACAGCAGGTATTAGCCAGTCTTTACCTGGTGATCAGACATGTCAGGGACAGGGACCAGGCTAGCTGCTGCAACTGAGAGCAGTGAAAGGCCCGGCTGGCCAGGAGGCCTCCACACAGGCTGGTACTTTCCTGGAAGGACAGTGGAGGAGAGGTCCAGTTGAACTCTTCAGGGCAGAGGCAACCGCAGGATTGGGTTCTCCTCAAGGTCTACGCTTTTTCCACTGCACTCTCCTCACTGCCCCCTAACCGCCTTCTGTCCCTCAGGCTGCCCTATCACTCACTCCATCTCTACAATATTCTTCTGTTTCAGAAGGAGGCTCATAGTTCCTTAAGAGCTGCAAGCACAAGAGGTACCCCAGAAAAACTAACTTGCAAGAACATGCCTATACAACTTGCAAGATAGGCTGAATGACACAGTAAAACTGGATAAAATTGGATGAGGAGGAGGTGGCAGACCAGGTTCTAATTATTCCCCTTAGAGGAGAGAGTGAAACTCCTTAGCCTGGTTCAGGAACTGTTTCAGATTTCCTAACTTGCCCCTGTAGCTTTTTCTCCTGATCACTGAGGCAGAATGGCCCTCAAGTATGTAACATGACTGAGGGGTTTAAAGATTAACAACTCCCTCAGAACCTGGAGAGATTAACATGACCTCATCTTCTAATGCCAAAACCTTCACACCACTTCCTCCCACACTGACCCTGATGGAGTTAACAATCCTCCTATCTTTGGCTGTCCTCCACCCACCTCCCAAGAAGAACATTCCGGCTTGAAAGAAAGGGCCTAAACATACACTAGGCTCCCCTCTGCAGAGACTGACCTGGAGGACATGCCTGCCACCCCAGTCTTCTCTGCTGTCTTGTCCCTGAGGGGCCATCAGTGATGGGATGGAAGTGCCCACTGGCCTTAGCTGTGGCTGGAGCACAGAACTCTTTCTGGATGGTCCTTCGAGTGGCTGCGAGGGTGACTCCACTCACTCCTGCCCCCTTGGCCTGCCAGGTGCTCTGAGACCTGAGAAAGGCAGAGCCTGTATTGTGGAAACATCTGGGAAAGAAATAAAGTCTGTTTCTACCTCTCAACCCTAGGGATCTGAAAGCCAAACTCTGGAAGGCCTTAGAAGCCAAATGAGAGGGTAGAAACAAGAGCTGGGTTGGTGCTGGGGAGAAGGTTCTCTAAAACCTAAAAGGATTTAAGAGAGGGAAGAGCATTCCAGAGAAATGCCGTGGTGAGCACTGACCCCAACAGGCTTTGATCTGTAAACATGATGTTTTCCTCTTGTTTTTCCCTTTCTTAAAAGTCCCAGCTCTGTTAGTGACTCATTCAACAAACATTTCAGTACCTCTGTGTGAGGCTGGGAGTATGACTCTGCGAATGCAAAGAAACAATTCCTACCCTCAGGAAGCCTATGGTTGAGAATTGTGCTGAGTCACTGGGGATCCACCAGACACATGTGGCCACTGAGAGCTTGAAATGTGTCCAGTGCCACTGAGGAACTCAGATCTTCATTTTATTTAATTTTAATTAACTTCATTTTTTAAGCTGATACTCAGTTCCATCATTGAAATCTTTTAGGTATATTTGGGATGATCTGGGTATGTGACTCAATTTTTTTCAACTGTAAATGCTTATAAATCTAGACACAGGTTAAGTATTTCCAATGAAAATTTAGGATCTGAATTGAGACATGCTCTAAGTATAAAATACACTCTGGATTTCAAAGACTTAGTAGGGACAAAAGAGCTTGTAAAATATCTTATTAATCATTTTAATTTGATTTACATGTTGAAATTATGATATTTTGGATATTGGGTTAAATAAAATATATTGTTAAAGTTACTACTATAAACTTTTTAATGAGGCTAGGCAATGGCAACCCACTCCAGTACTCTTGCCTGGAAAATCCCATGGACAGAGGAGCCTGGTAGGCTGCAGTCCATGGGGTTGCTAAGGGTCGGACACGACTGAGTGACTTCACTTTCACTTTTCACTTTTCTGCATTGGAGAAGGAAATGGCAACCCACTCCAGTGTTCTTGCCTGAAGAATCCCAGGGACGGGGGAACCTGGTGGGCTGCCGTCTATGGGGTCACACAGAGTCGGACACGACTGAAGTGACTTAGCAGTAGCAGTAGAACACTTAAAATTAGACAGGTGGTTGGCATCATGTGAATATTCCTCGATTTAGGAGAGATTATGTCCCCATAAACCCACTGTAAGTTGAAAATGCATTTAATACACCTAGCCTAACTTAAAAGTTCTCAGAGCACTTACATTAGCCTGCTGTTGGGCAAAATCAATAACACAAAGCCTATTTTATAATAAAGTATTGAATATCTTATGTAATTTATGGAATATCATGCTGAAAGTGTGAAACAGAATGACTGTCTGCTACCAAATGGTGGCCAGTGCATCAGGTTGTTTATGCACATGTCTGGCTGGGAGCTGCTGACGGGCCACTGCCCAGCATCACAAGAGGGTGTCATACCTCACATCCCTAGCCCGAGAAGAGAGCAAAATACAAAATTCAAAGCACCACTTCTGGGCTTCCTTGGTGGTCTAGGGGTTAAGAATCCGCCTGCCAATGCAGGGGACTCAAGTTTGACCTCTGGTCTGGGAAGATCCCACATGCCTCAGAGCAGCTAAGCCCATGTGCCCAGCAAATACTGAAGCCCACGCAATACAGCCTGCACTCTGCAACCAGAAAAGCCACTGCAATGAGTAGCCCTACATGCCACAACGAAGAGCAGCCTCTGCTCACCACAACTAGAGAAAGCAATGGAGACCTAGTGCCGCCGAAAATAAATAAATCTTAAAAAAAAAAAAAAGGCCCTGCTTCCACTGGACCCTTATGCTGGTTCGACTATCGTAAAGTCGAACCAGCATAAATGAGGGACTGTCTGCATTTCCTGAGGATGGCGCTGGTAGAGAGCTTGAGGAAATCCGAGAAGGGCCAACTGGTGTGGCAGTGTCTGGAGGACCAGGAGAGAATAGTCAGGAAATTCTGAAGAGCCAACTACGAGTGGGACCTTGGAAGGTACACTTATTCTGAGCAGAGGGAGGAAGGACACAAACAGAAGGCAATAGGCACTTTCAGGAACTGCAGGGGGATGGGAGTGCTGGCCAGAGAGGAGGCAGGGCTCTTCAGTTCACCCTGCACTGGCAGCCACAGCCCATAATCAAGGAGGCAGTTGAGGAAAGCAAAGGCAATGGCAGGTGCTGGGGTAGGGGGCTGCCCCTCTGCCCCCACACTTAGGCTTCCCTCGACCTGAGAGCACGTTTGTGCTGCTTTCCTTGGGCTCCCAAACTGAGAGAGACTACTGGGTCCTGAAGTCCATCTAGACATTTCAACACACACTTAATGATGTGAGCTACATCCTATGTCTAAAGGCAGTGCAGGGATCTTGGCTTGAGATAAAGAAAATCCAAAACCTTGCCTCAGTCGCCAAGATGACAAAACGATGTACTTTCTGAGTTGTTCACGGGGCAGGGTGGGGGTGCGCAGGGGGCAGTGATGAATTTCACTTCTCAGGTGTAGCATTTGAAATGAACACTAAGTCCACTGAGTTGTGTCTTGCAGGGACTTCCAGAGCAAGCTCCAGGGCAAGTTGAGCCAAACTTCCAGGGCAAGTTGAGCTAAAGTGCTTTCAGAGGCTGCCTAGGGAGAGCATCACTCAGAACTGTCAGCAGCCTCACAGAAGCAGCTGCCACAGGGCTGAGTTGGGAGGCAGAGGTGCTGTGGAGACCCCAGGAATGACGGTCGGAATTCCTGCATTTTATAAGTCCAGAGGGAACCAGACTCAAAATGCAGGTACTTGGAGTCCCTGCAACCCTGTTTTTATTCTGGGCCCTGGGAATATGGATCACATTCTTTACAGAGCATAACAAAAGAAGTACCCATTTAATTGATTCTAAAATTCACTCATTGGGACTTCCCTGGTGGTCCAGTGGCTAAGACTCAATGCAGGAGGCCTGGGTTTTTACCAGATTCGGGGAACTAGATCCCACATGCCACAACTAAGGATTCCTCAGGCAACACCAAAGATTGAAGATCCCAGATTCTGCATGCTGCAACTAAAACCTAGCACAGCCAAAAATATTAATAAACAAAATATTTTAAATGCACTTATTTTTTCCACACGCGAACATCTCTAAAATCAAAATGTCTTACGATCAGCAACACTTTGTTGTTTGCATCGTCGCTGTTGTTGTTTAGTCACTGAGTTGTGTCCGACTCTGTGCGACCCCATGGTTTATATAGCCCACCAGGCTTGTCTGTCCATGAGATTCTCAGGCAAGAGCACTGGAGTGGGTTGCCATAGGGTTTCTAAAACTTCTTATTTGTCCATAAAGTAACAGTGCATCTGACCACTGAGGAAATAGAGTCTGTGTGCTTTTTTCTTCTTTGACATCTTTGGTTACAGTCTGCTTCTCAGAGCAGATTTGTGTATTCCGTTAATATTTTGTTACGCAGAGTGTGTGTAGGGCCTAAAAGAACACTTCAGCGCAGACATAGAACTGCACGGGTTCCTTTAGTGGGCCAAACGGCCAAGGGCCACAGTGGTGTGGGGAACACTCACCCAAGCTAGTGACAGCGGGCTGTGTCACAAGATTTTAGGACACGGGCCATCAGTGGGGTGTCTCTATCTCACCTCTCACTCACATCCAGTGGCTAGTTGGTTAATCGGTGCCTTCAGGCCGAATATAGATTTCCTTCACCTGGAAAATAAGGATGATAAACCCATCCTGTCTCACAAGGTGGCTATGTGAATCAAGCGACAGTGATCTGCAGACTCTGAAGGGTTGTACCCAATTACAGTATAAGCAAAGGAAGTTGTCGTTTGAGTAGATTCGACTAAGATTAAAAGATAGAAACTGTATCAGAGAGACACAGGCAATCCTTGATCCTCTAATCCAGGCACATGCCCTGTATGTACTGCTTAACTTTTAAAAAAAATATTAATTTATGATTTTTGGCTATGTCAGATCTTAGTTGTTACAATGCGTGGACTTCCTTCTAGTTGGGACTTGAGATCTCAGTAGCTGCTGCACACACAGGGGCTTTAGTTGCCCTACAACATGTGGGATCTTAGTTTCCTGACCAGGAATTGAACCTGCATCCCCTGCATTGGAAGGTGGATTCTTAACCATTGGACCATCAGGGAAAGTTCTATGCTTACTTCTTTTTTTTTCAATTTGTCAGCCTTTCCTCAATCTCTCTGACTTTTAAAGGCAGTAATTCTCAACCTGTCTGCACAAGAATTACCTGAAGAACTTTTAAAACGATACTGGGTCCAACATTACAGGCCAGTGAAGTAGGAATCTCTGAATGTGGTGGCATCTGGAGGTTTAAAAGCTCTCTGGGTGATTCTCTCGTGAGCCAGGATTGAATAGTTGCTTCACAGAGCATGCTGTTCTCATCAGAAACATGGGATGTCTGCACTCCAGGATTTTGCCAGATGTCAGTCTAAACCCTCTTGAGAATTATCAAATGCTCCACTGCAAGAAATAATTTTCTTTAGATTATTTCTGTACTTTATTCATTCCTTTAGATACTGATAATGCTAGATTAAAACAGACTTTCAGAAAGTGAGTCTTTAGACCATAATTTTTTTTTAAATTGAGGTAAAATACACCTAATATAAAATTCACCATTTTAACCTTGACCACACTGCTCTGTCATAAAACCGCTTTAACCCAGCAGAGCTTTGGCATCTTGTCGTCCGCCTGCCGTTACGGGAGAACCTGGGGAAAGTCCCCTCTATGGACTGGAGACCCTCTGACATCACCACAAGACAGGTGCTTCTGCTGTGGGAAGCAGAAGGGAGGCACAGCCTGTGGCTGTGAGTTATTGTTCTTACAAAAGGTGCTCAAAGACCTGTGTGTCCCTTCCCTGATTGCTTATTATAGACTTTTGACAAAGCAGTAAACTAAAGTGTTTTCAGTCCCACTCTTTTTGTGTGTTTACTTCAGAGAAGAGGGTGAGCACTGTAGCTCAGGGCCCAGGAAGAAGTGAGGGACGTGTGACTGGCTGTCACCTGCTGCCCACAGTGCTTGCTAAGGAAACCAACAGTCCTCCGCCTCTGTGAGCTGCCCAGGGTGTCCTGAGGAGGCCTGGGCATGTCAGGGACCAGTCACTCCACAAAGTCCAGTGGATGGAGTCAGACCTGGATCATCCAGACAATGGAAGAACTGCAGCTCCTGGGAGAGGGCAGGGTGGGCACTGGCCCTCGTGGCGGGGGCCCTGTGATGCCCTGGGCATTGTGCTCATGAGAGGCCCAGTGCAGCCTGGCCAGGAGGGAGAGGCAGTCCTCATCTTGGTGGATGCTAAACCAGTTCTTCAGAAGGATGTTGGAAGAAATAGCCTCCTGAAGCCTGTCACTGAATTTTCCCTTGTGAGTGATGTGGAGAGCATTCACTCTAACAGGATCCTCCAGGAAATGTTCCTCTAAGGGGTCATTACCAGAACAAGGGCACTTTCTCCAAGCAGCTTGCTCATTTTTAAAAATTGTTCTAGACCCAGAATTGGATAACAAATTGTACTTCACTCTTTGCCTTTCCTTGTAGGAAATTTACAGCCAAATTTTGTCACCTGGAGAGAACACAAGGTCTCACATTGTTCATTCTGTATTAATCTGGCCTCTGACTCGGCAGTATTTCTTTTCCTTTTGTTGTACTTTCCCCTGATTTACCTCACTTTTAAAAATTCCGTATGTCTTTTTTATGTCTCTTGGAAACAAGGAGAGACCAGAGTGGGGGCAAGAGAGAGACATGGGCACCTGAGAAGAACAACTGTTACAAAAGAAAGCAGCACTGGACAACCTACATCACCAGACAGAGAAATGTTTTGAAAGATGGGCCAAGAATTTTAATCGCTGGACACTGTCCCTTCCCTGCACTGCAGCCAGGGACAACCAGGAACATAGCCATGGTAGTAAGACAGCTTTACTGACCCTCGCAGCCAAGAAAAACCCTCGGAAAGCCAGAGAGTGTCTCAGGAAGAGGGTTCTATCACAGAATTTGGGTTCTGGTTGGCTAATTTGGGAGAGGTCCAAGGAAGCAGGGGCTACCTCTAGATTTAACGCTGTCAGAAAGCGGGGAGCAGATTCTGTGGTTGGGTATTTTGTGGGTTACACAGTGATCTTGTTTTTGTCTGTGATTAGGTAAAATTATAGGGTGGTCTTGTTTTGTCTTATTTTATCATGAGCTCAGAGTAACTATAAGACTGTTATTCTGTGGGGCTACTTGTCCAAGAGGAGAGCAGGGCCCTGCTTCGAGCATCAGAGCAGCTTGCAATAACATTGAGGCCTTGCTCGAAACGGCAGATCAGCTCCAGACACCAGGGACTGCTTCCTTTCTTTCTCAGCACCACCCCTCTGCTTTCCCCATCCCCATCTTTGGACCAAAGACAGACAAAGTCAGACCACAGGATGCTTATCCAGGGATCCCAGAGTTCCTCCAGTGTCAAGATTTTGCTAAGAGAATAGTGTACATTGACAGCAGTCTAATTAAACTGAAGGTACTCTTTTCCTCTCCTGTTGCAGGATGAATGGCTGAACTACATGATGTGACAGTGGCTGTGCAGTCGCATTTAAGACTCAGTACATGAACATCAGCCAACTGTCAAATATGCAGTTGTCAGAAACTAAATGGCTTTCAGTCCTTGTAATACATCTCCAAACAGAAAGGTAAAGGGCTACTTCCCTTTTCAGGAAAACAAAGGAATTAAATTATCCTCTTAAATAGAATTGATGCTATTAGCTTTTGAATTTTCTAAGTTCTGTTCCTATATATATATATATATATACTCAGTCATGTCCAACTCTTTTGGGACCGCATGGACTGTAGCCCACCAGGCTCCTCTGTCCATAGGATTATCCAGGCAAGAATACTGGAGTGGGTTGCCATTTCCCCCTCCAGGGGAATCTTTCTGACCCAGGGATTGAACCTGAGTCTCCTGCACCTTCTGCACTGCGGGTAGATTCTTTACCACTGAGCTACCTGGGAAGGCCCTAGTTTTTTAATTGATATAAGTTGATAAATTGATATCAAAATATTAAATTTTTTTTGACTGCACATCATGAGGGATCTTAGTTAGATCCCCAACCAGGTATCAAGCCCACACCCCTGCAGTGGAAGCACAGAATCTTAACTACTAGACCACCAGGGAAGTCCCGGTATCAGAATGATCATCTTGATCTGAAGTCTTCAGCAGAAATTGTCTACTCCTGAAGTCAGCATCTCCTCATAATCTCAGTTTAAGATTTCTGGTGGAATAGTCAGAAGGAAGTGTTTAATCTTTTGAACTGGGAAATATTAACCTAAGGATCAATACATTGGAGTTTCGTTAGTGAGTCAGTTGTTAACAATACCTTAATAGGTCCTTTTTTATCAAAGAATTAGGGCAGCTTATCTCAGGTATCTTTTCCAGAACACTTAATCTCCTGTTGTAAATGACAAATAAAAGAAAGAAAGCGAAGTTGCTCAGTCATGTCTGACTCTTTGCAACTCCTTGGACTGGAGCCTACCAGGCTCTTCAGTCCATGGAATTTTCCAGGCAAGAGTACTGGAGTGGGTTGCCATTTCCTTCTCCAGAGGATCTTCCCAACCCAAGGATCGAACCCGGGTCTCCCAAATTTCAGGCAGATGCTTTACCATCTGAGCCACCAGGGAAGCCCTAAATGACAAGTGAGTGGTTTGGAAATGTAGCTTATAATCACTGATGATAAAACTGGAGGTATTGTATGCATTCCTCCCAGTGCTTGATCATATATCATTGCTATAGGGTAGAACTTAGACTGAGCATGAAATTTTCAAAGGCATGGACTAGACTTTAATTCATAAGGAGATAAAATGTGAGTCCCAGAGGAGATTGATCTCACACACCTTAAAGTCAATGGCAATATTTTAGGCCATGGACATTCAAAGGAGCTTGTTAATTTTAGTACTTAGAATTCCATTAGTTCTCTATTTTTCTTAAAGACAGTGGATGATAAAAAACAGTAAGATTTGGGGTAAAAGGCAAACATTCTAGCATCCCTTAATAATGATACCAGTAAAATAAGAGAGTATCATTATTAGAGAGACAGGTAGAAATTCTCCAGGCCAGAAAACAAAATCAAGCAAAAAAAGATTTTTTTTACAACAATTAGAGCCACATCTCTCTGATAAAGGAAAGCTTTAACCTACTCTGAGAAGAAACCAGAAAATAACTAGAACATGGTATTTATAATCCACTGCAAGAGGCATTTGTACAAAGTCCATTTGGAGAATCAGACTTCGGTCCTTGAGTTACCGCACCAATTGTACCTTTAGCACTGTTGGCAGTGTATATGCTACTGTAAGTAATATCAGGAAGCGTTTTTGCTCAGCTCCATTTTAAATTGTTTGGTGTTATCAGTCAGCCATTCTGAGAGCACCAAAAGTTATCTTTATATAACTTTTCCCACATCTCAATGTTTCCAATTTCCACTTCTCCAAGTTAGGGATTTGTCTCTGACAGTTAAGAATAGCCTCTTTGGGACTTCCCTTATGGTCCAATGGCTAAAACTCCCAATTAAGGGGACCCGGGTTCAACCCCTGGTCAGGGAGCTAGATCCCACATGCCACAATTAAGAATTCACATGCCGCAACTAAAGATCCCACAGCTAAGACCTGGCGCAGTCAAATAAATAAATAAATGTTAAAAAAAAAAAAAAAAAGAATAGCCTCTTTGAATCCCTCCAGGATCTCTCTCTTCTACAATTACAGGAGGCATTGTCTTGGTTACCACTGCTTATGTAGAAGAATGGCCAGCTAAAGCATTACCAGGAGATTGTGGGTCTTGGTGCTTTGAACGGTTCTACTTTTATTATAGCTATTTCTTTAGGTAATAGCAAATCAGCTAAAAGCTTTTTTTTAACTTGTCCAATTTTTACGTTGCAGTTGTTCAGTCACTAAGTCATGTTTGACGCTTTGCACACCAGGCTTCCCTGACCTCCACCATCTCCCCGGAGTTTGCTCAAGTTCACGCCCATTAAGCTGGTGATGCTATGTTTTTATATGTTTTATACGTTTTTTTCAAAATTAGAAAACTCTTCATTTCTAAGGAATTCCAAATTTACAGACTACTCCCAAAGCACACCTCCTATTAGTGTACATGCTTGTTCTTTTACGTTTTATCAGTTGGCAGACTCAGATGGGGGCAGTTATTTTAGTCTTTGGAGCTGATTTAATTGCTGGGCTGGTCTATATTTTAAGGGTGAATTTAGGTCTGTGATAGCATTTTAAAATACAAACAAACAAAATTATGTAAGGGCTAACCAGGGGAATTTCTAACAATATTATTTCAAAGTATGAGAAAAGCACTGAAAGTTATGAGAATTATTTTGTTGTGTTTTTTTTTTAAAGGAAACTTTGCTATTCTGGGCATAAAATAATTTAGTCATTTTACATGAAATATCCAAATTCTAATTTTACTGCTTTGGTGCATTATTTTTGTAACAGATTATAGTAAATGATCTGTTAACTTTTCTTTATTTGTATGTATTTAGGCAAATGTATTTAGGCAAATGAAACAGATGATAATCTAAAGTTTTTAACTATAGCTTTAAAATATAATTAACTTCTCAGTATATTAAATTAAGCAATGTGTCATATTAAATTTATCATTTGAATAAATTGTAAGAATTTTTCTAATTAAGCAGAAAATCACCTCTTACTCTGTATGTATACCTATATCTCTCTGCAATTACAATAACCAGGACAATTAACCATCTACACTAATTATTATCTTTAAGTAATCAATATTTTCTCTTATTTTTAGACAGAAGAGGCACTAAGAGAAAGGAAAGTTTAGAAACCATCCAGCTGTTTTTTAATGAGCATTTATCTCAAAGCATGTAAACGCTTGGAGAAGGTCAAAGGAAATATACATTATATTTCATTGCATGTGCATTATTATCCATATTCTGTTATTGTCTGGCATTTTAAAAAATAAAGACAAATTAAAATTATGTTTAGTAACCAATGTTTTGTATCTTCCCACTCTGCTTAGAAACCACCTTATTTCTGTCTCTCTCAGGAGTTCTTGTCTGACCCTGGCTGGGTGATTCTTAGTCTTTGACCAAGTCCCAGAGATGCAGGTCACACTGAACGTTCTTATGGATGGTCACACCACAGTTCTAATGCGGGCTTTTCCATCTGAACCTGTGCCCCCTTCCAAGTCAGACACCTGCCCCCCTTCACTTTCACTTTTCACTTTCACACATTGGAGAAGGAAGTGGCAACCCACTCCAGTGTTCTTGCTTGGAGAATCCCAGGGACGGGGGAGCCTGGTGGGCTGCCGTCTATGGGGTCGCACAGAGTCGGACACGACTGAAGCGACTTAGCAGCAGCAGCACCCCCTTCATTCTTTCTCACTATAATGCTCCCTCCTGTGTATCTTTCTAACTGACACAGCTTCATCAGTGACAATTTTAAATTACACTGGCCACTTTAGGGGAACTTTAAGATGGAAAAATTGTTCATTTGAGAGGCACCTTCAAATAAAACAAACAAAAGCCCCACTGTCCACAAGTCGGCTTTCTTTCATTGGTAATAGGAAGCTAGCTTCTAATCATAATTCAGACTCAAAAATTGCCTCTCCAAAATATTCTTTAGCTAAAGCAATTACAAAATGTGAGAAACTGTCTCCCTAATAATCCCCCTAAGACTTTAATCAGAATTAGCTCTTGAAGTTATTCTAATTCCCTTTCCACTTTTTTATTGATGGCTTAATATCAAAACGTAAACCAAAATTGGCAAACCACTCCACTGCATGAACTTTTGGTTAAGCATTTTAAAGAGACTTTGAAGACCAGAAACAAAAGAACTCCTTTGAGAAATTGTTTGTCCTCTTTGTCTGAAAAGATCATTTGTTTAACATGGAATGCACGCCCTCGTTTATTTGCATACTTTGGGGTTAGTGGGTGCTTGTGCTTTAATCTTATGGCTAGTTTTTGTGTCCCAGAGAAGGCGAGGGCCTCAGAGCTAGCCTGGGATGTTCCTCTTTGGTGTCTACTTAAGTCCCCAACTCAAATCTTGAGAAAAGTAATGGTGAACGATGTGTATGTGAGTATTCAGTCATGTCAAACTCTTTGTGACCCCCACGGACTATAGCCCACTAGGCTCCTCTATCCATAGGATTTTTCAGGCAAAAATACTGGAGTAGGTTGCCATTTCCTTCTCCAGGGGATCTTCCTGACCCAGGGATTGAACCCACGTCTCTTGCATTTGGACAGAATTTCCCCAAAGGGGATATTTGTTCTCACTAATGGTCAGAGATGGTTGTATTAGACCAGAAGGGAAGAATGGGACAAGAATGAAGTGGAGAGGGAGGCAATTTGACCCGGAATCCCAGATTTGCAGGGCCACGTTGACAGAGGCTGAATTTGCATCTCCGGTTTAAAGATTTCTGGGAGGTACATGGGACTCTCAGTAATGCTCATGCCTGTGGGATGCTGCAAGTAAGCCCCTCTAGAGATACACTGGTTTTACTTAGCTGCCCGATGTTGAGAGATTAGTTTCCTCATCTGTTCAATGGGGTTAACAATAGTACCTACCCCAGAGGGTTGCTGGGAGGATGAAATGTAATGAAGCAGTTGGAGCTGCTTGGCACAGTGTGAGCTGTGAAGATGATAATGATGATGACGATGATGGTAATTCCTTCCATGTTCCTCACACCTGGAGGAAAGTCTGGTTAACTGCTTTCCAGCTGTTTTTACTTCTAGGCTCTGAGGTGGAAACACAGGGCTATCAAGGATGGCAGCAGCTATGCCTGGCTCAAGGCCATCACATGGGGTCAGAGCAGGGGAAGCAGTGCTATGGGGCAGCTAGCAGAGAGAGAGTCTATGTGATCTGGCACTTGATTCAAGGAGGCTCCCGCTATTCACCAATCAGGGTGAAAATGAAGTGTTACCTCAGTGTAATCAGAATGAGAACATACAAGTTATAATAACCTGAGTAGTTCTGCACAGCAAAAGAAACAATCAACAAAATGAAAATGCAACCCACAGAATGGGAGAAAGCATTTTCAAGCCATGTATCTGATAAGAAGTTAACATCCAAAACATAGTGAACTCATACAGCTCAACAGCAAAAAAAAAAAAAAAAAAATTTTACCGGGCAAAAGTGTTCACCTGAAACTATCACACATTATTTGTTAATCAGCTATGCCCCAGTACAAAATAAAAAGTTTCAAATAAATAAGTAAAGGGGCAAAGGGCCTGAATAGACATATTTTCCAAAACTGAAGTGAAAGTGTGAGTCACTCAGTCGTGTACAACTCTTTGCAACCCCATGGACTTTAACCTGCCAGGTTCCTCTGTCCCTGGAATTCACCAGGCAAGAATACTGGAGTGGGTTGCCATTCCCTTCTCCAGGGGATCTTTCTGACCCAGGGATTGAACCCTGGTCTCCTACATTGGAGGCAAATTCTTTATCATCTGAGCCATTAGGGAGCCCACAGTTTTTATTTTCCAAAGACAGTATACAAATAACTAACAGGTACATGACAAGATGCTCAACATCACTAATCATCAGGGAAATGCAAATCACAACCACAATGAGATATCACCTCACACCTGTTAGAATGGCTATCGTCAAAGAGATACAGCAATTACTGGTGAGGATACAGAGAAAAGGGAACCCTCGTATATTATTGGTGGGAATGTAAATTGGCATAGCTACTATGGAAAACAATATGATGGCTCCTCAACAAGTTAAAAATAGAACTAGCATATGATTCAGCAATCCCACTTCTGGGTGTTTATCCGAAGGAAATGAGATCACTATCTCAAAGAGATATCTGTGCTCCCATGTTGATTGCGGCATTACTTACAGTAACCAAGACAGACAAATACTGTATGATCCCACTGATATGTGCAATCTAAAAATGCCAGATTCATAGAAAGAGAATAGGTTGGTGGTTGCCAGGAGCCAGGAGGTAGGGGAGGTGAGGAGTTGTTGGTAGAAGGGTACAAACTTACAGCTGTTAGAGGAACAAGTTCTGGGGACCCAATGTACAGCATCATGGCCATAGTAAACAATACTGCATTGTACACTCGAAAATTGCTAGGAGTCAATCTCAGATGTTCTCAACACACACTGCATGAAAACAGTAACTATGTGAGGTGATGGATGTGTTAACTAACCTTGTTGTGGTAATCATTTCACAATATATACACATATCAATTCATCACACTGTCTGCCTTATACTTATGCAATGGTTTATTCAGTTCAGTTTAGTCACTCAGTCGTGTCCAACCCTTTGCGATCCCATGGACTGCAGCACACCAGGCTTCCCTGTCCATCACCAACTCCTGGAGCTTGCTCAAACTCAAATCCATTGAGTTGGTGATGCCATCCAACCATCTCATCCTCTGTCATCCCTTTCTCCTCCCGCCTTCAATCTTTCCCAACATCAGGGTCTTTTCCAATGATTCAGTTCTTCCTATCAGGTGGCCAAAGTATTGGAGTTTCAGCTTCAACATCAGTCCTTCCAATGAATATTCAGGACTGATCTCCTTTAGGATTGATTGATTGGATCTCCTTGCAGTTCAAGGTACTCTCAAGAGTCTTCTCCAACACCACAGTTCAAAAGCATCAATTCTTCAGCACTCAGCTTTCTTTATAGTCCAACTCTCACATCCAAACATGACTACTGGAAAAACCATAGCTTTGACTAGATGGACCTTTGTTGGCAAAGTAACGTCTCTGCTTTTTGATATGCTGTCTAGGTTGGTCATGGAGAAGGAAATGAGAACCCACTCCAGTGTTCTTGCCTGGAGAATCCCAGGGACGGCTGAGCCTGGTGGGCTGCCATCTGTAGGGCTGCACAGAGTCGGACATGACTGAAGCGACTTAGCAGCAGCAGGTTGGTCATAGCTTTCCTTTCAAGGAGCAAGTGTCTTTTAATTTCATGGCTGCAGTCACCATCTGTAGTGATTTTGGAGCCCAAAGAAATAAAGTCTGTGGCTGTTTCCACTGTTTCCCCATCTATTTCCCATGAAGTGATGGGACCGGATGCCATGATCTTTGTTTTCTGAATGTTGAGCTTTAAGCCAACTTTTTCACTCTCCTCTTTCACTTTCATCAAGAGGCTCTTTAGTTCTTCACTTTCTGCCACGAGGGTGGTGTCATCTGCATATCTGAGGTTACTGATATTTCTCCTGGCAATCTTGATTCCAGCTTCTGCTTCATCCAACCCAGCATTTTACATGATGTACTCTGCATTAAGTTAAATAAGGAGGGTGACAATATACAGCCTCAACGTACTCCTTTCCAGATTTGGAATCAGTCTGTTGTTCCATGTCCAGTTCTAACTGTTGCTTCTTGACTTGCATACAAATTTCTTAGGAGGCAGGTAAGGTGGTTTATGTCAGTTACATCTATTTTAATAAAGTTGGGGGGATATTCCAAGTAAACCTCCTGAGCACAATAGTTCTTTTCACAGAAACAGCACAGTAACTCAAATATATCCTTTCATTTCTTTTTCGTATCACCCCAAGTTAAGGAAACCTGGCAACATCAAAGGGCAATGTGTCAATCAAAGCCTGATGAGAATCATTGGTGGGCAGAGTCTGTGAACGCAGACCCCTCCACCCTCCACCAGACCTGTTGAATTCGAGTCTGGAGAGGGCGGTGGTACAGGGCACTTGCATATATTTATTCCAGACCCACAAGTGCTGCTGATGGGCAGGAAAGGTTGAGAGCCCCAGACCAGAGAGGACATCCTCAGGCTGGGCAGGACAAGACCCAAAGCCCTCCAGCTTCGGAACCAGAGTAAGAGCAGTTCTGGGGCTGAGGCAGGAGGGGAAATGGTGAAAAGAGGATGGAGGGGTGGGAAAGTCAAGGAGCAGAAGAGCTGCTGAACTGAGGCCAAGATCCAGACACCTCGAAGATGGCTGCTTTCTTTCCAGCTTGTTCTTGATTTCTTTCCAGGCTGGCCTGGAAGAAGGGCAGGTTCAGACATCATCCCTCCCATTTCTTACGTCTTCACTGAATGTGCAGAACATGCCTGGACAGTCCAGAAGGCTTTCTGATTTGGTGCAAATCACCAGCCTTCAACCTTGAAGATCTAATTCTCTGAATACCTTCATCATCAGGAAAAACTAGAGTTTGCAAACATGTAAACCAGACTCTTTTACTGAAGTATAGGGACATACGCTGTGAAAATGGGAAATCGAGTGTGGGTGAAAATAAGTGCCCCAAAGGTAATTTGTCCGAGTTTTCAAACATCTACAGATAGGCAAGGTAGGGAAAGCTCCAGGTAAGCAGATCACAAGAAAGAAAAGAAACTGGTCAGACACCCTATGAAAACAGGCAGAGGGGAAACGGGATCTGGACGCTTGCAGGCAGTTTCTCCCTGTGGCCTGGGTTCCATCCTGAGTTGGCCCTTTGCCAGCTGGGGAATCGGGCAAGTTACTTCATCTCCCTGCGTACTCGAACTTCTTCCTGATTCCAGCGCTGCTGACAAACCTCACAGGGTTTGTTCCTTCAGCAAATGTGTATCAGGCATCTACTGTGTGGCAGGAACTCTTGAGAAATTCTGCAGTAAACAAAACAGACAAATTTTGCAAAACGCATTCATGGGGGGTGGTTTGGGGCATTGAATCTGCTCACATGTGAAGAGCACCTTGAACAGTGCTCTACACAGGGCACAAGTTCCATGAGTGTGTGTGTGTGTGTGTGTCTGTGTCTGTGATCCTCAGGCCGGGCCTGGCTCACTGCCTGTGGAGCCTCAACTGCTCTGCTAAGGCTGGGGCCTGAGTTCTCACCCGAGGCTCCTGGAAGCTCTGCTGCTCCCTGAAATTGGATCCCACCTTTGGCTTCAGTCCTTTTACATAATTCCCCAGAACAACCTGCCTCTGCCTCACCTGCCCCAGGTGGAGGGCTCAGCTCCTTACACTGCAGAAGCTGGAAATGGCCCTTCTCCTGCTTTTTTGTCTGAGGCTGCAGATCCCTAGCACCACGGGGCAGCCCCTCTCCCCTGCTCCCTGAAATAACCCTTTCCCCAGCCTCTGCTCCTGGATGTCTGGGGGAACCACAACTTCTTGGAAAAGTGTTTAGTAAAGAGCTATGTTCCTTTTTAAAGGAGGAGCCTGTAATCCTAGTACTAATTACTAATTGACTAGTAACCCTAACCAATATTTTTCTGAGTGCCAATCACATCTACTACATATACTTTCTCACTGAATTCTCAAAACATTTCTTTGAAAAACATTTATTTAAATTTTGTACTGGGGTATCACCAATTGAGTATAGCCAATTGGATCATAGGAAAAGCAGTTCAGTTCAGTTCAGGCGCTCAGTCATGTTCAACTCTTTGTAACTCTGTGGACTACAGCATGCCAGGCTTTCTTGTCCATTACCAACTCCCAGAGCATGCTCAAACTCATGTCCATTGAGTCGGTGATGCCATCCAACCATCTCATCCTCTGTTGTCCCCTTCTCATCCCGCCTTCAATCTTTCCCAGCATCAGGGTCTTTTCCAATGACTCAGTTCTTTGTATCAGGTGGCCAGTGTATTGGAGCTTCAGCTTCAGCTTCAGCATCAGTCCTTCCAATGAATATTCAGGACTGATTTCCTTTAGAATGGACTGGTTGGATCTCCTTCCAGTCCAAGGGACTCTAAAGAGTCTTCTCCTACACCACAGTTCAAAAGCATCGATTCTTTGGTACTCAGCTTTCTTTATAGTCCAAGTCTCACATCCATACATGACTACTGGAAAAACCGTAGCCTTGACTAGATGGACCTTTGTTGGCAAAGTAATGTCTCTCCTTTTTAATATGCTGTCTAGGTTGGTCATAGCTTTCTTCCAAGGAGCATGCGTCTTTTTATTTCATGGCTGCAATTACCATCTGCAGTGATTTAGAAGCCCAAAAGAAATAAAGTCAGCCACTGTTTCCACTGTTTCTCCATCTATTTGTCATGAAGTGATGGGACCAGATGCCATGATCTTAGCTTTCTGAATGTTGAGTTTTAAGCCAACTTTTTCGCTCTTCTCTTTCACTTTCATCAAGAAGCTCTTTAGTTCTTCTCCACTCTCTGCCATAAGGGTGGTGTCATCTGCATATCTGAGGTTATTGATATTTCTCCCAGCAATCTTGATTCCAGCTTGTGCTTCATCCAGCCTGGCATTTTGCATGATGTACTCTGATGTAAGTTCAATAAGCAGGATGACAATATACAACCTTGACACACTCCTTTCCTGATTTGGATCCAGTCTGTTGTTCCAAGTCTGGTTCTAACGGTTGCTTCTTGATGTGCATACAGATTTCTCAGGAGGCAGGTAAGATGGTCTGGTATTCCCATCTCTTGAAGAATTTTTCACACTTTGCTGTGATCCACACCGTCAAAGGCTTTGGCGTAGTCAATAAAGCAGAAATAGATGTTTTTATGGAACTCTCTTGCTTTTTCAATGATCCAGCGGATGTTAGCAATTTGATCTCTGATTCCTCTGCCTTTTCTAAATTCAGCTTGAACATCTGGAAGTTCACAGTTCATGTACTATTGAAGCTTGGCTTAGAGAATTTTGAGCATTACTTTGCTAGTGTGTGAGATGAGTGCAACTGTGTGGTAGTTTGAACCTCCTTTGGCATTGCCTCTTTTTTTAAGGGAATTAAAAAAAAAAATCTACTCCTGCTTCATTGGGACTATGCTAAAGCCTTTGACTGTGTGGACCACAAAAAACTATGGAAAATTCTCAAAAAGATGTGTCGGGAGCTGTGTTAAACATTACTGACAAAATGGAGGCATGGTCCCCAGCCCCTTCTCCTCATTCCGCAGGCACAGATCCCAGGATGAAGGAGTTAGGCCTTGTAATTCTGACTTGTCTTTTCCTCTCCTCGGCTGAGTTGACTGAAAAGGAATATTAAGGTGCTTATTGGTCTTGAGAGGAGCATGAGAAGGCACAAAGCCTTCTGCAGCATTGCTCAGAAAATAATTCATAAAGTTAATCATTGACATTTGTTCAAGGACTTTTACAAAAGAGTGTTCCAGGATGAGCACATAGGCCATACCTTGAGGCCATGGGAGAAATTGATATCTGAAGCCTATTTGTGAGGAGAATGTTTATGGCAAAGGAGTTTACTGAATTTAGGGCTTAGAAATAATTAAAATATTTAGAAGTTAAAGATTTAAAGAATGTTGTAAAGTTAGCATATTTTACTATAGCTTATAGAAGTTAGGAATTTTTAGAGACACTATAGCTAGAAGCATTTTTTAAGAGATAGTGAGCTCAGGATGTTAGGGGCAAACAGGATTTAGGAAGATACGTAATAAACTGAGGAATGTAGCGTGAGTTACAATGTAATCACAAGTTAACTATAGGACACATTAGAAGAGGTAGATAATAGATGATATTATACCGAGAGAATCACTGAAGCAGGGACTCTGTTCGAAGAGCAACAATGATTTATGGGGATAATCAATCTGGGAGAGGGGGAACTGAAAATGTCAAACCTCTGGCCTAATGTTTTTGTAATATAAATATAAAAGAGAATCTTAAACTTGAAATAAGCAGGCAGTCCATAGAAAACTGAGGGGCTGTCTCATCACCAACACTGTTCACCTCTTCAGGTTGAATCCCTGGTTGCTGGAGGTGGACTCCAGCAGAGATGGGAATATCAATCCACCTTACCTGTCTCCTGAGAAGCCTATATGCAAGACAAGAAGTAACAGTTAAAACTGGACATGGAACAATGGACTGGTTCAAAATTGGAAAAGGAGTATGTCAAGGCTGTATATTGTCACTCTGCTTATTTAAATTATATGTAGAGTACATCATGCAAAATGCTGGGCTGGATGACTCACAAGCTGGAATAAAGACTTCGGGGAAAAATATCAACAACCTCAGATATGCAGATGATATCACTCTAACAGCAGAAAGTGAAGAGGAACTAAGGAGTTTCTTGATGAGGGTGAAAGAGAAGAGTGAAAAAGCTGGCTTAAAACTCAACGTTCAAAAAACTAAGATCATGGCATCCAGTCCCATCACTTCATGGCAAATAAATGGGGAAAAAGTGAAAGTAGTGACAGATTTTATTTTCTTGGGATCCAAAATAACTGCAGACTGTGACTGCAGCCACAAAATTAAAAGACGCATTCTCCCTGGAAGAAAAGCTATGACAAACCTAGACAGTGTGTTAAAAAGCAGCAGCATCACTTTGCTGACAAGGGTGCATATAGTCAAAGCTGTGGTTTTGCTAGTAATCATGCATGGATGTGAGAGATGGACCATGAAGAAGGCTGAGTGCTGAAGAATTGATGCTTTCGAATTGTGGGGCTGGAGAAGACTCTTAAGAGTCCCTTGGACAGCAAAATCAAATGAGTCAATCTTAAAGGAGATCAATCCCGAATATTCATTGGAAGGACTAATGCTAAAGTTGAAACTCCAATACTTTTGCCACCTGATGCAAAGAGCCGATTCATTGGAAAAGACCCTGGTGCTGGCAAAGACTGAGGACAAGAGGAGAAGGGGGTGACAGTGCATGAGACGGTTGGATGTCATCACTGACTCAATGGACATGAGTTTGAGCAAATTTCAGGAGATAGTGAAGGACAGGGAAGCCTGGCATGATGCAGTTCATGGGATCGCCACAAGTCAGACACAACTTAGTGACTGAACAGCATTAATAGCCGATTACCAATGCGGTGTAGTTTCACATGAACAGGAAAGGGACTCAGCCATACATGTACAGGTATCCATTCTCCCCCAAACTCTCCTATCCCGACTGCCATAGAACATTGAGCAGAGCTTCCTGCACTATATAGAGGTCCTGTGCTATCCATTTTAAAGAAGTTTGGAATGGACATGTACACACTGCTATATTTAAAATGGATAACCACCAAACATCTCTTTAAATTACATATTTCTTCTCCCATTCTATGGATGAGGAAACTAAGTCTCAGAGAAATTAACTAACTTACCCGAGGACACACAGCTAGTAAGTCACTGAAGTATATTTGGCTCAGTCCAGACCACCCCAACGCCTGCTTCTCCCCAAGACACCACCCTGCCCACAAAGGCTGTAAACTGAAACCACAGGACCAGAAGATCCAACAACAACTCAAGAGTGTTTCCAAACACCGTGGGAGCTGATACTAGACAAACTTGGCAGTAAGCAAAGGGCCCTCACACACCAAACATAGTGGGTGTTTCTTAGAATGCTTTATGTCTTTTGTATTCCTTATCGGCAAGAAATGCAACTTCACAAGGCCAGATTATGTGAAAGTTAGTAGATCTTATAAATACTTTGAGTGGTGTGAACAAGGTAACTGATATACCCGAGGGAGATCATAATAAGCCAGAAAGAATGTGCTAGAAAGATTCAAAACAGTGCTGCTACTGCTGCTAAGTCGCTTCAGTCGTGTCCAACTCTGTGCGACCCCATAGACGGCAGCCCACCAGGCTCCGCCATCCCTGGGATTCTCCCAGCAGGAACACTGCACAGGGGCACAAAAGCTTCATTGGGCTGCAGAAGACTCATTGTATCTAACCTTTGGGCTTTTGCACACAATAAGATTAGTGAACTTCTAAATACAAAGAAAATGTGAAAGAAAGGGTGTGACTGGGTGAGGTGGAAACAAAAAAACAGACAGCATTGCTCATCACCCAGTTCTGCAAGGATTAACCCACTGCAGGTGCTGGCTGGTAGCACTCTGTGCTCCAGACAGAAGAAATGACTATGATAACAGGATGCCCTGTGTGTTGGACAACCAGGCTTATTAGATGTATTAATATTGATTTATTATTTAATTAATCTCAGGAAGAATTTTAATGACCTCAGATTCTTTTACCTTCCCATACATGGAAAAGCACTTAAATCAGCAACTTGAGGTATCTATTTTTTGTGACTAGCAGTAGTGTTTTGCCAAAATGTATGCTTGACTGCACATCAGTCAGTTCAGTTCAGTCGCTCAGTCGTGTCCAACTTTTGCAACCCCATGGACTGCAGCACGCCAGGCCTCCCTGTCCATCACCAACTCTTGGAGTTTACTCAAACTCAGGTTCATTGAATCAGTGATGCCATCCAATCATCTCATCCTCTGCCTTCTCTTCCTGCCTTCAATCTTTCCAGCATGAGGGTCTTTTCAAATGAGTCAGCTCTTCACATTAGGTGACCAAAGTATTGGAGTTTCAGCTTCAACATCAGTCCTTCCAATGAATATTCAGGACTGATCTCCTTTAGGATGGACTGGTTGGATCTCCTTGCAGTCCAAGGGACTCTTCAAGAGTCTTCTCCAACACCACAATTCAAAAGCATCAACTTTTCAGTGCTCAGCTTTCTTTATAGTCCAAATCTCACATCCATACATGACTACTGGAAAAACCATAGCCTTGACTAGACAGACCTTTGTTGGCAAAGTAATGTCTCTGCTTTTTAATATGCTGTCTAGGTTGGTCACAGCTTTTCTTCCAAGGAGCAAGCATCTTTTAATTTTATGGCTGCAATCACCATCTGCAGTGATTTTGGAGCCCAGAAAAATAAAGTCTGTCACTGTTTCCACTGTTTCTCTTTCTATTTGCCATGAGGTGATTGGACTGGATGCCATGATCTTTGTTTTCTTAATGTTGAGCTTTAAGCCAACTTTTTCACTCTCCTCTTTCACTTTCATCAAGAGGCTCTTTAGTTCTTCTTCACTTTCTGCCTTAAGGGTGGTGTCATCTGCATATCTGAGGTTATTGATATTTCTCCCGGCAATCTTGATTCCAGCTTATGCTTCATCCAGCCCAGCGTTTCTCATCATGTACTCTGCATATAAGTTAAATAAGCAGGGTGATAATATACAGCCTTGACGTACTCCTTTTCCTATTTGGAACCAGTCTGTTGTTCCATGTTCAGTTCTTACTGTTGCTTTCTGACCTGCACACAGATTTCTCAAGAGGCAGGTCAGGTGGTCTGGTATTCCCATCTCTTGAAGAATTTTCCACAGTTTATTGTGATCCACACAGTCAAAGGCTTTGGCATAGTCAATAAAGCAGAAATAGATGTTTTTCTGGAACTCTCTTCCTTTTTCGATGATCCAGCAGATGTTGGCAATTTGATCTCTGGTTCCTCTGTTTTTTCTAAAACCAGCTTGAACATCTGGAAGTTCACAGTTCATGCATTGTTGAAGTCTGGTTTGGAGAATTTTGAGCATTACTTTACTAGCGTGTGAGATGAGTGCAATTGTGTGGTAGTTTGAGCATTCTTTGGCATTGCCTTTCTTTGGGATTGGAATGAAAACTGACCTTTTCCAGTCCTGTGACCACTACTGAGTTTTCCAAATTTGCTGGCATATTGAGTGTAGCATTTTCACAGCATCATCTTGTAGGATTTTAAGTAGCTCAACTGGAATTCCATCACCTCCACTAGCTTTGTTTGTAGTGATGCTTCCCAAGGGCCACTTGACTTCACATTCCAGGATGTCTGGCTTTAGGTGAGTGATCACACCATCATGATTATCTGGGTCATGAAGATCTTTTTTGTACAGTTCTTCTGTGTATTCTTGCCACCTCTTCTTAATATCTTCTGCTTCTGTTAGGTCCATACCATTTCTGTCCTTTATTGAGCCCATTTTTGCATGAAACAGGAGATGGCAAGAGTGAACATTGACATATTAGGAACCAGTGAAATAATATGGACTGGAATGGGTGAATTTAACTCAGATCACCATTATATCTACTACTGTGGGCAAGAATCCCTTAGAAGAAATGGAGTAGCCACCATAGTCAACAAAGGAGTTCAAAATGCAGTACTTGGGTGCAGTCTCAAAAATGACAGAATGATCTCTGTTCATTTCCAAGGCAAATCATTCAATATCATAGTAATCCAAGCCTACTCCCCAACCAGTAACGCTGAAGAAGCTGAAGTCGAACAGTTCTATGAAGACCTACAAAACCTTCTGGAACTGACACCCAAAAAAGATGTCCTTTTCATTATGAGAGACTGGAATGCAAAAGTAGGAAGTCAAGAAACACCTGGAGCAACAGGCAAATTTGGCCTTGGAGTACAGAATGAAGCAGGGCAAAGACTAATAGAGTTTTGCCAAGAGAACACACTGGTCACAGCAAACACCCTCTTCCAACAACATGAGAGAAAAGTCTACACATGGACATCACCAGACGGTCAACACCAAAATCAGGTTGATTATATTCTTTGCAGCCAAAGATGGAGAAGCTCTATGCTGCTGCTGCTGCTGCTAAGTCTCTTCAGTCGTGTCCGACTCTGTGCGACCCCATAGACGGCAGCCCACCAGGCTTCCCCATCCCTGGGATTCTCCAGGCAAGAACACTGGAGTGGGTTGCCATTTCCTTCTCCAATGCATGAAAGTGAAAAGTGAAAGTGAAGTCGCTCAGTCGTTCCCAACTCTTAGCAACCCCATGGACTGCAGCCTACCAGGCTCCTCTGTCCATGGATTTTCCAGGCAAGAGTACTGGAGTGGGGTGCCATTGCCTTCTCTGGGAGAAGCTCTATACATTCAGCAAAAACAAGACCGGAAGCTGATTGTCATTCAGATCATGAACTCCTTATTGCCAAATGCAGACTTAAATTGAATAAAGTAGGGAAAACCACATGACCTAAATCAAATCTCTAATGATTATACAGTGGAAGTGAGAAATAGATTTAATGGACTAGATTGGATAGACAGAGTGCCTGATGAACTATGGATGGAGGTTTGTGACATTGTACGGGAGACAGGGATCAAGACCATCCCCAAGGGAAAAAAAAATGCAAAAAAGCAAAATGGCTGTCTGAGGAGGCCTTACAAATAGCTGTGAAAAGAAGAGAAGCAAAAAGCAAAGGAGAAAAGGAAAGACATACCTATTTGAATGCAGAGTTCCAAAGAATAGCAAGGAGAGATAAGAAAGCCTTCCTCAGTGATTGACTGCACATAGCCTCTAGCTAAAATTACACATAAACTGGCCTCTCTGTGTACCTCTTTGGATTCATTTTCTCTGAGCTACTGAACGACTATCTGCGGGCTGTTGTCCTCAGTAAGATACTGAATAAAACATAAACTCACAGCTCTTATGTTAGGTGTCTTTCTTTTGGTTAACAGTTTTAGTGACCACAAAGGGACCCAGAGCAAATTCTCTTCTTCACCTGAATCTACAAGGATCCAGAGCGTTGGTACTAGTAAAGTCTCCTTGTGCCCTTCACCTCCTCACTGAGTCCCATAACTGGATGTCTCTCCCGGCCTCAGATCTCACATCTTGGTTGATGATCCTGAGTTTTATTCCATGATTGGTAAACTCCTCACTATGAGGAGAAAGTTTCTCTGAACTTAAATCAGTTCAGAAAGAGGTACCTGGACTTTCAGTTGAAAGACACTGGGAAGGAAGGTCACTTATTGGAAAGACACTGAGACGGTTTTTAGGTAGGGGGCTGACCTGGCTAAAAATGACCTGATGTTCTTTGTTAATTAGCTACTTTAACAGAGTTTATTTGAATAAAAGTGAAGATATCATATGAGAGCTTTCAGCTTCCAAGATAAGGGACAGAGTTCCTCCTGGCCAGGTACAGATTTTTCAGGCAACTGAGAAATTTACAGAAGTGGTGGAGGTGAGTCCTATACCTGTGCAGTGGTCCCTCAGGGAAAACCACTCACTCGTTTAAAAACTGCTTGTCTGAGGGACACACACAATTAAGATTGGCCTTGTAAGAACCATGTTGAGATCGGCTCTGAGAGCCCATGCTGGTTTTAGACTGCTGGAGGAGGAAGAAATGACTCTTGAGTGACACCTAGAGGAGTTCAGCTCAAAGCAGCACACCAGCCCCGCAGTTTTCTATAGTAATTCTGTCCTGACCAACCACCTTGAAATGGGAGCCAAAGGCTTCAGATTTTTTTTTTTTTAATATTTGTTTATTTATTTTGCCGCACCCTTGGGTCTTAGTTTCGGCAAGTGGGATCTTTAGTTGCGCCATGTGGGATCTAGTTCCCTAACCAGGGATTGAACCTGGGACCCCTGCATTGAGAGCACAGCATCTTAGCCACTGTACAACCAGGGAAGTCCCAAGGCTTCAGATTGAACGAAAAAGGGGTGACAGATAGATGGTCAAACTCTGACCACCCTAGCCAGGTTTATGCATGTACAGAGAATATACTTAGAAGTACTTACTTAAATGGGAACTAAAGAAGACCTGGCCTTGAAATGGTCAAGATGAGGCTCCAAATGGGTTTTTTGTGTACGCAGCCAGAGAAAGCCAACCTGAGAAAAACATCGTTTCCAAGTTCTGACCCTAGGGGAGCAAAAGTCCTTCTGGGAGGAAATTACACTTATCTTCCTGTGCCTGTGAGATGTGGATGTTTCTCCATGTCTTCTCAGGATGCTCTTATCTAGACCATCTCCAATTCCTGAGACTGAGAGGGAAAAAGGCCTCTCTAAACTCAAGTGAGAGACTTAATTTATTCCAGCTGTTAATCATAAACTAGTGGGCTTCCCTGGGGGCTCAGTGGTAAAGAATCCACCAGCCAATGCAGGAGATACAAGTTCGATTCCTGGTCCAGGAAGATCCCACATGCCTCAGAGCAACTAAGCCTGTGCCCCACAACTACTGAGGCCGTGCTCTAGAGCCTGGGAGCCGCAACTACTGAGTCCAAGCACTGCAACTACCGAAACGTGCGCACCCTAGAACTGGTGCTCCGCAAAGGGAGAAGTCACTGCAGTGAAAAGCCTGTGCAGTGCAACTAGAGAGCGGCCCTGGTCTCCGAAACTAGAGGAAAGCCCACACAGCAGCAAAGACCCAGCACAGCTATAAATTAACAATTATTTATAAACTAGTGAGTTTTGTTTTATACCTGATTCATAACTAAAGCCTTAAAATGAAAGCGATGTGATCTCTGGTTGTGTCTATCTATTATGTCTTATATATTTTATAGGTAAGTTATGTTTCTAACTCCTGACAGTATTGCCAATCTTAATTTGTAAAGGAGCTCTATTTAATTGGCTTAAAAGTAAATGCTTGTGAATTAACTATTTCTAAATGTAATAGAAACTAATGCATTGTTTTTAAGATTATGTGATCTACGATTGGGGCTTCCCAGGTGGCACCAGTGATAAAGCACCCACCTGCCAATTCAGGAGACATAAGAGATGCAGTTTTTATCCCTGGGTTGGGAAGACCCCCTGGAGGAAGGAATGGCAACCCACTCCAGTGTTCTTACCTGGAGAATCCCATGGACAGAGAAGCCTGGTGGGCTACAGTCCATGGGATCACAAAAGAGTCAGACACGACTGAAGCGACTGAGCCAGCCTGCACGCATGATCTAAGACTAATGCTTAGTAAATAAAAACAAGTTTGTTGCTTGGCTTAATTTATATAGGCCTATCTTGTCTACAGAGTTATCAGTATTAAAACCTTTATTCTACCTAGGTTTACCGAAAGTGAAATAAGTTCATGTTATCTCTAACAAAATTTGTCATCAAGAAAAATAACTTGGTATGATGGTATTTTCATAAGTAAACTAAATGTAAGTGAGATAAGAGTTTGATGTAAACTTTTGAGAATAATAACTTCCCTGGTGGCTCAGATGGTAAAGCATCTGCCTGCAGTGCGGGAGACCCAGGTTCGATCCCCGGGTCAGGAAGATCCCCTGGAGAAGGAAATGGCAACCCACTCCAGTATTCTTGCCTGGAGAATCCCATGGACAGAGGAGCCTGGTAGGCTAAAGTCCATGGGGTTGCAAAGAGTTAGATACGACTGAGCAATTTCACTTTTGAGAATAATTATGTCTTATGGTATATCTAGTGAAAAATAGTTTCTCCAGGGAATTCCCTGTTTGATGTTTTCACTGCCACAGGCTCAGGTTCAATCCCTGGTCAGGGAACTAAAATCCTGAAAGCCATGCAGAATGGCCAAAAAAAAGGAAAGAAAGATCTTGAATTTAAAAAAAAAGTTTCTCCAAATCTGTATGGTAACTTGAAACTTTGGAGTTTTGCTACATTAAATTAAATTATGGGAATTCATTGAATGTCTAGATTATTTTCCAAATAAGACAAAATACTTAGGCATTAATTGCTAAACAAGTCTAAGTTTACCTATTTTTATCTTCTTAGTAGATAAAAAAAAAAGAAAGATGTTTCGGTTTATCAGACACACATCTTGTACCACAATGAGGAAATAAATTATGCTGGGAGGACACGTGTGTTTCTAGAGGCTGTGGAATGTGTTCATAAGCTTGCCAGTCTCACACTGCTAATGTGAAAGTGAGTGAGAGCTTCCCCAGGGGCTCAGAGGTAAAGAATCTTCCTGCCAATGCAGGAGATGCAAAAGACAGGGGTTAGATCCCTGGGATGAGAAGATCCCCTGGAGAAAGAAATGGCAACCCACTCCAGTATTCTTCTCTGGGAAATCCCATGGACAGAGAAGCCTGACAGGCCAGTCTATGGGGTTGCAAAGGAGTCGGACACAACCTTAGCCACAAACAACAAATGTGAAAGTAAATTTACAGTTGTTTACTTCTTAGTTTTCACTAGAAATTAAGATTTTTAAAGGTTAAGAATTCCAATCAATATGTGTGACGAAAACTATTAAAATTAGTAAGGAAAAACATCTTGGTAAGCAAGGAATGAAAACATGTTTGTTAATGAAAAAAAGCAATTTTATCCTAAAGAAAGGTTAAAAAGAGTAAGAGAGAGAAAGGGAAAACATAGGACAAAATCTGAAGGTAAAAAAACTGTAAAAAGTTTGGGGAAGAAACCCTGAGAAAAGAGTTTTGTGCATGGTCAGGGCTGGTTAAGGTGAGAATAAATTTAGTTGAATGAATGACTTTTTAAATATTAAAAGTAAGATAGTGCAAAACTAGAAACTGGCTTTCTCTCTGTTAAAAGGACAAAGGTTTCTTGGAATATCAATCTGCTTTTGATAACAGATTGTACAGTTTCTTCATCTTTTAAGTAACCTGTTGTAACTTTCTGTATTTGCCTTTGAAATCTTTATTGTCACTTTGGTTAAGTGAATAAGCATTGTTTCACAGTGACAGTGATCCTATTTGGCCAAGTGTTTTAAAATCTTGTGATATCTTTGACAAACTTTCCCAAATCAAATTCTAAATGAAGCCCTTTTAACCTCTAACTAACTTTGAAACATTTTAGCAGGACTCTGAAACATCTCGAAGAAAAATATTAAACAAGGCTTATTTGATATATTAAATTATATGGGAAGCACTGTCAAATGAGTGATAATAAACCTTCTTAATTTATGTTTTATGGATATATGTTATTAATATAAATGCTGTAGGAATTATATGAAATTTGCATTTGCTCTGGCATAATGTTATCAATCACAGTGTTAGTGATTATCTTAAAATATGTCGTATGTCATAGAAATAACCAAATTTCTTTGTCAAACACATTGTAATCCAATCTTTAATCATGCCGTTTTGTTTTGACATTTATAAATAATTACTGTTTTACTTTGATGCTCTTACAAAATGCTTTGTCTTCAAGACAATTCATAGAAAGAACTTCTTGACAAGTAGAGGTTTCTGATAACTTTTAGATCAAACACTGAACAGGGTTGGAAATTATTGAACTCCAGCGGAGGACCTGATGGTTTCCTAAAACTGTTAACAGAAGGTTAATATCAACAAGAATTAGCTACATAGGGCTGAAGGTTTCCTTAAATCATACTAAGTTTAATACACACATCAGCTTAATAATAGTAGGAAACTGGACTGGGCACCTTATGAACAATTAGCTTAGTCACTCAGTCGTGTCCAACTCTTTGTGACCCCATGGACTGTAGCCCACCAGGCTCCTCTGTCCATGGGGATTCTCCAGGCAAGAAGACTAGAGTGAGTTGCCATGCCCTTCTCCAGGGGATCTTCCCAACCCAGGGATCGAACGCAGGTCTCCAGCATTGCAGGCAGATTCTTTACAGTCTGAGCCACCAGGGAAACCCAAAAATACTGGAGTGGGTAGCCTCTCTGTTCTCCAGGGGAACTTCCCAACCCAGGAATTGAAGCGGGGTCTCCTGCACTGCAGGCCGATTCTTTACCAGGTAAACTACCTAGCAAGCCCCACCTTATGAACCATATCAATATATAATTAGCCTTAAAGGTAGTAGTTGGTATAGAACAGACTGAGTCAGGTAACCAGGGATATACTAGGCTGGACCTAATGGGAGTTCTTGACTTAAATTTTCACTTATGACCTTATTAATGTTATAAGACTTGTATTCTGTTTTACAAGATGTTGTTTCTTTTTTTAAGATTTATTCATTTATGGCTGTGATGTGTCTTCATTGCTGTGCAGGCTACTTCCTAGCTGTGGTGTGCAGGCTTCTCACTGCAGTGGTTTCTCTTGTGGAGCACAGGCCCTAGAGCATGCAGGCTTCAGCAGTTGCAGATCACAGGCTCTAGAGCACTGGCTCAGTAGTTGTGGTGCACAGGTTTAGTTGTTCCACGGCACGTGGGATCTTCCCAGACCAGGAATTGAACCCATACCCCCTGTACTGGCAAATGGATTCTTTACCACTGAGCCACCAGGAAAACCCAAGATTATAGTTTCTTGTATTTCCCAATGTGTACGTGAGCCTCTGACAAAAACAATGATTACTAAGCTACTTGAAATCATCAATCAAATATATAGTTCTATATAAGATTAAAATTATTGTTGTACTGTAACTCTTGGTATGGGAAGAAGCAGCAAGGCGGAATCATGTCCTAGACCATAACAGTGAGACAAATGGTGCAGAGACCTTCATGGCTACCATTAGAAGGGCCCAGCCCAACCATAACACATCAGGTGGCCTGCCAACAAAATCCTCATTTGACCTAGGAATGAGCCTTCCTGGCACCATGGGACAAATTGGTCAGGAAATGTGTCTCAAACCTTGGTAGAATTTATGACCAAAAGGGGAGAAACTATAAGTAAACAGAGAGCCTTGCTCATCGCCCATTTCTACAAGGATTAACCCACTGCACTGATCAACAGGGCACTTTGGGCTTCAGACAGAGGAAACAAGAATAATAATAACAGGTTGTTCTGCACCGTGGAAAAGCAGGCCCATAGTTAGATGCACATCTCAGGAAGAATTTTAATGACTCCAGATTCTCGTACCCTTTCATGCATAGGAAAACACCACAGTCCTTAACTTGAGATGTGTCCTTGGTGACTAGCGTTAATCTTTCACCCAAATGTACGCCTGACTGCACATAGTCTCTAGCTAAAAATCGCAAAAAAACTGGCGGTTTACTCAGAGCTGAGTACGCGTTTACTGAGCAAATGTCTCCTGAGCCATAGTCCTCGGTCAGATGCAAAATAAACTTACACTCACAGCTCTAGCCTCATGCATTTTTCTTTCAGTCAGCAGTGGCAACGAGTGGGTCTGGCGGGAGCACAAAGCAGGCTGTAGGCTTGGCTCCAGCAGACTGGAACTGGGCCTTGTGTGCCTTCAGAAGGCCTGAGCTGACGTGGGAGAAGCAGGAATCTCTAAGTGGTGATGATGTAATAGTGGTGGTGGTCTCGTTCCAGGAATTCTGCCCTTGGTAGAGCATCAGGAGTTGGGGATAACCCCCAGAGGAGGGGCAATGAGAGCTGTGGTCTCAGTGGGCAATCTGGGACAGGTCAACTAAGCCTGGCTTGAGAACTAACCAATGAAACATGAAGCAGAGGTGATGCAGACTCACGCAGAAGTGGCTGGGAGAGAAGGAAAGGCTGTGGCTTCAGGACACAGAGGGGTCGGACACCCCTCGCATCCCCAGATCCCTGAACCTCCAGCAAGGAGACCAATTCCAACCCACCAGTTCCTGGGTCTGAACCTTCCCACACTGGTCCTGCCTCAGCACTGGCCAGGCCCTGGAGTCAGGGGCAAGGCCAGAAGTGCAATAACTGGATGGGGTGGATGGGGGGGTGGGCCTGGGCAGGGCCTGCCCTCCACTCCAAGCCCACCTCCCTCCCTGCCAAACACACAGCAACCTCTATTCTATTCAGGGTGCATGCAAGAGAAGGAGAGGAGAGGAGCCTAGAGAGATTGCCTGACCATGGGGGAGAAGGGTTTTCCCCTCTTTCCCCTCTCAGTTCTTCTGGCAGACATAAGGCAGATTAACAGGAGAAAATCAAGTTTATTATGTGCACACAGGCAATCCACATAAGTATGAAGAATTTCAAAGACAGCAAGTCAAGATGAGGTATATGGAGATGAGAGTGCTCAGTCACTTCAGTCTTGTCTGACTTTTTTGCAACCCTATGGACTGTAGCCCACCAGGATCCTCTGTCCATGGGGATTCTCCAGCCAAGAATACTGGAGTGGGTTGTCGTGCCTTCCTCCAGGGGAACTTCCTGACCCAGGGATTGAACCCACATCTCCTGAATTGCAGGTGGATTCTTGTACCACTGAGCCACCAGGGAAGCCCAGGTATATGGATATATACATTGATACTTGGTCCATCTCCTGGTGGTCACATTTGCAGTTCCCAGGCAGGGGAAAAGCCACTCCTTACCTCTTGCCCTGGGAATGCCCAGCTTCAGCCCCTCCAGACCTCCCACAGAACACTCGCTTGTTCTGCAGTGCCTCCACTACTCTTGCAAGGGGCATATCTTCATCCACATGAGAACAATAGCCCATTAGGTACCACCTCACACCTAGAGCTCTTCGGATTTTTGCCCAGGGAGGTCAGCCACAGCTCCCAGGGGCCGCAGGGAGACTGGGGCACCCCTGATGCAACCTTAGGAAGTGGCGTTCAGAGAACAACAGGCACCTTTTATTGAAGAGCTGAACAGGAGCCGCTTTGAACGTACTGTTTTATTCCTTACCACCTCCCATGAAGTAAGTAGTATTTTAGCCTCTTTTTGCCAGTAAGAAAACTGAGACTGGTTATTTCTTCTCACATTTGTTTTACATTGAGGTGAAATTCACCTAACATAAAATTTAACGTTTTAAGGTCAGCAATTCAATGGCAATTAAGTACATTTAAATTATTGTGAAACTGCCACCTCTATCTAGTTCCAAGGTTTTTATCACCCCAAAAGCAAGCCCCACACCTCTTATGCAGCTGCTCCCCACTGTCCCTCTTCCTCAGGCCCAGGCTGTCTCTATGGAGTCACCTGCTCTGGATATTCCGTATAAATGGAGTCATGCGGTATATGGCCTATTGTATCTGTCTTCTCTCACTTAGCGCAATGTTTTCAAGGTTCATCCATGTTGTCACATGGCTCAGGACTCCATTTCTTCTTTTTAAAATGTATTCATTTATTTTATTTTGGAGGATGGATATTTATTTTTATGGCTGGATAATATTCCATTGCATGGATTGCACTGTTGTTTATCCCTTCTTCTGTTGATGTTTCTTTGGGCTATTTTTACTTTTAGGTTATCATGAACAGTGCTGCTATGAACATAAATGTTCATGTATGTATTTAAATACCACTTTTCATTTCTTTCGAATATGTAGGTAGGACTGCAATTGCTGGGTCTGATGGTAATCCTGTGACTCACTTTTTGGGAAACCACGGAATTGTTTCCCACAGCGGCCGCACCATTTTAAACTCCCACCAGCAATGTATGAGGGTTTCAACCTCTCCACTAATTTTCTATTTCATCCTTCCAATTACAGCCATCCTCGTGGTTGTGAAGTTACTCTGAGACTGATTTTTTAAATTATTTTTATTTTTTTATTTTCATCAAATACAATGTTAACTTTTTCCCTCCTGCACAGCATGTGGGATCCCCAACCAGGGATCAAAGCTGTGCCCCCTGCGTGGGAAGCGCAGACTCTTAACCCCTGGAACACTAGTGAAGTCCTGAGATCGTTTTTGGTTTTTGTTTTTTTTACGTGAACTAACTTTAAATCAATTTTAAGAAAAGAGTAGCTCGGCTGTTGTGGACAGGGTAGGTACGGCTGGCAAACACAGAGCCTGCAGCCCGGAGGCGGGAAAGCAGACTTTCTGCCGGTTCGTCACTCCCCTGGCCAAAACGCTTCCCCTGCAGCACCCCCACTGCCAAACCCAGCCCTGACTCTGCAAGAAGCCTCCGGATCTTCTCTGTCCCCTGCATCGAGGTGAGCCCCAGGTTGAGGCAGATCTCCTCTGGGTAGAAGGGCCATCACTGTGTCTCCCACCTTAATACCAGGGACCTGACCACAGAGACCGTGTCTGCTTTGCAGGCTCTACCTGGTCCTGTGCCTGAGAACGCCCTGGCTCGGATCCCAGGGTTTCCCAGGGCAAGTCTGTGGGTTAGTCCCACTCGTCCCCATGATTTTGGTTTTTAACTTCTTATTTCCTATATGTATTAAATATGTCTAGGAAAAGTACACAAGTTACAAATATACAGTTCGATGTGTTTTCACAAAATCCAGACTCTGGCTAACAGCATCGAGAAAAAAATAGGACATCATTTATACCCCAAACAGCCCTAAAAGTCTGTACTGCCCCCAAGGGTTACCACTAGCCTGACCTTTAATACCATGGAGTGGTCTGGCCCGGTTTGAGGTTTTGGTAACTGGAGTCCCTTAGCATATGTGTCTGGTTTCTTCAGCAGCACTGCCTGTGTGGTGTTGCTCTGTGTGTGTGTGTGACTGTGGCTTGCTCATTTCCCTCACTGTCTGGCATCCCTTTGTGTGACTCAGCCACCTCCATTTCTTTATTCTGCAGTTGACCGGCACTGAGCTACCTGGATGGTGCTGCTCTGACAGTCTACCAAGGAGTGGGGTTCCTGGTCACAGGGCGTGCCTGTCCTGCTTTGCCAGATACCACCAAACAGCTTTCTGTATCCACACCCATTGACACTCCCCCCAATAATGCAGGACTGTTCCAGCGGCCCCACACCCTCATCAACACTCGGCACGCCACCAAGCTTTTTCCTTTGGGGCCAGTTTGGCAGGTGTCCAGCAGTAGCAATCTGAGGTCTTAGTTTAGATTTGCCTGATGGCAAATAAAGAGGAACACCTCATGTGTTTATTGGTCATTTAGATGTTCTCTTCTGTGAAATGCCTAAGGCCTCTGTTTATTTTCTATTGTTACCTTTCTATTATTGCTTTTTAGGAGTTCTTTATTCTAGATGCAAGCCCTTTATTTTATGTTCTCATCCTGTGGCTTTTGATAAATAGAATTTCTTAATATAAATTTCATTTATCATTTTTTCCTTCATGATTAGTACTTTTGGTCTCCTGTTTAAGACATATTTGCACTCCAGAGTCATCAAGATGTTCCTCTATATTTTCATATAAAAGCAGATCTTCAAGACACGTAGAATTGACTTCTGTACATAGCGTGAGGGTGGAGTTGGCCTCGTTTCTTTATGCATATCCAGTTATTGAAAAAGCCATCCTTTCCTGACCCCCAGTTTTCAAGTAATAACAGTGGTTTTTCTTTGACTCACAGGAGCAAGTGGAAGGCATCCTGTTTTCTCCAGGTTTTGGATAAGGGTTGCACTGAGAACTATATCTGTCATAGCCATACGAATGGTAAGTAGTCCCTAGGAGAAAAAAAATTCTCCCCAGGAGGCAGGAGGCAGTAAGGAAATCAAAGACCTAGGGGCCAGAAGAAGTATATAGGTGGGACATTCACAGGGAGTCCAGGGGATGGAGCTTTGGCTTGGTAGGTATGTGACAGAAAATGGGGACAAAGAGTTGACTCTAACTTTGGGTTACAGAGACAGGGCAACCCCCAATTGCCATCCCAGAGATCCCAGAGGGTAGAGGTTGTTGCTCAGGTCCAGGGCTGCAACCACATCTTACATTGAAAATTCATTCTGGGGGCCTGCCATGGCCACCCTTCTCTTACAGTCTAAAGGACCTGCCCCCACCTTAGCCATAATGGGCTCCTCGGCCACCTCATCCACAGAAGCCAAAGGAAGAAGATAGTGCGACACAAAAGATAGAGCCAGATATCCTGGGTTGGCATCCTGGGTCCACTACTTCCTAGCTGTGTGACCTTGGGAAAGTTACTTAACTACTCTGTGCTTTTTCCCCTCTGTAAATGGCAATAATAATAATGCCTAAAAAAAAAAATAATGCCTACTTCACAGGGCTGATTTGGACATAAATGAAATCGTATATGTAAAATTCCTAAAACAGTGACATATGGGAAGTGTTCAGTAAGTGTGAGCCATTGTTATAATTATCCTGGACAACTGAATTTAGGACCCCAAACTCCTGCCAGAGCTATATGCTGAGCACCCATGGGAAGCACCCACTGAGAACAAGCCTCCCATTCCAGCTGACTCAGTCCCTGTCTCCAAGAGCCTAGGAGACCCCTCCAGGCCCCACCCCAGGGAGGCACTGTCCATGTGGCCTTCAGGACACTGACCCCACACCAGAGGAGGAAGGGGAGATGCCCCCCAGACAGCCCTAGGATGCCTTCCTCCCTCTCCCTCCTCCATACAGGTTTTCCCTGTCCTTGCAGGGCCCAGTCAAAGCCCACCTCCCCCTTGGAGCCCAGAGCTTCCTCCTTGCTGACCACCACAGCCCACACCCGCCTCTGCCAGCGCTCTTAGCAAGAGCCTTGTCTCCTTGACTAGGACCAGGGTACAGCCAGCGCATGTCAGGGACATGGGCCTTCCTCAAGCTCTGAAGGCTACAGGCAAATCCACTCAGAGGAGATGAAATGAACTCCTGCAGTGCTCAGCTGACCAGTCAGGTCTGCCTCTTTGTGACCCTATGGACTGTAGCCCACCGGGCCCCTCTGTCCCAAGGATTTCCCAAGCAAGAATACTGGAGTGGGTAGCCATTTCCTCCTTTAGGGGATCTTTCTGACCCAGGGATCAAACCCACATTTCCTACGTCTCCTGCATTGCAGGTGAGCCTCTGGGGAAGCCTGAACTCCTATAGAAATCGTCTTAAAACTAAGAGGTGCTCCAGATGAGGAGCCTGGGCAGCCAGGAAAGCCAGTTAGGATCTGCTGACTGTAACAGGACAGGGGCCTGACTACTTGTGGCCCATAGACCTGAAAGAAGAATATGGTGACGAGGGAAGAGGGGTGGAATGGGGTCTGGAGCAGCAGAGCAAAAGGATTCAAATCCTCGTAGGGGAGACAAGAATGTCCACACCAGCTCACCCCGGGCAGCTCTTCTCCTGAGAGAGTCCTGCCTTAGCCTAAGCCACATCTCAGTGGGAGGATTCATATGTGAGCCAGCCTGCCTACTGGGCTAGTGGGGTGGGGCCCCATAGGTGCCAGCTTCATGAGACACTGATATGGGTGCCTGGAGAGGGTGCCCCAGCCCAGCCTCAGAGGCAGAAGCCGAAGCCCTTGTACGTCTCACACAGCTCTCACTAGCGCCACCGTGTGGATCTATTTGAAACCGCATAGGGCTATCAGTGGGGCAAGTGGAAGCTGAAATTCAGTCTACACTCTGCTCACCAAGAAACTTGCCCTGGTATGGCTGCCTGGGCTGCCTGGGCCAGCGAGGGGGGCGAGGGGACACGGTGGGGGGGAGGGGCAAAAACTCTTCTCTACCCCAAAACGCTATCAGGGCTACACCTGCCCAAAGGGCCCACATTTTCCTATCTCCCACAAAGGTGACACGTGGGTGAACATCAGCCCTGGGTTTGTGCGTGACCCAGTGTTCAAGCAGCCCGGCAAGGCCCCGGCTGCACAGCAATGGTATGTGGCAGAGGGGAAGGAAAAGAGCCACCCAATTCTTCACATCAGGGGCTCCAGCACCCAAGGCAGACTGCCCTGGGGGCACCGTGACATGAGTCTGTGTAACCCCACCGCGGCACTGAGGGCCCCGGGCAGCGCTGGAGGCACTGAGCTTTGTTCAGCTATAAGACAGGGGTGGATCAGAGGCGCCTGAAGCTTCATTTGACTTATAAGCTCAAGTAGGATGCTGCCAGGAACTCCCAGATCTGGCTGGGTGACACCTTCCAAGGGCAGATGCAAGAGCCAGTGGCATCAGTGACAATGTGGCTGTACACACACCCTCAGGTTGCAGGGGCCCAGGCACCAGTTCAGTCTACCACCTCCATCCAACAGGGTGTCCACTGATAAGAGCTCCTGGGTGATCAGGGACCAAAAGCCAGCCTACTGTCTGCTCACCAAGCTGTGTTCCCCAGCGTTGAGTCCTGAATCTTCAAAGAAGAAGCATCTTTTTCTAATTACACAAAGGCACTCTATGAGCTAGCATGGCTCTGCCTGGGGGCATATGGCTGTAGAGGAGAAGGGGGTCCAAGGCCAACAGAGGCTGTTCAAACCCCTGGTTCCATCTCACTACTCACCAAGCTCTTGCAGGTGGACTTCTGAGAAACCCTCTGCTGGTGTTTCGATTCCCTGTTATAAGTTGATGAGCAGTTTGCCTGGTCTGCTGCAGGCCTCCCATGAGCTGGGTCAGAGAGATTCAGGTACTGTGCTGCAGTCATCTCCAGACATTGTGACAGATTGAGGACCTGGCCTGCAGGGTCACTTCCTCCAGCAGCCTTTTGACTACCACACTACCATCTCCATCTTGACCTCTGCCAAGATGTTCACCCACCGAGGCCCTCAGCACGTACTCCCTCCCTTCTGCTCCCCTCCCCCACCTCTGCCCCAATACATGCCTTTCACCCAGCAAATAAATGTCTTTGCTGACTCTGGGATGTGAGCAAAAAGCATCGGCAGGAATCGGACTCCATGGTCTGCTGGGGAGAAGGAGGGGTGGATAGAAAGATAGAGACAGGAAGCATTAAGGTTTCATAAATTTCACATGAACACTCTGGCTTTTCAGGTGCTGATCACCCAGCTAAGAGCTTTATTTAATGTCCACGATAACCAGTGCAGGAGACCTTGGTATCCCCATCTTACAGGTAAGAGAACTGAAACTCATACAATTTGCCTAAGATCACAGGAATAAAGTGAAAGAGCTGTATACCACGAAACAGTAATTTTAACCAGGGGTCACAAAGTTAACTACCTCCCTGACAGTATATAGACTGAGCCAGGTGAAAGGCTCAGGGATGGGTGGGGCGCTTTTAGTCCTTTCCAAATGCTGCATCTGATTCTTAAGAGGCCCCACCGTTATTGAAACAAACATTAAAATTGCACGCACATCCCTCATTAAATAGAACCCTCTTTGCTTGAAATGTGAAAGGATGTTGATGAATTTCCTTTTGAAATGACTTGCCTCTGAGTAACTCATTCAATTTACTATTGGCTATGATTTCTCCTCAATCATCCTGCACAGTCTGGAACTCTTGCCAAAAATCCAACTTACAAATTGTTTTCAAATATAATGACATGTGTATGGATACCAAACTTAAATATTAAAGTTGATGTTACTTTCTGAAGGCACGTTGTTAAACATTCAGCAATTTTGACATTGTCTTTTTCATAGTTTGCAGCCCTCAAAGATTTTCTTTCAAATCTCCAACATTTCCTGGGCCTTTGGAAGTCCACCCTGGCCCCTAAACAGGAGGGTGCATGCTAAGTCGCTTCAGTCGTGTCCGACTCTTTGCGACCCTAAGGACCGTAGCCTGCCAGGCTCCTCTGTCCACAGGATTCTCCAGGCAGGAATACTGGAGTGGAGTGGGTTGCTGTGCCCCTCCTCCAGGGCATCTTCCCGACTCAGGGATGAAGCCCATGTTTTGTCTCCTGCATTGGCAGGCAGGTTCTTTACCTCTAATGCCACCTGGGAAGCCCTAGGGTTGCTCATAAAGCCAGGACACTTGGCTCCTCCCCATCTCCAGACATGCAGGCTGCCCCAGCAGGTCCAGCTGCAAGACCACCCACCCAAGATGGTCCAGGGCATCCTAATTTGGGCAACTTGGGCTTCCCTGGTGGCTCAGACAGTAAAGAATCTGCCCGCAATGCAGGAGACCTGGGTTAGATCCCTGGGTTGGGAAGATCTTCTGGAGAAGGGAATGGCTACCCACTCCAGTATTCCATGGACAGAGGAGCCTGGTGGGCTACAGTCCACGGGGCTGCAAAGAGTCAGACACAACTGAATGCCTAACACTTTCTTCATAGATTATTCTCATTTTGAAAGCAGAATGATTTGCCAAATGTTGGGTTAAATGTGATTTAATGCTTAAATCTCTATTGGAATTCCATATAAATACATTTACAAATGAGGCAATGCTTTGATGGAGTGAACATTCTTATAAAAGCTTTGGAAATTAGGATCACTGTCATCCTAACCAAGCCTTACCAGGCCCTCCCATCTAGGGGCACAACCAGTGGCCCCCCTGATCCCCTCAAGTCCCACAGGATAGGGCATGGGAAGGTGAAGTAGGGCAGGCCAGAGCGTGATGTGTCCTGGCACAACCCGCCCAACCACAGTGTTTTGTGACTGACAAGGGACAGTCCCCCAGTGCAGACTTTATTCATGGCTGGCCCCATTCAAGGCAGACTGGCCAAGGCAAGCTGACCTGCCTATTTTATTGCATTGTTTGGGGCCTTTCGGAGCAGACTAGTTTTTTAAATTCCCTCTGCCATCCACTATCACTCCACTCCCTTCTCCACGCAAGAGGCAGAAGCCCTAAGGAGGGAAGATGCAGCCTCTTCACAAAGCCTTCCATGCATGCCTCCCGAGCCGGTCACGGGGAGGGGCTCAACGTGATCCCATGAAAGGGAAGGAGGCAGGACTGCACAGGAGGCATGGGACAGGTAGAGGGCGGGAAAGAATTTTAACTGCAGTTTACACGCTTTGATTCATTCTATCAAGAAACAGTAAGACAGACAAATGATAGATACCTTGGACCTGGTCATTTTACTCATGGGTATCAAGATTAGGAATATTCTGTAAAACCTTATTTGCATGCTAAGTTGCTTCAGTCGTGTCCAACTCTTTGCGACCCTGTGGGCTGTAGCCCACCAGGCTCCTCTGTCCATAGGACTTTTCAGGCAAGGATACTGAAGTGGGTTGCCATGTCCTTCTCCAGGGGATCTTCTCGACCCAGGGATCAAACCCGGGCCTCCTGCATCTCTGGGATTGGCAGGTAGGTTTTTTACCATGATAGCCACCTGGGAAGCCCAAAGCCTTATATGCAGAGATAATAATATCTAATACTTATTGAGCACTTAGTGCTTTATATCCAGAGATTCAATGAATCCAGAGTCAACCTGTGAGGATTATTATTATTGATTGCTATTATTATTGCTGTTATTATCCCTATGAAAACAGTGAGGACATGGAGGCACAGAGAGGGGAAGTAACTTGTCCAAGGTCACAGAGCCAGTAAGCAGTGAAGCCAAAGTTCAAACCCCTGTGGTCTGGCACCACAGGAGACAGTGGTAGGTAGCCATGACATTAGGCCACAGTTATTCCTAACAAAGAAGAGCCCTGATGGTCAATTATGGTGAGGCTCACCATGGGACAGTGTACAGTAATTAAAATTTATAAAGAATATGAAAATATTAATGAAATGTGGAAAGACATTAAAATACTTTTAAAATACAAAATAATACACGTATGATTTCATGTTGATATAGGGCAGAAGCCAACACAGTATTGTAAAGCAATTATCTTCTAATTTAAAAAAATATTTTTTAATGTCTTTTAAAAAAGAGCTAAAAAATATGTAATATAAAATATATTTTAAACATATAAATGTATCTCAGAAGTTGACCAAATATCTGTTGAAACTGGTGGATTGTGAGTGGACTTTTTTCTTCTTCTTACTTTTCTGTATTTTCCAAATTTCTTTCATGAAAATTATTCTTTTCAGTTAGGAAAAAGTATTAAGGGCTGATTTAAAATTATTTGCTCTCAATAAGTGTTTAAAAGAGAAATTTCTGAGAAAAACTCCACAAGTTTTTAAAAAAAAAAATAGTAGGGGGGCGGGAGGAGTTGCTAAGAAACTTTTTAAACTGGTAATATACTTACAGCGAGGCCTCATAACACTGAGAAGAGTCTACAAGAGACGAAAAAACGGAATGAGGATTCTATAATAAAACAAGTTCATTTACTCATTTACAATGAGTAAATAAGGAGTCTTTGCTGTCCTAAGGCAGCTCTTGTCTTTAAGGAACCCTTCTAGAAATCCTTTTTTTAGCTTACAAATGAAGACATAGCATGTTTGTTATTAAATACATTCACTTCCTTGAAAAGTAAGTTCCCATCAGCCTGTTAAAGATCCTCCCGGAAAAAAAAAAAAAAGATCCTCCCGTGGGCAGATTTAGGCCCAGCGTGGGCCCCGAGCTCCCCTGGCTCCAGCCCAGACTCAGCCACTGGCTCATTCCATCCCCTGAGCCCATTCCATCCCCAACAGAAATCAGCCAGACTTGTACAATCTCTTGCTCATCATCCAGCTCTAACACTCTGCTCTCCACTGTATAAATGGCTAGAATGAATTGGCTAGAGATGGCTTCTGAAGACAGAAGGACCCTGGGTCTTGGCCAGGAGCGAGCCCGTAGCTCTCAGGTGGCAGTGGCATCAGGGAGCCTCTGCCCAGAGGTGCAAATGCAGGAAGAGAGATGGGGCTGGAGAGGGGCAGGCTGACGGAGAGTAGGGAAGCCAGCCTCCTGCTCCCTCACCAGGCCCTCAGTCACACAGGCTCATGCTGTTCCAGGGCTAATTGAGTCAGAAGAGAATGAACAACGCGTCTTTCTCCCCACTCAGCAGCAGCAGCAGGAAACAGCTTCTCTATCACCAACCCAAAACCCTACTCTCCTCCTTACATGAACAACAGACTCCAGCAACCTCTGTGCCCAAGGAGGTGGTCCCAAAAACCATGCATTAACCATGGGACTGAAGCCAAGTTGCTTTAAGTCTGCATTCAGAAAGCACAGGCTTGCTCCAACTCTTTGCAAGAGAATCTGCTGGGAACAGGCAGATTTCTGCACTATGCCTCCCACCTACTGACTCAGAGTCTCTGAGGGCAGGACCTGGAAATGGCATTTTAAACAAGCTCCCCAGAAGAACCTGATGTTCCTGGAGTTGCAGAACCACTGGCCTCAGGGTTGCATGTAAGCACATATTCCCACATCTACCAGAGGCTGAGAGGGAGGAGGATGGAGAAAGTGGAAAGGGGATGCTACTCCCCAAAATGATGTGATATGGATGTGCCCCAGACCTGGAGCCAACTGTCCACTTCCGAGGGGGTGGGCCGAGCTGGATGAGGGCCTAGGGGCAGCAGTTGGGTCCCTGGTGGGCCTCTCCTCCCACCTCGCTTCCTCTGTCAGTTTCCACATGCATAAACAGTCAAGTCCATTCGTTCCCCTCAGAACTTGCTGTCCCTCCATCCACAATGCTCCTGGATCTGACCTCAGCCACCGTCCAGCACGGCTCTCCCTCTCCCAACAGAGACTCCACCTGCCTCATTACTTAAATAATCTTTATTTCTCATGCACTAGGAAAGATGGGATTGTATGAAACACTGCATTTCACAGCAAAGACCTCAGTCCAGATCACAACACAGGGGACCAGGGGGGATCCAGGTGAGGTCAAAACTCTGGGGATCACAGTGGGGTTACTACCCTCAGGGCCGGTGGCAGATCCGGGACCCTCCTGCTACAAGGGCCCCGGACACAGCACAGGGCGGCTGCTCCCTCCCACAGAGGCACCAGAAGCTGACACCAGAGGAGCACACAGACCAGAAAAGGACAGAGAAAGCTGCTGGGCAGTGACTTGGCAGAGGCGGTGGTCCAGCACCTCCAGGGCCTGAGTCCAGGAAGCCAAGGCTGGGACTCAGCCAACCCTACCTGCCGAGGAGCTGGGGGAGCTCACAGATCCCAGGCAGCCCATGCCCACAACAACATACGTGTACAGGCCACACCTGACTGCCTCTCCGGCCACATAAACAAGACGGGGGCCTAAATTCAAGCTCCAGTCAAAGGCTGAATTTGCCCAAGCAGGACCCCAAGGGTTAGAGGGGCCAGCCCCCCACAACCATCCCGAGCTCTCAGATGCCCAAAGGACCGGTCAGGCTTCAGAGGATCCTGGGACAGAGCTTCCGGTGGGGCAGACCTCAAACCTGGGCCCTCAGGTGCCATATGAGCCAAGACGAGGGCAAAGCGGCTCCACTTGCCCCGGGGTGGCACAGGGACAGGCACAGGTAGAAACATGCAGGACAGAACAAGGAAGGACGACACATGCAGAGACCAGAACAGGCTGGGAGGGGTCTGCAGACAGAGCGTGGGCAAGGTGCCGAGATGAAGGGCACTGCAGGGGCCGGGCTCACTGAGGCCCAGGGCTCATGGTGATGCCCCCCTCCTCCGGGATGGTCTCCAGCATCTCGCTCTGCACGGCCTGCGTGATGAGCGCCAGCTCCTGGCACAGGGTCTCGTGGCGGTAGCCCACGCGGATGTCCGGCACGTTCGTGCGGCGGATGTCATTGCCCTCAGGGCCCTCCTTGGTATAGTTGGGTCCCAGCCAGTGGCTCTTCACCTGGAGGGGCAGGGTAAGGGGCAGGGCTGCAGCTTGCTCTGAGGGGCCAGCAGCCCTGCGTGTCTGTGTGTGTTAGTCACTTGGTCATGTCTGACTGTGTGATCCCATGGACTGTAGCCCGCTAGGCTCCTCTGTCCATGGGATTTCCCAAGCAAGAATCCTGGAGTGGGTTGCCATTTGCTCCTCCAGGTAATCTTCCCAACCCAGGGACTGAACTCGAGTCTCCTACATTGCGGGCAGATTCTTCACCTCCGAGCCCAGCACCCCCAGGACCTTCCCAAATGCAGAGCGGGGGAGGAGAGGGATGGCGAGGGGGTGGGTACCTTGTGGGAGAAGCCACTCATGAGCACACTGTTGCGTGCCAGCTCGCACATGTCACAGGAGCTGAGCTTCCACACCTGGGTGGCGATGCTATACTCCTCCATCAGCGGCTCCTGCAGGGGCCAGGTTCCCTCAGGCAGGTACACCGGGGCCTGCTGCCCACCCGTCCCGGGGGCTGACCACGAGGCACACGGCGCTCCACCAGCAGAGGGCAGCACCAGCCCCGAGGCCCCTCAGTTCAGGGGGCCTTTGTGCCCCAGGACACCCGCCTGCCTGGCTGCCTACCGGGCGCTGACCTTGGTGAAATGGAACTGCAGGGGATCGTCCGTGGACAGCGAGACCATGAGGCCGCGGGACAGGTACTCGGGGAGCGGGTTCCGGTGGTAGCTGAGGAAGAGGCTGTTGTTGCTGAGCGGGGACATGGCGATGCCAACCTGGGCCAGGTAATACAGGTACTGCAGGACCGGGGCCTGGGTGGGCGACAGGGAGGGTGGGCCTGTCAGGTTGGGGAGGACACCTGGTTCTGGGGGGTACAGGCCACAGTGCAGGTTGGAGGGCAGTCCAGGCTGGGCAGCAGTTGCAGAGGGTCGGTTACAGCCAGGTTCTGAACTGGGGCCTTGGTGTGGAGGCTGGGGTCCCAGCTGGGGGTGGGTGAGGAGAGGATCAGCTGCTGAAGAGGCCTGATAGACAGGGAGGAGGGGAGCCTCTGGGACGGGGGAGACAGGGGTGCAGAGCCTGACCTTGCGCAGAAGCAGCCCGTGTGAGATGTTCTCAGCCAGCATGAAGGCCGACACCAGGTGGTGGATGGGCCCCGCCTCCCCGCAGTGTGGCCTCAGCACGAACGTATGGAAGCCCCTCTGTCTGGGGGGCCAGAAGACAGCACTGGGTCCCAAGCCTGGTGCGCTCAGGCTCCTAAGCCCCAACCCAGTGACTCTGTGGGCCGAGGACCAGGGGTCAGCAGTAGGTTCTTGGCTGTGAGGGTTGAACTACAGAGCCCCAGGGGCAGAGAAACAACCCATCAGATCCAAGACTGGGGGTAAGAGGTGGGTCGGGTGGCCCCAGCAGGCCCCAGGGCAGGCCCGGAGCAAGGCCTGATGACTGAGAGCTAGCCATGCGGGTAGAGACGCCAGGCGGGTGCACCGGGGCCTGCTGCCCACCCCCTCCAAGGGGCTGGGAGCACCTGCGGAGCCCAGGGCAGGCACCTGCGAAGGTGGTTCAGCATGGCCATGTTGGCGAAGGTGTAGTACAGGTAGTAGGCGTAGGGTGGGTTGTCCTCCTCCACCCAAGCCTCAGGGAGCGGGCTCTCCAGGTTGAAGACATGGTTCTCGGGCTTGGACTCATCATCCACACTGTCAAAGCCGTCCACCTGGCCCAGGACGCTGGGTCAGGCCCAGAGCTACAGCCGGGCCTGAGGCAGTGTCTTCCCCACACCCAGACCCAGGCCACCCCCTCACATGCTCCAGGAAGAGATGCAGCTCCGGGTGGCTGGCAGGGTGGATGGTGGCCTCGAACAATGGCAGGAAGATGTTCTCCAGCATCTCCTGGAAGTTGGCCAGCTGGCCCTTGGTCCGGTACACATCGCTGCAGACAAGATGTAGGTACACGGATGTGCGCAGGTCAGGGCAGAACCACAGAAGCACTTCTGAGCCATACTGAGTGAGAGGAGCTGGAGAGACCGTGAGTGGAGCCAGGGCTCCCTCCTGTTCCAAGGGCTCGGCTGGGATGGGGGAGGCTCAGCCATCCCAGAGGGCAGGAGGCCAGCCCTGGCCCCATGACCTCTGCCCCCCACGTTCCCTCCCACGCCTAGGGACACTCACAAGAGGCGGGGCACCTGCACGAGCCAGCGCACGTTGGGGGAGTGGACACGGTGCGTGACGGCCCAGCGTGCTAGCTTGTCCCACTCGTCCCTTGAGCGCCCGTAGATGGAGAGCCGCAGCTCCGCGTTCTGGTATTTGCTCTCCTCCAGGTCGGACATCACCTCCTGAGCAGCATGTGTGGGCAACTGTCACCCTCAGGCTTCTCCCTCATCCCTGTCCCTGTGCCCACGAGGCACGCTCCGTCTGACCTCTTCACGCCTCTCACCCACCCCACAAACCCCCATCCACCCAGGCTCTCACTCAGTCAGGGAGGGCTGCCCTCCTCCTCACCTTGATGATGTGAGCAAAGTACTTCCCAGAAACCCTGTTGTCCGTCTTGATGAAGATCTCTCGGAGGACGGACTCCCCAATGGGGTTGTATTTGGCATTGAACTTGTCAAAGCGATGGAAGGTGTTTCTGTCCTGGGGGAGAAAGGCCAGCCCAGGTCACCCCTGAACCCCAGCCTGCACACCAGCCCAGCCTCTCAGCCCCCGTGCCGTGGACAGACCGCATGCACGTCGAGCGTGTCCACACTCAGGTCGTAGGCCGTGAGGTTCATGCTCTCGAAGACTTCCCGTAGCGTCTGCTCACGACCCTGCTCCACGTGCACGATCTCCTCCAGGTGCCGCTTCATCGCCCGTTTGATGAAGCGCAGCAGATGCTTCTGGTTCATGCAGGATGAGGCATGGATGTGTGTGTCCACCTGCGATGGAATGGGGACTGCTGGGGCCTGGGCGGTGGGATGCGGGAGGACTCTCCAAACTGGATGCTGGGGAGGCGGGCAGGCCGTGGAGGGGGAGGCTGGGCAGGGGCGCTGGGTCAGTTGGGTGGGGAGGGCCCACCTTGCGGATGTTGTAGAAATCTCGGTGTGGCACCTTCTTCTGCGCGGCCAGCTCCTTCATTTCGTTGAGCAGCACATGCATCTGGAACTTGGAGCTCAGGTACTGGAGCCGGCGGTAACAGAATGACTTTCTGGGCAGGAGAAGAACCAGGCAGGGGCTCAGGCATGCAGGGAGGCACCCGGGAGGGCCTGGGTGGCAGAGACGAGGGCGGGAGCCAGAGGGTCAGGAATGGGGCTGCCAAGGGGACAGCAGCCGAAGATGGAGGACGTCTAGGACTCAGGGACTATGAAAGGGTGAGACTGGGTGACAGGTGTCAGGGGCCAGACTGGAAAAATCTGAGCTGGGAGAGGAGCCGAGTGTCTGGGACAGGCGCGGACTCACATGGGTCCATTGATGATCAGAGCCATCAGCACATTGACATCTGCCACAAATTCCTGCAGGTCGGGATATGGCAGCTCCACCTCTGAGCAGCTGGTGTGTAAGGGGAGCTTCGGTGAGAGCAAGCCAGGAGCCCCTGTGGGCCCTCCTGAGCCAATGCCATCCCCTTAGTCTCTGCCCCTCCACGGCCCCCAGCACACCCCACACCCCTCTTACTGCTCATCAGGTTCCCTGCGGGTGTACACATGAACCACGCCCCGCACCATGCGCAGGCCCAAGCCCAGGTCCGCGGGCATGGTGCTCGGCTCACAGCGCTCATAGGGGTGCTGCTCCAGCACTGGTGGGTGCACCGGGGCATCTGCAGGGGTGAGGAGGGTGGAGTCAGGGCCAGGGCTCTTCCAGGCCACCTGCTTCCCGGCCCAGAGGCCCCAGCAGGACAGCTCCTGCCCCTGCCTCGCCGCCCTGTGTGCCAAGAGGCTGGGAAGAAGGAGGCAGGCTGAGGTTCCTGGGCACACGGCTCAGGGTGGCTGGGATGCCAGGGCACACGGAGTAGGACAGGGATGGGGGGTCCCACCAGCGGACACGGGGGTGTCGGGGCCCTGCTCGTAGGTGCGTGTCTCCAGGGGCTTCTCAGCCAGCTGCTGCAGGTACCGGCGGGTGGTAGGGCAGAAGCTCTGCAGCGACAGGGCCATGTACTTCTCCCGGATGAACAGCGCCCGCACCACGCTCTTGGCTGCATCCAGCAGGTCTGTGAAGGGCACCTAGAGACAGAGATGTGGACGCGCTCTCCTCGGTCCCAGACCCAGCCTGCTCTCACCTCCTTCCTGAGGCCCGTACCCCAGAAACACTCAGACCATTCTATGCTCAACAGGGTGACTAGCTCCCAACCACAGCCTCTGCCTCTCCAGCTTTTAGAAAGAGAAACAGCCCCTCTAGCCTCTATCCCCATAGCCCAGACTTGGGGAGCCCAGCAGGATGCAAGGACGGGGACACTCACCCCACACTTCTCCTCCCCAGAGATGGTCACCCGCTGAAACTCCCGCTCCAGCACCGCGTCGCGCTCCCACAGGCCCCGGTCACCCTGCCCCTCACCCTTCTCCTTGTAGAGCCTACAAGTGGGGAGGACAAGAGAGGGGCTGGAAGCAGCAGAGGGACAGGCCCCAGCCCCGCAGCCCCCGTGCCCCTCTGCCCTCCTCACTGGAAGTCTGAGTCACTGTCAGTCTTCAGGAAATCTTGCTTGGCCCGAAGCAGGATGTCCGGCTCCAGCCTGGAGGTGAGAGGAGAGGGCGGGCCCATGATGAGGCCCGTGTTCCTAGCCAGGGCCCTGCACCGTCTGAGGTGCCGTGCGCATGTTGTCATGTGTGGCCCTCACAGGGCTGAAGAACCCTGGGCCACGCAGGCTGCTCTCGCCCCACGTCAGAGATGAGAAAACACACCCAGAAGTTAAGCAACATGTTCCCGGATACACTGGTGGGCAGAAGGCTGAACCGGGCAGAGCCCAGCAGCCTGACCCCAAAGCCTATGTCTAAACACCACACTACTCTGTGCCACCTCCCAGGGGTGGCCCAGGGGCAGGACTGGTTGTAAGAGAACAACGACAGGGCTCTGCAAGTGCCCAGGAGCAAACAGAGGGATGCTGGGCGGACTGCCCTGTGCCCCTCCCCACAACCCCATAGCCACCGCCTGGCTGTGACCCCACACCCTGCAGCGGCTTGGCCAAGCCCCCGCCCTGTGGCCGCCTGGCTCTGCAGCTGGGGGCTCACTTGACATCCTGGCTGATCTGCCGCTCCAGGCGCTGCCTCCGCTCCTCCAGCTGCTCGATGGGGCTCTCCTCCGGGAACTCGTAAGGGGCGCTGCGGAGCTCACTTTCAGCCAGGGAGCGGCTGAACAGCTCCTGGTGGGAGGGAAGGCAGGGTCAGTGTGGCCGAGCCGTCAGGGTCCAGGGATGCAGGGAGGGGACAGGGGCTGGGGGTACCTGGGACCACCTAGGGATCAGGGCAGAGCCAAATATAAAGTAAGGGGACAGCTGAGGTGGAGGGGTGCAGGGAGCAGGGACCAGGCATGGAGGCAGCGACCGGGGTGAGTGGGGGAAACGCAGGGGGTGGTGCCAAGCGATACCTCGGCGATCTCCTTGCATTTGCCATCCATGGACGTGCGCAGGTCGAGCGGGAAGTGCTTGAGGCAGGGGGCAGGGCCTGGCAGGGATCGGGCAGACTGTAGCGGAGGGGCCCCCAGCCCACCCCGAGCCTCTGTGGAGACAGTGATGTGGGGTCAGAGGGTGAGGGCCAGGGCCTGAGTGCACTGGAAGCCCTGGGCCCTGGCATGACCCCAGGGCAGCCCCAGAGAGAGGCCAGCCCTGCTCAGAGGCTGAGGCGTGAGCCTACCCATGGACCTCACCTGCAGTCTGGCCCGGGGACCCCTCACCCATTCCAGGTTCAGGGGTGGGGCTAAGAGTCTGCCCCTACAACAAACGGACTCATTCACCCCAGGAATAAAACTCTGGATCCTGGACTAGGGGCCACTCCATCGGGCTGTGAGAGAACCTCCAGGTGAGTGCCTGCTACAGGCAGCACCCACGTATCCATGCACACATATGCACACTCTCACACTCTCTCTCTCTCCAGGCGCTCATCCACACCAGCGAAGCCCGGCGCACAGCTTCCATGGCAGACAGTCCAGGGTCAGACCTGCCTCTGGATGAGCAGACGGCCCCTCGAGGGCAGGCTGACCTAGACCTGCAGAGCCTGGGGGAGCACAACTGCCACTCGGCTCTGGCCTGGGGACCAGCCCCCGAGGGAAGAGGAGGAGAGGAAGTGGAGGACTTGCTTGGGAGCAGGACCCTGACCTCCTCCTGGGAGGCCTGCCCTCTCCCCCAGGACCCCAGGACTGCCAAGATGTGGCCTGGCCTCAGCCTGCCCCTCCCACTGCTGGCTGCCCCTCCAAAGGGAGCTGCCACAAACAGTCTGCGCCACTCAGAGGCCCCGGGATCTGGGCCGGAGGCCCTGGGGAGGGCCTGGGGAAGGGAGGATCGGCAGCCGGAGTCTCTCTCCACAGAGGGAAGGATTCCTCAGCTTCCACAGGAGGCTGGCACTAAAGACCTTGAAGCTGAAGAGTCTAGAGAGGCTGCCTGAGCTCCCAGCCCACTCCCAAGAACCCTCCCTGGGCTCCCCAAGCCACCCTCCCCAGCAGGAAGCTCTCCAGCCAGCTCTGGGGTGCTCCCCTTCAGCACCCTCCTTTCCCCTCCCCACTGTGGCTCAGGGATGGACTGGAAGCTCTACCCAGGTGGCACGCTTTGAAGTCTCCAGGCTGCTTCCCAAAAACCTGAGTCCTGTCCCACAGCTGGACAAAAAGAAGAGGGGGTATCTGTCTCAGATCTAGGATCTAGCCCCCCACACAGAAACCCTGCTGCCTGCCTGGGTCCTACCTGCAGAGTCAGGCAGCGCCGGCCAGCAGCCCTGTGCCCCTCGCCCGCCTGTTTGCTGAGTGGAGCTGCAGCCAGTCCCCCAGGACAGCTCAGGGGCCGGCACGGGCTGTACCAAGTGCAGCTGTGTGCAGGGGAGACCCTGGGATGCTGGCAAGCAGGGGGCTGGGGAAGCTCAGGGGAGCTCAGAAATCAAGGGAAGGAGTAGCACAGCTGGGAGATAAGAGAAACCCCCAAACTGAACAGGGCCTTAACCTCTACAGTGCCAGGGCCCAGCCCAAAGTGGGGCGCCCAAGGGGGAGGAGCAGAGCAGACTGATATGGGCAGGGTGGGCTGGCAGGGAAGGGACAAGCCCCCTTAAAATGCAGTGCCCTAGGGGACAGCATGCAGGGCCTGGCTGACCAAAGGGCAGGATAGGGTAGCAGCCCTCCTGGGCTCCACACCCCAACACCCCTAGGTCAGCTCCCTCTGCCCAGTGGCCTTGTTTTGCTCACCACTGTCCTCTGGGCCCCTGACTATAGGGTCCCTTGGGAGAGATGGGGCCTCTGCAGGGGAGATGTGCTGGCTGGCACCAGGGGTAGACACTTAGTCCAGGGAGCAACCAGTGTATGGAGCTTCCCTGCTGCCCCAGAGACCAGTTCACAGCCCCCTAGACCTCCAACTCTTCTCCAAGCCTATTGTCGGGGATAAAACGCCTGGGAAGAGAGGTTCAGACATAGGGCTAGAATTTGGAGGACTTAAGTTTGACTCTGTTCCCAATTACTGGTGAGTCTCTACCATCTGGAGGCTTCAAGTCTGCCTACAATGGGGTGATAAGGGGTCCTGCCCTGCCTAGCCACAGCTACCATAAGGCACACAGAGATACGGCTCTGCAAGCATTCTGGAAAGCCCCATCATCTGTGATTAGGAACTCCTGGGACCCTCCAAACACTTCCCACATGCAGTCCCACCCACTGGGGGTGGGTGGAGCTTCGAGTTCCAGATCAGAGAGGCACACAGGACTGGGCGTGAAGGGAACAGAATGGGTGGGGTGGGGACACTATCTCTGACTTGGAAGAGAGCAGAGCAGAAAAAGGAAGAAAAGATGGGCACTAGCTCGGCCCTCAGAGTTTAAGGCACAGCCTAAGGTTCTTGTATTCCGCCCAAGAACCCTGATCCTACCCAATCCTCCCCTTTTCTAACCCCTCCAGAGAGGCCAGCCACAGACCCCCAGGCCTGGTCTGTATCAAGTCAGCAGAACTGACACAGAGGCCCTGATCTCAACCACCTCCCCTAGCAGGGTGACCCAGGGCCTCCTCAGAAACGCTGGTCCGGACAGGTCCTAGCAAGCAGCACCATCCCCTCAGCCTGTTGGGCCACCATAAAGGACTGCCAGGGCTCACTAAAGGTGACACACAGGCAGTAACCACCACTCCCTGAGGACCAGTCACCTACTGGTCACTTTCTCCCAGGGTCTGTGCCACAGCACCACACACACACCACACACACACACACACACACAGCGTGGGAGAGGTGGCCAAAAGTCATAGGGGGCTATGCCCTAGCCATTCCCATTAACTCCAAGATTCTTGCCAACCTGTCTACGCGCTTGACCAGAGCCCCTCACTCACTACCAAGGCTGCCCCAGTAGGCAGAGACTACTCCAGGCTTTGACCTACAAGTATCAGCTGCTCCCACCATGCGACCACCCGAATGTGGACAAATCTAGCCTCAGGGGACACACGCTGTGGGGGCACAGACCTGGGCACAGAGAACAGAGCCCCTCGGGCCAATACAGAACTCAGGCCACCATCTTCAGGAGCATAAGAAAAACAGAAGGTAGTACAGACAGCTGCTGGAGGGATGGGGAACACCGGCTTGACCTGGTCATCAAAGTAGGGGTGGGCTTCCCTTAGCCACAGGCCTGAGACCAGCAGACAGCAGGTAGATTCCCTCAGCAAACACATATCTGGGCAGTGGAGCCCTCAGGAAGATGGGCAAAGCTGCACCATGCTGCCAGCTCCAAATGGTGCAGAGATGTCTACTGGAGTGGGAGCCGAACCAAAGGGTGCAGGAGCACATGCAGGCAGGCAGCAGCCCCAGCCTGAGCCCCAACACTGGCTCGGCCCAAGGGCACCCCACACTTCCGAGGAAGCTCGCAAGACAGACCAGAAACGAACAAACTGCAAACAATAGATACAGCTGAGCCCTCAGCTCCTGGATGCCCACAGCAGTTAAGTGTGCCCTAATGTCAGACGCCCAGTAAGAGGGTTCAAGATCTGGGATCCTGGAAAGAGAAACTAACCTCAGGAGGACAGCCCGAGTCTGCCTGGTAACCACACAGCCGCCAGCAGTGTGGCCAGTCCGCAAACCAGTCAGTCCCACACATCCCCCACTCCACACACACTCCACATGCAAACAATCTTAGCACAGCCACACACGGACACGTGTGCAAGTACACTCTCGCTGCACCCACACCCACGCCCACTCCTCATTACAGAGGACCGCATCCCTGACACGGAAACCAGTCACTCTGCACCCCACCTCCGTCCCCAAACCGCCTCCCAAGCCAGCTGTCCCTGGGAAGAGGACAAGGGGCATCACTGCCGAAAAGGCGTAAGAGAAGTCCCCCTCGTTAGGGGACCCGTGGCCCCCTAAGAGGTGAGGATGGGGAGCAGGGCCAGACTGAGGACAGGAGGCATACACTCACCTGGTACTGCAAAGGAAACCTGGAGGCTGGCCCGCTTCTTAAAGGGATATTTGGCCTTGGGATTGCTGGGGCCAGATGAATAAGATGCCATGGCTCAGGCTGCCGCGGAGCCCGCGGGGGTAGTCTGAGCTGCACCAGCTGGGCTTGGCTCTGCCACATCCAACCCCTTCCTCCGCCCCGCCCCCAGCGGGAGTGACTGATGCAGGAAGCAGAGGCCCCGCAGGCGGAAGAGGCCCTGGCCACGATTTCTGATGTTGTCTAGGCAACCTCAGGAAGGGGCGGCCTCCATCCCTGCCCCTTATCCCTCCCTTTCTCAATCCCTGGAGTGACTCGACTGATGGTAACTGGGCCTGAGGGGGTAGAGATGAGGAAACAGAATGGGGATGGGCCAGCCCCAAGCACCCTACTAACCCCGCTATGAGCCAGGGCTCTGGAGCAAGAAAGTCAAAGTTCAAGCTAACTGGTCCAGCCAGCCTGGGAGAAAAAAGATAATAATAGAGAGAGGGATCCAGCGCAGGTACCCCAGGCTCAGAACACATTTCTTTCAGGGTCAGCGGACTCCGTGAAAACACAGCCCCTCTGGGGCAGAATCCCCTTTTTTCCTTATCTGAACCTCCGGCCCAGGTGGTTCAGTTCTGGGAGGATGGGGTAGAACTGAGAATCCCAGTCCAATCCAGGGAGGAGCCTGTCTTGGGAAAATTCCACTGTCCACAGAAGCTGCCCTCTTAGAAGACAGGGAGGCAAGGAGGCAGGGGCTTTCTCTGGGGTCTGGGAAAGCAACCCCAATAGCTTCTGACCGTTCCTTGTCTTTCCACACTCAGGCTCTGCTCTCCCGGCCGCTCCCCAGGAGCCGGCCGCCTTCCCTAGGTCTGAAGGCAGTGCCCACCCTATTGTCACTCTGGCCACTGCACTTCTCTGTCCCAGAGACCCTGCCCCGCTTCACACGCACACACTCACCTGAGGCCATGCTGCCCGAGCCCTGTGGGGAACCAGGGAGTCTGTCCGCCAGGGTCTGCACCGCCTGGAAAGCCGGTCACGAGGGAGGGGAGGAGGGCTAGGGTCCAGACCCTGCCAAGTGGCTCCAAGGGCCCCTGCCCTGGCACTGAGATGGGAGAAGTAAGACAGTCTTTCAAAATTGCTGGCTGGTTGGAGGCGGGCCCCCTGCCGACCTGGGCCGCTGTACTGGCCTTGTAGACCCCGGAGCCCCGACCCCCAAGCCCGGCACTCGGTAGGCGGGCAGGCCACGTGCTCCCCAGAGCGGGACCCGGAACTCGTCTGGACTTCTCTCCACACTTTCACGGTATTCGGGGTCGGATTCCGGTAGCTGGACCGTGAGGAAGTCACGCAACAGGTGCGACCCCACCAAAGCCGCCCCAGCGACGGCGCTCTCCTCCGCAGCCCCAGGCCCCGCCAGGTCCGTGGCCCCGCCCCTGCCCGGGCCCGCCCCCGCTAAGCGGCCCCGCCCCCGCCATTTTCCCTCTCCCGGGCGCCACGTGGGCCGCCGCCACTTCGCATCCGTCCGGCAGCGTCTTGGGTAACTTCTGTGCGTCAGCTTCCTCACCAGTAAAGTGATGGGGTAATCGCAGTACCTCACTCAAAGGGGTTATTGTGAGAATTAAACGTTAAGCACCTTTGCACGATGCTGGGCAAAAAGCCAGTGCCCAATAAAAGACAGATAGCTATTATTATAGTCCCAGGATTCTCCTTTAGCTGAAGCCCTTCCCCGCATTCTTATTCTAGGTCGTCTGTTTTCTTACTCAGGCAGGCGTAGCTGGGCAGGGTGTGCCCTGCAATTCTGGCTCCCATTCCCACATTTATCTGTGTACTTGTTGGTCAAGAGCTCAGGCTCTGTAGCCAGAATGCCTAGGTTCAATTCCAGACTCCACCTACTTCCTGACTGCCCTTGGGAATATGGTTAACTTCTCTGTGCTTCTTCTACTTCCTCTATAAAATGAGTGTGAGACCCTACTTTATAAGCTGTTAGGATAAATGAAGTAACAGAAGTACCTGGCTTTAGTTACACTCAATGTTTCCTATTATTGCTGTGTCCTTGGCCTCGGTCCCCTGTACACACTCAGTTGATTCACCTGTAGCCTATAAAGGTGTGTTGGGCTATTTTGGGGACTGCAGATACCCCACCCAACAAGCACCCCTACTCCCAAGTGGCAGAGAATCCTATCACCAGGGTTAAAGGAAACCTATGAGGGAAAGGACCTAATGTATTAGCAGCTTAGTCTTTCTCCTATTCTCCACCTTGTGGGAGCCCTTTGTCCCCCAAACCCAGTTGTATTAATGCTGTTTGTCCAGCTTCTCCCAGTCCTCACCATCCCTGCAGCCAAATTCCTTCCCAAACTCTGCCTCCTCCTCCATCCGCCCAGACTGGATTGTGGACCCTGAACCCTATTCTCTACCCGAATCTGGTATTGCCTCCATTGATTCCTGCCTAATGCTCTTTACCCTGGACAACTTAAAAAAAAAAAAAAAAGGCCTCTGTAAACAAGGGGGGAAAAGTTCACCTCACAAAGAATCGATAAAACTAAAAAGAGAACAAGGAGAAACCATGCTAACCCATCAAACTGGCAAAGATTAATGGGAAAAGAGTCCTAAAGCAGGCAAGGGTGTAATAGTGAAATGGGACACACACATGTCCTACTGGTGGTTGTAAACACTGGTAGAATTTTTCTGAAAGCATTTGGCAACCTATAATCAAGAGTCTTAAAAAGGTTCATATTATTTGACACAGTAATTCCACTTCCAGGAATTTGTTCTTTAAAAAAAAGCTGCAAGAAAAATATGCACAGAATTGTTCATAACTGCAATGTTTATCACATAGAAAGGTTGGAAACTTAAAAGCCCAACAACAGGAAAATGTTTAAATTATGTCATATGCACACAATGAAATACAACCATTAAAAATTGTTCTGAAGAATTTCTTAATAAGGTGAAAATGTTTACAATGTAAAATTAGGGTGGAAAAAATGGGTGCAAAAATCTGTACAATACAGTATGGTCCTAATTAAGTGACACATATGCATAGAAAATAACCACATCAACAAATTTAACAAATGATTATCTGTGAGTGGTGGAATTATGGGTTATATTTATTTTCTTCTTTATGTTTACTTGCATTTTAAAAACTGTCTACCATGCATATCCATTATTTTTATAATCAAGGAAATGGAAAGCAACAGAAGTCTATGAAAATCTCTAATAGCCTCTACACCCCACTCACTTAATACTCTTCTGTGTTTTAACCCTAGACTAAACTGGTTTGGGAGCCTTTAAGAATTTTGAGGCTGCTGCACTCTCAACAATGAATAATAAAATAAATCTAAAAAAAAAAAAAATTTAAAAATCAAGGACCAGGTAAACCATGCAGAATGTCACCTATATTGTGCTTGCACTAAATCACTTCTGTTGTCTGACTCTTTGTGACCCCATGAACTTTAGCCCGCCAGGCTCCTCTGTCCATGGAATTCTCCAGGCAAGAATACTGGAGTGGGTTGCCATACCCTTCCGCAGGGGATCTTCCCAACCCAGGGATCAAACCCATGTCTCTTATATCTCCTGCATTGGTAGGCGGGTTCTTTACCACTAGCGCCACCTGGGAAGTCCCTGGGAAGTCATCTATATTGATATAATGCAAATTTTGACATAGTTTTATGGGGAGGTATCTTGCATTGAACCAGGTCTTTTTAGGACTCCCCCTTAATCCAGACCTACCTACCTAACCAGCCCGTAGGTGGCAAGGCTAACCAGTCCACTAGTCTCTTCCTTTCCCTCCCTAGTCCTATCTACAGCACACCCTTCACCCTGTAATCCTCCCTATTTCTAGGCCTTTTGGTATGCTGTCCCTGCTAGAAGTCTGCACTGATTACAGTTAAGCAGCATTCTCCCCACCTACACATTATCAGCAAGAATCTTGGTGGGATTTCACTGTCTATCTAGAACAGTTCGGGAAATGAAGGAGTGAGTCATTCTCTCCAACCTCTAGCTGTTTTCATGTTAGGGACCGAATGTTGTCTTTGAGCCTCTGAGATCTTCCTTAGCTTGAAACAAGCTTCCTTACCTCCTAGCCTGGAACCAAGATGGTTTCTTGAATGGCTCTCCCTGAGCCCCAGGCCTCACTGACAATGCACTCATCTCTGAAGAACTGCTTATCTTCTTGCCTGATGCTCACTTGTGATGTCAGCCTCCTACCGAGGCCAGACCACTCTCAGCAGATGGTAGGCCTGGGAGAGAACACCGGCAGCCTCAAAGAGATCATTGGCCATGACACTTTCCCAAACCATACCTTATGCCTAGATCCTTCTAGAATCAAGCTGTTCAGCTCTTTTTCTCAGCTTCTATCGGAAGCCAGCCCCCCACCCAGCCACCCAGCATTGTTTATGGCAACATGCAGCAGTATCCAACCATATTTGTTTGTAAGTCTTCAATGAGCTTTAGCCAAACCTTTGTCATTCAAGGCCCTTCACTGGCTAGCCTCACTTTTCCTTGTTTCATCTCCCAGCTCTTCCCTCCATGCACTTTTCACTTTTACTCCAGTCCCATCACATCAAACTTGCCAGTCTTCTCCAAGCACACTTTGTACCTCTTGTCTCCATGCTTTTTCTCATGCTCTTTTTTCCTCCTCCAAGTGCCTATCCTCCATTTCTGTTGTTTTGCTTTTCTGCTGAAAGTCTATTTTATAATTTTCCTCCCTTCTTCTACTATAGAATTTATCCATCTGCCAGTGAGATGTGTGTTTAATTGTCTTTCCTACCAGAAATGGAGGCTAGGTTTTAAACAGCTTTGAATTCTCCAGCATTAGCTGGAGTGTTCCTTTAACTATGTTGTTTCTCTGTGAATTTATACCATCTCTTCCTTTGGACTGTAAGGTCCTGAAGGAAGTTCCTCCTTCTTCATGGCCCTGCCCCCAAACTCCAGCTGGGTGATAAGGCTTTACCCACAATCCCTACCACTGGGTATAAGACAGATATTGAGATTTCCTCTTAACTCAGAAAGCAGGACTTAAGTGGAAAATGATGATTTTTTTTTCTTTCATTCAGAATAATTTGGTTATGCAAATATTCAAACAGTAAAGTTGTTGCTAAAGAAGATAAAAATTTTGTTTCAGTTATAAGGGCTATGAACTAGGACACCTGAGCTCTGGCTGATTCTAACTTGTTTATTAACATGAGGATCACCTTTCCATGCTTCAGTTCACTACCTCTAAAATGGGAATAGCACCTACATGCTTTACTGACTCCATCAGGACATTAAACCTAAATGCAATAATAAAGGAGAAGAGCCACAGGAAAGGCACAGGAGCTGAAGACAGGAGACAGGAAGCATCATGGTGGTCCATGTACAGCAGCAGGTCTACACAATTAAGAGGGCAGGCGAGGTACAGGAGTTCCCTTACTCAGGTTAGTAGTGGACATTGAGAGCCCAGCAAGCTAGGAAACAAGCAGAAGCAGCACAGAAGTTTGCAGAGGTGGTAGATGAGAAAGAAAGTGAAAGTGTTAAGTCATCCAGTCATGTCTGACCCTTTGCGACCCATAGACTGTATCCCCCAGGCTCCTCTGTCCATGGGATTTTCCAGGCAAGAATCCTGGAGTGGGTAACCTTTCCCTTCTCCAGGGGATTTTCCCAACCCAAGGACTGAACCCAGGTATCCTGCATTGCAGACAGATTGTTCACCGTCTGAGACACCAGGGAAATCCAGATGAAAAAGGAACAAGCATAAACATTTTTCCCATTTGTGAAACAAATTAGTGGTTCCTTTAACAATACAAGTGCGGCCGTTATTGAGCTCATGCATTTGCCTGTCTTTTTTGCCCAACATTCTTTCAGTGGCTGCTTTTGTGGGGCAGTGGAAATAAGGATCCCCTGGTCTGTTTACTAAGCTATATGACCTTGAACAAATTATTGATACTTAACCCTCAAGTCGCAGTTATATGGTCTGTAATTTGGGGACAAGAGCACTTACCTTGAAGTTAGCATGAGTTAACCAAGATGAACCATGTAAACTGTCTAGCCCAGCTCCCAGCGGTCCCTTGTTCTGAACAGTGCAGGCTGCAGCACAGCTCTGCCCTGGGTATAGGCTGTCGATACTGTGGGTAGGTTAGGCAGGGCTGGTGAGGTATAATTACTGAAACTTTATAGCCAAGATTCCAAGCCGGTAACAATTTCAAAGACTCTTCTGTTTTCCCTCAGTAAGCACTTGCCAATTTCTGATTGGGAAAAGATGATCACTGTGGAAGGCACCTTGACGGCTGCCTTCTTCTTCATCAGCCCCAAGAGTCTGGGCCCAAGGCCCAGGGCTTCTCAGATATGCAGGCAAGAAGCAGTAGAAAGATGATGATTAAGGATGGCTTAGAGTACCTGGCAGGCAAGGAGACCTAGGTTCTACCTCCCACTTTCTCAGTCTACCTGGCCACTGCTTCACAATTCCACTGTAAGAGGAATAAGCAAGTTAAATCCTTCAAGGTCAGTGGCTCTCCACATTGGCTGTATGTTAGAATCACCTGGGAAATTTTTAAACTCTTCATGCCTGGACTGCACTCTAGACTCATTAAATCAGTATTTTTTAAAAGGCTTTCTGGGTAAATTTCAATCTATACCAAACGCTGAGACCACTGTTCTAGATCAGGATTTTTCAAACTCTGTTAATTTAGAATACGGTTTCTCAGGCTCTGGGGTTGGCATTACTACTGGAACACAGGGCTTCCCTGGTGGTTCAGTGGCAAAGAACCCTCTCCACCAATGCAGGAGATGTGAGTTCAATCCCGAAATCAGGAAGATCTGCTGGAGAAGGAAATGGCAACCCACTCCAGTATTCTTGCCTGGGAAATTCCAAGAAGAGAGGAGCTGGCAGGCTACAGTCCATGGGGATGCAAGAGAGTCAGACACAACTTAGTAACTAAACAATAACAACAACTGGAACTTATTGATTCAAAAACACACTCTTTTAAAAACATGTACGTATTAACATCTTTGAAATCAGAATGATCTTTCAATCAGTGCCATCTAATATTTGATGAAATACAGAAACAAACACCTCAGGTAATACTTAGGATTTAGCCAGTCTGAGGGGGAAAAAATGGTTCTCTCGTACTCCCTAGGGCAGAGCTTTCCAATCTTTAGCATCCTTACAGTCTCCTGTGATCCTGTTAAAATTCAAGTTCTGAATCGGAAGGTCTGTGCTAAGCCCTAAGATTCTGCATTTCTAAGAAGCTCCCTGGTGATGTGTGCGGGGCCTTGCACAACACTTTGGGTAGCGATATTCTACAGTATGTCCCTCTAAGGAGCTTCCACAGCAACTCATTTAAGTAAACTTAAATTATTGGCCCAGAGAAAGATGACCAATGGAGAGTCTTCAATATGTCTGGGAGGCAACTTTAGGATGCCACACTCTCATTTCTCCCTAGGAAGGGGCAGCTGGGATGAGAGCCAGAGGAAGGGTTGCTCTGACGTTTGAGGAGACAGAGGCTAGAAGTCTAGTTTCCAAAGAAGCACTTTGTTATGTGAGGCAACACAAACCCTCCACAATAAATACCAAGTTCACGCACCAAGTGAAGATAGGCCTCAGGTGAGTTTAATGGGTAAGCAGCCCCATTCTTGGGCTTCCCTCATAGCTCAGGTGGTAAAGAATCTGCCTGCAATGCAGGAGACCCTGGTTTGATTCCTGGGTTGGGGAGCCCCTGGAGAAGGAAGTGGCAACCCACTCCAATATTCTTGCCTAGAGAATCCGGTGGACAGAGGACCCTGTCAGGCTACAGTCCATGAGGTCACAAGAGTCAGACACAACTTAGTGAATAAACCACCACCATCCCCATTCTCTCTACCATATACTCATTTTCCTTCCTTTTTTCATCCATCAAACCATCATGGAGGATCCACAAATAAACCACAAGATCTGAAGTATTCAAAGATGAATCAGATTTGGTACCTGACCTCCAAGGGGAGGAATTCGGTCTGGGGAAACCCATTTGTAAAACCGATAATAATGAAGTGATTAACCGGTAATAACAGGAGGATGTAAAAAGAGACACGCCAACATAAAGGAATGCTAATAGCTTCCTAGTGCAGCAGCCACTGGAGGAGCTGGAGGGAACATTTCTAATCTTTCCAAAAAAGGGCAAACCCTTAAACAGACTCCTTGCCAGGAACCGGCCTGCTATGATGGAAGCAGTGCTTTGATGCCTTGAAACCATGAACTCTGGAGTAACAACATGGGGAGAGCTTCCTCTGCACCTCTAATCTCTAGCTCTATGCAAGTGTATCTAGGAAAAGACTTTTAGGAGATCAGCCCTTCCAAAGTATGGAGCCAACCATTATCTTACTCCAGAGAGTTCCAGTATCTGCATCCCAACCTCCTGTGTCAGAATCCAGGACATAATTTCCCTAGTTACAGAAACACTTGAGTCTTTGCCCTTTGTCATACTGAGCTCTTAATTGGTTTAGCCCATCACACCACTAGATATAAAGGCTACAATCCCTAGACTTAAGTAGGTCTGCGGCTGGGATAGGGAGTCTCAGGCAAGGCAGGCAGGGTGCCACACAGCACCTGCTCTCTCACCCAGCTCCCTACAGACTGGCTTTTTAGAAGGACTAAGAAACTGATACTCGATCCCAATTTATTTTTCCTTATCTTCCCATCTCTCAGATAGGAAACCCTGGAGGAGAAGCTTAAAGGCTGGAGAAAGCTGCCGAGGAGGAGACGGATGAAAGATGGGGAGTGGAGCCAGTGCCGAGGACAAAGAACTGGCCAAGAGGTCCAAAGAGCTAGAAAAGAAGCTGCAGGAGGATGCTGACAAGGAAGCCAAGACTGTCAAGCTGCTATTGCTGGGTGAGCGAGATGGGACGATGAGCCAGAGGAGAAGGTACTGCTCCTTCCCGCTTATCCTGGATGGTAGGTGGGCTCTAGCCTGCCACGTGGGGAGGAGGGATGGAAGGTTATTTGTCCTTCCCCCATGCAGTCTCAGGCTAGGGGATCAGGAGCTCTAGGGCTGAGCACAGCCACCCCAAGATGTTCTACCAAAGTTGCTCTGGAATCATTTTGCTCTTCCTTGAACCAGGAACAGTGCAAGGGCCAGGGTGGACCCACCCATCTCCAAATCTACCAAACCTAACATCTAACAGCTTAGCAACTACCATGAACTCTGGGCTCGAAGACACTTAAATAAGTCTGCAGTCAGAGAACTCTGAGTCAATGAACTCAAAGGATAGAGAAGTTCTACCATATAGTTAGTGTCATGTAGACTCAGGAATATGATTTTTACTGGTTCCTTCTCCTTGCTTCCAGTAAAAAAAGAAATCTTTAAAAACATTAGAAGTGGGGAGCCCTGAGTGGGAAGGAATGGAGTCTTTACAGAAGTCCTTTCCTGGCTTTCTATTCCATGATTGCCTCTAAAGCCCCTGCCAGATGGGAGGCTCAGGAGCTTGATGAGCTCCTAAGCAGATCACAGGTTTGTGCTGAAAAAAGAAAAGCACCCCAGTCAGTCAGAAACTGATCATGGCTGTAAACAGAACTAAGACAACAGAGTTTGGGAAACCTGGCCTAGAAAAAGCCCCAGTGGTAGTAGATTCTAGGTAGGCAAGCTGGAGCAGCTAAGATCTTTATAGCAGAAGACTGGCTGGCTGGGTGTCCAAGCCCACGAGGTGCCTGGGAACTAGAGCCCCAAGCTAAGGCGCCTCCTTTTCCTCAGCTGATCTGTGGCACAGCACTAAGGACACAGTGAAAAGCACACCTCTCTAAGTAGACTCAAGGAGCCCAGGAGGCTACCAAGGGGAAAGAGACAGCAAGGCCACTGAGCGAGCTTTTAAGCCTAAGCAGCTTTCTTCTACATTCAGGATAAGAAGCTTAGAGAAACCAAGCACAGGATAAGTGGTGGAGTGGGGAAGGGGCGGGGGGGCGGGGGGGGGGGCGGGGGGGGGGGGCAGGGGCGGGTATTAAGGCATCAGGGATAGTATAGACTGGGGGAGAGGGTTGAAGGGTATGCAGTTTTTGATGGAGGGAGAGTGAAGCGTGAATGAGGATATAAGAACATTTTAATCAGTAAGGGAAATAGCAAGATAATAAAAAGTGTTTCAGTGAAGTGATTGAGTTCTCCACAATCCTGCTCCAAGATCACTCCTGAGAAAAAACAGGCAAAGCAAAACTGTGTGGAAGGAATTTGCCTGAATCTATCAGTGGTTCTCAACAAGGTTTTGCACACCTGCACCCCTACCGCAAGACATCTGGAAATGTCGAGAGCATTTCTGGTGGTTACAACTGGAAGAGTGGAATGCTACTGGGCTCTAGTGGGTATTGGCCAGGGGGCACGGGACAGCCCTCCACAGAAAACTCATCCACTCAAAATGTCAACAATGCAGACGCTAAGAAACTCTCCTCCAATCCCAGATCAAATGGCCTGAGCTCAAGGCTGGTACAAACTGAGGTAGTAAGCATCCCTGTATGTTCTCCCCTAAAAAGGCTCCCAAGTGAGCAGTGGCTTAGACTTCTCACAGGCCATCTACTGGAGGGTTGGGGAGAACTGGTGGAAATCTGAAGCATAAGCATTTCTCCCTGCAGGTGCTGGGGAGTCAGGAAAGAGCACTATCGTCAAACAGATGAAGTGAGTAGGAACAAAGCCCCACAGGACTGAGGTAGGGTGAAGTCAGTGGAATCAGTAGAGGTCGAGGATAAAGGGCTCTTTAAAGCCTTTAGGAACCCAGATGTAAAGAATATAAAGGACCTTATTCCCAATGTCCCTTATCTTCATGCCCCGTGTCCCTCACTCTCCACTCTGGGACAGCAGTATGAATAGAGAGATTGGGTTCTTATAATCCTTTAAATCCCCCCCAATTCACAATCCCTTAGGTCTGGTTATTTAGGTCCAACTAATGGCTGGGTGTCTTCCCCTTGCAGGATTATTCATCAGGATGGCTATTCGCCAGAAGAATGCCTGGAGTACAAGGCCATCATCTACGGCAACGTGCTGCAATCCATCTTGGCTATCATCCGGGCCATGCCCACACTGGGCATTGACTATGCTGAAGCGAGCTGTGTGGTACGTGGTTAATGGTATATGGTTAAGAGTGGAAAGAAAGGCTAATGAGGAGAAGAAACAGACCAGTGGCCAACAAGCTATGAGAAAACGTGCATCAGAAAAAGGTTTATGTCACAAAAATCCCACTTGAAAAATGTGAAAGTGCTAGTCCCTCAGTCGTGACCAACTCTTTGCAACCCCATGGACTATAGCCCACCAGGCTTCTCTCTCATGGGATTTTCCAGGCAAGAATACTGTAGTGGGCTGCCATTCCCTTTTCCAGATCTTCCCAACCCAGGGATTGAACCTCAGTCTCCTGCATTGGCAAGCAGATTCTCTACCATCTGAGCCACTAGGGAAGCTCATTTGCTGAGCTTCAAATCTTTACTTCAGACCTAGCAAGGCATGCAGTTCTTACCTTAGTAAGTGTTCATTAAAAAATCTGCTCTCAGCTTCCTCTGCCTTTTTGTCTTATTTTACCATTTAAATTGCTCCCCTCAGGTTCTATGCCTTGAGTGTGGAACTTTCATAAGCTAAATCCCTAGTTCAAGTATTATCGTTTTCCTAGATTTGAATAATTGAAGAAACAAAGAGGTTGAGTTCCTGTCTGCCATCTTGTCCACTTCATGGTCAGTCTGGTCTTTAAACCAATCTCCCTGAGGCAGAGGACCCACATTTCCTGGCAGGACCCCCACATTTGGACTAAGGATGGAAGATGAAAACACCTCAGAGGAAGCCTCTGGGATCTCTGCTATCCACCAGACATCCCAGGGCTGGATGAACTGCCACCCTCCACATCGCAGAAGCACCGTCAGAAACTCATCAGTGTGTTCACTTAGAATCTTTGTCGAAACCGCCTCCACCTGAGGCTTTGACAGAATGCAAAATGCTTTCCTTTCAGAATTCCCAAAAGCCTCCTGGAAAGTCATTACTCCCATGTAATTCTGATCCTGGTTTCTGCCTTACAGGATAATGGGCGACAGCTCAACAACCTGGCTGACTCCATTGAAGAGGGCACCATGCCTCCTGAGCTAGTGGAGGTTATCAGGAAGTTGTGGAAGGATGGTGGGGTGCAAGCCTGCTTTGACAGAGCTGCAGAGTACCAGCTCAATGACTCAGCATCTTAGTAAGACTCTGACTGGGGGCAGGGTGGGATGAAGTGTCAGCAACGTTCTGGGAGAAATCTCAGCCAGTTGAAATTTTCCGGCCCTGAAAAATGGAGACCCAAGGACTGAATTCAGCCTGTATACCTGTCTTGTTAGGCTTTGAACAGTGTTTTACTATGCTCTGAATTTAATGCCTTTGAGACCTCTGCCCCAGTTCCCTTCACTCTGTATTTATTGCTTTAACACTGGTCCACTGCAGCCTACAAAGCTGAAGACTCAAAATCCAAAACAGAGATGCTCTGTTAACAGCCTCAGTCCCTGTCTTAAGTCAAACACAGAGCCTCTTCTTTCAGAATCATGAATACTAATACAGTCCTCCAGTTCTGCCATATACTCCTTTAGGAGACATGATTCATGATGGCCCTTTTAGTGCAACACAGGCTCTACTTAAGTCACTAACCTAAACTCTCCTTCACCCCTAGTATCTTATGTCAAGGTGCCAAAGGACACAAACTGCCACGGCAAAGGTCAGGGGTTAGAGAGCACCAACTTTGCAAAGCTGCTTCCAAAATATAAGGTAGACAGAGTATCAATCCTACACAGACAGCACGGTCTCACAGATGGGCATAAGCTTCAGCATCAAAAAGATCCAGATTTAGCCACTGTTCTATCACCTGGTCTAATAATAAAGTTATCATTTACTGTCCCTCTAGCCCTCACTCAGGCCTAGACACTGCTCAGTGCATTAGGTACATCTTCTCATTTAATCTGCACAATATATCTTCATGGTAGATAGTAGTTTTTATCAGTCCCATTTATAGAGGAAAAAAACTGAGGTTCAGAGAAATAAATTAACTTACCCAAAGCCACACAGATAAATGGCAGAGGCTAGGATTTAAATCTAGGTCTATCTGACCACAGAGTTGAAGGTTTTTTACAATACACCCACAATGCCTCTTGTCCTGGACAAGTTATTTAACTTTTCTGGATCTTTCCTTCATCTGGAAAATGGGATATGAAACCTGAAGGTTTATGAGGTTAAATGAGAACTTAAATGTGAAAAGCCCTGGCATATAAAAAAAAACCTTTACTTTTCTTCTTTCTCTGTCATCGCACTTCATATATGTCTTTTTTTTTTTTAACTTTTAATGGTAACTGTCAAACATATACAAAAGAATACAATCAATCACTTGGCTTCAGCAGTCACCAACTGATGCCGACTCTTGTTTCATTTTATATCCATTCCCCACTAGATTATTTAGAAGTAAACTCAGATATACCATTTCATCCTAAAAATTTCATTATGTATCTCTAAAAATATATTCCTAAAAAAAAAGTCACATCATTATCACACCTAAATATTCAGTAAGTCCTTAATGTCATCAAATATCCAAGTCAATGTTCATTCAACTTTCTTCAGTTATCTCAAATGTTTTCCCTCCAACTTGATATACAACGTCTATGCATTGCACTGGTTCATGTCTCATATGTTTCTGAAATCCCTTTTAATCTACTCCTGCTTCCTAATAGAACTTTTGACACCCATTTAAACCAGCAGCTCCCAAGGACCAGTTTCATGGAAGTAATTTTTCCACGGACCCAGGGCACAGGGGGAGATGCTTTCAGGATGATTCAAGTGCATTACATTTATTATGTACTTTATTTCTATAATTATTACACCAGCTCCACCTCAGATCAGGCATTAGATCCCAGAGGTTGGGGACCCTTGATTTAAACCACCAAGTCTCATTCAAAAGTCTAGAAAACTTTGTAGTCAGATGAAACATAAGGAAAAGTTATCTGATGACCTAACTTCCTTTTGTAAGGATACATGAAAAGGGTTTGAAGTAAACACTCCTAGATTTAATAATACAGATTCTCGTGCTGGTTCTATCACCATATTACAGTTATATGCCTTTGGGTAACACTCTTCACCCTTCTTGACTTCGGCTGTGGAAAATTTAATATCAATTGACAATCCCTTTTCTCCAGCTACCTGAATCAATTAGACCGAATTACGGCCCCTGACTACCTCCCTAATGAGCAAGATGTGCTACGATCCAGAGTCAAAACCACAGGCATCATTGAGACTAAGTTTTCTGTCAAGGACTTAAACTTCAGGTGAGTACATTGTTCCCTCAGAACATGTCAGATACCCCAAAGGGGGAATAGGAATGCTTCTTGGCCTTCACTAAAGCCCAGTCTGAACTACTACTACTTCCCCCCCTTTCCTCTCCACTTCCCATCTTACTGCTAACTGGCCCCAAGATGGCCATCTCTCTGGGGTAAATACCAAGTGCATGTGGGTCATACGTTGGGTATACATTTAAGAACAGGTGTTTTTTCTCTCAGGATGTTTGATGTGGGAGGGCAGAGATCAGAGAGAAAGAAGTGGATCCACTGCTTTGAGGGAGTCACCTGCATCATTTTCTGTGCAGCCCTCAGCGCCTATGATATGGTGCTGGTGGAAGATGACGAAGTGGTGAGTGACTTTTGCACCAAGCAGCTTTGATAGATCGATCCCCCATGACCCTTCCTCTAAGCTTTGTGTCACTCCAATGGCCCAACCTGGGTGATCTCCGCTAACAATAATAGTTGAGCAGTTTTCTAGCAATCGATGTCTTAGGCAAATAATTCTAGAAATACTTCTTCTGCAGGTTCTAGGTTAGCACTTTAGAGTCCAGATTTACTGAGAGCTTGGTCTCAGATAAGACATCCAAGTACTACTTAGGACATCAAACAGTTCATCAAAGAAACTGAGTACTAGAGAGATAAGTGATCATTAACTTGGCAAAGCAAAAGAGTTACACTTAGTACTCTCGCAGGCTGCCTATGGAAGTGAAGGAGGTGAAAATGACAGAGCAGAACAGTGTATGATGTGCATCTTTATGCAACTTGATAGAAGGGTTGAACTAGTAAACTCACTTGGAAGCCTAAATATATACTCCGTGTCAACAGGACTACAGAGAGACTGGCAAACCAGGTTTCTCACATGCCACTTAAATTGGCAGCTGGAGAACTACCTGAGGGTGGTTCTCTTGAGCCTACCGAGTTTTACAAGACAGAAGCTCTGTAGAATACTGTCAGCCCATCCAGGTAGCATCCGAGTTTTAGACTGCTGCTGCTGCTGCTAAGTCGCTTCAGTCATGTCCGACTCTGTGCGACCCCACAGATGGCAGCCCACCAGGCTCCCCCGTCCTTGGGATTCTCCAGGCAAGACACTGGAGTGGGTTGCCATTTCCTTCTCCAATGCATGAAAGTGAAAAGTGAAAGTGAAGTCGCTCAGTCGTGTCCGACTCTTAGTGATCCCATGGACTGCAGCCCACCAGGCTCCTCGACAGAGATGTCAAAGGCATGGAAAACCCCAAATTCACATAAACATCTGCTCCACAAATGGAGGCCCATAGGGAACTGACAGAAGACAAAGCTTCTACCCTCCGACCCCCTGCTCCAGTTCTTCTGCCTTCTCCTTAGTGCCTCAGGTTCACATTACAGCACTCTGAATATCCTCTAGCCAAAATGTCTTAGAGAGCCATTCATTTTCCAAGAACTCTTCTGTCCTTAACCTTAAAGTTTACAAGGTCTTAAAGGATTTTGTAGGAGTGTTAGCAATGAGCGAAGGTTACAAATTATATTTGTTTTATCAGGTGAAAAGATTGAGCCCAAGTCAGCTAAGAGCACATTCCAAGACCCTAAAGTCCTGCTCCCTAAAAAAAAGGCTGCTTTGGGGGCACTGGGTAACCTCTGGACTCCGCAGGTAACAGCACTACTTCTCACTCATTCCAAGTGGCGATCAGAAAAGGAAACAAGGCAGAAGTGCTTGTGGTGTGGCACTGGAAAATTTTTTAGCCCTTACCATTTGGCACTAGGGCCAAATAATCCCTATTATATTCCTACCCAAACTGAGATCTAGGACTGTCTAACAGAAACCTATCAAAATCATCCTGGAGATGGAAGTGGACACATGTTAACTGGCACCCAGTTTCAACCCTGAATCAGCAGCCTTAAGGATATCAAAGTCCTTACCTGTGCCCTGGCTGCCAAAGATTTCCAAAACATTTATTGTACACCGATATGCCAGCTACTATCATGGACACTTGGAGAAAGAAATGGCAACCCACTCCAGTATTCTTACCTGGGAAATCCCATGGACAGAGGAGCCTGGAGGGCTACAGTCAATCGGGTTGCAAAGAGTCAGACATGACTTAGTGACTAAACAACATCATCACCATGGACACTACAAACACACGATCTCATTTAACTTTCATAATAATCCTATGAAATAGGGAAACAGAGACTCAGAAAAGCTCAGTAATTTCCTCCAAATCATACAGCTGATACAAAGATCAGAAGGAAGTCAGATCTCTTTGGATCTACTCTACCACACTAAATGGAGATAAGCTGTTCCCTATCTTTCCTTTTACATTTGGAATGCAGGTCTCTTCAAGGACAGCAACAACAGGAAGCACACAGGTATGCCATTAGCCCAATCTGATATTTCTGATGGTATTTCCTCTCACTAGAATCGTATGCATGAGTCACTGCACCTGTTCAACAGCATATGTAACCACAAGTTCTTTGCGGCCACTTCCATTGTCCTCTTTCTCAACAAGAAGGATCTCTTTGAGGAAAAAATCAAGAAAGTCCATCTCAGCATTTGTTTTCCAGAGTATGATGGTAAGTGCCAAAGGCTAGAGACAATTCTTTCATAGTAATGATAGGCAATTGCCTCATTTCCTATACCAAGAAGTTCCTATACTAAGGAACTTGTCTTTAAGGAGTAGTAACTCCTTTGCTTTGCTGAGTTGATGATCCCTTATCTCTTTAATATTGTCTTATGTGTTTTATGATGTCCAAGAGGTATTTGGATGTCTAACCTGAGAAACTGGAGTATTCAGTTAGAGGTTTAAATTCAGGTATCTCTGGAATACAGCAGACATTAAATGCAGATGAACTGCTGATTATTCAAATGATACCTGCCAGAAATCAAAGGTGTCTAAAGAGACAGAGACACCTCTCTCCTCAATTCCTTTGCTCAAGTGTGAAACACTGGAGTGCAAGAGAGGAGAGGACCCACCCTCCAAAACTAAACCCCCAACCACAACTGTCTAACACATTTTGAGGATCAAATCAGTCACTTAAAAAGTAAGTGAGCAACTAAGAAAGCCTAATTTATCCCACTTCTTCACTATTTTTCTGGAAAACCAGGGAACAACTCTTATGAGGATGCAGGGAATTATATCAAGAGTCAGTTCCTTGACCTCAACATGAGAAAAGATGTCAAAGAAATCTACAGTCACATGACCTGTGCTACAGATACACAGAATGTCAAATTTGTATTTGATGCAGTTACAGATATTATCATCAAAGAAAACCTCAAGGACTGCGGACTCTTCTAGTTCTCACCATTTCTCAAGTATGTTCTATAAACAGGCTCCGAATCTCGTTAATTTTAAGCAGAAAATTTAAGGTCAATATATTATTGAATCCATAAGAATGAATCCATCCTCCCTTGGAAATGGAGTATGTATGATTGCAACTGTGTCTCATTTGGTCTTTTAAAAGCGGGATAGTTAGCACAGTTTAAAGAATGCAGGACCAGGAAATCAGAAGACCCAGGATCCATTATTGGCTCTGCAACTTACTATTGATGCAAAAATGTAAATATTTCATTTGTCTGAGCCTTGAGTCCCTTATCTATAAAATGAAGGTAACTTCTCTACTACTTCACAAGGTTACTTTAATGATCACAAACATAACTGAAGGCAGGCACATAAAAACTGTGTGGTGACACAAAGAAATCCTATGTTAAAGCTCCCACTAATGAAATTCAACACCAAAGTTTAGATGAATTATCCCAAACAAAAAAGCAAACCTTCCCTGCAATCTGCAAAAAAACTTAAATTAGTTAAAAACAGAATTTCAATAAACCTACCACCCTTTTTTACTATAAGACCTTTATGTGCCTTAGCTAAGAGATCTGAATCACCAGATGGATTGTCAGTTTGTGAGCTCTAAGGCACACATCCAGTTTTTTTTTTTTTTTTCCTGTTTTTTTGGCCACATGGCTTGCCTTGCAGGATCTTAGTTCCCCAACCAAGGATTGAACCCAGGCCCTGGTCAGAGTCCTAACCGCTGGACCGTCAGGGAGTTCCCCAAAATGATTTTCATTAAATCATATTATCCCTCTGCTCCCAAACTGCCAAGCTGTGTTCCTATATCTCTGTAAGTACAGGGATACTTATCTAAGTAACTCTCTCAGCTATATAAGACACTTTCTGAATGAACCTGGAGGACAGAACACACTCCCACTTGGAGTATTAATGATTGTGTTGCTGCTACTTCTCTGTCACAGAATTTAGAACAAGTGAGCAATCCTAAAATCCTCATTTCAACTGCTACATGTTTCAGAACAAAAAAGGCAGCTGATTTTGCTTTAGGCACTGAAAATTTTTGCAGTTGGATCCATGTGATGCCTGGCTGAAAACAACATCTCCCCAAACAGGCCAACAATTAAATTATCCCTTGAACTCCTTTGAGGGGAAACAAAGCTTATATTTATCTTGACAGGAGGTGGTGAAGTCAAGTATAGATTTAGCATTTACAACTACTAGTGAGGAAAGCTCTTGGCATCCAAGATTTAGTATATAAGAGAAAGTGTCAATTAAAATGAAAATCTGCTCCTTGCCAGAAAAACACATTCACACTTAGGCTACTACTAGCAATATTGATACTAGAGAGCCATATGAGCTTGAAATACACTGAAGAATAAATTTGCAGGTGTTAAAATTGGATTCATTTAATAGTCTTTCTGATTCTTTGAAAAGAAACCAACTTGGGAAAATTACCAGGGAAATAAGGAAAACTACTGTCTACTGCCGATTAAAAAACTTAAACTGAAGGAAAAAAATCTGGGCAAGATTTCTTGTATCCAAGCACTGTTCAGGGACTATTCTAAAGGGCACGCTCTAATGCTCACTAACCTCTTTGCTTTAACTCAAGTTATAGGGGTTCCAAGGTGTTTTGTTTTTTTTTTTCCTTTTGGTATCATAAATCCCTCTAGCAGTCTGATGAAGCCTATGGGATCTCTTTCTCAGGATACTTCAAAATGCATAAAACAAAACTCAGAGAACTACAAAGGAAACCAACATACTGAACCAACAACAGTTGTATCTTTGGAGTTCTGAAGCCCCAGGTTAAAAATTTTGCTACAGCTATGATCTTAGCTATTCAAGGCCCAAATGTAGTTTTCCCATTTATTCCACCTTCAAGTAGGGTAACCCCACCTACCCTCAAATCACGGCAAATTGTTTGCTTTTCTAAATTATCTTTTCCTTGATCTTTGACTCTAGGCAGGAATTGGTTATAGGTCAAACTACAGAAGCCCAACACAGACTCCTTGGTTATTAATGTTCATATAGAACTTGCCCTACAGTACTAGCATGAAAACAGAGTCAGTGGGACAGGTCTTATGGTAGAACAATCTATAGCAGAATAAAACACAGTTATATTTTAGTTTTCTTCTGCTCTGGTAGACGTCTCAACTTTTAACTGGTTTATAAACAAATTCCCACAAGCCAAAAGATGCCCTATTATATTCACTTTGCAGAAAAGTTATCTTGGAGGCTGGATAGGGAAGTAGCAGTACTTAAAAGCAACACTTCTATAGCTGCTTTACTCAGGTTAGAATCTGGTTATTCATCTTATAATGCTTTCAAGCTAAAACTCTTCTGGTGAGTTTACACAGAATAAAAATTGGGGGCCTTGGTCATCCACTCATCTGTTCCTTAGAACAAAGTCAAAATAATTTCCTAAAGCTCTTAGCAAACACCAGGCTCTTCTCTGAATAAAGGTAAGAGGACGTGACTTCAAATGTTCTAGGTAGGCTTCCAAAAAGCCTATTAATCCTTACTGCGGCTTAACTGTTGGTCAGACCCAGAAATGATTCCTAAACCTTACACTATTAGAGACAACTACATTGGTACTTCTATCCAACTGGCTTATTTTTATCTCATGGACATTTTGATTGTGTCCATGAAAAGTTCTCTTTGCATAAAACAGCTGCTAGAAAGCTTAAAACCAAAATTGTGCCATATACTCACTCTGCTGTCTATATGTCTTCTTTTGATCCATTTTAAATTTACATTATACTGTTGAATTTTATGTCTTCACAAATTCTTTTCTGTAACAAGATAGGTTAGAAACTAATACTCAACCCTGTTTTCATATACTGCAACCTTAATGCTTAGGATGATAAAGCTAGAAGAAACTCAAAATATTCCAGGTCCATCACTAGCAATTTATAGATAAGAAACTGAGGTCAAGGGAGGTAGAGTGTCTTCAAGATCACACCGCTGGAAAGTAACAGAACTTGAACTCCGAAACAGGTCTTCTGAATCCAAAGCCAGTAGTTTTTCTATCTGCACAATACCAACAGTCCACCAAACACTGTAACATCAAAGTCAATTTTCTCATTCACCTAAGCTCCTTCTAGTCCCAAACAAGTCCTTGGTTATTTTTAAATTATGCCAGCTCTAAATCATAGCTATTTAACAAAACCATCTCCAAACTAAATACAAACTGGCCTCAAAATGGATGTGATATTAGTATAGAATAATAAAAATATAAATAGCTTTGTTTGCTGAAGGTATAATTTCCTGTCCTTATCTTAGAGGGCAGAGACCATGTTTTCCTTGACTTGCATGATTAGACATTGATGAAAGTAAGCCAAATGTAAATTAAGTTCCATTTCATATCAATCTGATGACAGTTGCTTTTTTTCTTACAAAAATATGACACATAAGGACAAACAATATGATTTCACTTATATCAAGAATCTAAAGTAGTCAAATTTATAAAGACAGAAAGTAGAATGGAAGTGAGGAGTTATTATTTAATGAGTACAGTTTCAGTTTGGGAAGATGAAAAAAGTTCTGGAGATGGATGGTGGTGATACTGCTAAAAACATGAATGTACCTAATACTACTGAACTATATACTTAAAAATAGTTAAAATGGCAAATTTTATGTTATGTACATTTTACAATAAAAATAATAGAAAAAATATAACTGGAAATGTGCTTTTATGTTTCTGTCAATTAAAGGATGGATAAAATGACCACAAAAATTCAGTATAAGAACCATATAAAAGACACATTTACTCAAAATAGTTCCTACTCTGATTTAAAAAAAAAAAAATTAACCTACATGTACCCCAAATAGTCAAAATCTGGGTGGCCCCATCCCCAAGGTGAAAAATAAGAACCTTCAAAAACCATGCTATACTTGGAGATATGCCGTAGACCAAAGTGTGCTGGCCCTGCTGGGTGGAGAAGGTGGTGAAGGGTGAAGAGCTCTTACCTCCCACTGCCCTCTCTACCCGGCACAGCCCCCGGAGCACAGATTCCAGCAGGACTTCAGTGTTGGGCCAGGGACTGCAAGTGTGCCAGAGCCTCTGGTGATCCTGCTAGGCAGAAGTGTGAAGACATCTCTGTGAGGTCAAACAGATAAACTGCAGATTGTAGGAACTTTTCTGCCCTTTGGTCATGGAAAAGCAAACACTGGTTTGAATCAGAAATAAAGAACTGGATTTAAATGCAAAATTTTTACAGACCTTTTCACCCTGCTTCACAAAATAAAATTTCTAGTTGAATTGGTAGTAATTTAGTTCATTTTAGGTTTTTGAAAGGAGTAGGGAAAAGTGATTCTGAGAAAAGACAACCGGCAACAATGAGCATTTGTAGGTATTGTCTCAAGACTTACTTTTTTTTTGGAGTAGAGTACAATTTCGAGTATCATAAAGAATATTTATGAAACATTTCTAATGTTATTTCTATTTGATCAGAACTATAGTATATCAGACCTGGAAGGAGTACTTTAGTCTGTCTTTAGATGAGGGATATAAGACTGAAAGATTTCATAGCTAGCTGGAAGCAGGGAAAAGACCAGAACCCAGCACATCAAGCAACTCTCCAATCTCGTAAGAGAACCCTTCATCCTATGTAAGCAAAGATGAACAGTTAGAAAAAACAGGTAATTTCTTATAATTTGTTATGTCCACTGGGATTCTCTTACAAATAAACAAGCCTCTTGGTAAAAATGTTTGGATAACCCAAAGGAATATGGCCGGGGGTGTGGGGGTAAGATAGGATATCTGTACAACAAGGTTGTACAGAATTTAATATTCCAGCTGTAAATGATCTTACAGCTAATGCTAACACACTGAGACGGTGTACTCTATAAGTATATTTACTAATATTTGATTATTTCTCCTACCATGTTGATTCCCACTAGATTTCAGGAAAGGAAAACATATACCACTGGGCATATGGAGATATATGTTTAACTCCTCAATCATTCATTCCCTTTACCTACCTCATCCTCAAAAGACTTTCATCCTATAGCTAGTTTTGTTCTTTGTCTACCGACTGTAAATGGATATTCATGTTATTATAGTTATCTTTGTTATAGGATTTTATCTTTACTTTTGTGTATCTATTTTCACTGAAAATAAATGGAGTGAAATAAATGAAATAAATGTTTAGAAACCCCAAGTTTCTTGTTTTGTCTAACTTTTGTATAAAAACTAAATACTCTTATCCAAAATGCAGTAATGTTCTTTGGCTAAACAGTCCTCAAACTAACTTTTTGGGTGAAAGGCACTTTAAGTTATGTACAAAAGGTGCTTTGTACTTACTGCAAATAAAAAATAACTCAAGTCTTTCACTAGTGATTTACAGGTTGTTTACTATTCATGTTGATCTTTAATATAAGGTCTATTCAGTTGTCCCCAGGATGTTGGCCCAGGTTAGTCACATCAGAACCACCTGAGGAATTTACTTAAAAAATACATATTCCCAGGACCTGGTTTGGACATTTTAATTCAGTTGAGGTTAGCCAAAGAATCTCTATGTTAATCGTGCACCACAGGTATCTGCTGCTGCATAATATTCCACATTATCTCTTATTCCTGAGAAGCCTTGAATAAAGCCAGGTGCAGGCCTGACAAAGTACCAGAAAATAACTGTCTTGCCCTGATTTGTTCTGAAATATGCTCTCCTCGGGAGAAGTAATTCATAAAAGATTGTGAGAAAACTGGAGGGTGGGTGGTGAGGGGTAATGGGAATTCAAAACCTAGACAAGGGTAAAGGAACAAGGATCCTGACCATCCTGGAAGTCTATTCTTCAGTATGCCTCACTTAAATTAAATCTTTTACTTTCTGATAGTTGATAGCAAGAGGTATCTAAGTTCCAGGTCTCTAAGCAGCTTGGTTTTCTTTTGTGTTTGGACAGTCATAAGTTTACAAGGAGACCTGTGGCTGGTTCAGGTCAGATCTCTGATTTGTACTTTGAAGCCTAAACTGGAAGAAGAAAATTACCTGGTAGTACTGGGAAACTGAGATAATTTTATTCTTAAAGTCAGTATCACATATGAAAGATTTCACAGGGAATCAGTAAAAGGAATTAGTACTATTAATATTTTAGGTTTGTATCAATGAGTAAGGGGCCACTGTTTTTTGAACATCTAAAAGGAAAAAAAAATCATTCAAAGGCAGCTTTTTGATTGACTGAGAGACTAACTTAACTTCCCCTTGTATGTAACTGCCAATGCAGCAAGGAGCTCTGCAACAGGAAATGCCAGAACTATGCTAAGCAAATGGATAAATATAAAAAAGTAACTAGTCAGATGAGGCCATCAAGGTCCAAACAAAGTTATAGCTACAAATCAGAGAGAACAGCCACAAATCAGAGAGAATTTAAGAATATAAGGTGAGCAAATAAATTCGAAGAACCACCAGTTATTTTTAAATACTCCAAAATGTGTATAAATAAAACACAAATAGAATACATAAGAGAATAAAAAATGAACAAGGCAAGGAACAGGTTTTTAAAATGTGGTCCATCTATTCTTAGAAAGCAGCACCTTGTGAAAAGTCACAACCCGTCAGGTACAACGCACTAAACTAGAGGTCTAGAGTCAAACCATCCAAGATGAAAATGGCACTTCAAGATCCACTTATGAATAACTCTAACAGTTCTTAGAATTTTCACGCCAGGAGGTGAAATCTGTTGAAAGGCTGAAATTGTAAGGTTATTTATTCCCTAAGACTGACCATTAAGGAGCAGAATACTTCCTCTTTACATAGGAGCCTAAAGATGGCAATTTTACACCCCAGAGTTTTAATCAAGTGGCTAAGATGTGACTGTCCACAAAATAAAGCTGCTGTTACAGTCCTTCCTGCCAATGGCTATTTACTGTTATTTAATTTTTTAACTTTCTTAGATGTGCTGATTTCTTAGATGGTCCAAAGCCTGGCCAACTAAATTCTGAAACATGATCCATCACAAATTTTCAGTATTTTCCACCAAAAAGATACAGGCAACTTTTCATTTCTTTGATTACAAATATCAATCCTTTTTCTCCAGGCTAGTAGATATGATGTGTCATCCCTACATTTTGGTTCTGCTATAAGAAAAGATCTTTTAATTCAAAACACAATAGTGGTTTGTAAGGCAGACCATCAGATTCATCAGATCAAAATCACCTTTTTAAAATTATAGACTGCTAGCCCGCCATCCAAGAGTCAGTCTCTGAGATGGATCCAGGTGATTTTGACTGAAGGCATATTTGAAAACCACTGACTGAAACTGTGTCCTCAACGAATGTGCATTTTGATAAATTATTTGGGATGGAGGGGTAAGAAGTGATCCTCACATAAATATAGGACAAATGTAAATGGTGTAAAGTCAAAAAAGTGGAGAATTACTATTTTTCATTAATGAAAAGGCTAAAAAATTAACACATCAGATAGACATATTCAAATGAAAATACAAAATGCATTTCAAGTTAAATTAACTTTTTTGGATTATCTCTTGTTTTGGGTTATCAACAACACGATCCCACTAGCCCAGACTATAGAAAAACTACAGTTAAAGTAACATTCTACCAGTTCTCATTTCCAAATGATTCTACATCACAGAATACAATAAGGAAAAGATATATTCAAAATGAACAAGAACTATCCCTTATTTACACTGTGGGCATAAGTCAATCACCAATTGAAGCTGATAATTTTCTTTCTTTTAGATCCAGTTTTGCCAATCCTAAAAAAAAAGTTGTTAGATAATAAGAGTTATACCACCTGCAGAGTTAAAATTTTCCCAAGAAAGCAAAAAGAAAAAAACCTACCAATAAAGGCACTGAAGTGCTGTGGCTTGCCTTCTGAACCAGCTTTGATGACCACCAACCTTACTTTTTTTAAACTACTGAAAGGTCACATCAAAAGATGAAACAGAATCCAATCCAAAAAGACTGGACCCCAAAAGGCACTGCTCAAATCACTGATTTGGAATGCTCAAACTGCATTCTCTTCCTTTGCCTTCCCCTAATGGACCATTCAATATTTAATGACATTTGCAGTACATTGCACAAAAGGACCTGCAGGCTGAGGTGAAAAGAGCTCTTCACAAAACCAAAATGTAAATCTGGAAAATGGGTTTTGACTGTGCATCACTTATACAGATATGACATAACAACCTCAATCAGGCCAAGACTCAACAATACTATTACATCAAAAGACTTAAGACCTTCAGAGAACCCTTCTACCTAAACCCATTCTCAGACAAAGGCCTAAGCACACTCAGCAGGGGCAAAAAACAGCAGAAGAAAATATTTCCAGAAAGGACTAATTACAAACAGGAACAAACCTGGACTCTTTACTCACCATTTTAATACTGCTGTCAATTGTAACAGATTAAAATCTGTACACACGACAAAGTAGAAAAAAGTCCCAAAATCAATAGTTTCAGCAAAACAAGGTACTAACTAAGGATTACTACAATCAACATTGCTACAGTAAAAACAATGGCAAACAGGGATTTGGCACCACATTTACAAAGTAAAAGCATGCACTTTTAATACACTTCAGATGTTTCTCAACAGAAAAGGCCAATGGAAGATGGAAAACATGGGGCATCTTTTACAGAACTCCCTATGACTAAGACAAACAAGCAGGAATCAAAGTGATCAATTTAGCAGATATGTAGCAGCAAAGTCATTGGTTCTGTTTGGAATTTAGCAATATACTTTTCTAACTGACAGCTGCCCTGGGTGTGTCTGTATCCAAGAAGCTGACTTTATCATACTACATCAGCATTTATTTAGTAATTTGGTGATTAGCATAAACTAGGTTAACCTTCAACCACAAGCTTAAAAAAAAAAAGAGAATCTTACTATAGACTTCTTCAATGTAATTGCCATTTAGAAACCATAATGGTACTCTGAGCAGGATAGTAACATAAATTTTATCCAAAAAACCTATAATCAGAGCCCAAATAACTGAAAAGAATTAAGTTATTATGGAAATATTATATTCTGATCATACCTAGAGTTATAAACAAAGAATTCCTACTAGGAGGAATATTTTCAAGATGATCTGGTCACATTATGTGCATAGTTAAGATTGTTTGTGTTTTAATAAAGGTTCTTTCACAAAAAAATAAAATTCAGTGAAGTTATTCTTCCCTTGATGGAAAAAAAAAGAAAACTTGAAAAAAATGAACTACTGGTGGTTTGTCAAGAGGGAAGAAGAAAAACAGTAAGCTACATATTGAAGTTCTGGAATGCAGCACCTCAACTTCACATCTGCCCTAAACGTTTGAGACTATGAAATCCAAGTCATGTCTCGATGATCAAACCATACTTTACAGTTGCTCCAATTCCAATGTCTGACTTTAGCATCTTGTGTCAATTAAGAGTTCCCTAATACAGAGGATTGTGCTAAAAGAGTGCTAGGATTCTGCATGCTGCTGCCATTCCCTGGTCCCGTTCATGCTTGCGCTGCCCAATGAGGCAGCAAAGGAAGTCTGGTCTCAACACTCCACACTGTAATAACTAGAAAAGAAAAACAGCTGTAATTAGAAAAAGTTTACAAAGTCAAGAGACATCACTACAGCACTATAACTAAACTGTTCAAAGTTTTACCTTTTATTAACATCCACACTCTATTCAATAAAGCCCACATTCCTTTAAGTTGTTTTTAATGATGACATCTGTTACAGCATCAAAAACAAACTGCACGTTCTTGGTGTCTGTGGCACAGGTGAAGTGGGTATAGATCTCCTTGGTATCTTTTCTTCTGTTCAGGTCTTCAAACTGGCACTGAATGTACGCAGCTGCTTCTTCATATGTGTTGGAACCTGAAGCAGACACCCAATATTCTCAGTTCAAATTATAACAGCTGCCTGAACTCAATTAAGTCAGGCCATCACCATTTACTTATGGAGAGAGGGACTATAACCCAACTGAAATAAACAGATTTCTATTTTTCTATAATGATTAGGTTTTTCTATAATCACATGTTTCTTGAGTGCACAATCTCATTGTCAATAAACTTATCAGAAAGATCCAGGAAAACAAAACTTTTTTCCTTTTTCCCTTTCATTTGCATTTTTTAGCTAAAAAATTTATAAAGTATAAAAAGAAACTAGGGAAATAGGAGGATGCATTTCTAGAAGAACACAATTGCTTAAAAAGTTAAGAGAACTTGTGTTCCTTGGATCAATGTTGAAATAAACAATTCAAAAGGGTAACTCCTGCTTCTTTTCAAAATCATCCACTTTTAACAGAGCGTAGCCTCAGAGCCTTACAGGAATAGTTTAAATAACCAAAGGTAATACAGTAGATGCAAATGGGAAGGGGTTTGAATTGCACACTTTTAAGTGGTGCATTTTATGGTACGTGAAGATCTCAGTAAATCTGTTATTTCTTCAAAGAGGGGGTTATCCAAAGTAACCCTATTTCAATAACATTTAAAATTAACACTCTTAATCACCTGCTTCAGAAACAATCTTGTCTACTTGTGAGTTTTTAGAATAGCCTTAGAAATTGGCTGCAGAGCCAGGGAAACTCAACAAAGACAACACACAGTTGCCTGAGAATTAGGGGCTATTTTCAGTGACATGAAGCATGACCAAAAAAATATCAACGACCAAGTATGTAAAGAAGACTAAATAACAAAGGAAAGCTTAAGAAAAAAATGACTATTATTTAAATAATATTTTAAAAGAGGAAGGAAGATAGCTTGGTAGGTGCTTGAATAAGATTTACTGAGATGTACAGAACCTCTGTAAAGTAAAGCAGCTGCTGTTGTTCAGTCACTAAGTCATGTCTGACTCTTTGCAACCCCATGGACTACAGCATGCCAGGCTCCTCTTTCCTCCACTATCTCCTAGAGTTTGCTCAAATTAATGTCCACTGAGTCACTGATGCCATCCAACCATCTCATCCCTCTGCTGCCCTCTTCTCTGCCCCATGAGGAATATGAAAAGGCAAAAATTAAGACAGATGACCAAAACATGATGTGAAAATTCTTAAGAAGAATGACAGCAATGGAAAACAGGCTTGGAAATTCACCCCACCCCCTACCGAAAAATAGATAAGATATTGACAACTCTTTGCTGTGTGTGAAGATTCCCAGCTGAAACATTAACATCAATCCTTTACTTAAGATTTTTCTCCCATTCTAAAATCTGGCTACCTTCTATGAACTTAACCAACTCTAATCTTCCTCCTCACTCTTAACAGAGGCTGCAGTTCTAAATTCCCTAAGAAAAGAGAGGGCACAGGGCTTTAAAACTATATCTCAACTTTTTAAGTTGAAATGAAACTCACATAACATGCAGTAAGTTTACAATACAGTGGTGTTCAGTGCAGCCACATGTTACACAATCACTACCTCTCTAGTTTCAAACTTTCCTACAACCTCAGAAAAATATCCCATTAAGTAACCATTCCTCATTTCCCCATGTCAATTTCCTGCCAACCAACTTGCTTTCTGTCTCTACGGATCTGCCTATTTGGGATATACCATATAGAAGGAGTCATACAAATGTGACCTTTTCTGTTTGGCTTCTTTCATTTAGTATAAAATTTATAGTATTCATCAAAATTGTAGCATTATCAATACTTTGTTCCTTTTTATAGCTAAATAGAAGCCTGGCAGGCTGTAGTCCATGGGGTCAAAAAGAGACAGATGCGATCGAGCACACACACACATACCTAAATAATATTCCATAGTACAGATATACTAATTTATTTATCCATTCATCCTATCTAGACTCTCGATTGCTTCTTTTCCCACCCGCTTACAAATTTTGCTCATTACATCCACTTTTAACAACTTCTCTTTTGCTTTAGGATCTCACCTCTAAGCCTATAAACATTTAAAGATCTCTCCTTCCCCTGTAATCTAAGCTGCTCAAGAGGAAGCTACACTTGTCTTTATTTCTTCACTTCCCACTCAGTAACTCACTGGTCCTGGCTCTGCTCTCATCATTCCACTGATAATGCTCTCCATTAACAGTCAATGATCTTCTAACTGCTAGCTCCACAAGACATTTTTTCAAAATGCATTTACTTATCTGCATATGACATTGTTGACCACTCCGCACTATTTAAACTCTCCTCTTAGTTTATGACACTTTAGCTTTCCAGATTCTTCTCTTTATCCAATATAAACCTTTATTATATTATATTATAAAGGTTTATCCAATATAAACCTTTCTTTCTCTCCTGCCAAGAGAGGCTGGTATTTGCTCCCATTCTATTCTTTTCTCTCCTCATTCTATATCATCACCCTAGGTCATCTCATCCATTTTCATGTTGTATTTACACATGATCCCAAATCATATCTGTTACTAACCTTTAACCTCTCCCCAAGCTCCAAGGTCATATATATAACTATCTATTAAATATCTCTATTAGGATGTTTCAGAAACTTCAAAATCAACATTCCAAAATATGAACTCATATTTAACGTTCCTAAATGTATTTATATTTAGGAACATACCAAGTACCAATCAAGAGTACCTCTGACTCTTTCCATTGTCTTACCCTAGCTACACCCTTTCACCTTATTATATAAAGCATTTACAGCATCTGCTCAGCTAACAAGAGGTCTACTTTCCCAGAAATACTTAATTCTGATCTGAAGGTCATAATGGTACAGCCCTAGCACTCACGTTTGTTGACCCTAACCTAAACTGACTGAGCTAAGGGTTTTTGCCTTACTTAACCTTGGCCAGTCAATATAAACCTTGGGCCAACAAATCTCAATCTAGCCTAGTTTTTTAAATGGAGGAGATATAGTAACCATGACAGGGCCAACTTTTATCATATACACTGAACAGGAGAGAGTTGGTAAGGAGAGAGAGAAGAATAGAGAAGACACAGGAGAGAAAAAAGATGGGGAAAGAAGGGCTTCCAGGACTTCTGACAATATTTCCTAATTCCAGCTGCATTCTTGAGAACCGTTTGCATTCTTGTCCCTGAATTCTGTATCTCTGAACCTTCACCAAAAGTTCCTATGTGCATACTGGAAGTCCTTACTAATTCAACTCCCCTACTATCTATCTTTATTGGCATCTGTTATGTAATTTTAAAAAATCAGTTTCCACTACATCATGTACCCCAAAGAATATCCTTCAATAGTTCCCCTCTGTCTCAGCATGGCATACAATGCCCTCCACGAGCATCCCTGCCCATTTCTCTAACCACTCCTCCCCACAGTCTAAGCTCCAGCAATATCAAATTCCTCCTAGGTTTCAGAACAAATCATGTCTTTTTCTTTTTTTGCACATGAAGTTAGTTTATTAATGACGACATTTTGAAGCCAACCATTTTGATCCAGTATTTAAATAACAAGCTGTTTAATATTAAAGCAGACGGTACTGTCACAATGCTGCAAAAATACAGCTTTACCCATAAACCTTTCACACAATTATACATTAAATGCTATTTTTATTTAAGCAAGGCACCCCTATTTGTTCTAAAATATGAGATGTGTTCTCCACTGAAATAGCAAATGAGGAGACTGAGATTTTTTTCCTATCTAGAGCTGGTTTAATTCAAGTGAAGCCATTGATGTCCTTACTAGTCATGGCAGTTATGACAAATCATGTCAATTTTAACTGCAGATTTTTATATATGCTATTTTCTTTTCCTAAAATGTTTTTCCTCCCCCACCTGCCTGATGATTTCTAGTTTATCCTCCTATTCTCTCACTCCAAGTGTCATTTCCTCTAGAAAAAGCTTACACTGATCCCACTGAGGTAACCACTTCTTTGGTTCTTCTATTAACGAACATGTCACACTAAAATGAAACTCTTTACAAGCGTCTCTCTCTCTCTTTCTATAACTAATGTCAGTTTCTTGAGTGCAAAACTCCATCTTATACTTGTTTTTTGTGAATATATTTATATCAAATTTTTATCTTTCTTTACCTCAAAAAATGAGGACAGAAATATAAACATCATAAATATGATTATATCTGGAATAGCACTTTAGACTTAAGGGGTCTTAAGCACATGCTTAATGTTGATACCACTACAAATGAGCACTCTCCACAAGGAGATACACACAACATTTAAAACGAATGACAGCTGTAGGAAGGTCATGAAAGTTTTGATTCAAGATGTATACCTCCAACAAAATCTTTCATGACCCTTTACCTGTGTATTCTGGATAACAGATAGTTAATGAACTCCTCTTTATTTTTTCCTCAAAAAGATCTTTCTTGTTGAGAAACAGAATGATCGAAGTGTCTGTAAACCATTTGTTGTTACAAATGCTGTCAAAGAGTTTCATGCTTTCATGCATTCGGTTCTGAGAAAGAAACAAAGGATGATATAGGTCAGTAGCAAAAACTAAAAGTAGATTAACTATTAATGAAAAAGAGACCAAAAAGAGTTTATTTCTTTTCTTTTCTTTGACTATGCCACACAGCATGCAGGATCTTAGTTCCTCGACCAGGGATTGAACCCATGCCTCCTGCGGTGGAAGTGTGGCATCCTAACCACTGGATCACAAAAGAAGTCCCACACCACAAAGTTTTAAAACGACTGATGGGCAATCATGGAAACTAGTCAGAAACTGATAATACAAAAGCTGAGTCGGTCCTTATTTTTATAATTCTTGAAGCTTGGGAAATGGGAATAAGAACTAGCTAATAAGAGACCTAATCCTGTCCTTATTCTCAGTGTGCTGTCATATCTCCTTACGGTTAATAGGGTATAGATAAATAATTTGAAATTTTAATCTCACTGACAAGGAGAAAAATTAAGACTATTAGGTTCTGGTTCAATGAGTAAATGGATGCCCAAAGTCTTCCTAAGAGTTATTTTCCATTTCCTGCTTGCATTAGACAGGTCTTTTATTTACCAGAAGCTCCAACATACCATCTCCTCATCTTCAGCCAGAACAAGGTCATAATCACTGAGGGCCACACAGAAGATAATTGCTGTCACTCCCTCAAAACAGTGAATCCACTTTTTTCGTTCTGATCTTTGGCCACCTACATCAAACATCCTGAACAAGGGGAAAGAATGCACAATTTTAGCAAGGTCACACACACACACACATTTCTAAACTGAAATGGTTAGGGAAGTTCCCACTACTGCATTTTCAAAACCCCATTTATAATAAAAAAAGACAAACCAGAAGCAGATAAAAATTATCTGTAGTTAAATGTAAGAGAACAATATGAGAAAATAAAGTTGAAGAACAATCAAGATTCTCATTTTAGAAAAAACAGTTGAGCCTCCTCTCTATTAAAGCTTGTGCCAGACATGCCGAAAGTCAGCAGAGTGAGCGGTGAAATAGATTAAAGGAAGGAGGGAAAAAAGACAGGAAAAATGAAGAGCTGAACAATACTGAACAATCTGAGATAGTAAAAATAATAACTAACATTTGCCAGACACTACCCTAAACATCTTTAAGTACATTAACTCATTTAACCCTTATAACACTCCTGTCAGTACTACTATTATCCCCGTTTTACAGATGAAGAAACTGAGGTGCAGATATGTTCATTTGCCCAAGGGAACACTACTAATAAATGGTGACTGGAGTTCTAATTCCTATACCCAAGCTGGTACTCACAACACCACTCTACCTCTCAAAACGATTTATCTCTTTAGTTAAAAGAGATAAAAAAAGAAAAAGAACAATGAAAAAACATAAATCCCCAACTTGCATCCTGCTTCCGTAACTCTACTGATTCAAAATTTTGTTTTCCTTACTTTTTTCTTTCTTTAAACTGAGTTATAACTGAGATGTGTTTTTCTTACTTTAAGGAAAATATTTTTGAGATTAATTGCAGACAAAAGTAAATCATATTTCATGGTAGAACTTTAAGAACCCAGTATCTAAACACAAAACTTAACCAGTATTTTCCAACTTGAAGTCTCATTCAACCTAATTAATAATAACAAAGCTTCAAAACCGTTCACACACCTTATGTTCCACTTCTGATTAGTTTTAGTCCACTAATCCCTTCCGGGAGACTTAACTTGATATTCTGAGTAAACTGCTGAACTTGTGTCAGCAGTGTCCTCCTTTGCCACCTACAGTAAAAGGAGGACCTGCACTGCTTTGTTTTTTAACTGGCACTAGGGTCTGAGGAGGTATGTACACAAATGGTTAGCTACTCTTAAGACGTATGCTTGATGACAACGATAAAATGTTTTAAGGTTAAACTCTGCCAAGCTGGTTCAGTGTGTCAGATCTACAGGGACTAGGTGTCTATTTTAAGAGAATATTTCCTATAGAGATTGAGAGAAATTTAAGACATAGTTGAATAATTTTTCAGTGTATGTTTTAAAAGAACAGTCATCTCATCTCTTCATGACCCACTTTCACTTTTGGCTGATCTTACGCAGTTTTCTGAAACTTTAGTCCTGACCCCCTAAATGAGGCAATCACAAGTTGGTGCTAATACAAGGTCATATTATAAGTTTTAGAAAAGTTAACATCACATATTTCACCATGGACCTTTCAAGGGCAGACATACACTGGTACACCAATAATTTCAGTATGCTCTACCATTTCTTTCTATAAAATCCGTAAAACTGGTAGAACACTGTGAAGTTCCCAAAGTGGGCTTTTCACACATATTAACATTTACAGTATCATTCACTAACATCAACATTTTATAAACATTACCTCATAACAGAGAGGCAAGTAAGCAATTACAGAATGCCTTGCATATACCAGATGCTCAATAAATGTTTGAATAAATGGATAGTGGTTTTTGCCTAGAGAGAAGAGGAAAAGGAAGAAGTGATAGTACTTCATAACAAGGTATCTACATGCCAACAATAGTGTGCAGAACCTTAATTAGATCAGGCTATTAATCCTGACATAAAGAGACCAATAGAATTTACCTAACTAAAGATCAACTATGACATCGACAAGTTTCCCACACTAAATAAGTAAAGGTCATGACATATAATTATAAATGGATTACTAATCTTATAACATATAGTCATCTCATTTTTTCGGTTTCATGACTTATAATCCATGGAGACTCTGCTATTCTTGTTAATAAATTCATCAGTACTATGATAAGCAGCTCTTCTACTCTAAAAATATTCAGCTGAACTGCTATTTTCCTCTATCAGGTTTCAAATCCATTTTGGTGTATTAAGACTTCAAGACCTCAACTAGTGTCTAGTAATAGGTAAACTCTATATGGATTTTGCATACTGTTTTGCATACAGAATTCTATGAAGCAATTTTTTTCAGAGAAAAGAAAACTAAGAGAATCTGAGCTAGAAGTTACATTTACATGCAATAATGCTGAATGTCACATTCTACATATAAGCATAACAAAGTAGCTAAAAAGTACATCATATATTCAAGAGGGAAAGTTTACTCCTAAGCTCAAAGGTCACAAAAGCAGAAAACAGGAACCAAAAAGACAGGTCTATTATTAACACAGAGACAAGCTGAAGCCTATTTTAGAATTACTAATAATGATGAGAAAATCCTCTGTATTAGAATACTAGAATTTTCTCTCTCTAAAATAGTAATTGTTTATAAATTATCTTACTTTCTGCAAATTAACTCTACCCCTAGATCAATATTCCACTCTGTACATAGTATTAAGAATTAAGCTGTGCATTATACTGTGCACTAATCAGTCAAAGGCCATGACAATATTAGCTTCATTCCATTAAACTTAAAGAGAAGTGAGATCCAGTAAGAAATGGTTGACACTGGTGAGAAAAGCATTTCTATTTTAATATCAAAATGCCAGAACAAAGCCACATAAACTAAACCAAAACACTACTTTCTATCCTTTTAGTATTGTTGCTACCCTTCTAAACAACAAACATTCAATACCTGTTTTGGTGATTCCAATAAAAAAGCAGCTGAAAAGAATAAAATTAAAGATAAAATAAATTGGTAACCACATGATTACTTTTATTGATACGTAAGTTCTAATTTAATTTTGAATTCAAATTGCTCCAAATAGAAAAAATATTTGACGCTATTTGGAGAAAGAAGAAACACTTGGACCCATTCACTTAAAACAGCCAAATACTAGCAGATGAATATAATTTATAAATTTCTGAATCAAAGAAAGTTGCCTAGATAAATTATACCCTGATTAACAGATACTAACTAAAGGAAAGATATTTGTGTTTGGCATATCTAGAAAAAGGCTAGTGACTTACTTGAAGTATAGGTCTTTGAAAGTGAAATGTGTTTCCACAATGCCTGTGGTCTTCACTCTCGTCCGCAAAACGTCTTGCTGAGTTGGAATGTAGTTGGTTTGGGATATTCTATCCAAATCATTTAGGTAACTAAGTAAGTAAAATACACATTTATTTTTACCTAATGAAGCCAACCATGTGCAGAGCAAGTCAACAGACTAAACTAGTTCCTTGCTGAAAGCAGAATCTGTACCTGTCACTAAAGTGGCAGAATAAATCAGATCTTCAGTATCTTAGAAATGATAATGAGGGGAAAAAAAGGGAATCTAGCACAGGACAATTAAAGTAGACTCTTTACACAAAAGTGGTATTAATTCTACCAAAATTTAACTGTGAAAGCCAATTAAAAAACATGAAAACACTATTCTTAATAAAGACTCCTGAAATTTAATACTAAATCAACTGTGCACTGCACAGTACAAAAATCCAACCAAACAAAAGCCCTCAGACATTTAAATTAATGGGTCATTTGTCTGTTTAAACATTTGCCAGGACATTAGAAATACTGTTTGAATTATTAAAATTAAAAAGAACTACTAAGCTCAGTAAGAATGAGTATTTATTTCCTCCTGTTTTCACTCATAAAACAGAAAAGTTAAAGATTTCTTTTTAATCTAAGCCAAAAACAAATAAATACCTCCAAAGAAACTTCACTTGTTCAGTGAAATAATTTAAAAACTGCTTCAAAGCTAAATTAAATTCTTCACAATTTCAGGTCCCCCCCCCCCAATTTTTTTTTAAAGAACAGCTGATACCATAGTAAGTGAATCATTAATGACCCTCTAAAACTTAGTAGGAAATGGCAACCAACTCCAGTATTCTTGCCTGGAAAATTCCAGGGATAGAGGAGCCTAACAGGCTATAGTCCATGGGGCTGCAAAGAGTCGGATACGACTCAGCATGCACACACACACAAAGCTAAGTACCATCATTAATGTTAGGGAATCAGTCAAGCTTAGATCAACGATTATGGAAAAAAAAAAAACACTCTATAAATCATGTGTCTTCAGGTATAGTTAGAGGATTCAGAGTTTACTGAATGCATGTTTTAAAAATTACAATCTAGCTTTGATGACTACAGAGAAAACTATAGAATCCTGACAGGAGGAGAAGGGGACAACAGAGGATGAGATGGCTGGATGGCATCACCGACTCGATGGACATGAGTTTGGGTTAACTCCGGGAGTTGGTGATGGACAGACAAGCCTGGCGTGCTGCGATTCATGGGGTCGCAAAGAGTCGGACACGACTGAGAGACTGAACTGAACTGACATGTTTCTAAAGTCAAGTTTTCATTTAAAAAATATGTTTCTCAAATATCATTTAATTTCTTCTTATAACAATTTAAAGCTAGAATGATAGGAAAAGGAGAATATAATATTGGGAAAAATACCTTAATGCTTAGAAATGCCTTCATTTGGTACAGAGATGAATACAGGTAACAAAAGCACACCAAGACCCCAAAACAACATTAAGAAAAAACCCACACATTCTGAACATAGGTCTTATAAACACACTGTAAAAGAAGCAATATAGGACAACATGTAATAGCTTAACAGAAGTATTAATTACAAATTTTCTAAAACTATGTAACACTCCAGAGAATTTTCTTAACAAACAGATGCTTCAACTTTGTCCAAAGACTCAACATTCTCCTTCTATACAAAGTCTATTATTGTGATCTAGATAAAAGATTTTTAAGTGGTAACTAGTACCAGAGAAAGCCATAGTGCAGCCCAGCCAGAGTTGTGTGCATAAAAGGGATATCACAATTTTAACTTCTTTTGTTAGCTGGCAATCAATGTAAAGCCCTTATGCAGAGAGAACTTACTGAGTTGAAAGAAATTCAGGACTCAGCTGCAATTGATTTCTCTCCTCTCACTCATTTACTATAAATGACCACTGCTACCGCTGCTGCTAAGTCACTTCAGTCGTGTCCGACTCTGTGTGACCCCATAGACAGCAGCCCACCAGGCTCCCCCGTCCCTGGGATTCTCCAGGCAAGAACACTGGAGTGGGATGCCATTTCTTTCTCCAATGCAGAAAAGTGAAAAGTGAAAGTGAAGTCGCTCAGTCGTGTCCGACCGTCAGTTTCCCCATGGACTGCAGCCTACCAGGCTCCTCCATCCATGGGATTTTCCAGGCAGGAGTACTGGAGTGGGGTGCCATCGCCTTCTCCAATAAGTGACCACAGAGCTACTCTAATGATGCCAAGTCTCCCATTTACATTCCAAGAGGAAATATTTTTCTCCAAGCCACACAAAATGACCAATGGCTCTATAACCCTAAACTGAAACAATTTTTATAAATATATCCTACAGAATTCTAAGGGTGTCTGTTCCTAAAATATTCCCTTAAGAATAGGCACTGAACTTTCGATAGGGTCACCAAGACACTTTCTGTTTTAGTTTCACAAGGAAAAATTACTTACTATGAAGCCGAATCATTGAGCTGATATTCCCTGGATCTGCTGAAGCAAGCTTGCACCCCACCATCTCGCCATAACCGTTTAATCACTCCTGCTAATTCTGGAGTCATGACTCCTTCTTCGGCACTGCCAGCTAAAACAAATAATTGCCGGGCATCGTCCTGAGGAAAGCATTTAAGGGAGAGAGACAGATGATTCTCTATTTCTTGAAGACTTAACAAGTGTCTCGTTAACACACACATGCAAATGGTACCACATACAATACACGGTAACTATTTCTAAAAAGAGACATGAAAGAGACCTTTCTTGGCAGTGTAGTTTGAGAGAATTTACAATGAAGCCTGTCTCCTCCCTTCTCACTGCACTATAGTCAGAAGTGCACTCCCACTCCTCACACCACCATTCCCTGAAATGATCTCTCCTGACTGTCCTACAAATCTCCATGCTGGTCACTCATGATTTCTTTGACAGAAAAAACTTGTCTGTGAGACAGGCACATGGAATACATCCCCATTCTGTTAAAGGAAGCCTACAATAAAAAATAGAAATGAAAAGACTAGCAGATAAGAGGTAAAGTCTAAATACATCAAAGGGAGTAAAACATTAATCAAGTTTAAGGCAACATTGTTCTGTTTCCCACCCCCTAAATCTTAGAAGAACAGGAAGAAGAACAGACTGAAGCATATACAGAGTCTGGATGTCTAGTGGGGGAAAAAAATCCCTAAAGGAAAAATTCAGAGTCTCCAGGTTTCCCTGAAGTATAATAATCTTCTAAATAAGAAAGAGGAAGAAAGGTAGAAGAAGAAAAAGAAAGTACCACAAAGAGATTTGATCAAAACTTCCTGAGTCGCAGGCACAGCTTTCTAAGTGGTTATAGTTTTAAAAACTAAGACATGTGAGAGATAAAGAGGACAGAAAGGGCTGTGAGAATTGTGACTGCTTTGTCCTAACAAGCCCTGCTTGTCAGATACTTTAAAAATAAACACAGATCTCATGGGATGATTTCCCTGCCTTGAATCTAATTATTTATCTGTCTCAGGAGATTTTTAATTAACTGTAAGAATGCAACTGCTAAACAAATTCATAAAGTAGTAGTAAAGGGGGAAGGGGGGCAATCAACTATATTACAAGTAATCAGGTAATATTCTCCTTTTGCGATTCTTTCCAGTATTTTTCCCAGTAGTATTTGAGACCCACCCCCCTTTAATAAACTTTATCTAATATCTATATTCCCCTCCTCTATTTTCAGAGATAATAATTTTATAAAAAAGGAACGAATGAGAAAAGCTCAAAAATTACACAAACTGGCAATGTACTCAACAGTGGGCATGTCCTTCTACGTATATGGTATAAACCCATGGACTGCAGCCTACCAGGCTCCTCTGTCCATGGGATTTTCCAGCCAAGAATACTGGAGTGGGTTGCCATTTCCTTCTCCCGGGGATCTTCCTGACCCAAGGATCGAACCTGGGTCTCCCGCACTGCAGGCAGATGTCTGAGCCACCAAGGAAGTTACATATGGTATACTGCCTTATTTAACATTTAAAGATTTTATAGGGATGTCCCTGGTGGCTCAGTGGTAAAGCATCTGCCTGCTAATGCAGGAGACACAGGTTTGATTCCTAATCCAGGAAGCCTTCACATACTGCCAGAGCAACTAAGCCCTTATGCCACAACCACTGAGCCTGTGCTCTAGAGCCTGGGAGCCACAACTACTGAAGCCCACACCCCCTAGAGTCCGTGCGCCCCAACAACAGAACCACAGCAATGAGAAGCCCATGCACCACAACTAGAGAGTACCCCTCACTCACAGCAACCAGAGAAATGCCTACGCAGCAACAAAGACCCAGCACAGCCAAAAATTAAACTAAATTTTTTTTTAATTAAAAAAAGTTTAAAAAAATAAAGACTTCATAGTCCCTTGGTTCTGAAATTTGACCTATACTCATGCAAGTATTCAAAAACCTTAATAAGTATTAGTTTTTTTAAATATCATGATTCTAATTTCAGAAACTTTAAAACAGAGATACTGCTACATATTTTTGCTGTCTTGACTTCGTTAAGCTTTAGGAGGAAACATCTTTCCCTTAACCCCTTCTAGAGACCTACTCCTGCTTGTCCACAATAAACCCTCTTTTATAGGTCCATAAAGAGGCTCCTCTTTTCAGTGAACATCATACCTCCACCTATAAAGCAAATATGAAAAAGCAACCTATCCCACACCAGTTCTATGCTTTTCCATTCACTCTCCTACCAACTACAAAAAAACTAGCAAAAGATAAGTGAGGAGCTATAAATATAAATCCTTACATACGAAAGGAAAAAAAAGAAAAACTTCAAAAAATTATATAGGGTTGTAGATTATGATGAGTAGATGCTGGAGAACTAGGTGATTCAGCAGGCATGAGAGGAATTAACAATGTCAACTGCTTCTGGTGACACAGGAGTGTTAGGACCTGGAAATTAATGGTACTGATTTGATCAAAAAAGAAATGAAAGGAAGAGGGATAGTATGGTGTGAATGTTTGTATCCGCCTCAAATTTCTATGTTGAAATCCTAATCTCCAAGTGATAGTTTTAGGAGGTAGGCCCTCTGGGAGATGCTTAGGTCATCAGGGTGGCACCCTCACGAATGGGTGAATGCCCTTATAAAAGAGATTCCAGAGATCCCTTCCCCTCCTGCCTAGTGAGAACACAGCAAGAAGTCTGCAACCTGGAAGAGAGCTCTAACCAGACCATGCTGGCACCCAGTTCTCAGGCTTCCAGCCTTCAGAAGTATGAGGAACAAATTTCAGTTATTTATAAGCTACTGAATCTGTGGCATTTTATTATAGCAGCCTGAACATTCTAAGACAGAATGTCAACTGCGTCTGGTGACAAAGGAATGATGGGACTCAAAGATTAATAACAACTAATTTGACAGAGGAAAGAAAGGAAGGAAGAAGGAATGGCCAGGATAGAAAGGAGGTCAGATAGAGAGTGAGAAATAAAAAAGGAGGAAACTAAGAAAGTAAGTAAATAACTGAGACGGAGAAAAAGCCAACAAAGAGAGGGAAGAGAGTATTACTAACCAGTTACTGGATATAGCAAATACGACAGATAAACAGAGTTGGGTGATAAGAAGGAATGAGAAAAGAGGAAGAAAGTAAGAAAACGAGAAAGAACTGGTAGATGGTGTGGGGAAGAAGAAGTCAGGCTGGTGAGAGAAAGGATAGAAAGGAATAAGACAAAAATAAAGACTTCATTTATTCTTGTCTCAGCTACCACATTTTTCCTGCTCAGAGGGTTAGAAAAACAGTCTCTAATTTCTGTGATATGGAATTTCTACAAAAACGTCAAAGTCATGCCCCACACATTCCTCTTCACTTTTTCTTTTGCTCTCTTCTCTCCAATCATTTTACAATCCTTATTACAGCTTCCCTTCCTTCATGGCACCTCTAGACTTCCTAGTCTAACATTATCAATTATAACCATCCTTTTACTATGATTCCCTCCAATATGTTTCCCACTTATTTACTGAATATTAATTTGCATATGAAAAGTTGACAGTTGCTTAGAAGAGTTCCTAAGCTACTTTACAGACATAGAGGCTTTGCCTTTCCAGGCAGTCTCCCAAAGTCACTTCCTTTTATTGACCATAGCACCTAAGTATGACAATGAACACAGCTGATGACTCCCTTAGTTCTAGGAAAGCATTCTATACATTCCCAGCCTTCTCTTGAAATTTAGCTAATGATGATATAAAAAATCCTGCACCTTCATTTTGGCCCTCTCCCCACTGTATCAAATATCTTAATTTACAAACTACACTTTCAGGGCCCAATAAGTATTATAATCAATCAACACAACTTCTGAATATCTGGCATTTCAAAAATTATACTAGGACATGGTAAAACTCAATTCTATAGCCTATAGTACAGTGTAGTATAAGGACACAGTATTCTTGAATACCAGAAAATCGCCTCTAAAATTGAGACTTAGTGTTCATGTCCTTATCAAGTTTATCCCAGAGACTGATATTTGTTTTTAATCTCTACACCTCAGAAAGCAGAGCTACTTATCATGACAACCTCTTTTAGATCATTTTAATTTATTATCATTTACTACTACAAACGTCAACAGTGCTGTAAAAGCAGCAAGTAAATAAAAGTTACCACAAAAACCTACAGTATATCCACAGAATCCGATTTCCTAGATTTATATTTGTGGCAGTAATCAAATATCTCTTAAAGTAGATAGTTAACACATCTCAAATGAGCATACAGTACTTTGCTACATCTTGTCACTTAAATTTATTTCCCTAAAACATGAAGCAGATTTTGCTTAACTGCATCTACTGAAAAAGGGCAAGTAAAGAGGAAATGAGAAGCACTTACTGCTCTGGCAGCTTCCCCAAAGTCAATCTTTAGCCGTCCCATGGCTCTTATGATTGCAATGATAGACTGTATAGTATTGCTGTAGACAACTACTTTATATTGTTTACATTCTTCCTCTGAATAGCCATCTTCATGAATGATTCTTTAAAAAAAAGAAAACCACAAATCATTACCATGGAACTTAAATGAAAGACACTATGGACTTTTACGCATTTTGAGGAAACGTATCGAACAGTTTTACAAAAGACCATGTTCCAACTTACTTCATCTGTTTCACAATAGTGCTTTTGCCAGATTCTCCAGCACCTGAAAGAAAAGAAAACCAGACTTTGAATTCATCTGTAATCCAGCTCAAAAGTATGAAGTCAACATGAGTGATAATTCTAGATTAACAGAAACCACAGGTCCCAGGGAAAACTTTGATGAGGTTTTTCTATCAGGAAAAACTACAAAGCTTCTCCATTAGAGATTTCACACACACCACACACACACACACACACACACATATTTTTTTACTTTCTTCACCAACCAAATATAATTCATTGAAAGTGTCCCAGTGCCATCTTGATATAACTTGTGTAAAGCAGGCACTCTAAAGGAGATATGGCAACATACACACCTCTACAAACTCATCATCTACATGAAACATTGTGCATGATACAGGTACTGAATACAGGCAAAAAGGAAATGATTATTTTTTGGCTTATTCACTTTCACTAATTCCTCTGTCTATATCCATGAACCTGAGAAGAAACTTCCATCTTAACAAATCCAATGGTCAATTCTAGGCCATGACTAAAGAGTTCAAAACAGAAGCAGAGGGGGCGTTGTCTCTACCACCTTTCCACTGTATATTCCCTCAAAATCACACTTCCCTCCTCAGCCACGGGGCCCCTGAATGCCCTGACATTCCACCTGCACTTCCCTAGTGAACTCTGTCTTACTTCCCAAGATGCCTATCCGATACCACCTCTTCTCTCTCAAACTTTACAAACCCCTTCCCACTCTGACTCTCAGCTAATGATTCTGCCTCCTTCTTATGGGCAAACGTAAAACACTCTGAAAAAATTATCTCATTTTCCCATAACCAAACCCTTCAATCTATCTAAGTTCAGTTCAGTCACTCAGTTATGTCCAACTCTTTACGACACCATGAACTGCAGCACACCAGGCTTCCCTGTCCATCAACTCCCAGAGCTTGCTCGAACTCAAGTCCATCGAGTTGGTGATGCCATCCAACCATTTCATCCTCTGTGGTCCCCTTCTCTTCCTGCCTTCAATCTTTGCCAGCATCAGGGTTTTTTCAAATGAATCAGTTCTTCCCATCAGGTGGTCAAAGTATTGGAGTTTCAGCTTTGGCATCAATCCTTCCAAAGAATATTCAGGACTGATTTCCTTTAGGATGGACTGGTTGGATCTCCTTTCAGTTCAAGGTACTCTCAAGAGTCTTCTTCAACACCACAGTTCAAAAGCACCAATTCTTCAGTGCGCAGCTTTCTCTGTAGTCCAATTCTCACATCCATACATGACTACTGGAAAAACCATAGCTTTGACTAGACAGACCTTTGTTGGCAAAGTAATGTTTCTGCTTTTTAATATGCTATCTATGTTGGTCATAGCTTTCTTCCAAGGAGAAAGTGCCTTTTAATTTCATGGCTGCACTTACCATCTGCACTGATTTTGGAGCCCACCAAAATAAAGTCTGCCACTGTTTCCATTGTTTCCCCATCTATTTGCCATGACATGATGGGACCAGATGCCATGATCTTAGTTTTCTGAATGTTGAGTTTTAAACCAACTTTTTACTCTCCTCTTTCACTTTCATTGAGAGGCTCTTTAGTTCTTCTTCACTTTCTGCCATAAGGGTGGTGTCATCTGCCTATCTGAGGTTATTGATATTTCTCCTGGCAATCCTGACTCCAACTTGTGCTTCATCCAGCCCAGCATTTCTCACGATGTACTCTGCATAGAAGTTAAATAAGCAGGGTGACAATATACACCCTTGATGTATTACTTTCCCAATGTGGAACCAGGCTGCTGTTCCATGTCCACTTCTAACTGTTGCTTCTTGACCCGCATACAGATTTCTCAGGAGGCAGGTCACATCGTCTGGTATTCCCATCTCTTGAAGAATTTTCCACAGTTTGTTTTGATCCACACAAAGGCTTTGGCGTAGTCAATAAAGCAAAAGTAGATGTTTTTCTGGAATGCTCTTGCTTTTTCGATGATGCAGTTTGATGTATGGCAATTTGAACTCTGGTTCCTCTGCCTTTTCTAAATCCAGCTTGAACATCAGGAAGTTCACGGTTCACATACTGTTGAAGCCTCCTGGCTTGGAGAATTTTGAGCAGTACTTTGCTAGTGTGTGAGATGAGTAAGGTTGTGCAGTAGTTTGAGCATTCTTTGGCATTGCCTTTCTATGGGATTGGAATGAAAACTCACCTTTTCCAGTCCTGTGGCCACTGCTGAGTTTTCCAAATTTGTTGGCATATTGAGTGCAGCACTTTCACAGCATCATCTTTTAGGATTTGAAATAGCTCAACTGGAATCCCATCACCTCCACTAGCTTTGTTCATAGTGATGCTTCCTAAGGCCCACTTGACTTCACATTTCAGGATGTATGTGAAGGATGTATGGCTCTAGGTGAGTGATCACACCACCGTGGTTATCTGGGTCATGAAGATCTTTTCGTATAGTTCTTTTGGGTTGGGAAGATCCCCTGGAGAAGGCAATGGCACCCCATTCCAGTACTCTTGCCTGGAGAATCCCATGGACAGAGGAGCCTGGTGGGCTACAGTCCACGGGGTCGCAAAGAGTCGGATACGACTGAGCCACTTCACTTTCACTTTTCTGTGTATTCTTGCCACCTCGTCTATCTGCACCTCCATTAATCTTCTCTACCTTCACCAGTGGATGAACTATCTTAAGACTAACCCCTCCAAACTTTGCACTTATCCACCTTATTTTACCTACTCAAGGTCTTGGCTGCTACAATTAGTCCATGTCACTCAAACATCATTGAGTTTTCTCTACCCACTGGTTCGCTCTCATCAGTATACAAACTTGCTATTTGACCTTCTATCTTATAATCAATACAAACACACCCCATGCATGCATGTGTACTAAGTCACTTCAGCTGCGTCTAACTCTTTGCGATCCCATGGACTATAGGCCACTAGGCTCCTCTGTCCATGGGATTCTCCAGGCAAGAATACTGGAGTGAGTTGCCGTGCCCTCTTCCAGGGGATCTTTCTCACCCAGGGATCAAACCCATGTCTTCTGCATTGGCAGGCAGGTTCTTTACCACTAGCGCCACCTGGGAAGTCCCTCAAACACACCCCACTTTCTACCTTTTCTTGACTCCACAAATCTTTCTCTAGCTACCGCTTCATTTTCTCTCTTCCTCTTATACCCAAACCCCTCTATGTTGTCCAATTCTGTACCCCCAATTCTCCTTAACCTATTCCAATCAGATGTTTATGCACTTCTCAACTGAAACCACTTCTCAATGTCTTCAGTAACTTCCATCTTAACAAACCCAATGGTCAATTCTCAGTCCTCATCTTACTCAAACCCTCAAAAGCAGAATTTGTCCAAGTTGATGACTCTTCCTGAAATATTTTCTTCACTAGGCAGCTACTAGAACCCACACCCTACTGGTCTGACTCCTACCCCACTCCTCAGTGTCTTCTGTCCTGTCTCTGAATTCTAAAGGTTGTATTGCTTCAGGGCTCCTTCCCTGGATGCTTTCTCTACCTACATTGACTCTCTAGGCCATTGCATCTAACCTCATAGTTTTAAACACCATTCATAAATTGGTAACAGTTAACATCCACTGGGGAGAAGGCAATGGCACCCCACTCCAGTACTCTTGCCTGGAAAATCCCATGGACGGAGGAGCCTGGTAGGCTGCAGTCCATGGGGTCGCTAGGAGTCGGACACAACTGAGCAACTTCACTTTCACTTTTCACTTTCATGGTTGGAGAGGGAAATGGCAACCCACTCCAGTGTTCTTGCCTGGAGAGTCCCAGGGACGGGGGAGCCTGTGGGCTGCCATGGGGTCGCACAGGGTCGGACACGACTGATGCGACTTAGCAGCAGCAGCAACAGCAACATCCACTGAATACATGCTAGACACTGTTCAAACACTCTGCTTGTGTTAATTCGTTTAACCCTCACAATAACCCAGTGACGCACATGTTATTACTATCTCCGTTTTATAGAGATGGTAAATTAACTTGTCCACCATTACACAGTGAATGCCAAAGTTGAAAACTGCATTTACACAGGATGGTTCCAAAGTTCTTGTACACTGCCTCTTTGCTAATGATTCTCAATCTCTAATCTAAATCCTGGCTTCTAACCTGGACTCCAGGGTCATAAATGTAAATCTCTTACCTGATAATCTCATATTTCTAGTAGACATCTCACAATGTCCAAAATGAGTTACTGCTTCCCCACCCTGATCCTCAAACCAACCTTGCTCTACCACGTCTTCTCAGTAAATGACATCAGCATTTACCCACCTGCTCAGGCCAAAACTGGTGACATGCAGCTAATATACAGAGGGACTGTGGGTGCCAGGACAGATATGTGTACTGAATTAGTAGAGCTTAACTTTTAAAAATAAATATAAATATACAGCTCTAACAGTTACTTCTTGCACCACAATGGATGGTCATGAGTATACTGGAAATCACAGACCTAGTCACTGCAAAAGACTCCAAATGGTCGAATGCTTCAGATCTCACCTTTCCTATGGTCACTTTTCCACTCACTAGCTGGAATGAATTTTGTAAAATGTAAATCAGACCTTGTCACAACTCTGTCCCCAAACTCTCCTATATTGTCCAATTACACTCAAAATAAAATTTACAGGCAATAAGGCCCAATATGCTTCAGCCCCTGCCTGCTCCCTCACCCTCAATTCCTATTATTCTACACTTTGTTCTCTGCACTTGTCAGACCAGCTTTCTTGCTTTTCCTCCAACATACCAAACTGGTTCTCAATGAGCTAGATCCTGACTCATGATTTTCACATTTACCATTCCTTCTGCCTGGAATAAATTTTTGCAATATCTTCTGCATCCAGGTTTCTGCTTCCCTCAAAACAGCCTTCCCTGACTCATCTATCAAAACAGCCTTCCCTGACTCATCTATCAAAACAGCCCCTACTTGATCACATTCTCTCCTTTTACTCTGTTATATTTTACAAACTACCAATCACTTCTTCACATTATTTATTTGTTCATTTCCTGTCTTCTCCACAAAATATAAGCTCCATGAATGTTTACTCATCCTTGTATTCCGAGGGTCTAGAACTGCACTTGATATAAATTGGTTACATAGGTAAGCAACGTTGAACAGATGAATAACTTTTGTTTTAAAAGCATAATCCTTTATAATCCGTTGTTAATATTTCTCAACTTTATCAACCAAAACTGGTTGAAATAACATTCAAATCATTTTAAAATTCCAGATATCTACATTTTTACAGAATCAAAAAGAACATTTATATATGGTTTTATCTCTGTTCTTACCACTTAATTGACAATCAGGGGTGGTACTAAAATAGTAACAATCAAGTAGCACACAAAGAACTTTCTTACGGTAGTGAAGAAACTCAAGTTGAACGGTTCTATGAAGACCTCACCTACAAGATCTTCTAGAACTATCACCCAAAAAAGATGTCCTTTTCATTATAGGGGGCTGGAACGCAAAAATCGGAAGTCAAGACATACCTGGAGTAACAGGCAAATTTGCCCTTGGATTACAAAATTAAGCAGGGCAAAGGCTAACAGAGTTTTGCCAAGAGAATACACTCATCATAGCAAACACCCTCTTCCAACAACACAAGAGAAGACTCTACACGTGGACATCACCAGATGGCCAGTACTGAAATCAAGTTGTTTATATTCTTTGCAGCCAAAAATGGAGAGGCAAAACAAGACTGGGAGCTGACTGTGGCTCAGATCATGGGCTCCTTATTGCAAAATTCAGACATAAATTGAAGTAGAGAAAACCACTACACCATTCAGGTATGACCTAAATCAAATCCCTTTTGATTATACAGTAGAATTGACAAATAGATTTAAGGGACTAGATCTGATAGAGTGCCTGAAGAACTATGGACAGAGGTTCTGACACTGTGCAGGAGGCAGTAATCAAGACCATCCCCAAGAAAAAGAAATGCAAAACGGCAAAATGGTTGTCTGAGGAGTCCTCACAAGTAGCTGTGAAAAGAGGAGAAGCAAAAGGCGAAGGAGAAAAGGAAAGATATACCCATCTAAATGCAGAGTTCCAAAGAACAGCAAGGAGAGATGAGAAAGCCTCCCTCGGTGATCAATGCAAAGAAATAGAGGAAAACAATAGAATGGGAAAGACTAGAGATCTCTTCAAGAAAATCAGAGATACCAAGATAACATTTCATGCAAAGATGGGCACAATAAAGGACAGAAATGGTATGTACCTAACAGAAGCAGAAGATATTAAGAAGAGGTGGCAAGAATACACAGAAGAACTATACAAAAAGATCTTCATGACCCAGATAACCACGGTGGTGTGATCACTCACCTAGAGCCAGACATCCTGGAATGTGAAGTCAAGTGGGCCTTAGGAAGCATCACTATGAACAAAGCTAGTGGAGGTAATGGAATTCCAGTTGAGCTATTTCAAATCCTTAAAGATGATGCTGTGAAAGTGCTGCACTCAATATGCCAACAAATTTGGAAAACTCAGCAGTGGCCACAGGACTGGAAAAGGTGAGTTTTCATTCCAATCCCATAGAAAGGCAATGCCAAAGAATGCTTAAACTACCGCACAACCTTACTCATCTCATACACTAGCAAAGTACTGCTCAAAATTCTCCAAGCCAGGAGGCTTCAACAGTATGTGAACCGTGAACTTCCTGATGTTCAAGCTGGATTTAGAAAAGGCAGAGGAACTAGAGTTCAAATTGCCATACATCAAACTGCATCATCGAAAAAGCAAGAGCATTCCAAAAAAACATCTACTTTTGCTTTATTGACTGCGCCAAAGCCTCTGGCTGTTATGGATCAAAACAAACTGTGGAAAATTCTTCAAGAAATGAAGATGACCTGACCTCCCTCCTGAGAAATCTGTATGTGGGACAAGAAGCAATAGTTAGAACTGGACATGGAACAACAGACTGGTTCCAAATTGGGAAAGTAGTACATCAAGGCTATATAATGTCACCCTGCTTATTTAACTTACATGCAGAGTACATCGTGAGAAATGCTGGGCTGGGTGAAGCAGAAGTTGGAATCAGGATTACCTGGAGAAATATCAATAACCTCAGATATGCAGATGACACCACCCTTATGGCAGAAAGTGAAGAAGAACTAAAGAGCCTCTTGATGAAAGTGAAAGAGGAGAGTGAAAAAGTTGGCTTAAAACTCAACATTCAGAAAACTAAGATCATGGCATCTGGTCCCATCACGTCATGGCAAATAGATGGGGAAACAATGGAAACAGTGGCAGACTTTATTTTAGGGGGCTCCAAAATCAGTGCAGATGGTAAGTGCAGCCACAAAATTAAAAGGCGCTTTTTCCTTGGAAGAAAAGCTATGACCAACATAGATAGCATATTAAAAAGCAGAAACATTACTTTGCCAACAAAGGTCTGTCTAGTCAAAGCTATGGTTTTTCCAGTAGTCATGTATGGATGTGAGAATTGGACTACAGAGAAAGCTGCGCACTGAAGAATTGGTGCTTTTGAACTGTGGTGTTGAAGAAGACTCTTGAGAGTACCTTGAACTGAAAGGAGATCCAAACAGTCCATCCTAAAGGAGATCAGCCCTGAATATTCATTGGAAGGACTGATGCTGAAGCTGAAACTCCAATACTTTGACCACCTGATGGGAAGAACTGATTCATTTGAAAAAACCCTGATGCTGGCAAAGATTGAAGGCAGGAAGAGAAGGGGATGAAAAAGGATGAAATGGTTGGATATCATCACCAACTCGATGGACATGAGTTTGAGTAAGTTCCAGGAGCTGGTGATGTAAAGGGAAGCCTGGCGTGCTGCATGCAGTCCATGGGATCACGAAGAGTCGGACACGACTGAGTGACTGAACTGAACTGAATAGCAGTGTTGGAAAGAAGTGATTTTGCCCATGCATATCTAAAAAAACCTTAATGATTTCATTCTGAGGAAGAGAATACAATAGCATACCAGTTACATTTTATACAGTCTCAGACACACAATTCCCAGATTATCCTATGTTAGCAATAACTACAAAATTAACTATGAAAAGTAGCGATTAATGAAGTAATGTGTACCAATCTTTTATATAATGAAAACAGCATTTCAATCACTGATGTTGGATTATTTTGAGTGAAATAAGTTTATTAATCTCAGAATCAATTTCTACTCATCCCACTAAGTTCTACTCTATGAAGGTGCTGATTTTTTTTAAATGTTGCTCTCTCTCATGTTTTTCCAAACCTACTCATAAAATGTCACTTTGTCTTCTCTTTATCATACAACATTATCACACAACATACAGGTTTTTACCAGGCATCCAGTTCTATCTCTTAAAAGAAAGCACCTCTTACCACAGAACTAAACACAGGATCTGTTTCAGGGGGCATTCCATGGCACTTCATACAAGAAAAGAAAAGAATCACTTTATACCAAGTCTTTGACCCATTCAGTTTCTAGATCATTATGAAAAGCACCACCATCTTATCTTTCTTCCAACACGAAATCTAAGAGTCATCTGGAAGCCACTCACCCTTCTTTCTTTACATCAGGCTGTAATAAAATCTTCTTCTTATGCATTTCTCAGATTAATCCTTTCTATTCTTCACATGCCTGAGCCTGACATTACATCTATTGTATGTTACTGCTATAATTTTCTCAAACTTCTAGCTTAAGGCCCCTCTTCCTTCTCATCATCTCCAAAAGGCTCTATTTTAGAAAAAAAAAAAATCAGTTTATCTAATAATTCTCCAAATTCTTAAAACATTTTCTATAAGCCTTTTTCTTATTAGTCTGAACTCTTTACTTTCACCTCAATCCTCTGTGCTCCACTGCTTCAAAAGTAAGTTCTCTAGTAACTTCTCATTCTTAGGTTTTCCCTAAACTGCTTTCCTTGTCTCACCTTCTTCCCCTAATATACATGTGGGGTTTGAAACTTCCTAATTTTACCTACATCTTTTTACATATCTTCCTTCAAAATTCATCAAGTTGAAGGAGAGATTCATTTAACTATGTCCAATCTTCAACAGTAAGGATATAAAGAATGGAGTAGACACAAAGGAATTGCAAAGACCGACTCTGGCTTGGAGCGGAAGGAACTGAAGATGACTTTGTAGGCAGAAGAGGCAGAACTGGGCAGGCGACAGGATATACAGGGGAAAAATCTGAAAGTTTCCAGAGACAGGAAGGAATGGGATAAGTTTGGCTTAAAAGATTTATCCTTATAACAATATTTATCTAAGGGACATCCTATATAAAAAGGAAAAAAGGAGAAAATGAAGACAAATAACTAAGTTAGATGCTGTTTTCAATAAAAGAAGCAAGGCAGTCTGCAGAGAATAAAGGAATAGAATTATTAATAATTTAAAAATCATGTTATAAACTGTCAAACAGAACAAGAAAGAAACATGTGTACAGCTTGGTGCACACAATCACCAACACTGTAAAACCAAAACCAATTTACCAGTACATAGTCTACTGTAAAATCACTGTAATTACCTAAATATATTCTAAATTTTACTTTTAAGGAGCTCCTTGAGAGCAGGTTTCATCATAGGCCCCCTCTATTTCTTCCCACTCTATTTCTTCCCACAACATATACTATATTATGGGTATGAAAAGAAGAGGTAGTGATGATTTCTTTGCAGATTTTCTTTTTAAGGTCAGTGAATTGCTAACATAAATAAATCATTATATATCAGGAAACACATTTAGCTTACATACACACTGATTTTAAAAACCCTGAAAGATGGCTGACGCTCAAAAACACCATGTCACCTGATACCTCCTCTTTTTCTCTTTCACTTTTGACTAAAAGAAAACTTTAAAGTCAACCCAAAGAAGGTACGTGAGTTTATTATGCTTTTTCATATTTATGTGCCATCAGGTATAATAAATTTCTTCATCTATAAAACAGGGGTCCATAGGAGGTTCTTAGAGCAGTGCCCAGTACATAGTAGGTATTCAATAAATTTTAACTAGCCATTACTTGTGAATGCTGTTTTCTCTGTTCTGAGTACCACCAAGTGATGTTAAGGCCCAAAGAGCTTAACTTAATAAAAACTTGTTGGATACTGGATATTGATGTTGGTTCAAAATCACAGTAGAAATGGTGTAATTACTTAGCTGCTCTCTCACAACAACAATACTATAGATAGAATCTGGATTCACACACTTAAACAGCAACTTACAACCTAAAAGCTGCAGCAAATACATCAAAGCATTAGTCATTTTCTCTGCCCCACCCTGAGGAACAAAGACACTTTCTTCCTTAAATCTATTTTCAGTTCTAGATTCTCCTGTCTGCTATCTCTGCTCCCACACTTCTCACCCATCTGCACCTCTGCAGCTGTTTCTTAAGCTCCCCCACAGGTCTCTGCACTACTACCTCCTTCTACCTCATATACTAGTAGTTACTCCAGTGGCACCTGAAAAATCTCTCTTCCTTTCAAATACTTGTTTCTGTGGAAAAATCATGAAACTTCTAAAAGCCCAGGATTATAGCTGCAGCATAACCCCTTTTCTAGAGGTCTGGAGAGCCCTCAGCATGTCACTATTTTTGGATAACCCTCTAGCCAGTGCTAGACCAAGATACAGCTCATGGACTCTCCATAGGCCTCCAAAATCAGACTATGGGAACACATGACTGGAACATATAGGTATAGACAGCATCTCTCCCACAGCAAATTGAAAGCTTGGTCAGTACATTTTATTTTTCTTTCTAAATTATTTTCACCTTTCATTTACAACTCAGGCACTTAAAAAGATTTTTTTAGTCAAATGCCTTTCTCCAGGTGATCTTCCCAACCCAGGGATTGAACCTGGGTCTCCCACACTGCAGGGAGATTCTTTACCGCCTGAGCCACCAGGGCAGCCACGTAGTAACACACTATGCAAGAGGAGACTTTGGTGCTAGCTCTGCCATGACTAGCTTGTGACGGTGGGCAAGTAACCTCATTTAATGCCGAGTTTCCTTATACATAAAAGGTGAAGGATTTTGGCCTCAATGTGCTTTATGGCTGTATGCTAATATTCAATGACTGTATTATAATACTAAAGGCAGACTAACTAATTCTGACACACAGAGGCTTCAAATCAAACCATGGAGCCACATCTTCCTATTAATTCAACAATCCACAGTACTACCATAATACAGTGATCAGCATGTTCTCCAATTATGTACTCTAGTCAAGAAGGAACAAAGAGCAGAAAGAATTAAAGAGCGCAACAACAGTGAGAAGGTAAGAGCTATTTAGCAGCCAAGCTCCTATAATCATGCTCAAGGATACTCTGTATTTATACAGTCTCAAACTAGAATAACATTCAAGTTGATTACTATTCATTAAAAAAAAATGTGAATATCTATAACTAAAGATCACAGATGCACAATTCATGCTATTTACAATAAGATTATCTATTGTGGGAGGGGTCTCATGTTGATGTTTGGCATAAATCAACACAATACTGTAAAGCAATTATCCTTCAATTAAAAATAAATGTTTCAAAAAAGATTATCTATTGTTCATACTGATTCCTTTCTATTAAGGCAAAAGTAGCTAACAGAATAAAAATTCAGATTAAGGTAAAAAACTGACATTTCATCCAACATGCTTTTCAAGGTACGACAGTGATAGTGATAGTGAAGTTGCTCCGTTGTGTCCGACTCTTTGCGACCCCATGGACAGTAGCCAACCAAGCTTCTCCGTCCATGGGATTTTCCAGACAAGAATACTGGAGTGGGTTGCCATCTCCTTCTCCAGGGGATCTTCCCGACCCAGGGATCGAACCCGGGTCTCCCGCATTGTAGGCAGACGCTTTACCGTCTGAGCCACCAGGGAAGGTCTCAAGGTACGATGCTTAACACAAAGACTAGTTTCCAGCTTTCTAACTCAGTAAAAGAAATGGTTAGCAAAATTACAGATGGGGAAAACATCACAGAACAAACAAAAATTGTTATTCAGCCTTTGAAACAAACAAACAAACAAAACACAAACATATCTTGCATTGCCTGGCACTGCTAGACACTGTGACTTCAAAGACAAATAAGTTTAGGAATTTATGGTCTTAAAGGAGAAGTTAGATCTATTTTTCTTGTGAAATTAACAAGTTTCCTTAACCTAAAATATAATTTTTTCACCTAGCTCACTGTCCCTCTAAGCATGCCAGTCTTCTGCATTTAAACATTCTTGAAAATACTATTCAATTCAATCTCAACTCTTTGCTGAAGCCTCCCCTATTCCCTCTGAACACAGTCAATTAATACTCCCTGCTCTGATGGCTGGCACAGATTATTTCCTTTCAGCATCAGCCCTAGAGGTTAATTTCCAAAATTAAGCCCCAAACTGTCCTTCCCAGTCACATCAACTCATTTTATCTCTAGCCAGCTCTGGATACTCAATAAGAAAAAAATTTTTGACTCTCTTTCCAGCTCCTAATCTCATAAACTGCTAATGGGTTTTTCTTGATTTTGATTAAAATGGTAATGAAACTTTTTGGTACAACCTGAAAATCCTTCCACATCTATGTAATTCTCCTTCAAAGTGACTCTGACCAGGTTCAATTTGATCCTACATAGGCTAATGTCAAACACCAAAACACTAATATTTGAACAAATTATTTTAAGTATTTGAGTTGGGGTCTGTTTAGTATTCCACTAGCCCTAAACTCAAAAGCTTGTTCCTCGAAAGCACAAAAACACTGCCTTCTTTTTGTGTCCCTATCCCCAATCTAGAGCACATTGTAGGACAGAGTAGACACATAATAACTATGGGGGAAATGGCTTGAGTTTCTATGAGATTCAGTGGTTGCCTAATCAACATTTTGCGAATGCCAGTTGCGATAGATGGAATTTTCAATGTTGGGCAGTTAACAGAAACAGGACATTTCCACTCCTCTGCTATCTTCAGTCAGCCCACACCCACTCGTGGTTACGTCTTCAACTCTCACCTCACAACTATATTTGACAATAAATTTGGACTCACTCACAAGTCTCCTATTTTCCCTGAGCTGTACTTAGGCCCTCAGTCATGACCGACTCTTTGCGACCCCATGGACTGTAGCCCACCAGGCTCCTCTGTCCATGGGATTCTCCAGGCAAGAATACTGGAGTGGGTTGCCATGCCCTCCTCCAGAGGATCTTCACAATCCACGGATCAAACCCAGGTCTCCTGCATTGCAGGCAGATTCTTTACCATCTGAGCCACCAGGGAAGCCCCCTATTCTCCCTATTCCCCTCTAAATTTTATTCTCAAACCCTGTTCCAGCTCTCTTATACCCATTATCTGCTTCAGTGAAATTAACTGCTATCAATCTGTCCTGTCCACTCTATATCCAATACCTGAAAGAGTGTAAGAAATGTTATGAGTGCTCATTACATATTTGTTCACTGAATGAATGAAAGAATGAATGAATATCTTAACAATAAAAGATGGCAGTGAGTTGTGACTAGGACAAAGATAAAGGGTCTCCTCTCTGAGAAAGATTTTTCCAGGAAGTAACTATATACCAATCACCAAAGAGACTAAAAGTACACTATTTTTATTAAACTTAATTGATACATTAAGAGTACCTGCCTACCCATAACCTCTTCTGGAGACATCCCTATTTCATTTGGGGGTTGGGGACTACAGGATCTGGGCCATGGCCCTCTCTATGACTGGATAATCAGTAAAAACCTCACACAGGACCCACCCAGTCACAGGCTGACAGAAGACCTACACCCTGTGTGACCTAGCTCCAAAAGATGAGTGTGTTAATGTTAGTCGCTCAGTCGTGCCTGACTCTTTGCGACCCCATGGACTGCAGCCCACTAGGCTCCTCTGTCCATGAGATTTTCCAGGCAAAGATACTGGAGTGGGTTGCCATTTCCTTCTCCAACTCAGGGATCGAACCCGGGTCTTCTGCACAGCAGGCAGATTCTTTACCGACTGAGCTACAAGGGAAGCCCTGTCTGAACCATAGCCACTCTATTTTGACTTTTTAACTGTAAAATTTTTCTTAATAGCCAAAGCAGATGTCACCATTAATGACGTCAGTGTTTCTCTAGGTATAAGAAGATGCAAGAATTGGAACTCATAAAATCTTTTCCTGAAAGGATCTAACTATCTGAAGGCCTGTTCTGCCAGTTTTTCCCAGAGCACAGAGTGCCTCATTTATGATTTTCACCCTGAACTCCTTTCGTGGGCCTTGAAAGTCAGCAGTGGCCATGATTGTATTTCATGACCATTTTATCCCATGGTGCTGAGAATGTCCATTCTCAGGTTTGGCAAAGATTTTGTTGATAGACCACTCAAAGTGCCTTACTGGAGTGAGTGAGTGAAGTCACTCAGTCGTATCTGACTCTTTGCAATCCCATGAACTGTATAGCCTACCAGGCTCCTCCGTCCATGGGATTTTCCAGCCAAGAATACTGGAGTGGGTTGCCATTTCAACCAATCAATTATTGGAGGACTCTGCACTAGAAGACACAGAAAAAGTCATCCTAAACTACAAGGTCACAATATGTGAAAACTAAGACTACCATTATAGCACATCAATACCATAAAGATATGTTAGTCGCTCAGTCGTGTCTGACTCTTTGCAACACCATGGACTGTAGCCTGCCAGGCTCCTCTGTCCATGGAATTTTCCAGGCAAGAAGACTGGAGTGCGTTGCCATTCCCTTCTCCGGGGGATTGTCCTGACCCAGGGATCAAACCCAGGTCTCCTGCACTGCAGGCAGATTCTTTACCGTCTGAGACATGAGGGAAGTCCCCCCATAAAGGAAAGGATTCAGAAAGCTGGTCTGGAGAGAAAACAGTATAAACAAATGCACACAGAGACTCAGAGATGTCATGTGAGAGAGACTGCACAAAAGAAGACACGAAAAATAACTGAGGGAAGAGAGAATGTATGGGACCAAGGAGACAAAGGAGAGAGGCAGACACAAAGGAGAATCAGTAAGGACAAAGTAAAAAGAGGCAGAAATGGTGAATAATGAAGACAGTGAGAAAGAAACAGAATAAAGGCAGACAACAGGTGGCCAATGCCAATACTGCTTCAGTTTCTGCAGCCTGATTCTTCAGCTCTTCCTGCACTTTCATAAATCTATCTCTAGTTTAACAGTAATTCCCCTCTTCAACTCTAAGCTAGTTTCAGTGAGTTTTCTATCCCTTGTGACCCAACAAAACAAAACCACCATGACCACCACTTTGAATGGAACTGGCTTAAACCCCTTTTCTGGCCTTTAAACCTTTTTAAGTTGCTTCAATTAAATACTGAATGTAAAAAGAGATATTTATGACATGTGCAAGACAAAACAAATATATGTGTACCTATTACTCAATATAAAAAGTTAAACATTACCAGTTATCTGAAGTTACCTATGTGTCTCCTCTCAGTATCAATTACTTTTTCATTAAATATTTCTAGAAGGTAAATACGCAATAAGGGATGGGGAGAATTTTTTTTTTAATCTCTAACAACCAAGATATGTCTGGCTTACACAGTGGTGTAGGGTTTGTTCAGCTTCACATCTTTCATGGACTTGATCCTATCATTTTACAAGCCACATTATAAACCATAAAGTAGAAAGTTAACATTCATAAACCACCTAAATGGGGACAAAATATTAAAAAAAAAAAAAAAAAAGATGCAGCTCACTTAGCCAAGTAGCTCTCCTCAAAATATTTTCACTTGAGAATATGAACAGTGTTACTAAAGATCATGTGTTTTCTTTGGACAACAAGTCAATTAAAAGGGGGAAGTAGGCTCTCTTCTTCACTTTTATGAAATATAACAAGTGTGCTTAAGGGATCAGTCATTTGAGAGCAAGAAGGGGGTTCATTTTCTGACTGCTGCAATGTTCTAATCCTGGCTTCTGGTGAGTAACTTTCCTTTTATTTCTTTGAAAGCAGAGCAACATAAAGTCACTGTAGTGCTAAGGCTAAATTACATGGTATATACATGTGACCTGACTGAAAACTATTTTTAAATAGGCACATTTCTTACCAGCTAGCTCTGCCTCAAAATTTTCTTGTGAAACAGAAATGTGAAATACACATTTAACCCATACAAATAATTCATAGCAGTGATGTCCTACAAAGTTAACTGTAATGTTACATCCATTCATCAAATTTTCACATTTAAAAATATTAGAATCATACTGCTACCTAAGTCTCAAACACTGATGGCAGCATACAGCACTTTTCTAAATGCCTATTTAATTGAATGCAAATGCCAACTTTAAAAATTCACCAGTAGCAAAATATAAATTCAGTTGTCTACAATTTCAGTTCAGTTTCAATTCAAATTCAGTTATACATCCCTATGGATGTCTACAATTTCAATTTCCTTTACCATATAAATGCTCACCAAGGCTATAAGTCAAAACCCCAAACAGTGGGTTCATACATGTATTTCTTTCTACTAACCTTTATTAGAGCATGAATTAGTAGCAGAATGGCAAAAAAGAGAGGTAATAAAAGGAAAGGAGAATGCAAAGTCTCTAGATGATTTCCCCAAAATTCTATCTATATTTACCTTTACCTAGGGGCTTCCTTGGTGGCTCAGTGGTAAAGAATCCACCCATAATGCAGGAGATGCATTTCGATCCCTGGGTCTGGAAGATCCCCTGGAGAAGGAAATGGCAACCCACTCCAGTATTCTTGCCCAGGAAATCCCATGGACAGAAGAGCCTGGCTGGCTACAGTCCACGGGGTCACAAAGTTGAACTAAACAACAACAAATCTTTATCTACTTAGCGACAGTAAAATGTAGCTTTTAAAAATACAGCTAGTAAAAATTCAAATCAATACTCTCCAAATGCCCTGTATACCTTTCCAGCCTTACCTCCTACACTCCTCCCATGCCAACCCTTTACTCCGGGGCAAATCTATTTGCTCATTCATATTTCTGAGTCTTTGTACATACTATTCCCTCTGCCTGGATGTGCTTCTCTCTACTCTCTGCCTTAAGAGTTTCTATTTATCCTTCAAAGTCTATCTCAAATGTCACCTCGGAGAGGACTTCCCTGATATGTCTCTCCCTCCTCCCAAAACTGGCTATTTTTTCTATAACAGCATTCCATTACCACTGTTTACTTGTGTATCTCCACAACTTGAACTGCTTAAGAGTTTTGTCTATTTCTCATTTATATCTCCAGGCTAGCAAAGTACCTGTGTACACATAAGACAATCAGATACCTAATCATAAATAAGTCAATAAACAAGCCTCCTTCTGAACACTGAAAACCAAAAAGCTTAATAAAAAGTAACCTTGACTAAATGCAATGCAGTGTCCTGAACTGGATTATGCAGCAGAAAAAGAACATTCATGGAAAAACTGCTGAACTTCAAATAAAGTGTGAAATTAACATTAATGCATCAACATTAATCTCTTAGTTCTGACAAATAAACCACAGCTATGTAACACATCAACACTAAAGAAGATCAAGCAAATACTACACAGGAACTCCCTGCATTATTTCTGCAGCTTTCCTACAAACCTAAAATTATTCCCAAACAAAAAGCTTACTAAATAAACTTTTAAGTAGTCTAGAAAAAGTTGAAAACTACAAAATCAATGAGAACATGAATGTGGACTTTAATTACAACTGTAATAAAAATAAAAGAGTAAGAAACACATGTGTCTTCTTAGATATAGACAAAGAAAGGAAATTATTTTCAATAATCTAAAACGAGCCTAAACATGAAGAATTATTAATGCTGCAAAATGGTAAAAAAAAAAAAAAAAAAAAAAAGGACTTACATCATTAAACTGAAGTAGTTCAATTTTTATTTTCAGAAATACATACATAACTCAATATTAAAATAACTTGCACAGAAAGGTCTTAACTGTGCCATCACGTCACATACATCAGAACTACAATATCTACATAAATCATTGTAGTATTTATATCATTACTTCAAACCAAGTCCTGTTCTGAAGTTAACAATTCCCATGTTCTAACTGCAGTAAATAGAGGGGGGAATGTTCTATTAAAGGTATCTCACTCTAAAACAATCCTTCTGTAATTTACAGTAATTTGTAAAACATAACTTCAAGGTACAGGGCAAAATTCATTTCCTCATTAGTTCAAAAGTAGTGACTAAAGAGGAGCTTTGCTGCTCCTCAACTGATTTTAAAATATTTTTAACCTAATGATTCTAAAATTATATTGGTAAGTTCCAAGGTCATATCTAAGTATAAACTACTATCCATTAAATAAACCTATAAAAACTAGAGATTTCAATACATGACTAAAACAGAAATCCAAATACAATGTTTAAAGATAACATGTTCCTAAGTTCTCAGAATTCAATGGAATACTATTTTACTTTTAAAATCCAACTTGAAAGGATAAAGGAAATTTTGAGTATTTAGCCAAATGTAGATAGGTTGCACGATCAATCACTACAGGAAGATTAATTACAATATGACAAGAATCAGGTTATACTGCTCATTTTTAAGAGGTCTGATTTAAATGGCCCCTGTTTTACAAGTGTAATAAGTGTTAACAGCAGGCCACGTGAATAAAAGCAGGAAATACAAGAACAATTTAAATATACAAATAGTATATGTTTCAATCCTGGTGAGACATGCCTGTCATGCCAGCTACAGATTTATACAAACAGCTAAAAAAATAGGACACCGTCCACTTTTAAGCAATGAAAATTTTTTGAGATGTAAAATACTAACAACACTCAAAAAACTTAAGACTTTTATATGATTATTAAAACATTTACCTATCTGAGATACAGACATGTGACTATAGCAAAAAAAAAGTAACAGGACAATGTATCTCAGCTAATCCTTAAAAGTCTTAAACTTTAAATATCTTCTAAGTTAAATTCAGAAATCAAAGGAAACTCATGTCTAAAGACTGTATCTGGGAACTCCCTGGCAGTCCAGTGGTTAGGACTCTGCGCTTTCAGTGCCATGGGCCCTGGTTCAATCCCTGGTTGGAAACGAAGATCCCATAAACTGTGCGGCATATCCAAAAGGAAAACACAAGACTGTATCCTCCTGAAAATTGTTTCAAAGATCACCTAGGCCATTATTCAGGTACAAGTCAAACAAATTTGGTCTTTCTGGTATCCTTTCTTTGCTTGGTTCTTATCAGATATATTCATTTCTGTTAGCACCTAATAGCAAGACATCAAAAATAGTGTATTCCATTTACATACAGTGCTGCATCAAAACTGGAACAATTAAACAGTGATCCTAACACTGTTATTCAGTTCAAGAAGCTTGAATTACAGAAATGACACGGATGATTGCTACGTAGGTAAAACAATAGCCTGGATAGATAAAAGTTTAAAGATAACTCTAACTTGCCCAACACTGATAAAGAATTAGACAAAATGAAGATAATTAAAATAGGTAGGAAAATCAAATACTAGAAGAATTTATTTATATCCTCTTGAATATTTACATACAAGTACTTCGTGAATTTATGTCTTTCAAGTTTTAAACTTGTCTTTAACTATCTTCCTAAACAGCTTTATTATGTTACACTACTTTCAATCAGACTCAAGAAAAAGAGAAATAACACAAATATAGCCTTGTTAATAACTTGCTAAAATATTCCATCTAGTTGACAATATTAATTTCACAGACAAGGGACCCCTGAAGTTGGACCTCACTGTACAGAAAAAGGAAAATGAAGCTCAGAGATGAGGACTGCTCTTCCAGTTTTCAGTCTCTGCCCTACATTACATGCTATCTCCTATTTCTCAATTGAGTTACTAGTCCAAATAGATGGATTTTATTAGTGCTAGTCTACTGTATTCTGTTTACTACAAAACAAATGTTTTTAATTTTTATTGGAGTATAGTTGCTTTACGATGTTGGGTTAGTTTCTCCTGTACAGCAAAGTGAATCAGCGGGACATATACATATCCCTTCTTTTGTGGATTCCTTTCTTTTCATTTAAGTCACCACAGAGCACTGAGTAGAGTTCTCTGAGTTACACAGCAGGCTCTCATTAGTTATCTATTTTATACATAATATCAATAGTGTATATATGTCAATCTCAATCTCCCAATTCATCCTACCCTATGGACTTCTCAGGTGGCTCAGTGATAAAGAATCTCCTGCCAAGCAGGAGGTGCCTGCTTCAATCTCTGGGTCAGGAAGATCCCCCAGACAAGGAAATGGCAACCCACTCCAGTATTCTTGCCTGGGAAATCCCATGGACAAAGGAGCCTGGTGGACTACAGTCCACGGGGTTGCAGAGAGTCAGACGGGACTTTCACAAAGAGTCAGACAGGACTTAGCAACTAAACAGCAACAACAACATACCACAAACTGGTAATCTGAACAAATTTAGTGTCCACTGCTCTAGACAATTCTTATAAGACCCACGTTTTAATTTTTTGGTCTTTACTGCTAATATTCTAGCTCGTGAATACTTAAAGCATATCTTCCTTCCCATTTCTCCTAACAAGCCCCACTTCCAAATAAAACCAAACAGAAGAAGACACGGCATGGATAACTAAAATCTAAGAGCAATCTCTTTACCAAATGTTTTTACCTACTCTCTAACAAAAACCTCTAAGCAAGGTTATTAACAAGGAGAAAAATGGTCCATTTTCCCTCTCCCTTAGCTCCGGACAATTTTCTGGTGCTCATAAAAATAATAGAGAGGGAAAAAATTAATAATAATAGAGGGAAAAGTTAGCCAGGAAAAAGTAGGGACAATGATGCATAGATTCTGAACTGATTATATGCATTTAAGAAAATTAATTCCTGAATTAAAAATCAAAGGTAGGACTTCTCTGGTGGTCCAGAGGTTAAGAATCTGCCTGCCAATGCAGGGGACACAGGTTTGATCCCTGGTCCAGGAAGATTGCACATATCATGGGGCAATTAAGCCTGTGTGCCACAGCTATTGAGCCTGCGCTCCACAGTGAGAAGCTTGTGAACTGCAACCAGAGAGTAGTCTCCACTCTCCACAACTAAAGAAAGCCCACGCTCAGCCATGAAAACCCAGCACAGCCAAAAATAAAAATATAAATTAAAAATAAATAAATAAATAAAAATAAAAGGTAATTAAATTCAAGTGATATTAACTACTCTGGTTGGATGTGTTGCTGTTTTGTTTGACCTTGCCATACACCATGTAGGATCTTAGTTCCTCTACCAGGGATTGAACTCAACCCCCTTGCAGCTGGAAAGAAAATCTCTGAGTTGGATATGTTGATAATGGGAGCTTAAAATCTTGCATCTACCTGAAGCTGAATTTAATTACATCTCCCAACTACACAAAATGACAACTTGATGTTGAAAATTAGCAGCCATGCTCTTGTGAATTAAAGAAAAACTAAATAATGATATGTTTAGCTCTTCAATTCATCTCATTCCATTAAGTTCAGCTTACATTTAATGAGTGTCTACTAGCTAGGCATTCAGTTCAGTTCAGTCGCTCAGTCGTGTCCGACTCTTTGCTAGGCATTATCATCTATTAAACATTAACTCTCTAGCCAAGCCTTTTTAATAGAGAACTTGGCCCACCTAGTCCCTGAAAGGGTCAGCCTTATGAAACTCATGATACCCCACAACCCTGCCATATTCCCACCACAGGTAGGCACCTGAAAGGGATGGGCCAATCTGATATTCTTTTCCAGGAACCCAGAATGAGAATCCTGGGAACCTGAGTCAGACGATATGAAGTACCTGAACTACCAGATTAGGCAGTGTGTGAGCCAGAGGTATCAAAGTAAGTCAAAATTGAAGACTTAGGGAAGGGAAGTAGGAGCAAAGAGGTCCTGAGTGAGCAGAGAAAGCTGATCTGAAGAGGTGACTTACCAACAAAGCAGAGCAAGTGACCAGTCTCTAGGAGAAATGGGGGGAGGGGACATGTATTACATTCCACATGCATTCAACCTGCTTGTATTTCCTTTCTTATCTATCCTTGGATGTCTGATGCCTATAAAGTTGCCTACTGTGTCTTTTCAACAAAGACCTCCTTGACTGGAACAAGTATGAATGAGTTTCTTACAGGCAAAACACCTTAGCATTATATTAGGTGCTGCAGCAGATATAAAGATATAAAAACACCAAGTTCACTCAGCCCTCAAAGGCCATACATAGTTAGGAGCTGCTAAGTTTACAAATAACCATAATATAAGGTAGATGATAGCATAAAAAGTACTATGAGGTTTCAAAAAGAGGGATACATCATATCCAACTCAGAACATCAAAAAGGTTTCATGGAGGAAAGGAAACTAAAATAGTAATCATAACAGATGGTGCTTGGAATAGTTAAAAAAATGTGTTTACTAAGAAAAATATAATGTTGGAGACATTAGTCAAGTCAATAACATAAAAAATCATTTTACTGGTTCAGGAAATACAAAAATCTGGTTAACAACTGAGTCACAGAATTTGGCAACTGACTGATTGTATGGATAAGAGCAAGCCAGGAGTTAAAAAAAAAAAAAGTTTAGTTTTCAGGGTAGGTGATTTTGAGAATGATAATCCCAGAACAGAAAGGTTCACAGGAGGTGGATTTGGGGAAGAGAAGTGAAGAGGGGAGGCAAGTTCTGTACTGGATATACTGACTTGAGGCAAGTGGCAGTGAGCAGTTCATTAACCACTGGGGAACTGTAGAAAGAGAAGCCCTCTAAAGCACAGAAAACGGTTTTCTCAAAATTCCAAGTAAAAAACCTTTAGAGAAAAGAGGTAAAAGATTTTTCAGTGCTAGGTTTTCCCTTTGCATTCTGAATGTCCCATTTTTGCCCAGCTACTGATGTTCCGGTCCAAAGGTGACAGACTTTAAGGAGGTTAGGCCGTATCATAGAAGAACTTGATGAAGATACGGTTCTTCTCTCCAGAAAACCCTATGTAACCACAAATATTGCTAACTATTTTATAAAGTTTATGGATCTTCTGAAGCCCTAAGGAGTACACACACCCCAGGTTTTTTGTTTTTTTAAAAAAGGCATGATGTGAAAGACCCTGTGGAAGGAGAGAGTGGGTTGGAAGAAAAAGAGGAAATATCTGCAGGGACTCATCCACTCCCTTTTCCCTTCCAAGCAACTAGAGCATGAAGCAGCACACCATGGCGGAGAGGCAGAGTGACAAGCACAGAGCTCAAGGTCCGCGGTTTTACCAACCATCTGTAAGAGAATGAACTACTTTTATCAGAGATATCTGCCCCCAAACTAAAAGATTTTTAGTAGTAGTCTAACGCTGGGCTGGAGGAAGCACAAGCTGGAATCAAGACTGCTGGGAGAAATATCAATAACCTCAGATATGCAGATGACACCACCCTTATGGCAGAAAGTGAAGAGGAACTAAAGAGCCTCTTGATGAAAGTGAAAGAGGAGAGTAAAAAGTTGGCTTAAAGCTCAACATTCAGAAAACAAAGATCATGGCATCTGGTCCTATCACTTCATGGCAAATAGATGGGGAAACAGTGGAAACAGTGGCTGACTTTATTTTTCTGGGCTCCAAAATCACTGCAGATGGTGACTTCAGCCATGAAATTAAAAGACACTTACTCCTTGGAAGGAAACTTATGACCAACCTAGATAGCATATTCAAAAGCAGAGACATTACTTTGTCAACAAAGGTCCATCTAGTCAAGGCTATGGTTTTTCCAGTGGTCATGTATGGATGTGAGAGTTGGACTGTGAAGAAAGCTGAGCACCGAAGAATTGATGCTTTTGAACTGTGGTGTTGGAGAAGACTCTTGAGAGTCCCTTGGACTGCAAGGAGATCCAACCAGTCCAACCTAAAGGAGATCAGTCCTGGGTGTTCATTGGAAGGACTGATGTTGAAGCTGAAGCTCCAATACTGGCCACCTGATGCGAAGAGCTGACTCATTTGAAAAGACCCTGATGCTGGGAAAGATTGAGGGCAGGAGGAGAGGGGACGACAGAGGATGAGATGGTTGGACGGCATCACCGACTCAATGGACATGGGTTTGGGTGGACTCCAAGAGTTGATGATGGACAGGGAGGCCTGGCGTGCTGTGGTTCATGGGGTCGCAGAGTCGGACACGACTGAGCGACTTTAACTAACTAACTAATACTCTGCATGCAACTTAATTTTTGCCCTGCCACTACCAGCAAAATCCTAAAGAAGAAAGCATTAACCTCTTTTTGTGTAACAATGCTTTCTCAAGGTCTGCTAAGGGGAACTATCAAGAAATGGATCGAGATAGCACAGGAGTAGATCATTCAATAACCCACAAAACTAAAAGATAATGTTTAATGCCTTCTACCACGAAAGAGTTGTATTAAAATTCTTTGAAGGTCTTTGAAAAGGGTTCATTAATATTTGAAAAAAAAAATTTGAAAAATAATCAAATATCTGTCTGAAACACCCTTGAAAAAAGCAACTAAAATGATGTTTTCCAATCATTGTAATAACAGAAGTCACCATTTAGTTAGTATTTATTTGCTAAACAGTTTACATATATTATCTCATTTGAACTTTAGAAATAAGTATCACATCCCCACTTTATATGTGAAAATAAGACTCCTAGGGCTAAGTTACATGCTTTGGGTCTCACAGCTAGTAAATGGAGGTGGGAATTGAATTCAGTTTTATGTGACTCCAAAAGCACTGCTCATATCCATTATACCAGCGATTCCCAACTTTAGTCACATCATGCTGCATGCTTAAAATTATAATACTTGTATAGATTACCAACGTAAACTGGAGAGACCTGGTGAAAATAACATACATTTTCTTTATATTATAAAATTATGGCATGAAAAATAAAGTACAAAATGTTACAGATGATATTAAACACTAATTGGTACAAATCTTCCAAATCAAATATTTTCGATTGCCAAATTCAGAAAGTGTACTGGTGGAATCATACCAAAAATGTTCAAATATCATTCTAACTGCTGTGAAATTTGAAAAGTTAGTTACAAAATGATTTAAAATCATAAAAATGATTTAAAAATTCAAAACCATAAAACATTTGCAAACAGCACACTGCAAGCCTTCCTATGCACTACACTCTGGTTAGGAAGCCCTGTATAACATAATTTTGTTTTTTTACAGAATATTATGATTAGACAGTATATCAAGAGCTTCTCAATAACACATCTAAAAGAAATTTAAACAAAAAGTAACAAAACAGGTACAATACTGCATTCCTCCTGAATTTCTATAGTAACTTTAATTGGTAACATTCATTTTATTAATAACAATGATTGCAACTTAGACCAAATTTGATAGTTTTACACAGAGGAAGTAAAAATGACTTGCATGTATATCAAAGGAGGTATTCAACAGCAAAATTATTTGTATACTGTGATAAGTGCATTTTGTTTATAGAAATAGCAAAGAAGATAATTTTAATTTCATATATGTGTTATGTCGGGAGAAGGCAATGGCAACCCACTCCAGTACTCTTGCCTGGAAAATCCCATGGATGGAGGAGCCTGGTAGGCTGCAGTCCATGGGGTCGCACAGAGTCGGACACGACTGAAGCGACTTGGCAGCATGTGTTATGTCATGACTCAAGCAAATGCATCTCTCTCTGCAACCTGCTTGAATCTGTTCATTTAACTTGCTCAAGAATATTAAAAAAAAAATTACTTAAAACAATGAAATTGATTAAAAAGTAAAATCAAATATTGTAGTACTTTGATTTTTACCTACTGCTTTTGAAATTTCCTAAGTGATCATATGTTTAATTTTGGTTTTAATTAAATGCACTGTTTATAAAGTCATGTATTACAACAGCCTAATATCCTGAGGGGATCTCTGATTATGAATGTAAACCAAAATAATCATAGAAGATAAAAACACACCTTTACTTTCATAACCAACTGATCAATAGAAACAATGCTAATGCCTTGAGTACTATAGTTCATATCAAACATCTGAAAGATCCCAAGGAGCTATGTCCAACAGTAGCTGGCACATGCTGGTTAACAGTTTATATTTAAGCATCTACTAAATACCAGGGACCATGCTCATTCACAAATGATACCTGTTCTATGGAAGAGTAGCAGTTTGAAACTTCAATTTTTTTTTTCATACATTCTGTAAGATCAAGAATTCAAACTGAAGGCTTAAACTCCAGTGCATAACTTCCTTTCTTTATTCAAAAAGCTGTTACCAGGCCTTCTGCAACCTACAAACTACCAAATACGTTAACATGAAAAGACTAGCATGGGCACCCTGAACACCCTAGAGTACAAAATAAACCCTGGGTTATGGTGGTACATTCTGTCCTCTGGAGCTTCACACCATAAAAATTTGGCACTTCTCCTAAAGCAACTTCTTTTTCCCAAAAATCAATTGTTTTAAAAAGCAAAGTTCTATTGCTTACAGAAACCATTACTTCCATTTACTCTTCCCTAACAGATCCCTAGAAAATACTAACAGTGAAGAAAAAATATGGCCTGATTTATTGGTAAGCTGACATCAGGGTATTTTATATGATTCACTGAGCTTCTAGAAAACAATCTCTCAAAAATTCTAAAACTAACTAGGCTGAGTAAAATGCATCTGACTGTACATAAAAACTACTTAAAACGAATGTCAAGTAAAATAAACAGTAATTCCTGAAGCCAATATTTTTCGTTTGAAGAAACAAAAAAGCCCAGCTCAAAAGAAGTCTGTCACAATCATCTTTTACAGTAAGTCCAATTCCATAATTTATCCTAAGATAACTGCATTCCCACTGCACATCATCCCTAGCAAATATTCATCAACTCCCACTGTGTAACCTATTGTCATCATCACATCCTATGCCACAAACCTCAAACAAGCCAGTCCTTAAATATCCTCAGCTCACACCAGCTCCCCCTTTATAAAAACAATGGAAGGAGTTATAAAAAACCTTAAGAAAATAAAAATAATACGAAATAGTGGATAAGTACACACAGCCTCTACACTCAAACTCTTTACCTTTACACCTGAGAACTTGTCAGTTATTTCAACCATACACTTTTATGTTCCTGGGTTCTTTTATGTTCTAGGGGTCCTCCACCTCAGCGAGAGCTCGAAATGTCCACTCTCTAATAAATGACAGGGTCCTATGTGACCACTCTGTCCAAGACCCCCTCTCTATTTATATTAATTATTCAAACCCCCACCCCAGCTCTAATCTGTCATAAAGTATCACCACGCTCCAAACTCACAGTCCATTATACAAGCCCAACACACTCTCCCGTCCTCAACACCAACTTACTCTAACCCTTCCCTTGAAAAACCTTCTCTAACATCAGCTCTTCCTTTATGAGCTTTTCCCATATTCCCAATACAGTCTCAATGTCCTATTGGACCACACTTCGAAGCTCCTTCGCTAAACACAATCCAGCATGGTGGCACACCCTCTTTTCAGCCTAATTCCTACAACCCCAAAACCCCACCCCCTCATCACGCCCTCCGGCATCAGCCACCAACCCCACACCCCGCCCCACGTCCGTCACGCCCTCCAGATTCTTCGGGGTCCTCTTCTCCCGCCCGGCCCGACCCCCCATTAGGACTCTCAAGTGCCTGGGTCCTCTAAACCACCCCGCCAGCCCCGCCCCCAGCCCCTCACCGAGTAGCAGCAGCTTCACTTCTTTGGCCGCTTTCTCCCCGTCCTCCCGCAAGTTGCGGTCGATCATCTTGCTTCGCTCCACCGCCGCCTTATCTTCGGCGCTCAACGTGCACCCCATGGCGGCGGCGGAAGAAGGGACCGGGCCGGGGCTCACTCAAAAACCGCGGAGACTGCGGCTTAGCAGGCGGAGAGAAGAGTCTACTGCTGGGCGGCGGCCCTCTCCGTCAGCTCCCAGAGCGCCCAGAGGAACCGGATATCCGGCGTTTTACGACACTTCCGGCAACGCCCGCGGCCGTTACTTCTTCGACCTCCCTAGCTGGGGTAAAGGAGGCGTGACCAAAAGCGGAAGTACGGAGAGAGAGAGACCAGGACGCCGAGTGTCGGTTCCGAGTTGTAGGGCGGCCCTGTCGAGTTTACCGGGCGCCGCTCGACTTTAGTCCCCTTTCACCTTTTTGGCTGTCTTATTTGGATGAATATAGAGATACCAGGGACTGGTTTCTCCGGTTCAAGGCACCCTCCCGAGGTCGCACGGCCGATTGGCGTGGGGAATGGGAATTCCCAAGAAAAGCCCGCAATCCGCACGGGAATTTCTGCTGGGAATTTTTCACTGGCCAGAAAACGCAGTTAAATTCTGGCTGTGGAGATCTGAGACCAAGTGTAGGATAGTTTGTCTGTTGGCGTCGTCCCAGCCAGAGCTGTGGGATGAGAATTACAGAGTCTGGGCCTCGCCGCGGTCACGCTCCACATCTGGAAAAAGTTAAGACCCACCATGCCTGGGACTTTGCAGTTCCTTTCTGCCCTCTCCTCTGGCTCACCTACTGGTACCCAGTGGGCTTGAGAGTTTCCCAGCTACTGTATCGGTAAAAGATCTCTTGAAATCGGTAACAGATCTTGCATAAGGTAAGAATGTGGTTTTTCCATGAAATTTCCATGCTGCCTTTCCCCCACACAAGCCAGGTTTAGCCCTGACATATTGTCGTGTGTTAAGGGCTTAGGACTTCTACCAAGATTAGTCAACCAAAGTTCCACACCCTAAAACAAACCAGTGCATCCTATTAAAATTTCCTGTTGGGGTAACACACGAAAAGAGAAGTCATAGTAAAATTTGTTTCTCAGCTATAGTATCACCTGGAAGTTGATAAATCCCCTATGAAAGCCCCACACTGATACTCTTTTTACTCATAATCCTGGATTCTATGGTGAAAGTAGCCCTACATTACCGTTACTTCCAAAGAGCCCCACAAAAACATTCACCGTACATTCTAGGGAGGGGAACTCGTGCAGCCTCCAAGACCTTACCCTATGATTAAATATTATTTCCCCAGTCGAACCTAGACCTTAGAATATAAGATCCCAACAGAAAGATATATACAGTGACTGATGATCATTAGAGGGATTTCTTGAAAACCACATTAAATAGCCTCATGCACCTTAATTTATCAATGCCAGTTCTTCAAAGTTCCAAGTCTCCTACTCTTCCTAGTGACTGTTAGAATATCAATACTTACGGGGAGAAAGGGCAAGAAGAAGGGAAGAAAAAACGATATTTATTGAGTACCTATTTGCCAGGTGTGACTAGGTACTTCGATGTGTCATCTCGTTTATTCCTCACAACAACCCTGTAATTGTGGGTTGTTATCCACATTTTTACAGGTAAACAAATAGGCTCAGAGAAATTAAGCATCTTTCCAAGTTCACACAGTGAATAAGTAGATCTGATTCCAAATTCACTCCTTTTCTACCATGCCATTATAAGATGTTACCTGGGAGTCTTGACAACAGCTTTTCATTTAGGATTGAGAGTTACTCCAACAACACTGGGGTGAGGGAAAAAATAACTTGAGAGCACAATTTTCTCAACCTGTTGATTTCTTCAGTGGATTTATAAGTCAAATTTTGCCTAGGAACTGCTTTCACAAGCTTAAGAATTACATATGGAACTTTACCAAGTGATCCTGGTGATTAGAATACTCCTGGAAGGTGGTCATGACAGAAATTGTTGGGAAAGTTCTCAGCAGAATAGAAGAGAAAATTTTATTTCCTTCATGATCAACTCAAGGAAAAATAAATGCAAATAAACCAGCATATGTCCAATTCTGTAATAAACGCCAGTGAGGTCACAGTGTCAAGAAATTTCAGCCTAAATTAGCAATATCCTTCCACTCAAGACTTTCTCCTTTGAAGTATGAAGTAGGGGTTGGAGGGCAAAGTCAAAGGAAAAGGCAAAATAAATTAACAAAATGGCTGCCAGGCAATGCTCCCCCTCCCCACCTACAGGCTTCTTTCCTATTTCCACTAGACTCACACTGCCACCTGCTGGCAACGCTCAGTCTGCTAGTTAATCAGTGATGTTTGGATGTTTTCCCCTATTTCTAAAATGCGATTCCTCATGAATTTATCTTAAAAGGGAGGAGAGGGTGGTGGAGAACATGCCTTCAATCGCAAAAGACTCTCTTCGACGTATAAATTATCTGAAGGAACTCCTCAGTGCAATAGGCCTTGCGCATAAGTCTAGCAGTAGGAAGACAGAAACCTGGAAAATTTCCTAGATCTGGAGGGAAAAAGCTGCCCTATTTCATTTAATAAATCATTTTGTTCAACTAGAGTTTCATCTGCAACCCCCACACTTTCCAGTCTGCAGAAAGCCTCCATGTAGACATCTTGCTGCAATGGGCTGAAGTCTCAAGTTAGAACCATGAACATATTTTTCAATATATTTCTCTAAAATTCTATAATGCTTTACTATATGTGAATGCTCTGTCAAAATATAAAACAAGGTACCTGATTCAAATTAAGACTGTGCACTCCTTGAAGGCAGTGACTATAAATCTGTGTGAGTCCCAGAGAGTGGGGTATTCAGCTATTATGCACTGGGTTGAACTGAAGGAGTCAATGTTGATATCAGCATAACTTTTTGTAATAAAAATTATTTATTAGCTGTTCAAAGGGGAAGCTATCCTACTCCCACCAACCCAACTTCCCCTTGAAGCTCAATAAACCAGGAATTTGTTCAAATACAGATCACATCACCATCTGGTCCTGCCTTGACTCTTTAATGTTACCTGATTGAAATGAGGGAAATGGATGAACAGGTAGTCCCAGATGGGTGTCCTGTCCAGTTTTGCAGTTATTCCCCCTCCCTTGAATATACCGCCATCAGTACCACCTAACAGTTTCTACAGTCTCAATCAGTGAACAGCTGAGCCCAGTTCCTGTGCCCCCTGTTCAACCCAGGGCTGCAGATAGGAGAGAGATTTAAGTCTTTGTCACTGAAGCTAATTTTGAGAGCGATGAATGGGAGTAAGGAAGCATTTAATGAACCATGGAAACCCCACCTTTCCCATTCCCAACCTTAGTCTCTTGTACCCGGTTGTCCAGGGGGCTGGCGATGGGTCACTGCCATGAGGAGAGAGATCAGGGAGGCCAGTTCTGGAAAATAAAGATTTACAGTGTTATTGGTCAGGGTTATTGTGAGCCTCTCTGTATCCAACCACCTTAGCAATTCAAATGCTAACCCCCACCTTCAGCAGTCCACCCCCAATCCCTCCACTTCATCCTAAAAGACAAAGAGAAAGAGCCATCCTGCTTTAATCTTCCCTCTGCTAAGATCAAGTCCCAAAATCAATCTCTCACGTCTAAGAGAGAGACAGAAGAAATACAACAGAACAGCTGTTCCTGGAAGGTGGGAGACAGAGCTGCAGTCATCTTTCCTCTCTTCTACTCTATGGGCCCTGATTACTACTTCCTCTTGCTCTGACCAAACTCAAGAAAGGAATAAAGCTGGTCCTCTCACTTCAAGGAAACCTCAGGTTTAAAACTAGAAAAAAAAAAAAAAAAATCTGTTAAATGGAAACACTTGGCTGCAATTTTGCCCTTTTTTTTTAAAGCCTAACAAGGAAATGAGAAGTCAGGGGTCATTTTCTTACCTTGCCTGGGTGCAGTTTCTACCATGGACTGTTACACTGAAAAATGAAAGATCCTAAAGAGTCCTCAGAATAACTCCACGCCTGGCCTGCTGCCCTATATCCTCCAACTCCTGCCCTTAGAATTTCCCTGCTTCCTGAGGCATGGAAATTTCACTGGTTGAAAAGCAACATCATCATCATCATCATCTCACCTTAGTGACCCTTGACTCTCGTCACCATCTCACCAGGTCCCCTCCCCCAGTAGTCAAGGATCATGGCCATGTCCAAGGCTTTTGCCACATATCCATCCAGTTGGCTCTGTTGCTGACCCAGAAAACATTAAGCAAAAGCTGTGTGCAGAGACCCCAGCCCCAGCTAGCCAGGAAAAGGTGATCCCACAAGGAGTTCCTTGCAGTTACAACTGGCCCCCAGCCCCATCACCCTCCAAGCGTCCACCAGCCCATCATGACTCCAGTCGTGGTGAGGGAGCGGGACGGAGGTAGCTGTCTGACATAATGATATCGCTGGTGAGTTGTTGTTCCAAGAACTCAGAGGTCTCCTCAGCTATCTGGCCAGGGATTCGAAAGTCAACTGCAGGTGGCTCCTGCTTGGGGCTGGGTACAGGTCGGGAAGCCCAGGACTCCGTGGGACAGCCAGTGCTCTGAAGAAACTGCAGGAAGTTCTCCTCAATGGAGCCCTCCCGGCTTGGCAGCCTCAGCTCCTCCTCTGGAGCCTGTTTGAAGAAGCAGACAAACTGCTTGCTGAGCTCCCCCCGGATCTGCCGATTAAGACATCCATAGAAGAAAGGGTTGGAAGTGAAGCAGAAGTAGCCAATCCAGGTCACCACATTCTCCACCTGCCCCGTCGAAACAGGCTGAGCACTCAGGGCGACGTAGAGGTGAAAAGAAAAGTAGGGCAACCAACAGAGCAGGAACTGTCCCCCCACAGCCAGGAGGACCACTGCTGCCTTCCCTCCCCCAAACGTCCGGTGTGGCGTGGTCTGGGGGGCCCCTGAGCTGGTGACCATAGTGGAGCGGCTGCTGAGAGACTCAGAGCGTTGCCGGGGGGTCTCCATCCACGTGGGCAGCGGTCCGTGCTGCATGGCAGCCACACGGGCTACTCGGAACATGCTGCAGTAGACCACTAGGATGAGGAGCAAGGGCAACAGGAAGTAAAGGACAGCAAAGACCACCACAAAAAGCTGGCAGTAGGCACTGTGGCTCCATTGGAGTGAGCAGCCTAGGGGGACGCCGGGAGCTCCCTCCTCCCGCGAGACCCTTCCCAACACTGGCACAGAAGCCATGGCCAAGGCCTTCACCCACACACCCACCAGAACAGAGGCCACCAGCCCCAGCGTCATTCGCACCTCATAACGCATGGGGTGGACCACGTAATAGTAGCGCTCCACGTTGATGGCCGACACTGAGAGAATGGCCAGGCTAACGAAGCATATGCTCAGGAACAAGTAGAGGCGGCAGGCGACCTCCCCGAAGAGATCATGGTCAAAGAGCGCGGAGCTGGAGAGCATGGCAAGGGGCATGAGGGTCAAGGCAGCCAGCAGGTCCACCAGGCAGAGGTGGAAGACAAAGACAAATTTTCGAAGGGCAGGTGTCTTGGCAATAACAGCCATCACAGCCGCATTGCCAGCCACAGCAGTCAAGTCCAGCAGAAGCATGAAGAAGAGGGCCACGGATTCTGAAGCCACGTCCCGCAGCCCTGCCTCCGGGACCCCGCTGGCAGTAGAGGGACCTGGGGTTTGAGGGGCCCTCCCCAGAGTGGAAGAGTTCCCTGATGACTGGGGGATGGGTGAGGACTCCATGGGGCCGAAAGAGGACACCCAGGGCACCTCCTGTCACAGGCCCATCCCCCATCCTAGTCCAGTGCCCCTGGGATGGCGAGCCCAGGCCCAGGCTTCCCAATTTTGTGTGTGCAGATCTTGGGTAGAGAGCGCCTCCTGCTGGAGCCTCTCTCACTGTTGCCAGCCTTCAAGGCCAGGGACTGAGGGCTCAGGAGGCAGCTCTGGTCCACCTTGGTGACTGCAAAGAAGCAAGAGAGGGAGCGATGCAGGAGCCTCACCAACTCAACACTCCATCTTCTGAGTGGTCTCCAGCTCCTTTTCCACTTCCTTTTCCTCTCTTTTCCACACCCTTCTCCCCTTTCAAGGACTGTTGTCCAGAGTCTAAATCCTCTGTCTCCCTTTCTCAGGGTCCCGCTGAGCTCTGGGATCGTGCCCCAGTTTTAAGGTTGCTTATGTAAATTTCCTGATTTCTTGTCTCCTCAGAATGGCAGGAGTCATTGTGGAGAATAACCACGAGATCCGGTTTCCAGTCCCAGGTCTGGGAATTACTAACTCTGTGGCTCTTCTCAGCTTCAGTTTCCTCATAAAGCCATCTGTAAAATGAAAGGAATAATACCTACTTCACAACTGTGTTTGGAAGATGATGCAGGATGTATTAATCAGATCCTAATAAGCAGTAATGTAAATATGGAGCTTTCCACACGCCAGGCCCTGTTCTCAACACTCCATATATATTAACTCATGTTAATCCTTATGCAACCCTATGAGGTAGATATCCTTTCCCTACTTTGCAATTGATAAAACTGGGGCCTACCGGAGATAAAGGAACTTACCGAAGGTCACATAGCTAGTAAGTGGCCAGGTCCAGTTACACGCCCAGGAGGCCTGGCTCCAGGGCTAGTACTCCAGCCCACCGTGCCATGCTTCGCCTGAAGGTGCCCTCCACAGTGGCTGCAACACAACAGACATTCAATAAATAATTGATGAATTTGAAACATCTCTAAAAATGTCTCTCGGGCTTCTCTGGTGGGTCAGTGGTAACGAGTTCCGCCTGCCAATGCAGGAGACACGGGTTCCATCCCTGGACCAGGAAGATCCTATATGCCGCAGAGCAACAACCGCAACTACTGAGGCCTGCAAGCCTTCCAGCCCATGCTCCACGGCGACAGAAACTACCCACGATGAGAAGCCCGGGCACCGCAATGATGAGTAGCCCCTGCTTGCTGCAACTAGAGAAAAACCCACACAGCAATGAAGACCCAATACAGCCAAAAATAAAAATTAATAAATTAATTAAAAACAAAAAAAATGTCTCCCACTGAACCGGGGCTACCACTGGGAAGAGATCACCTGAGAAGGGGAAAGACTGTGCTTGAGTTTGCTCTAACATCACCACCCCTGAGCCAAAGAGCTGCCCCTTTGGGAGTGTTTAGAAGGACCAGTGAAAACAAAACGTCCCACTGGCAGGAAACTGGGAAGTCAATTCATCCAGCCTCCATTGCTCCCAAAGCCAGAAGGGCATAAGTCATGTGATAGCTGCCCATCTCTACCCATTCATTAACTTCCCAAGGTCACTGTGCCCCCGGAGGTGGGAGAGGAGCTGCTCCTAAACTCCCACTGTCCAGGGTCCTGGATCCAGGGTCATTGCAGCTGACCATGGAGGGGCCTCTGGCCAAAACCCTCCTGTTCCTGGACTGTTACCATAGACCGAGAGCAAGAAGGGGGTGTAGGCATCTGTATAAAACGTATGGGGAGTGAAGGTGGGTGAGCATAAAGCAGAGAGGTAAACCGGAAGAAACTGGCAAAGGAAGAAGTCTCCGGGTTCAGCGTTTCTCATTTCTCTGATAAAATCTGTTTTATGTGTCTCATTATCCATGCTGAGTTTGCACAGAATTGAACTAAGTTGCCCAATGTACAGCTGACCCTTGAACAACATGAGTTTGAATTGCTGGAGTCTACTTACACGCAGATTTTTTTTTCAATAGTAAACTACAGCACTACAGGATTCCATCAGCAGTAAAGGATGCGGAACTGCGAGACAGAAGACCGACTATAGTTTATACCCGGATTTTTCACTGCTCAAAGGGGCAGCACTGCTAACCCTCACATGTTCAAGAGTCAGCTGTAATTTTAATTTTTTTTATTTCCATATGCCATTCTTTCAGTCCAGAGTCCCTCAGCATAGTGTACTAAGGTATAAAAATTAGAGGCAAACTGTGGCCATGCCAAGTCTGATGGGCTTTTTGCAGACAAGTCAGAAGTTTCCTGGGTCACTCTCCTCATGTGTTAAATGGGAGGATTGGACTAGAAAAACTTCAAGGTTTCCATATGTGATAGCATTGGATTGCTCAGTGAGTTCCTGGGCTATGGAGGGCCTGGTGGCTGCTCAATTAAAAACCCCATGATTTCTCTGACTGAAGTAAAGAGGCCCACATGGGGCAGATAGGTCCCTTGCCCCTCTATAAGCTACAGCCTTACAACCCTTGGTTTTTGGCATTACCATCAACTTTGCACTAATTTAACTTCTAGCATGCCATGCATGCAATAGGTGCTCAATACAACTTTGTGACCTGAATCAAACTCAGATTATTCAGTTGGATCCTTTCCTCCAGGATATACTCCAGGAACACTCAGTCCATCAGTTGTGTGCCAGCCAGGAGCCTCTTCTGAAATGAGTAAGTTGGGCTCCTGGACTTGAAGGAGTCCTAACTTTGGACTACCTACCTAGAGATGTGCCTCTCCCAGGGGATAAAAGACAGCTCATATCACATAGACTCAGAGTCTGTGGAGAAGGTGAAAGAGAGGGCTCAAGTAGAGACGCTTATCATAAGACAAGCTTCCAGAAAAAAATGTGGGAAGAAACACCAGGAGAGGCAAACTTGCCCTTTTCTTTCTATGCCATGACTCCCCCATCCCTTCTACCTGGGGTGGGGCCCAGAAGACATGACTCTGGGGCCCTGGAGCTAAAGGAGTCAAGGCCCACCACATCTGCCCAGATATCAAGAGTCTGCCAACAGGGCCTACCCAGGGTCCCCGACCACGGGAAGCAGATGCGTGTTCCACCTGGAGATGGAGAGGTGCTGTGCAGCCATAATGGAGCCCTAGGCAAGAAGGCATTGAACATTCCTCTTTTTCACAGCCCCTCTGAGCCTTATCAGTATCTCCGCACTGCTCCCTAAATTCCAGCATTCCCATTTACCTTCTAAAGAAAAGCCAGCATACCCACTCCCCAGCACTTCCTCACTGATGGACCAGGGTAAAGGCTGGGAGCGACATGGGGTAACAGTTTCACAGTGGAAGCCCAGGGAGCCTCGCTCCACTCCTCGCTTGGTTATCGTGGCTTCTCGGATGCTCTTATCCTCTCCCTGCTCCCTTATAGCAACCCTTCCCTCACCTCCAGGACATCTCAATACCTGGAAGGCTTTGCCATCCTAGAGGCTGAAGTCTGGGCCTCTAGCAGGGGTACGGTCAAGTTACACATAGCCTTGTCTCAGGAGGCAAGATGTACATAAGTGCCCAGCCCAAGGCCGCAGAGGTGTTGGGATTCACATGCACCTGTTTCTTGGTTACAGAGTTTCCATCCCGAGGACCCGAGCCTGGCCTTCCTTCAGACAGGAGCATGCCCCACCTAAGCCAGGAGAGATTTTCAGGGGGCTATGGCACCTCCCCCCGGCAGAGTTGCCCATGCCTAGGACACAGAGTTTCCCGTCGGCCTGCATGCCAAAGGACCTATTCCTAGGATGTAGGGGACCCATTTCTATGACATGGAGCAAGATAGATGGGGAACCCTGTCTGTCTGCAGGATGTGGATACTCCAGCTGTAGATCAACCCCCATCTCTAGACTTCAGAGATGCCCACACCCCAATATTTCCTTCAGGATACCTGGGGGCCCATCCCTGGACAGAACTGCCCACCGTAAGGGAGGGTGGGCTGTACCCTTCTGTGGGGTATCTCAGCACTCATCACCAGGCCTGGGTCTGGCCCCCATTTCTGGCCTAGTTGACAACTCCTACCTTTCCTGAGCAGCTCCCGGTTCCCATGTGATAGCGCCTCTCAGCTGATGCTTCTCCAAGGCTGCTGAAGCCTGAACCACTGCAGTGATCAGTGAGAGGCAGCCGGCAGAGCAGGATGCTCTGAGAGCTTCTGGGTCCTAATGGCCTCCTGCTTCCCACCCAGACCCTTGGAGCCACTTCTGGAGCCAGGAGCCAGGGACCAGTGCCCCCAGGCAAGGTACCCAGGAGTGGGCCCAGCCCCTCCCACTCCTCTCAAGCTGCTAGAGTGGTAGCTCAAAAGCCTGGTGAGGCCAGGTGATGGCAGACTGGAGAGACCGTCCCGGCTAACCTGATGACATAAAAAGAGCACTCAGAGTCAGAAGATCCAGGTTTAAGGCCTGACTCTGGCAGGTCCTAACTGTGTGACCTTAGGCAAGTCACTTGTCATTTCTGGCCTTAGTTTCTTATTTGTCCAAAGGGAATGAAAATGTAAGTGTTTGCTAGTCGTCTCCAACTTTTTGTGACCCCAGGGACTGTAGCCAGCCAGGCTCCTCTGTCATGGAATTCTCCAGGCAAGAATACTGGAGCAGGTTTTGCCATTTCCTACTCCAGAGGATCTTCCCCACCCAGGGATTGAACCTGGGTCTCCTGTATTGCGGGGAGGTTCTTTACCATCTGAGCCACCAGGGAGGCCCTCAAAGGGAATAGAAGGCAGATGATCCCTGAGGTTTCTGACAGCTGTGCCATTGCTTGGTTCTGAGACATCAGAACCAAGGCACTCCTGTAGTAGGCCAGCCAGCGCAGACACAGGGCCCAGGTCAGGTCTGACAGGGGCTGCGGCTCAAGAGCATGGCCCAAACTTGGGCTCCTTTGAAAGCTGCTTCCTGTATAGAGAGAACAGGTTTGGAGGAGAGCCAAGGGCCTTGTCCTAATCCTGCACTTGCCCCTCAAAAAGTGCTTTATTATTATCTTCTTAGATAGTATGTTTTTCTGGTATGGGGCTGCGAGAGCTTGTGGAGACAGGAGAATTGAACACCCTCATAAGCCACCCTGTGGTACCAACACAGCACTGCTCCCTCAAGGCAGGGTGGGAGGCAGGTGCTTGGGGAGGCTCTGATTGTTCCAGATCTGTGGGGCTGAACAGAGCTGAGAAACATCATTGGCAGAAGGGCGAAGAACAGGTGATGAGCCTTTGGAAGTGAGATGAAGGGGCATGACTTCCCACAAACAATGAAGAAAACAGCTCCCTCAGGATTGGGGCTGACACCCAAGGACAGGATCCTAAGACTGTAGAGTTGCAAGACATCCTACAGGCCAAGGCATCTGTGTTTCTGAGGCCCAGAGATTGCCTGGGCCTCAGAGATTGCCCAGAGTCACGTATGGCAGAGCCATGAGCCTAGACAAGGAATTCAGTCATGATATCTGCTCCAGAGCCCTCTTCCCTGAGACTCACCTGTATGGGAACTCCTTCTGTCTCGAAAAAGGAAGAAAGGGAATTCTGGAACTGTTTACCAGACCCCAGTCAAACAGTCATAAGAACAATGAATTTCCCAGGGAACACAAAGAGGGCAAGGTGGCTGTCCCAGGCCTTGGGTCGACAACAAAGAGTCCGGCGACCAGCCCAGACCCACACTGTGGTCTCCACTGTTCCCGTCCACCCTCTCCTGAGCTCTTATGAGTGCCAGCCCCTTTACATACGAGGCCTTCAATCCCCGCACCAGTTCTATGAGGCAGCCGTCATACACCTTACGTCACAGATGAGGAAATGGGTACCAGAGGTGAAGTGACTTTGTGCAGATCACATAGCTAGTAAAAACCAGAGCCAGTATTTGAACCCATGTCTGTCTGATGTCAAAGCATTTACTTCTTTCCCCTACCCCCATGGCTTCTCTAGAGATCTGACATGAGACTCTGGGGTGAGGCCCTAAAGCCAATTCCATAGAAATGGCTATTACCTTCCAGGAAACAGCCTAAAACAAAATTAGATGAACCTGAGTATAGGGAAATGTAATTAAAGTGTCAAATTAAACCTGAAGACAGCAAAGTGATTTTTATCTAACCTTGTGCTCTCATGTTGGCAGGATCATCCTGGCATCAGTCAGACCCTCTGGGATCAGGTAAAGCCTGTCCCTGATCAGGGCCCACATCATTCCTGCAGGGGCCTAGCTCAGACTGACATGGCCCCCGTCCAAGGATTCACAAAGAACCAGAGACTACACTTAGAATGGGATTATAGGAGGGTCTTCCCTGGAGTGTTCATGGCTGGAACCCAGATTCAATCCTTGGTTGGAGAACTCAGATCCCACAGGCCACACAGTGTGATCAGGAAAAAACAAAGAGCGAGCACTGGATTGGTCAGAAGTCCTTGGTTCTAACTGGGCTTTACTCTGTTGGTCAACAGCAGGAACTTAGCCTGAGCCTGAGTATTTCTATCTATAAAATGGATAAAATTCTTCACTTCCTACTTACCCAATAGGGATTTGTTGTTGTTGTTGTTTAGTCACTAAGTCATGTCCAACTCTTTGGGACCCAATGGACTGTACCCACCAGGCTCCTCTGTCCATAGGATTTCCCAGGCAGGAACACTGGAGTGGGTTGCCATTTCCTTCTCCAGGGGATCTTCCCAAGCCAGGGATTGAATCCACGTCTCCTGCTTGACAGGCCGATTCTTCACCACTGCGCCCCCTGGGAAGCCCATCTAATAGGAATAAGAAGCCTACAATACCTAGCCTGCTTCTCAGGCTTGGGGTAGCTAATACAGTTACCCTAGCTGGTCCAACAACTGGGGTGGGGGCCAGCAGGCCAAGTCTCCAGGTCCTGAAGTCCCTCCCAGGATCCTGGTGGGGTCCTTGGTACTGAAGTCTGATTTAGTACTGAGGTCTGGTTTCATCCCAGGCTTGCTCCTTGCCCTGCCTGACCCTTGCCCACCATCACCTCTTTTTTATTTTTGGCCATGCCATATGGCTTATGGGATCTCAATTCCCCAACCAGGGATTGAACCCAGACCCCAGCAGTGAAAGTGTTGAGTCCTAACTACTCGATCATGGGACAGTTCCCCACCAGCACCCCTTGATGGGGTTATGTCCACCCCTCCCACTCCTGCCTCCACAAGATGAGGCCTTGAAATGGACCAAGTTTATCTTTCATTCATCCACCCATGTGTTCAGAAGTCTCTCGAATGTTCCGTATGTTCCCACAGCCCCCTTCCCATAGGCCTTCGCCTGCTTAGTGGCACCCACTGCCCTCCTCCTCTCCTCTCTCTGGGTCTGTCAAAACCTGCTCTTGAGAAAGAGGTTGATAAATCCATTCACACTGATAGCAGCTTAATGTGTTCTCTCTCCAAGGAATATTAACAATTGAACAGGGAACAAAGGGAAGAAGCCGAATGTTGGGCTTCCGGCATCGACAAGGGGTGTCCCCGAGATCCCACAGCAAAGACTGGTGTTGCCCCCCAGGACGCCGACATGACGCCCTCCCAGCCCTCACCACACCCGCATGGACATGCAAGCCTCCCCATGTGGAGAGCAGGCTCACAACTGGGACCTCCCCACTGCAGCTCAGCTCCTGGCTGTCCAAAAACCCCCTGTGCCAGCACCAGCTGCACCCGCTCCCCAGGCAGCCAGCCCCCTGCCCACCATCTGTGGCCAAGCTGAGGGGCTGAAGAGGGAGTCGGAGGAAAGCAGAGGTGAAAGCCTTTCCATTCCCTTTATTCCCCCACAGTCTGGCCTACACCCCCTGCCAGGAGCCAAGATCCGACAGTATATTCAGCCTGCAGCTGCCACTGGTCATGTGAGCCCATTGCTAGGTTACAGGGACCCAAAAATAAATCCTTCCCAACCAGATTAGAAACTGAGGGCCTTGGATGAACCAGACTCACAAGAGTGACAGGAACACCCACAGTGCCTGCGCAGGCCAGGCCTGCTATGAGACCGCAGAACCTTTCCCTTGCTGCCTACCCACCCCCAACCCATCAGCTGGGGCTCAATGCTGGACCTCCAAAGAAAAATTCCCAGAGAGCTGCTGGGCCCTTGCTAATTGCACTATAAATAGGTATCCAGGCAGAGTGGCCCTTCCTCACTAGTATCAGGGGCTGGTTGGGCGATACCTCTCTGCCTCTTCTTCCCATCCAGCCTGCGCCTTCACATGCCCCGCCCCATCCCAATGTATCTGCAAAGCACCATTAATCATTTGCCCTGTGGCCAGAGGGCCGGTCTGTGCCAGTTGCCTTTTTCCAGACTCTGGGAGGGAGGGAGATCTAGCAGTCACCCCAGAACTAGGCACTTTGACAGGAGAAATGTCACAACAATCTTCTGAGTTAGTTTCAAAAACTCCATTTACACATGTGGAAACTGAGGCTCAGAGAGGTTAAGTGACTTTCTCAGAGCCACACAGCTAAGCAGCTAGAAATCCCAGATCTCTATTTACTGAGTCTGGAGATGGGACAAGGAAAAGGACAGGGAAGCAGAGGGAAGGGAGGTAGGGGTCCCTGAAATCCCTTCCCTGGAGCCTGATAGCTGGACACTTTACTTTGAGTTGGGAGTGCTGTCTCTCTCTGCTACTCACTTCCACATCCTGAGACCAGCCGCAGCTGACCCAGACCACCTGCCTCCTTCTTTATGGCTTTGGGCTCTGTCACCTTCTCTGGTCCAGGACCTAGATGGGGTCATTCCTGATGCTCAGGCCTGAGAAGAGTCATGTACAAATCCCTAGTAATCTTTACCCTTCTACTTCAGAACCTTGACCTGCAGTCAAAATAGCAGAGCTTTGAGGCTCATCATGGGTTCATGCTCAGTTGTGTCCGACTCTCTGCGACCCCATGAACTACAGCCCACCAGGCTCCTCTGTCCATGGAATTTTCCAGGCAAGAATACTGGAGTGGGTTGCCATGCTCTTCTCCAGGGGATCTCCCTGACCCAGGGGTCAAATCCACATCTCTTGCATCTCCTTCACTGGCAGGCAGGTTCTTTACCACCAGTGCCACCTGGAAAGCCCCTGGTGGCTCAAACAGTAAAGAATCTGCCTGCAATGCAGGAGACTGGGTTCGATCCCTGGGTCAGGAAGATCCCCTGGAGAAGGGAATGGCTACCTACTCCAGCTTCTTGCCTGGAAAATTCCATGGACAGAGGAGCCTGGCGGACTACAGCCCATGCAGTTACAAAGAGTCAGACATGACTGAGCGACTAACACATACTTGAGGGTCATAGGGGGCTTCCCTGATAGCTCAGTTGGTAAAGACTCCACCTGCAATGCAGGAGACCCCAGTGTGATTCCTGGGCTGGGAAGAGAGCGTCATAGGAGGTCAGACAGCAGTTTTACAGATGAATAGGCCCAGAGACAGGAAGTAAATTGCCCAAGGCTACACAGCTAGAGGGCAAAGGAGAAATGACCAGAATCTAAGCCTCTGGATTCCTATCCCCTTTTTTTGTGCCTGTCACTAAGGACAGCTGGGGGTCTGTCATACTTGGCGCTGGGGCAAACCCAAAGTTCCCCCAATACCAGGTTCCCTTCCTCGAACTGCCACATCTCCAAGGCCCTCCCACCTGCCTGTTCTCTTAAGGAAAGTGCTCCTCCCCAAGCAAGGGTCTAAGGAGGCCCAGACTCCCCACTCAGCTCCTTGTACGTGTCTTGTCTCCGCATTCTGATGACACTCCTATCATCGCCTAAAGCCTCGGAGCATCCCATTCTCCCCTCCTGCAACTCCCAGCAGCCCAAACTACAGGCTTCATGTTACTCAATTCATGAAATATTTCTTGAGCACCTTCTATATGCAAAGCTCTGTTTAGGAGGTAAGAAAGAGGGTACAAAGGTGAAACAAATACAAACATTGCCCTCTTGGTGCTTACAGTCTAGGACGGAGATGAAGCAGGTTATCACCTTCAAAGGAGAATCAAAATGCTGTGGAGGTTCAAAGGAAAAAGTGAACCCACTCGCTCAGGAAATCTGGGAAGGCTTCCTGAAGGAAGTGGCAGGGCTCTTAAAGGAGGAGTAGGATTTAAACTCCAAGTAAATCAAAAAATTGATGCTGTTGAACTGTAGTGCTGAGAGAAGACTCTTGAGAGTCCCTTGGAAAGCAAGGAGATCAAATCAGTCAATCCTAAAGGAAATCAACCCTCAGTATTCATTGGGAGGACTGATGCTGAAGCTCCAATACTATAGCCACATGATGTGAAGAGCCAACTCACTGGAGAAGATCCTGATGCTGGGAAAGATTGAGGACAGGAGGAGAAGGAGGTGACAGAGGATGAGACGGTTGGATGGCATCATTGACTCAATGGACATGAGTTTGAGCAAACTCCAAGAGATAGTGAAGGACAGGGAAGCCTGGGATGCTGCAGTCCATGATGTTGCAGAGAGTCAGATATGACTGAGTGACTGAACAACAATAATTGGAAGAGGAGAGTAGTTCAAGTGGAAGCAGCAGGTCTTGGAAAAACATGGAGACAGGCAGGTTTATGGAACATCAAGGCAAGAGAAGTTGTCCAGTTTGACTGAAAATAATACATATGTAGAGAAGAAGTGAGAATAGAGAAGTAGACTGGCTAGACTGAAGGCCTGGTAAGCCAGACTGAAAAGTTAGCACTGAAAAGTGTTTTGAGCAGGGAAGCACAGGGCCACAAATGTACCCCACCTCCAGTCTTTCAGTGAGTCAGTTGATAAGTATTTACTGAACCCACAAGTTCCAGAGTGAGGGGTTGAACTCAAAGCTGGAAATTTTCCTCATCATTCCAGCCTAGAGAGAGGCGCAAAAAAACACATAGATCATCATGGAGACAGTGTCTGTGAACGTACAAGGAAAGGGGTGAACTCAGAGGAAAGGGGCCATCAGCGATGAAGTGACGTAGAGATCAGATGATACCCCTGCATCCCGGGTGGGGCTCTCACAGGTGACCTGCATATCTATTCTGTGGGGGAGGTGAACAGCGGAGTGGTAATTCAAATGCCTGGAAACTCTCCCTTCTAGATTTACGTGTCATAAGATGCTGCCCAGCCTGATCTTCAGGGACAGGGCATCCTGGACCACCCAGCTGTTCATTCCAGGGCAGGTTGCCCAGCTGCCCACTCACTGCCAGGTCCTGGGCACTGACCTAAGAACAAAGAGCTGAGCTGGGTTTCCCAACTTGGGTTCCACAGAGTACTTTCAGCAGTGCCTGGTCTTGGACTGTAGGGGGCATCCTTGCTCTACATCTTTAGGACAGTGCCCCCTAAGTGACGTGTACTCAGCCCTTGGGGACAAACTGAGAGATAGGGTAACCTGACTCTTCCTTCTCCGGACTGGGCATAGCTGGGCACAAGGATACGAGCCCTAGGCTTCTTTCCCAATTTTCTTTCCTCCAAAGTCCTCTCCCTTCATTTCTGACCCACCTAAAACTAGGATCCCCATCCCCATTCAACTCTCATGCCCTTACGTCCGAGGAAGGGCCAGACTTCTAGAGCCAGAGCTCCTTAGGGATGGAGAGACAGCCTGTGCATAGTCCCTCTGGGCAAGGTGGAGAGGGACGGATTGTCAGCCCTGGCCCACCCACATGAGGACCCTATTGGAGAATTATGTGTGAAAGCTTGTTCTCTCAGATGGCCTAGCCTGGAAGGGTAGCCCCGGAGGATCTAAATCAGCCCCGGGAACGGGAGGATCGATCCTAGATAGTGAGGACCTGAAGGAGAGAAGACGCCAACTGCTTGCTACATTTCAGGGCCTCTAGGCTGCCCTGACAGTAAGTAGCCACAAGAGGGCAGTGTTGATCACAGAGCTGCAAATAGTCAACTGCTGTTTCCAGGTAGAGGCGCCTCACTTCCAAACCCTCATCAGCTGTATCCTTCCTGGGGGACTTGCTGTCTTGTGGGCCCCAATTTTCACCTTTTAGACTCCCACAATATATGCATGGAGGGCCAGATAAGCGGGCCAAGGATCCCAGGAGAAAAATCTCTCCTACTCCTAGGAGGTGGGTAGGAAGAAGTAGGCAGGCTAGCATCCTGGAAGGAGCACTGATTTCAGAGTTCAAAGGCTGCACCCGCGTGAGTGAACAGTGCACTTGTGGCTACTCTCCCCACTTCTCTGAGCCCCAGCTCCAAATGAGGGTTGGACTAGACCTGTAGGTGCTCTCTAAGGTCCTTTGCAGCTCTAGATTTTGAGTCTGAGTCTTAGCTGCTGTCGTCAAGTGGCTTCTCTCTCCAGGGCCCTGGCAGCTTGAGAGAATCAGGACCTGGGGGTAAGGGAGTGGATGCAGGAAATAGCAGTGGGCACTTCTACTCTCCACCAACCAGGTCATTCCTCTGGGAATTACAGCTGGAAAGAGATTCAGTCCTAAGACTGAGAAGGGACCCAGGAAGGGGTGAATGGCATCAGCCAGGCCCCAGAAAGACTCCTCTAAAGGGTTCCATTGGATTGGTTTGTGTATGATGGTGTGAATGGTAGGAGGGCTGGAGGATGGCTGAGCAGTGTTCCCTCCCAGGCCCAGGCTACCCAGAAAGCCACAAGGCCAGATTCGACAGACCCAAAATGGAGGCTACAGGAAGTTTAGACCCCTTCCCTTGGCCTTTGCTCTCCAAATCCCCTAACAATCACCTTGTCCCCTTCTCCCCACATTGCTCTGACCCCTGCCCTGCTTCCAGCCCACACCCTCATCCCCAGAAAGCAGAGTTCACAGCCTCGATTCTAGGGGAGGGTCCCTGCCTGACCAACCCATCTCTGTGGGCAGGGACTCCCTGCCCACCTGGCATCCCTCCAGACCAGCTCTGTTCCCTGTGCCTCTTTGTCCCCAAACAGTGTCTCCTGACTCCAGCCATTCCACACCAGGCCCCTGGACACACTCTGCCCAGCACCTCAGCTTCCCTGGTGGCCATCTGATCTGACACCTGGGGCCTGACCTTACCCAGTACAGGGTGTGTTCTGCTTCTTGCATCCCGTCTTCTCTTTCTTCCCTGCTGGCCTCATTTCTCACTGTTTTGTCTCTTATTTGGCTTCCCTCCTTCAATCTCTCTCCTGTGGCCTCCCTAGCCTGTTCTCAGAACTCTCTAAGTCTCAGAGCCTCTTTGCCCTGGGCCTTTGCTCCCCCGTCTCTGTTTCTTTGCCTCAGCGTACACCTTTCCTTTCTATCTCTCTCCTCCCTCACTTCCTCCTCTGCAGTGAATACATTGAGAATCCGATCCATTCCTCCCTGGACTGAAGGTATAAATAGCAGAGGGAGGCTGGGCTAGGAGCCAGACTTGCTACCAGCCTCTTCCTTGCAGCCCCAGGCTTGGGCATTTGGGACCAGTGGTGGGAAGGGTCCAGGGCACAGAGTTAGAGAATTGGGATTGAAAGCCCCTGTACAGGGTGGCAGACCCAGGCAGAGAGAGGATGTGACAGGAATCTGGGGGTGTGGATCTTCCGGTCCTCCCCACCAGCCTATCCACCTGCACTAACATGGTTACAGAGTTCCTTCTTTGCTGCCGGAGAAGGAGCTCTGGGTCAGAAGACTCCCCAGGGCCACTCAAAGGCCTTGCTACCTCCTGGCCACAGATGCATGGGCCCAGGTGGCAGCCAGCAGACAGCAGCTGGGGACTAGAGTGGAAGTGGTGGCCTCAGGAAACAGGCCACAGTCTCACCCCAGCCAGCTCCCCGGCCTAATTAGAGACCGGAACAGGCATTGATCGTCCCTGAGCTCATTATGTCACAGCTGGGGAACAGCTGGCCAGTTTTTTCCAGGCCATTAGCTGCGCCATGAAGTGGAGAGAGGGAGGGGGCGTGTGAGCAGGATCAATACCCTGTCTGTCTGCGGGGGAAGCGCCTCGTGGCTGCCTCCTTCTGCACTTAGGGCCAGCCTTCTCCTCTCTGGAGCGGCCTGCCTGTGTGCTGAGCTCCTTGGAATTCACACACCAGGCTCAGCTCCTTCCAGTCTAGAGGCAGGAGAGACAGACTCTGACCTGACCCTGATCCACGGGGACCCCCTGAGTATTCTCTCTCTGGGGATGAGAAGGGCAGGAAAGAGTTTCAGGTTACCCATGCTGGGCTCAGAGGAGACCTTTAAAGTCCAGCTTCTCTCCACCCCCTAGGCAAGATGACACCTATGGCAGCTGTTTCTGCTGGCCCAGGGCCCACCTCTCTGTGCCCCTGGGCTGAGCCAGGCTTGGTTTCCAGGGAGCGGGGGCGGGGGGAGATGGGTGGGGACGCTCCAAACTTTGGGGAATGGCAGGTGGTGGAGGAGGGAGGCAAGCAGGTCAGCTGAGCGGGACCCAAGATAGGAGGCAAACTGCCCACATGCCCTTACCCCCAGGAGGCCCGCTGTCAGAGGGGAGTTCAGCTTTATTCAATGAACTGGCTTTTTACTTACAGAGTTAGAAGGTGTCAAGACCTCTAAAATCCCCTAAACGATACTTCTCAATTTACAGAGAGAAAAAGCAAACTCTGCTGCTGCTAAGTGGCCTCAGTCATGTCCGACTCTTTGTGACCCTATGGGCGGGAACCCCCCAGGCTCATCTGTCTATGCAATTCTCCCGGCAAGAATACTGGAGTGGGTTGCCATGCCCTCCTTCAGGGGATTGAACCCTCATCTCATGTCTCCTGCATTGGCAGGCAGGTTCTTTACCACTAGCGCCACTCGGGAAGCCCAAGCAACTGCTAACATGTCTTAGGCTCTCTATTCCTGGCCAACTACTCTCAGCATTTTGCTTTAGTTCTCTCTGTCTTTTCCTACTGCTTCTGTATGAGTTCTAATGGAGCCCTGGGGACTTTCAGTCACATGTCCTTAGGCTACCAGTAGAGTTATGGGAACCACTGGGTTCCCCTCCATCCTGCCTCCACCCCACCCCATCCTGAGCACCACCCTGTGTCCAGCTGCTGCTTACTGGGCAGTTCCCCTATCCCATGAACAGAGGCCAGGATGAGCCACGCCCTCTGCTCCCCAGACGTCCCACCCTCGCCTCTGTTTCCAGAATCAGCAATGAATTGAGCCTGGGAGTCAGAAGGCCTGAACTCCAGACTTGAGTTCCTGCTAGGCTCGGCTCCAGTCATGCAGAGATGGTGGACTGGTTTGACTAGATGAGCACAGAGGACAGAGGACCCTTAGAATGCATTCCTTGTGTTATGGATGAGGAACCTGTGTCCCATTGAGCAGAAGCCGTTTGCCCAGCTGGTTAGAGCAGATCTGAGACTGAGTTTGCCAGCTCCCAGCTGGTCAGCGTTGGTTCTATTCCACCACAAGTGTTGGCTCTAAGTTCCCAAAGCCACAGATCGAAGTCTAGTGGATCTCCCTTGACCCATCCACTGTGCCTGTGTGTTCAGTTGTTAAGTCATGTCCAACTTTTTGTGACCCCATGGCTGTAACTCTATCCATGGGTCCAGGCTCCTCTCTCCATGGAATTCTCCAGGCAAGAATACTGGCGTAGTTGCCATTTCCTCCGCCAAGGGATCTTCCTGACACAGGGATCGAACTCATGTTTCCTACGTCTCTTACATTGCAGGTGGATTCTTTGCTGCTTGAGCCATCGGGGAAGCCCCTGACTGATCCAGCACATCCTGACAAATCCAACAAATTGATTCCTAACAAGCCCAGAGTGCACCCTCTTCCTCAGGCCTCTGAGAACCAAGCAGAATGCAGGTTGGTCACCGCTGCTGACAGAAACAGCTTCTTCTCCTGGAGTCTCTATCCAGTCAGGAGCAGCTGCTACCAAGGGAGCTGATGGAGCAGAGGCCAGCTGGGCACTGCGGTGTCTGATGTTCATCCATCTGTCTGTCCGGGTGCAGGAGGTGCCGAGAGCAGAGGGAGTCTGGTGGTAACCTGGCCTTGCTGAACTTCCTCCTGCCTGATTCACAGAGATAGAGCGGATTGGAAGAAATTAAGTATTGCTCCTTCTGCTGGCGTCGTGAGGAAAGAAATGTCTATGTGGACTTGAAGATGACACAGCAACTGGCCTCAGAATCAGGAAGAACACAGGAATGAGCTCCAGAGGCCAGCTTCCCGGGGCCATCAGCAGGATGGCCTCATCCTCGTCGTCTTCTCCTTTGACTCTGAAAGGAAGACTGACAGCCTTAAGCAGCAGGGGCTAAGATGCTGAACCCCATGGTTCTAGTCAGAACGTAGCGGGGCAGGGGTGGTTGGACAGCCTAGTGAGGGAACCCTAGCATAGGGTGCCTCAGATGGGGATCTTGTGGCAAAAGAGCTCTGAGAAGCCAGGGGCACAGGAATCAAACCCCCTGAGCCTGGAAAAGGGCAGAAAGGCACCAGCGCTAAACCATCTCCCATCAGAGGGTCCGTCAGAATGTCCATGATGAGGAGAGCCCTTGTCCTGGCTGGGCATCCTGCGGGGGCCATTTATTAGCCCTGTGGGCTGGGGCAAGGCCTGGTCTCTCTGACCGTCAGACTTTCCTGATCTGTGACAAGATGCAGAGAGCAATGTTTGCCTCACAGGTTGCTGCAGCTTTAAGGCTCATGGCGGGAATGTCTGTGAGAGGCTTCAGAAAACAGGAATGATGATTTTCATTACCCTAGCGCCTGTGTGTGGCACTAGGACTCCGATGCCCAAGTTGCCAGCAGTGGTTTGTATCACAACACTGTGTACACAAGGACTCGGTCAGGAGGGACAGAAGCAAAGGGCCTTTTCTCCAGGAAGGGACTACCCGGCCCCACCAGCAGATGTTTATGAATCTATAACAGCATTCATCAGTCCCCCCAGGGTCCATCTGCTCACAGAGAAGAGGCCTAAGATTGAAGCAGCCAGGATGTGAGTGCGTACACACACAGGCACACACAGGGACACAGGCACACGCATCACAGCAATCCATGGCTCTGCCATCAATTGTGCTTCCTCCCTAGGTGCTGGGCCTTCTCAGCTCACAGTCCATTAAAGGATCAGTCTCTTTGGGTATAACATGTTGTGATGGTAACTGGTTCAAGAATTAAGAGAAATGTCAGGACTGAAGGGACAATTTTGCATTTATTAGTTTTAGTTTTCTGGGAAAAAGATACTACTAATGATTTATATTTGGTATCATATTTAATGACTTAAAAAAAAGTGTCACATACATTACTATTTACGCCACATGGCACTCTTAGGAGGTGCATACTATTATCTGAGGCTCGGAGAGTTGAAGGGCTTTTCCTTGTCTTCATAGTTCATGACCTTGATATTTTCAAACACTACTGTCCAATTATTTTGTAGAACGTCCCTCAGTTTGGGTTTGGCTGATGTTGCCTAATGAGTGGATTCAGGTTAAGCATTTTTATCAGGAATGCTACAGCAATGATGCCGTATTGTCAATTCATCTCCAAAGAGACACAAATGTTGACTTGTTCTGTTTCCGTCATGCTAACTTTTTTTTATTTTTTATTTTTTATTTTTGGCTGCACACTAGCTTTTCTCTAGTTGAGGCACCTATGGGCTTCTCTTGCTGCAACCCACAGGCTGCTCGCTACTATTCGCGCGCTTCTCTAGTTGCAGTGTGCACGGGCTTAGTTGCCCCATGGCATTTGGAGTCTTAGTTCCCCAACCAGGGATCAAACCCATGTCCCCTGCATTGGAAGGCAGATTCCTAACCACTGGACCATGGTTCCCATGGCCAGGGAAGTCCCCAGGCATGCTAACTTTTATCAGTTGGTTAGGATCATGTCAGCCAAATTTCTCTACTGTAAATACAATTATAAGTAATGTGGTTATAGATTAATGAGCATTTGTGGGGAGATATGCTGAAATTGTGTAAATATCAGATTCCTCATCAAATTTTCACCCACAGGTTTTAGCAGCCATGTTCTTACCTAAGTAAGTCCTTTATTACGATGATGGTGACCAAATGGTGATTTTCTAATTTCCTCTCTTTTCTGTCTTTATCAGTTGGCATTCCAGTGTAAGTCAGTGCCTTCCCTTCTCACCGTGTATTTATTTGTACCTGTATTAACTCATCCATTCCTGTTTTAATCAGTGGGTTACTATACTGCATACTAATACTAACATTAGTTACTTTGATGCCTAAATTGTCCCAAACTTGACCTGCATGTATCCTTTCAATCTGGATTATGTATCCTTTTGTTTCCATCATTCTTTGAGCACTTCCATACTTTCTTAGCACAAGGAGATGCTCTAGATTCAACTATAAATTTTTAGGCTGATCAGTCTTGGTTCTTTTTAGTGGGAAATGGTCTTTGGAAATAAAGACCTGAGTGATTGGTGTGTTCACTGCTATTTGGGTATCATTGCTTATAAGGACCTCTCAGCAGACAGAAACAGAAATATGTATGCACACACACACACACACACACACCCCTACATCTATGTATCTATGTTTAAAACATGGGTTCAAACTAATTATGCCCATTCTGATGGCTTATTTCCTTTTTATAAATGTAACTCCTTTCACTAAGAAGCCATGAGAAATATGGCTCCCATTATCCTCAACATATTATTTTCTCAAGTCCTCTACTTGCAATCAATCTCCTAACTATACGGGCCATATTCTCTGCCCCAGCCTCACCAAACATTCTGGTTGCACTGGCCAAATTTTGACCCTAGTGTCACTGACCACATCAGCTGTGCTGGCTGAATCCTCCATCTATATCGAAGGGAAATAGGAGAGGAAGGGCACATTTTGTCATTTTTTTTAAGGATTGGATTTATTGAAGTTTGTCCTCATCACATAGTGAAATCAGTTACAGTCATTCAGACACATCACATAACCTAAAGATATTTGTTCCAGTAACAGAGCACCTTTAATGTTTCTAATAGAGCCAGTATTTATGAAATTATTTCTAGATGAATCTGAAAAACAGACTATAATATGTATGTATTCTTCATTCTATATTTTTAAAACTCTCATAATCTGTTTTCTTATTTTATATCGATTCTAACTTTGTAAAGATGACAAAGAAGAGAATCTTTGTTCTACTGGTAAGTTCAGGAACAAACTTTTTAAAAAGGTATGTCAGAGACTAGTTGTTTACAAACCATTTCTTTTGCCTCCTGGGTGCAAGCTGGACTACATTTCTCAGTCTCCCTTGCAATCAGGTGTGGTCATATGACTAAGTTCTAGCCAGTGGAATGTGGGCAGAAGTAATGAAAGCCACTTCTAGACCCATAAAACCTTCCACACAGTTCTGCAGGCTCTCAGCCTCTACTCCATCTGCTGACTGAATACAGAGGATTCAGTAGAGGATTCCAAAGCCTAAAACAGTTAGCAGAGCCACAAGATGGATAATTCTAGGTTCTTGAATCACCCTGTGGGAGGCCATCAACTGAACATCTGCATTCAACCCTTATGTGAATGTGATGTCCATTTGTATTGTGATAAGCCACTGAGACTTCAGGGTTATTAGTCAGGTCAGTTAGCTCACCCTAAGTAATACAGAAAGTAAACGAATTGCCCATGTTTACCCTTTAGAAGTGGTAAAGTATCATGTGGAACGTGACCTTCTGATCCCTACTTGAGGGTTCTTTCTATCAGATTGTGCATGTGTGTGTGTATGTGTGTGTGGGTGTGTGTGCTCACATGCTCTTTGCGACCCCATGGACTGTAGCCCACCAGGCTTCTCTGGAGTTTTCCAGGCAAGAATACTGGAGTGGGTTGCCATTTCTTCCTCCAGGGGATCCTCCTGACCTAGGGATCAGACACAAGTTTCCTGCATCTCCTGCATTGGCAGGTGGATTCTTTACCACTGAGCCACCTGGGAAGCCCCTTCCTATCAATCAGACCAAGTCAAAAGTAACATTTTCCTTTTGGCCCATGACACTAGCCCCCCTTTTAGCCCTTCCCCTTTCCCAAGGGAACCATGGCCCATATTTGCTGTTTCATGGATTCATCTTCACCAAATGAAAGCACCTCACTTGCCTAACACCTGACCTCTGACAGGAGACTTACTCACCCTGTAGAGGTCTCTGATGAAAGGGGACCGCCCTTTCCTGCAAGCAGACTCTGTGGTTGGTGTGGCAGTGGTAACACAGCCCAAAGTTGGGATGGTCCAAAGGGCTTGGGGGACAAGTTGATTTCCTCCTTTGACACAGGAGGTCAGCAGGGGTTCCTGGTCACTCCTACATCCTGGCTTATTCATAGGCTGATAGCTACTGGTTCAGTGTGTCAGCACAGTCCAGGCTGCTAAAACATATATCTTCTTGAACAGGATGTTCCTCACCTTCCTCTCTCCAGACAAGACAAGTTTTAGAGACTAAGAGAGCTAGAGAGATCAGGTCAAGTGGGTGGGGAGGGTGGGACACAATTCAATAATACAGGGGAAAGGAAACCTCTGACTGGAGATGTGGCCATGAAAGGCCTTGGGAGTTTTCTCAGTATCACAGTCTAAATTTTATAGTAATTCACAAACTCATATTTCCAGAGTTGGGCAAAACTCCAAGGTTTGCCTAGCCTTCATTTCATAGAGAAAAGCCTAACTGTCACTTCATAAAGAGGGAATTGATGACCTGAGTGATTAAGGAGCATGTTTAACATCACAGAGATAGTCAACGCTAGGACTAGACCCCAGAACAGTGCTCTTAGCGCTTTTCTGCTTTGCTTGCAGGTCTGATGGGAGCCACTCAGTTCAAGCAGTTGTAGCAGCAGATGTAATTAGGATACCAAGTGCTGGAGAGTGTGGTCCCTGAGGACACATCTGTCCATGACCTTGGCCAACCCCCAAGCCTCCCTGAAAGCCTTTCCTTTCTTATATGAGAAGCCAGCACCCATCACCCACCAGGGTCTGACACAAACATGTCTGGGGTGAGTTGCTCAATTCCAAGGTGAAGCAAGAGTGGGAACATCTCCAAGTTAAAACTCCAGAGCATCTGGGAGGGGAAAGAGTCTCCAGGCTGGAAAGGCATGGAAATTTCCCTGAACCCAGAAGCATGTTTGGAATAGTACCACTGCATCACCACCCCAGCCCGGCCTTGTTAGTGAGGCAAGCCGCAATCAGGAGATAATTAGCTTGCTGTTATTTATTCCCTGCTCTAATCAGCAGCCCACTGCTTGCACAGTAGAGAGGGCTCCCACCCCCAGAGCAGTGGGGGTTCTCAGGGACCTTTAGTTACCAGCCAGGAAACAAGTGGCAAAAGACAAAAGGCTGGGGAGACGAAAAGAGGGAGGGAGAGCCTTGACCACAGGACCCAGGCGCTGCTGGGCTCTGCACAGCAAACAAATCCCTGGGGAGAGGCAGCTGGGAATCACCAGGAGCCCCGGGCAGCATTACACTCTGCTTCATTTTGTTCCTGGAGTTGGGCTTTGGTCGATAAAGGGCGGCTGGCGTTCAGATCCCTGTTCTGCCTCACTGCAGTCAAATTGCCTTTTTCCAAGGCGACTTTCAGAAAAAAAGATGACATTTATCAAAGCCTGCTGAGTGGTGACCTTGGTGGGAGGGAGAGAGGGCGGGTGTACTGTCTGTGGAAGCAGGCAAAGAAAATGAGGAAAACCTAGAGGGAAGGAAATGCTTTCAAGCCTCAAAGTTGTTGGAACAAACACAGAGAGATGACTCAGGGTTGGAGGATGTGCTCAACCACACTCCCTCCTGGCCCCTTCTTCATCCTCAGTAGCTCATTCTCACGGGCAATACCTGCCTTTCCAGCCCAATAATAGACTGAGGATGCTCCATCAAACAACAACCTCTGGAAAGGGGTCAGGCTTATGACTTGATAACTGCAAGATACACAACCTTAGAATCAGTAGCAGTTCCAGAATTTCTGCATAGGGCAGGCTATGAGGCTGCTTTTTGATTGGAGCGGCAGGAAGTGAGGGAACCAGAAAACTTGTACTTTGCGTAGCAAAGACATTAGTGGGTTTTTTTTTTCCCTACATATGTCATACATCTGTAGGGCATGGAGGGCATGCATAAAGCCCTCCCAACCCACTTATTGGCCCCACTGCTACATTTGTTGTTGTTGTTTGTCAGTCGCTCAGTCATGTCGGACTCTTTGTGACCCCATGGACTGCAGCATGCCAGGCTTCCCTGTCCTTCAACCAACTCCTGGAGCTTGCTCAATCTCATGTCCTTTGAACTGGTGATGACATCCAACCATCTCATCCTCTGTCATCCCCTTCTCCTCCTGCCTTCAATCTTTCCTAGCATCAGGATCTTTTCCAATAAGTCAGTTCTTCACATCAGGTGGCCAAAGTATTGGAGCTTCAGCTTCAGCATCGGTCCTTCCAATGAATATTCAGGACTGATTTCCTTTAGGATTGACTGGTTTGATCTCCTTGCAGTCCAAGGAACTCTCTAGTCCCAAATACTACTTAGGATCCCAGAACTGGAAGAGAACTTAGGAGTCATCTGTAGGAGCTTGGGTCCTACACAGGATTCCGCTGTAAGTCTTCTCCCTTCTCTTCTCTGGCCTCGTAAGCCCTTTACACATAGGCTTTTATAGCACCTGTCACCATGCATTGTGAACATCGATGTCTCAGTTTCCTTAACCAAACAGTGATACTTGAGAACAGACAAGGCTTCTTGTGCCTTCACCTTTGTATTTCACTTTTCCATTCCTGAACACTCACAGGAGTTCTTGCTATATGTGAATCGGGGTATGTGTGATAGAATGAATGAACAAACAAACGAAGGGACATCTGAGCAAAACAGTCATCCAGCCCCTGCTTTAACACTTCCTGTGAGGAGGAGTTCATTACCTCAAGATGGGAAAGATCCGTTACGGGACAGGTGAAATGTCAGAAGATGTTTCTGGATGTGGAATGTAAATCTGCTCTTATGACACTTCTATAGAACAGTTCTTCCCTTTAGAGGCTCAGAAGCACAGAGGTCCTCAATCTAGGATTCCACATATAAGTCTTATGAGATCACTCCCCCCAAGAAATATGTGTAAAATTCTGTGTGTGTCTGCCCGTGTACTTAGGGGTAGGGGATCCATGGCTCCACAAAGGAGTCCTATTGCCACATTTTATTTATTTAAGTATTTATTTATTTGGCTGCACCTGATCTTTGTTGCAGCATGCAGGAATCTTTAGTTGTGACATGTGGGATCTAGTTCCCTGACCAGGGATCCAACCCGGGCCCCCTGCATTGGGAACACGAAGTCTTAAGCCACTGGATCACCAGGGAAATCCCTGTATTTCCAAATTTTAGAGCCACACTTCATTTGTTTACTCCCCCATGAAATGTATACTAGACAAATCAAAAGTCCTCAAAAATGCTTACTTTTTTATATTTTTTCCCTCCTACTTTTCCAAAGAAAGCAGCCTCCCAGGTTGCTATGTATCTTGAGCAAAACTAGCTCTGCTACTCTAACCACGGATGATTAGACAGGGATTAATTCACATACTGAAGTTAACCATGAGTGGGTGGGGCACACAGGAAGCTGAAGGAAAGAGTTTGATAGGAATTGTGATCAAAAGGGCGCACCATGTTGGATGGCAGCAATTTGACTCATTCAGAGGCTCTTCATGGGGAAATAAATATCTTTGGTGATACTCACAGAAAGTGGGTGACTTTGGAGTTGCAAGCCTCTTTTTGCCAATTCAAATCACTTTTTCAGTTCTCCAAATCTTGGAAGCACTGGGCTCATAGTGACTACAGCTAATAAGGCAACTCCCCAGTTACAATAAACCTCTGTTGGGTCCTGCAATAAACCTGTCTTCCTGAAACCTATTAGGTGTGACTCTTCTTTGCAGTTTCAAAGATTCTGACTAATACACAACCCTCCAATTTTCACAAGTGGTTATTATGACTTCCTTCTAAAGTATAAGATCCTCATTGCTAAGCTATCCTTCATATATGAGCTACCAAAATAAGTATTCAAACACATTCTCATTAAATCCTTATAAAATCCTACAGTAGTCATTCTCAACTTGGGTAGGGTACAAAGAACCACCTGACTCCACCTTAAATATAGATTCCCAAGCCCACAACTTCTAAGCAAGTCTGGGGTGGGCCTTGATATTCATTTTTTAAACAAGTTACTTGGAGATTCTGATGTTGGTAGTCTAAATCCCTCACAAGAAGAACACTGCCCTGGGAGTTTTTCCCAACTGCCTTGATGATCAAAATGCCTCTCAGACTCTGCCCATAGAAGTTCTGATTTAGTGGATAAGAGGCTCTGGAATTTTAATAGGGTAGACATCTTGATGTTCAAGACTTCCTAGGTGGCACAGTGGTAAAGAATCCGCCTGCCAATGCAGGAGACCCAAGAGGCACGGGTTTGATCCCTGGGTCAGGAGGATCCCCTAGAGGAGGAAATGACAACCCACTCCAGTATCCTTGCCTGGAAAATTCCATGGACAGAGGACTCTGGTGGGCCACAGTCCATGGGATTGCAGAGAATTGGACACAACTGAGCATGCACCAAGCATAATGTCCATTTTATCTGTGAGAAAACTGAGCCCCAGAGTAACTTATCCACAGTCATATAGATAGTTGACAACAGGGGTGAGATCAGAATCCAGCTCTCTTGACACTCAGTCCCACGCTCTTTCTGCTGGTCACAAAGGCCACACCACCTGTACAGAGGCCTGGACATAATAGGCAATGGATAGAGGTTTGTTAAATAGAATCCACGCAGGTTCTAGAGGGAAGAAACGATTTCTATAAAGCATATTTGCATCTTGTTCCACCCAGCCTCACCCCAAGGCACATAATACAGTGGTCTGCCCTAGGGGCTCAACAGATGTTTGTGAGAGAACGCATTATTGTATGATTACTGGACTCTGTGCTGCTCTATCTCCTTCCTCTGGCTGTGCTCCAGATTGTAAATGAGCTGCCCAGAACTGAGCTTGATACACGAGTGGTGGTCTGACCCAAACTGAGGATGGCAGGGTCTCCTTTGCCCATGTTTTTATAGGAACTCCTGTCTGTTCTGGGGAACAGGACCTTGCCCTTCCTGCCAGTCTGGGGTGTGCCCTCATGAAACCAAGAGGAGCTGACAGCTCTATTACTGGTTCTGGGCCTCCTCCCTCCTTCAGCCTCCACTGTGGCTTCCTAATTCTAGCTTCCCATTCATCAACACTTAGAACTCTGCTATACCCATAACCTTGACAGCTTTCCCCCAGTAGTTCTTTGCACTACTCCTAGAAAAGAACCCTAAACAAGGATGATGGGCACCAGACCATTCTTACCTCCCCACATTTACAGAATGCATATCACACATTACATACTCCATAGGAGCATGCATACTAAGTTACTTTAGTTGTGTCTGACTCTGTGTGACCCCTATGGACTGTAGCCTGCCAGGCTCCTCTGTTCATGGGATTCTCCAGGCAAGAATCCTGGAGTGGGTTGCCAGGCCCTTCACCAGGGAATCTTCCCAACCCAGGGATCAAACCCCCGTCTCTTACATCTCCTGCATTGGCAGGCGTGTTCTTTACCACTAGTGCCACCTAGGAAGCCCTCTATTAGGCACATGAGCCTATTAAATACACAACACCATTAGGTAGATACTTTATGCCCTTTTTACAGGTTAAGTAATTGGTTCAGGTCATCCAGTGAGTGGCAGAGCCAAGATTTGATCCTGAGGAGCCTCGCTCCAAACACTGTGGTCTTAACCACAAAGTTATACTCTCTTTCAAGGTCAACTCAGTTCTGCCTTGACCCAGCTTGTGAACTTGACTGCTAAGGCATCTTCCAGCACTGGTAGTCTAAACTTCTCTCATCTCATAAATTAGTACCAGCCCAGGTGCAGTGTGATTAGCCTGAGAACAGGCTAAGAACAGTAGAATGTAAGTGGTCAAAGAGTAGAAAATTCAGGCACAAATGAATAGGTAAAGACTCAAGAAGTATGATTACAGGGAAACACTTTATTAATTCAAAGAGTTGGCCCAATGGCCTTAGATAAGAGAAAAAAAAATCCTTAACTGCAAGTTTATCATTTAGTTTAACTATAATCCTTTACAAAATCATAAAAATACAAGCTTCCTACACTGGAATACTAACTCCACATATAATAAAAACGAATCAAAGATTCATACAATGTGAACTAGCTTAGAAGTCTCGTGTTAGTTAAATTTTAATTTTAAATGTAAAGCCTTTCAAAATCAAAAGACAGTGTTGCATGTGCAGGAAGAGAAAATATTTTCAGACTGACAAAACTTCTTTTAACTTCTTAAAATGTGTTAAAAAAAAACACCCCAAATTTCTTTTGGAGGACCTCCTGGTTATCCAGACTTCCAGGGAGGAGCTCCAGAGTAGTCTTATTTGTCACAATGCCTTGGAACAAAAGTCTTTCATTTCTGAGATATATGGTCAGCTGCAGGCTGACTGAGGTAGGCGAACCCCACTGCTAAAGGCTAAAATATTATTCTGAACCATGAATTTATTTGTCAGCAATATTTCAAAGACACATCTATCTGATGACCTGTTGCAGAACTACTTTGAGAGGTCCATACGTGGATGTCAAAAGTCAAGAAAGGGTGTATGATTTAGCCATCAGGAATGATCACCTCTGTGGAAGCAGAACAACCCTGACCAAGAGCAATCACTACAGACTGAACAAGATGACTTTAGAATTATTAGACAATATATTTGTGCAATGGAATATTACTCAGTCATCATAAAGAATGGAATAATGCCATTTGCAGCAACATGGATGGACGTGCTGCGGCTGCTAAGTCGCTCCAGTCGTGTCCGACTCTGTGCGACCCCATGGACGGCAGCCCACCAGGCCTAGAGATTATCATACTGAGTGAAGTAAGCCAGACAGAGATGCTGAAACATCATATGACATCCCCTATATACGGAATCTAAAAAGACATGATACAAATGAACTTATTTACATAACAGAAACAGACTCACAGACTTAAAGAATGAACTTATGGTTGCAGGGAATTGGTGGGAGAATGCAGGGGAAGGGATAGTTAGGGAGTTTGGGACGGACATGTACCCACTGCTGTATTTAAAATGGATAACCAACAAGGTCCTACTGTATAGCACAGGGAACTCTGTTCAATGTTATGTGGCAGCCAGGATGGGAGGGGAGTTTGGGGGAGAATAGATACATGTATATGGATGGCTGAGTCCCTTTGTCTCCACCTGAAACTATCACAACATTACTAACTGGCTGCAGATCAGATCAGCCGCTCAGTCGTGTCCGACTCTTTGCAACCCCATGAATCGCAGCACGCCAGGCCTCCCTGTCCATCACCAACTCCCAGAGTTCACCCAGACTCACGTCCATCGAGTCAGTGATGCCATCCAGCCATCTCATCCTCTGTCATCCCCTTCTCCTCCTGCCCCCAATCCCTCCCAGCATCACAGTCTTTTCCAATGAGTCAACTCTTCGCATGAGGTGGCCAAAGTACTGGAGTTTCAGCTTTAGCATCATTCCTTCCAAAGAACATCCAGGACTGATCTCCTTTAGAATGGACTGGTTGGATCTCCTTGCAGTCCAAGGGACTCTCAAGAGTCTTCTCCAACACCACAGTTCAAAAGCATCAATTCTTCAGCGCTCAGCCTTCTTCACAGTCCAACTCTCACATCCATACATGACCACTGGAAAAACCATAGCCTTGACTAACGAACCTTTGTTGGCAAAGTAATGTCTCTGCTTTTGAATATGCTATCTAGGTTGGTCATAACTTTCCTTCCAAGGAGTAAGCATCTTTTAATTTCATGGCTGCAGTCACCATCTGTAGTGATTTTGGAGCCCGAAAAAATAAAGTCTGACACTGTTTCCACTGTTTACCCATCTATTTCCCATGAAGTGGTGGGACCGGATGCCATGATCTTCGTTTTCTGAATGTTGAGCTTTAAGCCAACTTTTTCACTCTCCACTTTCACCTTCATCAAGAGGCTTTTGCGTTCCTCTTCACTTTGTGTCATAAGGGTGGTGTCATCTGCATATCTGAGGTTATTGATATTTCTCCCGGCAATCTTGATTCCAGCTTGTGTTTCTTCCAGTCCAGCGTTTCTCATGATGTACTCTGCATATAAGTTAAATAAGCAGGGTGATGATATACAGCCTTGATGAACTCCTTTTCCTATTTGGAACCAGTCTGTCGTTCCATGTCCAGTTCTAACTGTTGCTTCCTGACCTGCATACAAATTTCTCAAGAGGCAGATCAGGTGGTCTGGTATTCCCATCTCTTGAAGAATTTTCCACAGTTTATTGTGATCCACACAGTCAAAGGCTTTGGCATAGTCAATAAAGCAGAAATAGATGTTTTTCTGGAGCTCTCTTGCTTTTTCCATGATCCAATGGATGTTGGCAATTTGATCTCTGGTTCCTCTGCCTTTTCTAAAACCAACTTGAACATCAGAAAGTTCACGGTTCACATATTGCTGAAGCCTGGCTTGGAGAATTTTGAGCATTACTTTACTATCATGTGAGATGAGTGCAATTGTGCGGTAGTTTGAGCATTCTTTGCCATTGCCTTTCTTTGGGATTGGAATGAAAACTGACCTTTTCCAGTCCTGTGGCCATTGCTGAGTTTTCCAAATTTGCTGGCATATTGAGTGCAGCACTTTCACAGCATCATCTTTCAGGATTTGGAATAGCTCAACTGGAATTCCATCACCTCCACTAGCTTTGTTAATAGTGATGCTTTCTAAGGCCCACTTGACTTCACATTCCAGGATGTCTGGCTCTAGGTCAATGATCACACCATCATGATTATCTGGGCCGTGAAGATCTTTTTTGTACAGTTCTTCTGTGTGTTCTTGCCGTCTCTTCTTAATATCTTCTGCTTCTGTTAGGTCCATACCATTTCTGTCCTTTATCGAGCTTATCTTTGCATGAAATGTTCCTTTGGTATCTCTGATTTTCTTGAAGAGATCCCTAGTCTTTCCCATTCTGTTGTTTTCCTCTATTTCTTTGCATTGATCGCTGAAGAAGGCTTTCTTATCTCTTCTTGCTATTCTTTGGAACTCTGCATTCAGATGTTTATATCTTTCCTTTTCTCCTTTGCTTTTCGCTTCTCTTCTCTTCACAGCTATTTGTAAGGCCTCCCCAGACAGCCATTTTGCTTTTTTGCATTTCTTTTCTATGGGAATGGTCTTGATCCCTGTCTCCTGTACAATGTCACGAACCTCATTCCATAGTTCATCAGGCACTCTATCTATCAGATCTAGGCCCTTAAATCTATTTCTCACTTCCACTGTATAATCATAAGGGATTTGATTTAGGTCATACCTGAATGGTCTAGTGGTTTTCCCTACTTTCTTCAATTTAAGTCTGAATTTGGCAATAAGGAGTTCACTTCAATACAAAATAAAAAGTTTAATAAAAAAAGAATTATTTGACAAAACTGAAGATATCAAGACACTGAAAGATGTCTATGGCACCCTTCTACCCACACCAATGATTCCTTTTCTGCCCCTGGTCAGTATTCACATCCTTGCAGAGTTTCCAGAAAGTGTGCAGGGTGGAGGTGGAAAAGAGTAAGGAGTAGCAAAAAGAAAAGAGTAATGAGTAGCAAAAAGGGAGTTGGATGTCAGATGTCCAAAAAGACATTAAACAAAAAGACAGTAAACAATGGGTGAGCATGCTAAAAGGCAAGTTAAAAGAATCAGAGAAATGAATGGCAGTTTAGGACTGAAGATGGGAGGAACAGGAATCTTCCAGATTGAGCGCCTTCGGGGACAAACTAGAAACGGAAACATTGGTCAATTGCTAGATATGAAATGGCTCAACTCAAATGGGAGGGCTTAAATTTCAACCCTTTAAGCAATACTTAGCCAAGCACTCACCTTTATTGCTAACCCTCCCAGAAATGGCTTCATCCCGGTGCCCCTTCTTTTTGGAGATAACTCTACGAATGACAAAACTCATCTTGACAGCATCAATACCACTGAGGTTCTCCACAAAATGAATATTTTTAAAACTAAATTTTCAAGTTTAAATTTGTAAATATTTTTAAATTGAAAAGATAGCCCAGAGAGTGAGAACTTAAAAATATGAGTGAATGCTCTAAACAGGCAAAACCCTAGAACATGGGAACAAGGCAGACAGGCGTGCAAGGTGATCTGTACATTTTTGGGGGGAGGGGGTTGGGTTTTTTACTTTTGTTTATTTATTTATCTTTGATGTTTTGATCTGTACATATGTTGACATCAAGACCAGGGGATCTCCTAACTCTCATGGAGAAAATTAGGTTTTTAAAAAGATAATACTTATAAATAATAAAACACATTCACAACTATTAGTTCATTTGATCTCCCAAACAATCCTATGAAATAAGCTCAGGTGCTATTATTGTTCCCACATTATAGATAATGGAATGAGATTCAGTAAAAAATAAACTGAAATACCGAAGGTCACAGAGCCAGTATACAGCTGACTTCTCTAAGACCAAACGTTATGCTTCACCCTTACCTATTGTATGGTCAGGCCATTCAACATGAGTGTGGGGTTCTTTCCTTTTTTTATGGCTGTGCTAGGTCTTCATTGCCCTACAAATTGCGGGATCTTAGTTCCCTGACCAAGGATTGAATCCAAGTTCCCTGCATTGAGAAAGTGAATTTTTAGCCACTGGACCATGGGGAAGTTCCCCAAAGTGGCTGTTCTCTTGCTCTCTTTATATAAACCAGTCCCTGCTTTACTCACATGACTATCCAATCTTAATTATAGCACTTAAATGGTAACTGCCTATGTGTTAATGGAGAAGGCAATGGCACCCCACTCCAGTACTCTTGTCTGGAAAATCCCATGGACGGAGGAGCCTGGTAGGCTGCAATCCATGGGGTCGCTAAGAGTCAGACTCGACTGAGTGACTTCAATTTCACTTTTCACTTTCATGCATTGGAGAAGGAAATGGCAACCCACTCCAGTGTTCTTGCCTGGAGAATCCCAGGGACAGGGGAGCCTGGTGGGCTGCCATCTATGGGGTCACACAGAGTCGGACACGACTGAAGTGACTTAGCATAGCATAGCATAGCATAGCCTATGTGTTTGCCCCTGACCCAGCCACGAGTTTCCTTGGTAACTGATGAGCCAACCTGATGTCAATTCCCCCTATAAATGGTAGCTTCCTGAGCAGCCTACCCTGAGTAACAAAGATAGATGCCATGTCCTGCCTGCCGCCTGCCATACACAGTGGGGGTGTAGCTCCAAGATATTTTGTTTCAGGTGTGTAAGACTCCCCTATCTAATAAACCATTGATGTCTCTGTCTCTGGGTTCTTTCTTCAGTCTCAAGGCTGGGCAATTACAAGGCTTGAAGCCCAACAGCCCTACACTAGGCATTGAGATTAACATATAATGAATGTGCTGCTGCTGCTGCTGCTAAGTCACTTCAGTCATGTCCAACTCTGTGTGACCCCATAGACGGCAGCCCACCAGGCTCCCCCGTCCCTGGGATTCTCCAGGCAAGAAAACTGGAGTGCGTTGCCATTTCCTTCTCCAATGAATGTGCTAATTTAATGCAATTATTAATTAATGAATTAATTCAACAAACATGTTTTAATGCCTATTAGGAGCCAGACCAAGGGTAAATCCCTGCTCCCAAGGAGCTTACAGTCTAATGGGAAAGCAGATATGTAAATAGAATTGTAAATGAAAAGTTTTATAAGAATATATGTATGTATGCTCACTAAGTGGCTTAAGTCATGTTCGAGTCTGTGACCCTATGGATTGTAGCCTGCCAGGCTCCTCTGTCCATGGGATTCTCCAGGCAAGAATCCTGGAGTGGGTTGCCATGCCCTCCTACAGGGGATCTTCCTGACCCAGGGATCAAACCCATGTCTCTTACATCTCCTGCATTGGCATGTGGGTTCTTTACCACTACACTTGGGAATCCCATAAGGACATATATATAAGAAAAGAACATCTAAGTGTGCCCAGCAAATTAGACTGTGTTGTCCTAAAACAAGAGTGGCCAGCTGCCTGGAGTCTTTAGAAAGAAGTCAAAAGGTAACTTCCTAACAAGGTGTCTTTCACCAGCTCTGACTGAAGTGCCCAGTGCTAGTTATTGAAAAAGAAAAACAAAAAAAAACCACTTCTAGTACAGAGAAAAGCAATTCATCCAGTTTCATAACCTGGTAGACATACCCAACCTTTTTTGCTCAAATACTGAGCTGACCAAACAACCTTTCAAATTTTACTAAGGAACACTGGGTTGATGCACTCCAGCAAGAGGAAATAAACACCCACTATAAATAACCTGTTGCTATTTATCCTGCCAAAGTCCTCTTTTTGTTGCGAATTAATAGACGGTTCTTCTGGTCTAGAAAGCACCTGTGGCAGACCTATCATGAGTCAATTTTTATACCAATGCCATCCAGTGGAACTTTCCATGATTATGTTCAAAAGGGTAGCTAGCCAAATGTAGCCATTAAGTGCTTAATAAGGGGCAACTAAGGAAATTATTTATCATGTTATTTAATTTTAATTAATTTAAATAGCCACATGTAGCTAGTGGCTACTGTCTTGGACGTCATAGCTCCAGATCCTTGGTACTCAAAATGTGCCCTGTGGATCAGCAGTGTCTGCATCACAAAAAGTTATTAGCTTCTTAGAAACACAGAATCTCAGGCCCCACCCCCTACCTAGGATTCAGAATCTGCATGTTAACAATATCCCCAGGCGATCTGTACGCACGTTAAAATTTGAAAATGGTAAGGTTACTTCTGAATGACCTAAAAAAAATTTTTTTAAGGGATTGACCACCATATCTGTGGTGACCTCTTCAAATTGCAGACACCCACACCTGAGGCCAGTGTCCAGCATAAAGGACCTTCTTTGTATCTGTCTCTCATCCATCCATAAACGTAGTGAACAGGAAAAGGAGAAAGCCTGGTACGCTGGGTTTTAGGAAAGTTAATACAGGATATGGGAATGGGATGGAAAGAACAAGAGTTTCTCAGGGATACCTCTGCAAAATAAAATGATGAAATTTCCTTGATGATTACTAAATATGGATGATGGGTATATGGGCATTCATAGGACTCTTTTCTTTGGTGTATGTTTGAAATTTTTCAAAATTGAAAAATAGACGTGATTTTTAGAGATGATGAATGTGATATTCAGCCTCCAAGAATGGCCTCCAAAGATCATCTCCTCCTGTATTCATAACTTGTGTAGTCTCCTGCAAAAATGAATTAGGACTGATCCTTGTGACCAAAGTGGAGGTGACAGGTGTGACCTCAGGAAGCTAGGTCATGGTGACTTCTGCCTTGTTCTCCCTTGGATCTCTTGCTCTGAGGGAAATTAGCTACCGTGCTGTGAGGAAACGCAGTCTCATAGAGAAGCCTTTATGGACAGGACTCAAGCCCTCTGGCCAAGAGCCAGCCCATCATACAAGTGAGCCATGGAACTGAGCCTCTGCAGGAGTTGATTCTCCAGCCCTAGTCAAGCCTTCCATTGACTGTAGCTCCATTTGACTGCAACTACCAAGTCAGAACTGCCTTGCAAGCCACTCCTGAATCTCTGACCAAAAGAAACTGTGAAAGGCAATAAATGTTTATTCTTATATTAAAACAGTGAGTTTGGGGGTAATTTTTATGCTGCAATAAAGAACTAACACAATGTGACTTCAAAATTTCCCACCCCCTCAATACCTTCCCTATCTTATCACTGATGCCTGAAATAAATAGGAAAGACCTTTTCACACTGTGCATAGGATTAACATGCTAATACCCCTTGAAGGCCGGGAGCCGAGAAATTGATGCTTTCAAATCGTGGCACTGGAGAAGACTCTCGAGAGTCCCTTGGATTGTAAGGAAATCAAACCAGTCAACACTAAAGGAAATCAGCCCGGAATATCCATTGGAAGGACTGATGCTGAAACTGAAGCTCCAATACTTTGACGCAAACAGCCCAGTCATTGGAAAAGACCCTGATACTGGGAAAGATTGAAAGCAAAAGGAGAAGGGAGCGGCAGAGGATTAGATGGTTAGATAGCATCACCAACTCAATGGACATGAATTTGAGCAAACTCTGGGAGGTAGTGGAGGACAGAGGAGCCTCGTGTGCTGCAGTCCATGTGATCACAAAGTTGGACACGACTTAGCAACTTAACAACATAACCCCTTGAAGAGATAATACATTCCCTTAAATTTATGGTAAAATTTGTGACAGATATATAATCTTTCCTTTTAAAACTCTTAGCAGGCTAATGTATTGAGACATTAATTTCAGTCTTGCTCTTGCTGTTGTAAGAAACTAGAAAGAATAGAAAGGTAAATTCTCCCTTAGGTTCTAGCATCTGAAGAACAGCTAAAGTTTTAATTATAAGATCTAGACTCTGCTTATATGCCCTTCTTCCCATGCCCAACCCTAAAACCCACACTGGTTAACAGCTTCTTGGTGTTTCAGGGATTACCCTAAAGATGACAAGCCTCCCACCCCCTTCATTTTGAGGATTAGGTAACAGAGAAACTATGCTGGAATTGCCCCATGAAGGAAGTGGAAAGAAATTATACTGGTTTAGGAAGACAGCAAGTGGCCAGGCCTAAGGGAGGAATGAGTTCCCCCAGGCTGGGAAAGAATTTTGAGCTTCCAGAAAAGGAAACTTGTCCCTGGCTTGCATGAAATCGGGTTGTGTGTGTGTGTGTGTGTGTGTGCATGTGTGTGTGTGTGTGTGTGTTTGACAGAGAACGAGAGATTGCTTCACAGGGTGTACCCCTACTCCTGCCCATCCAGCTTGTAGGTTGTAGAGCTGTACCCTTTAAGTGGTACCCCATAGGTCGTGGCATCAAGTCTTAAGAAAAAGGCCCTTCTCCAAATCTTTCCCCAAAATGTTGGTGAAGAAGGAATTCATAGGGCCTGGACTCCATCTTAGGCCTGTTCATGCTGATCATGCTCAGCCACCTTTCCAATGGACTCTGAACTCTGTGTTTAGTGCCTATGAAAACAACAGAAGGATAAGACCCTCTCCAGACAGGAGAACCTTGAAGATCGTACCTAGGTTACTCATCACCTAAGAAAAAACATACACTAATCACCCCTTCCTCCAGACAGGCCATAAATTTTTCTGTATCTATCGGAGTGTAACCTTGGGTTTATTGATTATTGGCTAATTATTTGACTGTTTGAGCACAAGACGTAAATGATGGGGTTATTGGGATTGTATTTTCCTTGGTTTATATAAGTCTCAAGGAATTTGGGGTGGTGGGTTTGGACACATACACATGGGGTATAAAAGATTTTCACATATGCTGGTCGGGGTCCTTGGCTAAGAGGAGACTGCCTTGGGCCTGCAGGTGTAATAAACTGCACTCCACTATCTGCACTGTCCTTCTGAGTGAGTTTGTTTCCCAGACCACGTGGCTACAACATTGGAACTTCACAACCCTAGCGAGAGGGGAGAGAGGACCTCGGAACGTGACTAATGAATTTCCCGCCAACATTGACAGCTGGGAGCTGAGCCAGATTTTTCTAATTTGTAAAATTAGAAGACATGTGACGCGTCTTGGCCTGGAGTCAACTGCAGCGAATTCACTTCAGTTAGACCTACTTTTCCTGAGAGCGGTTTTGGTAAGTAGAAGGGTGGGGAGTTGGGGGATGAAGGGAATGGAAAAAAGTGGAAGAAGTAATAGGAGAACTAAGGGGCCAGTTTCCTTCTCCAGGTCAGGACCTGTTCTAACACAGAATGAGCAGCGCGTGGCCGCCCATCCACCTCCGACACAAACATACGCACGTGCGCCCCGCCCCCGCCGCGCGCACGCGCCCCGAGCCTCGGCGGCGGCGACGGGCGCGCGCGCGCGGTGCTCGCTGCCCCCACGCCGCTCCCTGCGTTCTGATCGCTGCGTCTCCAGCTCCCCGCACCGCTGCGCGCCTGCCCCGCGGATCCGGAGACTGCGGCCGTGATCTGGGGGCTCCGACGCTGCGGCGCTGGGAGAGCGGAGCGGAGCCCGGCGCGTCCCGGGGAGGCGATGTGATCGGGAGCGGGCCCCTGCGTAAGGCGGGCGCCGCGGCAGGCCAGCCGGTGAGGCGCTGCTGGGGGAGGCCGCGACGGAGCTCCCGGACCCGCCATGGGCTGAGAAACGTCCTCGCCGAGCAGGTGCAGTGATCAGAGGTCCCGGGTGGGGGGGGCGGGGGAGGCCCGCCTCAACAGGCCCCTTCAGCCAGGTTAGGACTCGCCCTGCCCAGCCTGTGCGGTGTCGACCTTCCTTCAGCTCCTCCCCAAAGGCTCTGCTGACCCCGCCTCCAGACCTGGGCCCTGCAACCCCTGTGACCCCAACAGCCCCTGACATTCTGGGAGATCCCGGCCTTCCTCTCCTGTTACCCCAGCCTGGCAGGCCCTTGTGCTCACCTCCTCCTCGGTCCCAGTATTTTGAGCCCACCGCCCGCACGGTACCTGGGAACAACTCAACATCGCTTCCTTTCTCTTCTAGCCCTACGAGGGGTGGTGCGGGGTTGGTTGGGGGAGGAGAGTGGAAGGAGGGAGACTGGGTCCTTCCCTCCAGAGACCCTGATGACCACAAACCTATACTCTCTCTTAAGCCTGTAGTGAAAGTGACCCTTCCTTACCCCACCAGAACATGCCCGGGTGATTTCCTCCCAGATCTTCCTTGTGGCCTTCCTCGCCCTCCGCAGTGACACTATGCAACCCCAAGGAGACCTGCGAGGCCTCTGGCTCCTGCTGCTGTCCCTGTTCCTGCTCCTCTTTGAGGTGGCCAGAGCTGGCCGGCCAGTGGTGAGCTGTCCTGCCTCCTGCCTGTGCGCCAGCAACATCCTCAGCTGCTCCAAGCAGCAGCTGCCCAACGTGCCCCACTCCCTGCCCAGCTACACCGCCCTCCTGGACCTCAGCCACAACAACCTGAGCCGCCTGCGGGCCGAGTGGACCCCCACGCGCCTGACCCACCTGCACTCCCTGCTGCTGAGCCACAACCACCTGAATTTCATATCCTCTGAGGCCTTTTCCCCAGTTCCCAACCTGCGCTACCTGGACCTCTCCTCCAACCAGCTGCGGACGCTGGATGAGTTCCTGTTCAGTGAACTGCAGGTCCTGGAGGTGCTGCTGCTCTACAATAACCACATTATGGCAGTGGACCGCTGCGCCTTCGATGACATGACCCAGCTGCAGAAACTCTACTTGAGTCAGAACCAGATCTCCCGCTTCCCTCTGGAACTGGTCAAGGAAGGAGCCAAGCTCCCCAAACTAACGCTCCTGGACCTTTCCTCCAACAAGCTGAAGAACTTACCATTGCCTGACCTGCAGAAGCTGCCCGCCTGGATCAAGAATGGGCTGTACCTACACAACAACCCCCTGCACTGCGACTGCGAGCTCTACCAGCTCTTTTCCCACTGGCAGTACCGGCAGCTGAGCTCCGTCATGGACTTTCAGGAGGACCTGTACTGCATGAGCTCCAAGAAACTGCACAATGTCTTCAACCTGAGTTTCCTCAACTGCAGCGAGTACAAGGAGCGTGCCTGGGAGGCCCACCTGGGTGACTCGTTGACCATCAAGTGTGACACCAAGCAGCAGGGGATGACCAAGGTGTGGGTGACACCCAGCAATGAACGGGTGCTGGATGAGATGGCCAACAGCACGGTGACCGTGTCCAAGGATGGCAGTCTTCATTTCCAGCAGGTGCAGATTGAGCATGGGGGTGTGTATACCTGCTATGCCATGGGGGAGGCTTTCAATGAGACCCTGTCTGTGGAGTTGAAAGTGTACAATTTCACCTTGCACGGACACCACGACACCCTCAACACTGCCTATACCACCCTTGTGGGCTGTATCCTCAGTGTAGTCCTGGTCCTCATATACCTGTACCTCACCCCGTGCCGCTGCTGGTGTCGGGGTGTCGAGAAACCTTCCAGCCATCAGGCAGACAGCCTCAGTTCTTCCATGCTTAGTACCACACCCAACCACGACCCTATGGCTGGCGGGGACAAGGATGATGGTTTTGACAGGCGGGTGGCCTTTCTGGAACCTGCTGGACCTGCGCAGGGTCAAAACGGCAAGCTCAAGCCGGGCAACACCCTGCCAGTGCCAGAGGCGACAGGCAAGGGCCAGCGGAGGATGTCGGATCCGGAATCGGTCAGCTCGGTCTTCTCTGATACGCCCATTGTGGTGTGAGCAGAATGGGTTGGTGGGGAGATTCTGCCCCAGGAGAGGTAATGCGCCCTTGAAGGATGTGAGGGGGTGGAAGAGAGGGCTAGCTGCCCAAGGGAGTGGGTTCCCCTCGAACTCAAGGGAATTGGCCACAGGTACAACAGCAGGCAAGACCCCAAGCAGGGTGTGGCTGCCATGATTTTCAAATGTGGATATACTAATCCTCAGGCAAATACGACACCCCTTCCCAGAGCCCTGACAGTTCTCAAGGTGTGGAATAAGAGGGTGTCTGCTGGTGGGAATGAGGAAAGGGGTGAAAAAGCAGATCCCCTAAACTTTTTTGAGGTCATCTCTAGCTCCTTCAGAGAAAATCATTCAGGAAAAAGAGTCACTTTTTTCCTTTCTCTGCCCACCCACACCTGTGATGTTGTGTGTACTGGGGGGAACTTCCACAGGAGCCACGTTGGGGAAGAGCTAGATTGTCTTCCTTGGCCAGAAAGTCACATCACGCGTCACAGCTGAGGAAATGGGAAACCTTTGGGAAAAGAAGTCAGGAAAAGCCTGGGACCTCAATAACATTCCCCATAGCTGTTGTAAGACTTCCCAGGAACACCTTCCTCCTTCCAGAGGAGCCCTGCGTGCACGGGTCTTTTGCAGGAGCTTGGCCTGTTGCCTGTCAGATATGGCAACAATATGAGATGCGGTATCTGTGTCTTGTCATGGGACCAGTGGCGCAGAGGGGTACAGCATGAACCAAGGGGTCCCTGTGACAGTATAGACGCCAGCACAAAACCTGTAGATGGGGGATAAACTCCAGATTGGAACCAGTTGGTGAAACCCTTGGTTAGCATCTGATTCCCAGCACCTGTGTGTCGGGTCAAGGTGTGGGGTGCTGGAAGCAGAGTGTCTGTGGATGCCTGCCACAGACGTGGGATGAGGGCCTCTTTGCATGAGGAGGTGGACGGTAAACCAGCCACTGCTACGTAGCATCCAGTGGGATCTACCTGATTTTCTGTGTATGCCATCTCTTCATTTGTTCTCCTGATAGGCTCAGGTAGAATTCTAAGTGTTCCCTAATATGCTGCTCTGCAAAAGAAGGAATCCAAGAAGTCTGGCCCCAGCTGGGTTAGCTTGGGCTCAGGGGTGGAGGGGACCAGGCAGACATCTCATTTGTGCTGACAAAGCCGCCTTGCTCCTCTCTTAGAGATCTCACCCCTGCTGCAGAGCTGGAGCATGGGATTCATCATCTGCGGAGCTGGAATCAAGTGGTCCCTGCCACAGAGGAGTGGCGGTTCAGAGGGTGGCTTAGAGTTATGCCCTCTCCACAAGGTTCCAGGCAGTCTTGTAACAGAGACAGTCAGTGGCACTAAACTTTCAGGAGGCGACCCTCTCAGCCAGAGGTGTGCACAGTTGTCAGGCCAGAGGAACTTAAGGACAGGCCCAACATTGCATTCCATCAAAGTGGCAGAATACTTTGGGCATAGAGGTGGCCACTTCCTTTGACTCTACTGCAGGCCCTGGGGGTTGGTTTGCTCTGAACTTTGGCAAGGGGACCTGAAGGGCAAAGGTGAAAATGTTCTCTGACCATCTTTTCAGTCTGTCCCCTCTCTCCCACCAAGTCCCCTGTCCTTGGAAGTTCTCCAGCTCTTCCAGTTTTCCAATCTGCTGTTTAGGTTCCAAGAAGTGTCATTTACCTGTGGGTGAAGGCTGCTTGCTAGGAGGTCCTAACTCCCACTGCCTGTTAAGATCCGAGGTGGGGACTAGAACTCAACATCTTCCCCTTGTCTGTTGCTGGGATGTCAAGACCGCTGTCCATCCTTTATTAGTAACCTAGCTTTGTCAAGAGAGGTGCAGCGTTTCCCTCAAGTACTTGCATGCTCATAGGGATGCATGCTTATAGGTCTGCATGCACCCCAGCACCTTGACTTCCATCAGGATGATTCTTCAGTCCCCACTAATGTCCACTTCCAGAGTGGTTTCTACTTATGTGCACAATTTCATGCACACAATTTTCTTGCCCTGTAGGAGACTGTGACCATGCCAGGCTCTGCAGATACAAACTTTTGTACTTTTGATTTCTGAACTGCCTAAATCTTCACCCACATCTCTGTGGCACTCCGTAAAGCCCAGATTTAGGACAGCTGCAGGTTGAAGACCCTGAGAGAAGGGTTGATGAGGAGCAAGCTGGCTCTTCAGACTCCTCAGAAACCTTCCTTAGAGTAATGGTATGTCAGAAATAAATGTAAAACTAGGTCAGTGACAGATCCAGAAGAACACTGGCAAGGGACCAAGCAGCTGTAAGTTGCTCTTCCTATGGTAACTGCCCTAGTAAGCCAGAGGCAGGAGGGAAAAATTGTGTGGTCATATTCCAGAGACTTCTAAAGATTCTGACACTGAAGCTATAGGAACCAGGATCCCTTCCTCAGACTTCTCAGAGAAAATCTCACCTCCAGGCAGCAGCTTCCCCTCTAGGCATCATCTAGGGCTGTGAAAATCTTTCAAGTGGATGTCAGATGAAGTAGGTCCTCTGGACATCCTGAGTTCCCAAGGACTAGGAAGGCCATCTTCCTCCTAACTCCTACCCAGTTTAGGGCATGAGGCTCTTAGTCTCCCCACTGTATCCACTAGGTTAGCCAGGACCTACCAGTTTGAGAGCCTGGTAGGTGTGCCTGGCTTCCCCACCAAGAGACTGAACTGATTGGCCTCTTCCCATGGTTTCAGTGACTAGAACCCAAAGGTAGCTTTCTACTTGAGGGATTGGGTACTCAGCAGATGTAAGCTCACTGGAACCCTGTGTAGGAAACTGCCAGGTCTGGTTATAAGAAAAGGTCAAGTGATCACCCCCACCCCCATCAGTCAACCAGACATGTCTCCCAGGAAGCAGGTGTCCCTGGAGACAGAGTATGTCAGGGCTGTACAATCTGTCTGTGTGATTGTTTGTAATCTTCTTTCTTTCCCTGTATTTATGAGGCTCCTAAGAAGGAGCTGGGAGTGGGGATACCCCAGCTGGGGAGAGTGAAGGCGACTGATTCCAGTTTTCCGTGTGTCCTTACCTCTGTACTTCCTTTTAGCCCTGCTGGCGAAGTGAGCAGGCCTCCCCACGTCCAGGATCCTAGTCCTTCCACTTGTGTGCTCCCAGGCTGGCAAACCTTGGAGCCTCTGGGCTCTGAAAACTAGACAATGATCATTAAAACCTGGCTTGAGTCTCTGTTCTGGTGTAGTCTGTGACTGGTTTATCTTTTCAGCCAGTGGGGAGGGTTCACAGCACCTCAGAAGGGTGCAACCTGTCTAGGGGGAGAATAGTTAAATGCTGTTGCTAGGGCATGGGTAGAGTCCACATCCAGGCGCAAAGACAGACAAGGGGTCAGCCAGCCTTTTCTGTGAGGAGCCAGACAGGAAACATGTTAGACTTTGCAGCCCGTATAGTCTCTTTTACAGCTCCTCAGTGGTGCCATTGTGGCAGGAAGGTACAGAAAGTGCACAGACAGTGGCTCTGTTCCAGTCAACTTTATTTATGGACATTGAAATGTGATTTTCATATCATTGTAACATGTATTTGAGGGTTTTTTTCAACCACATATAAATGCAAAAACTTACTGGCTCACAGACCACAAAAAACCAGGCAGCAAGTTGGTTTTGGCCAGCGGACAAATTTGCCAACCCAATGTTCTCAAAAGAAATGTCATTGACACTTTAGCAGGAGAGAGTCTAGAAATTCCTTGACTTGGGGCTAGAGTCTGTAGATAATGAAGGCTTTCTGGATCCCTGGGGAGGAGGGTTGTCTCCCTGAAGAGCCCTCTTGAAAGTCTGGATCAAGCCTACAAACTGTACTGTGGTAAATGTTTGAATTGGGTTAAAAGAAATGACGGTGAGCAGCTTGGGTCCACAGTCTTTTGATTATTACCAATATATGTTCATGTGAGTGGTAACCACCTTAGTTTGGCTTAAAGTATATTAGTGTAATGGGCAGGTGGTATTCATTGACAATGTAGTGTGTCCTAGCATGGCATTGGACAGAGAAATGCAGTCCCCGCTTTCTTGGTACAGAAGACAGCCTATCAGAAATTGGCCCAGATTCTACTGAACTCTGAATAGGCAGTTTCTTTGGCTACTCTCTTGGTATTTCTGGAAGGGGATTGTCATGGTAGATTCCCAAAAGGGAGGGGAAATGGTATAACAAAAAAAGAAAAGAATCAAAATTGGGGGAATTCCTTGGCTGTCCAGTGGTTAGGACTTGGCATTTTCACTGCCCAGGGCCTGCCTGGGTTCAATCCCTGGGTGGGAAACTAAGATCCCACAAGCCACACAGCGCAGCTAAAAAAAATAAAGAATCAGAATTTGAATAATTACCTCATTTATTACACTGCTAAAATCTTGACTAAAGGGCGGTCCTCTTCTGTCTGGAAAGTTGTCTTTTTCTTTCCATGAGGGAACAACTAAAGAGTGAGGGATGGAGACACCCCACAGCCAGTCACACCAGACATATCAACCTTGGCAGTCAGTGAAATGACAGATGTTGATGCCAGGGCGCCCCCAGAGTCTACATGTATTTGGTATTTTTAAATTTTTTCAAAGCAGTTTTTGCTATGGCTGAGTTTAGCCAAGAGGATGAGCTGGTAAAGAGAACAGGTCTGGGGAGGAAGACTACTGAAAATCCTCCCCTCTGTTTTGGCCTGTGTCAAGCCCTGTCTCTGTGCTTAGGAAGTTTTGATACTCCTTTTTCCATCATCCCAAGGCTCTATCTCTTCAACCCTCCCCATCCCCCTGCCAGTCCCCCAAGAAGTTCCATAAATTCTGGCCAAGATGGTCTGCCATGTCTTGCGGCTCTTCCCCTAGCTCCTCTTAGGTGGCACTGCGGGAAAATAGAAAAGGTTAATATGATGGTTATCTTTTAGAACAGAAAATGAGAGTTCAGTGGATTGGCCAGCCTGGTCTCTCTCCCATCTGATCTCTCAACTCCTTCCCTTTCTGCAGTTGTAACTCTTGGACCCCTTCTCTTGTGTCTGAAGCAACCACTGGAGAAGCTTCACTTGCCCCACCCACACTGCAGAAAAGACTCAGGACCACTCAGTGGTATGGTCAGCTTGTTTGGTCTGGCTACAGGCAGCCTCCGCTGGATGCTTTCTCTCCCCAGAGTTGAGAGAAGAAAGCTAAAGCAGCTGCCACATCAGGCCCCATCATCAGGCATATAGCCTGTTGTGTGGAAAACATCAAGTGGTGAAGATACTTAGACCTGCCCTGAGGCCTTCCAGTTGGCATCAGCCTGGTTACAGTCCCAGAATCACAGTGGGTGTGGAGAGAACCAACCTTTAGGACATAGATAGGACCCTGCAAGGACTTCTAGGTGCCCTACAGCATTAGCATACATAAAGTAAGTCACTGACCCCAGAGTTGGAGGCTTGTATGCATATGTGTCTGCAAACACACACAGATTAGGGAGCGCCGCAACTGGATAGAACTTCATGCTGCTTTTCCTTCACCTCCCACTGCTCCTTCCCTTGGCTGTAGTTTGCTTTAGGTGTGGACCTCAGTAGAAAGGTCTAGCCCAGTACTGGGAATCCTTAGAAAGCACTGGGAGATAACGGGGGATCTGCCTGAAAGACAAGGGTGCCAGGGGGCCTCATGAATACTCAGACAGAGTTGAATCCTCTGGTACCAGAGGATAGAATCACCTGAAGTAGCTACTTAAAATGCTTTCACAAGAGGTTTTACAAAATCTAGGAAATTCTGATAGAAGCAGGTAGATTTAAAACTTATTCCCTGCACACTGGCAAGTTAGTCAAGGCTTCTGGGTGAGTGGGTGGGTAGGGAGAAGGTCGTCTTACTGGAGGGAATCTGCCTGCTTTAAGCTGAGCTGGAGACCATCTATGTTAAATCACCCTCCGGAGCAGTCCTGGGGCACTGTCCTCCTGCCTTTCAGCTATGTCTTTCCTGTGTCTACACTGGTGACAGTTGTTGAGGCCATGACCACAATGACTGATCAGTGTTTCACTCCTGGATCCCAGGATAAAGGAGGAAAAAACACCCAAGATTAAAAAATAGTGAAGCCTCCATGCTACTATGGTGCCTGCCTCTCTGTGTCCACTCTAGGAAGACTGCTGACTGTTCTCAAACCAATGGAATGGAAAATATCCTCAAGTTAAACATAACTGCTTTCATGGTACACGTGCATGTGTGTGTGTTAATTCCAATAATGTCCTTTGAGGAGGAAAGGACAGTGATCCTACTCCAAGAGCCTGAAACAAGGAGAAACAAAGTTGTGAACAAGCCAGGGGCTGTGCCTCACAGCTTCCCACCTCCACCCTGGGTGAGGGCCTGAGGCAGCCTGTGGCTCCGGGGGCAACCAGAGAGCTGGTGTGGCAGTGTGTGTCGACTGCTGCTCCTCCCTTCCCTGTCTGTGGCCTGTCTGCTCCACCTTTCCCTCAGAAGAGCAGGATCAGCCAGGAGAAACTTAGATAGACTAGCAACCAGGAGCTCCAGGCTGGACCTGGGGCATAACTGGACTGACTCCAGATCTGCAATCAGCCCCATGACTTGAACATATCACCTGGGAGCAACTTAGGACAAGCTTCACTAGAGTCATAGCTTCCATAGCACTCCTGGCCTTGCATCTAGGAGGAAATGTCTGTGTTCTCTGACAGTAGCCAGAAACACAACCTCTCTGAGACTTGGATCCCCTAAGCATCATCATCCATAACTATTTATTGCCTCCCTAAAAGAAGCATAAAACCCAGAGCCAGGCTGAGAAAGAGATAAGGACAGGAACATAATAAGCCACCTGTTTACATGTGTTTACTACTTTGAACATCCCAATGCATGTTAACACGCATTCTGTCATCTAGTGCTCACAACATCCCTGTGAGACAGGTCACGTAGTCAGTGATTTGCCTGTGGCCACACCAGTGTCAGGGGCTGGGTAAACCCAGACTGCAAGTTTCCGAGCTCCCGGATCGATGTTTCACTTCATGATACATAGGGTCTTTACGCCAACTAAACGCAGGGGCAGCGGGAGCACTAAACCAGGAGACTCCCTGCTCCCTAAGCCTGCAGAGAGTCATCAGAAATGCTGGGGGAGTCAGGGGTGTCCCCTGGAGGCCAAGACAGGTCAACAGACGGCTAGGCAGGAGTGCTAGATTCAAGGTCAACAGCCACCAATGCCGCTAGCAGTGTCAGCGAAGCATACACTGTGCCCTTTGGTCAGGTGAAAAGGCCTGACTGGTTTACTCAGACGCTCAGGGATGCTTCCAGGAGGAAGGCAGGCTCAAAGCATGGCTGGGAGGTAAGACTTCTGACCCCTCCTCCCTCTGCAGCCCAGGAAGAGGGGGACGGTGAGGGCTGGCTGACTCAGTCTGCAAGTGCTTGGAGATCTGGAGCTGAAAGGCCTCAGCCCTGTTCAGCTAATGATTATTATTAACTCTGAGCAGGCCTTGGCATAGCAGCCAGCTGGCTCTGGGAGAATGCCTGGATCTCCGACAGTGAGGTTTTAAAAACAAGACCCATGGCAGCCATGCCTGGTGTGGTGGGGGTCGGGGGGAGGCCAGGCTAGTGTCAGAGAGTGGGGTGGGGTAGTCTGCCCTGTGAGAGGGTGGGGCCAGGAGGCAGCACAGGCTGAAGAGATACCTTTAATGCAGCTGAAAAGCCCAGAAGGTGAGGCTGGGAGACTTCCCCACACAGAGCTCCTGCCATGCAACACCACCCCCAGTGGGGGGTGGGGGAGTGGAGTATGGAGGGGAAAGGGTGGCCAAGGGAAAGATGGGGGCTTGGGTGTGGTATCTGAATCCAGAATGATAATCCTATTACCATCCTGGATTTGGATACAAAAACCATCTATATTTCTAATGTCCTCAAGGTTGAGTTTGAATGTAATCATATTTGGAATCAGGACTCAGTGAGCCTGACATGCAAATTTGTGCAAACGACACGGAAATTTAAAAAAATCTCGAGCACTTTTATTTTTAAAGGCAAAAGAGGCTGGCTACTAGCAGCTTTGCTTAGTCAGACAAGGGCAAAAGGGCAGCCATTTGTTTCTCCTTCAAGACCTCTGCCTCATTTCTGAGGAGCCCAGATAATACCCCAGATGGGGAGACACTGGATGGTGACGGGGGAAAAGAGGGTACAGGGGGAGGAAACACCAGCAGGAGGCATATGCAGCCACCAGCCACCAAGATCCCAGCTGGAGGAAGAGTGCCCTGGCACTGAGGTCGAATGGCTGTCCAGCTGCTGCCCTGGGATGGGAGGGCAGGTGGTGATGGAAGGAGCAAGGAGAGGAGGGGAGGGAAGTCCCTCCACAATCTGGCCAGCTGGGAAGAAGGGCTCCTCCTGGTGACCTCCTCCCAATACTGCAATCAGACTGGCTAAGCAAGCAGAGACCACCTGTGCCCCACTCTCTGCCCTGTGCCCCTGCCTACCCCCAGCCGGGGCCTACTGGTCAGAGAAGTGACAGCTGGGACCCCTTCCTCCTGCAGAATATAAATGACTTCCCCCTTCCTCCCGGGGCTGGGAATAGACATCAGCTGGCACTGCCCACGCAAACTGCCGGCTGTCAGCCCGCCTGCCCGCCCACCGTCCCCCGCACCACCTGGGAGGAGGCAACACCTCAGGCAGGCTCGGGCTCTCTGGTGTTGCCTGCTCGGCTCCCCGAGCAAGCTCACCCGGCCTTCCTACCCTGCTGGAGACAGAGTGGGACTCCCAGCACTGACTGTACGGGCCATCAGAGAGGGACTCCCTGGCCAGAATGACCCAAGATGACAATCTCCTCCATGCAGCCCCAGTAGCCATCTCTCCCAAGGTCAGACCACAGTGGAGAGCTGGAAAGTAGGAAAAGGGCAATGAAAGAGACAGGAATAACCAGCAGGGGCCCCCTTGAGATGCTCAGGGTCTGGGGCACTCCTAGGAGATGCCATCTGACCAGCACAGTCTGCTCTGAGGACCCTTCTGCCCCTGCCATTCTCATGCCTGTCCTGTCGAATCATACCGACCTCCCTGCTGTTGAGTCACCCAGGGAGGAGGTCTGGAACCTTCTAAAGGCCTGGGATAGACAGACTATTGCTATCTGGGAACACCTCCCCCTGCTCCTGGGACCTCAAATCCTAGGTCCTACTCCACAGGTCTCCCAGAGTCCCCACTGAGCTCTCTCTACCTGCCTCAACACTGCTTTCCAGGCTTGGCCATTCTCAGTTTTCGCCATGACCTATGGAAGTCCCAATCCAATGGAGAGAGGAGTCTGGCAGCTTACAGTCCATGGGGTCGCAAGAGTCAGACATGACTTAGCAACTAAACCACCATCAACCACCACAATGGAGGTCCCAACTCCTCGATGAGCCAGACCACAGTTAACCAATGTAACATCCAGCTCTCACCAACGAGGGATGAGGGCAGTCTGTGGAACTACTTTCAGTCTGGAATGAGCAGGGGTCTCTGCAGGGAACAGAGCCCAGCCCTCATTTGCCAGCTGGCACCAAATTCAGCCCGCTCCTGGGCCAAAGAGCTGGCAAGAGATGACACTGAAGGGAAGCTAAGCTGATGAGGAAAGGAGAACCAGGGAGACTGTTTTCTCTAGATCAGAACCGCCCTGCCTTGTTTCCTTGGTTCTTACTTTGTTCTAAAAGCTTTGGAATAGCTCCAGGAAGCTATGTGCTAAGGCAAGGACCCAAGCCCCAAGAAGGGCAAAACACGAGATGCTCAGGACTGCTCTGCCACTGAGAATGGACGTCTCGCGGCCCCAAGCCCAGATCCCAAGATTAGCTGAAGGAAGTTCTTAGCTGGGCTAAGACACCCAGCCAGGAGCCAAAGCCTGGTTAAGCCAATGCCTTTCTGCTCCTCCAAAAGTTTAAGGTGTCTTTAGTGCCCTTAATGTCTTGGCAAGTAGGAGCTGCAGACCTTCACCCGGGCCCCTTCTCTCCACAGCCCCTGATGCTTTGTTCCCTGGTGCAGGGGCCAAATCAGCACAGGTTCTGGGAAAGCCAGGGGGCCATATTGGTCCCTCTAGAGGGGTAAGGAGACAATGAATGTAAGAATTACACCCTGAGTCTGATGAGTGGTCCAGCCATGGTTCAGAGGTGGGAAGATGCTCTGTGACATCAACTTGACAGACACTGAATGGTAGGAGAGATTGTTTAGAAACAATCACCCATTACACAGATGAGGAAACTGAGTCCCTGAGACACTGGACTCACATAAGGTTGCACAACAGAGCCTATAAGGACCATACCCATAAAAAAAATGTACATTGGCTCTCTCCACTATACTGCTTTCTCAAAGTGACCCAAACAGCTGATGCCACTGATAAATTACAGGAATCCAATTTTTCATTAGGCATGCAAGCAAGAGATGACTGCCAGTACCACCCAACACTTCTCTCCCATCAAGAGTGGAGGCTTCAGGATCAAGCTCCCCATCACCTATCACTTATGCCCCATCCACTTCGCCGTTTTGGCCCACTGAGTCATCTGTCGGCAACGGCAGCTTGGGTTTCTGCAGCCTCCACCCCAGCTAAGACATACAAAAACCCTACCCCTTCTGAAGTGGATCCCTGAAGGTCGCTAAAGGAGCCAGTGAAGTCCAAGTCAAGTGTCCCATTTCGATTCAGAGTTTGGAGGAACTCACATTTCCATTTTCTTCCTTGGCAAGTAGGAGCTGGAGATCTGGTGCATTATTACCAGGGCTGGATAGAGGGGCAGCACCAGGCACAGGTACCAGGCTGCACCTTTGATCTGAGCCTGGAACCACACAGAGTGCATGCCCAGAAGCACTGTTACTGTAGCCATCAGGTAGACCACCAGTCCACATGTCAGATGGTAGAGCTTGAGACGAGCCACCCTTGAGACCCTGGCTGCCCGGGGACACAGGAGGCAAAGTCCACACAGTGCCTGGCCGATAGTGGCCAGCAACGTCAGAGCCCCTACCCAGCTGTGCCAGGACGCCAGGTGGGGCAGCTCACTGCGGGTCCTGCTGGAGATGATGAAGCCCAGGCCCAGGGCTGCACAGAGGATGGCTAGGGTCTGCCCTGCCCAGTGGAGTCGGATCCGGGCCTTTCGGGAGCAGAAGAAGAACAGGGAGTGCTCGGGCGAGAAGAGCAGGATGGCCTCAGCCATGCAGAGGCAGAACTGTGAACACAGGAGAGGGCCAGTGAGCCTCAGGCCCGGCTCAGAGGCCTGCAAAAGGGGAGGTGCCCTCATACATCCAAACAAGGAAGACAAAGGGTGGGGGCTAAAGAACACCCACCAGGACCACCTGCCTCACAGGTAGGCATTTGTGGGCAGAATTAGGAATCCACGCTTGAGTGGAAGTGTCATCATTCAGGCTGACATCCATGCCCTACTACCCCCCCTCACCCCCCGCCCCACATCCTCAATAGCAAGGACTCTCATTTCTTGACCAATGGAAACAGCAAAAGTTAAACTTTCTCCTGAACTCTGGGGGTGGGGAGCAACTGGATAACGCCCCTTCCATTCCTCTTTTCAGGCCCACAGTGGAGAAAATGATGGTATCTTCCATGCCCTCCCACCGCGTTATACCACCTGATTACCTATAGCCCAGCCCTCCATGTTTCCTGATCTCAGTGGTTGCAAGGAAAGATGGGGCCCTGGGTATTTCCCCCCACCTCTCTGAGTCAAAGAAAGGTTAAGCCTTCTAAAGGCTAGATGCTTCCTTAGGGGCATATCCAAACCAATCACCCAAACTCACCGCCAAGGCCATGAATACAGGGTGCCAGGAGAAAAGACCTAAGAATCAAAGAGAACAGACTGATGGCGGGGCACCATTGGTTCTGCCCCTGTGGCTGGCTGGAGCCCAAAGAATCTGGCTGGAGGGGAAAGGTCAGTGTAGTGTCTTCAACTCTTATCAGTATCAGAACCTCCAGACAAAGTGGTGCAGCCAAAGGGCCTTAGGCTGAGCAACCAACAGGGCAAACATACCAGTTTGGCCTGGATTCCCCATTCAACACTTTGCAGCTACCAGGCCTCTCTCCTTTATTTGTTGCATCCGTGAGGGGCTCTGCTGGTGACGAACTAGCGAGTTCAGTTAGTTCGTTTCAGGCTTCTCCTCTCCTCCCAGCACCCAAAGCCCCACCCTTCCAGGACCCACCCCCAGGACCACGCCCCACCACGCCCTTACTACACCTCGACAGTCGCCCATCCACTGCGAGTCCCCACTCCACGCCTCTTAGCGCTCCAAGCGCAGTCCCTCAAACATCTCGGCCCCGCCCCTTGCCTGGCCCCGCCCCCTTGCCTGGCCCCGCCCCTCCCGGCACACTCACTGGTTCCTGGCCGGGACAGCACAGTCAGGAAGATGGTGAAACCCATAGCAACCAGATGCGCCAAGATCCCACTGCCTTTCCGCAGCCAGCGGGTCAGTCTCGGCTCCCTCGGCGGAGCGAGAACCAGACCTACCTCCAGAGACTGCATGGCGGCGCCCGGCAGCCGCACACTCCCAGCTGCCAGGGCAAGTCTTCCGGGTTTGCGATCGCGGAGGCGGCCGCGTATGCGGGAGAGGCTCCTCCCCGGGACGCCGCCGACAATGCGGCGGCTCGCCCACAGCGCCCTCTGCAGACTGGGGGAAAGAGCCTCGGTCCTGGACAGCCCCGCGGGCAGAAAGTGAGTGGACAGCTGCGGGCCCACCTTTTTTCTTCAGCCAACCTCATTGGTGTCTTTATGTCTACACGGGCTTATGAGGCTTATGTCTCAGCCTGTGAAAATTACTTTCATGACAACTGATTTCACCCAAGTCACAAATCTGATATACAGAACCAAGAGTGTGAAACCAGTTTTGAGCAGTTTTCCAAAAATACTGGATTTCCCTAGTTGCCCACTCTCCCGCCACCCCTCCTTCCGTCTTGTTAAGGGAGTTAGAGTCCCCTCTGCCTAAAAGCAAGGAGATTGAAAAGGAACGGATAAAGCTAAAAACTAGTGCCCCGTGCCTGGTGAATTAGGGTTTGAGGACCAAAGGAGAGACACGCAACAGTCGTGTCCCCTATCTGAACAGTAGCTCTTGTCCCCAGTGAGACAAATGGAAAATCTAGGGCACTCCCAGCCCTTGCCGCCTGCACACCATCTGCTCAGCCCTGGGGAGCCAGGTGATCCTGAGGGACTAGGACCTCCCACACGCTGGCTGCCTCCCACACCAAGGGGATTTCTGTAAGTGGTCTTACCTTTTCCCTTTCTGCCTCCAGAAAAGGTGTGCTTCCGCTTAAGAAGGCCTACCTGGGAGAGGCTGAACCCCTTCCTTAAGAGTAAACCCACAGGCCATGGGGCGAGAGACCAAAACAGGCAATCCCACAGGAATCAGGGACATCCTGAGAGCAATTACAAACTCTACTTCAGCTCCAGTGGTTGAGAAAATGAGGCTACTAGTACGAGGCAGGGGGAGCTGAAGAAACTGAGGCAGTAATTCAGAGACAGGATGCAGGTGCCGGGTTGCTGGAAGACCAGAAGAGGGCCACAGGCTGATTCTCCTAGACCTTCAAGGCGAAGATCCAAGAGTAGACCCAGAGGTGTGGCTCCCCTCCCCCATCAAGTTTCCTTCCCCCAAAGGACTGTAGTCCTCTTGCTCACTAGGAGCCCCATGCCTCCTCATCCCAAGACTCCCCCAGTGACACAACCCCTAGCCATTTCCAGAGACTAAAAGTACAAAAACATATGACCATAAGAGATTCTTTTGCAGGCAAGTGATAGGAGCTGGAGGCTGGCTGCCTATCAGGTCAGCCTCCTGGGGTGTAGCTGGGGACAGTAAGGACACTCATTTTATTACACTTCTTTCCTTCCTATGTTTCTGTTTTTATATTTTCTTAGCAGCAACAGAACAGGAAGACAGTCTTGAGGTATTTTAAAGAGGTTTTTTTTTTTTTCTTAAAAAAAATAATATAAAGTTATAAAAAGCGGCAGCAGCCTGGGGCCCGGATCTGGAGGGGAGGAGGTGCTGGCGGCTCCATTGCAGTGGGCAGGCACTTTCTCGTTAATGGGCTTTTGACTGCAGGAAGACAAGAGGCAAGAGACAGGGTCAGGCTAGGGGGTCTACCTGTCCTCCTATCCAGTGAACTATGTGGGCCATAAAAGCTAAGGTTCCACTTCCTCCTGCTGGTCTTGCATAAAGCTAGGCATGGGGGAGGATAAATGCCTGCCCAGCAGAGGCAGTCTGGAGATCACCCATGCAAGTGGGGGACACAAACACACTCAAACCCTGGGCAACTGTCAACTTATTATTACTCTCATATGGGTGCCAAATGTGTTGGGATGCACCTGGTCAGTGCCTAAACCAGGATGGCATCCCCTCTTCCCACCCAATTCATCCTTCCTGGCTAAGATCATATGTAAAGCTCAGAGCATGCTACTTCAGGGCTCCCATCAGAAGAGGCAAATAAATCTGGCTGCTGGCTTTACTGGAAACCCTGGAGAGTTTGCCTGACACCTGAAAACCTGGCAGTGGATACATGTGCAAGGTGGGCAGTCATGCATATGGGGACCTTGGGTGGTGTCCCTGCCCTTTCAGGCCCTAATGCCCGAACACAAAACCAACGAACAAGACCAGCCCACCCACCCTGTGCCCAGTGTGTTAGGCCACAGCTCTGGGACCCCAGCTCAACCCCACTGCCCAAACCTTTCTTATCAGAGCTCATGGAGTCCAACTTCCTTTCCTTCAGGGAACAGAGGTAGCTCCAGTTCCTGGAGTGAGGGCCACAGCCAATTCAGATAGTGGCCCTTTAATTAAAGCAAAAGTTGGGGAAGGGGGAGAGGCAGAGGCAACATCTCCTTAGCCCAAGAGACAGGGCTGGGGAAGGGGAAGGCCCATCAAGCAAGAGCTGGGGTCACCTCTTCCTAGAGAAGATGGCCCAGGAACTCTCAACTTCCCCAGTCTTCCCCTCCCTGCACAAATTTTTTACTTAGGCACCTCTTTCTGTCAGGTTCCTGCTGGGCACGCCAACCTCATCCATCCTGACCCTTTCCCGCCCCCGATCTTCAGGGAGCCGGGCTGGTACCTGCAGTGTAGAACACTTCTCCTCAAAGGCCAGGGCCGGACCCGGCTTCTTGCGGCGCACAGAGCAGGCCGCGTCAGCAGGGGCACCGGCCTGGCAGTGCTTGGCCTTCACTGGCCGGCAGTAAGTGGCCAGGTTTTTCCGCTTCTTGGCTACCTCCTCCTCAGAGAGGCAGTTGGTCGGCAGGGCCTTGGCCGCATGTCCAGCCACCCCCTGGCTGTCCAGCTGAGAGGCCTTGACTGGCGTGGGGGGCTGATGAGGGGAACCCCGACAGTCCAGAGGCCCTGCCCTCTTCACTCTTGGCCCCACCGTCCCATTAAGCCCCAGGCCCAGAGCAGGTTTAGTCTTGGCTGTGAGGCCCCGGCATCCAGAGGGCTTGCCTTTTCCAGTGGGCTCCAGGATGCAAGTCCGTTTGAAAGTGGTGGGGCCGGGCGATAACTTTCGCTTTCGAGAAGGAGCCTCCACCTCAAGCCTGTCCTTGCCTTTGGACGACTTGCTGGCCTTGGAAGGTGGGAGCTTGCTGAACGACGGGGATGGCGTGTTGGCAGGCAGTGGTGAGGTGATGGCCTGGCTCCCGCCTATGCACTCCGCCTGACTACAGGCGGCTGCCACGTTGGGGGAGCCTGCAGGGTAGCTGGGGACAAGGCTGTCCTTGGTGGGGGGCGTGGAGGCGGGGCAGGTGGGTCTGGGAGGTGGGCCTGGAAGGCGAGGGCTGCTGCCCGTAGGGGATGGACTCAGGGGAGCAGATGGGAGGGAGCTGACAAGGTGGGATGGAGGCTCAGCCGCCGGTGGGATCTTCCTGTGGCAAAAAGAGAGCCCCACTGTGATGCCAAACAAGCCAGAGGGCATCCCTACCAATATACAACAGCCTTTCCGCCCCATGGAGAAATGGCCCAGAAACCCTGGTGGTGCTGCCATCTTCTGGGAGATGCTGGAACTGAGGAACACGAAGAAGGCCCAGGGACAGACAGAGATGGAACTAATATATAGATGCTTTAAGAATCTCACTGTAAATCTCAGGTTAGCCATCCCCTATCCCTACTTACCTAAAAGGTACTGGTAAGAGTTAAGATCCACCCCCAGACGACCCATTCATGCCCGACCTTAGCCTAGCTCCAGGCCGCCAAGTTTCCCCACTTCCTCTTCATCCTACTTGGGGGTTTCCTGGCCAATAGCCAAGCCACGTCTCTAGGTATGTGTGAAGAATTAGGGCTTCTGAAGCCCATGAGTGCCTGGGACCCAGGGAGGGAAGTTCTGGGGCCGAGAGACTCACTTCCACATGTGGGAGCTGAGGTGCCGTTCCAGCATGGAGCTCAGGGCCGAGCAGAACCGGTCCAGCCGGCGGCTAAACACGTAGCATCCTGGACTCACCAGCCGGCTCCCAAAGGTGCAGAACTGGAGGCAGAAGGAAGGTACATGGTTACCGGTGCCTGAAATACAGGGAGGGTACCTTCACACAGAATCGGACCTCCTTCCCACACTCTGGGCCAGGAGGGCTGCCCCTTCACCCCCAGCCCCCTGGGTCCTTACCGCCTGTGGCCGAGGAGGCCGGTTTGCATAATGGCAGTCAGTGGGGAGGTGGAGTTCATCAGATGTCCCCTCCTCCTCACTCTCCTCACTGGAGGCCTGGGCCCCACCCCGGGGCAGGGGGAAGGGGAACAGGCCTGGATCCCCATCACCACAAGGGCCTTCATCATCCAACTCACTCTCAGAGGAAGCCCGGGACCTGGAAGGGCCAAAGGGGATGTGAGAGCAATGTGATAGACGTGGGTCGGGGGCGGGAGTGGGTTGTCTCTGAACCCACCAAGCTCAAAAAGCCAGGGCAGACACCCTGTGGGCCATCAGACAAAGAGGAAGGGGGCCAGGGAGGGAGGGGACAGCAGAGCTCAGAGAGTCAAGAGCCAGAAAGATCAGGGGCCACAGCTCCCAAGGGATTCTCTCCCCAGCCCCTTCACTTTCCAGGCCCTGCATCCTCAGGGGGAAAGTCTGCTCCAGATTCGCCTCCTCCAGAAAATCTTCTGAGTGTAACTGCACTCAGCTCGGGTCAACCCAGTCAATTTTCTCAACCCCCTTCTTGCATCACATATTCCTGTGAGCCTCTCTGTGAGCTGAGCCTGTGTTTCGTGTCTGCCCCTCGTGTTACAGGCAGAGATGGGTGTGTGTCTCCTTCAGCAAGGCAGGCTCTCCCCCGGGTCCAGCGCAGCCTCTGCACACGAAGGGGCCAGTGAATAAATACACAGAAGGACTGCCTCACCCAGGACCCTGACCCTTCTGGCTCCCCGATGACGACTTTTCGCCTGGTGGGAGCAGCTGGGAGAGTGTTTTTATCCTGGGTGTTGGATCGCTACAGAGAGGCAGGGGTATTGCAGTATGCCAGGTTAGCAGCGGGGAAATCACCTGCTTCCACATCACTGCCAGGTCTCCTCCCCCACATCAGGGTGGAGTGAGCAGCATTTTCCAGGACACCCCGGGGCCTGTCTCCAGGGGTCCCTGACGGTTTGGGGCCAAGCGTCCCCAGGTCAGATGGGTGCTGGCTCCTGGACCTACCTGGGCAGTGCACAGTAGGGGTAGGTCGGCTTGGCACGAGCAGAGAAGGCGCCGCTGGGAGCAGCTGCTGCTGCCACAAGTTGGACTGAGGCGGGGGGCTCCTGGGAGGGGCGCTCGAGAGCTGCCTCCTTGCGCCCTGGGCTCTTCTCCTTGGGAGACTCCCCTTTGCGGGAATTGGCCTTCAGCTCTGCCACCAGCACGTCAAAGTCCTTGGCTCGGCCCTGGACCTCCCGGCGCTGGTGCACCGAGTGGATCTAGAACACAGCAGGGTGGAGGGTGGGGAGGGGGTGTGAGCTGAGCAGGGGAAGGGGAAGCAGTGTGTTCTGGCTTAGGCAAGCAGACAGATTAGGGGGGGATCTGGGAGCCACCCCCCTGCCTGCTGTCCCTACCTTGGGCCCACTGGGGCAGCCCCTTCTCCCCATCCCTGGTCTGGGCTTAATCCCCATCCCTTGAGTTGGACCTTGGATAAGATCGCACTTCCTCTCCCTTCCCAGGGTCCATGTTCTCCCTCACCAGGCAGAGGGAGTAGAGCTTACCTTGCAGGTGAGAAGGCGGGTACAGATCTTTTTGGTCTCTGGATTTATTACCCCACACTGCCTGTTGAGGTCGCACTCCTTCCCTGTGGGGAAAGCAGGTCCCATGAACCCCACAGCCACTTAGAGGAGGCCCAGGGGAAGGTCTGGCATCTTCATGCCAAAGGCCTGGGAAGAGCTGGGCCTAAGGCAGGAAAGCCTCTGGCTCTCAAGTCTGCGGCTGTAGCCTTCCAGACAAACTCCTCTGGACATCAGCAGCATTCTGCTGGGCATAAGAACCATCCCGTCCCCATTACCAGCCCAAGAATCCTTTGAGGGGCTCCAAGCCCCAAAAAGAGCAACATATACCAAGAAACAGGAGCAGCCACAGGCATCTGGAATGCCAGGGAAACCAGCTATGGGAGGTTTCTGGTGCCCTGGATCTAGGTGAGAAAAAAGATAAAGGTCCATAGCCCAGGGTGAGGAACAATACCTTCACCCTTGGGCACAGGCTCCCACAGCCTTAATCAGGACAGCTGGACTGAAGAGAATCTTCCAAGAAAGCAAGCAGGTCGAGTGAGTGCCCGTGTCAAGGGATGACCAGGGGTCCCTGTACCCCAGCAATCTGTGATGGCCAAGCCCCCTCTTCACTGACCCCCTCTCCATCAGACCCAAGGACAAAGTTGTCCAAAGGAGTCCCCACTCTACCTTCCTGACCCCCAAGACCATGACTACTCACGAGCCATCTTGCGGTGGGTTTTAGGGGGCAGCTTGGCCCCACCAGGCTCCTTTTCAGAAGGGCTGCCTTCAGTCCGGTGACTGGGACCCTCGCTGGGGGCTATCTCGATGCTCTCTCTGCCAGGAAGTTCTTTAGAAGGGGATGCCATGGGATTTTTTCCAGGGGAGTCCTTGGTGAGGCCACCTGGCTGGCTGAGGAAAGCAGAGGGCGGGGCCACCCTGATTCCATGTCCATCGGGCTTCGGAAGACTGGACATCTTCTCCAGATTCACCACAGGCACGAAAAGGCTATACGTGGAGAGACGGTGTAGGCTGGGAGGTAGGGAGGCTGGGTCTGGGCCCCGGATTCTAGCCCAGGACCATCTCCTTTCCCGGAATTTGGGTGGGCTCCTGCAGGGGTGCAGAACTCGGGGCAAGGGAATCCCATATTCCCTGGAGCAAGCGGAAGGGAGCTGCAGAGACAGCTGGCTCCCTCCCACCATGAGCAGTGCCCATCGCCCCATGGCTGCTTCCATTTGTGTCAACCCCTCCTTGGGCTGTGTGGTCAGGGCTTGTTTCAGGGAGTCTCCAGCCTTTCCTTACCAGAGGTTGTCCTTCTGGGTCTTCTCAGGAGGCTGATGGCCACGGCTGCGAGACCCCTGGCCCTTCTCCCTGGAGGAGGTTTTGGTAGAACCTGGGCCCCTACAAGCAGGGCCCTGCCCATTCACTACATGGCATTTCTGAGAGCTGGCAGGGGCTGGAGGTGGAGGTGGGGCCCGGGTGTAGAGCTTGCTGAGGGGCCCATGTCTTCTTTCTGTCGCAGGAGGAGGAGAGAGCAATCGAGGTGAGTGCTATTAACTGCCTCCTGCCTCATCCTCCTAACCCTGCTCACAGATTTATGATAGAGAATCTGCAGTTTCCGAATGTTAGGTTTTAGATTTGCCTCCTTCCCCTTTGAATCTGCACCTTCAAGACTGAAAATTCTAGGACTCTGCTTCCTGAACCTCTTAGCTCTTCCCAGATGCTAGAACTTTACTCCACCAGATGCTAGAAGTTTGCTTCAACAATAATCCCAACCAACCACAATGTCTGAAGCTCCACCCCACCCCACCTTCCTATTCACAAAGCCTCCCTCCATTACCCACGTGACCTCCCAACTGGCCCTGTCCTCAGAGTTCCAAGTTCCACCTTCCCCTGTTCCCTCTATCTCCTCCCTAGGGCTCCCCTCACCGCAGTGCTTCTGGAAAGCTTGAGGCTTCACCACTTGGCTGCAATGGTTACATACAACCAAATAGAAGTCGTCATGGGCAGGGCAGTGCCCGAAGATGGACATGTCTGCAACGACAGAAGCCCTTATCACTGGGGCTGGGGATGCCAGTGTTTCCCTGTAAGATCAGAGAAGAGACCCACCCACCACTCAGATGACACTTCCCCTCCCAGCTGATATAACAGGCTTTATGATGGATGCTTCCAGAGTTCAATCTAACCAATCCCTAAGAATGCAAGCTTTCAGGTGAGAGAGCACCAAACACCAATGATTAGGATCTCCCTCAGTAAGTCACAGGAGCCAGAGGAAGAGGCTGACTCAGACCTATCAAAGTGAGAATGCCCAGACTGGCTGCTTCACCGGCTGCAGCCACCTCCTAGGTGGTGGTAGAAGAAGGAAAGGTGGTCCTGTCTGCCCTGGGCCCCAGCCCTAATGTGTGCCGACTCCCACCTTCTTTAATGAGGGTCATGGCATCCAACTTCTTCGGGTTTTTGTTACTCTCCTCCAACTCAGCCCCTGGAGGAGAAACACAGCTCAGAAGGACCACTCCCATCCCAGACGCCCATCTCCAACCCGACCAGGTGCTGTGGCCAAGCAGGAGGAAGCCCCTGCCTCTTGACAAGCACCCGGTGCTCAGGACCACCCAGAGAACCATTCAGTGGATCTTTCTCAAGTGGTCATTCTTCCTTCACCTGCTGCCTCTGGAATAAGCTGGCTCCACCTCGAGGATCCTTTCGTGTGGCTCCTTTACTCCAAGGTGCAGTTCAGGATCCCACTGCTGACTAGTTGGGTGACTGTGGGTACTTGTCTCTTTTCTGGGCCTGCTTCCCCATGTAAATGGGGAACAGTCCTTCACTTATTTTACTACAGATCCCTGAGGCCCTCCTTGACATTTCTCAGATGTGTTCTTTCTGCTTTTTTGTGGCATCCCAAACAGATACTCTCCCAGGTCCCCAACCTCAATTTTGTTTCACTTGGGTTGCCATGCCATTGTGAAAGTTACACCCAGTTACTCAGGTCCTGCACTGACAGGATGGCCATACAGCAGAGAAACTGCTATCTTGGGGCCCTTCAGCATCTTCAAAGTCCCCTTGGTCAGCTACGAAAACCCTCTTCCTCTTAAGGGGGTTTGGGCAAGGGTTGCCCTTGTACCTCAGTTTCTGGGTTGATGACAAAAACATCTTAGCTATGCAAAGCAGCTCTTTCCCCATCCCCCTACCTTACTGCTCTCCCCTCCCTCCTCTACGCCCCCTCCCTGTCCCTTGGAAAAAAAAAATCAATTCTGAGTCACCAAACCCGTCTGATTCCATTTCCGGTTCTCAATGCACCCAGACCCTGACAATGGCCCCATCCTTGCCCACCCAGCATGGGGCAGTTCTAGGGTGGCCTGAGGCTCCCACTTAGGTCTGCTTCTGACACCTACTAACAGACTTGCCCCTTTCTAGAATGAGAATACTGAGAGTCTTATATAATCTACAGCTGTGAGGGGGGGGGGGGTGGGTTAGGTATGCAAGAGACAAGGGGCAGCCCCCACTCTGAAGTCGGTTAAAATGCAGTAATGGACAGAACTGAGCTGGGAGTTGGATGTCTCAGAAGAGAACAAGTGTCATCAGAGACGGCTCCATGTGGTCTCCTCCTCCACCTCTTCTCACTTGCAAACTTCTTCAGGGGCGTGATGCCTGCTGTCACCCCAAAGACCACGAGGCCAGATGCCCCCTGGGGCCCAGGAGACAAAGATCAGGAAAGGGGCTGTCAGCCTGCTCCACCAAAAGCACTCAGGGGCCTAGAGAAGGTGGGTGTCAGGGGAGAGAGCCCGGGAGGTAGGGCAAGAGGCCCGGGAAAGGACGAGGGGTTGGAGGCATGGATGGATGGACAGAAGGAGGGAGGAAGGGAGGATGGATAGATGGATGGACCGATGAACTAATGCGGAGGAGGCGGGGGTCCAGTGGCACTGCAGTCGACAGGCAAACGCCGAAAAGGAGCAGAAGGTGTGGGGCAGAAGGCGACGGAACAAGGGGGGTTGGGAGGGGGGCACAGAAGTGGGGTGCGTGGGAAACACGTGGAGAGGACTGTTGCGGATGGGGAAAGCCCGAGGCAGGTGCAGGAGGGGCGGAAGCTGGAGGACAGCAGGCAATTAGAAACATAAAGGAAAGCAGATGTAGGGGCAGGTACTGGGCGACGGCAGAGACAGAGGTGGGCAGGGTGGGCTGCTGGCGGAGAGCCGGCGCTAGGACCCGGAGGCGCGAAGGTGGCGGAGAAGGCGGGCACTAGGACCCGGCGGGTCCTTTGTTTGGGGGGCCGGGGAGCCGGACGGCGGCTCCCGTCGGCAGCTCCCCTCTGCTGGCGGGGGCCCGGAGCGGGGGAGGGGAGACAGGGATGGGGTCTTCAGACTCTAGGGGAGCTTCACTCACCATCGGCCGCGGGCAGATCGGCCCGCTCCACCCACGAGCTCCAGCTCTGTCCCGCGAAGTCATCGAGACTCGGCACCCGCCGCTCCAGAGCGGCCATTGCTGCCGCCGCGCGTTCACGCACCGCCATCACCGCCGCGGACGCGCGCCCGCCCAGGCGCCGCCGCCGCGCGGCCCCCTCCCCTCATCCCCGCCGCGGGCACGCCTCCCCTCTCCCTCCCACCTTTCCAGCTCAGTTGCGCAAGTGCAGCACTATTCGTCTGGCTCTCAGTCTCTCGCCCACATAGCCTTCTGGGAAATGTAGTCAGCTAGGTGGTGCTGTTGCCTACTGAACTTGCCGCGAGAGCCCCTCCAAAATGCATGATTGCGGGGGGAGAAAGAGACCAAAGCCTCAGGACCTCCTCTCTTAACCCTTGTGAACACATTCTTTCTGCTACCAGCCCCTCTCTTAAACTCACTGCACACAGACCCCAGTCCCAAACCTCTCTGCCCAAGATGCCCCTTTAAGCCGTGCCTCCGCCAGCTGGCTGGCTCCCCTTCTCGGGCTGGCGGCCACGATCGACTTCGCTTCCCTGTAGATCGAATAGGGTAGGTGCAGGGAGGTGGGCGCTATGAATCAGAAGGGCAAAGGGAGGGGGTCTGTAGGATGTGCTGAAGGACACAGGGGTTGGAGTGGGGGAGAATCCTCAACTCTGGTGTGTCTTTGTGGGAAACCCACGCTGCCCTGATGCAGAGCAGAGGGTTGGAATAGCGTTTTCTGGATTTGGTAGGACCTAGCTGAGCTGACCACGATCACCTGTCAGGATGACAGAAGGCTATCTGTGAGCCAGAGCCAGCCCCGGAACTGGGGTAGCCCCGAGGCTGCTGGTGTTTGCAGCATCTCTGGTGATGCGTCTCTCCCCTTCTGATAACTGCGATCGATGATCGATACCCTGTATCGCCTCTTCCCAAATCCTGGTTGGACCCCGACTCCATCCATCACTTTGGCTTCTTTTTCTAACGAATATTTTCTGTGCTGGCAGGGCTGCTACCAGAGCTTCATCATAGGGTGATTTCTCATCAGATCTGTTATTTTCCTTGCTAAGGCCTAGAAAATATTGATACCTTAATCACCCACATCTTTCTCCTCAGCTGATAACGTTCTTTCTCACCTTCATACACTCAAGACACAAAAGCCTGTCCCCTACCCCATCACATCGGAAAAGAGATCCTAATTCTCTTTTCCCTTACACCTCACCCCGTATTCATTCTTTCATCTCAGGGGAAACCAAACTGGAGGCAAAGAAGTCAAGGTCTGTGACTTCAAGACCTCTGAGCGTCTTCTCATTTTCACCCAAGGAATGTTAAAGTACTTCAAGGATGATCTCTGATGGTAGAGCTTCTTAACCTGAAAGCCATAGATGATTCCTAGGAGATTGGCAAATCTGGTGACATTGAGCATAATTTTGTGCCCAAGTGTATTTTTCAAGGGACTATAAATGAAGCCTATAACTGTCTGTCAGAAGGGGCATAGAGGTGCAAGTTTGTAAGGTTAAGAGGGCAATGCATAAGGCCCTCAACTCCTGACAGGAAGCTAGATTAGGTCACAAATGGTAGGAGAGCACAAATGGAAACAGCATTGTGGAAGCCACTATCTCCTGCCTTTTGAGTTTGCTCTAAATTTATTAATGAATTTCAGTTACTTTGGATTGAGGAGATGTCACCAGGCTGGGGTCTGCCAGGAACAACTCAGCCTTCAGACTCTTATCGCTGGGAGTGCAGAGTGGAGAGGAGTAGAATGATGTTTTGGTTGAAAATGCTGATATTTGTCCAAGAACTTAAAGCAAGGGGAGGAGGAAAAAAAATCCCCATAAGGGCTACATTCTTGGCTCCTTCATGGCAAATGCTTGAAGCACTGTTTATTCATATGTATAATGACAAGCACCAGAAAACAACATGCAACATTCTCCCCCCACCCCTGATCTGCAATCCCAGAAGAAGGACATCTACGACCATAATAGTGGAGGGAACTCGTGTTCAGAAAAGGTCCAAGGTGGGCATCCTGGCAGGGTCAGAATTTACTAGGGCAAAGGCAAGTGCCCTGCCAGCTGGCTTCCTCCCGGCAGCTGGAGAAACCAGACACCTTGTCCTACCTCAGGCCCCACTAGGCAAAGTGGTGATGCCAGCCCTGGTTGGAGGGAACATGAGTCCTCTGAGGACAGTCCAGCCCTCTAAAAGTAATGAGGTGAAGCAGCCTTTCCTTTTAGGATGGCCATGAAGAGAGAGGCCATAGCCTAGATCAAGGCTCTTCTGGCTGAGAACAAGCCAGCCACTTGAAGAGGATAAAAGAGCCTTCTTGGCCCAAGGGAGAGCTCTGGGCTAGGAGTCCTTGGTAGGAGTGTATACCTACCCACCCCCTTTCCCTAGCTGAAGGGCCAATTAGTAACTTAGGCCCCCCAAATGAGAACACTTTATCCATCACATTTCAGATGAATTATAAATACGTACACAGAATGAAACATAGTTCCAGTAGAAGCTGCGCACAGACCCTCACAGGGGCCAACCTGAAGAACCATGAAGGAACCCCTTTGTTCTCTGAGGCTCTGGAGCTGCAGGCAAAGCTGTCCCACCTTGTCCTTGAGTAATCACAGGGACAGCTCAGGACAGAGAGAGGTTCAGACTTAGAAACACCCTCATCCCCATCTCCCAGCTTCCCTCCTCAAATCCTCTCCCCGAAAGCTAAAAAAACAAAATACCTAATTTTTCACTGAAGGAATCTGGGGCATTTGAAGATATAAATCTCACACTCCCCTATCAAGCGGGGAAACTCTGACCCAAAAGATTGGCCCAAAGTCAAAGGTCCTGCCACCCGGGTTCCCCAGTAATGCACATGTTACTGTGGAGGGTGCTGAGGAAGGTGAGGAGGTGGGAGGGGTTGACTCAGTCCTGAGGAGAAACTGGCACAGGACACACCCACCTTTGGGATGACAAATGGGCTAACTGGCACTGGTTTGGAAAATGGCTGGATCTGCCTTTGTCCTTCTTCCCTGGGCAGCTCTATGGCCAGGGCAGACTGAAACGTTTTGAGTGGCATGGGAGGCAGGTGGCCCTTATCCAGTCAGCAGTGACTCCTGGGCCCTGGGGTCCAGAGAGGGACTGAAGGAGGTATCAGGAAGAGGAGACACACCAAGGACAAATATGGAACTGGGTCCCGAAGTGAAGAAGCACCAATAGCATCGGCCTGCCCTGGACTGAGGTGGGGGTGAGGGGTGCGGGGATAGAGCCTGGAAAAAAATGAGGAGACAGAGGAGGAATGGAGGACAAAGTGAGAGGGCATATTCTTTCATAAAGGTGAGAAGGAGAAATGTGAACCAGCGTCCAGAGAAGGAGCAGGGAGGAGAAAAAAAAGAAGAGAGTGAAGGGGAAGTGGGCCCATCCATCCATGTCCCGGGGCTCTGGGGCAGCTTAGACTCGTGATGGTCCTTTTTCCTCCTTCCAGAGCCCCTAGCTGACCCCACAGGAATGAAAGGAAGGCCTGAACAGACTCAGAAAGGGATCTTGAATGCTTCAGATCCAAGAGGCTGGGGAAAGGAGCTGGACAGAGAGGCAGGAGGTGGGGAGGGCTGAAACAGAGAGCCTCCTCACCCCCTCATCTTGTGTCCCAAGTGTAAGACAAGCCCAAGAAGGAGGACAGGGAGAAAGGTAGAGTTTCTAGGGCAAGTAGGAGTTGAGAGTATTGGTGGAAAGTGCCCCAGCAGGGAGGGGTGGGAGAACTAAAGGAATAGAAAAAACTGATATCCCAGCAAGTTTCCTGGCTACTGTTTGTTCAAGTTGCAACTCAGTTGCAACTGGGACCCTCTGGAAGGCTGTTTTCTAGGCAAGTCAGCCTCCTGGGTTCAAACATGATGGACTCTGTGGGCAAACAGGGGCCAGAGGAGCGAGTGGGGAACATACTGAGCTCAGACTGATGTCAGGTCAGTGCAGACATGGGGCCTTGATGACAGCCACTGAAGAGAGGTCACTAAACCACTGGTGGGCACTCCATGCAAGAGAGCAGGGAGAAGGCTGCCAACCAATTTCCCCTCCCCCCACATTTATTGAAGCTGGACAGATCGATAGAAGTGGCAGCAAGGAACCAGTCTCAGGTCTCCTGACCCCAGCCCTTGCCTGCAGCAGAGGCTGGTTCTCAGAGGCTGTGAGGGTACATGTAAGACCCCAAGGAAGATGCCTGGGTCCAGGCAGTAGACAAGAAGCGCTGAGCTCCTGCCATCTGGGACTCCAGGAAGAGGAGGGATAGGAAGGCACTGGGAGGGCTGCCCAGGTTTCCGACAGCTGGTGCCTGCCCATCAGTGAAGACGTCTCAAAGCCCAGAATGATGGGGGAGGGAAGTTGGAGGAGAAGGAAGAGGGAGGTCCTGGAAGCCGGAGGTGGTTGAAGAGGTGCTGTTCTGTGCTGTTCTGTTCGGGAGTAGCTGGGGGCTGCTTACTGCTTCTCCACCGCTCCCTGCTCAGCTGCGCTCTCCGGGCTGGTGCCCTGACCCTGGTCCTGGCCCTGCCCATGCCACGGGGTCTCCTTGAACACAAACCAACAGTTCCCGGCCCACAGGAAGAAGTTGATAAAGCCGAAGAGCTGCAAAGACATGGTAGGGGGAGGAGGGAGGTCGTGAGAATAGGAAGGAAGGCATTGTGGGAACAGGGAGGAGGGATGCCTGCATGAGGTTGAGGGAGGGAGGCACAGAGGGTTAGAAAGACTGAAAGACAGAGGAGCACGGTTTAGGGCCATCACCCATTAAGGAGCTCTCTGATGAAGGTATCTAACTCTGTCTGCAGCATGCACCCAAATTGTGGCTTGGTCGCTGGGAGAATGTGATTCCTGGAGTGGAGCATCATGCAAAGCAGAGCAAAGAGCAAGGGCTCTCATGGAGCCTCGCCCAGCATCCTTGGGGCCTCCTGGGGTGGGCGGGGCCAGAGCTGTCCAAGGTGCTCCTTTCCTAGGGCAGCCACCCAGCTGGCTCTATCCAAATATTTACTCAAAATACTTAAAAAACTATCAGCAGGAAGTATTTAGGGGAGGTGTACAGATGTCTGCAATTAACTTTGAAATGCATTAACAATAAGATGGATTGATAGATGAACAGAGTCAGATAGATATGTGATAAAGCAAGTCTAGTAAAATGTTAATGGTACAGTCTAGTTGATTAGTGTGTGGGTGTTCATTGTAAAAATTCTTTCAACTTCACTGTACGTGAACATTTTTACAGTACAGTCTTGGGGGGGGGTGCAGGGAGGTGGAACCTATCATCAAAATTCCAGCAAGGTCTAGAAAGCTCCCTGGTGTACCAGCCATTAAACCTTTCAGTTACTGGGCTTTGGAGATGTTTTGACCATTTTCAGGGAGAGATTTCCCTAAGTAAAAGTCTCTCAGTCGTGTCCGAATCTGCAACCCCATAGATATACAGTCCATGGAATTCTCCAGGCCAGAATACTGGAGTAGGTAGCCTTTCCCTTCTCCAGGGGATCTTCCAAACCCAGGGATTGAACCCAGGTCTCTATCTGGGGATGTTTAAGCCAAAGCTTTCCAGGGCAGGGCTGAGGTGGCTGAGATGACAGGGGTACATTTGCAAAACTCAAGGCCTCAGCTATCTACCAACTGATATAGAGATATTTTGATGTTCTAACTAAGGTGGCCAATACATGCATACCAGCTGGACCCACCACTGCCCAAAACTCTTGTCCAGCCTGGAGCTCCTTCTCATGCACTCTGGGTCAGCTCCCAGCTTTGAGCCCCACCACAGCCCTAGGCGCCCTCTTCATGTGCTCATGTGTGTGCACACACATACACATAAAGAGACAGGAGGAGTGGGAGGTGGTCTCAACGAGCATGCCAAGAGGTGGGGAGAATGGAGGGAAATGGGAGGCAGAGGGCAGAAGAGGGAAGAAATGGGAGGTTGAGTGGCCCTTCCCAAATGTCCCTTGGGGTCAGCCAGAGGCCAGCAGCCAGCGTGAAGCAGAGGGGATGTGCTGGCTGCAGGTGCTGGGGATACCAGCTGTGAGGACACCCTCCCTGTTCTTCTCAGCCCTTACTGCTGTGACTGGCCTGGGCATCAGGGACAGTGCTGCCTCCCCCACACCCCATTAGTGGCCACAACTCTCACCACGGAGATGTTGGCCAGTCCCATGGAGGGTGTGGCCCCGGCACTGCACACTGCTTCCTCTCCATGGCACACAGACATGGCGGCGGTCAGGCTGGATGGCCGTGTGGCCCCCTTGACATCAGTCAGGCCCTTGCCCCAGGCAGCTGCAGCTACCAGCCAAAAAAAGGTGAAGGAGACAGTCACACAGAAGTCCTGGGAGGAGCAGAGGGACAGGAAATACAGTCAGAAAGGAATCCATGATTCTGCACTTCTTTTCCTCTTGCCCTAACGCACTGTGATCCTGGGGTCCCAGGACAGCTGCCTCTTCCCATCCTACCTGACACCTGGAGGCTCAGGGAGCCTAGATCATTCTGGGGAATCTGCCATCAAGAGAATCCTGCCAGCCAGGGCTACCCTTGCCCATGCCCTCAGAACTGAGGTCAGGGAACAAGTCATCCATTGGTCAGTGTCATCCCCAAGCCCAAGCAGCCTAAACGCACCACGTTCCCCTGCCCCAGCCTTTGCTTTGATCACCATTGCTCAGTTACACCTGGTGGTAGAGTTAGGGCAGACTGCAGGAGATAAGTGGGGATCCCCTAAGGCACCCTTTCCACCTTGCATGCCTAGGATAAGGAGAAAGCAAAGGGGAAATAGTATTAATAATAGCTGGCACTTATGGAGGCTAACTATATACTAGATATTCTTATACCAGATATTTTATCCTTCCAAAACAGTGAGATAGTTATTGTTTTCTTTCCATTTTTTAGTCAAGGAAACTGACATTTAGAGAGGTTAAATAACTTGTCAAGAGCATATGGCTAGTAAGGGACATTGCTGGGGTTTGAACCCAAGCAAATCTGACTCCAGAGCCTGCTTCCTGAAGCTGTTGTGCCTCCTGTGAGCAGAGCAAGTGATGGGAAGTCGGTAGACACAGAGCCCTGAGACGTGGGCCTTCTACAGGCCCAAGGACCTGGCAGCCCCAGCACCCAAAGGGACCAACAGCAAAGAGCTGCCAGGGAGATCGGGAAGGTTCACCTGTGAGGGTCAGGGACCCAGGAAAGCTGCCATGCTTGTCTTCAGCCCAGGATGTACACTTCCTCAGTATCTCCTCCCCACCCCATCCCTCCTGGCTGTGCCCACTCACCACCAGTGGGAAGCGCCTATTTTCCGTATAGAGTTTGTGGAAACGCAGGTAGATGACGAGCGCAGCGATGGTGTAGAAGAAGGAAAAGATGCCCAGGGTCACGAAGAACTCGGCGGGGGCAGAGAAGTCTCCCATGAGGTGCATGGTCTTGGAGGTGGATTCATCGTCACAGAGGGGCATCTCATACTGGACCCGGTTCAACCTGCAGGTGGCATGAAGCCAACCCTGAGCTCAGGGCGATCCTCTCCCTGTGCAAGCAGCAGGCCCTCCCTGCCCCAGGGGTAGTCCTGCTCCGGTTAACACCCAAGGACTCTTGCAGAGCCGAGAGGGGCATGTAGGGAGGAAAGTTTGTGGAGGGAACCTTGGAGTCAAGACAGGAATTTCCCTGGAATTCTGGCCAAACTCTACCTCCCGCTCGGCCACCACCCCACATTCATCCATCCTGCCCAGACATGGTGACCCTGTATTCCCAAGTATCTCCAGGACCCTTTAAGTCATAACCACAATATATATAGTTCATCTATTTCTGTCAGCCAAACCATCAGGGGAATCAGCTTCATTCTGCCCCTGGGAAAGCACTGTGCCCAAGTTAAGATTGGAATTACCCGTTCTCAGACTTTAAGTCCCCCAGTGAGACTACATTAGACCAAAAACAAACACACTATTATGTGCAAGAGACAGCTGATCTAACTTGGATGCTGCTACTAGAAATTTCTGAAGAGGTGAGCCCTGTCCCTATTCTCCTCTGAACACTTGGGCTCCCCCTTCTCTAAGCTCCTAGATACCCAGGAAAGAGTATTCCCTTCTACCTCCTGGTCAAGGTGTGCCTCCTTGTATTCTGGTGGTACAGGTGAGTGTCCCCCTTCAGCTCTTTAGGATCTGAGTACTGAAAGCCTTCCTTACCTTCAAGGCAGGGAGGAGGCTATGGAGGGTAGAAGAGACTTGCTCAACTAGCCCAGACTCCTATAAGTCTCCACCCCACACAGTGGGGTTCTTTCTGTAGGAGCTGTCATTACCTGCTATTGGTTATTCATAGACTGGAACATTATTAAAACAAGGGTTTATCTGAGTTTCCCTTATATTTTTCTCTGGCTGCTGCTGCTGCTGCTAAGTCGCTTCAGTCGTGTCCAACTCTGTGCAACCCAGAGATGGCAGCCCAACAGGCTCCCTCGTCCCTGGGATTCTCCAGGCAAGAACATTGGAGTGGGTTGCCATTTCCTTCTCCAATGCATGAAAGAGAAAAGTGAAAGTGAAGTCGCTCAGTCGTGTCCGACTCATAGTAACCCCATGGACTACAGCCTACCAGGATTCTCCGTCTGTGGGATTTTCCAGGCAAGAGTGCTGGAGTAGGGTGCCATTGCCTTCTCCTGTCTGAAATTCCTAAAGGGCAGGAAGGGCCTGTGCCTTGTAATTCTATTTGAAACTGGAGTGGCACACAACAAAAGGTCTTTAGGTTTCTGGAGGAGGAAGAGACCATGCAGGTCCTCCCAATGCAATGAGAGAGGATGTGCTGGGTCAGAATCAGCTCATGCTCACCTGAAGGGATAGCCGAATGAAACAATGATGGCGCTCACATCCTTGGCTTCGTTGTTGCAGCGAACTGTTGCTCCTGTCTCCCCGCTGTAGGAGCCGCAGGACCCGAAGGCGAAAATAGCAAAGAGCTGAGAGAGAGTGAAGCCCGATTGAGAGTCAGAAGGTCTCAACTGGCCAAGATCTATCCCTCTGAACCACCCTCTCACTCCTAGCAGGTACAGATATGGGATGGGGCCAAGTGAAAGTGAAAATGAAAGTCACTCAGTCATGTCTGACTCTTTTTGACCCCACAGACTATAGTCCACTAGGGTCCTCTGTCCATGGAATCTCCAGGCAAGAATACTGGAGTGGTTAGCCATTCCCAGGAGTCCCTTTAATCAAGTCCCTTCTGGCCAGGGACCCGTGGCTTCTGCTGGTCTCCCAGCCTCAGGGTGCTCTGTTCACTGCACAGGATGCTGGACCAAATAGCCAAATGCATAGGGTTGACTTTGACTGCTACCTGGGAGGGAAATGAAGAGGGAGAAATGGGCAGTTTCTAAGTCTCCCCACTGGATGTGACATTGGAGACCACAGATAGCCTCCTTAAGATGATGACTAACACAAAGCAATTTAGGCTTTAGAAACTTCTATCTCAAAGGTGCACTTGAATTTCCTCCCCAAGGGAGAGGCATCCTAGAAATTCCCCTGTGCCAACTGAGATCAGGCATGCATGGAATTCTTTCCATTTCTCCTTTGAAGGCATCATTCAATCTTGTCATTACCTTCTTGCTAACTTACAGTGACTTCCTGCCTCAGTGGAGATATAGCTGGAGGGGACCACTTCTGCCAAGCCTTCAGAGGGACCAAGGGGGCAGGGGCTGGGCTGCTGTCCCACGGTACCACCAGCTAACTTCTCTTCCCCTAAAGGCACCTTTCCTTCAGCAACAGTGCTGGCTGGGTTACCAGCAGTCCTGGCTCAAACCCAGAGAAAAGTATCCTCCACTTGCCTTATCAGCCTTTGCTATTTCCCCAGTGGTGTTTCACTTTATAATCTGTTGATGCTGCCATTTCTCGGTGTTGAGAACCAAAGGCATTTCAGATTACTTGAATTGTTTTCCTCTTCACCTTTCATCACATGTTACTAAACCTCCTATCTTGAGTGAAATGGAATTTCCTCATCCTACAATTTTCTAATTTCTTCCTGGGGACACACACTTTGGTTAGAAAAGAAGGTGAGAAATTGGAATTTCTTATTCTCCCACATCATCTGTTGAGGCCCCATTTCCTGTGTTCTTACCATTGGCTTGTGCATGATATAATCCTTTGTGTTAAGCAGTGAGCTTACTCTGTTAATTGTTCACTTTTTGTATGTTTCTTTGTGATTCAGTATCTCAGACATGAATTACCTAGAAGACAGCTAATTCACATCCCAACCCTGCATCCAGAGTTGATAGAATAGAGTTGTGTGCATGGTATCTTGCTAATGCTTGATAGTGTTGCGGAAGGAAAAGAGAACTGGGTTAGGAGTCTGGAAATCTGGGTCCTAGTCCTGGTCCTGTCACTAATGAGCCAGTAACCTCTAACAAGCCATTCTGTTCTCGGCATCTCAGTTTCCTCATCTGTAAAACGAGAGGTTTGGAGCAGGCCATCCCAAGGCCTTTCCAGCTCTGTGGTTCTCTCACTCTGAGGGTAGCTCTCTCCATGTGTTCTTGGCTGGGTTTGCCAGCAGCTGCGCTCTGGCCATGGGTGGTGTCCGGTGCCACTGCCCCACCTTGCATCGCCTGGCCTGGCAGATCTTCTCCAGGCTGGAGCCACTGACCCCTCTCTAAAGGTCATAATGGGTACCTCTCTGTTTCTAGGAGGTTTAATTCGAACAAACAAGAATTGTCTCCATCTTAACACTCCTCCAGGAAAGGAGATAGTATAATCTCTCTCCAGTGCCTGAATAACCTCCTGATCTGACTTAAACTACAGAGGCCACAGTAGAACCCTGTTTGCTCATCTTCTTGACAGAACTGAAGGGAAGTCACTCAAAACCTCTGCATCATTACCTTTACATACTCCAAGTGGCCTCCCTGGCATAACCATGGCACTCCTCTAGCTCACCCTCATAAGGATTCTCTAATCTTTTGTCAGCTCTGTGGTTCTGAGTCCTCATGGAAGTTTCTTTGTTCCTCTTAGCTTCTGGTGTCCAGAACTGGACACAATTAGGACGTACCATTCTAGGAAGGGCAGACAGTTGGATATATTTTTACTGTTAGCAGTTAGTGAGTGGCTCTGTATAGGTCCCCCCTAAAAGTTGGCACTTCTCACCTAGGGCAATGAACAGTTAGTTATGGAGCTTCTGTTTTACCAGCACTCTCTTGACTGGCACTCCTGACCAGCTACAGAAAGATGTCATTTATTGAGCATCTACTATGTCCCAGGCATTGTTCTAGGCAATATGACTTATTAGTGAACAAAAAAGAAAAGCAAAATCTCTGTCTTCATGGAGCTTGTACCCTAGAGCTTCACTATCCACTATGGTAGCAATTAGCCAAATGTGGCTATTTACATTTAAATTAATTAAAATTAAATAACATTTAAGATTCAGTGGCTCGGTCACACTATCCACATTTCAGGTGCTCACTAGACACATGTGACTAGTAGGTTCCATGCTGAACCACACAGATTATAGAACTTTTCCATCATTGCAGAAAGTTCTGCTGTGTCCAGAAGACAGGCTTGAGGTTCTAAAAATCCTGAACCCTGCTTTATGATTCCTCCATGGGCAAAATACACCCATAGTAACATTAGTATTAACTGTATTCTCTTCTATTCTGATTCTTTGAAAGTCAGGAGTCTCTAAACAACTTATATAATTTTATTAACCAGAATATATGGTTAAATCAGAACAACACAGTCAGAAGGTGTCAGATAACAGATGACAGTTTGCTATTAAGTGAATGGACGGTGGAATCTCGGGAAAATCTCTCAGGTTCACAGAACAGCAGAGCAAAAAGGATCTCAGAGATTATCAAGCGCAACAGTCTCATTTCATAGAGGTGGAAACTGAAGTCCCAAAAGATTAAGTGACTTTCCCAAGGTCACATTTAGCCAATGTGAGAGCCAAGCTTAGAATTCACAACTCCTGATTACCGGTTCACTGCTCTTTCTATGTCATCCATTCATTAATCAACAAAGAGTTATCGAGTATCTACTTTGTGCCAGACGCTGCAGAATCCAAGATGAATAAGACCAGTACCTGCTCTCAAGAGTTTGCATCCAGAAAGGAGTCATGCTCAAATAAAAGCCAAAACATAACCCAGGATCACAGAATTATTAAGGCTGAAAAAAGATATCTCCAGTCTGTGCAGGGAGGATTGCAAAGAGGGAGGAAGTAGCTGTGCACCTTGGGATGCAGGAGCAGAGAAAGATGCTTTCCCAGCTCCTTCCACCTTTCTGCACCAGATATGCCTTTTTCCTGAACTGTATCAGGGGACTGAGCCACAGGGAAGAGTGCAGAAGACCAGTAATCACCCCTGTTACTAGGCACCAAGCTGGTCATGAAGAACAGAAGCCAAGGAAGGATGGAGACCCTGAGACAAGGGGCATCTCCAGGGCTCTGATACCAACTAGCCCTCTTCCTCATGGGCCTGCATTGCTGGGAACAGCAGTGGCCACACTCTCCTCCTCCTCCTCCTCTTCCTCTTTCTCCTGCCTCTGCATCTCTTTTGGAAAGATGTAAGAATAACCTTGCTAGTTTAAGGATGAGGCTCCACTTTGGTGCTGACTTGCTTTTTGGTGATAACCTTTGTCAGTCCTGAGAACACTAACATTTCCACTTAGCGCAGAGCACAAGGAAGACAAGATCTCCCCCAAAGCCTATTCCCACAATCATCTCATTGGTTGTTACAGACTCTGATGGTGTGCTTTTGAATTCTCCATATTTATTGAAATACCTTATTTTCACTACCGAGACCCCAGAGCCAAATAAGTGACTTTGGTACCTCAAAGGTGAGTTACTGATCAAGGGCATGCCCAGTTAAACATAATATGACATTATCGGAACAGCGGGCTTCCCTTGTAAGAATCCGCTTGCAATGCAGGAGACCTGGGTTCGATCCTTGGATTGGGAAGATCCCCTGGAGAAGGGAAAGGTTACCAATTCCAGTATTCTGGCCTAGAAAATTCCATGGACTATACCCATGGGGTTGCAAAGAGTTGGACACGACTGAGCAACTTTCACTTTCACTTCATTGGAACAGTGACTGAATAATCCAAGCGATTCATACCTTACCCTCAGAGGGGGCTAAAGGGGAGAAGGAGGATAAGGAGAAAAAGGGGGCAACAGAGGTAGGGATGGTTGGATTACATCACCAATTCAATGGACATGAGTTTGAGCAAACTCCAGGAGATGGTGAAGGACAGGGAAGCCTCGCTTGATACAGTCCATGGGATCACAAAGAGTTGGACACAACTTAGCTAATGAACAAGAACAGAATAGGGATTTGGCAGTAACATCTAAATGATCTTACCAAAGGACAAGTCTAGCTGACAGTCTGCATAAGGGGGAAAGTTAGGGAGAATGAGAGGTCTGGGAACCAATACTTACTGAATACCTCTTGGATTGCCAGGCTCACCATGGTCTTCTCAGATGCTCCAATGCTTTACAGATATTGCTTTCTGTAATCTTTCCAGAGAGCTCATGAGATGTATCTTACCCTCATTTACAGATAAGAAACTTAGACCCATGAAGATTTCATCACTTACCCCAGCTTCCATAGCTAGAAAGCTGAGAAAAACTAGTTCTCCAATAATTGGTATATGCCCATGTTCTTTGCCTAGCTTAGTGTAGACTCAGTGAGACCCCAGAACTGAAATTGAGGTGAGATTAGTTCATGTTAAAATTTTAAAAAGATACGCTAATAGAAGAATAACATTACTTTATCTCACCAGGATTCCAGTAAAAGCTTTGCTTTTTTGGTAATAGTGACAACAGAGTTTTCAGTTATCATTACAATAACTGCAAGCTTTGTGTGTGGTGTTTTTTTCCCTTTGTCGAGACAGGAGTATTTGATCCCTCCAAGCAGGAAATATGCAAAAAGTCCCAAATGATATTTTCACTGTCATTTTGGTGCTGGTTCCTGGGGCCAGTACCTGTGTTCACCTGGAGAGACTCAGGGCAAGTGAAACTCACTTTGAATTCAGGTTACCAGGTTGGCAGTAAAAGCAAAGCATCTCTTTATGAAGCTACCCTTTGAATGAAAGCTGAGTTCAGAACCTAGCCATGGACTCCTGGATTGAGTATTATGAGAGAAAAGCATAACTTCCTCTCTAAGAAACTGAGGATCTTAAAAGTCAAACAGGTTTTAACTCTTAGGGATCAGAGCTGACTGTGGACAAGACCAGGCATTGCTTTGTGCAGCCTTACAGAAATGTTATGGGTGTTGGCTGGGGTAGGTTTGGGAAAAGGATAGAAAGGTTGAAGAAAGAAGCCTTTCAGAATCCGCCCCCCATGGAGGATGATTCCGTGGTCTAATAACCTCATTGTTTTCCTCATCCCTTGACAGTCTTTCTCAAATTTCCCTTAGATCCAATTGTCTAGTTTAATGATAAAACCGTACTGTTTTATTTCCGGTTCTGCTCCTCTGGATTGCTCATAATGGCTTCCCAGCTCTGGATAGCAGACACACAGAGCCTTAAGATTACTCTTCCATGGCCCCCTCAGATACTCAAGGGGTGCGTCAGAGCAGGGAAGTGAGGAGAGGTGAAAGAGCTCAGTCAGCAGTTATTCCAAATGCTCTTGAGGCAGTAGGGAGAGTGGAAAGTCCCCACTAGGTCCCAGAGTTTGCACTTGGGAGCTCCCCAGTCTGGCCTGTAGCCCCAGTCAGGGTGTCAGATATGGGAAGATAACCCCAAATGCACTATTGCTTCTAAATTCCAGATCTGATGATTCTCATCCAAAGGACGATTTACGAATCAGTGACACAGTGTTAACTCCTGTCTCCAGTGAGTTAAAAGCCCTTTAGAACTCAATCCTCCTCAGTATTAATGGTAACTTATTCCCCAGCTGAATTTTGTGCTGAAAGCATATTAATTAAGTTATTCACACACCATTTGGTGTGCGGATTGTCTAACAAATCTCTTCTCTGATAGTGCGCTAAATGCTCCCGACAGGTCTTTATAATTTGAAAGAGTGACTGCACCTGTCCAGGATCCTAATTTATACACTGGGACGGACAGAGAACATGCTAAGGTCTCAAAGTACCAGTCAGGCAGGAGAAGATGGTGTTTCCCCTATACCACTACAGGGAAACTGAGGCCCTGGGCAAATGATTTCTTCAAGGCCACAGAATAAGTCTAATCAGGGTAATGTTCTGGCATGCCAACCTATTTAGAGCAGAAAGGGACTCTAGGGACGGTCTGATCAACATTTGATTAATATTGGAAACTGAAGCCCAAAGAAGAGATTTTTGCCAAGGTCAAGTAGATAGAAAAGGCAGGTCCAGGTCTGTATCCTAAGGCCCCAGCTTTCCAGCTCAATGTTCTATCTTAGTCTGTTGCTGCTACTGCTGCTATGTCACTTCAGTCGTGTCCGACTCTGTGCGACCCCATAGACGACAGCCCACCAGGCTCCGCCGTCCCTGGGATTCTCCAGGCAAGAGTACTGGAGTGGGTTGCCATTGCCTTCTCCATATCTTAGTCTACAAGGCACGTTTTGGCTGACTTTTATTGTCTTATTTTTCTTTTCTTTATTTCATCCTCGGGCCATGAAATCCATTCATTCATTCACGCACTTGCTCCCGCAGTTACAGCAACGCAGATTACACGTGATCTCAATAGAGCAGGCCTGCCAGCCAGGACCCTGTCCCTTGAGTCCACCTCCAGGATCAGTCAGGCCCTGGCAGGTCTGGGGACAGGATGGTACCCGTCGCCTGCCTCCTTCCCTCCTCTGCCCTCCGCAGCTTTCCTCGTCCCCCTTGTCCTCCTCCCCCCTCCCGCCACCCAGGAGTGGTATGTGCAGGATCAGAGTTCTGGAAAGGTTACACCCGGGTCCTCTCGCCCGGGTGAAATGTGAGCGCCCTGGGCAAAAGCTCCTTGCACATAGAAGGACTGAATCCGGGACTCCGCATGCCTCGTTCCTCACCCTCCTGCCACCAAGTGCTGGAGAAGCAACCCCAGCGCACCCCTCCCCCGCCCACCTGTCGCCGCCCCCCACCCTTCCGCCCGGCCAGCCGCAGCACCTCCCCACCCCACCCCCCAACTCCGGCCACATTGCTTAGGGTCAGCGTCACAGCCCAGGCTCCCGAAATAGCCCTCGGCTGGGGCTGCAACTCACCCACTGGAGAACTTTGATGAAGCCCAGCGGCTCCTCCAGCCGCCGCCAGCGCAGCCCCACGAGCAGGCGGTCCACCTGCAGAGACACAGCCCGCCCGGGGTCAGGGCGGTGGAGGACCAGGGAGGGCGCTGCCCTCTTTCTCCCACTCACATTCGGGAGAAGGGGAGGAATAAGGGTCGGCCCGACACCCCGGTAGAGGACGAGAGGCGAGAGGGAGCCTCAGGGGCGTGAGGGGAGTACCTGCTGGCGCGGCGACTTGTCCGCGGTGCGGCTGGAGCTCTCCGTCGAGGACATGCTGGCGCAGCGGGGCCGGGGCGCGGCGCGGGGGCTGCGGGGGCTGCGGGGACTGTGGTGGGGCTGAGGGCTGCTGACCCGCGGCGCGGGAAGCGGGCGGTACCGGAGCTGGAGCGGCCGTCGGCCGCCCGGGATCCAGGCTGGCTGGGTGAGTCGCGGGGGGCGCTGCTGCTCGCGCTCTCCGAGGCCGCGGCCGCCGCTCTGCCCGGCCGGCTGCAGAAAGCCCCCGAGTCCAATTCAAACTTCTGTCAAACTCGCGAACCAACTTGGCAGCCGAGTCACGTGGCGCCCGCTCTCAAGCCGTCCTCCCGCCCCCTTAGCTCCCGGGTCCCTGCCCGCGGGACTCCTTAAAGGGACCTGTGGCCTCTGCGGGCAGTTCGGCCGCGAGGGGGCTCCGGTTCTTTGCCAGAACCTCCAGGGGTCAGCGAGACACCGCGGCCACCCGACCCACAACCCAAGTGGGGAACTGGCCCGGGGCGCTGGCAGTCACCGGCTCCCAAGTTTATCTTTCCCAACTTTCCTGGATTTGGAACTTCTCAGTGCCTTTCTTCTTCCTCAACATGTAGAACCTAAAGCATTCTCATCAAAGCATTATTATCAGTGCTGAAATAAAGTTCTAAAACTTCTGGTTAGCAAACTGCTTTCTCCCCAAATCTTCAAAGCCAGAACAGATGAAAAGGGCAATAGAAGATATCCAGTTTTTGCTGTCTAGTTAGGCGTTGCTTTAATTTTTTCACAGCAAAAACCATTCTTACCTTAGTGATGTAAAAGTTATGGATCACTGAAAAGTATAAACTCAGCCTCCTTTAAAATAGCCACTGCCATTTAAATGAGAGTGAAAAATAGTCTTTGAGGAATGGAGAGGGCTCAGAAGATGTACATTGTGTTGAAAATTTGACGTTATTACTTACGATCCACCATAAATCGGTCCCTAATTTTCAAATTGGGTTCTGCACGAGCCGGAATAAGTAATGATGCATATTACACGTTCGGTTTACAGGAGTGTAAATGTTAAGTACTGAGAGGTTAAGTGATTTGTCCAAAGTCACTGAGCGAGCCAGTGGGGATGGGGGTGGGGCATATAGTCAAAGAAACTGCCTTCACCTTCTAAAAATTGGCTGTAAATGTGTATCCATCGCCTGAGTATCATTCCTGGAAGTCCCTTCTGGTACTTCAGAATGACTTCTGAGGGAACATTTAGCTATTATTAATGCGATTTGTCCCCTAAGTAAGTGCCTTCCAAGCTTGGAGGTGGTCAATGAGGGGAGTCAAGTCACCTGGGCTTGAAGGGAATTTCTCCAGTGGACTTGCATGCAAATCTAGGCTAAGCAAGGAACTGCTGAGTGAGTCCCCAATCCATGAATGCCTACATGCTCAGTTGTGACCAACTCTGTGGCCCTATGGACTGTAGCCTGCCAGGCTCTTTTGTCCATGGCGTATCTCAGGCAAGAATACTGTAGTGGGTTGCCATTTCCTTCTCCAGGGGGTCTTGCAGACCCAGGGATTGAACCTGTATCTCTTGTATCTCCTGCACTGGCAAGTAGATTCTTCACTACAGTGCCACCTGGGAAGCCCCCCTCCTCAAACCAGTTGTTAATAAATTATCCTGCAGTCTCAGAGATTCCTTTTCTATGGAATAGGGATAATAATTTCTGTCCTTATTTCATAAAGTGATCAGCAGCTTAAGTGGTATAAGGTATGTAAATACCCACACTACACACATGAAATAATACACTCATTAGCAATGTCAACAACAATATGCATGTGGAATACAATGCAATCAGAGAAGAATCAGAATAACACAGCAAAATTCCACATACCCACCAATCAGCCTTGTGAAATTTTAACACTCTTCCTCATTTGTCTCAAATCTATTCTTTAAAAACAAAATTAAAATTGCATGTAAAATTGAACCCCTGGGTGTACCCTCATATCATTCTCTCCCTTTTTCCTTGCTGTAAGTAACAACTATCCCATCCTGCATTTGTTTTTAGTTAGCCTCATGTACATTTTAGTGCTTTTTCTCTCTCTATATATATATAACTATATACATGACTGTATGACTGTATCTAGAAATAACACACATTCACCATTGTATTGTTTTTCGGATTGTTTTAAACTATATGTAAACAATATCATACGTTAGGTATCCTTCCTCTGCTTTTTTTTTTTTTTCCTGTAAACATAAGGTTGTAAGAGTCATCTAGCCTGATGCACGTACATTTAGTTCATTCCTTTTGGCTATAAGGAATTCCACTACATACATATACCATATGTATTCACTTATTCTCATATTGATGGACATTGAGGTTATTTTCAAACATCTACTCTCACAAACAGTCCTGCATCACATGTGTACATATGTCCTTCTGCATCTGTGCCTAGGTTGCTTCACAGCAAGACATTTCCAAACTTCTCTTTTTTAATACAAATGCTGGTAAGAAATACATTTTAATGTCATGATCCATGATATAAATGGAAACAAAAGTTTCACAAAAAGCTTTCATATTTTCTATTCCATTTCATTTTTTAAAAAAGTCTGATGATCCAGAAGCAGATCCAGGTTTTGTGGGGACTAAAGTTTATACAATTTGAGCACTCTCTTTAGAAAAAGAATAGAAAATTATGAATAAAAATATATCAGTCAGATATTGGAAGAAGCTTTGCAAGTGAGAGGTCCTGAAGCTGAAGCTTCATTAGTTTTAGGGTCCCTCTGAGTAGACACACTAAATTAATTTAATGATTCACTTATAATGATGGATCTCTACCAGCAGTTTGAGAAACATCACTCTATACCTAAAAGTGAGCTAGCTGGGTCATGAAATATGAACACTGCAACTCTGAGTTTTGATAAATGTTTATATCCAGGTAACCACCACCATGATCAAGATAACAAAAGCTTCCATTATTCCCAAGTGTTTCTTCCTGCATTTTGCTGTCAATCCCCAGTCAACCACTGATCTGCTTTGTCATTATAAATTTGCTTTGCTTTTTCTAGAATTTCAGATTGGTGGAATTATACAGTATGTATTCTTTTGTGTTTGGCTTCTTTCACGCTGCATAATGTTTTTGAGATTTATCCATATTATTGCTGTATTTATCAATAGTTTGCTCCTTGTTTGTTCCTGAGTTCCATCCCATCACTGTTTATTCACCTGCCAAAATATATTTGGGTTATTTCTACTTTATTTTTTAATATTATGAGTAGAGCTGCTAAAAAACATTTTTGTGCAGGTTTTTGAATGAACATAAGTCTTTATTTCTAGGGTAAATACCCAGGAATGGGATTTCTAGATTATTTATCTAACTTTATATAAAACTACCAAACTGTTTTCTAGAGTGGGCTTACCATTTTGCTTTCTCACCAACAATGTATTCCAGATGCTCTGCATCTTCTCCAGAACTTGGTATTGTTAGAGGTTTTTTTCTTAGCCATTGTCTTTTTCTTAGTCAGTGGTACCTTATTGCTGTTTTAATTTGCATTTCCCCAATAGTTAATGATGTTGAATATGATTTATGTGCTTATTTGCCATCTGTGTATCTTTGGCAAAGTGTCTGTTCAAGTTCCTTGCCCATTTTTTAGTTGGGTTGTTTGTTTCTTACAATTAAGTTCTGAGAATTCTTTATATATTCTAAATGCAAGTCCTTTGTTGGATATGTGATTTGGTAATATTTTCTCCCAGTCTGTAGTTTGTCTTTTCATTCCCTTAACAGTGTCTTTTCCAGAGCATAAGTTTTACATTTTGGTGAAGTCTAATTTATCTTTTTTTAAAAATGGATCATGATTTTGGCATCCTATCTGAAAACTCTTTGCCTAACCCTAGGTCACATATATTTTCTCCTATGTTTTATCTTAATGTTTATAGTTATATACTTTCCATTTGGATTTTTTGAGCTTTGTTTTTTCTTTTGTATAAAGTATGTAATTTAGATCAAGGTTCTTTCTTTCTTCCTTCTTTCCTTCCTCCTTCTCCTCTCTGTCCACCCTTTCTAGGCATGTAGATATTCAGTCGTTCTAACATCATTGTTTGTAAAGACTGTTCTTTCTCCATTTAATTGCTTCTGCGCTTTTGTGAAAAAAAATCAGTTGGTCATATTTGTGCGACTCTACTTCTGGACTGTGTCTAATCTGCGTCTCTATGCCCTTGCCAACACCACACTGGGTTGGATACTGTAGCTTTAAAGTAAATCTTAAAATAGAGTGATACAATTCCTCCAACTTTAGTGGTCTTCTTCAAAATTGTTTTAGCTATTCTAGTTCCTTTGCCTTTCAAAATAAATGTTAAGATCAGCTTGTCCATATCTTAAAAAAATTCTGCTAGGATTTTTATTAGAATCACATTAAATTTACCTGCCTAGATCAATTTAGGCAAAATTGACATGAATTTTATGTTGCATTTTTCAATCTATAAACATGACATGCTTCTCCATTTATTTAGGGCTTCAATTTCTTTCATCAGCATTTGCAGTTTTCAACATACAGATCATGTATATGCTTTGGTAGATTTATTCTCAACTATTTAATTTGTGAGAGAACCCATTATAAATTATATTATTTTATTTTTTAAATATAATTTTAAGTTTCCTTTTGACAATTGTTAGTATATAGAAACATGATTGATTTTGTTTCTGTTGACGTATCCTGTGACTTTTCTAAACTCACGTTTTAGTTCCACGAGTTCTTTGTAGGTTCCTTGGGATTGTCTATGTAAACAATTATATCGTCTGCAAATAGAGAAAGTTTTATTTCTTCCTTTATGAACTGTATGCCTTTTATTTATTTTCCTTGTCCTACTGCACTGGCTAGGACTTCCAGTATGATGTTAAATAGGACTGGTGACAATGGACATCATTGCCTTGTTCCTGACCATAGGACAAAGTATCCAGCTTTTCATGATTTCGTGTGATGTTAACTCTATGTTTTTTATAAATGCCCTTATCAGCTTGTGTCAGTTTTTTTCTATTTCGAGTTTGCTGAGAGTTTTTAATCATGGATGGATGTTGAATTTTGTCACATGCTTTTTCTGTATCAATTGATAATGATCATATATTTTTCCTTCTTTGGACAATTATGACAAGTAGGTAGATTACACTGATAAATTTTTTAGATTTTTTTTTGGCTACACTGGGTCTTTGTTGCTGCACACAGCCTTTCTCTAGTTGTGACAAACCAGGGCTAGTCTCTAGTTTTGGTGCACGGGCTTCTCACTGTGGTGGCTTCTCTTGCTGCAGAGCAGAGGCTGTAGGGTGTGCAGGCTTCAGCAGTGGCATGTGGGCTTGGTAGTTGCGGCTCATGGGCTCTAAAGCATGGGTTCAGTAGTTGCAGCATGGAGGCTTAGTTGCCCTGTGGCATGTGGAATCTTCCCAGACCAGGGATCGAACCTGTGTCTCCTGCATTAGAAAGCAGATTCTTAATCACTGGACCACCAGGGAAGTCCTACTTTTTAGAATTTTAAAAGGATATGTAAATATATGTCTATATAAAATTATATAGAAATATATATATCATTTTTAAATAAAGTATTAATATAATACATGTATACACACGTACATATATGTGTGTGTGTGTATATATATATATATATATATGCATACATACATTTTATTTTTAGAGCAGTTTTAGGTTCACAGTAAAATTTGGCAAAATGTGCACAGAATTCCCACCTCCCTACCCCGTCCTTGCACACAGCCTCTCCAATCATCAACAACCCGAATCAGTACGGTACATTTATTTGTAACAATCAATGAGCCAACAATGACACATCATTATCAACCAAAGTCCATAGTTTACATTAGGGTTTACTCTTTGTATATTATATAGTCTATGGGTTTTGACAAATGCATAATGACATGTATTCACTCTTATAATGTTATGCAGAATAATTTCACTACCCTAAAAATATCCCAAGCTTTACCTGTTCATCCCTGCCTTCCCACCACCCCATATCAACCAACTACTTATCTTCCTGCCTCCCAACTTTTGTTTTATCCAGAATATCACACAGTTGGAATCATTAAGTATGTAGCCTTTACAGATTGACTTCTTTCACTGAGTAATATGTTTTTGTTTCAGTTCAGTTACTCAGTCGTGTCTGAATCTTTGCGACCCCATGGCCTGCAGCACGCCAGGCTTCCCTGTCCATCACCAACTCCCGGAGCTTGCTTAATGTCCATGTCCATTGAGTCGGCGATGCCATCCAACCATCTCATCCTCTGTCGTCCCCTTCTCCTCCTGCCTTCAGTCTTTCCCAGCATCAGGGTCTTTTCCAATGAGTCAGTTCTTCCCATCAGGTGGCCAAAGTATTGGAGCTTCAGCTTCAGCATCAGTCCTTCAATGAATATTCAGGACTGATTTCCTTTAGGATGGACTGATTGGATCTCCTTGTAGTCCAAGTGACTCTCAAGAGTCTTCTCCAACACCACAGTTCAAAAGCATCAATTCTTCAGTCCTCAGCTTTTTTTATAGTCCAACTGTCACATCCATACATGACTACTGGAAAAACCATAGTTTTGACTAGACAGACCTTTGTTGGCAAAGTAATGTCTCTGCTTTTGAATATGCTATCTAGGTTGGTCATAGCTTTTCTTCCAAGGAGCAAGTGTCTTTTAATTTCATGGCTGCAGTCACCATCTGCAGTGATTTTGGAGCCCAAGAAAATAAAGTCTGTCACTGTTTCCCCATCTATTTGCCAGGAAGTGATGGGACCAGATGCCATGATCTTAGTTTTCTGAATGTTGAGTTTTAAGACAGCATTTTCACTCTCCTCTTTCACTTTCATCAAGAGGCTCTTTAGTTCCTCTTCGTTTTCTGCCATAAGGGTGGTGTCATCTGCCTATCTGAGGTTATTGATATTTCTCCTGGCAATCTTGATTCCAGCTTGTGCTTCCTCCAGCCCAGCATTTCACATGATGCACTCTGCATATAAGTTAAATAAGCAAGGTGACAATATACAGCCTTGATGTACTCCTTTCCCAATTTGGAAGCAGTCCATTGTTTCATATCTGGTTCTAACTATTGCTTCTTGACCTGCATACAGGTTTCTCAGGAGGCAGGTAAAGTGGTCTGGTATTCCATCTCTTTCAGAATTTTCCACAGTTTGCTGTGTTGCACACAGTCAAAGGCTTTAGCATAGTCAAAGAAGCAGAAATTTTTCTGGAATTCTCTTGCTCTTTTTTTAATCATGATGTGTTATTCTTTATATGTTGTCTATTATATATGCATATATTATATATTACTGAATTCAATTTTTAAATCTTTGTTGAGATTTTTTTTTTATTTGGTTGTGCTACTTGCTTGGCAGGCAAAATCCTAGTTCCCTGACCAGGGATCAATCCCTATGCAGCAGAAGTGTGGAGTCCTAACCACTGGACCACCAGGAATTCCCCAGCTGGGGATTTTCTTCACCTATGTTCATGAGGAGTATTGGTTTGTAGTTTTCTTTTTTGGACTCCCTTTCTTTGGTTTTGTTATCAAGGTAATGGTAGCCTCCTAAAATGAGTTAGAAAATGTTACTTTCTCTTTATGTTTTCTGGAGAGCTTTTTAAAAAGCTGAAGCTGTATTGTAGCCAAATCAACTGACCATTCAATGTAACATAACTCAGCATTTTTTAATCTATGAAATTATTCCACAGCAGATATTTCATTTTTTAAAAAATTATGTCTGTTGGGAGGAGAGGTACCCTACAAAAGGAGACTGATTACTGCCAAATTTCTGTCCTGAATAGTTTTTTGTTTCGTAATTTTAGACAATCTTGGATTATCTAAATTTTAGATAATCTTTAGGGGAGACCCTAAACACTTGTTGGACTTTTGGTAAAATGACTTCTACTATTTGGAATCCTAATTCTGTTTGATTTGGATTTTTAAACAATTTATAAAGGCCTAATACATTTCAAAACCACTTAATATTTGTACATTCTTCAGAACAGTTCATTTTAAGGGAAGAAATATACATGTGTGTATATATTTGTATACATGTAAAAATCAATTTATATATATATAAAAATAAAAACCATGACAATTATTGTGTGAAACAATGATTTAAATATTTCTATTTTTTTTTCTGGAACCAGTGACACATTGAAAACATTCTTACATAAACAAAGGCATGGAAGTGTGAATTGCTGAGGGATATTGGTGTTCAGCAAATGCTTTTATTTGCCCTGAAAATCAGATGTATGAAGGGGCATAGTAGGAAATAAAATTGGAATGGCAGTTGAAAGTAAGGGTCTTAAGTGATAAGCCCTTAGACTTTACTGACTGCTCACTCAGATTCTGAACAGAAGAGGTGATAAAGAATAGTGGTTAAGGACCAAAGTCAAGTGAGAGAGATCTGAGTTCCAAACCTAGTTCTGCCATTTAGTAGCTATATTTCCTTTCCAAGAGACTTATTTTTCCTAAGCTTCCATTTTCCTATCTACAGAATGGGGTTAATGATGTTACCTACTTTGAGGGGTTGTTATGAAGACTAAATAAGATAATATAGAGAGATATTATATGTGGTGCCTGCCACATAGCAAATATTCAGTAAATATTAGTGACTACCTGATAAGAGCTGTGCTTCAGGAATATTAATCTGGCAGCAATGTGTATAAATTATGTAAGTACATGGCTTTCCTTCTTAAAACAGAACCAGAGCCTTCCAAGGTTTGTGCCAAGAATATTTCAGAAAGCTGAATCTCCAGGTGGAATGGCATGTCTCTGCAATTGAATTACCAAGATTTAGAGGCTACTCTGAAGGTCAGAGAAGAGGGAGTCACGACTGCATTACTGTTTTCTATATTTCAGCGTTCCCATACACTGTGCTATTTTTAAGCACTGAAATTCAAGTATTTTTGTTGGTGTAATACCATTATCCTAGACATTTGTTGACAACTTTATTTACTCTCTTTAGGTCCTTTTCAAACCCTCTTTCCTTCTGCTCTAACCCCCTCCTCATCACTACCACCATAAACTCTCCCATCCCCTCCTTACCACCCAGTTCCAGTAACTCCCTACCTCTGCTAACTTCTTCATCCTCCACTATGCTCTCTCAGCCAAAATACTGAGTGAGGATTAGATAGGAGGAGCTTCTGAAGTAGGAAATCTCCCCACAGGAGATGAAGAAAAGTCAGATTCAGCTAGAGCTCACAGGAGAGAAATCATTTTCAATCAGAGGAAGTAGCCCTGAAAACTCTGTGGGTTGCTAAATTGGGCAGGAAAGTTTAGAAGCTCTTCCAGACCAGCTACAACAGAGATGATGTTATGTGTGTGGATGTGTGTGGGGGTATAGATGGAAGAGCAGTAAAGCTGCAAAAAGCAGCAGAGCCAGTAGTGGCTAGAAGGGTATTGTGTCATTTAAAAAATATATTAAATAATACTTAGTTACATTAATCGGAGAAGGCAATGGCACCCCACTCCAGTACTGTTGCCTGGAAAATCCCATGGACAGAGGAGCCTGGTAGGCTGCAGTCCATGGGGTCGCTAGGAGTCGGACACAACTGAGCAACTTCACTTTCACTTTTCACTTTCATGCATTGGAGAAGGAAATGGCAACCCACTCCAGTGTTCTTGCCTGGAGAATCCCAGGGACGGGGGTGCCTGGTGGGCTGCCGTCTATGGGGTCTCACAGAGTCGGACATGACTGAATTGACTTAGCAGCAGCAGCAGCAGCAGTTACATTAATATTTTTTAAACTTTGTAAATTCTGCTGCTGCTGCTGCTAAGTCACTTCAGTCATGTCCGACTCTGTGAGACCCCATAGACGGCAGCCCACCAGGCACCCCCGTCCCTGGGATTCTCCAGGCAAGAACACTGGAGTGGGTTGCCATTTCCTTCTCCAATGCATGAAAGTGAAAAGTCCACACCAAGTACCAAAATATTGGATTTTATTTCATCACGTGTTCAGAATTCATAACAATTTTTTGAAAATTAGTGAAACTGCTGCTAATTCACGTTGTTGTTGTTTAGTTGCTGAGTTGTGTCTGATTCTTTGAGACCCCATAGACTGTAGCCCACCAGTCTCCTCTGTCAATGGGATTTCCCAGGCAAGAATATTGGAGTGGGTTGTCATTTCCTTCTCCAGGGGATCTTCCGGACCCCAGAGATAGAACCCACGTTTCCGGCATTGGCAGGTGATTCTTTACCACTGAGCCACCTGGGAAGCCCTTCTCGGCTCAATAAACTTGTCTAAGAAAATAATAATAGATAGTGAAGAAGCAAAAGCAAAAGGTGATCGCTATATCACATAACAAATCTGTTAGAACTGCACCTAGAATCAAGGCCAGTTGGCTCTCAGTGAGAATCGAACATTTCCCATAAATGAAGTCCATGAACGCAGGTATATAAACTTCGTGCCCTCTATTTTGGTAGCTCCAGGTGGTTTTTCAGAGCTGAGGGCATAGAGATATTCTTCTGCAGAATCATCTTCTTCGGTAAGCTCTTTAAGTGTGGGCACCTCTTAGGGTTTTATTCTCTGAATAATTGAGTTGTCACATAAATTATCTCTAGAAGATGAGTTGTACCATAATCTAACAAGGGGTATTTCTCTCTTCCAGGATTGCACAGGCAAATCATTAGGTTGCAAAGAGAACCTCACAGAATATTTAAGCCACCTGGAGTACAGACAATAACCGTTAAGTGTAGAATTTAAGAGCTAAAGGAATCTGGGACTGCTTTGCAGAATGCAGCTAATTCTCAAAATGAGGAGTCAATTAAATAAATATCAATTGAACACTATCCTGTGATTGCTTCCACCATATTCATTTCCTCATTTTTCCAACAGTGGTACCCAGATTTTGCTTAAGGCACACCATTTATGGCCACATGGTTTAAGTAATATAAATGATACCTCTGGTTTTAGAAGTAGGTTCTGATTGACCTATGGCAATGTTTCTGGTCATAATAATTCATTCAAGGATGGGAATATGACCCAGTTTAGGCCAATTACACTCAATTCTTAAACATCTATTTGAATGAATCAGAATCTCTCTCTTAATTGCATACAAATCCATATACACCTAGATTCAGGCAGCTATCCTGAACCAGGAAGGGAGAGCTTGCTGAGGATGAAGCCAGTCTCAAGAAAAACTGGAAGAGAAAAACCAGGTCCTGGTCACATTTTTTGAGTTGTTGGATCAAGCCACACCTGAAGCCATATACTTGTGGACATTTTGGTAATGTGCACTAATAAATTCCCTTTACTTTTCAAAGTCAGTTTGAGTAGGATTCTGTTTGTTACTTGTTGTTCTAACACAAACCCCAGCTGAATACAATTCTGATACTAACCACCTGCAGTTGGTGCAAGACTACACAAATTTAAGGGCACAGTTCTCAGCAAGACTGCCCTTACATCAGATGCCAGCCACACTCTGAGGGTCCCCAAGTCACCCACACTTCTGACCAACTGGCAAAAATTCAGGGATTCCTATGATCCCCTCAGGTTCAGTAAGTCACAAGAATAACTCACAGAACTTAATGACTCAGGAATGCACAGTTTAGTCAATTCAGTTGTGCCTGACTCTTTGCGATCCCATAGACTGCAGCATGCCAGGCTTCCCTGTCCTTCACCAGCTCCTGGAATTTACTCAAACTCATGTCCATTGAGTCAGTGATGCCATCCAACCATCTCATACTCTATTGTCCCCTTCTCCTCCCACCTTCAATCTTTCCCAACATCAGGGTCTTTTCAAATGAGTCAGTTCTTTCCATCAGGTGGCCAAAGTATTGGAGTTTCATCAGTCCTTCCAATGAATATTCAGGACTGATTTCCTTTAGGATAGACGGGTTGGATCTCCTTGCTGTCCAAGGGACCCTCAAGAGTCTTCTCCAACACCACAGTTCAAAAGCATCAATTCTTCAGTGCTCAGCTTTCTTTATAGTTCAACTGTCACATCCATACATGATTACTGGAAAAACCATAGCTTTGACTAGACAGACCTTTGTTGGCAAAGTAATGTTTCTGCTTTTGAATATGCTGTCTAGGTTGGTCATAGCTTTTCTTTCAAGGAGCAAGCATCTTTTAATTTCATGGTTGCAATCACCATCTGCAGTGATTTTGGATTCCCGAAATATAGTCTATCACTGTTTTCATTGTTTCCCTATCTATTTGCCATGAAGTGATGGGACCGGATGCCATGATCTTGGTTTTTGAATGGTGAGTTTTAAGCCAGCTTTTTTACTCTCTTTTTTCACTTTCATCAAGAGGCTCTTTAGTTCCTCTTCGTTTTCTGCCTTAAGGGTGGTGTCATCTGCATATCTGAGGTTATTGATATTTCTCCTGGCAATCTTGATTCCAGCTTGTGCTTCCTCCAGCCCAGTGTTTCTCACGATGTACTCTGCATAAAAGTTAAATAAGCAAGGTGACAATATACAGCCTTGACGTACTCCTTTTCTGATTTGGAACCATCTGTTGTTCCATGTCCAGTTCTAACTGTTGCTTCTTGACCTGCATACAGATTTCTAAGGGGGCAGGTCAGGTGGTCTGGTATTCCCATCTCTTGAAGAATTCCCATCTCTTGAAGAATTCCCATCTCTTGAAGAATTAAGTGCAGGAATGCACTGCACTTAACAATTTAGTTTTATTTAAAGGATACAACCAGGGCCAGCCAAATGAAGGGCAGGGTGAAACCTGGGAGGGTTATGAACACGAAGCTTCCATATCTTCTGCCTGGGGAGCCAAGACGTGTCACCTTCCCAGCACACCTGTATTTACCAACCAGGAATTCCTCTGAGCCTCAGCATCCAGAAACATTATTGGGATTTCATTAGGGAGGCCTGATGCATTGGGTCATTAGCCACATGATTGGACTCAATCTTCAGCTGTATTAGAGATGTTTGCTCAGGTTCCCCCTCCTTGCTGTTCCCCCTGCCTCTGCATGAATTCAATCCCTCACCACTTCTCACCTGAACCCTTAGTACAGCTTCTTGGTTCCCATTCTTATTCCATGTCAGTTTCTCACTGGTTGGGCCTCCTTATTCTAGCAGTTTCTCTGCCTTGATGAAGCCCCAGGAGATAAGCTTAGTCTGGAATAGTACAGGTGGGAGTTCTTCATCCCTAGTTAACCTGCAAAGTCCAAAGACAATCTTGAAGATCCTTGTTACCTGAAACAGAGAATATAATTAATGGGAAATTTAGGATGTTTCTCACTATTCTCTCATCTTCTTGTCAAATCTGTCTTTTTGAGGTCCATTTCATCCATCCATTCATCTTTTATCCCTTCTGAATGCAATGATCTGCCAGATGCTTGGCCATTTTCCTCACCTGACTCATGGCTTTCCTGTTCCTTTCCTGGGCAATTATAAAGTCCATGTGGCCTCTCTTATCTCCAATCCAATGAATTTCTTCTTAACTCCATGTCATCCACAATCCTCTACTGTTGTCATGCTGCCATGTCTCCTTAGACACTCTTATTAATTCTTATGGCTTTAGACACAGTCTGTGTACTCATGACTCCTAGTTACTCTTCCAGTTCAGGCTTCTCTTCTGAAATTCATACCTCCATATTCAGTTGCCTGTTTAGCATATTCCTTACATGACTCACACTCAGGCATCTCAAACTCAACTTCTCAAAACTTATATATTGCTTCTTTGAACTTCCTTTGGCAAATCTGCTACATTTCAGCAAATGATACCATCAGCCATTCAAGTGTGCAATCTACCTTTCTCATCCCTTCATTTATTCTATCAAGTCCTATTCATTTTACCTCCGAGATATATCCTGAATCTGTTTACTCCTCAACATCCCCAGTGCTGTCAACCCAAGCCAATGTATCATCCCTTTTAGCCTGGATGATTGCAGGAGTGTCCATCAGGCCTCTATTTGTTCTTGTATTCTTTCAACCCATTCTGTACAGAGAACATGTATGTAAGTTGTTGGGTTTTTTTATGTACACATTTTATCTTTATTCTCCTCCTTAAAAATATTTTAGAGGCTTTCTGTTTTCTCGGAGGATGTTGTTCAAGATCTTTTGCATGTTCAACAAGGGCCTTGCATGATCTGGTTCCCTCAGTCTTTCTGGCTTGCTTCCTGCCACTCTCCCCTTTGTTCACTGGGCCTGTCACACAGGCCTTGCTCTTTTCTGAAGATACCAAGCTCCCTCATGCCTCAGAGAGTTTATACATACAGTCCCATCTACTTTGAACATTCTAGACACCCTTCTCCTATCTCCATCTACCCCTTAGAATGTGACAGAAGACACAACTAAATAAAATACAACTCTCTTTCCTTAAGAGCTCATGGTTTAATAAGAGACTTGTGCTGTGCTGTGCTTAGTTGCTCAGTTGTGTCCAACTCTTTGTGACTCCATGGACTGTAGCCTGCCAGGCTCCTCTGTCCATGGGGATTCTCCAGGCAAGAATACTGGAATGGGTTGCCATCCCCTCTTCCAGGGGATCATCCCAAATCAGGGATCGAACCCAGGTCTCCTGCATTGCAGGCTGATTCTTTACCATCTGAGCCACCAGGGAAGCCCAAGAATACTGGAGTGCATAGCCTATCCCTTCCTCAGGGGATCTTCCTGACCCAGGAATTGAACCAGAGTCTTCTGCATTGCAGGTGGATTCTTTACCAGCTGAGCTACCACGGAAGTCCAATAAGAGACCTACATGTAAGCAAAATAAATAAATAAACAAAAATTCCACTGCAGTATATAAATGCAACAGAAGTATGGCCAAAGGAATAAATATTCATCTATCTCTAAAAGTCAGGAAATTTAAGTAGAAGAACCATACGTCCCCAAGGACAGAGGCAAGGACTCGAGGTGATATAAGCAGTTTGGCGTTGTTGGAGAGTAAAGGCAAGGGGGTTGTGGGAGATGACTTGGATGTTGTGTTGATGGTTTTATCCAATATGCAAAGAAGTTGCCCTCTATAAAGGATTCTATGTAGGAGAAATATGAATACATATCAACTGAAGTGCTATCAAACTGGTAATGATGAGAGAGAAGGGCCTCAATAGAAGAAGGTGAAGGCAGGAAGTCAAGTAGGAGAATGCTATGATAGTCTTGGCAAGTGGGGATGGCAACTGAATTAAGGCAAAGGTAGTGAAAATGGAAAAGGAGATGGGCAGAAGATATTTTTAAGGGGGAGAATTTGATAGGACTTGAGGACTGAGCAAAACATGAATTCTTGCCTTTATGGAGTTTGCATTCTACTGTAGAGGGCAGATAATACGTCCAATAAACAAACACATACATGACACAATCCCTGTCATGCTACAAGCAATGAAGAAAATAGAGCAAAGTAAAATCCCAGCAAATGAAGGAGAGAGTTATTTTAGATGAAGTGGTCCCTGTGAGGGGATGACACCTGAACAGAGAAATGAGCCATGTGAATATCTGGGGAAAGAGTATTTTAGGTAGAGTGAACAGCAAGTACAAAGGTCCAGAGATGAGAATGTTCTTGTCATATGTCTGAGGAAAAACAGTGAAACTAGTGTGATTGAAGTACAAAAAAAAAGAAAGGGGAGAATGAAGAAGATAAGGTCAGAATATAGCAAGAAGCACATAGATCATGGGAAAAACCTTGGGTTTTAAGTGTGATGGGAATCACTGGAGGGTTTTGGAATAGGGAGTGGCATATCCTAACTTATACTGTAAAAAAAATCACACCCAGAAGACTACAGTGGGACAAGTGGAAGCTGGGTAGCCAGTTAGAAGGAAGGGATCTGGGTGAGAGATGATGGCAGTTTGGACTAGAAAAATAGTGATCAAGTTGGTGATAACTAATCAGTTTGGTTTGTATTTTGATGGCAGAGCTGATGCAATGTGTTGATGGATTAAATGAGGGTAGCAGAAAAAGAAAGGAGTCAACAACGACCCCAGTGTTTCTGGCATGAAAAACAGGCTGAATCACTGAGCCATTTACTGAGATGGAAAAGACTGATAGACAGGAAGTCAAGAATTTGATTTTTAGACATGTTTAGTTTGGAATACTATTAGACTTCCAAGTAGAGTAGCTATTGGAGATATGATTAAGATATATAGTTTTGGATACATTGGCATATAAATGATATTTAAGATGATAGAATTGGTTAAAATGAGTATAAGCAAAAGCTGAGAAGAAGTCCAAGGATGGAACAATAGAATACTCTAAGGCTTAAAGGTTGAGAAAAGAAGGAAGATCTAACAAAGAGACTGAGAAGGAGTGTCCAGTCAGGTGAGAAGAAAATCAGTAAAGGATAGAAGCCAGGTAAAGGTAGTCTTTCAAGAAAGAGGAAATAATCAACTGCTTAAATGCTGCTATTAGGTCAAGTAGTTTGAGAATTGGATTTGGCAACATGAAGGTTATTGGTGACCTTGATAAGAGAAGTCTCAGAGAAGTAACAGAGATAAAAGGTTTTAAGTATCATAAAAGGTTAATATACAGTAGATAAAAAGAAAGTGAGAGGATTCTCTACATCAAGAGGAGCAGAAAAGTAGTGCAGTACCTGAAGAGACATATGCCGTCTGAGGAGGGTTTCTTCAAGAAGGGAGGAAAGACTGGTGATGCAGAAGAAAGAGGAATATAGGTGAAGAAGTAAAGTTCTCGAGTAGGTGAGTTCTCTGGATATTTGAATATATAGGCCTGGAGCTTAAGAGAGAGGTAAAGGCTAGAGATACAGATTTTGGAATGATTAAACTATATATGAAAGGGGCAAATGTGAGACTGACAGAAATTGGGATGAATGAAAACCAGAAGCCAGGGAATAGCCACAGGTATCAAAAATTAGAGGAAATAAGGGGAGTAGATCCAGTAAGGAAGATTGAGAAAGAATATCCTCTATTTTTCAGCTATTTTTATGCTCACAGCACATGGCATATTGTTTCACTTCTCATGCCTGTAAAGCATTTCCTTCCCTGGATTCATACCCATCTTTCATAGTACTTTATAAAAATCTTCATTAGCACTTATTTCACTGCATTTACATTATATGTCTGCTTCTTCCACCAACCTGAAAGCTCCCTCTGCCAAATACTTTATTCATCTTCTTATCTACAACTCTTAACATAATGCATAGAAGGTGCTAAATGAATGAGGCATGGAGCAGGGGGAAGTTAATCCACAAATAGAGTGTGTGATATATAAGCATAAGAAAGTGTGAATATGCCTTTTATGCCTTTCTGAAAGAAATAGACATGTTGGAAAGAATTCACCAGAGAAGCCATCTGGCATATTTTTTTGTAGAAAGGTTTTGAATTATGAATTCAATTCCCTTAAAATAGAAAATATAGAATTTTCTCTTCATTATTGTTTCAGTTTTATAAGTTTTATTTTTCAATAAAAATTTCCACTTCATATGAATTGCCAAATTTATTGGTATAAAGTTGTATTCTCTTACATTTTTAATGTCTATAGGACCTGTGGTAATGCCCCCTTTTTATTGTTGATATTGGTAATGTATTCTCTTAAATTCTTCTTTGATTAGTCTTTCTAGAGTTGATTAACTTTTTTAGTCTTTTTGAAGATTAGTAAGTTTTGCCTTGTTGATTTTCTCTCGTTTTTTTGCTATTTCTGATTTTATCTTTATTTCCTTTTTAAACTGTCTTTGCATAAATTGCCTTTTTCTAAATTTCCATCCACGCTCTGAATTCTGTCAGTAGTTCTCTAGCTAAAGTGGCCCACTGGAGAAGTCTCAAGTCTGGAAGGAGTGGGCTTGCATTATTACTCCACCATGCTCAGTCATTAGCTAGGAGTAGGTTGTGGGAAGTGTGGCCTCAGTTGTGAACACACTGGCGGATCTACATCAATATCTGAGGTCATCAATTAACTGTGTACCACAGCAGGAAATCCAGTGGCCCATTTTCAGAAACACCACAATCCACTCCTTTCCCCACAGATCTACTTCTTGCTGGTTTGGGGGAAAGCTCTTCCATGGACCTCTCTTTCTGAAGAGAAACTTGGAAGAGGGTTAGTGGAATGAACTACAGAAACTGGTCTGGAGGCCACGATTGATAACTCATTCTCTCCCTTTTCCACTACCTACTCTAAATTCTTCTCACCTTCAGTTACCAACTTAGCAGGTCTTGGTGGCTTATGTGGTGGTGTGGTTCAAACTTCTATTTCTGTGGAGACTAAGCTCCTAGAAACCACATCCTTCTGAGGCCAGAGTTGCTGCATGTGTTCACAGTTACAGTGAGGCAAGGAGCATCAGGATATGCCCAAGCGGATCACATGGAATCTGTAAAAAGCAGTGATACCTTCTACTGATCAGGGTCAGTTTTCCGTGTCATGATGGTGACTTCTCTTTTCATCTACTGGTCCCTTGAATAATGAATTCAAAGTGCCCTGGTGCAATCATAGCTCATAGTTCAACAGAACCTTTGTTATGACCCTTGACAGGAGTGTAATCCCTTTGGGGACCAGTACCTCCAACCCTACATATTCCAGATTTGTAGGTATTGGAAACAAAAAAATCCTCTAGTGGGGCACTGGTAGTAAAGGTAAGCGCAGCTATTTCTGTATCCACTCTTTGGTTAGTGGACCCATGTATTTTTCCTACCAGGTTCATAAAGGCCAGGATTTAATGTGTATAACATATCCTGGATGATAGCATCTTAGTTTTTCAGAGTTGTCACTGGCATTTCACTTGAACCTTTAGAAATGTCATTCTAACTCTTTATCAGGTCAGTTTGTTCTGATTGGTGTGGTACTGATGAGGTCATAGGTCCACTCTCGCACTTTTTTTTTTTTTTTTAACCATGAAACAGTTGCCCTGTTTGGATGCTACGTTATGCAGGATTCTGTGCCTGTGGATTGGACATTCCACAAACCCCAATACAGTTATCATGAAAATGAACTACTGGCCCCTCCAGAATGGAAGGAACCCAATGTAGTCAACTTGTCACCAAGTAGCCAACTGTCTCCCTGAGTAACAGATTCAAACTAGGGGCTCAGCATTGGTCTCTATTGCTGATATGTTGGCCATTTAGGCATCAACAGCTAGACTGGCCTTAAAAACTTGGAGTCCAAGCTTCATGGGCCCACAGCTAGCTTCTGTCTTCCATGGTGGCTCACTTGGTAAAGAGTCTGCCTGCAATGTGGGTGACCCAGGTTCAATACCTGGGTCGGGAAGATCCCCTGGAGAAGGAAATGGCAACCCACTTCAGGAGCTAGCTTCTGTCTCTATGTGGGCACACCATTTGTGTGCCTGCGTTAGCTTCTTAGGGCTGTGTTACCAAAGTGATTTAAACAACAGAAATGTATTTTTAAACAATTTTTAAAATTATTTATTCATTTATTTTTGGCTGCACTGGGTCTTCAGCAGTTGTGGTGCACGCGCTTAGTTGCTCCAGGGCACGTGGAATCTTCCTGGATCAGGGATTGACAGGTGGATTCTTACCCACTGTACCACCAGGGAAGTCCTAAACAATAGAAATATATTGTCTCACATTCTGGAGGCTAGAAGTCTGAGATCAAGGTGTCAGAAGGCTTGAGTCCTTCTAAGGGTTGTGAGGGAAAACCTGTTCCATGTTCTCTTCTCTAGCTTCTAGTGGTTTGCTGGCAATCTTTGGCATTCCTTGGTTTCTACTGCATCACCCTCATCTCTGTTTTTATCTTCACGTGGCATTTCCTCTGTGTGTCTGTCTTCATATGGCCTTCTGCTTATAAGGATACTGCTGCTGCTGCTGCTAAGTCGCTTCAGTCGTGTCCGACTCTGTGCAACCCCATAGATGGCAGCCCACAAGGCTCCCCCGTCCCTGGGATTCTCCAGACAAGAACACTGAAGTGGGTTGCCATTTCCTTCTCCAATGCATGAAGGTGAAAAGTGAAAATGAAGTCGCTCAGTCGTGTCCGACTCTTAGCGACCCCATGGACTGCAGCCCACCAGGCTCCTCCATCCATGGGATTTTCCAGGCAAGAGTACTGGAGTGGGGTGCCATTGCCTTCTCCTTATAAGGATACTAGTCACATTGAATTAGGGCCCATCCTACTGCAGTTACGATGTCATTTTAACTAATTACATCTGTAAGAACCCTATTTCCAGATGTCACATTTTGAGGTATGGGGGATTAGAACTTTAACGTATAAATTGGAGGGAGGAGGCAGGCTTGGAGCGTGTCCCAGAAGAAACCATGGCGTCGCTCAGCTGTGGTACCACCGTCTGCGTTATTTGGAGAAGCCCAAATATGGCTGCCCCGCCTGCTTTGTGCCCTACTGCTCCTTGCCCTGCTTCTGGAAGCACAAAGAGCAGTGCAAGCCTGCAACTGATCTTGTTGAGAAAAAAATAAGATCAGCTCTTACTGCAAAAACTAAAAAGTGTGGAAAATGAAGATGATGATGATGACTCTGTAGCTGATTTTCTCAATAGTGATGAGAAGAGGATAGAGTGTCTTTGCAGAATTTAAAGAGTTTAGGGGAGTCTGCAGCGCTGAGGAGCTTACTGCTCAAGCCGCACCTCAGACAGTTGATGGTTGACCTCAATCAGGCGGACGACAAGGCCAAGCTTATGCAGGCCTGCATGCAGGAACCCTTGTTTGTGGAGTTTGAGGACTGCTGCTTGAGTATCGTGGAGCCATCTTAGAACAAGGATCCTTAAGGTGGATGACTGTGCTGTCTGCTCCTCCTGGGAGGCCATCATGTGTGGGCCCTGCCCAGGGCGGTGCTTCCAGGACTCAGCGGCTGACGTCAGGTGGGCCGCCCCAGCCCCCTCTCCAGCACTGCAGGCTGAGGCACAGGCAGGTGGAGGTACTCACGGTGGCAGACCCGTATGGAGAAAGAACTTGACGTTCAAATGGTTGTTTTTAAGTGTTTTATTTTTGGTATAATTAAGACAAATATTCACTGAGTTTCCACACCCATTTGAGTAAAAACTTGCTCAGTGTTTCTAAATAAAATTATGGTGTGATGGTTCAAAAAAAAAAAAAATGGGGGGGAGGATACAATATAACCCACAATAGTTCCCATCAGACTGGTTCCAAGGTAGCCAATGATTAAGATTGGTAATGACAATTGGATGAGTTATTCTACTTCATTGTTTAGTACCTTTTCCCTGGCAAGTGCAAAATGTGTTACAAAAATCTTCACAATTCATGCCCATTCCTGTATATCCACCCACAAGACTCTACCCTAGACCTTCTTGTCTTTGATCTTTCAGGCCTTTTACTTCCCAGCCCCCTACCAGCGAGCCAGGCCATTGACATATGCCCAAGCATCTCTATATATTTACTTCAGTCTGCTTCTCCTAATATACAAACCAAATGACCAGGGACACTGCTTTAACTCTACCCATTAGGAAGATTTTTCCTCTTCTCTATTTTTCAAAGCCTATCAAGTATGTGGCTACAAAGGAGCCACTATCTAATTTTGGTTTATACCCACATACTAAGCTGACTCATCCATTAAACCAAACTCAGCCTTTATTCCTCCTCCTTCAGCTGGTCAGCTGTTGGTGCAGCTATGGTGGGTGACATGGGAGTCTGGATTAGTTGGTCCTGCAGCTTACAAGTATCTCAATTGTGCTTGAGCTCCATTTCAGATGTACTATTTCCATCTTATAATAAATGCTACTGGGTCCATCTGAACACCAAAAGAACGCAGACCATAACGGGCAGTTCTGGGCACAGGGTCACTTGGAGTCCCATGGTTAAGTGTTTGGTTTCTACCAAGGTGCAGTATCACACTAGGAGTTGTTTCTTAAAACTTAGGTAATTTTCTGCTACAGATAGAATGGCCCCACTCAAGTCCCAGGGACTACACTTTGATTTTTCCACTGAGCTTACCTAAGTTCTGTCTTAATTCAGTTTGGGCTGTTATAATGGAATACCACAGACTGGGTGGTTTAAACAGCAGAAATTTGTTTTTTGACAGTTTTGGAGGCTGGAAGTCTGAGATCATGGTGCCAGCATGTTCAGGTTCTGATGTGATCCCTCTTCCTACTTTGGAGACAGTCACCTTCTCATTCTCACTCTGCCCTCATGGGGGGTGGGGGCAGCCAGGGAGAGCTATCTGGTGTCTCTTCTTCACCATCACGTTGGGAGTTAAGGCTTCAACATATGAATGGGGATGGGGACAAATTCAGTCCATAATATTCCTCCCCTGGCCCCCTAAAATTCATGTCATTATTGCATGCAAAACACATTCACTCCATCCCAACAGCCCCCAAAGTCTTAACTCATTCTAGCATCAACCGAAAAGCCTCCTCTAAATATTATCTAAATCAGATATAGTGAGACTCAAGGTATGATTCATCCTGCGGCAAAACTCCTCTCCAGCTGTGAATCTGTAAAATCAGACAAGTTACGTGCTTCCAAAATACAATGTGGGGGGAGGGGGCAGGCATATAGGATAGGCATTCCCATTCTAAAAGAAACAGGAAAGAAGGAAGGAGTGATGGGTCCTAAGAAAGTTCAGAATTTAGTGAGAAAAATTCCATTAGATCTTAAGGTTTGAGAGTAATTCTCTGGCTCAGTGCTCTGCTGTCCAGGTCCTACGGGGTGGCAGCATCACTCCCAAGGCTTTGCTGTCTAGTCCCACTCCTAAGGCTTCCGGCAGAAGCCACCTGCCTGTCAAAACTGAGGCAGTGGCCCTGATGACCATCTCTTATTCTGTCCTGTCCAATTCAATAAATCCAACAGCCGTCCTTTATTTTTTCCCATCTCTGTCCTCTTCAGTTCAAGCTGGCAGTGTTTCTGCTCATGTAATCCCATATACTCCTTTTCAAGTAATAATCTAGTAACGCTGTTGGGTTTTTCATTCAAACACGTTTTCTCATTTTTTGCAACATGGGTAGGCTGAGAGTCTTCTAAGTAATCAAGTTCTAGTTTCTCTTTGCTTTTTAATTCACCTCTCTCCTTTCATGTTTTACTCTAAGTAATAAGGTGAGACCAAGCCCTTCCTTCAGTACTTGGCTTAGAAATCTCCTCAGCTGAATATTCAATTTTATCACTCAAATTCTACCTTCCACAAAACACTAGGACACAATTCAGCCAAGTTCTTTACCATTTTATAACAGGAATCACCTTTCCTTCAGGTTCCAGTAACATGTTCCTCATTTCCATCTGAGATCTCACTAGATTTTCCCTTAATGTCCATATTTCTAGCATGTAACTTAAAATCATTCCAGCCTTTACCCCTTATCCAGTTCCAAAGCTACTTCTGCATTTTAGTTACTTATTACAGCTGTACTCCACTGCTCATATCTGTATTAGTCAGGCTCCTCCAGAGAAACAGGAGTTAGATAGAGATGTAAATTTATTATAAGGAACTGGCTCACGTGATTACAGAGGCTGAGAAGTCCCAAGATTTGCAATCAGCAAGCTCATGACCTAAGAGAGCCAACGTGCATGTCCAGTCTGAGTTCAAAGGCTTGAGAACCAGAACACCTATGGTGTAAGTTCCAGTCTGAAAGTTGGCAAGCTCAAGATCCAAGAAGAGACAAGGTTTCTGTCCAAGTCTGAAGGCTAGAAAAGACCAGTGTCCTAGCTATACAGTCAGGCAGTTGTAATTCCCTTTTACTCAGTTTTTTTGGGTTCTATTCAGGTCTTAAATTGATAGGCTGTGGCCCACCCACATTAGACAGGGCAGTCTGCTTTACTCATTCTACCAATCCTATGTTAATCTCATCCAGAAACAAACCCCTACCCCACCCCAGACACACCCAGATGTTTGACCAAATTATTTGGGTACTCAATGGCCCAGTCAAGTTGAAACAAAATTAACCACCACAAGCTCCAAACTGCATCTTTTCCCACTCTTGACCCCTCTAATACAAGAGTCTACTGGAATAGTAACAGAGATACTTGTATAGGAGACCGGACCATCTGAAGAGCCCTTCTGTTCTGGGTCTCAAAGCTGGAAATCTTCTGTTACCTAGTATATAAGCTGGAGAAGTATTCCTAGATACGGAATATGCCCCAGAAGATGAACAGAGATACCAAGCCCCGTGCATTCTTTGTGGCAGGGGATGCAAGATGCAACTTTTTTATGTGTAAGGATGGACCCTTAAAAACTTCACTGAAGTGACAAATCCTTGAATCTTTGCAGCATTTTTCTACTTTCTGGAGCATGGGTCTTACCAATGCCTCCAGCATACTAGCCACCTCTTGCTTGCACTTGTCTGCCCAGCATAATATCATCTACGTAATGGGTCAATGTGATATTCTATGAATTGTCCAGGTGGTCCAGATGTCTTTTGACTATGACAGAGGATAGAGTTAACTTATCCTTGAGGCAAAACTGTACGTAAATATTATTTATCCCACATGTATGTGAACCTTTTCTGATATCTTCTCTAATTAGAATGGAAAATAATTCATTCAACAAATCACTGG